>NC_134416.1:58140263-59509013 GCF_030867145.1 Opisthocomus hoazin | reverse complement strand
TTCGTCATTGTTGGTAGGCCATGTGGACATACGTGCAATTATCTATGGAAACTTCATTTCAGTCTCCGGAGCACTGTTATCTTTCCTAAGCACCATTTTGTTATAATTCCTAACAATGGCAACCAAATCCAGAAGAAAGCATGACTGGCTTTAATTGTTCACCCAGATCAGGCTATTAAAAAAATAAAAAGATTTACAAAACTAATTATGGCTCATCAATCTGACGAAATTATTTAATTTCTAAAGCACACACAGCACATTGGTAATGGTGTCTTTTATGTTACCTAGATTAATTTCGCCCCATTCTATTTAGATATATACTGATCACATCTGAATTTCAGCTATTGATACCTACACGGCCACAAAAGTATTTGGTTGTATACTTCTGAACTCAGTCAGGTTTCTAACTGATTCTGCTTGGCGCAGGTTGGAACTTTGAAATACTAAATAGTAAAAAAGTTATCTTAAATGTTAATAACATGACAGAGGTAAACGATAGCCAAATTTTCTGTTAAAATGTGGTTTTCAGTGACAACAGGAGTCAAACACAACGGCAAACAGTTGATCAGTTGACTGACTAAAACTCTGGCAGCAGAAATGTGAGTTTTCTATAAATACAATCAAGGTGCGTATAATTGATTAGAAGCAGATCCTCCAGAAGACTGGTTTTCTTTCTATCATCTCCTCACATACACACACTTCTTTTTCACACATACATTTGCAAATTACTTTTCTCTTTATAACTTCAAACTACAAATTAAGTATCAGATTAAAACCTGGCAAAACTCCATGCAGCCTCCACTGGAGTCACTCTGAAATTTGGTTGCTCTGGCTGGATAAGGCTGTATAATTAAAGCATCATCTTTGGTCAGGGCTGCACAATACATTACCTCTGTTTTTCCTCTTATTGAGAATCAGTTTATCCCCGCAGCTGTAGGCTTCGCTTTCAGGGAAATGCAAAGATCACAAGGAAGGTTACGCCCAGACCAGCGCTGCACAGCAAGAGCTCACAGGTGAGGTGATTACTCCAGTTTATTTATTTATCTGTTAATAGCTTGGAAATGATCGCATCTGACATTTTCCTTATTCTGTCCTTGCAATCCAACATTCTTCCACGTGCTTCTTGTCTGCCTTTGGCTGCAAGACCCAGCCATCGGTGGCACGGGCTGGCTCCTCACACCTACCCGGCTGCAGGCAGCTGGACCGATACCGGTGGGGAAGGGCCAGCTCCCTCCCGGGGCCTGGGGAGGGGGAGCTCCAGCCTGACGCCCACTGTGATTCAAGCCACACAAATAACAGTCACCGAGTCACGCTCGTGACAACGCACTCAGCAGTTTGCAGCTTTTGAAGAAAAGGGAAAAGCTTCGATGGGTTTGGGGTCAGGGCCCCAGTGGTTTTGTTCAGCATCACTGCGTGACTCACTGTGTCTGTGGAGTTCGTGTGTTATTACAGCAGGACAAAACCACCATTAACTTCTTATAATGGCATTACTTCATTGCTAGGTTTTGTCCGTGAAAAAAAAGATCACATTTTTAAGTTTTGTTTTTCACAAGAGCTGAAACAAACGAGACTTTTTTCATTAAACAAACACAAGCCTTATACAGAACAATAGAGCTGATGGATGTGAATCTCGCCTACTAAATATGGATCCCATCGGAAAGGTGAGAAAGCTCTAGATCTTCCCTGCTTCTCTCCCAGGGAACACGACTACTGAAAATCCCATTCCCCAGACAGCTTTTTTCCGAGGGAAAGGAATGGTCAGGAGAGATTTATCAGCCAGATCTAAGCATGCCAGAAGGGTAGGACTCCAACCCTCATGCATCTGTCTCTCTGAAACTTTGTGTACAGAAATATCAGTGATTTCTTGATCAGTTGAAATCAAGTAGAAAGAGCAAGAGGGTGAGACACCCACACAGACAAGTAGAGTTTTGACATGTAAGGCAAACTAAGGAGAGGTCAAATCACCAAAATTAAGAATAGCTGATTATTAGTTAAATCACAAATGAAAAGAAGGGGGAGAAAGAAAATAAAGGAGAATACAGTCTTTCCACCCTTTTGGAGGAGTAAGAGTCTTGAATCTCAAGGACTGAAAGCTGGGCTATGACACAGCCTGACTTTATCTCATACCCAGTTTGTGGGTGCTTTCCTAAAAAGCATACGTAGGGCAGACTGTACAGAAAGAAAAGAAGGAACAACAGTGCAAAAAAGTTCCATCAGTCATGGTGCTAGTCATGGACTTTCAGAGATCATTAAGGATAAATGGGAATTAACGATTACTGACAGTGATTATTTGCATGCAATAGCATCAGAGCTCTGCATGGCACTTCAGAGGGATGTTAATGGAGAAAAAAAGCAGAAAGAAAAAAACCCAGATTCCACCCTACAGAGCCTGCAGTCTAATTTAGACAAATGTAGAATGTGGAGATGAAGAAATGAAACTTAAAGGAACGAGATGAACTCAAATTCATTATGCAATGTAAATGATGTGATGAGAATGAAGAGCTGATCAAAAATTCCCAAATACGATATTTCTGGCAAGAAGACACAAAGATAGATAAAGACCAATGCCATCTCCTTTACCACCACCACCAGCTCAAGTGAACTGCCAGGCAGAAGATGGGTAAGCAGTTTTGGGGTTGCAAGTCTGACGACAGGGCAGTACGACCAGCACCCAAGCATCTGGCTGAGTGCCAGCACTCCTACCTTGCGCTGGAGAACCACTTTTCTTTGTGTTTTGCCTGGTGCCTGGTATTTTCCAAGAAGCTCCGTTTTGCAATTCTGCTGAATAAAAACTTTTTCTTCAATACTGCTAGAGTGGTGGGTAAGTGCTACTATGAATTCTGCTTTTACATGACTTCATGACAATCATTTTCACAGGTATTATTTACTCTGTGTGCCCTGCAGCGGGTGCGATGTTCCAACTAATTTTCATGATGAGCTCCCAGTGAGTAAAAACACCAGTCTTGCCATATACTGTACATACCTGTAAGCATGTGGATGCACAGAACCTAAGCTCATGGCTGCTTTTCACAAAACACAATGGGCTTGAACTTTTTTTAGGTATTTGTCTCTTAAGAGCAGTGTTTTCAACCTCCCGCGCTGTGTCTGTACTAACCCCTTCGGGCCATGCCACAGGACCCAGCGGCTGTCTGACCAGGTCGGGCACTTGCTGCAGTGCGCTCTGGTCAGCACATACCAGCACATACCTCTGAAGGGATACCTGGGCTTGAGAGAGCTCTGGGTAGCAGCCTAGAGTTGGGAGATAGCTAGGACAGGCACTCATAGGCTGGGCCATGTCAATCTATAAGATTGTTTCTCAGTCTTTCCTACCCCAAATAATTGCTGCAGAAAACTGAACAGCCACCTCACACATTCCTGTTGCAAAGGTTTTAATTTTCAAGCCCAAATCCTTTGCTTGCATGACTTGCACTTGTGTGTTTACAGAGCACAGGGTTTTTTTTCCCTGGGTGGTTTCTGGGATCACCTCCCCACGTTGTGAGTGGAGCAGAGCTGACCCAGGGTTACTTAGATAATTTTGTGAAGTCCTTTTCAAGCTTTCCAATGCAAACTACAGCTGCTGTTAATGCCTGGATTTGGGCGGAGGAATCAAGCACAAGGAATCCATTCGCTCTGCACCGATCTGTATTTCCAGGAATGAGGAAAGGAAGGACGGTGCCGCCCACAAACCCCAGTG
Source organism: Opisthocomus hoazin (assembly GCF_030867145.1). NCBI lineage: Eukaryota > Metazoa > Chordata > Aves > Opisthocomiformes > Opisthocomidae > Opisthocomus > Opisthocomus hoazin. The sequence goes on along the minus strand of NC_134416.1, from coordinate 59,505,319 downwards.
GACATAACCCTGACTTCACGTAGCTTCATCTGTGATTTGCATGTGTGTGGGCATATATATACATTTCATCCATGTATTTTACAGACTTGCAGAAAAACAAGCTCTCTGACCTGACTGATGACTTAAATAGTTCTCTGTAGCAGGCACTGCAGGTAGAAAGCCCAGTGCCCCATTTTAAGGCCTGATTAGGCTGTGCTTGTACTGGCTCAGAGGGGGTCTGCTGTGTCCTGGGAAAGCAGGCTGCAGCCCCCGGTCTGCCCACCCTACCTACTCAGCTGCCCACGCTACCCACTCAAGTGCAACATGTTGCAATGATTTATTATGGTTATTATTACAAATGAGTCACTTCTAAGACTCCATCAACTCAGACAAGACCGGCAGGGTCTCGGTTGCGTACACTGAGCCTGCTGAGGGGGCAGCAGGGGAGGTGCAACCTTTCTCTAACGAAGGCACGATGTCGCTTTTGGCTCCTTTTGCAGGGAGGTGAAACACTATCCCCATCTCTCCAGCTATAAACAGTAACTGTACGGGTGCTGGGAAAAGCTTTAACTCCTACAGTGAGCACAAAAAGCAGAGGAAACCGGGCAGACCGCTTCCCTGAGAAGGATCAGGCCACGGGATTTCAATCAAACTGGTGTCCATAGGGAGACGGAGCGAATAGCTTGGGCTCTGCGCTGCACCCCAGCTTGGGCCAGCACAGGTTCATGTGCTGCCACCTCCAACACCAGAGAGAGCTCAAACCCGGGGCTGCAACACGAGAGCTCGCACGGTGTCATTGCAGTGTGTCACCCCCACTCCCTGCCAAGATGCTCATTAGCACAAAATCTTTGGCACCGCGTATAAATTTAGTCAGTCCCCAGGCTGCGATCCAATTACTTTGTGAGGCAAGGTGATTTTCTCTTCTTGAAGCAAACCTGCAGCCTGAATCTGCGGACACAAGCACAACGAGCCTGAGGAGCTGCAGCACGGTTTAGAGATCACACTTGTGTCCTAAATTGCTTCTACACTATGTCTGCGAGGTCTCAGCAGATTAAGGCCTAATTGAACTCTAGTTAGTGTGCCTGATGGCCCTGTCAACACCCATAAAAAGAAATTTTCAGTTTTGTCATGTGATTTTGCCCAAAATTGCATATTCTTGAAAACCATACCTGGGTAAATGCCTTTTTTTCTTTATGTATTTCTCTGCTGCCTCTTCTCTTCAGGGAACTCTGTAACAGAAGCAACGGTGAGTTATTGATAAGCTAAACAGAAAGCCTGCAAGTTTGGCAGGGCTCACCACCATAAAACTAACTGGGGAGAAAGCAAGGATATTCTCCTGAGCAGCTGGGGATTTAACTTTTCATATTAATCACTAAAAACCCAAGATGATCAGGGCCTTGTCGGTGAACTTTTCAATGCACAAAATTTCCCACCAAAAAAAAAAAAAAAGAATAGAATTATTTAAAAGTTCATAGAAGGAAAAAAAAATATCTCTTTTCTTCTTCTTTGGACCACCACAATTTTTGGCAAAGCTTTATTTTTGCATGCGGCAATCATTTATGTTTGATTAATCCAAGGCAGAAGTCCAAGAATGTTACTCACAGTGGATGTGAAACACATTGTGGAAACCTCAGAGCAAAGCAACCCCCCCAAAATCCAGCATGGACATGCATGTTTAAGCTATGTGGCGTAACATTATTGGCTAATCCGTGCTAGCAAACCTACTGAGAAGCCCAGATAAAGACCAGGTAATTCTCCAGGTATTTCTGAATTTACTTTACAAATGACATTTGATTGGCTTTGCGAATCTTTATATCGCTTTAAAAGCAATTTTTTAAGACGTGGAAATTATGTCACCACCACTGCTTGGTTTTCAGAAACCTCTCAGCACCTGAATGGAAAAGAACGTTTTTCCTGAGAAGCAGGAGGTGGAGCACCATCAGGACATTACCAGTGTTTGCACTGACTTGTGTCTCAGGACCAAGTTCATACTGATGCGAGCTGGATCTATTTAGAAAAGGCACAAATTTGACTTCTGTAGGTTGAAGTATCAGAGGGGAATGATAGCTATTAGCCAAAAAAAAGCACGCAGCTAGAAACTATGGAGTCATCTGAATTCAAAGCTGGCCATGTTGCGTCATCTGTGCCCAGAGCCTGAAGGCTGATTCTCCCCAGCAATCACGCTGACATTGTGCCCTCTTTTATTTACTACTTCTGCTTGTATTTGCTCTGCAGAGGACAATTTCCAGCTGAGGTGAAGCCCGGGCTGTCACGAGCTTGCCAACAGCGTGCCTCTCCTCTGGCCCGTGCCATGGAGCAGCGTGCCCAGACCAGTGCTGGCTCCCGCACCCATCGGGCTAAATCCCAGTCTCTGTAATCCATAACAACTCAGTGCTGCAAGCCACAAGCCCAGTGCAGAGAGAGGTAAAGGAGGGAGAGGCCTCCTGTTAATTAGTTAAGTCCAGTCTCGTGCCTGGCCGTCAGCTGGCAGAAAACGCGGCGTGAGCTCGGGGACAGCTGCACACAGCCCTTGTAAAGCCAACAGAAAGCTCTCCGTGGCTTTGTGGTTTCTGACTGTTAAGCTATGCAGCTACTGCAAATTATAATTATTGCACGCTAAGACAAATCTCTCCTTCTGCTCTTTGTTATACACAGTTAAGTAGTTAAAACCCATTCATACGCAGCACCATATGCCCAAGACATACTACAGTTTATTTTTGCTAATCTGCTCTCTACTTTAATCCAGTGATTTCCTATAACTAATGAAGCCGAGCAAGAGAAATGTTTTTTTTGGATACTGAAACAGTTTAATGAAAAAAGACTTTAAATGCTAAAAACATCATATGAAAACCTGTTACACAAGCTTAGCCAGGATAAACAGATACTGTTTTGTCTTTTTTTTTAAACGTGGTGTTATTCTGGAAACTGAAATGTAACTGAAAGCAGTCACCAGTCGGCAGCATCATGCCCTGGCATACACAATGGGTCACTACAGTTGAAGAGATACAGGGCATAGCCATGGCCATCACACTCACTGCTTTCCCATGTGACTTTAAGCAAGAGTAGCTTGAGCAGGAGGAGACTGTCTGGTTACTACTTAATTTGCAAGTCCTTAGAGTCAGGGATAAGTCTACCAATTTCTGTAGAGGCCTCAACGCATGATTGTAACAAACAGCTACCAGTCATGCCAGAAATGCAAAATCTTGCATCAAATCCTAAAAAGCTCTTGCTCCTACCTATAGGCAAAAGGTTACTCTTAGACACATCCAACTTGAGAAGTCCGGGGATACAAACACTTGGGCTACGGTGTGCAAGAGAAAGTAATAAAGCATTTGCTCTCTTGTACAGGACAATACTCGGAGAATAAAAATTCAGGTGGGAGACATGGATCACAGAATGGCAGGGGTTGGAAGGGAGCTCTGTGGATCATCTAGTCCAACCCCCCTGCCAAAGCAGGGTCACCCAGAGCGGTTAAGGTCAAGACACCTCGAGCCTAGATCACAGGCTGAGAAACAGGCAAGTAGTGGTCTGGCTTTGGAAGATGTAAGCTCCACTCGTCACGGAAAAAATGGATTTCACAGATCAAGACTAACAAGTTTGTAACATATTGCCCCAGATGCAGCCTTGCTTTGAGCATTTTCACACTCTCCTGTTTGGATTTGCGTAAGAACCAAGATCAGTGCTCGGCTGGAAGATTGCTTCGTATTTCCATAACGCAGAGACTCAACCTTAGGCTGAGTCTGTCCTTGGTGTAACAAAAAGAACGGGGTATTTACCTCTGGGGGCTACCAGCAGATTACAGGGAGAAACCTCCCTCCCACGTGTCAGTGCAGAAACACAGGCATGGCAACATAGGACTGCCTGACCAAAAACTCCTAAGCCTTATACGGGAGCAAGAAAAGATCTCCGTTTCACCAGCGTGGGACCAGGCTGCACGTGTGTATGAAATACCAATCCATATAGCTGAGATTTCAGCTGCACTAAGGGCAGAGGGTGCCGCTGCAAGAAGAAGTAGGTGGAACACACTACAAGCTTAAATGATTTAAAATGTAAAATGGTGCAATAAAGGAGCATTTCTCTTTGATGTACAGGAGATTGGCATCAGCAGCTGATACGAATTAATGCTGAAAGGAACATTTCTATACTACTGTTTATACTCAAGAGACCAACCAGGTCTGGCTGTCTACCAAAAAGTCTTTCAGTAATGGTTAAACGGGATTTTATCAGTCCTTTGGTGAACACAGTCTCTGAGGAAAGAGGTTGCTCAGTGGACATTTTCTACTTTCACAGTTCAACTGTAGTTTGATTGTTACCAAACCTCTCGGCTACCAAGGAGAGCTAATATATAGGGGTAATAAATTACCTGGTGTTTTAAAAGTTAAAATTCCCAAAAGATTATTGGATATTGCGACTACAGTATTAACAGCAGGAAGAGACACAATTATTCTCACTTTCCCTAGGATCCTAGCATAGAAAGGAAGAGATAATTTGTGTCTTTTGGTGAATTCCATTTTTAACAGGTCTAAGAAAAGCCCTGCAAACTGAGCAGTGAGAGCAGGGCTTCCTTGTGGGGAATGGTAAGCAGGAGTCATTGCACTGGAAATAGAGGTTGAGCAAGACATGGAATAAAGTATGAGTTAGGAGCAATCATACATGTAAACACATAATATGCCCCAAGTTTTCATACTGAGGCAAGTGCTGGGTAGGATGAGAACAGAGCTGCGAACAGGTGGCAGTAGAGAAGGACTTGGAAAAACAGAAGAGAGAACCAAGAGTCCGTAAGAGCTGCCAGCCTGTCACTTTATTTACCGCTATTAAGAAGAGCAAGTCATTTTGGGTGCATGTCTGGCATCTGCAGGCAAGCGTGGGCTTGCTATCATATGCCCATCAAACTGAACCTGCAAAATCAAGTAGTCAGCCATTGAAGTGACAACGTCTGCAACTTAAAAACAGAGAGGCTGGCTTGGAAAGTCTGGCCCTGAAGGCAATTTCTATCACTGTGGTGTGTGAGGAATTATGCACGAGCATCACTGGGCCTTATGAGCTGCATAAATAATGTTCCATGCGCAGCAATGGCTTGCTACCAATTACTTTGAAATGGACAATCACGATTTTCATTTGCATTCATTAGAAAATATTGCCTGCGAGAGATGTGACAGTACTTTAAAAAAAATATATACATGAGTGACCAAATCCACTTGCTCTAAGTACAGCAGTAGGTGAAGCAGACTGCTTTCAGATTACCGCTATCTGCAAGGCTAACAGCTTCAGAGTTGCACATTGGCACCTTGCAATAAGAGCTAACTTCTTGCTAGCTGTTGAGCCTCCTCACGTTCAAGAATGAACAAAACATTGAGAGAGACATAATCTCTGCCCCACAGTATTTGACTCACTGGGAGATCTTGCCAATGGACCAACTCATTCATAGCGGTTACCCTCCAAGAGACACCAGTGATTTAAATGAAGCTAGTTTTGCTTGGCATGAATGTGAATGAGAAGAAAACCAGATCCACTTGTGACAGACGGTCAGAAGGTGGATTTATCTCCAAGTGATGTAAACCAGCGTTCATTAACTGCATCACTAATCACTGCTCAGGAATGCCTCACTGCAAGAGTCTTCTGGGCACTGTGCAGGACTGCATGGGAAGATGGCAGCAGAGGACAAAAAAAGCAGGGGATCTCTGCTCCTTTTTGGGCAACATACCACCCCCACCCCCGATCCAGCTTCACCCTGCACTGCAGGCATTTTCCCCCTCAACTTTTTGCAACTTTGGACTTGCCAGACCCTGACACTGAGGGGGTGCATGATTCCCCTTCATCTCACTGCTTCAGAGCTATCCCTGCTTGCCCAATCTGGCAGATAAAGAAAACACCCTTTGTGCAGAGCTCTGTCATTCTCAAACCACTAATGAATAAACTCTTCAAACAACTGCAGCACTGAAAGAACATGACCAGGACCTGTTTCTTTAGGAGTGGCAGCTTTCAGCGATCACACTGCAGCTTTCTGACATCTCCTTCCCAGTAACGCTACCTGTCCATTTGGTGAAAAGGAAGAATTTCCCATTTCTGCAGCAACCCCCCCTTTTTAATGGTAGGACAGGGAGGCTTTCCATTCTTTCTTAAGGCCTGAAGTGTCTCTAAATCCCAAGTATCCAACAGAAGTTTTGCTTTGCTGCCATCCCATGCTTCTGTATTACAATGGCTGCACAGTGAAAGTGTAGTTGCAGCTTCTTCCACATGGACTCATATAAGTGTCTACAGGATGGTTAATGGAGTTGGAAAATACAATAGAAATTCTAATTGCTTTTCAATTGCTGTAGGCCCTTGAAAAACATATCGCACCAAGCCCTGATAAAGCCGGGTTTGACGCAAGTGATCTATATCTGCATTCATTCCCATGTGTGTTTCATTTACTAGAAACCTCTAAATACTGCGATATTCATCATTCACGTGATCTAGCAAAGTAAGCCATGTCTGAAATATCATAAGTATTACAGTTCAGGATAAAAGCCATCCCTTGAGTAAAAAAGCAGCAAAGCACACTAGCTTTCAGCACCAGCTTAAATTTCCCTAATGCTGCATTACTCCATTGTGCTGAGCTTATGAATAGGGGCTTTGGAGGAGCTTCTTTCTTTTGCCTTTTACTACTAACACACGGCACTGGCTGTCTCTCACGGCTTCCCAGTGCCCTTCACATGCGGACTGATGCTGTTGTGATATTAGCTGGCTTGGTGTTTACAAATAATTCGGTGTGACAGGTCTGGGAGCATGCTGTGGGGAGGGAAGCAGCAGGGTTGCACCCACTGCCTGAAGCCGTGGAAGGTGAGACAGCAGCTCTCAGGCAGATGGGATACAGCCAGGCCAGCTCAGCATGCAGCTCACAGCACATCGTTTCACTTAACATTTGGTCAGTGGAGGCTGACAAGAGGACCTGAAACCACTACAATCATGTCTATTAATATGATATTTAATAATCATTATGGTAATAACTGGTAAACAATTATAGCCCAGTGTTGTAATAATTGTTGTTAATATAATAAATGACATCCAGCAACAGACAGGCAAGATCCTAAACTCTAACAGGAGTATCACTGTCTCATGCAGTGCTTCTGCCCAAACATTTTTCTTAACAACTTCTTAAATTCATTAAAATATATTTTAGAAGTCCCTGTCTGTCCCATTTTGTTAAGACATAAAATATCCAAATTACATCATGTGTGCCACAGTATATAAAGACAATTATGACACACTGTGACCAGACTTTCCTTATTTTTTGGGTCCTATTTCAGGTGAAGAAAACCAGAAAGAAGCCAGGTAGGTCACTGCAGACAGCGCTGCTTCTCCCTCTCCTGCCACACCAGTGCTATGATGCTGACAGAGCAAACACGTCCCTCCAAGCCTTGTCACCCTGCCGCTTGTGCAGCTACTACATGTGAGTTCCCCATGCTGTGTCCATCCCCTAACTCCAACATCGCCAACAATGTGCCTGAAATGCCCACGGTAACGCCCGCCCTGCCCTCCCTCCCGGTGCGGGAGGTGGGAGCAGCACCCAAACGCCCCTACATCCGCCGAGCTGCAGTCACGGAGCACCAGCCCGCCCCTGGCCCCCGCCAGCGGGCTGTGAGCCATGTCAGCCCGCATCCCTTTCGGAAAGAGCTCATTCAAGAGCTGGGCCTAATCCGAGCGGTATGTGCGGCGCTGACACCGCCTGAGCCCTGTAATTACCTCGTTAGTGTTATATCATAGCAGACAGCCCGTGAAAAATGTGCCGGGCACTACGTACCCACAGAAACAGTGCTCTCCTGGAACAGCTTGCCAACGGGAATAGTTCTTCTCCTCGGCCACCAAACCCTACGCAATGATACACAACTGGTGCCCATAGCCCAGGACATGCTTCAACACGCCAACAGAGTAATGATGTCCAGGCCAAAGGTGCCACCTGGGGCTCTCTCCTTCGCCTCTCTGGACAACACAGGGGTGGCAAAAGTCCCAGAGAAGATGAAATAACTTGTATGACTTCTTTAAGCCTTTTTTTGCTCTTGTGATAGCACTTCGTGCAGCAGCCTGGGCAAACTAGACAACTGCTAGAGAAAGCAAACCCTTGGAAACAGCCCCCAACATACCTGTCTGGCCATCTCCTGTCCATGTGGTACTGCTCAGCATTGCCCACAGTGCCCAACGCTACATGTGGACTGACTGAAAATAGAGGTGAACCACCCTCCTCTCTTTTTCTCCCTGAAAAAATGCTTTAAACTCCAGATCTTTTCTGAGGGACTGCAGTGAACGTCCTGCTGTCACATCGCAGGCCCTTCAACGGGGAGTTGCTGACAGGGCTGGCTTTATGAAATTGGACTGTAGGCAGGTAGTGCTCAGAGAGGGGATTAGGAGTTTGCATTGCCGAAGGAAGACAATATGAGAACATTGACTACTGATCAACGCACACAGAATCATTAAGGTTGGAAAAGACCTCTAAGGCCATGAAGTCCAACCATCCACCCAACACCACCATGCTGCTAAACCATGCCCTGAAGTGCCCCATCTACACATTTTCTGAACACCTCCAGGTACGGTGACTCCACCACCTCCCTGGGCAGCCTGTTCCAATGTCTGACCTCTCTTTCAGTAACGAAATTTTTCCTAATATCCAATCTAAACCTCCCCTGATGCAACTTGAGGCCATTTGCTCTCATCCTATCGCTAGTTACTTGGGAGAACAGACCAACACCCACCTCACTACAACCTCCTTTCAGGCAGTTGTAGCAAGTGAGAAGGTCTCCCCTCAGCCTCCTCTGCTCCAGACTAAAAAGCCTGAGTTCCCTTAGCCGCTCCTCATAAGACTTGTTCTCTAGACCCTCCATCAGCCTCATTGGTGCAGCTTGGCCTTTTCTGTAGTGCAGGCGATCTGTTATAGGCATAAATGTTTGGGTTTTTTGTCAGAAGAAGATGAAGGCAGCATGCGTACAGGGACAGATACCTGCTCTCCAATTGCAGAGACAGAGCCCGCTCATTCCCTGCCACCAAGAGCATTTAGAAACCAATGCTACATAGCTGGTGGTCCCAGTATAAGGACAGCTTTCAGTGTACTGGAGAAGCAAACTGGAGAGTCTCACAGTGATGGGGTGAAGCAGAGAGCTGGGATTTGGACAGGGCTGGTGAAGGAGAGGAGGGGAGCTGGGCAAAGCCCCAAGCTCCCACTAGGTCAGGAGCTACTGCAGCAAGTTACAGCACTGGGAAAGGGACAAAACACACAGCTCTGAAATCTCTGTAGTGTTCAAGGTTTAGATGTCAAGAGCAAATCTCACAGAATCTAAAAAAATATTATATATACACATATTTTTGGAAGTCTTTTTGCAGAGAAAGGTATTCAGAGCTGCACAACATCTGCACTTTCCGCACTGATGGATCAACAGCTACAGAATTGTTTTTGACATTGGGGATAGAAAGAAAAACTTTCCTTGAGCAGACAACTATAAGTACAAGCATATTCAGTCTCCCCTGGATTAGAGTAACTTGCTGTTTCTATATACTATTAAATGAAATTCTAAAGAAGCAGAGAGATTAAAGGCCAACTGCAATGATCCCCAATGAACATGTCCCAGATAGCCTTTGTAATCCTCTGTTGCCCATCTATTATTTCACATTTTTAAGGACACTGCACTCTGACAAAGGGGTTTATAAAAATAGAGCAAAAAGACGGCAAATTCACACTTCGGTAGCTGGTGACATTTTTGAACCTCATATAGCTGCTACCCGTGACACACTTTCCTATACATGCACACAACCATTTACCAACAGGTAATGGGTCACCCCCAAGACATCCATATTCAGCAAGCCATGGTAGTCACAGTTCAAGCACAAATAAAGTTAGTTCTGCTGCAACAAACAAGGCCATCAATTACAAAAATGAACTTAAAGCCAGAGCATAGCACTTGTAACCAAGAAACGGTGGAGGCCGGGCCAGGGCAGGTGACAAGCAGGGGACACAGCTCCTGCAAACACACCAGCCCGCTGCTGAGCTGTAGCACATGACGCTCCAGGAGCAGCAGTGCGACGTCCACCCGCTCTCCCAACACATTCTGCAGGGCAAGAGTTACCCTCACGGGAGGAAAGTGCTAGGCTACCTATGAGCCCAACTGCAGCTGGAAATGGCCAGGAGGGAAAGAAATTGTTAGAAGAGAGCATAATTGCAAAAGCTGCTTTTCCTTAGTAAAACCAGTCTATAAAGATGTGCCAACAGCAACCCTGTAAATACCAAATGAAAAACCCTATGTAATGGATATAGCTCCACAAAGCTGTGCTTGGAAAAGAGTATGACAAGCCCAAGTGGAAACGTAGTGCTTTAAACACTGAAATTCAAAATGCACAGAAAAATTATAAAGCGGCCAGAGATGTTAACAGCAAATTAATCCAGTGTGAAGCATATTTCTGAGGATAGCCTGACCTGGATGGGTATTTGGGTTATCCTTAAGCATTTTCTCTGCTCCTGGGGCTGGGCTGTGATTGCCTGGGAACCCGTTCCTGTCACTTGCAAGGAGCTGGGGTGACTCTGTAGGTGTGCAGGGGCTGCGTTCTCCTGTGCTACTGCTGCTTTGAAGCCTAAATGAGCTGCCTCCGCTCCTTGCCAGGTTTCATGGTCCCTGCCTCTGGATACAGGGGGATAGTCCAACCCCAAGGCCAAAGCACAACATGAAAGGCATATTGTGCATTACTGGGTCTTACATGGGGAAGGGAGACCTGGGAGAGGGCCTTCATGCTCTTAGATCTCTGATAGCAGCTCCTAGGGAGATGGGTGAAAGCCTGGGGTGAGAAAATGCTTCTTGGCCTGCTCTGTAGGTTCTGGGAAGGACAGACGGCTTTCCCGTCCCTCGGCGGAGGAGCTGACACCCCGAGATTCCCCACTGCAGTGGCTCAGCACTTTGGGGTGCTGATTTCTGAGGAGCTGATGGCACTCAGCACCTGCCCAAAGGAGGAATTAGTGGCTTAAACTTTGTTGGTATTCACCCCTCTCTACACACATCCCAGTCAGGGCTTAACCGCTGGACTTTGCTTGGATACAGATTTGCTTATGAAGCATCATGTTTCATCTGTTGTCCCAAAACAGAACAGAAGAGAGGAAGAGGATGAGCCATTTATATTCCCTTAAAACAGCAAAAGGATGAGCTCCACCGGTCCAGACCACTCCAACAGCAATAACCCAAGGCAAAAATCTTTATTGAAGCAATGTATTGATTTTAGGATACAAGACCAAGGGACTTGGATGACCACCTCTTATGTTAAGTTGTTATATGAATTAAACATTGCAGAAATAGATTAGGACATATTTGCTTGGACTTGTGCTTTTTGTTCCTCACTGTATATTACTCCCACATTTTTGTTTAGTCTAATTCAAAACTTGCAACTTTCATTGCTCCTCTTGACAATTTAGTCTATGCTTTAAGTACTCCTCATAGGGGAGGAGCTCTCTTCTCTGAGAACTTATCCCACTGTCCTCCTCTCTCCCTCTCTTGCTAATAACTAACCAAGCACAAGAATCATTAAATCATGGAATCATTTAGATTGGAAAAGATCCTTAAGATCATCGAGTCCAACCATCAACCTAACACTGCTAAGCCCACCACTAAACCATGTCCCTAAGTGCCACATCTACGCATCTTTTAAACACCTCCAGGGATGATGACTCAACCACTCCCCTGGGAAGCCCATTCCAATGTTTGATAACCCTTTCAGTAAAGAAATTTTCCCTAATATCCAATCTAAATCTCCCCTGGTGCAACTTGAGGCCATTTCCTCTCATCCTATCACTTGTTACTTGGGAAAAGAGACCGAAACCCATCTTGTTACAACCTCCTTTCAGGCAGTCATAGGTAGTTCTAGAAGCCTAAAATGGCAATACAGATGCACATTTTTTCTAAAAAATTACAACCATTATACTTATTAACACCCCACATTTCCATTCTCCTGTGTGGGATGAGCTGCACGCACACAGCCAGGGCTGGTTTTCAGGAGCTTCTTCTGCACACGAAACCTTGCACCTTCCAGTCACCACCACCACAACCAGCCCTGAGCCGAGGCAGCAAGCAGGAAGGGACCGTGTCTGCACCACGTTACGCTGGTTGGGAAACTGCTCTTCTACTTTTTCCTGACCTTTTGAGTAATTGAATCTGTAACCCTAGTCACCTTGTACACAGTATTATTACTATGATAATTATTATGATAACAAAAGATGACTGACAGCACTTGGATTTGATGGCTTTCTCTCAAAGGCTATAAAATTATGCCCTTTTCTCCGCACTTTTACACACCTGCTGTAAAATGCATAATCTCAGCCTTTTCTTGAGAATATGCACAGTTCATCAACGAAGTGGCAAAATCCCACTCCAGCTATCTGGATTGTGCTGCTGCACATCCAATCTCAAATACAGAATGAAATACAAAAAAGGTGAGCAGCACTGCCAACTTTACAAGTCCTTGAAAGCTGAAGCCAGTTGGTGTGTCCTCAGTTGTAACCATGCACCAAAACACATAAAACACAGGGAAGAGCTTACTGATGCCATTTGCATAGCTTGTGGATGCTGCTGCCTAGTACAAGAGGTGTTTGCAGATGCTTTGAGAATCAGCTTCTGAAAAATCATTTTTAGACAGTAACTCCAAAGTGCTTCTAATCTCTAGGTACCTCTTACACTGAAGTACCTCAGAGCAGGAACATCCTCATGAGTTGTGTATTTGATTTGCCTACCCCAAAGAACCTCTTCGTATGTGGAAAGCTTTGCAAAACACTCAGGAAGAGCAAAGCAGCCACGCAATGCTCCTGCTGGGGACTGCGGGCTGGGAGGATATTCTGGGGAAGTACCTTTTTAATATACTTCTTGACGAAAAAGAAAAGGAGGCGCTGTTTTTTCACTATAGATGAGCATATGAAGCACGGGGATTTAACTATATACAAATGACTAAATAACAGATACCACTGTGGAATATAATTCTGTGGCAAAATCACACCCGTCTCCACTTTTTAATGATTTTTTCAAAAAAATCTCCTCACATTGTCATTAACTTCAGTAAGGCTTGGACTAGGGTATCAGGCAGTGTAAGGCTCTCATTGCCTTCTCTGAAACTGAAGTTTTGAGGAGCCTGGACAGCATACAGCAGTTGCTGCAGAGAGGAATCTAATGGTCACTAATCCATTACTACTGTTGTTCTGCTGTGACTAGAAGTAAGGCAGCAAGGATGCCTGGTGAGAGAATGTGATCAGGTCACATCCTGAAGCCATGAGTCTGACAGGCGAGAACGCAAATCCATGATTACTTTGCGAAGCCTGAAGAAACAGCAAGGGCAGATTTGTTAGGGGACTTGATAAACCTTCACCTCATTTCTCGGACTAGCAAAGCAAAACAAAAAGGGGAAAGAAAAAGGAAAAACCTCAAACCATGTAGCTAAATATTCTTTCTCTACCGGTGGTCAGGACAAGGGGTCCCAGAAGGCTGTTACTCTCCCGGCAGTAACAAAATGGAAATGTCTGAGCCACATCAGTGAATGAGCTTTTGACCTGAAACATGACAACTAACAGCAGAATAGGCTTTATCCCAGCCTGGGTGCAGAAGATTAATGACTATGAATAACATATAGGCATTAGAGTGAATAATGACAGCCCAGTTGAAGGACTGCCAGAGACCCACAATTTTTTTAGATCATTACTTCTCAGATGACAGAAACTATTACAATGAGGAAATTCATGCACTTTAATTTTTTTGAATTAAAACATGAAAACTGTTTCTCTCTGACACTTAATTCCTTGCTTACTCTTTCCTTCTGCGTCCTCAGCCACCTGGAAAGGTGCTCCTCACAGGTAAACTGTTTCTTAGCTGAGAGCCCACCCTATCTTAAAGGGTGCTGAGGTGTCAGTGCTTAAAGTAAGGGCATGAACAGCTGCCTTAAGGATTCTCACAGCAAAATAACTGCATAATTTGAATTCCTGGTGGTCCTAAAGCAGGTGTGCTGTTGCTACCTTGGTCCACGCTCTGCCCACTGACCACTAAAGAAGGGGAATCAAACTGCTTATGGGACTGATCTTCCAATGCAGCTGCTGATTAGCAATGAAAAAATCATGTGATCACGGTTTTGATGGAGGATCTCAACAAAATATGCATTTCTACTCTGTTCTTGCAAATCTCAGTGTGTCTTTTTTTTTGGTTGGTTTGAGAAGCCTGAAGTCCCCAGACCCTAAGATCCTGGCAGTCTTGACATTGGAGGTAGAGTGAATAAAACCACAGGCAATTAGCAGCCAGTCTCAACCAAGACATCACTTCCAACCCTTGCTTTTCCTTTCCTTGCTGCTCTACCCTGCTAGGCTCCCAGGAGCCCTGAAGGGAGCTCTGAGATAGGCCCTGGATAAACAGGAACAGAGAAACACCCACTTTTTCTCCCATTAAATCTCTAATGCGTGGCAAAGCCCAGGTCTCCCTCTCCAGACACTGTTTCTCCCCCACCTTTTGCAGTGTTTTGCCTCTAAATGCAAAGCCGGAGATGCAGTGCCCTCGTCCTTACAACTGAAAGAGCCTCACATGTGTATATTGAGGCATTTTTTTTGAGAGTGCCTCATGGTGTGCATTTGGCACAAGTTACTAAACACAATGCCTGACACGGAGGTCGGACTCGACGTGCGGGGATAGGCGAGTGGAAGCCCTGAGAGATGCACAGCATCTCTTTGAAAAAGACACCACACACATCCAAAAAAAAGAAACAAGAAAAAAAAAAGGCAGGAAAAAAAATGAGGCAAAAGTTTGCAGCGTACACAAATAGACCTTCACCTCATGTGCTCGAGATGTGCTCTCTCACACAGCTGTGCCCACACACACGAGCCCATGCACAGGGGCACGCACCTTTCCATTCTCTCCCTGTCCCCCAGCCAGCAGCACCGCAGCCAGGCAGGCAGAGCGGCCCCTCGCCCGTGCGCACACACCTCCCTGTGCCTCTCGGCTCACCAGTGCCAATGCCAGAAAAGCTCCTCCTGGCCACCCCGAATGCCCTGAGTGACATCCAATTTCCTAATCTGCCTTTGTTATTTTCTCTTTGTTTTGCATATAACTGAAGTATGAATTTCTAACGCATTTTCATTTACATGGGAAAACTGGAGAAAGCTGTTTGTGGCCCAGCAGGAGACAAACTTGAAGCAAAAGGAGATCTAGATTTAAGCAAAATAAAACTCTAATGGAGATAACTATTTTTAATGACTTGGAACCGAAACTCATTTGGATGAATCATCTTCAGACTTTGCCTATTCATTTCCCTGTCAACATAAAAATGGCAGGTTTTAGCCAAATAGTCTACCCTTTGAACAAAAACTAAAGTGAGAGCTTGTTGCAACCTTAAATTCTAAGAGGCATAAATTGTCAATTTTATTAGAAGGCATACACTTATCTGAAATCCTCTCCCACTTTTCAGATAATAAAAGTACTCACAATTTAGGAATAGCAAATGATTGATTCTGACTGGTGCTTAAAGAAGATAATTTCTTTTTTTACTCACTTTCTGCCACTGGGCTCTGTACAGCGTTACATGTGCTCTGTATCACTTGTTGCTATGATTCCAGCAGTGGCTTGCAGGTACTGCAAGATGAACCACGTAGGCTCTGCGTTCCTTCCAAATGATTCAGTGGGGATTCTCTTAAAAAATAAAACTTTTTGAACACTGTTCAGCACTACTGAGACATAAAATAAAAAATTCTCAACTCCCAAATCAGATAAAAATAATAATAATCAAACAGTTAAAAAAACCACAACCCAAACCCAAAATTCAATAACCATTTTTCTTTCTGCAGAGCAAAGTGACTCTGTAGCATTCACAGTTATTCAGGCTCCAAAGCTGTGCTGCACGTACTGATGTGAGCAGCTCATTATTAGTCACGCAAGGCATCCCATTGACCTCACTTCAGTGCGAACTGCAGAACCACAGCCCTATTATGGGCAGGCCCAATATTTATGCACACTTGTCAGATTTCGCACGGCTCATCTGAATGACATGCTCTCCTCTGGCCCTGCTTTTCTTCTCTTTAGGCGCTTCTTTCTTTCCTCTGCCCTCTAACTTCTGTGTGGCTTTTCATAATAAGTGTGAATTTAACTGGCAAGCCTCTCTGCAAACTCACATGTAGGATTGTACAGCTCTCACAGGGAATGCGAGATATATTCATTAAGACTGCGGGCTGAAATATTCAGTCACACAATAAACTTGTAGTGGAAGGATGCTCGATGGCCAGAGCTAAAGAGCCGAGCCCAGGGTAAGAGCTGAGGGAATGGCAAAGGCTTTTAAAACTTTGCACTTACTGTCTGCAAATAGTCTGATGAAAATACTCCAGGCTATCAGCTGATCATACTCCTTCTAGGTGTTTTAAAAAACAGCTTTGACAAGCTTTCCTCTGAACCAACTGCTCTTCCTCCCAAATTTTTCTGGAACCAGTGTTCCCCGTAGAAGCCAGGGAACTCTGATTTTCCTAAGAATAACAACAGTGTTTTAATACCGAAAGCATTGGAGATTGGAAGCAGTGCCAGGTGTCCCTGCATGCTGCGTGGAGGGAGCGATGTCCCCACTGCTGCTGTTGCATTAACACATTCCCAATGCAGAACAGCACTTCTGGATATATTTCACAGCAAGAAACTACCCAGGGTCTAATGTGGGAATAATCTGCAGAAGCAGTATTTTCCTTTCCACTGGATTTTAACAATGAATGCAAATGCATATAGGCTTTTATAGTCTGAATGTTTCTATTCAAATCTTTTGATCCAAAAGCCTTTTTTTCTCAACCACCGATCATGAAAACAGAACCTAAAAACCAACCAGTCCTTTTCTGAATCTATATTCTGGGTACAATGGTGCAATAATGTCACCTAAGGGGTTACAGTTTTTAGCATCATTGCTAGCTCCTATATTTTTACTTGGCTATTTCAGTCTTTTTAAAATGAAAACAGAATAACCTTAATGTAGAAAATCCTGCAGTTTTGAGGTGTTTCTAAGGATACCAGCTTGGGAGTATACTGTCAGATGGCTGCTCCCTGATTAGAGACAGGCTGGTATTTTCAGGTCTTCTGGCAATTTCTTAATTTTGCAATTTTTTTCCTTGTGATACTGCTGTTGCTTTCCTATCTGTCAGTGTGTCGCCACAGAGAGATTAGCTGAAATTTCAGACTCCATTGAAGTCTCTTTGTCCTCTCCCACATGACGCATTAGCTGCACACTGCAGCACCCCAAACAAAAAGCAACAACGGGCAACAAAGTGCCCCAGCGCCCACACTGCTGATGCAAATTTCTCCAAACCATGAGCTTTAAACTTCATTACTCTTGGATGTTTGTGCATACATTCCTGGATCTTTGCACACAGATGTAAAAAGTTGCTAAATGAAGAAAAGAAATACTGATTTTTCTCTTCTTCCCTACAATTGGATATTTATGATCAAAAAAGCCCTAAAATATGTAGACTTTCTTGCAGAGCCTTGAAGAGGTTTCATAGTCAGCAGAGTCTGAAAGTTCAGCTCCAAAGGTCAGGCAGACACACAGAAAAAGGAAGAAAAATGTCCTGAGACTACCCCCACTTCAGAGCAGAACAAGCAGATTATTCTGCAAGAGAGGTCACAATTTCAGTTTCTCTGCAGCTCTATGTCTACCCCACGGAGACAGACAACCGAAGCAGCAGATGTGAGCAAGGATGTGGTAAAGCAGAATGCTGAGTTCTAGTTTAACGCTGATTTTTGTGTCACCTAATTCCTGGACTGAAGTTTGCTCACATATGTACCTCACAGGATTGTTGCAAGGATGAAATCTTTGCAAGGATTAATCTTTAAATCTGGGTTTTGAAACAATCTGCATATTATATGTAGAATAACAGCTATAGTGAAGGTCACTTGATTACTCTCCAGGCAACAGAAATTAAAAGATCAGCTGACAGCTATTGTGTAATTATCTTGCACTGCATTTAGAAAAATTCTATTATCCTGCGATAAAATCTGTGCATAATTTGGCATAACTAAAAAGCAGACAGGTATTGCAAATAAACATACCTCAGATGATTTCACAGTTACACAAATAGCAGTCATAATTTATTCTTCGATTCCCTTTGATGTTTCCCCACACTGAAAACACATATGTCATCTAATATTATGGCAGCTATCCTGGAAATGAGCCAAATTCAGCATCAGTGTTAATAGGTGCAACCTGGCATAAGCCAGCCACAATACAGCTGCTGCCAACAGAGATGAAGTTGGTTCAAAGCTCTGTCAAACCGGGAACATCCCAGTTTCACACCTTTATGGTCAGTGTGTGCAGTTCTGCTCCCCCATGTAATTCTATACTGCTGTCTTCTTATATGTGAAACATTAAATCAAAGAGAAGAGAAGAGAAAAAGTAAAAAAACGTAATATAGATAAGAAGTTCACCACAAAACACAACATCCAGGTTTACAGCGCTGAGGAGCTACTCAGCTGTGGCCCTGCAGTCAGAGCCATTTGGATCTCCCTGTTTGAAGCTCTGACAAAAGACAAGGACCATCAAAAAGAGAAGTGTGTTGAGTTCAGCAGAAGAGGCTGCCGCTGGTATGAAGACTCATGCAGATAAACAGGCATGCCATCCTGGGGAGACAGAAGCATGTTCCCCTCGGGAACCCTGGTGACCTCTACTTCTGGACATGAGACCATAAAGACTGCTTTGGGTGGAGGAGTTTCTTTCAAGTCACTTCTATTAGTTGCTACCAGCGGCTTCCCAAGAGCTTCCATGGTTCAAATCCCAGTGACACAGGCTGCAAAGGTTAGGACTCTCCCCCAGAATAGTTCTTCCTTTCATCTGGAAATGGATACATGGGGAAGGTCTAGCCCAGGAAAGAAAAGGTCTGTGGTCTGGAAATCCACATTAGGGAAGACCCCAAGAAGAGATCAGTTGTAAGGTCAATGCAGTGACAGAAGCAAAAGCAACCAGAGACTTGTGTAAGTGGAGAGAGTGGCATGACAGCACTGAGAACTATCTGGCAGTATGAGACAATAAACACTTAAAACAGATTTATACTTGGAAGTAACGCTCTGACCAGCGGTGGAATCAGGCTGCGTCAGGGGAAGTTCACATTGGATATTAGGAAAAAGTTCTTCACTGAGAGAGTGGTTGGTCACCGGATCAGGCTCCCCACGGAAGTGGTCATGCCACCAAGCCTGTCAGAGTTCAAGGAGTGCCTGGACGATGCTCTTAGTCAGTTTAGTTTTAGGTAGTCCTGAGAGGAGCTGGGAGTTGGACTCGATGATGATCCTTATGGGTCTCTTCCTACTCAAGATACTCTATGATTCTGTGATTCTAACAATTAATGAGGCTACTTCAAGTCTGCTGCTGATCTAGTCCATAACTAAACTCGCTCTTCCATGTCCCACCAGTTCTTCCAAGCCACTTCCGGAAAAGTGAGAGAGGATGTTAGTCAGTCATGTCATTTGGTAGGGAAATGCACAATCTCAGCTCTCTGCAAACGTCTGTAATCTCCACATCACAAGAACAGCAAAACACTCTTCCAGCTTATATGCAGACCAAAGTCTGACATCAGTCCCATGCTGGCCCAGGACCTTGAAGCTCTCCCTGGATCCCCAGGGTTTTCCACCCGAGAGATGATTGATCAATCCCCACCCATTTAACAGGACACCAGCGCACTCCACACTCTCCTGAATACTGTGCAATCACAGGACTCAAGACAAAGTTTCTAAGGCCCAGCAATCGGTTGCTCAGATGCTGATCTACCAAACAGTAGGGTGCTCAGTTACAGAATAAAGGAAAAGCAGGAGAGGGCATTTCAGGAGTCTACTGCTAATGAGCGAACCATCTGTCTGTCTTCTTTGTGAAAACTGGCTATTTGTTCTGACATTTCCTTTTCCCCAAATGGTTTTTCTACTGACGACCTTATTATTTTAAAGTAATGTAATCTAATTTTAATGCTAGTACTTGTCAGTTTTTTTTTAGAAATGAATAAAGATAACTGTAGCTATATTAGCAAATGGAAAAATAAAAATGTACCATGCCCATGAGATAGAAAAGGTGTGAGCTATCCAAGCTGTGAAGTCCCATCACAAACAAGTCTCGCTGGTGATAATTACACTCATTATTAAGGAAGAAAACCATGGCCACAGCTGTCAAAGGAGTGACCAATACTGAATTCTTCATATGGGATCATTCTTCCATCACAAATGAAAAAGACACTGAATACAAATTAGAAAAAAACAAAGGAAAATCTCACTGTTGGCAAAAGTTTATCACAAATACATAAATGGATGGACTTGCCCTGGTCTGCCTTACCCAATTTATGTCTCTCAGAGGAATGGGTCCATTTCAGGACAGCAGACTGTCCTTGAGTGTCTGTAAATGCAAACATCATTTTTGCAGAAATGTAAGAAGAGGATACAGAGACTAATCAAGTCGTGTATCCATCTTCCTATATCACATCTCTGCTGCACACACCACCGGCTGCTTCAGAGCAACGGGTAAGAAGCCTGATGGTAAGTTAACAGGGACAGCCTGCTCAGCCAGGAAGGGTCCTCCTTACTTTTGTCAGCTATAGACTAGTTTCAGATCTCACATATGAAGTTTTATGGCCCCTTCAGGACTTTCCTTCAGATTACATTTTTTCCTTGTTTTCAAGAAGTGCCATTACATTCCTAAATCTGAGCAGCTAGGCAATGCCTATGCACTTCTAGCAAATGACAAAACGTAAAACACCAGAGTATACTGAATTGTAAAATGTGTTTGAGTACTTGTGAGTGGCTATTCTGGATCTCCATTCCTTCTGATCTGTTGTCTCAAATTACTAAGTACGAGCCAACTCAGACTTCAGAATCGAAGTCAGGGAAGGCTTTCTTTGGGTGCGAAGGCAGAACTTCATACTATCTCTCCAACCACCTTCTGGTACTCGTTTTAATCGCAGCTGAGCCCGTATCTCTTTGTGCACGGTTTTATGCCAGGTAGTGAATGAAGAAGGTTCCACTTGAACTTAAATTTGGACTTCGGTGAGGCAAGCGTTTACCCCAAACAAACAGATTTTTCTAAGGAGCTTTGTCAGCAGCAGCATTTTCTGATGCTTGGATGGAAGTTCAGTTTGCCAGACTTACTGAGACACTTATGGGAGAAAGGACCAACACATCCACCTGCCATGAAGGAGGTCTCACAAGAACATACAACTCCTAAGTATACATAGTCCCTATTCCTTCAGCCTGTCACCTTCCCCATCAACCTTTGAGATGTCTGTGACAAAAAAAAAAGAGGTATAACGAGCCTTGAGCTAGTGCTAACCTAATGTCTCTGGGATGCAAACCAGACATCAGGGATCAACAGCAGCAGTAAATAACACTGAAATGTACAGATCAAGGTGGTACAAGAGCTACATCTCTTTTAATAATCTATGTTTAATGAGCACAATCCCACACACCAGGAAGTTGGATCAGACCCCTGTATTAAGAGGAAGAAGCTGGTGACCCCTGGTTGTATAGTGTGCTACCTAGTGTGTTGAACAGCGTGCTAAAGCACTATGTAAAGCCAACAGAAACCCAAATTTTTCTTTGATCAGACAACATAAGATAAACAGGAACTGCTAAGAGCAACCAAATTGGCACAGACTTCTCTTCTGGTGGTTCTTCTCTTCTGGAGTAAAGCCCAAGTGACTCTTGCTTATCTGGTGGTTTATCTAAAGCACCTTGAGTATGTCCACTTGTCTCTAAAGGCATTGTGGACAACTGCCCCAAGCAAAGCTGCTTCACTGAAAGGGGACTTCAAAAAACATGTTGTAAACATTTATCTGTTCCTCATTACTCCAACTGAATACTAAGTCTGAACAGATCTGGAAAAATGTGCTTCCTACATTTTTTTCCTTATTATTATTGTCTCTCTAAGTACTGAAAATGCAGTTGAAGGCATGAACAGCTGCAATACTGGAAGGTACAAATACGCTACTTATGCAGTAGCGACGCTGGAATAACCAGAGCATGGTGCTACACTTTTTCCAAAAAGAGGAATTTTGAGAGAGAACTGACAGAGCAGATTTTCCTGCTCCTCTAAGAAAAGCGAGTACTCCAGGGGTGTGTGTTCATTAAACAACAGGACACATATTTCTCATTTTACAATCTAGTAAAAGAGGATAAAGGCCTAAAGCCTCCACAATAACCCAGAGCATGTCTCAACAGCTCTATTCTAAGTTGTTCCTTCTGGGAATGCTAAACAACCTGATAATTTAATTTTTTTTTTTTCATTAAATGATGAACCCAAGTGGTATCAACAGCAATGTGAGCTGGGAGGGAGATGAATTCAAGACAGTCTAGTTACCCACTGGCATTCGCTGCCAGATTGCTAATTGCATTTAGTCTGAGAGTGACTGACCCAGGAGTACCAAGGCTATTGTTATACAAAGCTGCACCTCAAAAAATGGAAAAAAAATAAAGAAAGAAAAATAAGGGTGTAAGGTTATCTGACTAAAGGCTTTATCACAATAAAGACCTGGAGAGGATTAGAGGAATGACAATAGGTGGATGAACCCAAGTAATCTAATCAGTGAAATCAGAGCATGACAAGTGGTCCATCGAAACAGAAGATTAAGCTGCTGCCCCTGGATTGAAACCCACAAAGAGCTGAGGGGAAGAAACTTTCCTCTTTGGCTGCCATGCAAAATAAGGGGGTTACTGCCTAAAGGAGCATCAGGGCCCATTATGGGATGCAGGGCGAAGCAAATTTGGGGATGGTGTAAAGCCTATCCAGTTGGCAGTTTATCACTTTAAGAAGATGAAATATCATATTTCGCAGATCCACCTGCTTAAAGAGGGCAGAAAAAGAAGTTTAGGGAGAGACACGGTGCCGCTTGACAACCTTTACATTTATTATCTTTTTTCACATGCATGGCTTATAGATCTCCATGGACGTGCCCATGAAAGTCTTAAAGTGCACTATGGCTGTATGTTCTGTATGTCCTACACCTGCACATTTTGTTTGTAGGGCTGAATAAAACAGCAGAGATGGATACTTTTACTTAGCCATTACAGTCTTCACTAGCTGTGTTCAATTTCACTTCAGCATCTCATTTTGACATTAATAGGCTACAGTCAGGCTCACCTGTTCTGTGTTCACACTGAACACAAGCCTTCATCATATAAGTTTCCGGGAATGAAAATTCATCAAAAGAAAAAGGATTGAGGCCACTATTGAATACAACAAATGGGAATCACATGCCTGTTTCCAAAATGTTGTACTGGAAATCCCATTCTGAAGTTTCTGACGTTCTGGACAGGAACTCAACACAATTCGCTAAGCTTACCTCAAGTTATGAACGCCGGCTTACTGAGGGACTGTGAATTAACAATTGTTCCAGTGGGTTAAGAAGATACACAACTTGAAAAGACTAACTGAATCTCTCTTCACATAATTCATCAACATGGTCAGAACATGAGGATCACAAGGACTTTACCCATTCTGGCCTGTTTTTAATCTTTCAGTGCAGACTACCCAGTGCAAATGGAGAAGTAATCTAAGGAGCATTCTCTACAACTGTGTACAGTACAGTGACTAAAAAATAGTGACTTGCCCCTGATTACTCCTCAGAGACATCCCTGCTGTCGAAAGGTGCCCTAAAACTAGCTGTTTGCAGCACATACACTTCTCAACACGGCAGGAGTGCACTTCACCGGCCCTATGCAGAACCGCAGTTACAACTTCAGACCACCCTCATTTTTACCCACTGTATCCACATAAAAAATAGAAATCATCAAGGGTCAAGGGAAGCAGAATTCAAATAACAGAGTTGATGTACCAAGATACGATCGACTGAAGTGTTCACACCTTGGTAAAGCCCTGTTTCAACTAGTTGAGAGACTCCTGCAGGCACGTGAGAGTCTATGCCAGTCAGGAGCATATAGTAGGTCTTCCCACCCAAGTGAGTGTGATGTCTCATGGCACATAAGGAAGGGTGGCACCACAACCCTCCATGCCGTTACTCAGCTGGCCAAAGTGAAACGCACCTTCTGCTTTCACAAACACTCTATGTGTGTCTGACTTGGATTTGTTTTTTTCTGCTCTTTGGGGACAATGGCCTCTTGAGTCAGCTGCGAATTTTGGAAACAGCTTAATAAGTTATGTAAACCACAGCTGCGGATCTTAACGTATTTGATATACGCACAACTTTCTGAAAAATGGCTGGAACAACCTCTACCAGAACATAAAAAGCAACTGAATTAAAGACAGGAACGATTTTTTTTTTAGATCTCATTGCCACTATGTAGGAGGTCAGCATGAAACTTCTTGGTTTACAGAGGCACTTTGTCATTGCTAAATTAAGAAAGAGAGTCTGTTAGGGAGAACAATGTGGTAGCCGTGTTACAGGAGAAAATTGGAAGAGAGAGATTGCAAACATTGCTTGCCTTTTCACAGTTGGCAATATATTCCCCTGACTCACACATATGTAGGAGACCTGCCCACAGTGTGAGTCTATGCAGGAGCTTTGAGTACGACTTTATCACAATCCCTTTCAGTGCATACCCGTAAACAAGTTTGTCTTCTCAGAATAAATCTTCTTTTACATTATATTTACACTCCACTGCACGTCTCAGGAAAATATTACAGGGTTTATCATTGCTAAAATTTCAGATATACTATATCCAGTGGTTCAGAAAATTATTCATTAGCTATTAAAACAGTTAATGTAAGCCTCACTTTTAAACTGTGGAGTCTTTATGACAGAGGACCTGGCTTCTGCCTTTTCTGTGAAGTCTTTGGGATATTTTGGGGCCACATAAACTGATAATAATGCCCTGGCAATCAAGATAGTGAAACCTAGCATTTTATAATGGTCTCTGTGATATAAAAAGTACTCCAGAAGAATCTGGGTATACCTATCTCTAACTGGAAGTTCTATTTACAATTAAAAAACATTTCTACCTTGCCAGCTCTTGATTTCATCCCTTTCTACTTTTAAAAAGTTTTTCACTTTAAATCATAATTTCACAGGAACAAATGTCTTCAAGTTGAAATCTGTTTTTTCTTTGCTTTCATCCCTCCTTTACGAACAAAAACATCATAGAAATAATGCAAATACTGGCCTCTTTGCCGTAGGTCAGCACGATAAAAATGTGAAAGTGTTAACTTTTTATATAATAGTCCTTCTGTCTGCTACATACATTAACATTTACGACAGAAAATGTTGAAGACCTCCCACCTCCAGTTGTTCAAGAATTTCTTGTTTAGCATCTACTGCATACTATAACAGATTTGCTGGAATATACTTCTCTGCATCCTCGGATGAATACTCCATGTGTTTCTGAAGGTCTAAGGGATGGGCATGCCAGAAAGAGAAGTTTGTTAACAGCTCCAGACAGTTCTCACTGGCATTTCTGTGTGCCTCTAATATGCATCTTAGTAGTCACCTAGAGAAGACCATGTGTAATTTCTCTGCATAGAGCTAGAACCTCTTTCCCCATGTGCTTTTTCTCTGCTCTCCCCGAGCAGAGTTTATCAGAGCTGATGCCCCAGTGATGCACGCATAGCCTACTGGGGACTAGCCAGCATTCCGCAAAGTCACCTCCTTCAAGAACATATGAGGTACAAATACAAACACCTTTCCAAGCACTTTCAAACACTACAATCTTTTCAAACATTTTTTTTCAAGCAGTCAGTAGTGAGCAGTGTATCAAAAGAGCCTTGGGGTTGATATCAGTAATTCCCTGCTATTCCATGTTCTGGAATATTGGCTCAAAGGAATAGCCTTCAAAGGAATTTCAAACCTTCAACTTTTCTACCTTTTTCAACTTCTTGGTAAAGATCTCCCCATATCACCTTTTTCATCACCTGAATTCCTGCTGAACACAAAGAACATGAGTCAGAAGTAGGAACATGAAGAAAACCAAATTCCTGAAGAAGAACAAAATTAGGTCTCACAGCTAACCTGATGAATTTGCAAACCAGTGATTAACCCCCATTGCCTGACTTAATTCAAAGGGAGGGGTGTGATAAGAAGCTCATAATTCCTTCTCAGGTAGTCTTCAACTCCCAGATCCTCCATGCCACTGCCTACTCTTTCACATGTGCAAGGACTTCTAAACCAATCCTACCCACAAAGATGGCCAAAAGACTCATTTCAAGACTGTCCTTGATTCCAGGTTCCAAGTTAATGTGGAGAAAAGTGATTCCTGCTTGGGCATGGGGCCATTTTGGGTGCAAAGAGTAATGCTGCTCAATCTTCCTGTGCAATAGATGCGAGGTGAGGGAAGGGGCCTGGTGCTGCTGTTGGGCAGCCCTCTCCTAATGGAGCAATCCTTCAGAGAGGGCAGAACAGGGAGAAGGACACATCAGATGATACCTTTGTGGGGACAGGCACGTGGCTCCTCCCCAGGGCTGCCAACATGGCTTGAGTTTGGCTCCAGATCCAGGTCCAAGGGTAGTTTTGAGCCACAGGGTGACTCCCCGTTCCCAAGGATTTACCATGCGGCAGCCCTGGCCCCGCCAGCACCGACCTGCTGGGTATGTGCTCTCTCGCAGGCACCATCCCAAGGAGCCCAGGCAAGGGAGTCCAGCATCCAGAGGGAGCAGGACCATGTGTCCATGCACTGAGAGGTGGGCAAGTAGGCCACTCACGTCTCCTGCATGCTAGCAGGATGAAATTTGTGTACATGCACAAATAAAACAACCATAAAGAGAGCCCATATTTCAAAGGCACAGGTTCTTTGACAATGTGGCACTCCTTAAAATTGTAGCAAAATACACATAGGTATTTAAATTAACCATGCACATTAAAATGACAAAACTGGACAAAGGACCAACTGATAAAGTTACCTCTTTCTGGGGAGAGGAGAGGAATAAAGCAGGCAAGGCAAGTTTGCTGTGAAGCTCTGCCTGGAGACCAGCAGTCTGTGTGAAGCAGTTAAGCACTGCTTCATTTCTTGAACTCATACAAAAATCTTTTAATCCTATCTGCCCATCAGGTCTAACCTACAGAAGATACAGAAAACCACCACTGGTCCCTTCCCCAAGTGATTCAGGACACCATGAAATTCAGAATAATAATTAATAAAAGTGTAATAAATTCCCAGAATCTTCTGGGTTGAATTTTCTAAGCAGTACTGAGGTGGCAGGGGATTAGTTCTTGTCCTCTTCTCACTTCCTCAGCAGTGCCACCGATCTATACACCCTGCACTTGGTCTAATCCCTTCCTTCCATCTTCCACCTGTGATCTGATGAATGTAAAGAGGGACCAATAGATTTTATATAACCCCTGTTCAGAGGAGTTCAGAACTTAGAGGAAACATTTAAACACGTGTCATTGATCAAGAAAAAGGACCACACATATTTCTGCGCGGAGTTTGCCCCCTTGGCTAGCTTCAGCTTCTCCAATCCCAGCACAAAAAGCACTGCTCACTGGGCTGTGCCGAGTTCTGCGGCACCGTGTCCACCCCTTCACGTCCCAGAGCAGGAGGCTGGCCTGCGCCTGGCACTGAGCGGCAGCTCTTCCCCTGCACGAACCCCGAGCCCAAATCCCCTCGTGATGCTGCAGCCCACAGGCTCCACAAGTGACTGTAGATCCATTGTGCAGCTGTTACTCTCAGATACCGACCCACACAAATCCTGTTTACTCCAACTCTGCTGGGAAGGTATAGAGCAGCACTAAATCCTATTTTACTACAGTCAGGATTAAGCTTATACATCCATGATGATAGTCTAAACCTTGCTAAAAAGCCTTGTTAAAGACATGCACCAGCTAAAAACTGGACTCTCAGACTTCCTAGAAATTCTGTAACACTATCTTTCCTTCATTTGCCACTGGGAGAAAATATTAAAAATACAGACCTTGGTTCAGTTGAATCACTGATTAGATGTTCATCTAGCAGTTTTCATTAAAAAAAAAATATCCATCAGTAAGCAGCAAGCTGATACAGCCCACTTTAATTTATTGTGCTAGAGAAAAACCACACAAACAACTGCATTATTAGTATGTACTATTTTTAATTAAAGTTACTGAGGAGAAGATAAGCATCAACTAAGAAAAGCCAGCCATGTCTGGAAGCTGTATTGAGAATAAAAAAAAGAGATGCCAAAACACATTACAGAAATGGACTTTTGATATCTGAATGAGGATTCCTAATGGCTCAGATGAACGAAGAATATGAAACGGAGATTCAATCTAGGGTCGATTCAGATGTAATCTCTTCTATTAGGAATTTGGGGCTGTGAAGATTCTCAGCTTCAGTGAGTACGTTTTTAGCAAGGTTATGCACATGAGACTGAGAGACACCTGCAGTTCCCTTTGGTAAGCAAGCTGGGGATGATCACCCAAAGATCATCCCAAAAAGAAGAAAGCTCAAAAGAAGCTTCTGCAGGAAATCCCTTCAAGCTAATGGGACCCCAGATAAATCCCCATATTTGATGTGCACTGAAATCCTAAATCCAGTGTTGTCTTCATTCCTAAAACTTGTGGCAATATTTGCACTCATACAACAGGTCTGGTTGCTCACTTTATGCCGATGCATGCCCAGTCTCTTTTGAGTCTCCCTAAATCCTTGCCCTTTGGTGATAATCATGTAGCAGTGAGTTTCACAGACTGGTGACTTGTTTACGCTGTCTACCCAACAAGTTATTCTGTCATAGCTTCTGCCTCGGGCAACCCTCTGTGCCAGTACAAACGTCACTTTGTCTTGGATGGAGGGAGCAAAGTAAGCAGCAGTAGAAACACTTTTCTGCAGTGAACACGGAGAAGAAATGATGGGGGTTTAAAGACTGCTGTTAAAAGCTGCGATTTGGAGTGCTGTCACCGAAAGGATATCCAAACCAGGGAGAAACTCTTTAGCCACACACATATATTATAATTTTAATCTGAAAAACAAAATAAAATACAAAGCTGCTTTCAAACATATCCCTGGACAAACTACTGTAGTTGCACTTAAAGGATAAGAACTCGTTACATAGTAGTTGGGCCTCAAAGCTCAATGGCTATCCTTACTCAAGAGACCAGGAACAAAAAAAAACCAAAAAACCCAAAGACTAGTATGTGTTTTGAATAATCCCATGCCTCACTCTTCCCCATCAGTAAATCACACAGAGAACTCCATGATGTAATTTATTAACTTTTGTGAATTACAGTGAGGGTCTCTGAAAAAGTTTTGATAGCCTCAAACATGCTACTAAATGTCAGTAAACACTCTCAAATACCTTCTTCGAATTTTTGTATGAAAGAGCTAGTCCTAAAGTAGTTATGTTAGCTAAAAATCTGTCTAATATTACTAAAAATCCTTGCATACACAACAGCCCTGCACATCCCTGATTTTTTTCTCAATGACTCTTTTCTTTGTAGTAGCTGTAATAGTAATCAATAGTAGTTTAAATTTATTTTCAGCACGCTCTTTCTTCTTTATTAATTTATCTTTTCCCGCTACTGTTTAAATCCCCCTGGAATGCCGTGGAGACAGTCCTCAAGCTTGATGGCATTAGCAGAGGATCTACCTTGCGCTTGAAACGAGTCCCAAGCTGATGTTGGATATGGCTCTGTGGATGGGGCTGAGCAGCAATTTGCATGTGGCTATTCCCTACCACACCCAAATATGAAAACAAGGCATCAATCTCTGTTTATGCCATTGCAAGGAACGCTGTAAACATCGTGAGATCATCACAGGAAGTTCACGTCGTAAAAATACAGGGAATGAATAATGCAAACAGATGAATGCTTCCAGGCAAATAAACTTCATACCAAAAAAAAGGGGGGGGAAGGTGTCTTCCAACTTCTGCTGCACCAAAAGAAGAAATGCCAATTGCAAATCAAAACCAGAGTGCTTGGATTTCACTAAGGTTAGGAAGGAAATTCTGCCTCCTCTCTGACAGCTGTCTGTGCCAGCCAAAAGTGAATTTAAGGCATAATTGAAATTACATTCTTTTTCTGCTACTCACTTGCTTCTGCTGAGCATCATTATGCTGATGCAATTTATCACGTTTTATATCTGAAAAAGCCATTCCGTCTCCACAATCCCACCCTTTGTACCATCAGCCTCTAAAAATCTGGGCATTATAATCTTCTTCCCCCTCCTGGTTCCCTTTCATGAAAACTCTGCAGACAATTGTAAGGCAAAATACAGACGCGCACAATCCCAGATGACTATTAAATCTTCTGAGAATCAAGACATACTTTCACTGTCACAGGTGAATTTTCACTTGGAGCTTTTGGCTCCAGTGTCCCTCCTCCAGCAAATGCTCCAAACCCACCAAAGATATGAAGCAGGCAGCAGAAGAGAGGCAGCAACGTGGAGCTGATACATCTCCAAGTAAGTAAGCACCACGAAACTGCCCCAGGCGCTGACTGCACGGTGGATCAAGCAACTGTTCTGCGAGAGGAACATTTGTACATGTGGTTCACCCTGATGCCCGGCAAAGAAAGGAAAGGAGACATATTCTCTTTCACTCCTCCTGGCAGACAAATGAATTAGCACCCACTGCTGAAGGCAGAAGCGGGTGGGTTGGCCAGTGCCCTCAGATGTGTTACTGTAAGAAGGGGCTACCTCCGCTGACCATAGCAGAGAACAGTCGATCTGTGCCAAGGAATACAGTCTGTTCAGCTGAATGTCATTTTAGTGTTGTTTGTGAACAAACCTCATCCCATGCTGAGATTTCAAGACCGGTAATCAAAAAGTGCACTAAACAGATTTACTTTGAAGGTCTGCTTGCTCAAACAGCCAGCCCCAGACACTGCTTTACGTACATTTTCAAGACCAGAACTACCCTTTTAAAGTAGCATGTTCAACCTCACCTAGTCCAGATTTTAGGTCGTTACCTGTTGCTGCAATGCTGAATTGATGGTCTGGAGTTGACAAAAAGGTACCGCAGATGGGGATAAAGGACTGCGTGGTTGCTGGATCCCACATCGGGTGGGTAGGAGTAGGCACTCCACCAGAAGACTCTAATGGGAGGTTTTTAAAGGCAACTATTGAGGGTATCTACAATTGCAACATACTGAAACCTTGACATTTTATTTCGCTGTCATCAAATTACGTTATCAAACCTCACACACTTGTTTGCTATTGAATGACAAACCAAAATAATGGGTGCTTTGATGCATATGTATTAGTCTGAAGGATTCAGCAGGTCCATAAGAATAATTAACGGTTTGAGGCAGAAAAAAATCTTTTTGTTGGGTAGTCTGCCTCCAGAGATTGTCACTGTTACCTGGCAAGGCTTGACTTGCCCTCGCCACATAGCCAGCTTCTCTTTGAAAACTGCAGACAGACAGTAATCAGACCTTTGACACCTCCAGGAATCTAATTCCCCTGCC
This sequence comes from Opisthocomus hoazin, assembly GCF_030867145.1. Classification (NCBI taxonomy): domain Eukaryota; kingdom Metazoa; phylum Chordata; class Aves; order Opisthocomiformes; family Opisthocomidae; genus Opisthocomus; species Opisthocomus hoazin. The sequence goes on along the minus strand of NC_134416.1, from coordinate 59,474,055 downwards.
TCCAATCCCTTGTCAATATGTACATACTGTCACCAGTTTCTCCCATATTTCAAAATTCCCATGAACTGAATGCCGAAGTCCTAAAAAGCTTAACACGGATGGATTTTTCCCTACTTGGGCAGTGATCTGATATTTCACTTTGCATTTCTTCATCACATCGCTCCCCAAGGCTGCCTTTGTAACGCACAATCAGTCATGAAAAAACTAGGTCTGCAATTAAAGAAAGAAAACAAAGCAAAAAGCCAAAGAGCTGTTACACCATGAACTTAAAAAAAAAGAACTGCAGGTAGCTATGATCATTCTGACATCTGCTCGCTTCTGGTCAAATTCTCCACCTCCTATCAAAGAGGAAAAGATAAGTTGGCACTGCTATGCAGGCTACAGAAGCAGAGTCTGACTGCCTGGCTATAATAGCTAGGAGTGCTGTCAAAAAAAACCTCTAAAAGCACAGTCACTAATGATTACATTATAGTAAATCTTTCATTTGAAAATAATAGTCGGTACTTTAATGGAGAAAATAGAAACTCAATAAATCCTTAATGATGCCTAGTCTCTTTTATGCTAGCACTTTTAGATGGTACAAACAATTCTCCTTGTGAATGTCAACCTGCCAATCTGGTTTAAGGTTTTAAACATTTCTGAGGAATTTCAGAGGGAGAGTAGAAATATTACTGTTAATGGCTTTGTTTGAAATGTCGTGATTATGGATAATCAGCTACGAGCAGCTGCAACACAAGAAGCCCCTGAAAAGAAAATTAAAGCAAAATCAGAAGTATTCCAAGGCTTTCTATTCCTCACCCCCCATCACAAGTCTCCAAGTGGTTACTGCCACGTCCTCCTCGCCCAGCAGTTCCCACTTCTGAGACAGGAGTAAAATGAGCCTTTGGTGGTGGGTGATTTATCTGAACTATTTCCTCTCCTGATGGCCCAAGCGGAAATCTCATATTCTGCTCCTTCTCCTCTCTGAGCTGCCGAGTAAAACTCCAGGACCTCAGAGCAAGAGCTGGAGTGACCAAGTGAGGAACCAAATCAGTTGCAGACTAAGAAAGGGATGAAAAGGCGGCTTCAATTTTAAAGACCAGATTGTAATATGATAAGAATGACAACCTTTGCATTCTAATTAGTGCTCCCATCCCCTTCAATTATGTCAGCTGACGACCTGGAATAAAGGTGCCAGGATCCAATCAACACCCACATTTAAAACCAGTTAATAGACTGTCAGGTTCAGTTATGAAAATGTCTTTATTAGTAACCAGTCTCAGTGAATCCTGGAAAGCGCCATCAATCTTTGAACGCTAAGAATTACTTGCTGGTTGGTTTAGGAAACTGAAGATAATGTATAGAAAGGCCTTCTTTTTCCCTCTCTCTTGGTTTGTGTTCGTTGTGAAAAATCACATAGTAATGTTATGGAGATCTTTCTGTTAATACTGGATTCTTTGAAGAAGTATTGTACTTCTTGAGACCATTATGCTGCGGATGCTTGTGGAGTATCCTGTGTGGATACTCACGGGGTGTCACATCCACAGCCTTTCTTTGCTGCTGCTTCTAAGGAAAGAATCCATGAAGACTTGAAGCGTGTGTGAAATGTCCGTGCTGGCAATGCTCATCCCCACAAGGCTCCTCTTCCTTCCTTTGACTAAGAAAATTACTGCCAAATTTTCTCCTAATCATCTTCTAGCAAAGAAACAACCATGCTGAAGTTCTTCACAGTGCTTATTCATACTGACTTGGAAGGACAGCAGTTCATGCAATGAAGTACTTGTTTGTTCCAACAACCCAGTATCACAAAAGTGTCTTCAATGAAAGGCAGTTGCAGGAGTGCTGATGTCTATCTAATCTTCTGCAGAACCACAGAAACTCCTTCTATTTTCTACTTTTTTTTCCCCTCAAAGAATACACAACAAATTGCTGCATTTGGTCACTCTTACAACAGTTGTGGCAGAGAGAAGCAAAGGATATCTCTGAATTTGTGCTACCTGAATTACTGCCTCCTCTATGGCTGCGTGGACTGACGGACAATCCATTCCAACAAACTGAACAGATGAAAAACTTTACCCAAGAGTGAAATCAACACTGTAGGATCAAAAAACCCCTGACTTTAATATTCACTGACATATTGTTTTTCATTTTGTTTGGTCTTTGCACTTATTACAGTCAGGACCAGAGTGGAAGTGACAAATTATCCCAGTAAGGGAACATTCTTACAGGATTTCCAGGGAAATTGGGAGCAGGTGGAACCAGAAACAGCACAGAAAAAGCTTCCTATTTAAAGACTTCTGTACTTGCCTGAAGCCCTGACCAAGGGGAGCAAAAGCTTCTGGCAGCAGCTGTAAAGTAACTTCTCGAACAGCGTAGCTCAGCTCTGAGCACCAGAGACTGCTGTCCCGGGCTGTGCCTGACGTCCTGACCACCACAGCTGCCCCTCACCACAAGCGCTGGCTTGCATATGCTGGAGAACTGTGGGGTCGATTTAGCATCTGCAATACACACAGTAAAAGGCTAAGGTGAAGAAGACAGGAAAGGAACAAACGATGTGAGAATCCCACCAACGAGGGACCAGTAAAAGGGGAGGGAGGAAAGCTGGTACGTTTGGCCACCTGAGGAGATGGAGGACATCAAAAGGGAGGATTGGTGTGCTGGACATTTCAAAAACGCATTCCAACTCCCTGATTTTTCTTTTTAAGGAAACTAATCCTAATCTCTTTTCCCTTTAGGTAACACGGAAACTACAGTCACATTCCCTGGCAGCTGAACACAGCATGACACAGTGGAGAATGTTAAGAGATGATCTTCTATAACTTTGATACACAATGGTCAAGGTATAACAGTAACCTCCTCCCCACAAATGATTTCCACCATTTAGCATCCCAGTAAGTAATGTCAGACCTACATTTCAGTCCCTCCCTGGACTAATATGGGAACCTTCCCCAAAAACTGCCCACAGTTTGTGATATCTCTGGCAATATGAACTACATATTCTAGTTTAGGAATAACCAACAAATTAATAAAGCCATCATAAAAGACACATGAGCAAGGCACTGGAAAATCAGAAGGTCCAGACTCTTGATAACTGAAAGAGGAGATGAAAAAACAATCCACAACTATTTTTGATAGAAAAATATATTACATGTGATGAAAAACATTAAAGAGAAAAGCAACTTAAATGCTTTCAGATTTAAATCTGCCTCAGAACTATTTATTCTGTCACTCAACTACTTTATTCCCTCCCTCATCACTTCAAAATCTGCTGTTTGACACCATTGAACTCAGGGACAGGAATTTATCCTGAACTCTGCTCACCGTGATGGTGAGGAGAGCTGCGTTCACCAATCTCCATGCGAGACCCAGTTTCTCTCGGCACAGTTGACTGCAGCAAGAGCACGCTGAAGAGATTGGACTGTAACTATTTTGGAGTGATCCCTGAGAAAGAGGCCTTAAATAGACCAGTATGTACATCTGGCAACCTCAGATGGATCATTGTGCTCCTTCTGCCCACATAGATATTATGCTGATGTCCCTAAATAACAACACAATTTACCCTCTCCAGCTCCAGCTCCTATCACTGGAGCAAAACCTAAAATTTTCATATCCAGGTAAGAATATCTTGCAATGCTTACATTCATTAGGGCTCAAGTCTTCATCTTGCAATAAAATATACAGTAAAAAGAAAAGGAAACATGGAAATCAGAGGTCATATATCCATTAGGGGCAGATGGTGTCATTTTTCTAGGTTGAATGAACCACACCATTACAGGTACTAAAAGAAACTTCAGGCTTTCTCACATCAAGGCACAAACCCAAATCAAGCGAAGGCTTCACCGTGTCTCCTCCCACAGACCAGAAAGCATGTCCTTCCCAGGCACGTCTCAGCAGGGTGAGTGTAGGAACGGGGTGACAAAACATGCCAGCCTTGCAGAGAGCTCCCTGGTGATCCAACTGCCAGCTAAACCCTCAGGGATCTGTGGGATGTGGGGATCACTCCTATGGGGATGAGAAAGGGGCTGAAGTACTGCACATGCCACTGCTTTGGCATTAACTGGGTCTGTGAAAAGAGCGAGATGGGTGAAAGTATCCTGATCTGTGGCACAAAGTAAACAGGTTATTTACAGCAAGCAGCAAATTGTGCTGATTATAGGTTGCTTGAAGACTTCCAACTGCTCAGTTCCACCTCTTTGCCACTTAAACCCTTTTTCTGACCGACTTGCACCGACCTACTCCATTTTTCCATTCCAGGGGAATAGAGAACTGCTTGACAGATCCAGCGACGCATGATGCAGCACCAAGCTGGGCTGCCTGACAGCCAGCAAGGCTTTGGGCGGCAGAGCCAGGAGCAGAGCAGTGCCAGCCATAGGGAAAGGGGAAAGCCCAGTGCCGTAGCATGTAGCAATGCAAAGTTTGCCAAAACAGTCAGATTTTTCCCCCTCATTCATCCTCTGACAGCTTGAGTAGTGCAATGTTAATAATTCAGAAGTTATCTGTGCAATAAGTTACATTCTCCTTTTAAAAATAGAGCTAGAGAAGCAAGTATAAATAATTAATCTGAGAAGAGTAATAATCAATTAACCCTTTCAAAGATGGACAAAAATCAATAACTCTGGTTTTTTTTCACCCACTTCAGCGTTTCTGGACAGTGCCGTCCCTGTGGCTGCCAATACTCTGATGCGACACGTATTCCTGCATGCAGCATCACCACAACAAAAACCACAGGCAATCTGGGAAATCTGGTGAGAAACTACGCATCTCACAAAGCTCCTCTTCTCGCCCTGACAGACTGTCTCTCCATCTTTTCCATCCCGCTCCCCAGAGCTCCAGATGCTGGGATGAAATTACTGGTGATGTGAGATGAAAACAGTTGGCGCCCGCTCACCGTGAGCCAGCCAGAGCGCGGCAGGAAAGCTGCGCCTTGTAGGAGTGGCGGCACCGACTTCACCGGCAATGACAGCTTGCACCGAGCGCCAAACGGAGGGTGTGTTTTTTACAGGTTTATATACCCTTTCTCCTTCAGCTGGAACTCCCCGATACGCTCGAGGCCAGATTCACTCAGAATGTGTGCCGGCTCCTGGGAGGAAGTCGGTGAGGGCAGGGCGCGAGACATCTCTGAAACCACGATGCCCTGGGTACCCGTCTCCATCCCAAACACTGTATGACGCTTCCCACGTGAACAGCTGCCAGGCAGCGGCTGATCTGAGTTTCACCGGAGAGCAGAACGGTGAGGGGTATTTCTAATTGACTCCAGCGCATGCTCAGCTGTGGATATTCCAGCTTTAAATCCCAGCTTCTGCTCACAGAACAGCAGCATGCTGCGAAAATTTGCTTGCCCTGGGACAAAGGCTTGCCCACACCTCAGCAAGCAAAGCAAGGGGTATTTTCTTCGCCAAGGAGTTATGCCCCAACTGAAATGTGATTTAGAAATTGGAAAGCATGCACTAATTTCCCCCCCCAGAACGGCACTTGAAGAATTTGCTAACAATTTTTTACGGGGGCTTGCTGAAGTAAACCTTTAGTTATGCTGTGGATAGTTAAGGGAAGTAATCAAAAATAGGCCCATATTTTTCCCATGTAAGTTTTATATCGATGTCATAGAGGCTACAGTTTGTTTGCATTGTCACTGCTGAAGCCCATGTGACAGACAGCAGGATTATTTTTGGTAACTGGGTGGAGGATGGGGAGACCAATACAGAATTTGAGCTTCGTGGAGGTTACCTCCATGCCGGTTTCTGTTATTGAAAGAGCAGCAGTCTTTTAGTTACTGAAAGACTTCTGCTATATAGCATGAAAAGTCCACAATGAATGGGGCATAGAGGAATTTCAGTTACTATATAGAGAAGGTTTCCTTATAACTAACTGGTACCTGGACAATCACGCAGCTATAGTAGGTCATCGTTCCTGCTGTAAATGCCATTACTTAAACGTAATTTCTCCATATGCAAAGGCCAGTTGAGGTCTAACAAAGTATTTGGGAGCAAGGCCATGCAGGGGGTGACTTATACGAAGCCCATGTCTGGGAGCAGAGGCTCTGCTCAGGCTGAGTACCAAGAAGGCAGGGGTTTTTTGTATGATATAAAATTCCAGATGTGATCAGCAGAGTTACTACTACTTTCTTTCAAAACCCCTCACTTCAAGCATTGTAGTAGGATTTGGAAGCAGCATAAGCAGCATCAGATGATTGATAGCAAGTGTGGACAAGTAACAAATACCTAGAAAATAAAGGCTAGCAAAAGCTTGATGGCAATTTATTTGGTAAATCACAAATTCAGATGCAGATACTGTTCAGGGGGGAAGGGGCAGGAGAGGAAGGGAATATTTATAAACATAAGAGACTGGTACAAAACATTAGAAAATTTTGGTTTCTTTTCTTGTTTACATACATTTTTTTAATTTCTAAAAAGAGATATGGGCAGTGCATTAGAAGATATAATTAGAAGTATAATTCTGTGGAAAAAAATAATTTTGTTGCTGAGTATGCTTCTTAACTGCTATACATTTTGAGTCAAGCCAGATCCACTCCCATGCCTTCCCTCCACCCTGTTTGTTGGTGTCAACACTGAGTAGACTATTTCACTATCTGTACAGTTCCTGAAATGCCACAGTAATTATAAATCATTCAGTGTGGTTTAGGTACCAATTCATTATTTATCACAATGAAAAAAAGATACCGGAGTCAAAATGGTGCCGCAGTAAAACTTTCATGCAGTTAATGGCTTTAGTTATGATTATTGCAGAAGACTTCATTACTTAGAACTGTCACAAGCAGTAACTTCTAAGCAGAGTTACTGAGTCAACATGGTGAACTTGCTTCGCGCTTTTAATGTTATTTGAATCTATAGCTTACAAGTCTTCACCCCGTCTCCCAGCAAATCCCCACCATTTAAATTCATTGATAACTAAGAAAAGTCACATACTACAAAACCCATATATTCACTCTGGTGAGTAAGAGAGTTTCATTTGAGAAATGACTGAAAAAAATTATGTGCTACCTTAATAAACATGTACGAAGCCCCAGCTAATAAAAACATGGGCAACATTTGCTACAAACAAGTATGTTTTCACCAAGAATAATTTCTTCACCATTTGTATATTACTTCACATCGTATCTATGTATTTATATCAGAGAGAAAAGAGGGAAAAGTGATTTCAGATTGGAATAATCACACTTTACACACATGCTGCATTTATTATGCCCTACTTAAAGGGTTCAAAGCAATGAAAATCAGACTGTCATGCTCAGCCCTAAGAGGTAGCCTCCAGATTTCATTTTACTATATTATGTTTATAGAGCTAAATTCTACTACCAACAAAATGCTCTCTACCTGTACTGATGTTAAACAAAGTGGTGAACATGCACTTTGGAGCAAAATTTGTCTCTAAATCAGATGCCTGAAAGATATTTAATCACATCTTATATATTTCTATCATTTCTGAAAGCATCTGAATGCACCTTTTCAGTCTGTTAAAAGGAACAAATATCTTAACAAAAGAATTACTTTGACTTTAAAGCAGCAATTCTTCAACTGTGCCTCAGAAATGAGGTACTGCAGGGGAGGAGGGGAGAAGAGGATAAGCTCAGGCATGGGAGCATCCCCATTAGCAAGCGAGCCTTAGATGAAAGAGCTTGGAGAGAAGCCACTGCCCTGAAAGGCCCACAGGTAACCTGGGAAATCCCATTTACAGTATGTACTGGTTTTCTTCTCCTTCTGTGTCCTAGAGAAATGTGTTGGAGACATTACTAACAGCCAGTGGACTTGCACTTCTGTCCTCTCATGTGGAAATGAATGGAAACAGTATTTCTTGCCTTCCCACTTTGCCTCCGCCTTTCTTTGTAAAAAACACCAGTGAACACGACCTGCAGTCGTGGCTCTCCAACAACTGGAAGTGATTTCCTGAGTGAACATGCTCAGAGACAGTCCCAACAACCTGGAGGGCTCGAAGCACAAATGATTTCAGCTGAAGTTAGGAGCTGGCCAAGAAAACCTCAGTGTCACAGGGGAGGTCGTCGCTGTGCCAGAGGTCCTTGTGAGAGATAAAGCAACACCTCTGGTTGCTCCCCCTCTCGTCCTTCTGCTTTCAGCAGCAACAAAGAAAGACTATCACCTGCTTGATACGGCTGTCCCACAAGCAATAAATGCCCCTTTCTTCCCAGTTACACAATTCTCATTCACTTCTTGCTAAACCATTTCATAGCACGTCACATCTTTCGGCAGCTGCTACCCACATCCCTAATCCTTCCCTCCCTTTGTCCGGTCCGGCACGGCTCCCCTTCCCCAGCAGCGTCAGTGCTGTAGTGGCTGTGCTTTTTTCTCTTCCCAGCTCACAATGTCAAACCCAGACAAAGAACACGAGAAAATACACACTTAGCAGCTGCGAACAAGCGACAGACTCATTCTCCTCACAGGGAACAGGAGTGGGTCCTGTGCCATCTCAGCGCATTTCTACAGTAAGCAGCAAAAATGGTCTATTCTTCCCCAGGTACAGCGTTTTTAGAGAGAGGATTACTCTGAGAGGTACGACTTGCAGGGGAATTAATGATCACTGTACAGAAAGGCACTCAACGCTTGCCAAGCATGATTGCAGAGTTGATTAAACTGCCACTAAAGGTAGATCATCTAGTTGTGAAATATCTCTGCTTAGAAAATGAAAGGAAGATGTTCCCTAAAGAAGCCCTGGAGGCTCCGGGGAAATTATGTTTGGGATGGGTTAGATGTTGAGTGGAAGAAGTTCAGATCTCAAAGAATCTGCTTGCTGTTGTCAAGCCTTTGAGAAAAGATCTGGTTTGTAGATGCTCAGGAGGGAACTGGTAAGGGTTTTGCCTTAGTGTAAAGACAGGAAGCTTTGGAAAGAGTTTTCTGAGTGCTTGCTGGTTGACCAAGTTAAATTCTTAGTATTCATCATTATTTCTCATGAGCTGAATTAGGATATTAGGAAGGGGAAAATGACAGTTGCAGGGATGTTGCTGAGGGAGTCTGTTAGTGATTAAGTCATTTTTTTCTCTCCTGGAAGCCTACTGACTCAAATAGTGATGTTAATAACCTAGACAACATGAGAAAAAAGCAAGCAAGCCTTGGCAGTGATCTGTGTACTTACTGGATCTGTGAGGGTACACTGCCTTTGCTTCTAAAGTTGTAAGAAAGAAGCAGCTTTGGTAAGTCACAGAAAATCCTGGCAAATTCCTAGAAGGGACAGTTCTTAGAGACATCCCAGTTTTGCAAGGATATGCTACAAAGAAGTGTTCACAGCAGTAGGAAAACTCTGAAGCTCTGATGGAGAATGCCACAAAAAAGGCATCAGAGGGAGGCCCAAAACCAGCTGAAAAGATCAGAGTTAAAAAAAAAACAAACACCAAACCTAAAAAGGGAAGAGTTGAGAAAGGGAAACTGAAGAAAAGGAAATTGAAAAAGTAGGTGAACGTAACTGTGGAAAGAAATTCAATGAATCACAGTTCTACAGCAGTTAGAGAAGACTGAAGTGGAAAAACTTGGTCCAATCAGTAAATTTAAAAAAATATTCAGGGAGAAAACATTATTACCCAGTGAAAGCAGTAGCTTCAAAAGAATCAGTGAAAGTATTTCAGGCAAGAGTAGCAGACTGATGAACGTACACAGCAATAAAGAAAGCAAATCTAAAAAAAATTAGGAAGCATTATGGGAAAGGAAAACACCCTATCATCTTTTGGCTAAGAGAACAGAAAAAGAAGGAATTAGAGCAGCATGATTAAGCAAAGGGAATGCCAGGGTGCTGATGAAGACATTCAGAGAAGAATGGTGTCTAACTGGGAGACATCAGAAGTCAATAAAATCTGCAAGTATTGGTTAAAAGTTCTTGCCAATCTGTATATTATCTCAAAATAGATCTATAGGAAATGCTGCAAAAGGCTGGAGGGATGGAGCATGCTTATGGAAAAAGAAAATAAAAGGGAAAAGGTGGCATTATCCTAAAAATCTGTAACTCACTGATGATCTCAGAGCTCCTTATTAAAACAACTGGTGAAAAACAGAATCTCTTGATGATGGGGAGTACCTGGCAGATACCAGAACAAAACAAGAGTCTAGATGTGGCTTTGACAGATTATGCAAAAGCTTCTGAAAGCATGTCATGAAATGGGAATCCAGAAGCAGCTGGGACTGGAGAGGGAAGTGCATGCGCTACGACACAATGGTAGAAGAGGAGATAAGAGGACTGTGAAGGACATGGCAGGTGACTTCTTGTCACCCTTCCTCTTTGTTGTAACTTTGCTTCTATTATTTGCAAAGCTGAGAGACACTGGGAAATGTCATTTTGTGACAAAAGAGGAAAGCCTATCTCATACCTACTCCATACAACAACTTCAAATTACATGGTTAGGAGGAGGTAAAAATTAATTTCCCAGTTAAAACTGTAAGGCTCTTCTGAAGTACATAAGAATTTTATTTATACAGAGCAAGCCTGTATATATTTCTCACCAAAAAAGTCCTACTGAAAGTATCACACGAGACTGAAACAGGTACTGGGGTGAAAGAATGCAGAACAGCACTAAACACCGTAAATGTTAGGAATTCTTCAAAAGATTAAGATAAAAAACAAAGGTGGCTTTAAAGAAAGAGTGCTTCCAGAGACGTGTACTATTCCTAAAGATATTTCAGCATGCAAAATACATTAAAGGTACTCAACATATATGCCATCCACTGGAGTGAGAAACTGGACCCGAGGGAATTGTACAGTAGAACAAAGCAGAAGTCAGCACTGAATTAAGCAATAAACACGAAAGTGGATGTAAGAAAACCTTTTAGTTGATCAGAGGATGACACAGGAGAAGGGCCGAGAATAGTCAAGGATATTACAGAAAATGAGCATATGGTGACAGTGAGCTATATCAGCGAGCGAATACTGTCTAACTGGGTCTTGGGCTACGCTCCAGGACTAGATAGGAAAGACGCTCCTTCTAAGCATCAGCCTCCAGACAGACAAGATGCACAGTCAGGGTGGATTGGGAAGAAGCTACGTGGCCTTTGGGTCACTTATCTCCTGATATATACAGCACCAGTTTTCCCACTGGCATGTCTATAACACACTCCCTTTAGAGCTTTGTACGCATTAAATGTTCCTAAAGACGCATTGCTTCTGGTAGTTATTTGAACACATGTTGAGGCAAGAATTTTTTTTTTTTCATTTTATTTTATTTTTCAGCAATGTCAAGAGCATTGCAAACACATACTTATCTGGCACACATATCACTCTGTTTCTCCAACTTCTGGCTCACGTGTCCTTGCATGACCTGCTGAGGACCCAAACCTCCGTCTTCCCACCTACTGTGACCTTGTGAAATTCTGACTCCCAGAGAAACCGCTGCTTATGGTACAAAAAACCAGACTATCTCTACTACTGCTACCGCTACTACTACATCTTATGCTTCATCTTATGCCCTGCTGTATCTCCACACGAGCATGAATGCATCCCGCCATTCTACCTGCCATCTGCCCCTTTCCCTAGCTGCGCTCCAGCCTTTGCCTCTTACGGGGCAAAGTCTGCTTCCAAGGGAAGGTACATTCTCTTTGGCTTCCAGAGCAGCAGACATTTGAGCTAGCTGGGCTTCCCTGCCCTGCTAGGCTGCAGCAATCTAAGAAGCAGGGTAAATTCAGCCTGGTTAGAGCTAGCTTGAGACTCCAGCACTGCTGGATTGGTTTCTTTCCTGCTGCTCACCCACAATTTAGTTTCTCAAACTGCTTAATCCCAAAGGCCATCAAGCAGTATCTAGTGGGCCTGTGTGTTAATCAACAACAAGCAATACTTGGTACTGTGGATGACATGGTATTTTTGTATGGAATATAGACTGCAGACCCTGTAATGTAGTATCATGTCCAATAAGCACAGCATCCACAAATAACATTGAGAAAGAAGAAAGAAGAATAGCTAAAACATCATGCAGACTTTGTCTTTTGTGTCAGCCTCCTAAGTAATCTAAGCAACACTAATTATTTACACCGGCTGATGATCTGTCGTGTTGGGTTCAAAACACTTCACAACTCTTGCTCTGGACTCCTCATAATCCAAACATAGAGAAATTAAATAGGGGTCCTTATAAAACTGAGTCAGGCTTTGTGTCAGCTGACTTGCAAGCATTGTTTGAAAGATTAAAATAACACATAATTGCACCAGCTCTCTAAATCTGACCAGGGCTCAGAGGATAAATGCCTTACCTCATTATGCTTAAATGCTCTACCTCAATCTGGTTTAAAACTGAGCATAGGCTGAGAGCTGCCAATCTGCTGTACTGTTAAGAGAACAGAAATACCACTACACACTGGGACGTGGGCTCTGGCAAAGAGACACACTCAGTATTTGGCTTTCCTTTACTGTCCCCTGCTCCTCAGCTCACTTGCTTCCAAGGATCTTCACTTCACCCAGTATGACTATGTGTCAGCTCCAATTGAAATGATCACTTTTCTCAACAGATAGCATTTTGGTGTCTGAAGTGCAATGTTATTTATACATCACAGACCACATTCCTGCTGCCTAGTTCGTGCTGGTGGCTCCCACTGTATACCACTGAAGAGCACCAGCCCATGCGGTGGCTTGCCTCTCTGAAGTATCCTCTCAGAGACAAGTCAGCCGGCCTCATTTGACTCTCAGATAGGTGGAAGTCCCAGTCTGCGTAAAGGAGAGTCAGAGCTAGCTGGAGTCAAATCAAAGATAGTTTTGCTCCAGTAGGAAGAGAGGCCTTGAGGAGCCAGTTTAAAATGGGACCCTGCAAGAAGCCCTGGACAAAAGCCCCAGCATCACTCGTCTACCTCTCTATTGTTTCTAAATTACTAACACATTTGGGAGATACAACAAAAGCAAGGAGACCTTTTGGGCAATTGTACAAGCAATATCATCAGGCGTTTCATGTAAGAGTTAGTTTAAGATGCTCGTGCATCAAATTTCCCATCTAACCCGGCAACTCTACTCTACACAGCTTTCCTGGCTACTGCTTACCTCTTTCAACTTGTCCAGCTCATTTTGCAGTGTCTGCTTGGATACCTCCACCTCAATAATTTGCTGCCGAAGGATTTCATTTTCATCTTCTGCTTTAACACGTTTCTCCTCCACGCTCTCCAGCTCATGGTGCAGTCTGACAGAAACATCTTTGGCTACCTGGTCAGAAGACCACAAATGCATGAAGAGGATCCATGAGGAGCAACAGCTACAGTATGTCTCCTACAGTAGGAAGCATACTACAACCCCAGGCAGCTGAGACATTTTTAATTCAGTTATGAGACTGTTAATGAAAGACTCCAAGCCTTCCAAGTACCAAAATGAATATTCATTTCTAATAAAGAAATCCAAGATGAAAATACATTTGATTACCCCTCTCCAGGTCCCTCTCCACATTATGCTACAGCAATGTCATGAACAGCAGGAGGAAACAAGCAGATACCAAATCTGCACATCAAAGTCCCAGCATATCACGTCAGTAAAACAAAAGATGAGGAACTGTGCTGTAAAGTTGACAGGTCATCGAGCAAAGCCACCTCCATGCAGCAGTCTCATCCACCCACTTTTGCTTCTCTAGCAGCAATCACAACTAGGCAAGAGTGATATGAAAGCACAAAAATATATGCTAGCTTATGTTTTCTGAGTCCAGCCTAACAAGAATATTTATTCAAAAAACATTTGGAAAGGTGATTCATCACGCAAAATGAGGAATTACTGAATTACAAGTCACCAAAAACAAAGCAAACAAACTAAAAAAACTCAATATCTCTTTCACTCAAATCTATGTATGCTATTTTTACTGGGTAATGTATCAATTCTATCATGATAAGATTATAATTTGTTTTCTATGATAAAAGAGAAAATTAGATCTGACATTTTGAAAAGTTTGATGACTTGATATGTCACACGCATTTCCACTGCTGGGAAGAAATCATTCCAGTTTCAGAAGGTTTTATGGTTTGCATTTTAATGTACAAAATGCTTAATAATTCCAGTGGTAAGCAGTCCGTCTCTACAGAAGATGTTTTCAAAACAGCTACAAGATAGCAATAGTAAGAAAGACGAGTAAAGCTAGATAAGCATTGTGTCTATGCAAAGTTTAGCCTTGATGGAAACATTTCTGAAAAATATAAAAACTGTTTCACCATGAACATAATTTTTACAGGAACTTGTGTTTTTATGTGAATAGCATTTTGATGCTCTGTCTGCCTTGCTAAAATATAACAGTCTGTTCCTGTTATGAGTAACTCATTAGGCACTAAGAAATGCAACTTTGACTAGGTTTTTTTCAGTTGTTTGGCATAAGCAAGAAGAGAAAAGGAAGGAAATGGCATGAACTGGGAAAAGCATATCAGGTTTTGTTTGTACAGTTTTGCAAAGCTAAGGTTTTCAGCTAAAGCTGTAAAACAAACCCCTTTAGATCTTTCAAATGCATAAATGTAACTTGACTGCATTTCTTTCATTTTGAATCTAAGCACATGTTTTTTTACTCACTAACACATCTTTTTATGATGATAAGCTGCATATTTGTTCTCCACCACAGAAGGAGGAAATTGGTCATGACATTTGGAGAACTACTGCCTGTTTTATGTGTCACCCTCCCTTCCATTGCAGGGAGCCAAATCCCGGTCTGCTCCCTTTCACTGTGAATATGAATCTCTCACCCACCTTTAAATCTTGTTCCAGGCTCCTAATGAGCTCTCCATCCACATGGCCTGTTTGTGCAACTTTCAAGCTTTTTTGTTCCGCTTTCCTGAGACGATATTGCAGAATGCGGCAATTCTTGTTTGCCCGGTCCAGCTCTCGCCGGAGCTCCTGCAGCTGGTAAACATCTTCCTCTAAATAGCTGTCACGCATCTCTTCCATTTCAGCCCGAAGTTCATCCAGCTCATCCTGTGAGAAGTCAAAACAGTGCTCCGTCAAACCTCTAAATCTCACCCATGGGAGCAAAATAGGAAACATGCTCACTAGGATACCACATTAATGAAGTGATACAGATTGCAACATGCAGCTCCAGAAGTTATAGGAACAAAAGTTTTATCCCAACATTGACTAATTATGCCAAACTAAATTAATGAATACTTGTTATATTTCTTAAATTGCTTTAATAATTACAAACAGACCAGATGGTCATCTGTCTCCTGAAACTGGTAACACCTTCATTTTACCATCTCTAATTAAAATAAAAAGTGCATAATACTTTGCCACTATCTGAACTGATTCCTTGCTTTATTTAGACTACAGTAAATCTATTTAACCAACTATCTCAGCATCTCTGTGTATTGTGCCTTTTTAACAACCAGCAACGAAATTGTCCCCTGAAAACTTTCACGAATCTTTATGCCAAATACCGAACTGCTCCATATAAAAATCCTGTCCCATCTGAGCCTAGCACCGTGCACATGCTCAACGACAAATGGGCTGGGTGCAGGAGAAAGTGGGTTTCTGTTGTGTGTGCACACATTTCAATAACAGGACCACAGGGACAAAATAAAACGTGTGCCAGTGGGAAAAACCTGGTCATTCTTTTCCGGGCATCATGAACTGTCCCAGTTCCACATTATACCATGAGCAGCACATGCTCTCTAAAGTCAGATTTAAAGATTTACAGCTGAACAGGATAAGCTCTATCATTCCCACTTGCTTAATCTGTGCATGACTGAAGCTCCAGAGCTAAAACTCTTATAAAGGTCTTCCAAGCACTGGGGTACAAGCCATTAAACTACTGTGTGAGAGGAAAACCATGACTCTACTAACTTTGAACAAAGTTGCGGAAAAAAATCAAGAAAAAGACCCAGAAGGAGAATACTTGAAATGAACTACTAATTTGTCAATTGTTTTCTTTAGACTTGCATTTGATATTATAAAAACCAAATCTTCTGTTGAAAACATGGCTTAAATAAGTTTCCACGAGAACTGGCACTGGGATTAGGTCCACTGTCACCTCACTTCAGATCTATAAACTTGAAACACCAAGGATGGCTGGAGAATATTTCACACTTGTAACAGGTGGAGGAGACACTGCTATGGAGTTAGCTCCCTTGACAAAGCCTCCTCCAAAGCTGGACCACCAGTGTTCAGCCCTTCAAGAACATGTCTGCCTACATCCCCCTGGTAGTCCTCTCAACCATTCCCCCTTCCCACGGCCTTACTGGATGGACGGTCGTGTTCTCCCTTGTATTCATCTTGCTCCACTGGAGGTTCAGTACCAAATGAGGGACAGATCTTCTGTCTGAGCACAGTTGTGACCAAGAGAAGACAAGTCAAACTTCTTTAGCCTCACTAGCATAGTTATGTTGAAATTATAGTGTTACTTTAACCAAAATCCCATCCACTTATAAAAACTCCAGAATTTATACAGCTATGTTTTAACTTCAGTTAGCTGAGCCAGTGTAAGTCAAATTTTGGGTAAGCACAAGGCTTGTTATTTCCAAAATGACCACCTTGGGCTCAGCAGCGAGGACTTGCTCCACCAGTGCAGCCCTCCCAGGGCTCTACACAGTTCTCCCTTAGATGCTCAGAAAGGACAGACAGGTTTTCTCACAAGACCACTATATTGCTATATATTCTTAACATATTCAGATTTCTGCCATAAAGGCAACCTGTCCCACAATCTCCCGAGGACAGCTGCAGAAGTAGGATATTTGTGTGGATGGAGAAGCTCAAGGGTTACTCCCCAGTGAGCTGGATCATGCTCATGCCATACACTGTCTGAAAAGGAATAGCGTAAGCAAGTAGTAGAAGTTACCCTTGCAGCAATGACATCCTCAGAAGTTGCAAATACATTAATTGACCACAAATGGTAGACTGCGAGGAAGCAAACAAGCTCTGCAGACCAAACCCAGTAGGATTCTTTCAAAAGAATTTATGGGCCGGGCCCTGCCTGCCCCTCCTCAGGATACGGCCAAACACTCTGGCCAGTTTACAGCAAACACACTGGTGAAGTTCTGATACGATTGATATTTTTAAAAAGAAAAACATAGCAATGTATGCTTGAGTGGATTGGGGAAGAGACCTGTTTATCTTTTTAATGTACACAATTTTTCACTATGCTTCACAGTTATAGACACTTTTAAGAGGCAAAGTAAAAGTTTACCAGTAAAGATGGAGATGCAGAAGAAAATGTCAAGGTTTTAGAAACCTGTTAGAGAGCAGAAGTGGCTTTTGAACCTAAGCAAATGAGTACACTTCTGTGTTACCACTTTGTTAACCAGGTATTTTGGCTAAGGTACTCATACCAAAAGTACAGTCTTTACCTGTCAGAACCAATACGGCCCTCTAGGATGAACAGGACCAGAGTTATTGCTTAGGGCTGTTTGCAGACTCAGGAGTTGAATCTACCTCAACTAGGTTTAAGTTCAATTAACTTTTTAATACAAACTTCAGAATGCCTATGTTAGATTAATAATTTGGTAGCAAATTGAGAATTCTGAAACATAAATCCACAATAAAGGAAAACATCTGTCATCACCAAATTAATGGGACCTGGTTTATAATCTGATGTTTATATTTAAGAACTAAGCAATGGCTCTTGTGTATTAAGTCGCCTGCAAAGAACAATTATAATGTTATTGCTCATCTCTTAAACTTCCTTCTTATCTATATCAGGTTTTCGAATTAGTAAATCTGGTTGGTTTCTAAAGACAAATAATCCACAATATTTGACTTCAAAGCATTTATTACAACCAAATTTGGAAAGTGAAACTCACATCATTTTAAAAAACCTCACCCATCAAACAGTCACCCCATTGAAACTGAATATTCCCAGATCCTCTCAGTGGGCACAGGGGCTCTCCAAGTCTTAGGAGTCACTCTGTCTCCATCAGAGACCTGAATCCGATGTTTTTCCTCCAACCAAAGCAGTTCCCCAAAGAGTTGCAAGCACTGGCATGAGCTGTATTTCAGGAGATAGGCCTGTCTTTTACCTCCCGGAAAACTGAGGTTTTCTGAATCTCCCTTAACAGCACAATTCTGACTTTGCAAGTCTGTGATTTTTTTGTTGTTGTTGTTATGCTTGCCTCTGGTTTTGGTTATAAACACACAGTTTCCTTTTCTCTAGTGCAATTTTGCATACAAATTAAAATTTAGGATACAATCAAGAAAGCTGTCCTTGCACAACTCTACTTTCAGATTTTTTTTGACTGAATTGAGCTTCTTTTCTACACTTCTTTTTTTTTCTACTCCTAAAACTTTCATACAGAAATCAGATTGCATCCTGACCCCTTGTACTTCGGAATACAGCATCCTTTGGATGAGTTTTAATATACAGCGACATACATGCAAGCACATTGAAGGCACAAAGAATTTTGGTCGTACAAGGAGCAGAAACCTCACCGCACGGGCTGCACGCAGCACCAGCCTATTTTCTGCTGTGTTATTGCAGTGCCTGGGGCTTGGTTCTACGTACTCTGTCTGACCCAGGGAGGAAAAACCCAGACAGGAGAGATAAAATCTTTTTGAGTAGCAACCTGAAGTCCTATATTTATATATTGAAAATATACACACAGGAGCATGTCACCTCTGACATGTCAAAGTATAGGAAAACGATATGTGGTTCAGATTTTGTATGACAGCACACAATTATGGACGCTGGGATAATCCTTCACTAGTTGCTGTAAAGACATAATCTTGCTCTCAATACAGGCCACTAAACCAGTGGCAAGGGTGTAGATGTTTCTAGTTCGTAACAGTTTATCCTCCTTGGTAGGTACCTGTGATTCTGCTGTAGATGCTGAAACCATGTGTTAGCATCTCCCAAGTCAGAGCTGTTACAATTACACCTACAAAATCAGGACAGCCTCAACTTCTAAAGCGATGTGTGCACACACAACAGAGGAAGCTAAGTTAAAGACCCAGGGAAGCAGAAATTACAACTGAAACTACGATGGTCCTACTTACTAAACCAGCAAACTTACCGCTTTGGAGGAAAACATGTCAATCATAAGTGAAATCACAGATAAATACAGAAAAGCCAGAACCTTAAAAATCCCAAACTCGGTAGTTGGCAAAAAAGATGCTTTGGCTGTGAGGCAATCGGAAACACTAGAAAACCCCCATCCCCGACTTCATTAAAATGTATTGTTCTTATTACTGTTATTATTGTGAGTGAGAATTGAAGCTTTCTCTGAAGAGGTGTTGAGCTTCATACCATGGACTTTAATATTGTAAAACTGAAGAAAGAGATCAGAATAGACACTTAAGAGTAATTAAAACACACAAGTAAGGAAGCAGCCACCCCATTTTGCGCAGCCAAAAGAGGGAAAGCCTGCTCCCTTCTTTAAACAGGGAGGACCTGCTCCAGCATCCAAAAGTGGCAATTGAAATTGGTTAAGTGCCAGCATAAGAAGCTTCACTTTGCTGTATGTTCCTGTAGGGGATGAGAGCCTTCTCTTGATCCCTTTTAATTTAATGGTAATTATGTTATTACCATCAGTAAGAACAGCACCAGGCAGAGAGTCCTGGAAGAAAGAATAGTGTTTAGGAAAAAGCTAAACTGCTTTTCCTTCCAGATGTCACCCTGGTCATCAGAAAGAAAAAATGGAAGTGGGGGAAGGAAAACAGCTTTCTAACTGGCAGTTCTTTCAAATTTGCAGTAGAAATCCCAGTTGCGCCTGAGTCTAACCACTTATGGTTTCAGCTGCTTGGCCCAAATGACTTCCTAAAGGCCAGCTATTTGGGGTCTAATAGGGATCACTCATCTGGAATTCACAGGGTGGCTGTGCGAAGTGGGACACACTTAAATAGCTGCTCCATTTGCAGGATTCCCCTAGACTTCAGTGCAAAAGCATGAGCAGTAGGATTTGCTGTTGCCATGTCAGTCTGCCAAGCCAAGGTGAATTGGCTGAAAGGGGAAAGCCTGGGTGCAGTTTACATCACTGCATAGCCCAAATACATACTGATGGTGTCATTTCACATCTGTACTGTGCAAATTGAAGACTTGCCTGTCAGAAAAGAAGCCACTACCTCATTAATACCTTTACTGATGTCATGCTTGTTTATTATTGATTTAATTCATAACGAAGTATAATTAAGGGTAAATTATAGGAATATGCCTTGTTTAGGATTTGGGGGGGAGGGGGAAGCGTGGGGGAAGAGAGAGAAAAAGGTCAGGCCATGCAGCTATTACACTAAGCAACCCATACTCATGTGAGTCATTCCCACTGAAATGACCGGGAATACTTGCACAACTGATGGGCTGTGTCTACCCAACCAGCCTGGCTGAGATTTGTAATGAGGTTTGAAAGTAAATTTTCCAATCATCCCCACCGACTGCGAACTACTTCAGCCGACAGAGCACGCAAGAATGTGATTCCTTCTGAAATTAAATGAACAGAGACCTACACTCCAAGTGTGGATCAAATGTACTCCGTTACTCTTGAGTCCTCTGGACAACTTTAAAACACTTGCATGATGGGGATGTTTCATTGAAGGAACCAGACTAAATGCAGTCCAAAGTCAGACCCCTAAACGGCATACAAAGACACAGGTAGGGAGGGGCCTCAGCACCAGCTGAGTCTAGGTCAGTCTGCTCATCTGCCCTCATTGAGCTGATAATTATCAGCTAATATAGAAAAAGCTCTTAACTCAGAGTGTGAATAGAGACTAAAAACTGGAATCCAACCACAAGTTAAAAAAAAAAAAAGGAATTTTGGAAATTACTATGAGGGAGAAATTGCACGCAGAAAATAGCATAAAAGATGTATGGATACTGAATTCATCACTATGTATTTACAGTCGTGTGTATTAGCAAACTGAAAGTCTTTAGGCCTTAGTGAATTTGAATGCATCAGTGTCCAGAAGTTATTTACTGATTTGGAAACATCTGCAAACTAGGAAGACAAAAACGTACAAAACCAATCAACCGTACAGCATTTAAGAAAATGCAAATGAAGGATGAAATTCAATTCTCCATGTAAAAAAATGTAAGTATTTATTAATTTAGCCAAAAGTCATATTTATAGAATATGCCAGTACTATTTTCTAAATAGAAGGTTATTTAATACACATTAAATCAAATGAGGAGAGACTGGGGAAGGGAGGAAGGGCAGAAATTACAGTGAGTAGCTGCTCTTGCGCTGGCAAATCCAGAACTTCTCGAAAGCCCTTGATAAATCTAAGATTCATGAACTGTAATTTTACGTAATCTCTGTTTTCGTATTTTAAATATCTCAAGCTGTCTGTATGTAGGAGATGCTGCTGCGGAATAAACACATCCCCCATATCACTTTATAGGAGAACTGCAGTAGGGATAAATATGTTCTAAAAGGCTTTGGCTGGGAAGAAAGCAACAACCATTATTTTCCCTCTTGCAAAATATGTTAATGAACCTAAAGTCCATGGGCCCCCCGATATCATTGTTTAGCTCTCAAACCAAACCACTTGACAAGCCATGCTCCCATCCAACATTGTTTGAAGCTCTGTGCACAAAACAAGATGAGAACTGAAAAATCGTAGGACCATGAGCACCTGTTGACTTCAGGGCTGGTTTAAGTTTGCAGGATCCGAGAGCGAGAGCAGCATCTGGCAGCTTTTCTGCTTCATTCAAGCATTAGCCTCGGTATTGTTCCAAAACGCTTCCTCGACCGGGGCTGCCACAGCCCTTGGAGCGGTCATCTGGCTGGTGCAACGTTGAGATCATCTACTGAGTGCCAGCGAGGGAGACTCTTGCCTGGTGCATCACGCAGCTAACGCCCTCCAGGCAGCCCAGGGGTTGACGGGGACACAGCCGGGGCTAACACGGCACACGGCCCTGCTATTCTTCCCCAAAGTGACCTCTCCCCCTGACCGCTGACCATCCCTCTGGCCAAGCCCCTGCTTGCGGGTTTTGTGCCCTGGGCAGGGTTAGCGCCTGTGTTCTCTTCGGGACCGGCAGCCACCAGGTGGGAAAAGCAGCATGTCAAGCAGACATGCGGGATGAGCTTTGCTTTGCTAACCCCAGTAACCCTCACTAAAGAAACTGATCCCATCGCTTCGCACCATTTTTGCTCTGCAAAGTTTTGTATTTGACATACACTACTCCCTGCAGGTCAATAAAAGAAACGGTGGTATTGCTCCTTGTGAGTCCATCTCAAACCCATGGACTTGAAGACCTACAGTTTCAAGGGAGATGACAAATACAATGTAACCTCATGTGACACACGCTGCAATTTTAAACAAAAATGAACATCCTTTAGATGTATCAGAGTGGAAGAAGTGGCCTGGAGTGGCCCCTTATTCAATTTATATCCAGCAAATGCCTCAGACAAAAATTAATATAGAAAGAATAAAGACAAAGCAAGACAAACAAGATGATGATCTAATTAATCCAAGACAGTTTAGAAAATATTTTTGTGCTAGTCCACGCTGTAGCAGCATTTCTGGAGTGCTGAACTTACACCAACACACGTACAAAGGGCAGGCCCTGTAAAGCAGAGCAGAGCAGGCACCCGTTTCGCTTTAAGGGCTGTACGAAGCGTTGCGCCTCACGTAAGAGGCTGCTTCCACACTGCGGCTGTGAAGGATATAAAGAGAAAAGGGGCTTGTGTCACGACTAAAATACCACTGCTGTTTCTGCTAGCAGGTTTATTTAATTAAAACAGTCTGAATTAAACTTTGGCTGAGATAAAGCAAGAACATTTTTAATTGCTAAAATTTGGGCCCTCTTCCCTGGGATCCCTCCTCCTTTAGAGGGCTTTACACTACAAAGAGCTTCTGTCAAAGTTTCCCAAGGACTTGCACAGTGCATGACGCTTCTCCACGCGCTGGAGAATTTAAAGCAATCCTGAAAAACAACTACTTGTGTGGGCAGTATTTTGCTATTTCTAACCGTACTGGCTAGCAATAACTAAAACTTTACCTTCTACTTGCACTTTACCCGTGACCTCCTGGCTCCACAGAGTCAAGCACCATGACATAATTTCTCTCTTACATACCAACGAATAAGTGATACCTTTTAAATGCTGCTGTAGTATTACAGCCTTCCCCCACAGGCAGCTGAAATAAGGTTATGCAAGAAATACACGAAACTGAAATCAGTGCTGAAATTTCACAGAGGTAGTAGAAGAGAGACTTCCCCATGTAAACACTTCTCCTCAGCCACTTCACCTACAGGCTTAACTTTACAGCTAGTTGGCCACTACTGGAGCCGAAGCCTCATCTAGGGTAAAACCACAGTCCCTGGAAATATACCAGGTGGGAACCTGGCGTCAGGCTGAGATCTGGCTCACAGTATATGAAGTCTGAGACACTGGCAGCACCAACAGTTTGCTCTGCAAAGGCTTCCACGGAGCATTCTGGGAGACTTTCTAGCACTTCTTGAGCAGAAATAAAAATGCTTGTGTTTGGTTTGTTTTTTTCTCATAGCCCTTTAATCTCCATTAATCTTTAGCACTAAGTCTATGTAGATATATATATATACACACACACACACACACACTACATTCTATAACCTATGTTCCAGACACGTGAAAGATATGTGAAAGACCTCCCTATGTGCAAGATAAATTTTCCTGAAATGGGCTTTAAAAATATACACACTTCCTGTTGCTCCCCAGCTGCAGGGAGGGATAAGGAGGAATGAAAACTACAAAATGTGGCATATGGCCACGCTCGGGAAATTAACAGTTTCTTCCGGGATTTATCTAATCATTTGTTTATTGACAGCTGACAGCTTCCCCACTATCTCTTAGCCACCTCCAGTTGAAGGAGAAACACAGCTCACCCCAATACCAGCCAAGGGAACTGCATTGTAAAAAATGCGAGGAACAAACCCACAGGTAAACAGCTCACGCAATGCTGTGGTTTTAAGTTGCAGAAGGTTTTGATAGGTTTCCCTAGGAAAGGGAAACAAAGTTTGGGAATGCTCCTGATAACTTCTGCAGCACTGTGCTGTCTCCAAAGATTTCAAGAGAGGAGCAGAACTACAAAGACTTCATGCAACCGGGTGGCCAAGGAGAGCAGACAGACCCTGTACTCATTCCCCTCAGAAGAGGCAACAGTGTGAGCTCGTGGCTTTCCAGGCACCAGGACACATCCACTGGAAGGCAACTGAGACACAGAGCCCCAAGAAACCAGTCTGTATTACCCCACTGGTCTCAGAAATACTGGCAGCCTGAAAAAGTCAATAGTCCAAATCAAAGCAAGGTTGGGACACAGTTGCTGTAGATGATGAAGACATGAAGGTGAAAGACCTAAAGACACTGTTGCACAGGGTGAGAGGTTTAAAATGATGTGGAATAAAGTTCTTTACCTAGGACTTGCCCAGGTCAATCAGGTCCCACGATCAGAAAGTCCCTAACAGTGGTCAGTCCTAGACAATTCAGACAAACTCATTTTTTCAGCTTCCCATAGTTAAAAATTGCTTTCAGTATGAAACAAGAGGTTTAACGTTCTTCATAAGGAGTTAAAATTTAAGTACTAGAACTGTGTAAACCCTATAATGCAAAGAGATGCTCCTGGGCTTTTGGCCTCCATGCCTTCTAATGGCAGTGCCAGTTTACCTACTCCTAAAGCAATTTCTATTATCAGTTCTGATTTCATTCCACCTCCTCTTGTTTCTGGGTGGTCAAGTAAAACAGAAGCTTCTGATAAAGGCTCTCTATGCTGCTCATCATTTTATAGACTATTACATTTCCCTAACACACGTCGGAGTTTTCCATCCAGAGAGTGCTATAAAAGCTTTGCTATGCGCCAATAATTTTTATTGGTCTAGTTCTATATTATCCCTTTCCAGATGACCAGAGTGCCCATGGTATCTCAGGTACACCCACTGATCTGTGTAACAGCTACAGATCTATAAAACATCGTAATATTTTCTTTGTTATTCTCTGTTCAGTTCCCACTGAAATCTAACACAATTTTTTGCCTGCAGTTTCACACTGAGCAGAGGTTTTCATCGCTGTTTCTCTCATGATGCTTCTGAGTTAACACAATACATTTAAAACCCAGAAGAGTGCATACTCGGTCCTTCTTCTCTCCAAGTGCTTCAGATTTTCAGTATTGAGATTTATTTCCTATCTTCTGCCTTCATTTTTCACTCATTCCTCAGGGGTTAGGTCTACAATTAAGTTCTGTCTGGTCTTTGCTGGGCTTGACTTAAGATAAAAAAACCCTTGATGTCATCAAAAAAATTTTGCTGTATCATTGCTCGTTCCTTTTTCCAGTTCATTAAGCAGCACCAGACCCAGCAAAGAACCTTGCAGCCCCCTCGCTGTTAACCTTTCGCTATGCTGAACGTTGTTTCTTGTCCCTTAGCCAAAAAACCCTTAACGAGCCCAGTCTGCACCTTTACCATCCTTCTCTCCCAAGGTTACACCCAACTACAGTCCCTACCTGAACAAAACTCCCACGGATTTCCACGGTCGTTTTGCTTGACAGCAAAGGGTCTCCAAAAGTCAGGGAGCAAAGACTGCCCTCACCAGCAGCAGAGTAGCTGCGGTTACACGACTATCTCAGTTTATCTTATTTATAGATCTTTATGGATGTCGCCTCTTTGCCGTGCCAAAAGATCAGACTGTCAGCGCAAGCCCAGCGAGAGGTTCCCGTAGGTCAGCCCAGCCCAGGGCACGCCTGAATCTAGCTTTTCGGTTTCTCCGAGGATGGATGCACGCAGCTGTACTTTTCTACCTGTACAAGGCTGCAATGACACTTCTTATTGCTGCTCTCGTCATTCTGTTAGGACTTCACAACGAGCGGCTTCACTTTCCAGTGATCAAGTAACACCACAAACAGACAAGATAACGCTGCCAGCCTTCCCATACGGAACCAGGGAACCGGTTTCCTTGGCTTTTCTTAAAGGGCGATGCTGAGGAAAACAGTTCCTGGAAAGCAAGGTCCTGCTAACCGGCGGAGCGTTCGCGGTGCTTTGGAAAGGGCTGGGGTGTGCGGAGCTACCCCCACGCCAACCAAGCGTGCCGACTGCCACAGCACCCGTGGCACCGGGCTTGGGTTCCTCCAGCCTCCGCAACCCGGGCTTGGGCTCACCCAGCCTCCGCAACCCGGGCTACGGCGGCCTCCCCCTCCCCTTCCCCGGGCGGGGACCCGCCGAGGCGGTGCTCACCTTCAGGTACTCGTTCTCCGAGCGCAGCTCCTCCACCTCCCGCTGCAGCTCCTCCGGGGCGGCCGGCGGAGGCTCCCCGCGGCTCGGGGCTGGCCCCCCGTCCGGGGGCGCGAGCAGCGGATCCCCGCGGGGGCCGGGGGCCGGCGGGGCCCCGCGCCCGGGGCCGGAGGCGGTGGCGGGGCCGGCGCGGTTCGGCTCGGCGGCGGCGGGCTGGGCGGCGGGCGGCTCCCGGTCGCTGGAGCCGGTGCCGGACTCGGCGTCGCTGCTGGCGGCCGGGGCCAGGCGCTGCTCGTCGGAGAGCGGCTCGGAGGGGCAGTCGGAGAGGTCGGAGCTGCTGTCCGTGTGGCCGACGCGGGCCAGAGCCGCCGCCGCATGGCCGCTGCCCGCCGCGGCGCCCCGCTTCCCCTTCCTGCCCTTGCCGGGCGGCGGGGCCGCCTCGCCGCCGGGCTGCTGCCGCCCCCCGCCCCGGCCGCCGGGGCCCGGCTCCGGACCGCGGGCCGCCCGCTTGGCGCAGGGGCCGGCCCTGGCGCCCGCCCTGCCGGCGGCGGCGGCGGCCTTGCCCCCCGGCGCGGCGGGGCGCCGGGAGAGGCGGCCCGGCGCGGCCAGGAGCCCCGCGGCCGGCGGGTGGGCGCCCGGGTGCGGCGGCGGGGGCGGCCGGCCGGGGAGGCCGGGGGACTTGGGGGGGGCGGGCGGCGGCTTGGCGGCGGCGGGGCGGGCGTGGAGGTCCTTGAGGAAGGGTCTGGCGGGCGACGGGGCGCGGTGCAGCCTCTTCTTCTCGGCGTGCGGGTGGTGGTGGCCGGGCGAAGGCGGCGGCGGCCGCGGCGCGTCGCCGGGCGCCGGGCCGGGGCCGTTCAGCGCCTCCATGGGGCGGGCCGGGGGCGGCGGGGCGGCCGCGGCGGGGCCCGGCGGCGGCGGCGGCAGGAGCGGCGGTCCCCGCAGGGCGCAGCAGCGGGACGGGCAGCCTCCTCCAGCCTCCCCGCTCGCTCTCTCATCACTTCTGCTTCCCTCAGCCACAGCCCTCACACTTTTCTTCCTCGATCCCCCTCTTCCTGCGCCCCCACCCCCTCCTCCTCCTTCTCCTCCTCCTCCTCCTCTTCGCTGCTCTCTCCCGAGCACTGATTTGTCTCAGTAAAACGAGCCCAAATCCCCCGGTGGCAGCCGTCTCCTCCTCCCGCCTCTCCTTCCCCTCCCGCTCCCCTCTCCGCCAGGCTCAGCTCGATGCAGCTCAAGTTGTGATGCAGCCCCGAAACCACCTCCTTTCCGCCTCAGTCCCGCCTTGCCTCCGCTCGCCACCCCCCGCTCAGCCCACCGGCGCCGCGAACCCCATGGCTCCCCGCTGCCCCCGGCTCCGGCCGCCGCCGCCGCCGCCTCCTCCGCCCGGCTCCTGAAATAGCCCCGGTGCTGGCGGGGCCGCTCCGGCGCGGAGAGACGCGGCCCGCGCAGGGCCCGCCCCCCGTCACCGCGGCGGGCCGCTCCCCCGGCGCGCTGCGCTCCCCGCCGGCGTGACCGCCGGGGCGCCTCCGCCAGCCGCCTGCCCTCAGAAAGCCTCTCCGGGGGCGTGGGGGGTGGGGGGGGATTTTAATTTCTCAGCCGCGAGCTGTGCAGCGTTGCCGCTGTATTTTTATTCTTTCCCCCCTCCCCCCCAGCTAAGGCTCCGTGAAAACCCTCTCCCCGCAGACGGCCAGCGGCCTCCCCGGGGTCCCTCCCCTGCCCGGGGTCCCCCCTCCCCGCCCCGGCCGGGCGGCGCGGCCCCTCCGCGAGTGGCCGGGAGATGAAAGCCCTGCTGCGGGGCACCCGCCGGGAGGCGCGTGGCCGGCGTTGGGGGGGTGGTGGTTTCTGATCTCTCGACAAATTCAGCTTCTGTTACCGCTCGCAGTTCTCCCCCCGACCGGCATCGCTGCCGGGCTCGGTTCCCGCAGTGCCCCGCACCCAGATGTGCCTCTCGGGTCGCAGGAGAAGGTACCTTTTGCGGCAAAGTCGGCCGGTCTGCACGCCTAGCAGAGCCCCCGGGAAGACTTCGTCGGGCCAAGTCCTTCAAAATTTCCGCAAAACACTCTGAGGAAAGGAAAACCCAGCAAACCCGCTCGCAGGTGTAAAGCCCCCTCATCCTCCCTCCGTGCACAACGTTGGTGACTGACTGCCGACTGGGTGAGATAACCAGCCCGCAGAAACCATACGAAGCGGCTCGGGCAGACGTTGGTCTAGCAGAACAACTTAGGAAATATAAACTATTGCTACATTTTAATAACATAGCATTTGTGTCAGGCCACCACACGTTATCAGTCTTTCCCACGAAGCTGCTGTGCTCTTAGTCGGGTTTCTTTCGGCAATGTGCGACCGGTCGGTTCAAGCACTGCTCCTTTTCTGAAATGTTAGAAAGTGAAAGAGAATGGCAGTTGCTGCATTTCATCCCAAGCAATATTAATTGTTACAGAAATACTAAATATTGTGCATGTTGCTCTAGATGACAGGTCTCAGAAAGGTCGTTTTGCTCAGGTATGTTGCCACTCTCACTTGTAGTTTGTTACAACTTTCAAGAATGCACGGGAATTCCAGCTTTGCCTGTTAGATTTGCAACGTGTTCTGTTCCTGTGATGAAAGGGGAACTGCTCTGTGGTAATTTACGAGCACCCTGTTTTGACTTTGCCCCATGAACAGAACAGTCCCATTCAAATGGAAAATGAAAGGAAAAAGTATGGCTCAAGATAAGCCACTTTCCGACAAACAATAGTTGAAGGACAGTGCCAGGCTTCTTTGCACTGGAGGGGAAAAGAATCAGGGAGGTGAAAAAAAAAGCGCATTCACAAAAGGCTGGGGATTGTCTGGGAGACTTCATCTGAGACACTTGAGTGCCCGACAGAGTCCAGCTTCCTGCGATTACATTGCAAATTTTACTTTGCAAATACATTAATAAATACATTTTTTGGTATTTAATGTGGGGTTTTTTTCCACTAAATGCTTTGTTTCAGCTCCTAAATGCTTTATTTTTAAGATGTCTTGTTATATCGCTGAGCATCACTGACCACAAGCTCCTAAGGGCAAAGACAAGAAGGACCAAAACTCAGCCTGACTTCTGCGGAGGTGTCCTCGATAAGCAGAGAATC
Source organism: Opisthocomus hoazin (assembly GCF_030867145.1). Lineage (NCBI taxonomy): Eukaryota > Metazoa > Chordata > Aves > Opisthocomiformes > Opisthocomidae > Opisthocomus > Opisthocomus hoazin. The sequence continues at coordinate 59,444,967 of NC_134416.1, read as the reverse complement.
CAGCCTCAGAATAATGAAAGGCCCACGACGTGGCAGGGTGACCTCAGATCAGCAAGGGGACTGGAGAGCAGACACCTCTGTAAACATGTATCCTGGTATTCTGTGCATCTTCCTCTCATTGAAACATACAGTAAGGTTTGTTATCCCTCGCGTTCAGAGGCAGCACCGGTTCGACTAGGCATCTCAATAAAGAGATTTATTTACATTGATGCTCAAGCAAAACAGCCGCGGAACTGAAAACATGCAGCAGCAAAACACGTTAGATGGAGACGCACGCTCAGTCGCACCAAGATCCCTTTACGTTGTGCTGGCAGTATAAAGCGTGTAGTGACAAACAGACGCAGCCTCCGCAGCCCTAGCGGGCCACGTGCCTGGCTGGTGCAGATGGCAGATCTGTGTGGTATGGGGCCAGCTGTAGCATTTTGGCTGCATTCCTCTGTCCTCTGCTGTCTGCGCGACACCGTTTGGAGTGGTGTAAATTGGCACAGCGTCAGTGAGAATAAGGCCCTAATATGAAAGCTAAGTACATACCGCAGAAATCTTCACTGGGCTAGGCAAATGCCCAGTAAGGATTACTGATATCATATTTCTCATTTATTTATATCAAACCATTTTTCCCTTTACTTAAAACTCGCTAATGGTTCTCACAGGAACATGCAGTCACAGACTATCACGCTTACTCTAATTCTCCTCTCCCTTTCTTTTTACTTGCTTGTAATGTCCAATTGTTTTCTCTTATCGTAAATTAGTCATACACTCCCTGGCGGTGGAACGGTTTCTTACATGCTTGCGTAGCTCTTAACATAATAGGGCATCTGGGTGTTGGTTGAATAAGACAAATAATCAGACATAACACTTTTACAACAAATTTATTTTGGCAATGCTGATATCCTTTGCCTGATTAATGCAGACATTTGATAACTGAGTTATATTTGCACAAATAATTATGAAAAGTTGATGCTAAGCCCGACTACTTAGATTAGCTATCGCACATCTTACAAAGCATAAGGCACAGTTTTTGGCAGTGCAGGGCTGCCTAAATTCTTTTCTAGGGCTGAGGCATGAGAGAGTTTACAGTTACTTAGAGAAGATGTGAAGAGGCTCAATCTAAATGTAAATTTGTCCCTTAGCCGGCCCAGCTTACAGTAGCCTAAGCTGTTATTTTCTCCTATTTCAAATCCCTATTTGAGATCTACTTCAATGACACCGTAAGAGCAGCCAATTTATAACGGCTGGGCTCAAACTTAGGAGGGAGGACTGATGTTTACGGAGCTAAAACAAAATCGTAAATGAAGACACAAATGCACCCGTACAGGCCATACATATGGAGAAAGCAGCATATATCTGGTTGAGTCTGTCATTATTCCCGTTTTATATGTTGCAGATCATGAGCTGTAATTTCTTTGTAGCCACATTATGCTCTGTGATTATACCATCCCAGAGGAATCCTAATGAGGGCCAGCAGGTGTTACAATAACGCATTAACAACAGCAACACGGTGCAGCTTCAGCAGAAAAATGTGTGACATTTTCAAGTTCATAAATCCTATTTTTTTTCAATCTCTCCCTCAACTGCTGTCTCTCCTTGGGGGATTCAAAGCCCCAAAGACCTTTTTTTAAAGCTTTATTCCTGGTCCCAGGAGTTACATCTAGACTGTGACTTCTTGCTCCTTATGTGTATAAACCCTGACTGTTAAAGGTCTCAGTTCTTTACCAGAGCCTCTGTCCTACAGTAACAATATTACTTATTGCCATAATTCAATCTGGGAATGTAAATAATTGCATGAAGTGGCTCCTAGTCCTTTAGGACTTCAGTCCCCCAAAGCCCATCACCAAACCCCACAGCCTCCTAGCTCTGTTGGTCACCTTAATTTTGGCCATAAAGCTCCAAAGACGATCAGGACTTCTCCCTTCTATGTGTCCATGCTGGCTAAGTCAGAGCCAGCAGTGGAGCTCTTGGGCATCATGCGGTCACCACTAATGCCTTCTGGTAGGGACTGGGGTCCTTGCAAAACACAGTGGCAATCAGCTCTCTTGAGAAAACAGCAACACTCCACCTCTTGCAGAGGGTCTGGTGGCCCGGTGGCAGGCCAGCAGGTGGGATGCTGGGCTTTGAAGCTGTCCCCATCCTGCAGGGATTAAAGACCAAATCCCCAAATATGAAGGGGCTGGTGGGGCTAGCTGACTGCTGGTGCTGAGCCTTCGTGCATGTGTGAACCCCCCTTCCCCCCTCCCGGGTCACAGTTGGGAAGTAAACATGGCCCTTGCACCCTTCTTGCTGGGGAGAGAGCTTGGGCATCCCTGTGCAAGCAGCAGGTGCTTCCCATGGGTGAAGCCCTCCTACCCCTCCTGAGCGTGGAGTTGCCCCCTCTTCCAGTTCCTCCAGCTGTGGGTCAGTCACTTCTGCCTAGGCTGAAATCCGCAACCCTGTTATGGGCAGGCATGCCCAAGTGAGCACTGTTCCTCTTTCAGTGTCCAAGGAGACACCAAAGAGCCAGAATATAAAAAGTCCTACATGTCCAGCATCACGAAGCACGGTTTTTCCGGTCTGGTGTCGGCTTGAGAGACACAAAAGTTCATGCTGAGGCCTGACTTGGTCTGTTACCCACTGCACAATCTCTGCATAGTAGAGCCAACTGTAATGTCCAATGGGAAAAAGCCTCCAAAATTAATATATCATGCTATCACACTGAGGGGCATCTGTGAACCTCAAAGACCAAGGATCATGTCCTGTGCTGTTAGAGTTACTGTCTAGTTCAGAACTAAACAAGTCAAACATGCAGTTTCCAATATTAATGAATTTTTACTTTTCCCCCTCACAAACCACCTGCGACCTCAATAAGCACTCACGTGCACGCTTTAAAATTTATCATCCACTCAGCACTGTAGACAGAAGTATCTAGGATCTGGTATTGATCAGTGTAGCATAGCACTGTGTACCACTTATTTTCCTGCTCCCTAACTTTCAAGGGATCATTTATTGCTTTTCAACAGGTCTCTCTTTTCAAGTAGACTTGATACAGCTTCTTCCGTTTCTGGTTAACCCTTACGTGCTACGGGGATTTTTTTGGGGGTGTAACTGTACTAAATCAAGGCTTTCAAAGCCATAAAACATTTGCTTGTTTTAACCCCTGGATGTTTGGTGACATTCCAAAGGGAGAGACCAACTAAGTTAAGAATCATTGAGAATGAAAGGCTGGCTCTAATCAGAGGAATGGTGCATTTTGGGTCTCCTTCATAGACAGTAGGGAGCTGGCACAGAAAGGTAGCATTAATTTACCCGACAATCAATGAGGAAAAAGAAAGACGGGTCGTATACTTATTACTTACTCAAAACAGATGCTTTTCACAGGTTCTGGTTGTTGAAACTGGTATGAGTTACTGGATATACTGTTTGTAAGACATAGCTTGATATTACCTCAACACCAGAAATATTTCCCAGAATTATGAAACATATTGTAAAAGCCAAGGAGGCAGACTAATAAGATGACTGTCGGTTGGCAGTATTACTAGTTTGGATATCCTGCAAGGAAAGTGTCACCTTACACTGAACAAAACATCAGTCTTAGATTATTATAAATTATCCATTTCTAATGGTACAGTTGGCTGAAGAAAGCTGCAGAAAATATCATATTCTGCACACACACACACACCTCTGGTCACTAACCAATATCCCAGTACAGCAAACACTCAATGGGATTAACTTCCTAGATATATCTGTGCCAAATTTAGCAATTAAAGAGTCAGTATTTTTCCACAGTGCTTTATTCCCGCTGTATTATTTCCTCCTGCCCCTAGCAACTCTTCAGCTATGTCTTTTCTGACCATGATTAAGGAGGCTGTTCCCAGTAGAAACTAAAACCCAAATTTTTTTTTCATTCCCACTTCAGTTCCTCCTAAGACGCTGTGGGCAGACATGCCATATTCTTTATTTTGTCTCTTTTCAGTAATTTCAATTAATCTACCTCCAATTGATCCTAAACCTTTAGGACCTCTGGCTTTAGTGCCAGTTCCCTTCAAAGCTGTAGCTGGTTTTTGATTTAAGTCTGGGTTTTGAGACAGCTGCTCCCTCATTTTTTTCTGTCTCTGAAAATCCCAAACAATTGCTTCTTACAAATACTCTGACTGCAATGGTTTAGGAGTCGCTTTGTCCTCCGTGCATCTGCTGTTCTGTTAGGGCTCAGGAAAGCTGATTACAGAAGTCTGCTTGCCTGCCTGTGTTCTCACATGGAATTTCCTCTCCAGCTCTCCCATCCAAATTTGGGGCATGTCATTGCATCCCTGTGTGACAGTCAAGATCTCAATTATGCAGCATCTTTGAGGCAAGCCCATAGTTACCTCCTGTGGTTCAGACTCAGCTGAGAAGACTCCACAATCAGTCGAGACATCAACGACTTCTAAGGAATGTGCAAACTCTCACCCACCTGTTAGTGTCTAAGTATCAAAAAATAAAGGCCTGGAAGAAACAGAAGCCAATGAGCAGGAATGTGTTATCCTGACATTAAGGGAAGTATAAGCAAGTAAGATTGATTTCCATACGTGTCACAGGGATGTTTGGAAGATGGACCATTGATTGCAGGGGAAGATGGAGGCACAATATACGTAGAATCTAAGCACAACATAAGTCACCGAAATAGTATTAGTGGTTTGTTCAGGGTTCCACGCCCTTTCAGCAAATAAATCATTGACTTTAATTTGCATATTTAAATAAATACTGTTAGCACTTCCTGTTCAGAAGTTGAAGAATAAGCTTTGCTTTATTTCTTGTCTTGTAGTGTGCTACAGTTTGTATCTGATCAGTAGCAGAACCAACAGTGCTGTTTCCCTGCACCTGTAACAAATGGTTCAAGAATAAAGTTTTCCACTAAAACAGGGAGTTAATGTTCACTAAAAAATATTTTCAGATCAGCAGATGCCTGTAGCTTATCCAGGAAGAAGTGTTCTTAGCACTGGATTACTAGAATTCTGAAAAAAGACCCGAAAATTAGATGAGGATACACCTGTTTTGTCTTTATAACACTTTGGGGATCTTCTTTTTTGAGGCTAGTCTGAAGCAGATCTACATGTCATTTAGTACTGCAAATGTCCACATTTCATAAAGAATAAGATACAATCAGATAACTTATTGATTTACCACATCTCAGTTTGCAGGGTTGAGCTCAGAAGTATGCTGAAGTGCCCTGCCATGGCAGGAAAAACAGGCGGGACGAAGAAGACTTTTCTAGTTACTTTCTCTTGTAACACAGTTTGGAGTCTGTCCTCCAGCTTATGAAGGAAGAAATATCTTTTTGTTCAGTTTATTGCTTGGAAATGGAATTAAAGCTCAAATATTCTCTATTGAAAATTGTGAGGTGACAGCATGGTGCTAGCACTGAACGGTCTTCAGATGTTAAAACTATTTGAATGCCTTACCTGTGGATAATTAGTCCAATATTCATATGAAGATCTTTTTACAATAAAGACAAAACAAAACCTCAGTTGCTTGGACATCTGTCTTGGTCTGGGAGCAATTACAAGTTCCCGCTGCTGTCTTTCTTACAGTAACACTGCAACTTCCGAAATTCATTTATCCTCGGTAAGAATAGGCACTTGCCCAGGGGATGCGACGGCAGTGGGTGCTTCGGGAGCATTATTGCTGAGGTAGGCGTGAGAACCAGCCCTCCCCAACGTAGCGTGTGCCTGCTGGTCAAGGTACTCGCCCCAGCCCCGGCACCCCCAGCCCTGAGCTGGGAGGAAACAGGACTGGGGTTTGGTTTTCCACCCTTTCTCCCATCCATGCTGCTGTGGGCTTGGCTCTCTGTCCAAGGTCTTGTGCTACCCATCCCCAAGGAGGGACTGGTGAGCCGGGGGGTTTGCTCATCTATACCTAGCTGGGCCATATGGATGATCTGGGAGCGTTGGCTGGGGTGTGCGCTGGCTCTGCTGCTCATGTCTGGGCAGAAAGTTAAATCCACTGACTATCGTGGCACAGCTTGTGATTGCTTGGATAAGATTAGAATAAGCCCAGAGGAAAAAAGAGGAGGAAGATCTCCTCCACCAAGAGGGGATGTCAGCAGAGAGGTGAAAGCACAAACCAGCTACGGCTCTGGGAGAGTGCAGAAGATGACTCAGCATTGGGTTTAGCATAAGATGTTAATTAAAAATAATAAAACGAAACCGTTGAACAACTAATGTTATTCTAAATACCAAGAGCTTAGGAAATGCTCAGCAAACATCAGTTGCCATTTATTTAAATTTTTCTGAAGAGTTTTGATAAAATCTGTCTTAGGAGGTTGTGGACAATTCATCTTGCAATGCACTGAAAACTTACTGCAAGGTGGGAAATACATAGGGATAACTGGCAAAAATGGAAAGCCATTAATCATTTAATTTGTCAAGGAATACCACAATACAACCCACATTTTCAATCTGTTTATTTGCAGTTTAGAAGAGGAAGTGAATGTCCTCAAAACTGATGTGTTACAGTCTAGACAAGTGGTCTGTGGGGAACTGGCAGACAGGTTGCACCCAGAGGGTGGTGGTAAATAGCTCCTTTTCAAACTGGCAACCTGCCACAAATGGGGTCTCCCAGTGATCGATATTGGGCCCAACACTGTTTAACACCTTCATAAGTGATATGGATGATGGGATCAAGTGTACTCTCATGAAGTTTGCCAATGATACCAAACTGAGTGGGGAAGTGGACACTTTGGAAGGGAGAGCTACCCTGCAGGAAGACCTGGATAGGCTAGAAGCGTGGGCTAACAGGAATCTTGTGAAGTTCAACAAGGACCAGTGTAAGATCTTGCACCTGGGAAAATATAATCCAGGAGTGCAGCACAGGCTGGGATCTACCTGGCTGGGGAGCAGCTCTGTGGAAAGGGACCCGGGGGTCCTTGTGGACAACAATCTCAATACAAGTGAACAGTGTGCTGCTGTGGCAAAGAAAGCCAACAGGGTGCTGGGTTGCATCAACAAAGGCATCACCAGCAGAGATAAAGAAGTCATTATCCCACTCTACTCAGCGCTTGTCAGGCCACACCTGGAATATTGTGTTCAGTTTTGGACTCCGCTATCCAAAAAAGATGTGGGCAGGCTGGAGAGGGTCCAGAGAAAGGCCACTAAGATGATCGAAGGACTGGGAAGCCTGCCATTTGAGGAAAGGCTGGGAGAACTGAGTTTGTTCAGCATTGAGAAAAGAAGGCTTCGAGGAACCCTCGTTCCAATATTTAAAGGGTGGCCACAAAGAAGATGGAGACTCCCTTTTTACAAGGAGTCACATGGAAAAGATGAGGGGTAATGGGTACAAGTTACTCCTGTGAGACTGGAACTGGACACAAGAGGAAAATTTTTCATAATTACAACAATCCCCAGGAAGTGGTGGTTCCCCCAAAATTGGACACTTTTAAGATTCAGCTGAACGGGGTGCTGAGCCATCTTGCCGTGACCGTGCTTTTCCCAAGAAAGGTTGGACAAGATGATCCTTGTCCCTTCCAACCTGGTATTCTGTGATTCTATGATTCAGTCACCAAATTTGCTCATAGCAAAATTTTTTTCCAGTGGCTCAAGACTGTGACAGACTCTAGGAAGACCTTAATGAAATTATGTAATAGATAATTTTGTGGTAAATTAAATGTAGACCTACTGGGGACTAGAGATGAGCGAGTAATTATTTCTAAAATGTATTTAGCATATTTAGCTTTTATATATGTTTGCAGATTGCTAAAGATCCATTTATGTTTTTCCAAAATTCATTACTTGTTTCAGGTATTTCCAACATAATTGTTATAAACAATTCTCAATTCATAAATTGCTTATGGCAAGTCCTGGCCATTTCATTAGGTAGGACCTCAAAACACATACCCTGCCTCCTGATTGCAGGCTGGCGGTATCTGGAGGCAGCAATGCCAACTGATTTCTGTGCTTTTAACCTCAGACCATCCTTCGTTTATGAGTTAATTCAATACGATAAAGAGAAATTTCTAAAAGTTTAGAAGTAGCTAAATCAAGGGAAGTGGCAGAGAAATGTATGATAGAGTAGAAAATGTAATGGCAAGACACAGAACATGGATCAGCCTTTTTTCTCTTGCTCTGTAGCAGAGGGAACTCCACTGGATTTTAAAATTATAAGCTAAACCACACACTGTTCATCAGAGCTTAGAAGCAATAAGGAAATCTAGGCTAACAAATATATAGTGAGGCTTAGAAAAATTACGTGAGTAAATACGGAATGGAAGAGAATCAATCGTAGTAGAAATGGTATTTTAGTTCGAAATTCATTGAAAGACCATAGAGAAGATCAGAGAGTTTGTAGGACCCAAAAAGCTCAGTCCATTATCATGGGAACCTCTTTAGTGTTGTCATCTAATCAGGACGATCAAGAAAGATTTCAATAGTTAAGAACATAACTTTAGTTTGCTTTGAAAAGGAACGGCTCTGTGGGTTAAAAGTAAGAAACTGTTGGTCAACAGAATTTAAAACCCTGGCTAATGGGCATCGTAACTGTGTGTACTGAGAACATCTTGGAGATGAGAACTGGACTAACCTCTCATAATTTTGTAAAGATCTGTGCTGAGCCTGTTTTGGCACACATTACAGAGAACTAGCATTGGATTATAAGTCACCTGGCACACCTAGATTTCTGTAAATCTACCATCACACAGCAAAGTGGAGGATTTGGGGGAAAAAGGGAAAGAATCCAGACAAGGAGAAAAAAAGAAGCAAGCTTACAAGTCAAATGAGCTTCCGGCAATCAACAGAACACCTCTAGGTCTAGGACATACTTCCCACTACAGTACATTTAGAAAACTACCCCAGTGCAGCCTGACGATGCCTTGTACCTCCCTCTCCTCCCATCCTTCCCATGCCCTCTCCAAGCGGCCCAAGAGGAACCGGGCAGTGGAGGGCAGGGAGGAGGAAGGGGTTGCCGGATGCCCTGTGAGACACCGCGGCTGTGCACAACGCCTGCTGGTGGTGTCCCCCTCCGACAAACTCACCCCATGAGCCTTGTCACGCAAGGATGCCCCTCTGCTTTCCATGCTTAGCGGTGCAGAAGCCACTCGCCCCTCTGAGGGTAAGCAGCTTTGCTCCAAGGAGTGCCCGCGCAACGTGGCGGTTCATGAGGAGCACGGCAGTGCAGCTTCGTTTCAACGACAGGGAGTTCATGTTTGTGCCCCCTCTCATTTTTCATTCACTGTCACGGATGCATTGATTTTGTATCCTTTGCATCATAACTAGAACTTTTACTGCAAAAAGGATCACTAATGGTCCATTATTTTTATCTTCTTTCCCCCCCTATTCTGCTTTGCTGTTAGTCACCTTTTCTACGTGAATTAATGTTGTTTCTTCCCAAAAACAGGCATGTGGGATTTATTCGGGCAAAGTGCTGATATTAAAATTGGGGCACTTCCCTTTAGCAATAAACAGTGAACAATAATTTAAAGCATTATGGTATGACAGCTGTCACTTGAACGAAGAAGAATACACACCTGACTCCTCCTTCCTGCGGTCTGTCAGCAGTAATGGCTTCGGATCCGGCAGTGCCTCTGCATGCCACGCAACAGGTTGTGTCCTCCTGTCTTTTGGACTTGTGTACCAAGAACCTGCATTGCCACACTCCAGACATGTGCATCGATTTTTGTAACACTTCTGTTCTCCACTGAAGCGCAAGAAAGATCTTTAACGTCTATTAAATTGGCACTTGTCACTAATGATTTTTAAGCTTATTATCATTTGAAATTTTAAAGCTCTCTTTAGTGGCTTTAATTTTAGGCTCTATATACCATCCTTTTTCCATTCAAGAAAAGAGTCCATCATCACAGGGGCAAAGTCACCTAACAAACTCCCAAAGAGATTAAAAAGGTATGAATGGATCCTGCAGTCTAGGCAAACACCTATTGTGCTGATGTGACTGCATGAAAGAAATCAACACCCAGAATGTAAAAAGGCAGGTTCACTTTTGGCATTAAGTTTCTCTTCCTTTACTATGCTTTCCCTGAAGCGTGCCCGTGCCTTTGTCTCCATCTCCTGCTTTCTGTTCTCCTCTAACTCCTGCTCATTCAGAGTATCAAAATCACCCTTGCCCTTCGGGCCACATTACTCCTCTCCTAAAATCCTTCTTGCCTGCAGCTTAAGTTTTAAGGTCTTATCCTCCCATCTTTGTGGGTTTACCTTCTTTCCAAGCATAAACTATGTTCGAGGTAAGAAAGATGCCGTAGCCCCGCAGAGTTTGAAACAATTATGTTTAAGTCTGGCAGTGGGTCAAGGCACAGATGCAGCTGCAAAACTGCATTTTCATATGTATTTTATGTCTGATCTGTACTAGAGGTGAGCTGTGTAAACTACCTGTTGAAACCCTTTTGTGATGGAAACTCACAGCACCATGAAACATACTATCAAAAAGAGAACAGGGAAGAAGGAGGAAAAGGATAACTGCTGCTCAGTGAACTCATTACCCCAGCGCGGGATGAAGCAAAGTCACCAGGAAAACCCAGGCACTGGTGCTTGGCAGGGCTCTCCTACCTTACCTCCTCCAGAGCAAGTAACATCCTCCTACTGCAGGGACAGTGGTCACAGCCCTCCAAATAAAGTTGCAGTTGATGGTGGGTACAAAACATGGCTTCAATCTCTTATTTTCTGCTAAAAATGCCACATTTATCGTGCCTGCCCTTCAAGAATTTTCAAGAATATATACCGATTAGCTTGACGTGAAATTAGTTAAAGACTAGGACTGATGGCATATGTATCCGTTCTTCTATCATGCATGGAATACACTGCAAGAAATTAGGTTACACTTCTGCTAAGCTATTAAATGCTGTTCTGGCTAATCACTGCGATTGCACACACTACAGGCAGGTTCAGGACAAGAGTGCAGGTCACGTCAGTGGTCACTGTGCGGTCAGAGATAAGCCAGCGTACTCACCTCTCTACTTCCAAGCTAATTGCCTGCAACAGTGCTGCTCCCCGCTATGAGACTGGAGTTCCCTTCGGGGACTTACACTTTTGGGGGAACCACTGCTACAACCACGAGCGCTCAGACTCGAGCCCTGCTGCTCTCACTTGATGTAATACTGGTCTCACCGTAACAGTCCTGCAACCTCAGAGATCAGCTCTAAAGCTAGAAACCAGATTTGCAGGATGTGTCTCCATTGCTTGGTCATGTTCTTCAAAAAATGGGAAAAAACATCATAGGAAAATATAAACTGTAGGGAAAAATTCATAGGAAAATATAAACAAACTCAGCATTACTAGATGGTATACTTTATTTTGTGTTCTTTGGCATCTTGGTGAATTTGCCCATAAATCTGTGTTGCTACTGCACGTTTTATCTAATAAGTGATATTAAATAATTGTATTCTGTTGGGGGTTTTTTGGGTCTCAATTAGTGTGCATATTTGAAATTTTGCATTGTATTAAATGCAGAATATTATCCAAGAAAAAACTATCAAGGATAAGGTTAAAAACTGAAATCTATATTGTTAACTCAAGGCTACCACACACTACAGAGCAAAGCCTTTTAAAGAATGCTATTCACTACATTACAGATCTAAGCTTTTCAAAGCAGCATATGCGGGATTAAGGCTACATTTAAATCTAAACATGATAAAAAGGAAAAACCAAATAGGCAAAACATGACTACTTTACAGCGATGTTATGTAAGAACTTACATGGGGCAATAATTCATGCCCTGGTTCTATCTTGTAATGGTATCAGGAGCAAAAAAGACATTTTAAACATTAATTCTTTTTTTTTTTTTTTGTCCTTATCTAATCGGATACCACAAATACTAAAATACTTTAATTCAAACTGTATGGCTATTGCCATTACAGTGCAGAGCTCGTTTTGTTTGTGAGCCTCAGTCCTGGATTTTCTGTTTCAGCACACTTCGACTTCACTTCAGTACCAGCTCAGCTCTGACATTTCGGGAGTTTGTGACCACTGAAATACTTAGCTTCGTGACGCTTTTCAAACAACTGCAGAATTATCTGTACTATATTCTATTTTCAAGTTTGTGACAGATATTCTCAGTACAGACTCAGTCTTGAAGTTACTTGCGTTTTCAGGCAAAACCACTTAGATTACACTATCCTTTGGGACTATCTATACTGCCTACATAATATATGTCTACTTCGTAAGCAGCTTAGGATAGGGACCATGTATTATATAAAGTGGAGCATATAAACCAATGTCCTTATTTAGTAATAACCCATGTTCTCACTGCTTAGCACTGCAGTGGCCGGTGCCAGGCTGGGATTTGTTCGTGAGAAGACGAGTGGTAGCACAATAACATCTACTAAAATACACTCATTATTCCTGCCTTTCTCATTTGAAGTTGAAAACAGCCAGCAGCCAGCGGCATAACCTCCTTGGCAATCAATACACATAAGAGGCTCCTAGATCCTCTCCATGTCATTCCATCTTCCACCCCCTCAGGAAGAAAATCTGTGACGGAGATGGCAGCATTCTCTGTAGGAGGGTACCACCGCTCCCCTCCCTCCCTCACTCCCCCGGGCTCCCAGAGAAATACGCTGCCTTTGAAACTCATGTGCCAGGATATTATTCAAAGGTTCATGGCTCCTGATTCTTCCTACAACCCGCTCTTGCCCCTTTGTTTATTCGGCAGGGTGAAGGAGGGAGGAGGGAACTGGATTAGCCTCCCAACCCTGCAACAAAAGGCAGAAAATCTCTGCCTTAGGCGTTAAATAATCTGCATTTCTAGAGAATTACTGAATGTGCTGGAATTACCTCCAGAAAATTTGGCGTATTATAAAACAGCTATCCATAGCACTTAAGAAACACTTCACATCAAAATAGATTTGAAACCAACAGGAATTTTGTTCTGATCAGGTAACCACTGCCACACACCATAAGAGGAGCAAAACAAAACACTGACACCAGCCTACTGGATTAGCAGAATGTAGTTATTATTTCAAGTCCCTGAGGTTTTGTTTTTGTCTACCTTCAGATGTATAAATGTTACACAGATACAAATAATCGGAACCACTGGGATGGGAGTATTGGGAAAAAGAGGGGGAAACTATTCAGGTTTTTGGTCAAGTGAATAATTATCTTCCCATTTGTAAAAGATCTTTACAGCTGAGAGAGGACTACAGTATTTCCCTGAACATACCACGGGGAGACAACTGGGACATTTGTTTCGCTGTTTTTTTTTTTTTTAACAGAGGAAGAAAACTACCTAGTCTTTGCTCATGGTATTAGACACATACCATACAATGGCTCAAAACACTAATTTGCTTAATTGCATTAGTCCACTCCCCTCCTGTTCTGGGAATTCAAGCTTCAATGGTAAATTCAACCTCCTAATGAGATCATGGTGACGTTCCCAACGTGAGGCTGTAGGGTGGCAGCAAGATGGGCACGGGAGCCATGCGTCTCCTTGGTGACTGCCTGAGTGGTTAACCCTGGTAAGAAAGGGTGGAGGGAAGAATCAGTTTGAGTGACAGTACTTCATCCTTCAAACTTCAGCTAATGGCTGAGCAAAGCAGAAATAGCGCCAAGCAACCACCATGGGGAAATTACCCTTGTTTTAATCTCTGTCACTTCCAGCTGATGTCAGTAGAAGGGGACAAGACGAAGGACCTCAAGCTGTGGTAAAGATCATTAAAATAGAAGAATATAAAGCCACGGACATCACTGGGCCATCTATTAAATACTAATTTCAGTTGAATGCAGACATTTTTCTTTGTTATGCTGTTTGATGCTATTATTATTATACCTTTAATTCATTTTGTATAGTTCTATACCTTTTTTAACATCCTTTGTAATGAGGGTGCCTTCTAGTCAGCTCCACCAGCTAATCAGATTGCTTTCTCTTCATTACTCGCATAGAACTTTCAAAGCCTGAAGCCTATGCTAACTGGAATATACAATCACAATTTAAGTTCTGTGGAAGAGCTGAAACTATGCCAGAGTCACAGCACAGAGCTATTGTTATTGTTGTCGTCATATCGAGAGCAGGTGAGATGCTTTTGAATTAGAGTGTTCAATCACAAAAGTGTCCAGTTACTGTACATGTGTGTTTATCATTCACAGCCTCCAGGGGAAACAACTAAGAGTCTTTTTTGCTATTTATCCAATAAATCATGTTAAGACAAATGTAGGGCAACATTAAAGAGATGATGTCTGTGAATAGAGAAAGACAAGAATTTTAGAGGGGACACATCATTTTTTTTCCCCAAGACAAAGATATTTCTGAGTCAGAAGACAACACTGCCCACATGCAATTAAGCAGTCTACAACCCTCACACACGGATCCCCTGAGCCCGGTTTCGTTCACAGCAGTGCAAATCTAGAGGATTTCCATCGCAGCCAGTAATATTAAGCTGTTTTGATAAATGCTCACAAAGGCAAAATTGTTCCCACTTTTACAAGACTGGGTATGTGAGTAAAGACAGGAGGTGCAGGCACGTGGGTGAACCTGAACGAAGGGCTCTGAAGGCTACGTGAATCCAAAAGTGGTAGAAAACTTACTCTGAGCACCGAGCACCACCGGCGGGTGATTTGCCTCTCTGGCTTGCAGTTGCTGCCCGGGAGGGCGGTGGGGAACAGCATCCTGGTGCAAGGGCGAGAAGAAAAAGAGACACCATCACTACATGAAACCAACAGCAGCAACTTCTAATTCCTCTGCACTCTAATTTAGTACAACTGAGAGTGTCATCAGTTGCTGAAATCTCTCCACTATTTTTAAACCTTAGGGAGCAAATGAAAATCACATTTTAAAGGCAGAAACTTAATTAGGGTTTTTGAGAGCTAGTCATTTGCCAAAAGAGAGGCGACAAAGCCAGTTCTACATTCCTTACCTCTTCTCTCCTCTGGGAAGATTTCTGATGTCTGCTGCCGATGCAAGTGGTGTTCCCTTTATTGTGGATTTGGCTGCAATGGCTCCTGGCAGATCATTTTGACGTAGCTGGTCATCAGGATTAAAATCGAAGCATCAACGGGTTTTTCAGTTTGTTTGGTTTTGTTTTCCTCAGCGCTTTTAGGAAAGCCTGTAATTCCTATAATCATATCCTGACCTCAGTTCTCAAGATCTTCTATTTTCAAAGATACCTACACTGTAATCAAAGTTGCCATTACGGCATGGCTAGGTATACCTGCAGTGGCTTTCATCTAGCTAGATTCAGATTAAAGGTTTCTGCAACCTTGGGGCTGCTGAAGCCCATGGCAGGGAGGCTGTCGCAGCAGCGAGGCCCTTACAGCCCCACAGGGAACACTGGGCACCTGCCTGCGATGTCCATGGGCTTGGTGGCCCTTCCCATGACAGCTCCTGCCTACGTGGCTCTGCTGGATTCACACCTTTGCCTCCTAAAAATACCTCATTACCCCTGTCACTATCAGATTGTCGGTAGTTAGGTCTTCAAACCATGACCTTCTTCCTTCAGCCCAAACATTTATTGTGCATGGCGAGGTTTGGTCATGAAGCTCTCACAGTTCACGCGGGCTGAGAGTTTAGCTCTAAACGCAGCAGCTACTGTTGTGGCTGCGACATACATCTGTGGCTCCTCCTCTTCAGGTCCAATTTTTTTTCTGAAAATTTTTCCTTCTCAGCTTTCTTCAAGCTTTTTTGTTGCTTCTTGTTGGTCTAGAGCCCAAGAGAAGACATTCTGGTATACTTCTGAAAGTTCAGCAGGATCAGTCAGTTAGCAGCTTAAGCAGCTGAGAGGCTGGGAAGAAGGCAAGATATTCACAGCACCTTTTTAAGGTATTTGATACATAATCAAACACAATCCAATATTTTGATACGTAAATTAGGAGCCTAATCTCTCTTGACTTTCCTAACAGTGAACGAGATGACTCCTCCTGACTCCACTTGGTGGAGGAACCTAATTTAAGCATCCAGATTTAGATGAGTTAAGTATATGATGTGATGACTCCTTCCCACTCCTGTTCATTTTTCCACTGCTCACATGGATAGGAAATTCAGAAGTATGTTACTATTTTTTTTAGCCACTTGATGTGACCCCTTACCGCCAATGAGAAGAGATTAACCTTTTGAAATGTGGGGATGAAATTACACTCTTTTCAGGACTAGAGCCATGAGCTAATATAATCACGTAGAGCCTAGGAAAGAGCTATGGAGACACCAGAATCTCAGATGTGAAATTTGTGTCTATAATGAGAAAAACATCACCCTTATTAAGGGGTTATTTAAACAGGCTCATGATCACAATCCCAACCGATTCTGCTTTGGCCAGGAACAGAAAATAGTTAAGAGAGTAAGGATGTGAACCCAGATCTCCACCCACAGTTTCAGTGGGAGAAAAAAATCATCTTCCAGCTGGGTTTTGCCACTGACTAATCCTGCAACATCATTTTCACAGAGAGGCGTAAGAATTAAAATGAGCTCTTTAAAATGCAGGCCCAGCACTGTTTGGAAATGAATTTTGGGTGTGTAACATATACTCACGACAGTCTTTGGCTGAACTATGTTTTGAACACAGCTGCAAGCACTCATGTAGTCATTCCCTTAGAAACATCCATCTTGGTTATGGAAATATTATATTATTAGAAAATAACTACTAGTCATCAGAAGAGTGCACCCTCATATGACCATATGAACTGTGGAATATAGGCAATATTATTTGGAAATTTAAAAAAAAAAAGGTGTGAGGACAGAGAAAGGCTAAGATAAAACTTTGTTGTGTTGCTTTACCATGAAATATTAATAAACAGAATAAAATGCACTCATGATTCCAATTCAGAATTTGAGGAATTCCTTAATTGTGGCTCTGTCACAGGTGAATGCTTAAGAACACTGCCCTTCTGATTGCCAGCAACATTTTCAAACTATTTGACACATGATTAGGTGCTTGTGAATCTACAAGGGGAGGAATAAGAAGGTGTATCACCCCCTCCCTGGCACTGTTCAAGGCCAGGTTGGATGGGGCTTGGAGCAACCTGATCTAATGGAAGGTGTCCCTGCCCATGGCAGGGGGGGTGGAACTAGATGATCCATAAGGTCCCTTCCAACCCAAACCATTCTATGATACTGTAATGGCATTAAGTAGATCTATCCAATGCAGAAAATGCCACATTAATCGATCTCCCTTTTGGTTCTGCTGTCTTCTGCATCAGATGGGATGTCAAGTTAAACATTGCAATGCCAGAAAAAGAGATTTTGCTGCTGTTACTGGCACAGTTTTAACAAAAGCAGAGGGCTAGTTTCCTGTGCCACCACAAAAGTAGCCCTATGTATATGTTTCAGAAACAACCAAAGTACATGCAGTGGGATTCTAGTTGCTAGATACTTCCATACATAAGCTAACAATTTTGTTGGCATGATCTAGACTGCGCTTTTAATATAATCAACACTTGTTCCAATTTCTTTCTTCCATTTCAGTATGTCTGCTTCTTTCTTCCTTCTTCACTATCCCTTCTAATTCTTCTGCTCCCATTGCAATAGTGCTCCAGAGGCTCCTGCCAGTCCTGTACGTAGGAAATGTGCACGAGACTTTCATGCTATGGCTTCATGGATCCTGGCCTAAGGATCTGAGCCCTGCTTGCTCGCTGGGGCTGCCCGGGGAGCGCCTGTGCACAGCCTGTACCGTGCTCAGCTACCCCCCTTCTGACTGGCGAGAGGCTGCTTTGACGGTTCATCTGGGCACACCAGGAGCTCGGCTCAGCTCAACTAGGGCTGACAGGGTAGGCATCACCCCCACTAATTCTGACAGGCTGACAATAGAGGTTTAACGCTAATGAGCACAATTTCTTGTTCCAGTACCTCATTAATATTTGCTTGATTAGTCTCACATCTTCTTATTTTGCTTCCTCACTTCTGCTCCTTCATCTAAACTCAATCTACTTGTGATATACTCCCATCCATTCTCCATTTTCTCTTTGTTTTCTTCTCAAACACTCCTAAAATTCTCTTGCCTAAAGCAACAGTGGCCAAGCGCACTGAGAATTAAAGCTCAGATAAGTAATTACCAAGCTTTTGAGCCCTCACTAACACAGCCTTGTAGGGAACTAAATGAGAAAGAAAGGGACGCAATGGTTCATGTGCTTGGGAGAGAGGTCAAGGTGCTAGCCATGGCTGAGACATACTTTCTAATGAAGAGCTCTTAAGGGAGATCAAAGAAGAGACTGACCAGATGTGCTAAGGCTGCAGTGTGTTGGAGCAGGGAACGAAACGGGTCCAGCTCCCTCCGGCCAGCCTTCGCTGCAGCCCCTCACAGGAGACTGAGGGGATGTAAAGAAAGACGGAGAGCACGAGGCGCTGAGTGCCCCAAGGGACACAGGAGATCTGACTCTGCTGAATGGCTGCTTGGCGTGCGACATTCAAGATGTGAGGCTTGACTGTCCCACATCCCTACTCACCTTTGCATTCTCCCTCCTATTCATTTTAGTTACTCTTATCTTTTGCCATAAAGGAAAATGGAAACCTCAATGCTTTATTAAAAGGCTCACCACTTTCAGAAAGCCATTACAGCAGCACAACCTCCTCCTCTTTCTCTTCTCACAGCAGAGCTGGGACAAGTTAAACTTCCTCTGGGACCACCAACTTGCTAAAGTTTTTTAAATAACTGAAACATACAAAAAAAGCTCCATATTCATTCAGTGGGAATTCAGTTTCTAGGTGGTGGCAGATTAGAATTGGGTGGCTGATTCAACTGGTCAATTCTGATACCTGTTGACCGAGCTGATGTACTCCAGGGACTGTTTTCTGACCTCTTCAGAGATGGGCAGGCACCTGGAGGCAAATGCCCGATTCGCATTTTGACCTCTACATGAGATAGAAACCTCTTTCAAGCCTTTTGCCTCTCAGACATTGATATTTACTTATGACACTTGCTTAGATTTGTGCAATGCATACCAGAAGTTGACCTTATTGCACAAAACCTGAAATTCTCTTTGTCTCACTGACCTAATTGCATGCTGTTGTCATTTACAGGGAAAAAAGAAGTTTAACCGGTCAGGATAGGTCTCCTCCATCCTCCTTTGGGCTCTGTTATTGACAAGATTTTCCATTTCAGCAGGCATCTAAACTTTCTTTATGAACTGCTACCACAGCCTAGCACAACTGCCACAATTTAAGTCTATTCTATCCATATACATTTTACCCATCACTATCTTATGACCCAGGAAGACATAAACTCAATTTACTCATTAACCTTAGCTTTCTGAAACTGCAATTACTGCCCTGTGGACAGTCAGTAATTGAATTGAGTTAAGAGTAGCATGCAAATGCCAGCCGGTGCTAGCTACTGCTAAAAAGATAATCCTGCACGCTTACAAGAACTGCATGTAGCATACAGACAGCAGGTAGCACAGCAGAGTATTACAAAGGAAAATGCATAAAGTAGCATGTGCAGGGATTAAGGAGATGCAAAAGAGCAGAATCACAGGAACCCACTCGGTGGGAATAAACACAGTATTATATGACCTTAGGTTTACAGCTACAGCTAATAGCATGCAGTTATTACTTTTGCACTGAAAAGCATTTTCCGAGTGGATGGTTTCACTGCAGAATCAGTTTTTCTCCCTGCCTTTTGCAATTCAGGATGTTTGCTGGCACTTTATACAGCCTAGTATCCTTTGCCTCAACTGCAGTGAAAGAGATCAAGCCATTACAAATAAGGACCCAAGTTAGCAGAACGAGATGCAGTTTGAAGCACACTTGTCTTTCAACATTGTTACTTTACATTTTTTTCCCTCCCACTGAACCATGAGTGTACACTTCTCCAGGCTTGTGGATGCAGCTTTTGCATTTTTCAGCTTGATCGAATAAAAGCGCAGATGACCCTGGTCTCTCACAGCCACATTTTGTATCTCGTCATGGCTCTTGAAGAAATATCTCACTGGTTGGCTGAGTGCATTAATTATGCAACCTCATATTCCTCTTATATTCAACTTGTTTTGTTTAGTTTTCTGGTTCCAGTCCTAATCTCTTACTTCCTCCTTCACTGCTGGAAGATGCTCCAGTAAATAAAAAAATGCCACTTAAGAACTTTTATCACCATGGTTCTGATCCTGTCGTACAAGACATGCCTACATTCGTATTTTCATTCAGATCAGGATCATTCCCTCTTACTGCACTTCAGTTCACATTGCGGAATTGTGCTGGAGAAAACGAAGTGGATTTCTTCTAGAGGAAACTAAATCATAAGATGATCTTCAGAGGCAGAGGTTACAAATCCCAACTGCTATCGGCACTCCGTGCCTGGGGCCAGTCCAGAGTAAGCCCAAAGCCGTCCCCTCCCTAGCAAAGTCCACACAGATTCCCAGCACCAATTCAGTTCGTCAGCTCTGCTCATTTTGGATCACATTACTCGTTAAGATTGATAAAGCATCCACAGCATATGTAATTACACGCAGCTGCCTCCTGTTCTGACTTGGTGATGCCTTGCAAGAACCTACAGAGAATCTACAGCTATCTATAGAAAGCACTATGATTTTTTTGCTAATATTTTTGTTGTAAATAATGTCTCTTTAATCTGATGTCTCACTTATTAGAGTAGCTGTCTGGTTCTTCTCTTCCTTATTCCTGTCAAGACCAGAGATGGACATAAATACAACTTTCCAGGACCTTTCAGGTCTTCCAAGCATTTTTGCAGAGCAATTGTGAGTGCTAACGAAAAATATCTCATTCCCTGGAAAATATCACCTCCTTAACACAATTCATTCATACTTCATTTTTCTGAGCATTTTTACATTTCGCTTATTAATGAAAACTCACATCCACGTTCCAGTTTTCATGGCACAAGACTTTCTGTGAGAGGGAAAAAAGGGATCTTGAGCATTTTGGATACATTTTCTAGAAATTTCTTCTTCTCTTTTTTGAGACCACTTCATTTACCGTTCACACAGTTTCTGGGTATTTTTTTTCTTTTTCCACCTTTCTGGTACGGATTATTTCACTTTCTTTTCACCACCTTTACAGAAGATTCCATTAACTTAAGCAAATCTTTGATTTCAGACGGTTAAACCAACAACGGCTTGCCAGTTTCCACCCGAGGCTGCAGCGAAGGGAATGGGCTGTAGCCAGGCTCGTAGGCACAGGCCACAGGTTTTGGACCAAACCTGCACGGCATCACAGGTGAGGTTTGGCAGGCCTTGGCCAAACTTGTCTCGGCCTGACTGGAAACCTTGGTTTAGCTTGTTCAGCTGTAGCAAAATTTTTTTTCCTAGTGATCAGACAGCTACTACCTAACCTGTCTACTTTTGCTTATTTGAGTCATGTGATATAATAATTTTTATAGAGATAGCAGTGGTAGTTGCTTATTCTACGTAGAAAGATGTATCTAGGCCTCAAACATACAGTGAGCAGTGCAATTACATAGGAATAGAGGCAAGATATGACAGCAAAGGCCTCCTAAGCAGGGACACTGGATGCAATTTAGACAAAATACAGGCCTGGGCTGATAAGAGGGAGCTTGGGATAACACTAAGGACGCAAGTACTCACCCAGGGTCAATCAAAAATATGCACAATTTGGAGCTGTGCAAAACCAGTGTTAGGAGTAAAGGAAAACAAAACCCAAGTACCTAACACATGTAAAATGCACTGTATATTGTAAACGGGGATGTAATGTACTTGCAGATCAGCAAAGAAAGAACAAAGTGTACGAGTGTGTCAGCAAACATGAAAATAGCCCAAGTGGAGCCTAGAATGATGAAGAAGCTGCCAACATCACACTCCTCCTGACAAAGACAAGGAGCAAACCCAACCATTAACACCACGCTCCACCGAGTGCGTGTGCGTGTGCTCGTGCATGCTTCTTTGCAACAATTTAAACTGACTTTTTTTTAACAGTGAGATTTATTTAATTAGATAATTGGGTCTGTAAAATTTAGTAACTGGACTAATTCTAGCAACTGTTTATTGCATATTATATAAGTCTACTAAGATTTCAATCAGACCAACAATAAATCCTTGGCTTTGCATAAAAGGTATTCCCCTCTTTTTGCCCATTACAAGATTCCTAGAATAACAAACTGATTTCAGTTAAGATTTATTTTGTTGCCACTTTGAGTAATCGTTGTCTGGATGCACAGAGTTCACAAGACCCGGCGAAGGTGAGTTATTTTGGTACAGATTTGTATGCAGAACAACGCCAGTGGTGCAAGTTAAAAACCAAGTTTAAACTTTTAAATGTGTCAACATGGAGATTTTCACTGCTTTTAAGCTGCTTTCCATCTGCTCTTCAGCTGACAGAAACAGCGCAACCTGCCTGTGCTTTCCTTAGAGTGGTGACTCGACACGTCTAGTGCAAAAACTACCCATCTTGCCTGTCCTCCCACACACCTTCCACTGAGGAGAGTTCTCTAAGGGACGTCAGACTGACATCGATATGGGGTAGTTGGTAGCTACTGTAATCAAAGAATAGGAGACATGTAGAAAAATGACTTTGGGGATCTAATAACATCTGTGACAGCCAGCCATTATAGAACGCATGGAAAGAGAGATCCTCTTGATCTAATTTACCTGGTTTTACTAAAGCTGTTAAACCACAGCACTCACTGAAGGCACTTAGAGATATAAAGATGCCACGGGATAAAAGAAAATGTCCTCTTGTGGATAAATTACTAATTATAAAAAGCTATTGTGTAAACCTACACTGGAACCACATTTTTGAATGCAGTGCTGGCCTTCTTGAAAAAAAATGGTAACAGAAAAAATGTACAGAGGAGGGCTGTAAGGGTATTTAAAGGTATGAAATGGCTTTGATAACAGGAACAATTGAAGATATTAGGACTTCTCAAGCCTGCAAAGGATATGACTGATGGAAACATTTGATAAAGGAACTTAAAATTATGGATGGCATATAAAAGGTAAAAATGAAACAATAGTTCTCTGTTTCTTCTGGTGAGAGAACGCTGGGGGATGAAATGACTTAGCAAACAATAGGTTCAAAATAAAGGGAAGCACTTTATCCCACAGTGTACAGTTACGCTGCAGAATTTACTACTGCAGTATATTGCAGATATCAATAATCCACACGGTCTAAAAACCCCGCAAGCAATCAGACCAATTCTTGGAAGAAAAATCCATTGTGCTACTACGATTCATCTGCTCAGGGACAGCAGAAGTTTACCATGATTTCCTGCCGAGCAGGGGAAAAGCTTTGTTTTCTTTTAATCCTTGTCTATTCTAGGATGGCGGTGGGGGAAAAGACTCTATTTTATGTTTGTCTATAATCACGGGAGATTAAGTTAAAGAGGCCTGAGCAGTCCCTTTCACTTCTCTGTTCTTAAAAATCAAAACTACATTGGAGCAAACAAGGCCCGGCCCTTACCTGGAGGTCATAATTGGCTGCAGAGAGATGTTTTTGTCTCCTCTTTCTCCCAGTGGTTACAAGAGCTCTTTGGATTTTGTCCCCCTCCTGACATGCTCCTGGAAACACCATTAGGGGCAGCTGCAGTATCCTCTCCAAGGAGCAGAGACTATAGTCAGAAACCTGTAGCATAAAGTAAATAATTCCATAATTTGGCAGGTAACACAGTTTGGTTGCTCTACTGTGTTCCCTCCTGCTTTTTCTGCAAGCTTGGACAATTCTGCAAAGCCTGTGTTTACTGAGCTACTGTGAATCTGCGTCACTGTCCCTGAGCAAGCAGACTGACTGCTTCCTTCAGTACTCACTGGCTTTTAGGGACCCAGAATTCTACGCCAGCGAGGGAAGGTGTTTGCAGGCTTGTGTGTACTAACACATCGAGACACACGTTTGATTAATGACGAAACACTGGCACAGGCTGCCCAGAGAAGCTGTGCCTGCCCCCTCCCTGGCAGTGTCCAAGGCCAGGTTGGATGGAGCTCTGAGCAACCTGGTCCGGTGGAAGGTGTCCCTGCTCATGGCAGCAGGGTTGGAACCAGATGATCTTCAAGGTCCCTTCCAACCCAAACCATTCTATGATTCTATGATTTTAAAACCCTTAAATGCAGCATAAGAAGGCTTTAAAGAACACCATAAGGAACTCTGGGTTAGAGGAAAACATAACAATTTTAATCCGAAAAAGTCATCTTAGTTCCCTTGTAACAACAAAAATCATGGCCAACACCAAACAGGATTCCTCCCTTTTCTAAGAGACCAAATTAATCTTCGGGAAATAAAAACTTAAAACCATAAATAAAATAAACCCTAAATGTTTCATAACTATCTGTTCAGATCTACAGAAAGCTGGATTCTTTTACAAGGGCTGGCACTTACCCAGACTGACACAAAATTCTGTTTTAATTGCATTGACCCTGTAATCCTCTGTGATAGAAGAGCATCCTTGGAGAATAACGTATAGAGCCGAACCTCTGAAGCACTCAGAATTAAAATGAAAATGTGACTTTTACAATTTTAAGGAAAAACACCCTTCATCAGAGGTGGTTTATGTGTATTTTGGCTAGAGTTGGAAGGAAAAATAATTTCACTCAAGACCACCTGAATCAAGTAAGAGTACAAAGAAAAGATGTTGGGGACAGTTCTAAGCACAAAAAAGAGATATTATGAGTCCCGGCAGAAACACAAGCAACCAGCCACGCTGAGGTTTTTTTTACATTTTGATTCACTTGTTAGGAAGCGATGAAGCCCCAGCTGGACACTTCCTGATTTTCTGAGTAAGTCATCGAAGGGGACCCTCAGGCAGTACAACTGCACAAAGCTGCATCGGTCCTACGGATGACGGGGGGGGGAGGTCCGGCCGTGGGAGGTGTCCCTCGGGAGGAAGGGGGGGGTGCCCTCGCGCGGCGGGAGGCAGCGGAGGCGCCGCCCGCGCCCAGGAGGCGGAGCTACAGCGCCCCCTAACGGACGGCCGCCAGCAGCGCGCCCGCCCCGCGCCAGCGCCCGGGACTCGACCCCGCTCGCTGCGGCCGGCCGTGGCAACGGGCGCAATCAAGCGCCTGCATCGACTGACGGCGTTGTCAGGCGTTGGAACAGGCTGCCCGGGGGAGGGCGGAGTCCCCATCCCTGGGGGTGCTCAAAAAACGTGTTGATGTGGCACTTCGGGACATGGCTTCGCAGGCACGGTGGTGTTGGGGTGGCAGCTGGACTTGATGATCTTAGAGGTCTTTTCCAACCTTAATGGTTCTGTGATTCTATTATTGTAAATGACAGCAGTGACACAGTCCAACTTCTTCTGGCTCTTCTCCCTAAAGTGAGCCTATAGCTGCTGTCAGCACAGCGATGGGTCGTTTTCATGACCGGGAGAGGAGTGTCTGCTTCAGCAAAATCACCCCGCTTCCAGAGAGTGAGAAAGTGCCCACGCAAGAAGGCAGAACGAATCCACGCTGCTCAGAGCAGTTTCTCTTCGTCTTTCACAAACCACAGGGATGAACTCATGCGAGTGAACTCCCAGTACAGTGAAGCAGCCAAGCTGGAAACGGTCTGCATTCCTCATTCCCCTTCTAGAAAAGGTTTTTGTCCACGTTCTTTCTTTACTAGCTTACGTGCTGTTCCCCTTTTCCTACCTGCCTTGCTTTCCCTCCCCACCCCAGAAACGTACCTGCTACAGATCCTCCCGTCTCGGGGAGATCTGGACACAGAGAAGGGCAGAGCAGCAGGCTCACCGAGCCGGCGCCAGCACCGACCGCAGGCAGAACAGCCCCATTTAGATCACCGACCGCACTCGGCTGTAAGGCAACGGTTGGCTTCCAGGGCTAACTGGATTAACTAGAAATCCTTGCCCAAGTCAGAAAGGGCTACCAAATTCCCAATCCTGCTTAAACCTAGCACTCTAAGTAACAATCACTTTATGATACCACTTTCACAAATGACGATAAAAAGGCAAACCAATTCAGGCGAACCCTTCGCTGACAGAAATTCCTGCCCTTTCAGTGCAGTGACATAAATAACAGATTAATGTAAATTAAATTAAATCAAATCAGGGAATGCTGAAATCTCCAGAAGGGGAACAAACACCCAGCTCTAAATTTACTTAAGCAAGTCACCCTGTCCTGGCTTCTAACTTCCAGTCCTTCTCCCCAGCATTGACATTCGTTGTCTATCTCTGCTCTGAAGCAGCAGAACACCTGGGGAAAGGAAGATGTGACCGTCACTATTCCTCCAGCGCACACGGCACAGCAGTGCACAATTCATGATGTCCTGGTAAGCCCATGGTTTTCAGCTTTTTCTATATCATGACTCCTTATTACAGAAGGGAAATTTCCAGTCTTCCTACTTTCCTTCTGTTCACCTATGAAGAAATGATCTGTTAACTCGGCCCACTGGTTGGATGTCCATTATAGGCAGATCTAAAACTTCATGGACACAACCAGATATCATATCCATTTCTTGATAGCAATGAACTTTTGGTACAAGATGCAGTGCTAACTGGACATAGCACTGAAATTGTGCCATTTCAGAAATTTACTGGACTAAATCCTAGCCACACTGAATGGTGGTTTGCCACTGATTGCCACGGCCACAATCTACCTACCATTATTTCTTAAAAGTCAAGAAACCACCACTACTTGGAGCAGATGTTAGTATCCTAT
This sequence comes from Opisthocomus hoazin, assembly GCF_030867145.1. Classification (NCBI taxonomy): domain Eukaryota; kingdom Metazoa; phylum Chordata; class Aves; order Opisthocomiformes; family Opisthocomidae; genus Opisthocomus; species Opisthocomus hoazin. The sequence goes on along the minus strand of NC_134416.1, from coordinate 59,418,553 downwards.
TTCTTACACTCCTGTGATTTCTGCCTGCCATGCTTGCTTATCAAAAGACACTCCTGTGTATTTTCTCCAGCATGAAGGAACTGCCAGGGACGAGTGGACCTCACAGCATCTGCTAGGTTTAGTGGTAAAGCACATTGTGCTCAGTATTAGAAGGAAATAATTCCCCTTGCACCCCCTGAAGAGTGGGAATGGACTACCCTTAACCAGGGCTCCCAAAGAACAGTGATTTGCTAACACAAGTTAGAACAGACTTACAGCTGCAGCTAGTGCCCATCTTCCCTTTTTTTCATCCCGCGATCTCTCAGTGGTTGTGCGGACCATTCAAACAGCCCGTCACTAGATGTCAACAAGGGTTGGGCTGACAGCTGAACTTCCATATGAGGCAATGGAGCAGCAAGAATAACCTTTTTTCTCATCCACCTTTCCACATCACACTGCAAAATGGCTGCTGGGTGGAGCAAAGACATAAATGAACTTTTTTTGACTCATATAAATGTTGCAGAGGTAAAATTAGGAGGCAAAACCCTCTTCAGTCTCATAGTGTAAGGGACGCAAAGCAAACAGGTTTCCTGAACTTTTTATGATTGCCAATGAATAATCAAATATATTCAAGCATTCTTACAAAAACATGCCTTTCCTAAACGCAATAATTTTTAATTTTTGGTACAGGAGACTGGGATTCCAATCTACCTATAGACAATCAGCACAGAATTACAAGAAAGTGTATCTAGTCAAATTTTTAAATTTTTATTAAATTCAAAAACTGCAGAAAAAAAATCACAAGTTTCTAAGTACAAATAAAAACAAATCAGCTAAAATAAAATGGTTGTCAAGTTAAAACTCGTTTTCCATAATTTTCCCTTCCTTGCTGTTGCCCACAGTACCATCAGAAATCCTACAAGTGCTTTAGAAATTGATTTTATCTCACCAGTATGATAGTAAACCGTAAGTTTACTATGTAAAAAGCAAACCATTTAGGCACAAGGTGGCAGAAGACATAAGCACAAATATCAACCATGCTTCCTTAATTTGTCAGTTGAAATCCAGGTGTGTTGAAGACCTGCATGGCATTGTATTCAGAATGTCAGAGCTTACTCCGTGAAATAAGGGCTCAATTTCTTTCCTTTTTTTTCTTTTTAATGTGGACAGTTTGTTTGTCTTTTTCCCTTCCAGAAAGAGAGAAGGTGCTTAAGTCAGTGGTACACTTTACTGGTCAGTGCCAGCGTTCTGGCTACAAGAGTGGCAAAAGTGACAAAATGGGTTCCAGCACTAGAGAATGAGAAGTAGAGAAGCTGTAGTGTGAAAGAGACTGGTTCATACTTGTGTTGCCACTGTAATTAATAGTTTGGCAACCATCTGCTAAGACAGCATGACAAGCAGTCACATACTATTTGAAGACATCAGCTGGGCTAGGTCATCAGCTGCTCTTCCAACAGAGCAGTGATCAAGGTGAACAACTAACATATGCTGCTCTTCTAACTACACCTAAAGGAACCGTCAAACTGAAAATTAAATCATAACAAAATTAAACCAAGTGTTGTTCCATATTCCAGATTCTACCTTTTACCCATCACTTGATGCTTGCCATTCTAATAACAGGTGCAGTTCCATTGTCATTCATAAATACAAAATTTTATTTGCACTTCATTAGTTTAGAAAGACCACAATGTTTTTCAATACCACAACATTCAGGACACACCAAGTTATTCAAATATGTAACTACCGATTTACCACAGCTAAACTAAACAGTGCATTTTAATAAAAGATATACCAAAGATATAATTCACAAATTCATTATCAGACAAAAACCTAACACAGTATTTGCTTGATGGGAATAATTTCCACCATTAGGAAAGAAAATAATTTTACCTTAGGTTCCCTTCCCCCCAACCCTACAGATGTCCAGACAAATACACATATATATTCCTTAACACAGGAAAATCTATCCTTTCTTTTTTTTTTTAAGAATTTGTCTGGGACAGCAGCATTGCTTTTTATACTTTCTTTTAGAGCTTGAATATATCTCCATTATTTTATTGAAAATTAATGATTCTTGCAACCAAGTTTATGCTTACGCAGAAAATTATATATGCTATTTCAGAGTGCAATCTTAGATCTGCACCAGATGTGATGTCTTTGGACATAAAGAAAGGGTGCAGCATTAAACAAAATAAATAAAAGACTGCCAAAAATTAAACTTAGCTTTTCAATAAATCCAGTCAGCAGAGGATGCTACAGCCAAAAATGTTTTCACTACATTAAAAGGAAACATAATGCTGATTATGGAAGCTTTGTACATAAAGTCCTCTCTTTTTAAAAAAATTTGTCTTTAAAATAGTTAGCAAAGCACCATATACTTATCTTCATACCAGAAGGGCTTCTGCCTGCCTGTTTATAATAACAAGAACTATTACAACATTTATGTCAAGAATAGGTATAGATTTAATTTTTCCTCCTCCTCAACTGGAAGTGTGGTAAATCCCCACCGACTGTACAGTATTTATAACACTGGGGCAATGAATGAAACATCATTGTGAGGGAGAGGGGTAATAATTAAATGTTATAGCTGAATCCTACACAGGATTGCATATTTGCATATTTACAAGTTAGTGTGTAGCTCTGACTTGAATAACAAAGTGCAACAAGAAACTGCCAAATGATTGTAGTGCAGAGTAGTACAGGTACTTTCTTTACCCTCCCACTCCTATTTTTCACTCTGTATGGAGTAACAAGTCAACAGCAACGGACATGTGGCCTTGGAGGAGGCAGTTCTGGTGGGATTTCTGGCTCTGGTTGCAGGGACAGGATACTGTTGGACAACTCATTTCTTATAACGTCCAGTGGCATCTTAAAGAAAAGAAAAATCACCTGTAAACAGTCATCTGCACAAAACTCAGCACAAAGAGCTCGTTCCAAGAGTTCACTCCCAGCCACAGCCTCAATTTAAGAATCTTTTCGTTCTTGTTAGTGGACTACAATTCAAGGAAGTTGTGTTAAGAATTTCTTTCAGAAAAAAGTTACAAGACATTGCTGAAATAAAGCCACTTCCTAAACCAATTACAACAAATTACACCAGAACTGACCGCAAATGAAAGTGGGCAAATGTACAGTCAGCTGCTGATATATAGCGAAGTTATAGGAAAGAGGAAGTACAGCAAATGGGAGCAGACATTTACCAAATTCAACAGCAGTATTTATTAATTGAAGTGTTCAGCAGAGCCTACATCATGCCCACTACATATTCACCTGACTGCGTGCACTTGCCCTCTATGTCCTCCCAACAGGTACCTGCAGTCATTATTTAAACATTGACCATTTATGTGGTCAGAGGAACTACTATCTGAGTATTTTACCTTTTTCAGAATGTCATCAACAAGTTTTAGAAATATTTCATCCACATTAAAATTATCCTTGGCACTTGCTTCACAGAACCGCATCCCAGTTATTTGCTGTGCAAACTGACAGAAGAGAAAACAAAGTAACCACATGAAGACACACACAAACAGCAAATACACACTCCTCAGAAAATCTTTACAAAAAGCCCACAACTTTCCCCAAATCTGTGACTGAAGTCTAATTCAATTAATAAACCTGAATCTCCAAGGTACAGCAAATATTGCCACATACAGCTAATTTTCACTTCAAATTGATTTACTGGAAAAGCATGCTGCATTTTTCCTGACTTAAATCTGAAAAATTCACGTCTTCAGTTGACGTGGATTGCTGTAGATTGCCAAAAAGTGAGAATTTTTCTGCTGCAGATTTCCAAAAAGTGAGAATTTTTCAGAAGAGTGAATCTCAACCTTATTATTAAAATGCAGAGAAGGGAAGTACAGATGTAAGAACTTCATGCTCTCACAGAAAATGCTTTACTTCCAATGCATGATGGGTAGCTGGAAGAAAATGTTTGTGTACATCCATACTTATAACATCCTGATCAAGATGGTGCTACAAGTGTTATGCTGTAACATATCCTTGGCAGGTTCCTTACTACTTTTGGAGTTGGAAGAGAACAAAAGAAACATGAAAACAAAGGTGACCCAAGTAATCAAGCAGGCTTGTTGTCTGTACTAAAATACTACTGAAGAGCAAACATCTGGAAGAAGGCTGACAAAGATGTCTTGAGTAGAGATATCTCCATTTGTGATGCAAGTCTTCACTCTATCCTCTTCCAGAGTCCAAAAAAGAGTATTCCCTGTACTACTTGTAGTTTATTCTTTCTTTAGAACAAAGACATACTGCTCCAGCAGGAAAGCACACAATTCCACATTCTATAAAAGTAAATACCATATGGATTTTGACAGAACACCACCACTCTCCATATGCTCCTTCTAACAGTCTGAATAAGAGTAGCCATGGATCGTCAGCAGCAATGCCACAGCAATTTTGCTTCTAGGAGTAACTAAAAACTTGGTTAGACCTGTTCTTACCTTTTCTCCCTGCTGTCGAGTAATCTCTCGATCAACTTCACAGTCCAGTTTATTTCCAACTAATAGAAGCTCTGCATCTTCTGAAGCATACTGCAATTAAAAACATCTGTAATTAACTAAACCTAGAAATGTAAGATTTAGTAATGCCAAGACAATATTAAAAAAGGGCCATTGCCCTACTAAATATGGAACCAAACCTACAGAGTTTATATGTAAAAGTTCTTCACAAACACGATTTCAAAAATTTTCAACCTCAATTTTTAAATTCCATTTTTAAAACATGACTTGACAACTAGCTGTTCTAGTTTATCTAAAATGAACATAATGACTTTATTTCACAGACAGAAAATAAAACACTTTTTATCTCCCCCACTGCACAGGTAAATGAGTAATGTTACAGATTTCCAACGACACTTCTAACTGGGACAATTCCAGTTCAAGGAAGCAGGAACAGACAACCATTTTGTAACAAAAAGAGTCCAGTGAAAATTAGTTGGAATTAGTTTAACAATCCTGTATCAATGCTGTTAAAGTCCTACAGATTACCCTTGAGGAAAAAACCTGCTTCTTAAGAAAAAACAAAAAAACACGCAAAAAGAAAATATTTAAGGCCTACCTTATCAATCATTTTCATCCATTTTGGTAAATCATCAAATGTTTCCTTCTTGGTGATATCATACACCAAAATAATTCCCTTGGCACTTCTGTAATAAGCTGAGGTAATGCTGTTGAATCTCTCCTGACCTGCTGTGTCCCTAAGAAGCAGCAGCAAACATTGGCACAAATATTTCACCAATTTGCAAAGTACAGAATAACTTTCTTTATGTTTTAATAAAAACACCCCCACACTCATTAGACACTCTATATTGATCAATTCCTTTTATGTGTGTGAATTGCAGGAAGAAAACAATATGGAGCAGTAGTTTCAATCATAAAAAGTTTTCCTATCAGGACTACTCCTCCCATACTAACTTCACCAAGAAAGGCCACCACACAGTTCTACATGCGTCTGAGAATGAAGCTATCCAACAAAAACATACCAGCAGGTGAAGCTGGTTTGTGTTGTTGGGGTTTGGTTGGGCTTTTTTTTTTTTTTTTTTAATAGCCCTGAAAAAATGAAAAAAAGAAATGGATGCATGCTTACTAGACACAGCCGGGCACCCAACTATAAAACGAGCAATGCACTGATCATTATGACTTGAGCTTTCAGAGCCTTTTGGGATCAACCACACCAATACAGCCATGGTTCTAAAACTAATACAGAAGCTACTGGCAGAAACAAATTAAAAGAGTGAGCAACCACTAAGTGGTACGGCTTTTGAAAGTGGATACCTGGCTTTCACATTTACATCTACTAATCTGAGGTGTTCAAACAACACTTCCATTCTCACTTTCAGCATTGTAGGTATTTCAGACTGGGTGCATTTACACTGTCCAGCAATGACACCGTGTCACCTGTACTAGTTATGGCTTCTATTCCAAAGTAGATGAGACAGAAAGGTTATTACTTACTGAACCATGAAAACCTGTGAGCTGCTTTTAATCATATCTTCAAGCCTGCTTATGGAAGACTTCTGGCAGTTATACTAAAAAAAATGGCTGGTGCATACCCTAAGTTGTAAAGTGGGACTGGTACCACAACTGGAAAGTTATACAGTGCTCCAAAGCATTTTCTGCTTGAATTCAGCCCCCAGAATCAATGGATAATTTTGAAATTTCACTGTCAAAGCAAGTCAAAAGATGGACCAAAATTAAGAGTGGATGGGGGAAAATGCATGCATGTGTGTTGGGACTCAAAAGTTCAAAAGGAACTCTCTTCAACAGTCACATCTTAGACAAAAGGAGGAGGATGAATTTGGGAATGAAATTAACAATGGAGGCCTGAAACACTTGTTACCAAAAAAAAGTCACGTTCACAAAATGCCACATTGACTGTCCTGAAGAACTAATTCTTCTGAAGTCTATGCACAACAAGCAGTAGAATAAACTACCACAAATCTATCTTGCTTTTCAAGTACTTAACTTTCTCCTGAAATTGCCACCAGTGTACTTGATAGCAAGAAATCTTTGCCAATGGCTTCACAAAGTAAAGCAGTGACCACTAGAAAAAGAATTGCAATGTCTTCTTCACAGCCTGTGGAAAAATATTGACTACTACTTCACTGCAAGCCAACAGCACTGCAATATGGGGCAGAAGAGGACAAATTCTTGTTGCATCCATTTTTTACTTTATTTTTATTCAAATCCCATTCCCTACTGAAAACTTCAGAATTACATTCACACAAACCTTTGGGACCCCACAGAAGGTGAAACAGGTTGCCTGTTTCAATAAGGTCAAGCTCTAGTAGTATTTCAGACCAGTTTTAGATGGTTAATTGGTTGCTTTGTTACCACTAATGAGGCATTTTTATTAAAGCAATACAAGTTCTGGCAGCTGAAATTACATATGCAAGTATTATGCAGAGCAAGTAACTCTACTTTCTCTTCCATTACTTCTTTGCTATGGTTAGATTTATTTTTGAAAGGTTCTTTGGACATTCACTCAATGAAAAATTAAAAAAATTCTAGTATGAACCGTTGATTTTCCACATATGGATAACATTGCTTTTGTGTTTATGAACAGACTTCTCAGAACTATGACCCTGTAGAGCCGGTCCTGCCGTCTGTTGGTAATCCAGCCTACTGATCAAGTGTATTAAGCATGGGATCTCTTTAGTTCCATCATTCTGAGCAGACACAATCAGACAGCAGGTGGAAGGGCATACCTGACCTGGAAGAAAGCATCAATTCTAGCTTTGGCCAGAATAATGGAAAAAGTTGCTTTTTTTGCTGGCCAGTCTTCCCTCTCTTCTCTGTGCCCCTACCAGAACACAGGAACAAAGATGCTATTTCACAGTCACCTGGCTGTGCCTTCAGGTCAGTGCTAAGGACCTTTAGCAACTCCATCACAGAGGGGTTACCAGGGTACCAGATCACTCAGTTCATACACTAGAAAAACAAAGTGGAAGTAAACACACTAATGTTCAACTATTCTCTCTGAAGACAATCATCAACACCCTGGATAAGCCTAGGGGTAGGCAATGGAGCCAACTAAGCAACATTACACTCTGCCACTCCAGCTATCTCCAGCTCCACCTTTCCCTGAGCCTGCTGTGCTGTATCTCCAAGTCTATCTGGTACTAGCAGCCTCTCCTCATCCCACAACGTCCTCAAGCTCTTTAAAAGTTCATAGTATTCCCAGGCTGCTGCTCCTCTCTGTACCCTCAGGTCCTGCACTCCCCTTTGTGTAGGTCCTTCATCCAAACATCACACAACCTGTAGTCTGGCTTGCTGGTTAACTTGAGACACACCACATACTGTGGCCAGTTTAAAACACCCATGGACAGCCTGGCTGCCCTCTACCTATGTTGAATGGCCAGATGGCCTCTGACTGTCACCTGCCAACCATGCTAACGACAGTGGATTACAGCTGACTTCTTCGCCTTGCTTTAAGTCATTGACTTTCCCACACTTCACACAACCAATGCCTCTACTGCCACAGCAAGTTTAAATGAAACCAGTCAACAGGTTTCTGATTGTAAGCACGATATTCTAATCCTTGTTTCCTTTGAAAAGTGGAAGAAGATCAGCTGAATTTGCGGTCTCTAACATTACACTAACGTTGTACTAGCCTTCAAATAGCAAGGTGAAAATTGGAAAACTATTTCTGTAATAAGTAAGCTTAGAATGGAACCCCAAGCTACCTAAACAAGCTGCAGTTTGAAGAGAGTACTGAGTTGATCTTTCACATGGAAAACCTCATTTTCTACCAGGTGCTATTGTTCTTTTTCATGAAAATGTGCAATAAATCCTTTCAATATTGAGGAAAAAATGACAATCCCTAATGCACAGCTAATTATTAAAAGCATATCCAACTTTAAATGCCTTCCTTTCAGGTGCAGTGCTAGAGCAATTGTTATACTGTTTTCATCAAAGTATTACACTCCTGAAGCTGCAGTATTTAATAAGCATAGCTATTGAAGCACTAGTGGAAAGCTGGAAGAAGAGACGAGCATTATTTAGCTGGGCTAACAGTAAGCAACTTCATGAATTTCGTAAGTGATACTAAGTGCTGCTAGTTCTTCATTTACTCTGGTCAGAATCAACATAACAGAATAAGTCAGTTCGATTTAATTCAAACCCCAGAAGTCCAAATAATAAATCACTACAACTTGGTCAACGACTTGGCATTACTGAAAAAAATACAACAGAGTACTCCTTCTTAAATGCTAAAAGCAGTTTTCTTTTATTGACTTTTTCAAGAAATTTTTCTAATGGAAAAACACTGGTATTCCTAAATTGTAATCAGAAACACACACCATATGACTCCTTGACTATCTATAATCTGCAATCATAACACGCCACTGCTTGACTCTCTTTTTCTGCTTCCAAAACAGAAACTAGACATCACTCCAAAAACACAAACTTTACACCAAACAAAAGCAAACACAAAAAAACACACAAAGCCCATTTTCAAGTGTTGATGTGTCATACTCTCACTATTTCAGACTGCACAAAACACAATACAAATACAGTTGATCTTAATTAAAATAGGTTTGGATAATTTTTGTTTTACATAAATGTTCTCAGTGTATCTAAAACAGTTGCCTGAAATAAACACAGGCTCCAAACTGTCTTTGGCTCTGAAATTACAATAACTTTTTATCAGTGGTGGTGTGAAGTGGCAATAGAAAGGAAAATATTTTTAAACATAAATAAAAACTTAACACTTTCACATGCTCTGTGCTTTTATGGAACCCACAGGCAGTATTTTCTTTAAGTGTTTTAAAGTCATTTTAGAGGTTACTTTTACTTGTCAAGCTGAGGTACCGAACAGAAAGAACTACATCCTGTTATATTTCAGGACAGGTGATCTTTTCCTCAGACTATTCCTTGCCCCAGAGATCTTCCAAGATAACTGTCCATTAGAAAACACTGAGCTGGCAGAATGTGAACTTTTTATGAGAAAGCACCAGTTTAAACAACCTTCAGCAGCAAATCAGACTGTTTTCTTGCCAGGCCACCGGCTTCCTTGGGTATTACATCTGTAGAGACATCAGAGAGCCCCTTTGGCTCCCCAGCAGGGAAGTGGGTGCTGTGGGAGGCCACTGCAGCTTCCACTAAGCAGGTCCCTTCCAAGCAGCAGCCAGAAGCAACTGCTGCCTGTGTCAGGGGAGTGTCCAGGTCACTCGGGTGAGAGGGCAGAGTCAGACACCTGACCCTCCTGTTGAGCAGTTCCTGGCACACCTATGCTTCAAAGCACGAGAGTAGGTCTCCTATCATTTGGTCTAGTTTTCAAGCTTTCAGAAAGCACCAATTCACAGGTGCTCGGATTCACTCGGAAGCTCATGCTGTCCAGCAGTTGTGGGTACTTAACCCCACGGCCTGAGCTGCGTGCAGGCATTGCTTCTCACAGAATGCACGAGCTTGTTCCAGCCAAGAACTGCAACACAGCAGCAGATTTACTGTACCTACTACTTCTGGTGGTCTGAGGGGCACTAGTACTGTTCCAGGTGGCACAGAGAAGATGGACGCTACTCTGCGTCCTCAGTGCTGCTCTACCATTTCATAATCTAGGGAGCAGGAGGTTGTTTCCTGACTGAAAGCTAACTGAAAGCTGACTGAAAGCTGACTGAAAGTCAGGAAAACAGGCGAAAAGGTACTGTGATGTAGCAGGGACCATGTAGGAACAGGTAAGCTCGAGGTGAGAGCAGATGCCTCTGTGATCCTTAGCGCACAGTATCCCATTCCAAAAGGAAAACTGGAGACAAGACCAATTTGTACACTACTCTACTAACAGCAGCAGGTGTGAAAGCTGCTTTCAAAAGGACGTCCTGCACATCTAATTGCTCAGTATATTCAACATAGTACTACTGTTCTTTCATAAATTCAAGTGGTAAGAGGTCCACGGAGAACACTGCGGATCGAGTGGTCAGTGGAGAAACAGGTCAAGTGACCATAAAACCACCAAAGTTCAACTTCCTTTTAAACTGTTCTTGTTTGATTTTTGAAGTAGAATCAACAAATGACTAAAAAAAATAATCAAACTTTGATGCTTAGAAACATGACCTTAGTCATGTAACCTGGAAGTGTTCAAGGCCAGGTTGGATGGAGCTCTGAGCAACCTGGTCTCATGGAAGATGTCCCTGCTCATGGCAGGCGGGTTGGAACCAGATGATCTTTAAGGTCCCTTTCCAACCCAAACCATTCTATAATTCTATAATTTTAGAAAACGGAACAGCATAAACTTTAGAAATTACCTGTTCACCGAATGAAACAGTTTTCTGTAGTAAAGTTACTGTAAACATTGTACATAATACTACCAGGAAGCATGAGGCAACCTTAATTCTGTCTCTGTGTAGGTATTAAAGGAGACTGACTTAGGATCAGCCATGCAGCGTTAAGTCTAAATTTCTGAACTTCCAAGTGTTTGACTCGGTAAATTACTTTCTTCTTTTAATCTAACAATTGAAGGTACAATAAAGAAGCAGCTGAGGGAACTGGGGTTGTTTAGCCCGGAGAAAGGGAGGCTGAGGGGAGGCCTTATCGCTCTCTACAACTGTCTAGAAGGAGGTTGTAGCGCGGTGGGAATCAGTTTCTTTTCCCAAGTAACAAATCATAGCACAAGATGAAATGGCCTCAAGCTGCGCTGGGGAGGTTTACATCAGATATTAGGAAACATTTCTTCACCAAAAGGGTTGTCAAGCATGGGAACAGGCTGTCCAGGTAAGTGGCTGAGTCACTGTCCATGGAGGTGTTTAAAAGATGTGTAGTTGTGGCGCTTAGGGACACGGTTTAGTGGTGGGCTTGGCAACGTTAGGTTTACGGTTGGACTCAGTCTTAAAGGTCTTTTCCAATCAAAGTAATTCCATGATTCTGCAATTCTATGAGAACAAGTGTTTATAAATAGGCCCAACAACATACACAACATATCTCAGGACAAATTAGCAAAAGGAGTGGTAATCTGCTTGCTTTTCCAAAAAATCGTAAGTATGCCAATACAGTTTTATGGGTTAAGAACAGGATTTTAACAGCCACTGATGGAGAGAAAGCATCACTTAGGAGCAGGATGTTGTGTTCACGGATTTTATCATATTTTAAAACATTATCTCTTTACATTGTATTTTCTCCACCATTTTAGCAGGGCTTCACACAGGAATAATGGTCACATTTTAGCACCCTATCAATTTTTAGTTTTAAAAGTTTCCTATATCCTACTAGCATATTCTCAATATGTGGAAAATAATGGTTTAAACATCTCTTTTCCAACAAAACTTCTCTCCTATATTTATTCAACATGAAGAAATTGTTTGATAAACTTAGCACATTTCATAGCAAGAATTCATATCAGGTGTACAGTAGCATCTCCATATCAGAATTTTTTGTTACCTCTGTCAGCTCCAGCAGACCCTGGCTAACAATCGCTGGCTCAACTGCCAGCCTTGTGGTCATAGGTTTCCAAACAGGGACAGATGATGGATGAAGACATGCCACTAACATTCAAGTGTTAGGTGACTGATGACACCAAAGATGAAGCAGCAGTTAACTCAGAGGGAAGCAAGACAGACACATGGTGTGACAAACAGAGTTGATGGTGACCTGCCAAGAGGAGTTAGTAAGCTGAATTCACTGCATCCATGTAGTTAAGAGTGAGAAACCACCAGAATATCCCAAAAGTGTAACCACAAGTATATTTAGACCTTTTTTCCCCACTCTGTGGACTGTTAGCAGCTTTAACAGTTTAACTACAATGCCAATTATGCATCACGCACTGTTAATAAACCAAAGCTAAGCTTCTACATAGTAGTATATAAGATTAATGTACAGAACAGAACATAGCTGGTTTATTCTCTCATAACAATGTTTATGTATTGTATCACTCTGCAAAACAAAGGAGCTGTTAAGCTCAATAATTTCTAAACAATAAAAAGTGTATTAATCATTGACAAGGAGAATTGTTATCAGGAAACATGTAACCTACTCCAGAAAGGAAAAGTTTCGCTCAGACTGAGCCTTCTGTAGTAGGACACTGGTAACAGTTAAGGTATAGAGTCTTGTTTGTATGGGATGGTTTTACTTCTCAGTAAGTGCTGTTTAGAGTTGATGTAATATACTTAGTCTTGAATGTCCTTCACTTTAAAGTTATTTAATATAGCATCAAAGAAACAGCACTGCCTATACCAAGTAGAAAAACAGTTTAGGAAATACTTCATGGTTGTTTCATAACTGCTGTTACAACGGAGGTCAGTTTTAAAAAGTCCAGAAAAATAAAAAAAAACAAAGCATACTTTCTCCAGTGTCTATTTAACACAGTCAGGTTTTGTTGTTTGTAGAACTCCTATTTCTTGTGTAGGTGATGCCATTCTTCTAGGAAACGGGGCTTGAGACCTCTATTATGCATTCACATTTCAGTAATTACATTCATGTCCTATTTCTAACTTTATCTCTCTTTCTCCTCCTTTACCCTTACAAAAATTTGGATTTGCTTAAGTCTTATGGGAATGGAGGAGAGGAGGAAAAAGGTAAGAGCTAAACCAGCTTATAATAGTTAATAGTATTAGACAAGCATATTAATTCATGCTAGAACATAAAAATTAAAACATACTGCTGGTTGCATGTTTGTTTTACTTACCAGATTTGTAATCTAATTTTCTTTCCTCTTAGCTCTACTGTTTTGATTTTAAAATCAACACCTATAAATAAAATACAGCAAACAGAAAAGGAGGAATAAGAAGCAAAAGTAATGAGGATGTAATTATTAATTTTTGATATATTTTTTAATCAACTTGTAACAGTCTGAACAAGCAGAAGGGTTTGCACCACTATGGGTCACTGCAGGAACATCACGGGGATCTGACAACCACTGTATAGTCTGAGCGTCATCCAGTTTGGCAGCATTACAACATAAACCTTCCACTTTGTGAAACAACTCCAGCAGCAAGTAAACGCAACATCACAGTAAAACAACAGGCATAGTATGTTTGTTTCTCCCCTATTCACCTTGACTGTCAAAGACAAGCCTGCTCTACTTCCAACTGGCACAGATGCCCTGAAGGCATGGAGCAAAACCAGCCCCTCCACACCAGTTTTGCTGTCTCTGAAGTGGGAAGGACACGACACACACCATCCGATTTCCAGGCTGGATGCTTAGCATCTGTAAAGCTCTTTCGCAGAAGCACTGGAATTGTGGTTGGTTTACGAAAAAGTTTGTCAGCACTGTCATTCTTAACTCCTGCAAATATTATTACTGAACTGCTTAGATTTGGTATTTGACTTTTTACATTTCTTTTATAACTGTATGGTACTTCTGTCCATCATCTCAAAACTCCAGCTACGTTTTGAATGCGTGTTAAATACCAAAGATAGAACCATGAAGACCTTGTTATACAGAAAGATTTTACTTTTATGAAAAAAAACAACAACCAATGCTGGCAGTCAACATGTAAGACATACTACGGTCAAACCAAACCTAGACACAAAAGATTACCACGTCGACTTACAGGACTGTATCAGGCTGTAATTGTCCTAGAATATCATGGCATTTGTAGACTGTGAACCTGTTCATTTTAGTACACATTTGTATTAAGATTTTTGCTTCAGTTCTTTGTTCTGAACACTGTCCCTCCTAACAGTGCTAAATCAAAATGGGGAACAAAAAGACAAGGGAACATGGTTCAGACCAGTACACTTAAACTCATACAGAAGTGTAGAAGCATACTCTGTTGGAAACACTTTTGCTGTTCCACATATAATTGTATACCAAGGATAGGGATGAAAGTGAAGAGGAAAAAATATTTTTATTTTCTCTAACAAAAAATACACCTTCTCCTAATGTCTGCCCTTGGTAAAAGTCGAGTGTCCCTGCTGATATTGTTAAAGTCAAAACTGGATTGTAACTTTGACAGAATGGACTGAACTTGGCCCTTATGCAAAGCTTTTCAAAACTCCTGAAAATTTAGGTGGGGGGGAAAAAAAAGTGTATTTTACATCCTGAAAACCAGTTACACATTGTTGACTTTCAAAGTGCTTTTAAAGATAGTTACGTCTGGAAAGTTGTTGGTAAAAGACAATAAAATGGACTAAGTTTTAAAAAACTAGATACAATTTACTAAGTGAAACGCGAAGGATACCTTCAATTCTATTTTCAGTTTGCAAAGCAGGTTGCCACTGTTCAGCTAGACTAAATAGATGGAAGGATCACTGATCTTCATCCTCCTAAATAAACACCCCTTCAAACCACTTGCAGTTGCAAGTTGGTGATAAAAGTATTGGTTATCACCATGACACTTGTCCTTCTCCATGTCCTTAAAAGTGTCTAGAACACTTATTCACTAGTTCTTGGAGAGCTTTTCAGGACATATGATGCTTATAGTTCACTTACCAAAATGTATCCCATTCAAACCCCAGTAGAGTTCTTAAGCAATACAAGAGCTAAAGCATTAAACTGATTTGTACTGTACAGTCTACAATTTTCATGGCATTTTACAAGTATTTATATGCAAATTGAGGAAAAACATTAGAATGATTAAAGTTTCAGAGCATTTATTAACCCTAACTTTAAGAAATATTTTCCTACACTTTTGAAAAAACACCATCTGTGTTAGTGTAAAAGCAGAAGTGAAATGATCCAGCTATGCTCCACTATCCAAAATGTGGGAAATAAGAATTCTTGTAATTACTGTTTTTCTATTAACAAGTTTTGTTTTTTTTTAAAAAGAAATACACATACATTTCTACTGTTAAAAGCCTTTTCTATATATAAATGCATTTAAACTATAAAATGCAATTATCTTAATAGTCACAGCTTTGTCTACAGTACGATAGCAACTTTACTTGCTAAGGAGAAAATCAATATTAACTGGAATTGCTTCAAAACTCTCCCTCCCTCAAGGAAGTTTGAATATAATTGTCCACACATCTCAACACCAATTCCCAATCCTGCCATTATCTCCTACACAACATACTGTACAATTACGCATTCATCTGAGAACTCAGGTTAAAAAAAAAATAAATTTAAAAATCTTGCTTTTTTCTCTCACAGAAACAAAAACAGAAAAAAAGAATCTAAGATGCTGATACAGGTGAGTATACTTATCTTAGGCTAACAACTGTAGAGGAGCTTGATCTGAGCAGTGAGAGATTACAGCTCTGCTGTGTAAAGAAAAAGTCCTGTTGTCACACAAAAAAAGAAGTCTAAACCATCTCTGATCCAAAATTGTGTATTAAAAACCATCATAGGAATTTCACGTAAGTTTCACCAACTCCATAAAAAAAAAAAATTTATTTTTTACAGAAGTGGTTTATACACTGCTGTCTTACACAAAGCAAGGAATAAAAAGGGTTTGTGGTATTTTTTAAAAGGAAAAATAAATACTGAACTATGCAGAGAAAAATCCAACTGTGCTAATACAGTAAATTTTCAACTGGGGTCTTCCTGGGACTAGTAAGCACAACACGCGAATGAAATGAAGTAGAAAAAAGCCTACCTACTAAAGAGATTGTTTCAAAATAAATAACACGTCAACAGCACTGTTATTTCAAAGGCAGATCTTTCTAGCAATCATCTTAAAGTCATACCATGAAAAATTTCCCTACTATTAAATTTAGCAACGAACAATGCAAACCAGTAACAGTTTTGGAAAAGCGCGTTCTTCTACAGAACTGTTTGAATCATTTAACACTTAAGTCAGATAGCTTGCCAGAACTAAGCAAAGGTTTCTCAACTGCTCTTTATAATTAGTAACGCTCTGCAAGGAAGGATCAACACAATACCAAAAGCTTTATGTCTTCCAATACTGAAGGAAAATCTGGCAACTTTCCTTTTGCACATGAAAAAACAAATTCCTGAGCCTGTCAGGTTTCATTATCATGTTTCACCACAGACCTGCCAAAGGTAGTGCTCTGAGTTTACACACAAATTAGTAATTTAATTAAAAGAACAACACAATCATTTGCTTTCCACTCCAATTTAAAACATCATCTTGAGTTAAGAAAAAGGTCAATGAAGCTAATTATTCAGCTTGATTAACATCAATGAAAATACCTAAATGAAAAGTTTTGCTATCCATACAATTACTCCAGCTATTAAAAACAAGAGGAAAAACTGTTAATATTCTCCGAAAGTCAATCAGGAAACAAACACTTTCTGCTATTAGGGATAACAGACAGTTATGTCACACACGACATTGAGAGTTAGACAACTGCATCTTTCCATTCACATACACTCAGTCAGTCTTATATGTTCTTTGTATTTGCAGTTTCAGAACAGAAGATTTGGACCAACTGCTGAAAACTCCTGCTCTTCAGCTAAAATAACTGCAAACCGTTCTTTTAAGCACCTATTCAGCACTGGATAGAGAAGGTATTAAGTCTGCTCTTCAAAAATGGTGGATTTTTGAAGAAGTGCTTTGTAATACTACAACTACTGTTGATGCCAGCAATATTTCATAAATTCTTCACAATCCTTGCTTCATCAAACTCTTGATGTACAGTTGCTCTAAGCAAGATGTGTCTTTCTAAGTCTTGTTAAACATAATTCTAAGACTTGTTAAGTACAGGCACATTGTCAGAACTTTTTCAGGTTTCATGCTGTTTGTAACGACACTGGTAGTCCTCGCAGTTCTGGCTGCTCCCAGAAGGCAGACTCCCTTCTGGCTGATCCCAAACCACAACTAACACCCAAGTTTAATAAACTCTTGCATTTGTTCTGGGTTCAATCCTGCCAGAGACTGGTCCGCTCTTGAAGCTCTACAGTTGCACGCACAGTGGTGTGGTGGGACGTGTGCACTGACGGACAGGAGTCACTAGCCCTGGCATAACACTCTGCTAGCACAGCCACATCAACACGTTCCGCACCGTTCGCCTCCAGTTATGGCGGGTATCTCCTAAAGGGATGTCAAGAATAGCTAAGACAAACAAGCCACTTAAGCACCTTTTGTCCTTAAGTATGCAAATAGAACCGAGGTCATGGTTTTATATATAGTTCAACAAAATGGAGGAATCAATAATTACTGTTGACAACTGCATTAAATCCAAACAACACATCTTATAAAATGAAAGGATTTTAAAAGGCTCTCTTTTAGCTGCTACAGCATTGACAAACTCCTGCTGGTTTGCATGCTACCTGGTTTCCATTTTAAAAGCCTGCTGGCTAATTTATTGTGAACGAATAACCCAACGTACACACGGCAGTGAAGCCAACAAGTGCATGTGTTTATGATCATACTGAAGCGTGTCCTCTGCCAGGTCACCGTGATGCGAGGGGAACCCCTCCCACTGAAAAGTCAGCCTCCTCTCCACACTTCAGGCCTGGATGGACCACAGGCAATCAATGCATTCAGTTCTTCTAAACTTATTACACTCAAATCATGAGGAAATCCAGATCACCACCTCTTTTTTTCATGAATCAAAAGGTGTGAATTTTGGATGTCAGATTTTGACCCCCTTTTTTCTCTGGAAAGGCCAGAGAGCGGCTTTTAGGAATCCAAACATACATCCCCATACACGTTAAAAAAAATAATGAAAACAACCCTAATGGAGAAGGCACAAAACCACAAATCTCAGCCTCTGGTTTGAGTTTCTGATTTTGTATCTCTTCAGCATTTCAAAGTATACTGATACAGCTTGCCCTACCACTCAAAACTGCAAATGAGCTGCTGCCCTCTCCCCGCAGGCTAGATATGTGTCAGCTAGGGCATTAAGTACAGCAGCACTTCTGTGGTGTATGTAAAGTAAGATTATTAGTTAAGGATTTTCAAAAGTCTGTATGTTTTTGTTCACAAAGCATGAACTTTCGATTAAAAATATGCTTCATGCAAATGAGAACATCTATTACAACATGCACTCCACTGAAACTACACAATTTCCAGGGAAAATAAAGGGCTACTACAATAGAAGGGGTTTTTAAACGTATATTAAACACACAGCTAAGCAAACTTGTCTGCGCTCCTTTCAAAAATAAACAGCCCTAAAAGAAAGAGAACAGACACTCAAAATAGAAGTGCACTAATGTTCTAGATAAGGGCAAGTCGGTGAGCATGATGTGTCTTGTCACTGAACCAAACTTGAGATTGAAATCCAATAAAATGAAGTCTAGCCCAGAACAGATGATAATAAATTAATTTCTCGCTCCAAACAGGAACTAAAAGTTATCCACTAAAGTACAAACTAAACCACACACAACTGGACCTACCTTCTCTCTTTAAAACTAAAAATTTCTTTAGAAATAAAACAAATAGCGAAGCTTCTTCTTACTATGTATTTTGCCTTTAGGTTTTGGGGTTTTTTTTTCCCCTAAGTGGCTGAAAAAGGAAGTGGAAACTGTTTTGCTTAATGCCCACAGAGTGACCTTTCGGAGGCCAAGATTTCCTGATAACAAAGTTACAGGAGAAGCTGGGAAAACAAGATGCAAATGGAGAACAAAAAAACCCCTCCAACTAAAATCAATTCCAATAGATTAAATTTTCAGAGGCCTATTAGTGATTTGCATCAAAGCTATTCAATCAGTGAAAAATGATCAGACCACGTTTAAAGAAACACAATCAGTTTAAAAATTCAGAGGTTGTATACTAATTAACCATTAGAACAGACAAATAATTCAAAGACTACAACAGTTTATTTAATCTGGACATCCGACACCACTATACAGACAAATTTTCCTACTTCCGCTACAACTGATGACTGAGGTCCCACACGGTCTTAAGGTCAGAATCATCTTTCTTAGTCCCGGTCTATAACTATATACAATACTTACACCTACCTCGAAACTACTGAAGTCAATGAAAAGATGCTCAATAGCTTTCACGCTGATTTACACCATCTTGCTGGAGGTGGAGCAAGCAACAACAAAAGGTACAGGGGGGAGACGGGAAGGTTACAAAAACTGTTTCAAGAAAAAAAACCAAAACAAAACCCATTCTATCTTCTTTTAATTGAGGTTGTAGGGCATACAGTTAATTTTAAAACACCCTAAAGTGGAAATACCTCTTTCAAACTGCATGTTATAAAGTTTAAAAAGAGGTTTGGAAGCATTAAGCGTTAGTCAGGTATAAACCAGTTTGGGGATTACTGGAGAGGCAGGTAAAGTATGTTGTCCACTAAGCTTCAGTGTGTAATTCTAGAATGGTTAACATGCAGGCATTTGAGACTGCTCGCCTAAAATAAAGGCGTACCCATATCTCAACTGGCAACTGTGCTACAGGCCAGAGTGAAACAGACGCACTAACAACAGGGGAAAAAAAAAATTTGGTAATATACATGCAGTGACTAAATTTTAAAGCTGTAATTATAATGAGTTTTCAGAAAACTGTCAGTGATTTTTGAATGTCCAATATACAGCTTCTAAACATCTCAGATGCTTGGTACTTCCAAACTCAATGAGAATGGACGAAGTTATTTCTTTTACATTATCCTGGACAGTAAAACTATAAAGCCTTTCACAAATTGCAGGCTTTTGACACTACTTACAGTACTAGGTTCAAAGCATGCACCAAAATTTTGACAAACAGAATGAGGTGAAAGTGGAGCTTGTAAGGAATAAGACTCTCTGCCTTCTTATACAAGACTTATTTTCAACACTTCTGATTACAGAACAGAAAAACATAGTGAGCTACTGGTCTACAACTACCTGATCTGAAAGGAAAATTGAATGTGAAGAAAAACTAAACTTATTGTATGAGTAGCACTGTCCAGATTTAAAAAGGCAGAATCTATTCCAAAATGAGACTGAATTTATCATTTTCTTTTTCCATATCAACTTTCCCATTCCTTGGGATATCAGAAGAAATAAGGTGTAAAAGCATTGCTATATGCTGGTAAATCGTTTCAGTCTTAACAACAGGAAATATCAATACTCCTTCTTGTTTAAGCACAGCCTAATGGAGATTGAATCATTGAACAGTTTGGGTTGGAAGGGACCTTAAGGACCATCTAGTTCTAACCCCCCTGCCATGGGCAAGGACACCTTCCACTAGACCAGGTCGCTCAAAGCCCCATCACAACCTGGCCTGGAACACTGCCACGGAGGGGGCAGCCACAGCTTCCCTGGGCAATGTGTACCAGGGCCTCACCACCCTCACAGTAACGAATTTCTTCCTTATACCTAATCTAAATCTACACTCTTTTAGTTTAAAACCATTACCCCTTGTCTTATCACAACAGGCCCTGCTAAAAAGTTTGTCCCTATCTTTCTTATAAGCCCCCTTTGAGTCCTGGAAGGCTGCCATAAAGTCTCTCCGCAGCCTTCTCTTCTCCAGGCTGAACAGCCCCAATTCTCTCAGCCCATCCTCAAAGCAGAGGTGTTCTAGTCCTCGCGTCATTTTTGTGTCCCTATAGATAGCTTAGAAAGACTTGACCGTTTTTGTGATGAAGCACTCCAAAAAGTCTGTCTCTTCTCTTTTATGGTTTAGCTAAAACCACATTTATTCTGCATAGTGCATGCACTATTTTCATTAAATGAACATTTAAGCTCGCAACTCCCAGAAAGAAATAAGAAAGTCCATAATCGGGAATCATATGGCCCTGATTTTTTTTTGTTGTTCCTGTCATGCTCAGCTGTTCACAGCAGAGACTGAGTCTGACAGCTGCATTCCACTCTCCTTGCAGACTAAACTCCACTATTCGACACCATTCAAGTGGCCTCTTCATTTTGCCTGTCGTTTTACTTGCGTATTCTCATATACATACTGACTATGGACCACAAGGTACTCTGGCAGTTCTGTAGTGTTGATATAACCCAGTATCTGAATATTTCTATCAGCTGAAGTTAACATCTAGTCTACAAATGAAGAAAAAGTCCATTTCAAATTTACTCTTCTATGCAACCTCTTCATAACTAAAAACCCCATACTTCCCCAATACCCCATTCCTGAATCCTGATAATTTATATCATCTACCTACTACATTTTCCTATTTTAAAATACAGTTTTGTTACCTTATGAGGACTCAAACGATTTACACATAGAAAACAATTGCTGACTACACCAAACGCTGTAAAATATGCTTAGTTGACACATCCAGGACAAACAATGACTTGCCAGGTGCTTTCAGTTGCCGTAGCCTCTAGTGTCAGTGACCAGCGACAACACTGCTCCTGAAAGTGAAAGGCAGCTTCCAGGGAACACAGGCTTCTGATGCCGGTTGCATTTCCTAAACTTATGGTTACCGAAATGAAGACAAACCAGGCAGGTTCACACAGGCTCCCTAATTACCTTAAGGTTTTGTGTAAGACAAAACTATTTTCTGTGCGAGTTTCCAGCCTCCTGCTCTCCTCCATTTGTAGTTTGTCAAGTAACTGCAGCACACCATTAATGAGATATTTGTTTTATTTACGCTATTCTGCACGAGCCAAAAAGCCAATCTGTAAGAACAGATATGTATCAACACCCTGGGTATGCGAAGATAAGAAGAGTCAGTTCTCACAGAAATACTTATTGCTGATGACAAATTTCCTCCTTTTTATGTACAACTGCAAAAATTTCTCAGTCTGAGTACAGAGCTGATTTTGGTATAAAGCAAGAACATCTTACCACTACTTTGTCATGATGTGGTAAAGCAAGGGACATGTGTTTCTACCCTTTCTTCCCTCTCCCCACCCCAACTAAGTTTTCAGTGCCCTCTTATGGAAGGGGGGGGGGAAATCTTTAAAGCAAAGTTAAAATGAATTGTACTTGTCAGAAAGAGACCACAGGCACATACAGCAAGTGTACCAAAAAGATAAATGTTCTACTTGATGCAGGATGTTCTTCTGAAAATTTTATGTAGATTGTTCTTTATCTCATATTACATCAAATTACTAAACTTGTTTTTCAAACACCATTTTTATTATGATTAACCGAAAAAATTATTTTCAAATGGTTAGTAAGCAACATACCATGTTCACAGTGCTTGTGAGAATAAACACTGACAGGGTAACTAAAAAACTGAGGAGCCACTTAACTAACACCTCTGAAAAATGACCAATTGATACTTCTAAAATGAATAGGCTGATACAGAATCACAGAATAGTAGGGGTTGGAAGGGACCTCTGTGGGTCATCTAGTCCAACCCCCCTGCCGAAGCAGGGTCACCTACAGCAGGCTGCACAGGACCTTGTCCAGGTGGGTCTTGAATATCTCCAGAGAAGGAGACTACACAACCTCCCTGGGCAGCCTGTTCCAGTGCTCCGTCACCCTCAGAGGGAAGAAGTTCTTCCTCATGTTCAGACGGAACTTCCCGTGCCTCAGTTTGTGCCCATTGCCCCTTGTCCTGTCACTGGGCACCACTGAAAAGAGCTTGGCCCCATCCTCCTGACACCCACCCTTCAGATATTTATAAGCATTTATTAGGTCCCCTCGCAGCCTTCTCTTATTCAGGCTGAACAAGCCCAGCTCCCTCAGCCTCTCCTCATAGGGGAGATGTTCCAGTCCCCTCATCATCCTTGTAGCCCTTTAAGTGAATGTAATTACGTTATATGACAAGCTTTTGGGAATGAAACATAACATTTATGTTGTTAGTCCACATTTTTTAAGGATAAAGAGAACGAAGAAAGGGTTTGAACTGCAACAGAAACCCCAAACACACGTATACATATACATAATTACATATATGTGTATCACACATGTGTATACATATCAAAACCAGAAACTTCCTTACTTAAGATTGCTCTCACTAAAGATAAACCTAAAGTTTTCACCATTACTACTGTTTATTTGATGGACGTTAGGCTTTTTGCATAGACACGGGTATTTTAAAAACGAATTGACAGGCAAAAGACTGCTTGGAAGAAAAAGCTACGGAGCTCTGTAAATCCGCTGAGTTCCCAACTTTAGTACCATTTCACACTAACATCAAAGTAAGGTGAAACAAGGTCAAAGAGCATTTTTGTGAAGTCAAAGGCATCTTACACCGCAGGGCATTTGCATGCCACTGATCTGGATCCCACAGACCATAATTAGTCTGAAACAGATCACAGGTCACAACATTCCCATCCTGATCCACAACAGAACTTCCCATAGCAAACTCAGTTGAGTAGCTCTACCTAGGATTTTGCTCGTAAACCAGGACTGAAGGAAGCGGTACTGCACTTTCCCACAAATTGCTGCAAAAAGGAGCCAGCAATGAGCCTGCACAGGGCACCCAAACTCTGCAATCACCAAGGGCAATGCCTCGTTCCTGGGATGCTTTCAGACCTGGTGGAAAAGAGCTGAAGGGTAAGACTAGGCCTCAGAAAATTTACATACTAAGCTGGCATGTAAAAGAAACGCTGAGCAGCTCAGCTTGATTTAAGGGAGCAGGAGAGTCAGCCGCCTGAGGGGTGAGTCAGGGCCTCAGGTTCGGGTGAGCAGGAACCTCAGGTTCAGAGATTAAAACCCAGAGAGAAGCGTAATGCCTGCAGCAAAATAAGAGGGACAGGAAATACTGCTGAGTACAGGAATTCTGTAGATCTGTCAGGGAAGAAAAACAGCAGGAAGACTAGAGATGAGCTAAGATGTGGTGGATGCACGTAGGACAAACAACCGCGAGACGGAGCAGTAGCTGGGCAGAAGGTGAGAAGAGGCCTCTGAGAAATAAAGGGGCTCTGATGAAAAAAGAAGATGAGATAGTAGCATTTTAAAATTAATACAGAAATTGTAACAACATCATTACAGAAATCTGCATCAAGATGTATTTCTTTTGGGATAAGAACTACTTTTGTGGGTAGGAAAAAAGGGAGGGCGGGAAGAAGCAAAGGCAAGCACCCTACCTTCATCACCCATCTTTGAATCTTTTCACAGATGTGGCAGTGAGTATTT
Organism: Opisthocomus hoazin; assembly: GCF_030867145.1. Lineage (NCBI taxonomy): Eukaryota > Metazoa > Chordata > Aves > Opisthocomiformes > Opisthocomidae > Opisthocomus > Opisthocomus hoazin. The sequence goes on along the minus strand of NC_134416.1, from coordinate 59,394,315 downwards.
ATCCACTACCTCTGGAATATTCATCCTTTTTCATGTCAAATTTGGCATGCTTGTTTTTAATTGTCAAGAGTCTGAAAAATCTCCAAGTGATAGTTTTGGATTCTCATGCTCCTGTGTGAATAATACACATAGGGGGCAGGTAACAAATCATAAATGGAGATTTTTATTTTAAAAGTACATATATATATTTGTGTTTGTTGACGAAGCTAATAGGATGCCAATATTACCCTCACACAAGCATTATACCTTTACAGAAAAGAAGTTACCTTTACTACTTCAGATTTAACACTGGCATGAACAGAGTAATTTTACATCACTGCGGATACAGAGGAACATTTCTAAAAACAATTTCTTTGTCCAAACAAGTAATAAAAATAAGTTATAACCTAATAGTAAGAACAAACATTCAGACCTAGCACATAAAATTGCAAACAACATCACCTATTTCTCATCTGACAACCAAACGCAAAAATCAGTAAATATTAGAGAATATTGAGTATTCTCAGTACTATGTAAACAGCAGATTAAGTAGACACTATATTGTATGCGACCAATTTAATGCCAAAAATAAATACATCAAAAGAATTTTAGATCAACAGCACATGGCGTGCCATTATGAATAATGTGCTGAAACCTGCCAAGATATTTTTGAACACTTCCAAAGAACTTCAGAGTCTGAGATGAGACTGAAGACATGTTGATGTGTTTTTATTACAGAATTTCCTTTACCAATCCAGAAATGTTGTCTTCTTGCATTAGCAGTAAAATACTGTATCTTTCTTACTTGAATCCACACCTTCCCTTTTCAGCAGAAACACTCCACTTTTCAATGACATGGTGTTGTTATCCTGAACAGCACTGAGGGACAGGAGACAACCAGTTTTTGAACATCTGCAATTCTTCTGCTGTTGGAGAAGACCTCTGAGCAGCCTGTACATTTTCATACAAAAGCTTAAGGTGTTAAATGTTGTCTGTTTTGCCTGCTTTAGTATAAACACACGTACGGCTGAGACCATTAATATCAAGGTAAGGGAGTAAATATGTATTCTAGCATTCCATTTTAAATATCAGCTTCGTTAATATAAGGTAGATACAGCAAATTTTAGTAGTTCGTTTAGTTACTCATTCTTTTAAAATTTAATCTCAAGGTACATTCAGTTTACATAAATTCCTCCAAAATGGGATCAGTCACAGGGTTTTCAACAATGTTTCAAAACACATTCTCCCCCTGTAATTCTGGAAAACCACTGGAGTAAGTGGCGACAAAGAAAGAGCTTTATGATTTCAACTGTGTATCAAAGTCTGACCTCAGGTCATATTGGAGAGTGGGTTATTTTCAATCTACATTAAATGTAAACAGCAGAGGTTACTTTTTCTTACTCTGTAGTGCAAAAAAGCAGGGTGCAAGCTGACTGTGAAAAGCTCTTTCATTCAGCAGTCAAAAGATCTGGGGGAATCTCAACAGCTCTCAAGTTTAGTCAGAGGACCTTGAAAGAATGCCATTACTGTCAAGTCTTTCTACGTGTATTTTGGCACAAGTTGATTTCCCTATGCCGCTTTATGTTGGCACACTTTGTACATCAAACATTACGTAAACTTCTGTCTAGCAGCATACCACCATTTATTTCCTGCTTATTTTCTAAAATCAGGAAGCTTCTCCGCTTCAATCACTGTCTCAGTTATCTAGCAAATCAGTCTTGCTTACAAGGCACCAGACTGGAAGTCTGGACCGGGGTCTACAGTACCTCCTCTCACTTCTCAAGATTCACAACAGGAAACTAACCCTAGTTACAGAGAGCAGCCCAGCCTTGTGCGAACACTTAATGTAGGTCAACCCAAAGAAGACGCATGTGAGCTCAAAACAGTATATAGAGCCAGAGAATTTATAAAGAATACATCCCACTATTAGTTCTATTTCCTCAGCTGTACCACATATTTAATTAAATCTGTCCATCTACAGAAGCTATCAGCAATTCTTCATTACAACACGTCACTCGGGGATTACAGCTCTGATATGCTACCACTGTCTTTCTAACTTGTACGAGGTTAAGTTACCGACTTCAAAAACTAAAAAGTATTGACACTAAACAGTGCTGATCTGCACTACTAGATTCGGAGTGACCTAGGAAAGAATGAAACAACTGAGAAAATACACATTAAAACTAAAGTAAGAGTAACTGCGTATTATTTTGTCACAAGAAGATAGTTTTGGATAGTAATAATACAGCTTCTAAAAGGCGACACAACCTCTTTCCATCAGATGCTGTATGTTTCCTCACATTTCAAGCTACAATTAAGCTAAACACACACATTTTGCAATGACACAGACTTAACAACTGCCTTGTTGCAGTACTTAGAGTTCAACTCCAAGGACAGGACTCCAACAACAACGCAGCCTAACTAGTTTGTTTTCCTCCCTTTACACATTTGTGCATTAAACGACAGGAGGCATTCAATTACCTCCACGAGTCGTACAGATGACTACACCACGAATAAGACAGCACACTACAGAACTGGGAGGCTGCTCTCCAGTCAGTCGCGTGAGGAGCAGCACACGCAGCGTGCTCAAGGGATACTCTTCAAGAAACAAAACGTTCACTTCCTCGGATCTCACATCACACAGGGTTTCCTGACGAAAGCGTAACGGCGGTCTGGAGTTAACCAGATCATAGTCTGGAAGAGTTTCTGAAGTCCCATCGACTACGCTGAATACGCACCGCGCAACTTCCCAGCTCTCGAAACGCTTCTGTTTCCCTGCGCGCACCAACCAAGGCTGAGGCATGAAAACCCATTTAACCAAACACTCACAGTCTTTCTTTTTTTTTTTCAAACTTTGCTTTATGTTTGTCGCTCGTAAAGCTGAAACGGGACACCCAGCGCCTCCCCAGAACTTGCACAGATAACCAGGACCTCCACGAACTTTCCACCAAGGAGCCGGGAAGCCCGGCACCGGGGGCCCCCTCGCCACGCACCCCGTCAGCTTCCCACAGGGTCCAGCAACCCACGGGGGGCTGCCCGGGACGGGGACCGGGACCACCGCGCCCCGGGAAGGGGACGAGGGCCGGGAGGCCCCCGACGGGAAAGTCCCGGGGCGGCACACGGGGAGGGGGCCCACGCCGGGGCGGACGGCGGGAGAGCGGCCAGCGGAGGCGGCGGCCGCCACCGAGCCCCGCGCTTCCAGGGCCGGGCCCTGCGGCGGGCCGAGCCCCCCTCCCCCGGGACGGGACGGGGCGCGGCCCGGCGGGCTCCCTTACCGACGGTGGACTTGCAGGCCTCGCAGAAGGTGTCGTCGGTGAAGCGCTCCATGAGGCTGGTCTTGCCCACCCCCCGCGACCCGATGATGATCACCTGCAGCTTGAAGTCGGCCGGGCGCGGCGGCTGCTTCCTGCGGCGGGACTGGGCCCCGGAGAGCGCCGGCGACCCCCCCGCCGAGCCCGCCCCGAGGTCCAGCCCGCCGCCCCCCCCGACCCTGCGCTGCGGCAGCCCCGAGCCCGGCTCCATCAGCGACGCATGCGGCGCCGCGCTGCCGCCGCGCTCCCTCCCCGCCACCGGCGCCGACGACTGCGAGGCAGGGGGAGGAGGGGGGCAGCGAGGACGAGACGCGCCCGCCGCCAGGCCCCGCGCCTGGCCCGGCCCGAGGGGAACGGCAACGGCAACAGGAACGGGAACTGCGCCGCCGCCGCGAGCGGCGCGCCCAAGCCCGCGCCCGCCCGCCCGCGCAGCGCCCTCTACAGCGCCGGAGCCGCGGCCCCGCGCCGCAGTGCCGGGGGCGGGGAACGGCCGCCCTGCCCGCCCCGCCTTTCCGCCGGGCTTGGGCCGGCCGAGGGGGGCCGGCCGAGGGTGTCCCGCCGCGCTGCCGGCGCTGCCCGCCGAGTCCCGGCCTGTGCCGGGCCCGGGGTCCGCCCGGAGCGGGGCTGCCCCCCGCCGCCGCAGCGCCCTGAGCTGAGCTGCTCCGTGGGGGGCTCCCGCCTCGCGCGCCGGGCGCCTGCGCAGTCGGGCCTCGCTTCGACGCCCGGGGCGAGCTGTCCCCGGCGGGGCCGCGCGGCAGCCGCGGAGTTTCCCCTCTGGCGGTCAGACCGGCCGGTGGTCGCTGTGATTTCTGAGGGAATCGCTACGTGTCCCGGCACGGAGGCGCTGGAGGGCACAGAATCCAGGTTTTTCAGCAAGGGCGGGCGGCAAAGGCGCGGGCCTGGTTTTCCAGAGGTAGGAAGGGCTCCCGGTTTTAACGGAGTTCTGCGGGTGGATGCGGAGTTCCCCTGGATGTCAGAGGTGAGGGCAGCCAAAGCCAGTGGATATTTGAGAATATTTGGTCCCGTTTTCTAGATTCTCACTGCCGTTTGTGAGCTAAGGAAATTCCACAAGGGAGTATCAAACTGGGCTTAGGAAACCACTGGCTGCACAGGAATGAGTTAATTTTCTTGAAGAAACAAGCGACAGATTGACAGTAAGGTTACGCTGTCAATAAAAACAAAAAACCCCCCCAAAAGTTAGAACTAGTTTAACATTTTTCTTAGTTGTCACCAATTTTCATCAGCAGAAATACTGGCGGTTCTTCAAACAAGTAGAATGGCCTAAATCTTAAAAAAAAAGAGCTTAACAAATCAGCACCAACAACAATTCTTGTGTGTTACTGTCACCCCACCCTCTTTTATTGATTATCTGTGATGCTATAATTGGGTTTTTGAAGGGGCAATCCATCACTGACAGTGAAATAATCTAGCAAGTAGAGCATCATATCAAGATAACCTTTTGGCTGTGAGTTGGGGTTTTTTCCCCCTTAGATCCTGCCTCTAGAATTATAGTGTCCTCCAAAATCAGGCACTTGCTGTGACCCTTCTGTAACTGGTAGATGCTCAAGATTGCCCAGCTCTGCCTAAATCATGCAGACTGTATGATGTAATCTGTTTCCCCACATGCATCATCAGTCGTGAGAATAGCCCCAGTTCCACATACTACTTTGTGTGCTACCAGTTCACATTCAAACAAGGTAATTCGAATGAATCTGTGTTGACCGCTCTATTTCTGTACCTGCACATAGATATTCAGCAACATCAATATTCACTTTCAGTTCCTCGTTAAATGAACTGAACTGTGAATACCAGGCGTCAGTTGCATAGCTTTCAGTGGTTTGTATCTTTAGCGCAGCAGGCGATCTTTTCCCTGGCTAGTCAAAAGCTGCAGAGAACTCATGCACATGAAGTGAATTCCTTTGTGCCTCCAGTCTTACGTTTTTCAGCTTCCTTTTTACTCCTCTCCGGCCATTTGATGGGGCCATCTCAGCAAGCATGCATGGATTTTTCACATTAGCTAATTTGAGGTATCCAAACTTTTCCTTTAGCGTATGTTTTCAGCTGTCCCACACTGACGTGCGTAGTCAACTACCGAGTATCACAGAATCATAGATTATCTCAGGTTGGAAGGGACCCATAAGGATCATCGAGTCCAAATCCCTGGTCCTCACAAGACTACCTAAAATTAAACCGTATGACCAAGAGTGTGGTCCAGACTCTCCTTGAACTCTGACAGGCTTGGTGCCGTGACCACCTCCCTGGCGAGCCTGTTCCAGTGACAAACCACCCTCTCAGTGAAGAACCTTTTCCCAATGTCCAGTCTGAATTTCCCCTGACACAGCTTCGTTCCTATCGCTGATCGCTGGAGAGGGGAGATCAGCACCTCCCGTTCCGCTGTCCCCCTTGAGGAAGTTGTAGGCTGCAATGAGGTCACACCTCAGTGTTCTCTGCTCCAAGCTGAACAAACCAAGTGACCTCAGCTATTCTTTGGAAGTCCTGCCCTCGAGGCCTTTCACCATCTTGGTCGCCCTTCTCTGGACACGCTCTAATAGTTTGATGTCCTTTGTATATTGAGGTGCCCAAACCTGCACACAGTTCTTGAGGTGGGGCCGCACCAGTGCAGAGTGGGACAACCACCTCCCCCGACCAGCCAGCTATGCTCTGCTTGATGCACCCCAGGAAGCGGTTGGCCCTCTTGGCTGCCGGGGCATGCTATTGACACGTACTCAATTTGCCATCAACCCAAACCAATAGACACAAAGACCTGCCATCAGCCCAAACCAACCAGTAGAGCAATAGGTCCTCATTTGTCAAGATCAAAGTACAAATCTCAGGCAGAGTAAGAAGCATCTGGACAACCTGCAGTACTGTAGAAATGAGTTTGCCATACCCTCAACTATTTAACTCAAACAGAACAAGTATTTCTATTGCTTGGAGTTTCTTTAGAAAACAGACAATACTATCAGTAGCTGCGGATGGAAATTTTTTCAGTTTCAAAATAGTCTTCTGAATTTTGCTGCTTTATATCAGACAACATCACTCATTGCTTGGAATGTAATTCCTTTTCCAAGGAATTGGATATGATCTATGGCATAAACAAATGATTCTGAATTAGGATTAAACAGCATTTTAATTAGTTGTATTAATCTCATGAGTTTGTTTAACTTTTTTAAGTTTTAAAAATATATTTCATTTCAGGGTTAGAAGGGGCTGGGATCTGAGCTAGTTATGACGTGGATTGATTTGACTGAGGGCATGATTTTTTTAAACCAAAATACTGTTATAGGATCATAGAATTGTTTGGGTTGGAAGGGACCTTAAAGACCATCTAGTTCCAACCCCCCTGCCACGGGCAGGGACACCTTCCACTGGACGAGGTTGCTCAAAGCCCCATCCAACCTGGCCTTGGACACTTCCAGGGAAGGGGCAGCCACAGCTTCTCTGGGCAGCCTGTCTCAGTGCCTCACCACCCTCATAGTAAAGAATTTATTCCTTATATCTAATCTAAATCTGCCCTCTTTTAGGGTAGCTTAAAGCCATTACCCTTGTCCTGTCCTGTTGCTGTTCTTAATGTGAATACACTTTTGCTGTTATAAGGACATTTGTATTGGTATGGTTCATACACTTGCCCTAAATGGGAGCCTGTATATATGATGTATTAAGTGTATGTGCATTAGTAGAATCATACCTACACCAGAAGGGTATACTGATATTAGTATATAAATATGTTTTCGTAAAGCTGTACAACTTTTATAGATACCCTGGCCTACACTTCAACTCATTTATGTACACAAATGAAGTATCAACATGGGAAAAAAAAACAATCAAAAGCTATCTTGAAAAGCAGAGAAAGAGATGGGATTTTGATTTCCTAGTAATTGTTTTGTGAAAAATAATCAATCTGCTAGTAGATAGTGTAGTCTGAGTTACAGTGTTTTCATTACAAATTAAATTGGTGTTGCCCCGCAGAAAAAAGCTCGGGGCGAAGACCACAGTATCAGTGCAGCAGCATGGTATAAATAAAACAAAAACTTCTGACCTCCTAAAAAGCAAAGAAACAAAAGCAAAAAAACCCCAAAAAACAAACCCCAAACATCTCATTTTCTTAATAAGCAGATGTATGGAAAAAAGGAGCAGTTTCCTGCGTTTTCAAGCTATGTTCTTATGGTAAGTCATAGTTAATATTCCCATCCCTCCTCTACACGCCAGACACTCTTAGTGCAGCTAGTGCATGTGTTTATGTTTAGAAGTGTGAAAGGAGACTTGCTTAAATGTGATGAGCTGCTTGTAGATGGCACTTTGTGTCTGTACAGTTGCTTTCCACTGTACAGCCTTTAGTATATGTCCCCTACATGTAGTCTGTTGTACCCTAGGCCGAAACTCTTTACTTTCATGCACTTTCTTTTGCCTGCTGCTGTGTCTTGTACTCTTCTAGGTTTGATTCACATTGAATTTATTTCAAGAGAAATATTTAAAAGAAAATACATGAAGTATTCTTCTGGAGAGCGGGGGAGAAAGCAGGGTTGCTTGGCTAGGTCAGCCTCAATGGCTGTCAAACCCAGTCTCTCTAAGCTTAAAGGGTATTGATGGAATATTGACAGACCAGTCATCATTCCAGTGGAAGGAATGCTTGCTACTCAATTGAGTACAGCACTACAGTTAATTTAAATGTCTCATTAATCAATCTTTCTCACAATCTGTTCTGCAATACTTGTGCCATAACATCTGAACTATGTTACTATGACATTTAATTTCTCTCTTCAGTATGCATCTAAAGGGCTACCATTAATCCCATATTAAAGATCAGAAACTGAAGCCCTGATATTTTTGACTGTCTATGGCTTTACACTGATGAGAAAAATTTTAGATGGTTATTTTGCGTGTTCATTCTTGAAGATTTCCTTCATAAACTGGTTGGCAGTTGCTGTTTTGGGAAGTGTGGCAAAATAATTTTGAAGACAATGGTGGTCAAAATGAACACAAGATAGGGACTGCAGGCTTACATGCGTCGCTTTCCAGAGTATAGTCTAGAAGCAAGATTTTAAGGTTTGTGGTATGGTACATTGGAAAAGTTGTAGCACCTGAGAAGAGTAATCCAAGAAGTCTTGGGCAACTCTGCAAGAAATGCTAAGCGCAGGGGTATAGCTAATGTCTCTCTTCCCCACAGAGTTCAAAGTTTTATGCGGCCTCTTCAAGGTGCTTAGCAGAATGCCCATTCTCTCTCCCAGATTAATATCCAAAGACAATCTTTTCTCAAATATAAATGAACTCTGTGGCTTCTGTTAACTTCATTGCTCCTTTTTCTACTCTATAAATTTGTGAAAAGACACCAACACTTTGGATCTGCATGCAACTTTTTTCTTTGGTGGAAATAAACAATTACCTTTTCCCCTATTCTCAGAAACTTCATTAGCTCTGAGTATTTTTCCCTTTTTCTTCAGGGCAGTCAACTGTGATTCCTACGTGAATTTTAGCTATAATTTCTAAACTGTTTTTATTCTGAGCAATAAACCTCCTTTTTAACATTTTTATTCCTTTCCAGGCTTGAACATTTTACTTAGTGTGTAAGTGAACTGAAAAACCTTTTTTCTTAGGCCATCAGAACCCATTCCGGGATTTGAAAGGATAACAATTTTGAGGGATATCACACTCTTTTTTAGGCCTGCAATAGCTTTTTTTTTCCCCTGACAATTCAATATTAGCATTCTTGCATCCATATTGGTCTTGTTTTTGATGAATTCCATACACTCATGGGACATTCATCACCCAGTATCAACATGACAGATTGAGTATGATTAAATCAAAGAAGAAAACAAACAAAAATTAGGAAAAGTCCTACTGTAAACAGCTCTGCAGATTCTTTATTGTACTGTTGATTTTAAGCAGGTCTCATTGATTTTGATGGGGAGTTTGGTTAAAAATCAATAGCATGCCATGGTGTCCTGATTGTACCTTAAGATTTGTGCAAAGACAATAAAAGGACTTTATGTGAGGGAGGGACTTTTTACTAGTACCATTACTATGAGAGTTAATGGGCTGTATTCTGATCACTGTCGCTTCTGAGTAAGTTTTCCTTTGACACATCATGCACATAGAGAGCAGGCTGTACGCATGTAATCCATACCTGTCTTCATGCAGGAGTGAACAGTTTTCCACATCTTCCTGGCATCAGGATTGATTTCTGCATATACAGAGAAACTTGGGAGAACTGGAAGGATATAAGCAAGACACAGTTTAGGTAAGGGATAGGGGAAACAGCACTCACTTAGGCCTCATTTTTTAACAGGTTTGGAGATGCAGAACACCTAATACCCTTTAGCTATTGCCTTCGATTTGGGTGGTCTGCCACAGGAACTCTGATCTGTTCTGTGAAGGCAAGCAACTCCCCATCCCAATGAAAGGGTCTCTCAGAACTATATTTTGCTAAATTCCTTGGTTTGCAGACAATTATTACCACAAATGTGCAACATCTTTTTCTTCATTGACTTCAGTGGAATGGCTTCATAGTTACACAGTGGCTTCATATTTGGCCTTAATTCTGTAGTCATGCTTTACACTCGGCTTTCCAGTTCTGTATTTGTTTTAAATGCAACAACAGATTAATTGTAAAAGAAGATGGCAGTTTTGAAAGCTTCAGTACATGTCTAAGAGATACGAAACTCACTCCGTCATTCGGTCGATCCGTCCATCCGTCCGTCCGTCCATCCATCCATCCATCCATCCATCCATCCGGGTAAAGCTGGCTTACTCCAGGTGAACTGTGGGATGTAGTGAGGGAGAACAGAGAAGTCCAACCATGGGCAGTAAGTGGCTTGAATGGCTGCTGCAGCTTCTGGTTACCAGTGTTTGAAGCAATTCCCACTATTCTCTTAGTCCACCCATATCATGGCCTTTTGTCATACCCAAAACTGGAAACAGAGACTGTATTCATTGACTTCTGTGGAACTGAATTGGATTTATACTGAACTTTTTTTTTTTAATCAAAGTTTCCAATAAACTTCAGAAGAACACTAAAAAATGTACAGAGTGGTTTTGCTGTTTCAAGCATATTTACCTCAGTCCTGGTTCTAGCAATGCTTCAAATAGACTTGGATACAATTTATTTGCTATTGAAGTGAGAAACTAAGTAGAGAGCAAAAAATAAATCATGCAGGTGAATGGATCTACAAACAAAGTCTTAGAATAAAATTGAAGCTAATGATCCAATCATCTCTGACTACTGGAATATGATAGAACATGAAGCATACCTTCAAGGTATGCAATCTTATGGAGCTCAGGTTGTTATAATAAAACTTAACTGACCGAATTTCCTCCTTACTTTTCATTCTATGCTTTTCCTAGCAATCCCAGAGAGATGTTTGTTAGATAGCTTTCAAATTTTTGATTCACTTAAACAGAAATAAGCTCTGAGGTTTTATAATCAATATTGCTAATTATTATGATTAACTTGGAGGCCTTGAATTTAAAATGGAAGGGTTGCAATTAGATGAAGGCATTCAAATACTTTATTCACTATAAAGAATAGGAGAATTTTTGTTAAATGTGGAGTCTTTGTATGGGTTGGCTCCATTGTAACAAATGGCTTTTAAAAACTCAAGAGTTTGTTTTCTTCCTTGTATTTGTCTGTAAATACTACAGGATAAATTCCCTCCAGATGAAGATCTAGATCTCAGAGCAAGTCAGAAATTGAATGTTTTCTCTCCCATGCAAACACACGTACATAAACAAGCCTGTGCATGCACAAAGACATACACATATGAAAACTAATACTTGCTTTTTTAGTTCATGAAATGTTTGTATCAAGAACTTGGAATTGTTAAGAACTTGAACTGTTCATGCATTTCAAGACCACTAGGTGCTGCCTATTCACTGCAGCAAACCTTACAGTCTCTTATAGTAAGTGAGAGGAAATATGTGAATTATTCATAGTGTCAAACTGAATTTGAGGCCTTTTGCTTCCCATTGTAATCTGAACAACTGAGAATAAAGCTAAAAATATAGTAGAGGGCTTATGTTGTGTAATTAGGAGAAGCATTTCCTTGGCCACTTAGTTTTGAGCCCTCAATTACTGACATGGTGAATAAAAGGTATTAACAAAATCCTGCAAAAAGCCTTTCTAATGTTTTGAGAAAGGAAAACACAAAAAGCCCTCTCATATTCTGGTCTGACTGGCATTGGAGGGATTTACTGTCAGGCGATTACTGAAAATTGAAAAATGTAATTAAGGTTCACTTAAAAGTTTCTAATCTCACTTTAGCTCTGATGCTCATTATCATCTTAAATGTGACACCTATTGTTTTTTAAATAACACGTGAAGAGCTGGGTGCTTACGGTTAACACTCAGTCCTTCCTAATATATTTCATTACCTGCTAATTCTGTACACGCAACTGCAGATCATGGACAGGCAGAAATGGAAGAAGAAAGTTTTACTGCATTGTTATAATAGAAAGAAATAATACACATCTCTAGCTTTTAACAAGCCTATCCATGATAGCTGTAAATATGCCTAAGAGTGAAATGCGAACAGCAATCACAACACGTGAGTCACCTATCCGCTGACAAGTGTAAGCTTGTGGCTGCATGAAATGGCTTGGAAACCTTTGTGATTTTGCTGTGCTTAAAAACCTCCATTCCTATCTTCTAGAAGATGGAATGGCTTGAATATAAATATGGGACAAGAAATAGAAGTAAAGGGCATGCATAATGTGTCAATATTAGCATATTATGATCAATGAAACTTACTGAAATAAAATGTGCAGTATGCAGAAAGCAGGGTTATTGCTGCTACGTGTGTTTGATACCACTGTTCGCTTTTTTAATGAAGAAGAGATGACATTTCAGTCTTCCTTTGACTCAAATAGACCATTTTTTTCAGTAGGAAGAAGAACAGAGATGTGAATCTAATGTTGAAAGGCAGACTGGGCATTATCAACAGTTTTTGCAAAGATTTAGGTAAAATATTGGAAGAGAACAATTGTTCTCTCCATGTCGTTAAAATGACCCTGAGAATGAAGCTGTACCCATGTTGTCTTCAAGGTCTGGAAAAAAATACTAATGCTTGAGTAAACAGTAAAATACAGTAAATTAGTAGCCTAGGTGAAGAGTTTAATCACTTCTGTAACATATCTGTCTATTAATATCTCATGTAAAGATTGTCTCAAGGGAATATGTAGTCAGTTGAATGCCTGAGGGAGCAGGCTTAGTGGTAAGAGCATGGGTAAGATTCCGAAGCAAAGTTTAGAAACCATAAACCCCTGCATGTTCAGCTTTTGGTTTCCCCTCTCTTTAATTGCAAGGTGCAAATTATATATCCCAGAATGATTTTGTGATCCAGAAAATGTGACACGAATCAAAACACACTACGTGTTATATTTGTCAGTGGGAAATCCCAACTCAGTTAACGCTAATGGGAGGATTTTTTTTTTTTCACCTCTAATTTCAGTACAGCAAGGCCTCATCCATCCCTGCTTTGGCTATTCTTTCACTTTAAGTGCTGGCTAAGAAGTGCAGGCTGCTACCAGTCTTGTGGAACCGGCATGACATTCCCATCCATGTTTCTAAAACCCTTGTTTTTTTACAGCTACTGCCAGGTTTGGGGCCATACAATCACAGTGTTCTACACTGCAGATGTTCCCTCCTTTTGCAGAGTAGGAGACTTGGCATCAACTATTCACACTGGCAGCATTGTGTGATGTTTATACAAATGTGGTCAAAAGAAAAATTATATGTACTGGAGGTGGGAACAGTCAAGCTTGCCTGGTCCATGTAACTACTATATTGTAGTGCATGTTTTGTTTCCCAGCAGTAAAAATAAGCATGATTTGGGAAAGGCTCTAATTGTTAGCATCGTTCCCTTGTCCAGGAGATTTGCCAGAAAACAGCTTTAAATCATGTCTAGGGTACTGAAGAAGTACTGGTGGCAGAGCCTGCCCCAATGAACAGCGACCAGCTATGTGGTGTCAAAGCTTTAAATTCCAAATTCCTGAAAACCCATGAGCTATTTAATGGTGTTACTTGCAGTTACACATGGTAAGCTTGACCACAGGACCTGCTTAGTGAATGTCGCTGTCCAGACATTAGTGTGTAAATGCCAGGCTTGTGCCTGATCACGCAGTTGCCCAAGTTACAAGGTGTAGACCTTTATTTGTAGTGAAGTTGGCTTCTTTATGACAGCGATGATAAGATCACTGTAGCAAAAATCTCATATTCTGGATAGAACAGAACATTTATTCTACCTGAGAAAGGCAGAAAGGAGAATATTTGGTAGCAACTTTTCAAACGAAGTATATTTATATCAATAATTCATGTGCTGTTGAAGTTCTTCTTGAAATTGTATTAAATAACACTAATTTTCAAATTCTCTTGGAAACCTGAAGACATTCCAGTGAGGATTTCCAGCATTCTTCTAGAGAAACGAAGGAAACTTGGGTATCTACTTATTTGCTTAAATCCCATATAAATTAAAAAAACAGTTAATTTTGTTAAAAAGACAATTATAAACGTCAGCTGTCAATCAACATAATTTCGTGGAAGGTAGATCTTTCTTTCCAAACAAACTCGTCATGTTTATTTTATAGCGAACTGTGGATCTACTGGAATAAGGTGATTGTATTCATATAGTAGTGTTGAGTTTCTCCAGTGGGTTTGATATAATCCTGAAACATTCTGACTAAAAGATGTGATTCATGTGGGACAACCAGCATGCACAGCATATAGATTTAAAACTGGATTACTGAGAGGCCTTGAAATGCAACCCATACCAGGCTGACAGAGCTGGGTGTCTCCAGCAGGTTTCAAAGGGGTCATTAAAGTACTTCAACGCTGTTTTTGAAATCAGTTGTGTAGATGATGACACAGAATTTTCGCCTGGATGGTTTGAAGATGATCTAAAGATCGACCAGAAAGTAGGTAATGAATACAAGTTGTTTTACAGAGGGAACTTAGTTACCTAATTAAATGCAATTACCTAGTTCGAAGAACTGTGATTTAGAAGAGCCACATCTATAACTAGGAGTCATTACAGGGCACAGCAAAATCTGAGCCAGTGCTGAGTGCTCTTCAGCAGGGCTACTTACTCTTGGCATGTGGTTTTGGCTATGCTGTCCTTTGTATTCAAATTAACTTTTTAGGGGCCACATCAGGTGTGTCTGTATTGCATTGTGTAGGCTCGCTTACTCTCTGTCTTGGCATGTGGGTGACTCAAAGAGGAGTTGAAAGTTCACTGAAGGTAGTCATCTCAAAATCAAACATTAATGCTATGTTTTGGAAAGAAGGAGGAGGGGGAATGGGAAGTGACTTTGTCAGTACACATATCAATGGTAACACCATTACTAGAATACTGTCTTCATTTTTCATAGCTGCGCTATGAAAAGAACGTGAAGATATGGTTGAAAGATACAGAAGGGTACAAAGTAATGTCGTGATGAAGTCTGTGTTTATCTCTGCTTGGATTATTGGCATCTAACTTTTAAGCAGTTTGAAAGAAAGCAGAATGCTTTTCCACCAGTGGCCCATGTTCATAGCTTCACTTGTGTGGACTGTTCGTTACTTAATGAGTTCTGTCTGAGCTACGAGTATTCAGCATTGTTCTGAGAAGCACGTCTGTCTGCTCTCCAGTTTGTGTCCCAAAGCAGAGTTTCGCTCTAGGCAGTAGAACTAGGTGGTCATTGTAGGTCCCTTCCAAGTAAGATTCTATTCTATTCTATTCTATTCTATTCTATTCTATTCTATTCTATTCTATTCTATTCTATTCTATTCTATTCTATTCTGTTCTTCAGGGTTCACTCCATTGTTGGTCCTCTTTCCTTGTTCTTTCCCTTCCCCATTTGAATCTTAGATGGTCCTTATCATGTGACCTTCATTTTATGAAAGCATATTTCCCACCTAGAACAAATACCAGACAAGATCACTGAAGGATATTACCCAAGTCCTGCAGAGGCAATTGCATAATACTGTGCTTTTTAAAATTTAAACCTGATTTTTTTTAGAAAAGATGTTAATCATTGTGTACTATTTTAAAGACCCTCTGTAATTACCTTTTCATTTTCACTGACTTCATTGATAGCAGAGGGTGGACCGGTAATGATCTTTGGCTACACAATGCTTTTTTCCTTTCAATGAAAGGATAATAGATAATTATAGCTTATAAATGGACCAGAGAACAGTTATATACATACAGGAAAAAGTGTTAGGGTCTTACTCAAAGCTGTAGAGGGAAAACCTTCAATGCATGTAGGCATTCTGTTTAATGAAAAGACTTGTTTTTTGTTTTGCTTCCAAACACTGGTTCTTCAGAAGCTCAGTAACATTTTGCACACTGCACTATTTTGTTATTTAGCATTGTGTGAGGCTTTGCATCTTATGGAAGTGGAAATCTACCAAAATACAAAGCAGTTTCTGAATTGTTTTATTGACTCTAGTTCAGGTGGGTCTATCTTGTTCAGTTAACTACAGATTCAAAAACAGGAATTTTAAGTGCAATGTAAAATATCCCTGCCACTGGAAAACTCTTGCAATCTGCAAGCATCCCAAATGACATTTCAATATGTTTTTTTGCTACTTTTAAATATCAATTTTTTACATAAATTCAGTAACAACAGATATTACTTGAATTTAAATGATTTCCAGAATATTTAAGAAGTCTCATGGCTACAAAAAACTATATACATATTACATTATCAAAGCTAGACCACCTGCCTCCTGCTTTGATTGATACATCAGTTGTTAGTGAACAGATAAATCTGTGCTGTAAATTGTAGCTATTTGTTTGCACTCCAAATGCTTTCAATTAATTTTTTTTAAAAAAGCAAAGGGAAGTATGTCCTCTTCCCCAGTCCCTAACAGCTATTGCTATGACTCAGAAGTGCAATTTGTGATTAGGTTATTTCCATTTCAAAAGGAGCTTTGAAAAGAGTGGATACATGGAAGACGCAAAACCACCAGCGTCTTTGTGGACCACAATTTCTGAACTGCAATGGACTTTTAAAAATTATTTATTGTTAATAAGATGCACCACAAGATGGCTCTCTAACAACAAAAATAGTCACAAAATCCGGAGCTGGTTCTGAAAATAGTTGTTGAACTCTGTCTGGGACCAAGTTCACCAGCACAGACCTGTGTGCAGTGCTGCTGGAGTTGAGGAGAAACTGTTTAACCATCCTGGCAATACCAAATGAATCACGGGGGTTTTTCCGGTGTTATTTGCTGACAGGAAGAAACTAGACTATAATACCACTTGCTTAAATGTTCAACATAAATAGCCATGCCCACCTGTGACAAGTTAACAGTGTTATATGGATGCTGAGTGTGGCAGCACAAGAACTCAATGGCATTTTTAGCTGAAGAATAATTTCAGAGTAATCTACATGTGGAAAATGCACACCCAGTAGAAGTACTGACCGCAAGTTGTGTGCAGTAATAGTCTTAAACAGGTACAGCCTGGAGTGGCTACTAGGAAAGACCATCTCCCAAGAAGTACACACTGACTTTGCTAGACATGAAACACCAAGCTTTTGTATTTTTCTCCTTCATCTCATAGATTACTGTCAAAAAGCAGAACTTTCCTGCCTGTAGCAAAGGCTAAAACAAACTTCAGTTCTTTTAAAGGCAGTATCTGTTTTTTGTGGAGCCCTTGGGTGGGTCTGCACAGTCCCAGCACAGGACATTTCATGCCTTGTACACCCAAAAGAGAAAGAGACTAGTCTAACTTGACTAGTCTAGTCCAGTGGAACTCCCCTTGGAACTTCAGTGCAAATTCAACAACATGGTGGAAGAAACAGGGTCAGCATCTAAAACTGTGTCCCCCATTCTTGCTGAGCAGACCAGGACACATGGAACTGTGAGAATAAAGTCAGAAACTGTCCTTAGCTGCTCCTCATCTGTTAGTTGTGGCTGATAGCTGCAATTCAGTAATTGCCCATGTGAGCACTTATGTTCCGTGTAAGGACAAAAATCAGATTAGTTTAAATTCACCTGCTTGAATTTTCCCATAGATGGAGCAGAAGAGCCCTTTTAGTCAGTTACCAGCTCTCAGCTAAGAGTTACATGCTATCCAATTTATAGCAAGGCAGAATAACAGATTAGTTTCAACTATCTTCAGCAGCTTGTTAAGATAACATGTCCTGAAATGAAGTGTTCCCTTAGTCAGGCATAGCAGAGATGCGATGCTAGAATCTCTTCTTCCTTCCCTCTCAGCTGCTAGCTGCTGCCTCAGACCCAGTACCTGACTGTGGAAAAGCTTAGGCAGTAGTAATAAATCAAAGGCAGGCACAGATTTAATGTGTTAGCAGGTTTGCTGTGACTGAACTTGGGATAGAGAGCTTAGCCACAACCCATTGTTATTATGGTTCTGACAGAGACCACTTCACAGAGGCTTGAGGTGCTAGTAATGAAATATAAGAGGATTACTGTTTTGGACAGAGATTTATATCTAGTCTTCTCAGCTCTAATAAGAAATGGTCTTAAGCTGCATAAAATGGGATCTAGACTTTCCTAAAGTTTAGCGTTATTCTGAATGAGGACTTTGGTTCAGGGAAAACATTTATAAACTTCACAGATCCTGAAGTTTCTACTCTCTGAGACTCCCTAGCCCTCTCTGCAGCTCCCTGTGGAGTAGTCCAGCAGAACTACTGTGCTAAAAGGTCTGCCTTGCAGTTCTTCAGCCCTAACCCTGTCCAGGTTTCTCATAAAGGACTCTTGTTGCCTAGCTGGCCTCTTTTGTTACTGCCCTTCAGGTAAATCATCTTTCACAGGGATGAGCTAAGGTTACAGACAATGCTAGTGAAGTTCTCCTAAGTTGTTATAATGTGACCATTGTTTCATTGCCCATGTGAAATCATGGGATAGACTGTGTCTGTTGCCTGATGCCAAGTGAGATGATGTATTAGTGAAATGGCTGGATTAAACTGGAAATCACGGCTGATTCATCCCCTGCTACTCTTGTAACACCCTGATCACTCTCTTCATTGGAAGAATAACCTCCAGTTACAGTCTGTTGCAAAACTCAATCTGACGAAAGTGGCCCGTTTTAGGTGGTACTGGAACAAAGAAGGATCCCTAGATCTGTGGGATGGGCTATGTCCATTGTTACAGAATCACAAAACGGTTGAGGTCAGAAGAGACCATCTGGTTCAACCTCACTGCTCAAGCAGGGCCACCTAGAGCAGGTTGCACAAGACCATGTCCTGTCAGGCTTTGAATAGCTCCACAGACAGAGACTCCACAGCCTCTCTGGGCAACCTGCTGTGGCGTTTGATCGCCCTCACAGTAAAAAAGTGTTTGCTTGTGTTCAGATAGAATTTCATGTGGTTTAATTGTGTCCTTTGCCTCTTGTCCTGTCACTGGGCATCACTGACAGGAACCTGACTCTGTCTTCTTCACTCATTCCTATATTTATTCACTCATTCATTTATTTACATGAATTGATAAGATCCTCCTGAGCCTTCTCTTCTCCAGGATGAATAGTCCCAGCTCTCTCAGCCTTTCCTCATATGAGAGATACTGCAGTCCCTTCATCATCTTAACGGCCCTTAGCTGGACTTGCTCCAGTAAGTCCATATCTGTCTTGTACGGGGGAGCCCACAAGTGGACTCAGCACTCCAGGTGTGGTCTCGCCAGTGCTGACTACAGAGGAGGGATCACTGTACCTGCTGGCAATACTCCTCCAAATGCAGCCCAGGATACTGCTGGCCTTTTTTTTGCCACAGGGGTGCATTGCTGGCTCATGGTCAGCTTGTTATCCAGGAGGAACCCAAGGTCTTTCTTGGCAAAGCTGCTTTCCAGCCAGTTACTCCCAGCGTGTGCTGCTGCCTGGGATTATTACTCCCCATATGTGGGACTCTGCATTTCCCCTTGTTGCACTTTATGAGATTCCTCTCTGCCTCTCCTGTCAAAATCCCTCAACAGTGGCACAACCATCTGGTGTATCAGCCACTCCTTCCTGTTTTGTATTATCTGTGAACGTGATGAGGATGCACTGTCCCATAGCTGCGCCCATTAATGAGGATGTTGAACTGTATTGGACTCAGTATTGAGCCCTGTGACTTCTGCAATTAGTGACTTGCCCCCAACTGGACTTTGAGCCACAGATCACAACCCTCTGGACCTGGTCATTCAGCTAGCTTTTAATCCACCTCACTGTCCACTTTTCTAACCTGTATTTTATCAGCTTGTCTATTGTGATGTTACAGGAGTTGATGTCAAAGGCTGTACTAAAGTCAAGGTAAACAGTGTCCACTGCTCTCCCATTGTCTACCAAGCTAATTATGTCATTGTAGAAGGCTATCAGATTGGTCAGCCACGTTATCTCCTTTGTAAATCCTTGCTGGCTACTCCCCATCATTTTGTCCTTCATGTATTTGGAAATGCTTTCCAGGGAATTTTTCTTCATCACCTGCCCAGAGACTGAGGTGAGGCTGACTAGCCTGTAGTTCCTTGGATCTTTGTTGTTGCCATCTTGAAGATAGGAGTGATATTTGCTCTCTCCCAGTCTTCAGGAAATTCAGGAACCCAGTAATTATGACTATTCAAAGACAATTAAGAATGTCCTTGTAATGGTATCAGCCAGTTCCCTCATCACTCGTGGGTGCAGCCTGTCAGACCCCATGCAGTTTTGTACATCCAGTTTGTTTAAGTGCTCCCTAAACTATTCCTCCTCCACCAGAGTAAGTCTTCCTTGTCCCAGACTTTCCCTCTGGTCTCAGGCACCTATTCCTGGAGGGCGGTTTTCCTGGTAAAGACTGAGGCAAAGAAGGCATCGAGTACCTCAGCCTTCTCCATATAATTTGTCACCGGTTCCCTTGCTGCATTCATCAGCAGGCCCATGTTTTCAGTGGTCTTCCTTTTGCTGTTTATGAACTTGTAGAATCCTTTCTTGTTGTCCTTCGCATCCCTTGCCAGAAAATTCCAAGTCAGCCTTGGCTTTTCTAACTCTATCTCTGTATGACCAGACAGACTCTATACTCTTCCTGGGATGCCTACCTTTGCTTCCACCCTTTGCACACTTATCTGTTATAGCCATGTACCTGCTGAAAATGCTTCAGCAAACATGGGGAAGAGCAAGAAAATTCTTCACTCTCCACCAGCCCTTTGCCAGACAGACTATGCTGAGTTTGTCAGCTTCTTCTCTCATTTGCGCCTACAGACTTAGGACAGTTTCCACACATAGCCACTGTCAGCAGCTACTGCTCCAGAGGAGGCAGCATCGCCCATGCATCCATGGGAAGTATTTGGGCACTGGGCTCCATTCCTGCTTACCTGGCTCAGAACTGAACTAGGCAGCATAGTGAAAATACTGCTGGACCAGCAATGCCAGCCCTCCCAGCAGCACCAGGAAGAGTGCCTCAGACTGTGAACAGAAACAATAAACTGGTGTCTCTAATGAAGATAAGATGAAAGAAAATGCACACTTGCTTTTACAGAAAACCCAGCGGAGCACTTTGCCACCAGCTGGGTCTTCTACCTAATATGTGAAGCACAAGTTGCCCAAGGGCTTCCAGGCCTCAGTTTCGCTGCAGTGGGAACAGAAGGAAGCACAGTGGCTGCAGCAGCATCTTGGGATCTGGAGCAGACTTGCTGCATTGGGCAGTGCTGTTGAGACATTACAGCCTGTCCCATGTATCTTTGGTAAATCCTAACATGGACTTTTCTGCCTACTGCTATACTGCAAGAACAATGGACTTTTCATATCCAAAGAATAAGGACAAAAAACATGATAAATGTTGCATGTGTTGTTCCATTTATTTCTGTTTAGCAATTTGTTACTGAAACTTAAAATAAGAGAGGTGGCTTGGCCAGTTGGAACATGCAATCTGCTGTATTGCACTTTGGCAAGTGATGTTTTGGGACGCACAGGACAAATTAGCATTACAACTGTTTGTCAGAGAGATAACTGGAAAAAGCTAAATCACAGTAGAAATCTCATGACCTCATCCTAGGTTAAAATTCATAAATCTTTCAGATTTAAATGGAGGAAAAATGTCCTTTAAAAATTGTTTTGTCATTTAACTATAGAATATTAATAATAAGAACAATAGCAATGCCTTGTAAACAGAAATGCAACAGTATACTCTGTGCATGCTCAGAAGTTAGCAATTTGAGTGAATTCAGCATAAATGAAAATAAAACACAATAAATTTCATCTGTGGTGTTCACATGTATCCCTGCCATATTGTGAAATTTACAGTCTGTGACTCAAGTAATGATACTTGGAAGTCTTAAGTGATAAAGCACAAAACAGTGACTCGTAGGAAGCATAGAAATTGGATCAAGAGGGACTCAACACATAAAACCACAGTAGGGAACAACAAGGAACAAAATTATGGAGATGCCCTGACTGCTTTCAGAGACAATGTGGCGATGGGAGGGGCAGACACCTGTTTGAGAAAAATAGTCGCTTCTTAAAAAAATATGTATCTATTGACTTAGTTATCAGTGACTAATATTCTCAGGGTATTAAAGCACCAGGCAATGTATTTCATCTTGTGAGATCTGTATCATTAATGTATACATGCCCCCGATGCGATACTAGGTTATGTAGGTGCACGTGATTTATCAAAGTGTATAATATTTTCTTAGATCTGGCCGTCTCCAGGAAGACGTCACACTGCTAATCAGCATTAAAAGAGGCAGTATTTTTCCCCCCTTCCATGTGGGGACTTTATGTTCCTGGACAGCTGACAAGGCACCAGAAACCCTTCTTTTCTCATTATTAAAGCTGAGGAGTGCCACCAGCACATGCCCGATTTTAACTGAAAGGTGTAATTCAAAGGTAATGTGAATGAAGATGTTCACTCAAGGGATACACCGAATGGACAATTTGACTTCCCAGTGCTTATGCAGCTGGACCTGTATTGGAACAAAGGCTGCCTGTACCTTCTCACATGATCGAGTCTGATCAGACATCAGAACTGATAATTTTTAGTTAGAAGTAGAAATACTGAGGGTCGGGCTGCCACCACACTGTTGAGCCATCAAACTGCATGTTCCGAGAAGATGCATGTCAGCATTAGGGTGCTCTCGAGTGAGTAGCACTGGAGTGGGCAGTGCCCTCCTGGTTTTCTCTTGCATTCATCCAGCTGGAGAAATAAAAGATTAGCCCCGAGTGAGACTGCCCATATCATTTTGAGGAATAGATACAAAAAGTCAAGAGGCTGTATCACCAAATCCCAAAGTGCATCTCCTGAGAAAGAACAAACGTTTTCTGCTGTACACCAGAAATTTCTAATCGGTGAAAGAGCTGCAGGTGTAAGAGCAGAGGTTCAAAATTCCCAGGCTTTATCCTGCTTTACCACACAGTATTTTGTGTGTTGAATACAACTGTTTTCCTATCAGTAGATATAAGGACAGGCATATGTAGCATTTTAGACCTACCTTGAATGTCTTAAAGCCATTCCTGACACCTGGTACTGGGTGTGTCAGGAAGAGCATCTTGCCCCGTTCTCTGTTGTTGTGCCAAGGTTTTCAGATGTTCTTTTAAAATCAGTGCTCTATCAAAATATATTCAGTACAATTAATGTCTTGGAGGTGTTTTCTAGTGAAGACGTAGCTATTAGCAGAGGCAGCAATAACTAGGTTAAAAAAAGATGAAAAATTTATCACTGAGCAACAATATCTTTCAGGCTTGTATGCTACCACATACACTCATAGCAGGTCTTTCAGGGTCAGTCCTCTAAGCGTGGGGGTGCATGAGTTGCTTCATACAGATAAATAATCTACAGCAGAACTAATCCCCTGGCAGAAGTTACTCACATGCCTTAGTGTGCACAGGACTTACAGTTCTGTATTTGCATCATGCAGTTACAAATGCCAAGCTGAGTGGTGTTTCAGTGGTTAAATTCTCACATGAAAGGGATACCATAGCACTGTAGTAGACGTCTGTGCATTGGTCCAAGGCAGTGTTTTCTACCAAATTCTGTACTAAATTACAATAATAATACTTTATTTGCTTAATGTCAAGCTATCATCAATTCCATGCAAATTGTTAGCTTTGCAACAAAACACCATGTAATTGTCACTACAATCTTAAGCGTCAACAGCCTTGATTTTCAAAATACTAGTTCATCAATAAACCATTGTAAAGGCTTTAAGCTCCAACAGGAATGCAGTAAGGAAGCTCTTTTCATCTGTGATGTCAATAAGCTGAGATGAGACAAGAAACTAGATTCATCAAAGTGACAAGTGGATATATATATTTTAACCGTAATGAATAAATGACATCCCTATTAATGATTTATCTCCTTTCGACTTTAACAAACAGTTCTAGTGATAATGACTAAATTTTTTTTTTGCATTAGAAAAGTAAACTGACATGTACCTAACATAATCAAATAGAGCCTAGTTCGATAGTCATAAATGCTAGCTTTGTGTATGGAACCCGAGTTGGTAATTACAACCAGAACTATTAATTTCCTTTTTTAAAAGTAGATACTTGGGAATGCCATTTAGTCATTACTCAGAATTACTTGTTATCGTTGATGAACTTAGTCTGTGCTTTCATCTGGTACCACACTGCATGCTAATGCCAATCAAGAGTGTAAATATGCAAAAAATATTTGGGATGTGAATCTTAAATATGCTTGGTGTGATTTTCATCCTGTTCCCATTGAATCAGAGACTGCAGTGGCAGCACCTCCTTCAAAAATGCTGCCATTGGGGCAAGAGGGGATATCACCAAGCTTAGAGAAATCCATCTCTATTCTTGTGACAAGAAATGCACTGCAAATGGGCATTTTTCCTATCCTTCAGTCCATTGCATTTGTTCCTATTCTCATACCAATTTTGAGCCACTCACCCGTATCCTGCCCATTAGAGCTGGTTAGTACGTGCTGTTCATTTATCACACGGGAAATAGGCTGCTTCACTGGTCAGATGTTTTACAGAAAGGGATCCGTTTCAGCAAGGCTTTTTCTGAAGGCTTGAAAAGCAAGAGACAAGAGCCCCGTGTCCCAGGGCAGCCCTGCTGTCGCCAGGAGTCTCAGGCGCAGGCTTTGGCACAGCTCCGTTTTGTGCAAACAATGGAAACGGGTTGTTTTTATACTTGTACAGCGTAAAAAACACAGCAGCAACAATAAATGTGACAACTTGAAGAGCTGCCACAAAACAAAAATGTCATCCTCCGGTCAACTTTTGGAGACATTTCATTTGGAGTTCTAACTCAGCATCTAAGACAAAAAAGAAAAAGATGATGTAGCTGTTTTTCTACAATTGGCTTCTATTTTTTTTCACATCCTTCTAGTTAAAATATCTGTTTTAAGCTTTCCTGTAGTGACTGTCATCATTCCCTTTAGGTACTGCAGAGGAAATTTTGAAACACGAATACTCAATAATAATAATAAAACCAACAATAACCATAAATATGAATGTCAGGGAGGCAATTACTCCCATTTTTGCCTTTGAAAAGTTCTCCCACTGAATCATTAAACATCCCCAGTGTTCTCTAACCTCAGTACATTTATCTGTAGGGAGATTAATGCTCTTCTGAAGTTATGGGTCATTTTTCAAACGGTTGGTTTCCTCCTGTTTTCTGGTCATTTTTCTCAAGATGCGTCTACTCCAAGGCGATGCTGGTTAGTACATTAGTTCTTCACCTCTGAAGAGCTGGATGAAAGATTTTAGCCTTTCACACTTGTCCCTTATATTTACTCAGTGATAAACCACAGCACAGCTACCAGAAACGCAAGGGGAAACGTAGAGCAGAACTGGAGCAGGAGGTGCAGTGCAAGCTTGGAGAGGGGTAATGTTAGCACAGCTGCAAGGGAAACACTTTTTAATGCCAGCAGACCTAGTTAAACCTGAGTTACGCTGTCAGCACTGAGGTCAGTGCATTGTATCAGCTAGACTGAGGTGAAATCAGGACTTAACCCCCTTTTTCTGCTGGTTGCAGGTTCGGTATCTCACTCTAGCAAGACTGTAGGAGCTCTCTCCCCACCTTTGGAGACCAGACAGTAACCTTGAAGGATAGCTATTTGCATAAAATATGTTGAAAATAGTGGATTTCTGAACACAGACTTCTGTTAACATATTTCTTCTATTTCAATAAAAGCACATTAAAAAAAAGATTGTTATTTGGAATTGTCACGCATTACAGTGAATACAAATACACTCTTATAAATGAATAAAATGCTAAAGCTTCTTATGTTAGGATCTGTCAGTCAGTCTCAGTGGAACTTTATCCTCTTCGTAAAGGCTTAAATTTTCTACTGAAATAAATATAAATCAGCATCTCATTCTAAGTTATCGAAATGGCAGTTTGCTTTGTTTTTCTTGACAAAAATCAGATGGGATCCAGTTTGCAAGCTTGCAGTAAATGCCTTACTGGTCAGACTAATCACCTTTAATCATTTCAAGCCCTGAGCCATTCTGACATAAAAAGGGAAAACCCAGGCATCGATGTCTGCACCTTCCTGAGAAAAAACTCCGTCTTTGGGTGCAAAGCCCAGTGGAGGCCATGGCCTGGGAAGGGGGGCCAGAGGCAATAATAAAATAAGTTCAGCCAAGCCTGAAAATGTTCTTTGTCCCTGTGGGGAACCTCACAAGGCTCAGGGGGATGCTTCTGTTGCCCTTCAGACATGCTTTAACCTAACTGGGGAGGTGCAAGGGAAGCGGACAGACAAATGATAGGCAGTGCTTTCTGTCATGGTGTGTGATGGGCTGTGCAATTAAGCAGAGCGGTGCTATTCAGGAGCTCCAGAAAGCAGGTTTTGAGAAGCTGACTGGCAAGAAGAAGCCAGTGTGTTTTTTGTGATGGCTCCCTCCCAGGAAGAGGGCTCTCAATCTCTTTTCAAATGGAGATCTTTTACAGAAAGTCGTAGCAAACACCAGGCCAGGCATCAGCCAGTTCTGTGGTCTCACTGTCCTCAGATTTCACAAATAGTGTGTATAGGCCATTTTGTTATTTACGCTGAAAATCACAGCTTTCTAACAGAGACTGGCGAGGTTAAATGAGATTTGTTAGCATCTCTGGAATTCCTGCTGGGCTGAGGTCTGTGGTCTGCATGCAGGTGTTGATAGTGCCTCTGTATGACAAGGAGACAGCGTATAGAAATCAAAATGGTTGTTCAGCATGAATGTGATTTGCGACCACCGACTCTGCAGTATATATGAACCATCTCTGATCTTGTCATAGTAACATGTAGAGGAAAATTTCCATTGGGAAAAAAAAAAGTCAACAGAGCTTTTCAAGTGAAATTTCTACCCTTTTGCCCAGCTTCTTTCGGTTATTAGACGAGTTGAGCAATACATGTATTTGCTTCTCCCTTCCCTCCCTCTCTCAGCTCTTTTGTCACTGCTTCTCAAGCTCTGCCAGGCAGTAGCTGCTGTGCCTGAGGTGCTCTTGGAGCTGACTGGTTGCCAGCAATATCTAGGAAAAATCTTCTGGACTAGGATCAGAAAACAGCAAATGGAAAGGAGGGGATAAGGTATGTGTTACAGACCATTTGTTTTCAACCTTTTCTGTCCCCCATGGCATCATGCAATCAGTTCTTGATTATCCACGTTAACAGAGACTTAAGACGGCTTGTGTAAAGCAAAAATGTAGGTAATGCAAACCATATGGCAATTAGACTGTCAGAACATTCAGTGAAAAATATAGTGGGGAAGGGAAATAAGGCCCGTAAAACTCCTGATACTAGAGCACGGCAGTCCCCAAGCCGACACTGATTTGAGCTGATGAGTCCACGCTGCCCTGTGGCACCCACTTCCAGACATGTGCAAGATCAGGAAGAGCTGTAGGAATCTCTCTCTGAGTTATTTATCTGCATCTCAAACAGTCTGCTAAAAAATAATCCAAAGGTAGTGACTCCAAAGCAGGTGTAGGACCTCCTTTCTTCCTGCATTTCAAGAGGAGCAGTGAACACATTCCCCTGAAATCTGTCCTGTCCTAAGACTGAGTTCAGTAAAGAGCCCTTAATAGTCATCTCCCTTCTCTAGCTGGTAGATTAACCTGGTACCAAGTGGTTCTAGTCTTCTTATCGATAAAACTAAAGAAAACCTCACAGAGTCCCTTGATTTGCTAATCCCTTACCCAGCAGAGATCAGAGCAAGATCTGGGCCCCAGGCTTATTTTTTTTCCACACAAGCAAAGCTTGTGATCAACTCCTGTTCTTTAATGCCAATGTAAAATACAGTCCTCATCCTTCAATAATTGCATTTCAAACCTGCCACTTGAATAACTGGGCTTGAAAATTACTAATCACGCTGTGACTTCTCTGTGGGCTCCTGGAAAAAAGAAATCATTGTCCATGCTCAGCAACCATCCACTGCAGGTTAAGTTGTCCAGTGGTCAGCACTGAGTGATAGTATATGCAATCACAGCAGGTGAACACCAGCTAAAGCTTGAATGTGAAACACCCCAACTGCTTAATGCCCTTGCTGGGGCATGGGACCAGACGAGGTTCCAATCTGATGAACTGAAAACAACAGCCTGTGAGCAGTTCATCGTTTATTAGCACTATCAAGCTTTATAGTGCTTTACTCACCTAGAAGATAAATCTGAAGTTGTTGCTTGGCCAACGTGTGTAAGACTATCATATCAGTTTGATGAGAAAAAAAACATATTAGTTTGCAAGTTTGCCATGTTCATCCTGTCCTAGTACACTCCAGTTTTCAGTGGAAAGAAATGACAAATATTTCCTCTTAAAAATTATTCTCTTAAAAACTGCTGTCTTCTGATAGTTTGATCGAGATAGAAAAAGTCTTTGCTGTTTGGGAACACTGAGTGTTACCCTACAGGGTTAAAAGCAAAGGCTCTGTAGTGCATTGTGAAATGGATTCTGGGATTTCAGGAGATGATGAAAACATTCAGGGGGACGTAGACATAAAACCATTGGGAGGGAAAGCGGTAATCAGGATTCTTGCAATGATAGGACTGAAATTGTCAGATTTCCCATGTGCTATAAGATGCCACTTACCTTGAAATCTAGTCTACTGATTCCCGTCATCCTGCAATAAAATGACTGGAAGGATCCTGCAACCTCTTCCTACCTTCCATGGCTGTCAGAGCGTGCCTTGTGGTGAGTCTCATACCAGCATGTCATTCAGCAATAGAATTCTAAGGGGAAAAGAGGTCCATACATCTCTGGGAGACAGAAAAGCCCCAGAAAAAAAAATCTGTGCCAGTTTGCAAAGAACAAATCGTACCACCCAAGCCACATTATTTTTTGATAGAATTACTCAATTAATGGATGATGGGAATGAAATCGATTAAGCAGTTCTGAGCTTTCAGTAAGATATTTGATATAGTGTGTCACAAAATCTGGTGTGAAAAATGGATAGCTATCAGAGCTGCAAAGAAACGGTCATGAGAGCTGAGGATTGAATCAAGGACTTAAGGGGAGGGAAAGAAAGTTCAAAAAATAAATGACAATGACAAACCAGAAGGAGGTATTTGCTCTGGGCTCTCCAAAATCCGGCGTATTCACTGGTATTTCATGCCCTATTAGGGAGCTGTTAGGAGAGGTGGAGGTGACAGTAAATTAGGAGATTCAACTGAGTTAGAAGTATCAGCAGGAATGAGCAGGAAGATGAATTTCCCCTCAGTCTCAGATTCACACAGCAACCCTCCCCCCCGCCCCCCAACCCTGAACACCCTGTAAAAACCCAAACCAAACCTAATATGCTGAGAGAAGGGGAACGAAACACAGCAGGACTGAAACATGTGCCTGGAAGGGGTGACACGGCGAGGTCGGCACGGACCTTGATGCAGAGAACGAGAGGAGACCTCTTGACCGGCTGGCTGTTGGTTCAACCCATCTTATTGTCCAACTGGGGACTCTCCGGGCTGTGGGTTTTGGTTCTCTCTCACAACTTGCTTTATCTGACAGCCATGCTCTGCTTGGAAGGCTGAGAAGCCAGCAGAGACCTGTAGAGATGGGAAATGAAGAAAAGAAAAATTAGCAATCCTACTCACATAGCATAGAGAAACGGTATTTTAAGGAGTATGCAGGAATGTTTCATATCATGTCACAGGAAGGTCCTGTCTGCAGACTGCTGACGAAACTAGGCTTCAAATACAGCTTTGCTGTACTGATTTTTACTCTCATTTCTTTGTCTGTTCAATAATAAATAGCATCTTCTTCCCACCTCTCAGCTAAGCTGCGCCTTTTGAAAAGGTTGCTGCTTCAAAGTAAACAGATGGGTAACCCACATCCTCGGATAAGCCAGGCAGGGGGGCAGTGCCCTGCCCTGATCTGTGCCAGGGGAAGAGAGTGGGGAACAGTGTCTGTGCCACATTGCGTAAAAGGTCGCTTTGCTTTGCCCTCTCCTGTGTTCACTGCTGCTGAATTAAAGATATCTCATGGCTGTGCAAATGGCATCTGTACTACCAGCTTCCAAGGACTTACTAAATAATAGGACAGATATGATCTTTTTATTCTTTGTGTCCTACACCTGCAGAAATAAGAGGTGACAGAACCAAACTAAAGGACCAGCGTGGGTCTGTGGCATAGCCCAGGACAGACCCCTGAGCCCTTGATGCCTTACACTGAGTGCCAACACAATTTTTTTCTAACTTCTTGAAAATACTTCCTTCCCTTCCCCGTAATATTAACATTTACTCCCAAATGTGGTTGGCTGAAACCATGTGTAGACCTGGAAAATGCCTTTTATTCCTTTATACATGTTGTAGCAATTTCTGTTCTGAAGGCCTTGGACCTTCTGTGGCTCATTTTTTCATGTGCTTTTAGATTTTTAAGCAAGTGCAATAGCAACTGCGAGTGAGAGCAAAACCTTGCCACACAGAGAGACTAATTTTCTTCTGTTACAGAGATTAATGTTATTCTTTTTGGATACAAAAAAAATCTCCTGGCTGATGAACTTTGCTGTGACACTGGGCGGGAATGGCTCCAGACTGTTAGTCTCTCTCTTTCTCCAGAACCGCTTTGCTCAGCAGCTATTTGTAGGATACTGAATAAGCCAAGGAGCCATGCCAGTTCCTGTTGAGAACCAGTGATCAGCTCTTGTGCTGGGGGAAAAGGCAGTAGGAGCTGAGCTCTTCTGAGGGAAAGCTGCCTTTTTAAAGACCTGTCAGCTGCTGCCAAGACCAACAAGGCAAACAGCCCTTGTGGGCATCTGTGAACCCGTGGGGCTGGGAGGTCTCTGCTGGTGGCACAGTCCACTGGGTGAAAACACCCGGGGTCTGGAGGAGCCACTGGTCCTTTCTGATTAACAGCCTCCGACAAAACACATTTTCATCTAATTTACCTCTTTTGGCTTTCAAATAAGCAAGTAATGTCACACCTGCTTAGCAGCTAGAATTATGCAGCACCATAAATTAAACTTTTTAATTTGCCAACATTTCTGGCTTATGCCGTTTATCATTCTGAGCCATCCTTCAGCGCGGCAGACGTGTTTCGTGCAGGGCTGTGTACGGGAGGGGAATCGTTTCCCCTTGCCTCACAGTGCAGGATGAGGCACGGATGGCAGCAGGCGCTGGGTGCCAACACCAGGAGAAGCTCTCCGGAAGGATGCACCATTAGCGAAGTCATTAACACAAGGACACTTGTGTGGCCATGCTGTGCTTTGCAGCTGCTTTCGGTGAAGTGACCTGGTGTGGTCGTGCTGTTCAGGTCCCCATGGCACGGACCGAAGCCCTCTGCAGCGCAGGTGCCTTTGCTGGCTGCTTTGCTGCTCTGAGATACTTGGAGAAGTTCTTAAAAATGGGAGCACGATGCTCACATTAGTGATGCTGTTCCAGCCAAGTAGACCTCCTTCTTCTCCCTCAACTCAAGGCTTAAAGCTACTTAACCCATGAGACAGGGAATGAGAGAAGAGGCTATTTCTGTAAATGCATTTCACTGATGAAAGATGGGCTTTGAACATTGATATCTCTTGAAAACTCTTTAATACAGTGAATATCTGTTGGAAAAATATTGATGAGACTGCGTTTTATATACAAGAGCAAGACGGTGCTGGTGCTTAACACAAGCTTCCTGGAAGCCAAATCAGAAATGTGAGCTTGTCCCAGGTCTGTAATGCCAGACAAAATGGGGTGCCTGCAATGTCTTTTTCCTGTGAAAATTTGCCACATGTTTTCCCCCACTGCCTTTCCTTTCAGGCCAACTGCTGAACCCCTTCTCACTGCAGAGTGGTGGTGGGTTCTCCTTCCAAATATGAAATAAACACTTGCTCTTGGACTAGAATAATTTGGGATGGGGGATGAGGAATGGAAACACTATAGTGAAAAAATAATTTCCTTTTGAAGAAATAGTTGCAGTCACAACAATTTAATTTTTGAACAAATCTATGAAGAGTTGTCTAGGCAGCAAGTAATACAAATGAGTTAAACTACTCATATGCAGTTGCCCTTTTCCATAAGCAAAAAATCCATATCAAAAATGATATAGATATATGTGGATGTGCTTAGGATAAAAGAACTGCATTTAAAGAACTTGACCCAAAAATGGTAGCACCACAGAGTCTAATATAAACAAGAAGATGAGGGCGATTTGTGGCACCTCACAGAGAGAGTTTAATTTGGATGCTGCCTCTTCTTTCTGTAAAATGTCCGTGTAGCTGCTGGAAAAGTAATTTGGGAAGAAGCCAAGAAGAACAGCAGAGAATGGCACAAACCTCTCGAACGAGAAGCAAAGTCCACCCCCACGTGCAACACAGCACAGCTTTTCCTCTCTACTGTCTGCTTTCCTCGGGCCAGAAGAACAGCCCGGCATCAGTGGGCAGAAGGTGGGTCTCACATGCTGGCCTGGCTGCTGGGACCCTCCTCCCATTCATTAATAACGGCCTTTGGAGGACCTGCAGCCTCTTTTGACCTTTTTGCTGTCTATTTTATAGCACCGGTGTTCTGGCAGGGGCAATACCAGGGCCGTGGCCCCGGGGCTCAGAGGAGATGCCTGTGGAGCAGCACACCATGTCCTGTGCGAGCTGCGTCTGCGCCTATGGCCTGGTGCTGGCTGATGCAAGGTCTGTCCCATAATACAATAACTCACAGCCAGATCTGCCTGGAAAAATATCCCAAAAAGGCTACAGTTCCTAATACTCCGGTCACAAGCTTCAGCAAGGCTGGAGGCTTTTGCCAGTTGCTGTTTGCACCAGCTTTTCTCTGTGTGCCTTTGCTGGACAGCCTTCTCCTAGCAGGGCTTGTCAGGGGGAGAACAAAGGAGCCGTGAAGGCTCAGAGATGCGTTCACTGAGGCGCCAAAACTGCTCTTTGATCTCAAGCAATCAGGACAATTCATGGAGGTTTTATCTTGTTGCGGTCTCTTCTGGGGGAAGACAATCTCTTGAGCAAGTTAAATATGCACATTGCACACAAGTTACTGATAAACGATCTGCTACATTATATCCATGCTGTTAGGGATATAAAAATCCTTTGTTTAAATTAACACTACATTATTGCTGTTCATATTTAAATTAAAGTGTGGAGACCAAGTCTGGAGTAGTCACACACGTCTCGTCCCAAAGGCCCTAGCTGTATTTATTCAGCGTAGGGATGGATGCGGGAGAGTCAAGGTCAGTAAGCGTGTTCGTGCCTTGGATGTGCCAGCACCACCGAGCCCCTCTCAGTCAGTAATGCAAATGCACCGCGTGGGTAGCAGAGCGTGGCTTGCTTCAGCTTACTGCTGGGCCTGGAGCAGCAGTGCAGTGGTGGAGCGAGCCCATCCCCATGGGTCAGTACCGTTAAATGTCTTCTGGAAGCCAAATCAAGTAGGTGGATGCACACACCTCATCACCATGTGAAGTGTATTTAGAGATTCACACCTGTGAGTTATAGCAAAAAATATGCTAACATATACAGCAATAAGGTGTGATTTGTGATGTTAATTACTTTCCCATCTATACATTTACTGACAAAATATATTGCATAATTTATGAAATTGCTTTAGCACTCAGAGTACAAATGGTTCCTCCTGATTGGCTCAGTTCAGTGCCATATGTTGTACAGAAAATGTATTTATACTCAATGAAGATATAAATTGTAAGGAAGCCTTGAGTACAATGATAAAATTATAAACACATTTTCTGCCTGTTGAACACAGAATTTATATTCGTAATCTTATCTTGATTGTGTTGCAACAGTCAGCTTGGCTTCTGGTTTTTCCCCTAAAGGCTTTCTTCAACTATTCCCTTACTACAAGTGTTTTTTGAAGCTCTACAACCAGACAATTAAGTGAGTACAAAGGGGACAATAATTACTTCACACAGCCAGTATCGTGTCATGTGTGGTAATGTCTTTCTTCCATTTAGTTTATTTGACCTAATGGTACATTACATTGATAGATTGGCTTCCAAGTCCGTATTCAACTCGGTTACCACCAGCTTTAAGAGAACGTTGCTGGTCAAAAAATACATAAATGTGCAAAAGCTTGAAAAATGGAAAGAGTTAAAGTGATCCAGGGATTTTTCATTTTCATTAACTGATCACGGCATTTCAAATTTAAAATCTCCTGCTATAATTTTATATATTATATATATATAAAATTTCATTTCCCCAATTGCTGAAGTTATATTATCATATAGGAAGTTACTTTAAATCTAACTAGGAGAATCATCCTTCCTGAGGGGATTTGGGTTTAAAATATGCAAGAGAGGAGAGGTGATGGTAGGCCTTGTTGCCTGCACACAATCTATATCAGCCTGTGGAGGCAGACAGACCTCTTCGAGGACGACTCACTCCATGGCCGTCTCTGTCTCCACGGGAAAACAGCCTTGGGGTAGGCAGACTCCTAGCAGGGTCCTTGGTCAGGTGGCCATGATTTAATGACTGATTCAGAGCCTTGGCATGTGTTTCATTTGAAATAGAGCTTTCTGACAATCCTGGTAGACGTTGGCCAAGTTCGCCAAGTATTTTTTGGCGTTTTTTTTTTTCCTCACCCCTTTCCAGAGAGAAATGAAGATCTGTTTAACTGCTGCCAGGTTCGTTAGCTGATTGATGGGCTTGCTGGCCTGGCTGAGCACTGCTCTGAAGGTTAGGCTTCCTGAAAGCAGAAGGAAAATCCCCCCATGACCACTCTGGCACTTGTAGAACAAGCAATTCGTCTGACTGGCTGCTGGATGTATTAATATTTGAAGTTCATTTGTCTGCTTGAATAATCTAGTGCCAAATCATGTAGCCATTTATCAGTTGTAATGGGAAGATGCCGCTCTTGCCTGACCGCCTCTAGAAGGCAACCACCATAACCTCGGCACATTTGACACAGCTGATTGTGGAAAATTACATTGCAATATTGTTCTGACTGCTTGGTTACAAAAAGTATTTAGTGACTTTATGTGCAAGGTTGGACTAAATTGTATCTCCGTAGTCCAGATGAAGTACAACGAATGGATTTACAGTTGTACCAGCAGTACCAGTTAGGGGAGGGTTTCCAATTCTTCCTAAGAGTCTCAGCTAAATGGAAACTTCATGTGACAAGTACATGCATTGATAGAGAGCGGTCTCAGCAGAGCTTTTGGGAGGGGAGAGAATGCTCTATTTGAAAACATGGAAGGTAAACACCACCCAAGGCAACAAAACTCTGCCCACCTTCAGCAGCCAAAGCTCTGCCCCAGGCTGCACTGCTGACAGGTGTGGTGGGATGGCAGATAGGAGGGCAACGCTGTGAGCATGAATGAGAGCCTTCACTGGAGAACACGCGCTTGGCAAAGCCGCCTGTCGAAACAGGCACAGGGTGGACACAGACTGGTGCTTGAAGTGTAGTCAGAGGCTCAGAATGTGGGTCAGGGTGATTTGGCAAGAGGGGATATTGGCAGCGGGGAGGGAGGAAGGAAGGGAGGAATGACAACAGAAGGAGAGGGGAGCTCGATTTGACCAGCAGGATTTGTCATCTGATAGAAAGACAGTACGGCTTAATATATCAGAAGCTTTTATTCAGATCAATTACAACAACTGAGCTTACCGGCCCTTTTGGCTGTCAGGCTGAGGCACAGCTCCATGCTAGGCAGCCTAAAGAAGGCAGAAGGCAGACTGATAGCAGTTCATTAATTTATTGTCACTGAAAGATACAAATTTGTGCATTTGCTATCTTCTTGCTAGATCTCGATAGAGATTGGTATAGGCGGGCTAGAAGTACCAGGATGCAAAGAGTATCTAGGCTGGAGGATGGCTTGTATTTTGCTCATATCCTACCAAGCCAATGTAGATGGAAATGGAATATCATGAAGCAAAAGAGTTGCAAGCCATTGGCAGATGTTTTTTTAGCGGTGCTATCTCTGTGGATTTGCTCAAAAGCTGGTTGTTTTCAGATGGAGACTGTAATTGTTCCAAAATACAAGGCTGCAATCCACTAGCGTTGTTGAATCTGTGCTGATCCCCTGTAACCGCAAAGCTACATTTTGTTTTATGTGGTGTGTAAGATTGATTAAATTCCTGCACATGGCCAACAAAGGTCGTGCTCCTTATGCCTGGCTGCGTGCGAGTTTCACAGACCTTCCCACCAAACTGTGCAGACTGGAGAACACGGGGATGAGCAGATAATGAAGTCTTCAAGGACCAACATCTAATTTCATCCCGCTTCTCATGTGGCAAGGCAGTAACTATATTTCACTCCCAAGACTTTTCATCTCCAAAAGGCTTTATATTATAGGCTGATTGTTATATACTGTATGAATCAGAATTTCCAGGGGACACAACATCAGGCTAGTTCTCTATGCGTTCAGCTCAACTTCTAAAGGTTACAAATACAGAGAGTGGCAAGACTGCATACATCCCAGTGTCTCTTCAGAGGCTGTAATTACTGACCCAGTGTGTAATATGAGTATTAAGTACGTGATTCAGCGTGGTGCTCTGCCTTCTGAGTTATCTGAAGTTAATAGTTTCTGGGGGAGCAACTCATCAGGGTCAAATGCCACCTCCTTGTACAGCATCTCCAGTCGTGCAGGTCTGGGAGCTCTCAGGCAGGGCTCTGCTGCACCTGTAATGTTCATTCACAGCATAGCAAAAACACTAGCGGAGATTTTTTTGTTGTGGTAACTGCTGGTTATAGACAACATTAAAATGGACTGAATACTGTACAGATACAGAGAAGGCCAGGTATCTGCCCCAAATTTTCTGCCATGCACAATTGAATTCCATGTTTTTATCACTTTAAGCGA
Organism: Opisthocomus hoazin; assembly: GCF_030867145.1. Classification (NCBI taxonomy): domain Eukaryota; kingdom Metazoa; phylum Chordata; class Aves; order Opisthocomiformes; family Opisthocomidae; genus Opisthocomus; species Opisthocomus hoazin. The sequence continues at coordinate 59,357,986 of NC_134416.1, read as the reverse complement.
GTAGGTCAATCTGCCCCTGTCTATTTAGGATCATTTTAAAAACGTGCTTTTAATAACATACATCATGTGCTTAATTTTAAGCACCTAAGCAGTCCTACTCATTTTACAACAAGTAATCTCATATTTAAAACTTTTTGTTGAAGCGTATCTTTGCCTGGCGGCTGTAGACTTTGGTCCTACAAACACTTCTATGCCATCTGTGGTGGGCTGGCCCCAGCCAGCAGCTACATCTCCACACAGCCACTTGCACACTCCCTGCACCTGTGGTGGGACGGGGGAGAGAATAGGAAGAGAAGAAGCATGGAAACTTGTGGGTCAAGGGAACAATAGTTTAATAAGTGGAGGAAAGAGGAAGAAGAGCAGGGAAAAAAACCCCAAGCAACTGATGGAAAGGCATTCACCCACCATCTCCTGCAAGCCAACCAATGCCCAGCCAGTCTCCTAGAAATTGCTTCCTCCCCTTTCACCCCCGTTTTGTTGCTGAGCAAACACTGACCAGCAGTAGCTAAAAGGTTGGTGTGCTATCATCAACACTGTTTTAGTCACAAATCCAAAACACAGCACCATATGTGTCGCTGTAAAGAAAGCAAACTTCATCCCAGCCACACCCAGTACAGCATCATGACAGGACACGTGCAAGGACTGATGAGCTCAGATGCAAGATGTGTGTCAGTATTGGACTGATTTTTTTCTGCAAGTAGGACTACATACAAGGGTATTAATGTAAATGTTTGTAGGACTAGGAGTTCTGATTGCATTTACTCAGGCCTGGTAGCAGTATTAATGGATGTCTACCATGAATGAGACTTATGCTTTAATTGTGGCCCCTGAGCACATCTTCACAAAAAACCCAATTACTAGAAATATCAGGACTATAGAGATACAATTAAAAGTCTTCTAGCTATTACTGAAAACACATCAATTGAAGAATTTCAGGAGTAAAAATATCATTGCTCAGAGAGACTGTCAGTGAACATGAGATACTAATCTCCCCTGACACATTCCCTTAGACAAGCTACAGCAAGTGTCACTCTCTTCATTGTCAAAACCCACCTTTTCTGTGCTTTTGTGCATCGAGTACTATCAACAATATTAAAAAAAAATTGTGTTTACAGACCCCAGCCTCTTCCAGCCTCACATCTCCTTTCCACCTGTCTAAAGTCATACTACCCAGAACGAGCATCGCGTGCTGAGGTGGGAGGGCTGGAGGGAAGAGGGATGGAGGCTCATGCGGCAGGCTGTACACGATCCTGGGGTGAGAGGCAGAACTGTGGCACCAGAGGATGATATATCTTCCAGAAGGACCCTTGGAGGCTCCAGTGGAAGATACAGACCTGGAAGCAGTGAAGCAGAGCAGCTCTCCTGCTCTGCCGAGCCAGCCTGGGCAGGGAGATGCGACCACCTTGCCCTGAGAGCGGGTGAGGAGCTGGAGAGACGCACTGGGGGAGGTGGGGAGAGGCAGGAGTTGCCTTTCAGGCTCAGAGCAGTCTGGGGAAGACAACAGTGCAGCAGCTGCCTCTTCAGCCTTCCACAGAAAAGTCTCCTTGGAAATACCCAGGAGGGGCAAGGAAGGCATTTTGCTGTTGCTGTTTATTGCAGTTTGTGAAGGATTGACAAGGCTTTGGAAAGGTTCCTTCACCAAAGCGGGCTGGGATGCTGAAGGTGAGCGCTGGTCGCTGAGTAGGGCTGTGCAGACCGAGCTTCCCGGTGCCCACAGCATGTGTGAAGCTCCCGCTGGCAGAGCCTGTGAGAGGCTGAGGCAATGCAAAAGCACCCATCAGCTTAGAATTTCACCATACAGACAAGGTCTAGCCTATGAAAAACAAACAAACAAGCTTCAGTAGAAACAGCTTTGTTTTTCACATGGTCTGTTGGGTTTTACCGGGACTCTGCTCCAAAAGTAACAGTGGTCTTTGGCTTCCTTAACAAGCATCAAACAACAAACTAAGCTGTACATTTTTCTTCTATTCCTAATCTAGTTTTTCTTTTAATAAAGCCAAGTGCCTGGCATCAGATATGGGCTGCACGAGATTTTGCAGTCCAAGGCAAGCTGATAAAATAAGCGTAAACCCAACAATAAATGTAAAATGATATAAGAAATCATTCTGTTACAGTGCTCTGCCTACATACCTCGCTATTCTGAAGGCAAATGCACAACTGCTTGGAAAAGTTGCTCTGGGAGGCAGAGCAACCAAATTACCTTTGAATCAGAAAAGTAATGAGGCTGTATAACCTCAAGTAAACTTTCAAATCACTTGCTTTCCTTTAGTCATTCTTGATTTTGGGGAAGGGGAGGGAAACAGAGAACAACCACAAAGGAAAGGAGACTCAGCAGCTGATTCTGCTGTGAGTGTTTTGAAACGACTAATGCCGAGGGGCTTTAGGTTTGCTACTACCATTACAGCCTCTCCAGGTCTCCTGAAAGGAAGCTGCCTGGGACAGCCGCTCCTGAAAGTGTCAATTTAGCTTCATTGCCACACCTCAGAGAAGAAAAATCTATTTGTATCTTGCTATACGTTATTAAAGGACCAATGCTGACTGAGAACAGGCATATACAGTAAACTGTTAGACCTGGGGGGACACCTACATACAGTGAAACAAGAGGCGGTCATTTCAGAGATGTTAAAGATGAGTCCTAACCAGCTGAAGGACAAATCCAAAATGAAGGTGGTCTTGATGCTGCACAGCGCCTTCAGATCAAGCCTTTGTGGCAGAGAGACCCTTCTGAGCCACACTGCGCACAGCTGGGTGGGGAGGTTTTGTATTTTAGCATCAATTGCATTTTCTGTGCTTGATTTTTTTAATCTTACTATATGTAGTCCTTAAGCTTTGGGTTAGTACTCTGTGAAGCTCCTCTGCCAGCGACAGACTGATTTTGCTGATAAAGAAGCCCAAGAAACTGTTGGGAGCATTGCTATTAAAAAGAGACAGATGCCTGCATGTGATCACCTCTCTCACCATCTCCATCGCTGCTCTTTTGGAAGAGCTTAGCAAAAATCACCCATAAGTCCCGGAGAGGTAATGAATTTAGTGATACGTGTGGCTAACCATTTAAAGAGTCTCTTTATTCATTTATGTACCTCATACACTGGGGATTGAAGAAAACATCCCTTCCTCTGTTCCTCCCAAACCAGGACTGATGTCTTTGTAAGTCCTGCAGCTGTACTGGGCTTGTAATTGTGTATCTTCTGAAAAGGGAGGTTGGTTTATGAACACTGAAAATGGCTGCTGCTGCTGTTTCTTTCTGTTGTCTCCTCTAAAATGCCACCCTTCAGGTAGCTTTCGTAAGCCTCATGCCGCTTGTTGAATAGCTGCCCCCCACATTCATCTCTTCTTTCTGCTCTTTTCCGATTCCTTACCTTTTCTCTGTTCCTGACTCCTGAAGTCCTCTTCTGTTTTTTCTTATTGCCAAAATACTGTTTTACCTAAGCCTGGATTTCTCTATCATTTGTATTGATTGACAGCTGCAGTACAAAGCTGCTTGTGGTGCTTTCTTTAGATGACTCCCGTTTTAAGGCATTGTGGTTCACACAGTGCCTTTTGGGACAACAGCACGCAGACTCTGTAACATGGGTTTGACTATGCCTATGTCAGAAGAACAACAAAAAAATATAGCCATATCAACAGTAAACCAGTGAGAAACACTGCAGAACTCTCTCCTCCTCATGTTCTTCCCCTCCCCCATCCCCAAGACCTGCCTGTGCCAAGTATGTCTGCAAGAGTCCAGGATCTGCAATAACGTCTGGCAGACACTGGCAGTCTCTCTCCTTGGGAGAGATTGCCATGATTCTTGCTGCACTTCAGTAAATCTCATCTACCTTTGGGATCATATTGCTTGTATCACCTTCTGTCCTGGGATTTCTTCAGCACGCTTATCCATCTTACACTTCTTGAAAGCATCAGGAAATACTGGACACACAGAGGCGTATTCCAATAAGTGGCGGAAACCATATTTTTCGTGTCCCACAATTATTACAGAGGAACATGCCTGGCATGTCAAGCTGATTGTGAAGAATACGATGTTAGAGGTTTGGATTTTGTTTCCTAACACTAAGGTTTCCAAACGAATCAGAGCATTTTCTGCAACAGGCTGAAGTGCTACAGGGTTTATCCAAGGACCATCATTCTTCTCAGGGCTGGGGATGTTTTTTGCTAAGTTCTTCAGTACCTCTGTGCAATTTATAGGAATGCCTGCTAGCTGCCAGATACATTTTAAAGCAATGTTAAAAGAGATGCTTTCCAGCTGCAGAGAAAGCTTATCCTTGTGTCTTGAGATCTGAATTTTGCAGTGGTTTCGAACGAGCAGTTGACAAGCTGTGAGTCATTCTGTCCAAGCTGGATCTTTTAGATTTAGAGGCTCTCAAAACATTCTGACTTTGATTCATTTATATAGCTACTGTCCCCATCCCAGATGGCTAGCACATTAAAAGAATCCTAAGAACTGAAATACTGTGCAGTTTGCGGCTTTCTTGCAATGGGTTTCCATATAGCTTTGGGAGGCTTCAGTATGGAGTAGTTGCTCTGTCTGCAAAGTCTCCTTCATGCTCTTGGGTGAAGGAAAGATCTGTAATTCCAGTGGGTGTTGCAGCCAACACTTGTTGGCTCACTCCCCTCCTCTGCTGCTACGCTGCTGCGCTTCCTGCATCCATGAACGTGAGGCAAGTCCCAGCCCGGTCAAACACTGAGGAGTGTTTGGGAGAAAGGGCAACCATCCAAATGCCATGCAAGTGCAGCGCTGCCATTCTCAGGACAGGCAGGAACTTTAATGCTTTAAACTTGTCCACTGGCAGAACTAGTAACAGCCCTAGTAACAGAGCAGTTTTACTCAATTTTTAACATCCCCCCCCTCCCCCCCCGGTCATTCTAGTATTGGTATCTTTAACACGAGGAATTCCTTCCCGCTTAAAGCAGCCATTCTTCCCGAGAAAAATGCACCATCGTCCCTTCTGTAGCAGCAGACACAGAGCGACTGATGGAGCATGTCCAGGGCTGCAGAGGAATGCTGTGGCAAGACTGAGTACTGCAAGACCAACATCATCTCTTCTTCATACAGCAGGGCAATTTTCACATTCTGTATTTGTGCATGGGCATCTTTAAACATACAATTCACCTCTTTTTATATATTGGCATGGCACATCTTGCTTTTGGCTAGATCAACACTGAATCCCACAATAAATGTGCTCTGGAGGTAGCTCAGTATCTACAAGAATTAATCTGAAAAGAGGCTTAGCTGAAGGCACTCAGATGCCAAGAGATATTAAATAAAACGAGAATTTATCACGTATGTAATTATTTATTGAGCTGAGAATCCATACAAGGTAAACAAATGTTTACACTATCATACAGTAAGCATTTCCAGGGCTTAATAAAAATGATTGTCACTCACTGTGCTTCACAAAAAAATTCATTTTAATGAATAAATAATTTGATGAAATCAAAAAATATTTACAATATAAACAAATGAAAAAGCTTTGGATATATTAATCTGAGCATCCTGTATTTTGCATTTTTTAACTGTACTTCTATCAAGACTCTCTCTCTGAAATGGTACAAAGTGGATAGAAATTACAACTCAACAAAGTTAACATGATTTGGTACATGTCTTTCCATTAGTTCAGATAAGCTACATATGATTCATTTATTATGCACGTGTTAGAATGCAAATATAATGAAAATCATATATTATCAAAATGCCAGACAGCATTCTCCACAGAACAGAAATGTACACTAGGCTGTGACAATAACGGAGAATCACAGGCAACGAAATATAACAGAAAAGTACAAATTCCTTCATAAGAATATAATTGTGCTCTCTTATTTACCAGAGGACTACGCTGCTTCACCACATCAATGGCTATGTATGAATACAGTGTTCAGTAACTGCCATGTGGTTTGGAGTACGTTCATATGGGTGTCAAGCAGCAGCATTATAGTGGAAAACGGGCAGTGCAAGCAGTTTTAGAAACATCTTCTCGGGCTCTTAAAAAGAGCCAATTATACAAAGCAGTATAAGCATAACACTGAGAAGTCTTCATCTCATTTACACAGATATCATGAAGCGACTTGCTTTGTTTGCGGTGGTGAAAGGAGGAACTTTGTGTGCTCTTTATGCAATCAGCCAGAATTCAAGTATTCCAAAGCCACTTCATAGCAGAATTTGTATTGATCCTGAAAAATCAAAAGGAAACCACAAAGTCAGTTACTGAAGGAACTTAATTAAGAGGATCAATATTTCTCTTCTGTTAATATTATTTACTATCAGCTGTTGTCAGTCGGAACCAGCTATATTGAGATAAGAAAATCTTTACATTAACCAGACAATGGACACTGCACACAGTAACTTATGGCACTGCTCATATTACATGTGTATTTAGCTGCTCTAATACGCTTGTATGAGAAAAATTGACTACACTTAAGCAAATGGTCTTGCAGCCCTTCTGTCATCTGTCAAAATGCTCCTGTAGCACTTTACCAGAGCTGGAGTTATTGAAATTCCTCCCTGGAAATGTTTATCTTAAATGAGACCCAGTGTCTAGTACTTCCCAGATCTTAACATTTTTTTGAAGTTGTTCATACACTTGCTACATTTTGCAGCAAGAGCTGCTTACAGTTCCTTTGCTACGTGCAGCCCAAAGCCACGCTGAAATACTGCCCTCTCCCAGTGCAACAGGCACTGTGAGATCAGGCTTGCGCTAAATTAATTGGATTCATTTCAATTAATTTTTAGCAATTAATGGGCATGTGTAAGTTCGGCTTGTAATAGCTCTTCTGTTACCCAGGCTAAGTATTCACGTGCCAACCCTGTGCTTCAAACACAGACCTGCTGGTTTTATTCCCAGCTGCTTGGAGATGTGGCTGATCCCGTTCCCGTGGCACGTATCACAGAATCATAGAATCATAGAATCATAGAATCATAGGTTGCAAAAGACCTCTAAGATCATCAAGTCCAACCACCTTCCCAACAACACCATGCCTGCTAAACCATATCCTGAAGTGCCATATCTAAACACCTCCAGGGATGGTGACTCGACCACCTCCCTGGGCAGCCTGTTCCAATGTCTGAGCACTCTTTCAGTAAAGAAATTTTTCCTAATATCTTATCTAAACCTCCCCTGATGCAGCTTGAGGCCATTGCCTCTCATCCTATCGGTAGTTACTTGGGAGAAGAGACGTTGGTCTGTTCACTACAGCCTGCTTCACTACAGCCTCCTTTCAGGTAGTTGTAGGGGGCAATAAGGTCCCCCCTCAGCCTCCTGCAGACTAAACAGCCCCAGCTCCCTCAGCCTCTCCTCATAAGACTTGTTCTCTAGACCCCTCACCAGCCTCATTGCCCTTCTCTGGACACGCTCCAGCACCTCAATGTCCTTCTTGTAGGGAGGGGCCCAAAGGTGAACACAGTACTCGACGTGCAGCCTCACCAGTGCCGAGTACAGGGGCACGATCCCCTCCCTGCTCCTGCTGGCCAGACTGTTCCTGATACAACCAGGATGCTGCCTTCTTGGCCACCTGGGCACTGCTGGCTCATGTTAGACCCAGTCACGCAGACCCAGTCTGCACCAGTCAGAGATGAAGGGTCGGGGCTTTGCCCCCTTCACATCTCTGGGCGGCACAAAGAGGCCAAGGTTTTTCACTGACCCTCACTCACTCTCCAACTTTAAATGATGCAGTCACTGATGACGCCACGGCTTTGCGTGCACACATACCCCTCTTCCATTTTCATCCTTGCTACTCGGAATATTTAGCAATACTACAAACATTTAAATGAAAGAAAAAAGCTGGAAGAAATGGTAAGTGTGGGTTCCCTGAATCCAAGGGCCCTGGCTTCTAAAAATTCAGTTTGGAAATACCTGCTAGTTTTATGACTATTTCTGCCACTGAAATGCCTCTTTCTCTTATGCATTTTGATCAATTAATAAAAGATAACTCAGCATGTACATACAGAACACAGAGTAACAACAACAGGGTTAACTAGCTAACAGCACTCAGCCTTCACCTTCTGAACATCACAAGTAGGAAGATTACAACTACATTTCAAATATAGTCTCTTTTTCATTGAAGCAAATGTTTTAAAGGATTGTTGGCCTGTACTTGTGATTTTTGGTCACATTTTATCTGAGAAGAGAGTCCACTTTAACATGTAATAGACAAAATAATATTACAACAATCAAAAAGCCATTAACAAGCATGGACAATTTCTGAGTTCTTTTGTTGAGAGCTGTCACTTCAAAAGAAAACAAATCTTAGGTGCACATATCACCTAAGTTGTGAACGTGTTGTATGTGAGGTTTTAAGATACTGCAGGGTTCCATGAACTGCTTGTGTCTTCTTGAGAATGAGAAAAGAATAAAAATGAAAGGAAATACAGGAGCATTATGTAAATTATTCCTTTTCTGCTTTTATTGCATGTATGTTTCTACGTAAATTAAAATTATTCTATAACTATATAACAGATCAAAACAAGAGATCACCCACTCATCCATTTCCATTTTTCCATGCTCATTTTATGCTGATTTACTGATCCAGCAGAATAACTGTCATTTCCAGTAAACCCAATATCTGTCTTAAAGAGTAGACATGTATTATTTCCCACTGTGTTCACGGATGTGTGTCCTTTGTACATTTTTATTATTCACTTGATGGTGGATATTAGAAGTCTTTTTACGTTAGCTAGCTTCAGAGAAGTGTATTTATTTTTTTTTTCTAGGACACCTACTGGTAGGTCAGATAACATTTACCACAAAATGCTTTGGGCATTCTGTAACAGACATTTTGTAATACCATGTGTTCCCTTCGTATGATGGCTGAAGAATTTTATAGATTTTCTATATAGTATGGATGCAACATTCAGGTTTTTACACGCAGCAAAACCAGAGGTTTCAATGAAATTAAGAGATCAGTCTCTAGGTATGCACCGTAAAGACTCATCTAGTCAGAAAGTGCATAACAGGTATTGATAAAGCAGTCTTGAAACTATCTTTATGAAATACTGTTATAATTCTGAGCATTTTGTCTTTACCACAGAATTTTACAAAGGTAGATGAATATTACTGTTCTCATTTTTGGGATGTAGAAACTGAGGCAAAGACAAATTAATATAAGACAGGTCATAAAGGACAAAGTCAGTAACAGGATCAGGAAAGAACTCAGGTGTCCTGATTCCCTTTTGCCACGAAACCATCTACATGGAAATTGAAACCTTGCTAATTCAAATATTTGTTCCTACAATGTAGCAGACCAAGACTGAAGAGATGTGGTTCTGACTCTGCTTTGTCATTGAATTACTTTATCATGGGAAATATCCTGATTGTCCTCTGCCTTCATTCCTCTATCTGTAAAATAAGGAAAACAATACTCATCTCCTTCACAACCACTTTGAAATCTCCTAATGAAAAGGCCTTACAAGGCCTCTCAATGTCATCCAGATGTTCTTAATACAATCTCCAATTTACTAGAAGCTATTTTTACATTCTAAAATAATACATTTAGTTTTTGATTAAAAAAAATCTCTGCTGAAAAATGGAGACAGTGGCCTGACAAATCTATACCTGGAGAACTGTCACAAATGGGAACTTACAGACAGCATTTTCTTCAACTGTACATCTTCACACTGGTAATTTTCTTTATTTCTTTAAAATAACTGAATAAGAGATCAGTGAGTTCTGTGGACTTCAGCTCTGGGAGAACAGAGAACAGCAGGAATGCCAAGTCTCTATCCAAACTATACTATCTGAATGAAGAAGTAGGATATTTTTCTTAATATATAGGAAATAAAAATGTATTGTTCTCAGCATGGGGATTCTCCTCCTGAGAATATAATAGAGGAAGAGGAGCCAAATAAGCTGCTCCCTCCCACCACTGCGAAAGCTTGGTAGTTGCTTACTGATACAAGATTCATAGTTCCACATTGCTGGCTCATGGCCCCATGGTGCTGCTCGTAAACTCCCTCCTCGCTTCTCACAGCTGGCAACATCTGGCTTTTTTCCATAAGCCCGGCCAGAGCAGGGCCCAGGGGAGGATCTGAGATTTCACAGGAAGGACAGATGAGAGGCCTGTGATGGAGGATGTGGTGGGACACGTTCTATGGGGCAGGTGAGGCACAGTGATACGTGTGGGGGGGAAGCGGATAGCCCTACCCATCTGCACGTGAGCCTGAAAGCCTTGCTCCTCCCAGCAGAAATTCCTGCTTTCTGCTCATTCGCTAGCGTGTCTCACACCTAGATCTCAGCGCCTCATCTGAGAGAGGGGGATCTCTCAAAAAATTACAAGAGGCTGGACCAGCTCTGTGAGATGCCTCCTGCCTCATCTTGGGCACTCTGTAGAAAAGATGTTGAAATATGACCCAAACTTCTTTAACCAGAGCTTGCAATGTTAGCTCAGATTGGTTTAGCATCCTTGAAGCCGCTCAGATGCTGCTTCCTCCTGCCTACGACGCTAAATTGAGTACAGCTGCCTCTTAAGCAGCCACCTCTGCAGCAGGATGTTGTGAAAGTGTTTTTTATAGCCCAGGCTTCAGAACTGGGTATCACGCTACACCCGTCTCCAAGTACAGAACTACACACTGGAGTGTAAGAACCTGCTGGTTTAAGCTGTTCTGCAGCTCTTGTGGCATAGCAGCTGGCACTTCAGCAACTCTCCATTTAAAAAAAAAAAAAAGCTTATAAAACACTCTCAAGGAAAATAATTGCACATGGCCCCTTGTTTCTGAACTTCTTTAATCTTCCTATGAGATAGAGCAACCATAATTAAATGCAATATTCTGGATGTCAAACTGAAATTCATGGCTTTGATAAATATTAGGCGATTAAGCTATTTATAAAATATATAATTTGAAAATCTGGCATTTCATTTTACATAACTATTATTTCAACCATGCAAGGGCTGCTCTCCACTTGGCTCAGCCTACTAGAAAAGAAAATTAATAAGGATGTTCGGCTGAAAGTTTAAAACTCTTAAAAAATTCAAAAGAACAGAGACAAAGTCTCCTTGGGAAGAAAGCAGTGTAAAAATACTCTTACAAGTGAAGTGACTTCATTATCCCCTTTGAAAATGACTTGCTTGCTTTGTGAACAACTCCCACTGCAAATCTTGGAAATCTTACTGAGTCTTCTGAGAAAAAGGAACAATTCCTATTTAGTGGTGCAGTTAAAAAGCTCATACCAGAAGGTCCACCATGTTAGGCTTATTATTCCTCAGTGTCTTCACAGCATGGAATACATCAACAGCCCTCTGATGTCGAAGCATTTCACAAACAATACTGATTGCACAAAATGTCCCACTGCGGCCACCTCCATTCCTACAATAAAAATGATAAAATGGCTCAGTTACGACTGACTCTGTGTTACAAGTTGGTACAGCACCAGGGATGGTTACAGAAGGCCCGAGTTCCAGTAGGGAGAAACCACAGAACATTCCTGCCCCTGAAGCCTGCTGAACTCTGGGCAAAACACGATTTTTAATTGGAATTAATGGGTTGAATGATCTCAAATCTATGATTCAGAATTCAGCAGGCTGAAAGCCTGGAGCGAATTGCATGGCTGCATTTTGCACCAGCCTCCAGTGAACACTTGAGACAGCACAAAGAGGATGCTAAAATAAGGACAAGGTACTTGTGGATTCAGTTCAACACTCTTTTGCACTGCCAACACACAAGGCTGCAATGAACATCAGGCCTGGAAATGTTACAGAGGAAGTGGATCTCTGAGTTCTTTTATTCCAGATCCTGGGGCTTTCCTCCCAGACCCAAAGGTGTTTTGGAGGAACAGCAGAAGTGCCAAAAGCTCATCTGCAGAAGCCCTTCTGGTGGCTGCATGTTTAGCATGGCACGTGGTGACACTGCGATATTCCCCTGGCTGACGCACAAGGGCCAGCTGCCTGGCAATGACTACTTTTACAAGTCTGTGTATTCCCCCTCCACCCACGGTATCAGAAGAAGAGAACCCGAAGTGACTTGCTAACAAAGAAGCCAGGCACAAATGTTCATATGCATGATCCACACGGTATTTAATAATACTTTATCCCTGGTTATTTTTAATCTTCCAGAGAATCTCTTTCTTTCTGGGAACCCTTTTATTTCTACAGCTATTCTAATCAGAATCTTTGGGCTGCGCTTCACCGAAAATAATAAACCTTAATAATTACCAGAGTGCAGACTAGTTAGGTAGCAGGTCTTTCAAACCGGCTTCGCAAATGGTTGATTTTCAAAGGAAGACACAGTGTCACACATCTGTCAAATCCAGGCAGTATGAAAAGAATGCTCTCTGCTGCCAAAACATTGCCTGATATTGTGGGACTCTTGGAGAATTTTAATTAAAGTCATTTAAAAGGATTATATTAGAGCTTTTTCTTTCTTTACTGCCTGGAAGTGACGCATGTGTGATGTTGTACAACTATTTAATATCATCAGCCACCTCAGAGATAACAGTAATTTGCACTTCAAAAGGGTCTTTTCAGCTAAAGATCTCAAAACATTAATTAATCACACTGCACAATGCTCTTTTGATGAAAGTATTATTACCCCATTCTACAGATGGGGAAACTGAAGAGCAATGACTTGTTCAAGGTCAGTGATAGTGGGAATCATTAATACAGTCTTAGATTTTCCTCCATCATTCTAACATTGGATCCCAACTTTTGAAAGTGTCTTCACGTGTGCTTTTCCCATTAGCATGTCCCTTCTCCATTATGGCAGCATCTTTAAACAGATGTTTAGAGGAAGAGGGATACAACTTCAAGCACTAAAGACTTGTTCTCAAAAGATTGGCTACCGCTGAGGGCAAACAGCATGTACAAGTATTAAGCCATTACAAAAGAGGGATGGTGGCAGAGTGGATGACAGCCTGGACCAGTGGAGCACAAAGGTCACAGGAGGACAAAAATATATACCATGATTAGAGAAAGGTAAGGCAATTACAGAGCCATCATAACTGGTCTATCACACCACTTTTACTTCTGTGCTTTATGTCTGGAAGAGGAATCACCCCTCCAATACTACATATTTCTTCAGTCCTTATCTGTAGAAATAAAAGGGATGTTGTTCTGAAGGTACAATTTTGATTTACTCTGAATAAATATGCACCTTTTCCATTTGCAAAAGTTAGGGACTTTATATAAAAGAGTTAAATTGTACCCATCATCTTTTCACAGGGATCTACCAAGGGACAGAGAGGGAAACCCATCAATCTACGTAAAAAATTATACTACTCCTCTTGTATTCAAAGCTTTTAAATGAGAAATTGTATTATTTATCCAGCTCTGGATTAGACAGATGCCTCTTCACCTAAAAACCTGGCACAAATTCTGTAACGGTGTTACCTTACTTTCTCTCCTCTGTTTCTAGTACTTACAAGCAATGTACAACTGTGCGTCCCTCTCCCCCATTATATTCTTCCTGCCACTTATCCACTTGACGGATGAGCTTCAAGAAGGAGCGTTTAGAAACTGGAGTGTCTCTGTACATGGGCCATCCCAGGAACTGGAACTGCTGCACCATTCGATAGCCGTCTTGGGGCTGTAGAGATTCAGACCACAAGCAGGAAAAATAACAGCATTTTTTTTTGGTACATAATTTAGATATTTGCATCAGTGAGGAAAGTTGTTCAAGCAGCTCACCGCCGACAAACTACTAATGTAATTTCAACTGCCCTTGAGGAGTTATGACTTTTAATCTCCAACAGAGTTATTAGAAAAAGACGTTTTAAACAGAGTGCTATACAAATAGACTAGAATAGAGCAATGGTACAGCTGCAGGATCAAGCAAATAATTAATTAATATCATAGCAGGAACTTGGTAGGAAAGAGGGAGCTGCAACACAACTTCAATTATATACCCTTTTTTTCCACACGCTTCAGCATTTTAGAGAACGTTTACATGCTTCTGTCTTTTTTTACAGGAAAGGTCAAAACCTCTCAAGATTTTTTGAAGCAAGGAACATTTAAAAAACCAAACAAAATCCTCAGATTTTTTCTGGCTTATAGAAAGTCTAACTACATTTTATTTTATTGTGTGCTACTGCAGCCATCAGAACCCCTCTGGTGAAACGTTACTGAACAGTTGCTTTATGGTGATTTAAAATAAAAAAGGAGCATAGAACAAGTGTTAGTGGCAGAAAATTACAGTCCTTTGAAAAGGGCATAATAAACACACACATAAAAACTGCTTTTGTAGTCTAGGATTTGCCACTTTCACTTCTGTGCAAAGTCAGGGCATTTTAGTGCCACTTTTAAAAGAAGCAACACACAGAAATGTTTACATTACAATTTTTTCTCTAGAGTAAAAGGTAATAGAGAGGATGTAAGATTAACACGATGAGGCAATAAACCAAAGTGGATACAGCATTAGATATGTTCTTCAATGGGTTTTGTCTGCTTTATGTCAAAATTTGGAATCTGCTGATTTCCTGGCTGGTTTCTTGCAGCTGACAGCCCCTCTTCTCAAAGCACATCAGCCAGACCCAGCGCCTGCTAAAGCTCACATTAACACTGCAGGAGATTGTGCTCTTTATGGTGGCACACTTACTGCGAATGCAAGGCCTTCATAGCATTAAAGAAGTATCTTGAAGCTTACAATCTGCTTCCCTGTTAGGATACGTTTTTGGATGTGTTTTGGGGGCCTTTCACTGTCCTGAGAGCTACTGGATCTTAAGGCAGCTCCCGATTTTTTTCAGCAGGGATGTGCTTGCTTATTTGCAGCTACAGTTCTTCGGTGATCGATACTAGTCTATTGCAAAGCCTCCCTCCATCTGGGTGGGAAGACATGCCTGATCTGTGGTGGGATCTTTCTTCACTCAGCTCAAAAGACATGCCTCGCTTAGTCTTCTGTCAACTTTATGGGAGCACAAAAGCTGGATGTGAGAACATACTTGTCCCTCTGAAGTGCTTATGTATATTATGAAGTGTGATTAGTGGGACAGGTTCTTCACTAAAAGCCTGGCACTGCTATTGAAAAACTGGCCTAGTACTGGCACACAGCTTTCTTCGCATGGCACAGGATACAAATATGCAAGATAGCTAATTTCAAACTCTTGAAAACAGCACTGATTTTAGCATTTCTTGGCTACCATACAATCTGAATACTGCATTTATTTCATTTGCATTTAACACACTTGAGATATGCATTAAAATATTTGTTGCTTTGATTACATATAGAATGCTTTTTTTCTCATTGATTATGGTGTGACTAAGTATTGCACCATTGCTTTCAAATAAAAAAACTGAAAAATGAGAATGGTTTTATTTGAGATTAACTTTCATTTTTTTGTGATTTGAGTAAACTCATCTACTGAGGCAGAATTGTTTTGCAAATACAACATCCTTACTCTGGCTGCATTATAAATTCGGAATATCCGGCTGATTATGTCTTCTTCTAAATCAGCTGATACAAACTCCACCTGAATAGGACCATGTCGGTGTACTCCGTTTTCTGGCCAGTACTGAGGACACAGCTATAGGAGACAACAAACACAAAAGAACACAGTTAATCACTTTGAATTTCATGCTGCCTCAACATACTTCTCCAGATTTTTCTTTATGCTACATTTATTACTGAAATTCTCACACAGTATCTTTATAAAATAGACAGCACAGCATCCTCCTCCAGTTTCAAGCAGTCTGCTTTTACTCGTGTGGAACAAGTTTAAACAAATGCCTTTTCACTGAACTGAACATGCTATTGCTTGTTGCTGTACTCGCCATTCTCTGGTATTTGGAGTAACACATTTCTGGCACTCAACGTCAATTCTGCAATGCGGTATGACAAGACAGGGGGATGCTGTCAAATATTACCATATCTCAGAAACAGCATGAAGGCTAGAGACCAAAGGCCTGGGATCTCCAACTGTCCTGAAAAGTTGGTAATAATTCAAGCAACACCAGAACGTATGCTTTATACTATGAAGGGTGCATCGATTCTCAAAACTCAGGACTTAACATTCACATTTGTTTCACCCGTGACTGATGATATCGGCTAATATCAGCATTGCTTTAAATTTTCAATGACTGCTCAGTTTCGTCTTACGAATGCCACCTGAAAATAGTAATTATGCTTTCTGTAGTGCTCAGAAAACATTACTTCTAGGTATCTAATGATCACAAAGTAATACTACCATCATCTTGCATGGTTTTAGTATCTAATAATATCACGATGGCTTAATCCAGAAACTTATTATCGTCTGTGTTAATACTTTAAAGATTAAATCAACACTTTGCAAGGAGGTTTTTGAAGCTAGATTCTGCTTGTCCATTTTTTTTCCATAAAAATACTAATGATTTTTTTTTTCCAGGGATATTTAGAGCAGTTCAAGCACGTAGCTTTTACAAGCATTCACCAAAATTAAGTATGAACTCATGAAATTTTGTTTGCTTGCAGAAGCATTGATGTCATATTTGGAACTTTATTTCATACAGTAAAACAGCTGTGGTCTTCATTCTGCTGCATTGCTGTTGGTGATCCAGAGCTGAGCTGACAAATCACATTTACTCCAGATGTTGTTTTGCATTTCTTATAACACTTATTCCTCAACAAAGCCATTCAGAGATGACTACATTTTAGGAAAACATCATCATTTACTACATCAATTAAAAAGAAAACAGGGTCTGATTTGCAGGAGTTCACTTTAACAACTTAAAACCAGAAATTTCAAGTAGGAAAATAGACTTTCATTTATTTTAACCCCCCCCCCCCCCATGATTCAGTCTGCTGAGCAAATTACTTTCCAAATATTGTCTAAATCTTGCACAAATTTTTATTATGAAACATGCTAGTGTACAGAGTAGCAAAATACAATGCATACAACTAATGTAAATGCCAGTGTTCAGATCATTTAACATGTGCACAATTTAGTACATGTCTTTCAAATACCTAGGAATACTGTTCTAACAGATCTTTGAAAAACGCTTAAATGACAATAAGTGGAGCTCTTTGCCAGAGCTGTTTTAGGAAACCAAGACCTTCAGGTTCTAAAGAAAGCAAAAGCATTTAGGTCTGTGCATTTTGCATGCATGTGATGCTAGCAACTCTCCTTAAGTCAGAGTCACTGTGAAGGGTTGAATTCCATCTCCCAATAGAGCACAGAAATCCATATAAATTGTAATATCTAAACAGAGCTGTAAACACTCCATATATACATAAATAATAATGATAATTATTATTAATAAATCCGAATGTAACGTGTGTTTTTATTAAGCTCTGCCCTCTCTCCACTTCTGTTTGCTCTGAGGGTTTTGAGATTTATTCCTAATGAAAAGATTGTTAGTCACATTAGAGGGAAAAGGTTTAACATATTGCCGAGGCAGGTGCATTAACTGCATATCCCAATAGCTTTTAAAAGCCTGTGAGGCTAATAAATGCTTGAAATAGCCATGCACTATTGTAAATTCAACACAGCCCACAAATTAAAAAAACTCTGTTCAGCAGTCCCTAACAGTCTGACTCCCTTGAGTCTTTCCTTATTCACTCAGAAAATATTCTTAGACTCACGAATAAAAGTTTTGTCTTTCATTTCTGTTTTTCTCCCTGTAGACAGTTAAGGGCTTGGAATCAGAAATTCAGTCTTTAAAATAGTGTGCAGAACTCCTATACATTACTTTGAAAGACTAAACATTAAGATTAGTATGTTTTAAAAACAAATTCTTCATGTTAAAAAGAAATAAGAGGAAACGTTTTTCTAATTATGTGCAATACTTAACAAAGCTAAAAAGATTCTTGGACATATTAAGAGTAAAAATGACATGCAGTCTGCGATAAACAATAACAATTGCTTTTAACCAATAATTAGCAAATACTTACATATTAAGAATCCAGATTACCACTACATTATTCCAGCAGACAGCTGGTGCAGTTTGTTGCAACCAAGGTAATTGTATCTGTGTAAGAACTTGGAATTGTGCAGTTGCGAGCCAGGCTCTAGGACGCTTAGTGATTAATGCAAGTGATTAAATTGCCACACCAGAAGATACGGTTTTCCAATTTTTCTAAAGAACATGTATAGCACGCACAACTCTCTTCTAAGGTAATTACATTCCCACATACGTTTCGTTGCCCTGTTTTCTCTTCTAAAGGATGCTTAGCCTCCAATCTTGTTTAGCTCCTATCTCCTCGCTAACAATGTAATTTTGTGCCAAACACAACACAGGTCTTCACATTGGGAACACCTATCCCCTGGTAAGCAACCAAGGTCATTGACCTTTTTCAGTCAGGCTAATGAATAGCTGTTGGTTTCTGTTTGTGACTTTTGGCTATTATTAGCGTGTTTCAGACTTGAGTCAGAATTCTACAACCATCATTTTTGGTTTTTAGCAGCTCTTCCCAAATCATGTACTCTTATCAGAATAAATTATGGGCGCACGCAGTTATGTGTGTGTGCATTAACATTTTGGTGGAGAAGCTGCTGATGGTGTGATTTATTCCTCTTTCCCTATGTGTATCCGCAAGCTACAAATCAATTTTTTAGTGTGTTAGTATTTAATGTTGTTTTATAAAACTAATTATGTCCTAAAGCTGTTCTGAGATGCTGAGGGACTAGAACTCTTTTGAATGGAGCAATTTTCTGGACTTACTTGTGCAGGATCCACATCGTTCAGCATAACTATTGAAGTGCAGTGATAATCTAGCACCAGTCTCCAGAAATCTTTGACAGTATTTGGTAAGGGATGCTGCGTAACTATAAAAGCTGACGGTTGCTTGTAGCTCTGCAAAGAAACAACAAGGTGGTGAGATTGGTAAGAGATAAAAATCCATTTAGCAGAATACCAGTCATAGCCCCAAAACTTTGAGACTGAAAGCATTATTTCTATTTTCTACATAATTAATACATTGTTTTCAGCTCTTTCCTGAGATCTTATGTGCTTCAAAGTTAATAAACTGTATTTGGCCAGAACACAACTTCTGCAGATGTTACATTTCTGAAATGTATTTTATGCCACAGGTGTAGAGTAAAATCATCAGAGGTTTTGCCTCCAATGCAACTTCTACAAAATTTCGAGCAACAGTGTTATTTTGAGCTGTTAATGGACAGATTAATCTTGGCTGTCTGCACTTTCCTGTTAATTTGAATGATGCCCATGAAAGCAAATATCTAGTTATTTTTCAGAAATGTTGTTGAAATTCTGGTCTGTCTGACAGCAGCGAGGACACCCGGGGATAAATTTTAGTGCTCTTTGTATGTCACTGACTGAGCTGTTTGGTGGAACTGCTCCATTGCGGATCTCATACTAGCATTTTCACTTACGTCCTCGTGAGTGCTGAAGGCCAGTGTGGCCATACGAGGGCAATTGTTGGGAGAGGTTGCCATTGTCTTCATTAAGGAGGTCAGGGAAGCCTCTACGTGCCTTGAACTGAAGTAATTGTACCACAACGGGGATACAATCTGATCAGCTATTTGCATCTTTCTTTCAGAGACAGTCACTGAAGAGACCACAGAAAATGAATCCAATGTGTTCTGGGGTACAGATGCAGACATGCAAGACTTCAGTTCTGTGTTTTGGTTTCAGCAAACCGCAAACAGCAGGTAACGATGCTGCTGGTACATCAGTCAGCTGCGTTCTGTCCTATGGGTCCCATCTTTCTTGAAGTTGCATGCAGATGAGAGATGCTCGAAGGGCTCTGCATTACTCCCTAACTTCGAAGCCCCAGCAGTTTTTTAAGGAAAACCATTCTCAAACTCATTCTGATACCCTCTCCCCTCTACACTGCCCTAGTGAGGCCTCATCTGGAGTACTCTGTCCAGTTCTGGGCTCTCCACTTCAAGAAAGATGAGGAGCTACTGGAGAGAGTCCAGAGGAGGGCTATAGGATGGTGAGGGGAGTGGAGCATCTCTACCACGAGGAGAGGCTGAGGGAGCTGGGCCTGTTCAGCCTGAAGAAGAGAAGGCTGCGAGGGGACCTCATAAATGCTTACAAATATCTCAAGGGTGGGTGTCAGGAGGATGGGGCCGAACTCTTTTCAGTAGTGCCCAGCGACAGGACAAGGGGCAATGGGCACAAACTGAAGCACAGGAAGTTCCGTCTGAACATGAGGAAGAACTTCTTCACTCTGAGGGTGACGGAGCACTGGAACAGGCTGCCCAGGGAGGTTGTGGAGTCTCCTTCTCTGGAGATATTCAAGACCCACCTGGACAAGGCCCTGTGCAGCCTGCTGTAGGTGACCCTGCTTCGGCAGGAGGGTTGGACTAGGTGACCCACAGAGGTCCCTTCCAACCCCTACCATCCTGTGATTCTGTGATTCTGTGTGATACTGAACAATGAAAATTATGCTTGCTACCCCTTCTGCGTGCAGTGGGCTCCACAGGCTTACATGCAGTGATCATGCATGTCAGCTGATGGAGGAGGAGAAGGGGAAACACATCATCTTGCCTGCTGGAGACTGAGTGTTTAGAGAGAGGGACGAACGTCTGCTCTTGTCTGTCAGTGCAGGGATGTCGCAGGGGCCTGGCTAGGGTGCTTCAGGTGGAAAGCAATCCAAATCACCTCCTCCCTCGGAGCCTTTTGCCCATATGCGCTTTTGGATCCAGCTCACTGTTTCAGCAGTGAGGAAGGGGAGCATATGCAAAGCAAATATTGAGACGCCGTTCTTTCTGAGCAGTACTTAATTTAGAGAACAAAACAGTACTGAACTCTCCAGGAAAGAAGACAATGTAATGGCAAGGCTGTAAATTGCAGATCAAGGAAGCTCTGTTCTAATATGAAATGTCATTGACCTGCTGTGAGAACCCAGACAAGTCACTTCAACTTTTGTTCTCAGTTTCTCCACACAGATAAACATAAATATAATACACCTATGTTTTCACAGGAGTGTTTTGAACTTAGGCTTATTTTAGGAAAATGCTTTGAGAACTTGGAAGGAAAGAAATGCAAAAACTGCTATAAACTGTTATTACTCTAGCTTCACTTTTCAAAAAGGCCATTTACAATGTGTTCGTTCTTTGCTAACCTCTGTTTTCTTGTTGTTTATGTGTTTGACAACCGCAATTACTATAGCTCTAAATTGTCCAAGATAGGCTATAAATATCTACAGACTGTAAAGGCAGTTTAAGTGCCTTTTTACTGATACTCTATTAGCAGGATTAGAACTACCATAGATACATTAGAAAAAAAATCCACGCACACACACGAAGAGGAACCATTCATCCAAACAGAAATAAACAGAAAGACTGAAGTAATAGCTTGTGTACTATCTTGTGCTGACAGACAATTATTTTTTTGTTAATTACCACTTAAATTAGAAACAAAGGGAACTGAAATATTGCTGCAAACCTTAATATCCTATTGAACTGCCTTAGTGTCTTAATAGGTAGCTCTTTTTTTCTTGGGCCAGATGGTTAAAAATTCAAGCACTAGGGAGAAATCCAGACACATTTAATTTATCAAAACTCCCTGCCTTGCTCTCTGAGCATGGCTTTGGAACCTTGGCTCTGACATAACGTCTGTGGGATCCTAAATGTACTTGGGAGTTGAAAGATTTTGTGCCATGTTTTTGGAAAACAAGTTAGAAGGATTTCAGTCTTCTGCTGACTCCACTTGCTCATTTTGGAGGGCTGCTTATTCCCTTTTTATTATTAATGATGTAGTGGAGACTTACATCCATCAGTGCAGCATTAATGTAGTTACTGCTCTCCCCATCTATCGTTATGAGGAAAGGCAGGCATCTGTCTGGAGGCAGAACATCCATACAGCGATTCTTTTCATGATTTCGTGGTAAAAGTGCTATGCTGCAGTCTTCTACACGCAGTGTCGGAGTCACCATATTCAAAGTCTTTCAAAAAGAGTAAACAATACAATAGAAAAATTAACACAGCAGTGAAAGCATCCCAAAATGTTTAAGAATAGATCAGCTCAGCATTCAGTTTCAGTGGGAATCAATATGCAGAGAAATGAAAACACATCACAGTCAGCAGGGTCTGGATGCAAAAAGTCTTGGAAGTATACAGAACTGAAAAAATAATGTCAAAGACAGCTGCAGGGTAACCTGCCTTCTGGAGAAAGGACAGTGGAAGGAATCGACATACTTCCCCTGACTAAAAAGAAGATTCTACTACTACCCCACTGCATTCTTTTAGGATTTAGCATTATTCAATAGCAATTAGTGACATGTTATTTTCCCTTTTTTGCAGTCTTGCCCTCCCAGGCCTGGTCTAAAATTCACACGTTTATAAGCAAGCACTTAAGAAGAAGTGTTTAGCGTAGCTGAACTGTATGGCTTCTAGGTACTGCTAGCCACAACTTACCCTAAATTCCTCTTTGATCTGGCTGGAGTTAGTTTGAGGATCCAGTTTATTCATTTCGTAGTAAACAGACCTAACTTGAGAAGCTGGAATAGATGTGTCCCCACAAAGACAGGCTTCCAGGATAGCATCATGGATGAATACATACTGTTCCTGGTAAAGCAATTAAAATAATTACCGACATAGAGAACACACTCTATTAGTATTTCGGTAAATAAAAAATAACAACCTATATGGTTGCCACTAATCCTCTCTGACTTTACCAGCACTGAAGCAAGACCAGAAGGAACAACAGCAGTGCATAAAACTTTATCCCACTCATTTAGAAATTGATATAGAAGGATTGACTCAAACTAGTTACAAGTATAAACAGAAGTGCAGTAACACTTTATAATACAACTCAGAATGTTTCTGGTTTTCTCATTCCCCTGCACAGTTCTGTAGGTGCTATCACGTAACTGAGCCTCAGCAAGATGTACTTCAGGATGAATCCTCCCCGGAGAGGAAACCCTCATGATTTTCTTTTTTTAAAAAAACCACTGTGAACCTTAAGTGCAGCATAACTATGCACTTGTTTTGGCAGCGATTCTTCAGGTTTGTATGTGGATTATTTTCTGCATACGATTGAATAAACTACCTTCTGGATGGTGCCAACCACAAAGGGGCTCTAGTTTTATCGGCCAGAAGAATATTTTTTCTTGCAAAGCATAAGGCAGTTTTCCAGCAGATTAACAATACCTCAGTCTGCACCATGTTAACTCTCCGAGATCGAAGCTCCCTCACGCAATTGTATATGTCTACAACGCCTTCCCTTTCTGCCATATCTAGCATGATGTCAATAACAATGAAGCATCCAGTTCTGCCAGCACCAGCACTAAAGTAAAAGAAAAGCACAGTTAATGTTCTGCAGTGTAGTGGAAAGTGTGAAGTGCAGGGGTTCATCTTGCAGGTACTTGAGCAGTGGGATGATTACTGAAATTAAGCCTTGTATTCAGCCACTCGCAAGATTTCAGACTCAGTTTTTCTGTTCTTGTTTATACTTTAGTTATTAAGTTATTGTGGGTAGAGTTCCAGTGGCTTCAGCAACCTGTGTGGGGATTACACACTACAGGAGAAGCAAAAATAGGTCCTGAGTTTTGTGGACAACACAACGGAGGGATTTCTGTTCTGCCTACCTGCAGTGAACAACCAGAGGGCCAGCGTTTGGTGGGCTCTTGGACTTGACCTGCCGCACAAACCCCAGCAGGCCTGTCGCGTGGTACGGTACGCCATGGTCTGGCCACCCAGTGAAGTGAAACTGCCGAATTTCTCGGATCTCATGAGCACCCCTCTGTTCAAAAGACAAGGGTTGAAGAAAGAAAAACAAGCTGGAATGTGAAAGAAAATGGACAAGAGACTTCGCAAGAATGTAACTTCAAAAGCCTGAGCCTTGCTGAAAAACATCCACCCCCTGCCAACAGCCATATCTGTACAGACCGTTGGAGAGCTTTCTCATAGCAGGAGAGCACGTTCAAAGGTTACGTATCAACTGGTTTCAAAGCCTTACCACAAAATAGAGTAATTTAGCACTAGATTGGTTACAAACTTTTAGCAACAAGATAGACGTTCATCTCTGTATTTAAGCACTAGGCTGCTTTGAAAACGGTGGCCTTAAGATGCATGCCATGATCACAGAACAGGTCAGCAGCAAGGCCATGAATGCGGAGCACAGATGACATTTTTTTCCCCCACTGGTCTCCACAGGAGTTTTGCTGCTGACTTCGGGGAACTACAGCTTCAGCATAATTTTCCATCTCATTTGTCTCCTTCATTGGTCCAAAAGAAACGCCTGAACAAGAAGAAACCTTTTTGCACCTCTGATCATAGGGGCTGCGCTTGTAGCCCTCCACATGCTCACCCTTCAAGTGATTTGCCACAGTCCACAAGGACATGGATATGGTGAGACAGGTATGAATGAGAAGCCGATCGTGTAAGTAATTTCCCTTAGGACTTTCTGGAGCAGTCTGGATAGTAGAGATGTGCATGCTAAGTTTGATTTTCTTAGTGCTTGTATATCCCCTTCCCCCTCTAAAAATGTAGCTGCCAGTATTTTATTCTCATTAGAAATCCACAGACCAGAGGCCATCATACATATTTCATAAGCAAACAGCAAAATTATGACATATCATGTCTAGGCTGGACTAAATGTCAATGATATTAATAACTGGTGGTTTACAGTTTTTCTTCTTAAAGATGTATTTCCTGTCTTGAGCTGGTTTGCATATAAAAGGTCTAATTCTTTTTGCATAATGAAGTAATATACACTTCCTAATTTATTGCTAGTATGCAAGCTAAAAGAGTCTGGGATTTTCAGTGGTTGAGAAATTTTGGCTGTGCCAGGGCTACATGACTGGAGTGGGCTTGGTGTATCTTGGAGTCCTGATGCCCTGACAGCTCAGGCTGGGGTCTGTGGAGGCTGGGCATCTGCGCAGAGGGATATTCACCCTCAGCTCCCTCGGAAACTGCGACACACAATGGCAGGCAAGGGAGAAGATGAAGACCATATGCGACACTGGCGTAGACTGAGAAGATCACACCCTTGCAACAGAAATGATCTTATGTCCTAAAAAACAATTTTAAAACATATTGAAACCCAGAAACAAACGAAGTAATTTGCATTTTAAGACAGTCTAGAAAGCAAATTCAAGTACAATTTGGTCTCTGTACTCTGGGGATTTTAGAGTGTGTTAGTTAACACCGTTTTGCTACTGTAAGCAAGGCCTCCAGCTCCATGAATAGCTGTGTGTAGGTGGGGTATCCATGTCCCAAACACTTTTATGTTGCTCACAACAACTGCCCACAGTTCCCTGAGAAACAAAGATCCCATACAAAAAAGCAATACTATGATTATACAAACTGAGGACTCAAATGAGTACCCCAGACAAATTCTTCATGCCGTACACAGCCTTGATTTTCAAGCAATTTACAGAAAGTAAACTGCCCCTCCAAAATAATGTGCCCAGCTGTTGTGCAGATCAGGACATGTCCTGTGTATCTTGTGCATTAGTTTTGAAAATGCTGTCTGTCATGCTGACGGCATTTTTGTCTGTCATTGCTAACACTCAGCTACCTAGAAAAGGTTTTGCATATAGGGTACTTTTATAATGAGTTTGCTTATTATACCTACAAATGAATGATTTTCATGTCTGTAGCTTCCCTGCTGGTTTCTAAACCCAAAATAGTAACACAACTGCATGAATCATAAAAGCATATGCTCAGCTTGGAAAGACTGTATTTTTTACTTTTTCTTTCAGTTGAAACAAACACAAAATGGTGTACATTGCTAACAAACCCTGGGATGTTAAAAAATGCTACAAATACTTATGGTGCTGCTGTATGTTGCTATCTGAGTAAGTCATCTGAGTTAACTGTTGTGCTGTAAAGGAACTGCTCCAAAGGAACTGCTTATGCACACAACGTAAAGTGCTTCCAGGAAGTGGTCTTCAGAACCAGAGTCTAATTTTGGGTTCAATTTTCTTAGCATCATCCCCCTATTCCTCAATAATTACCAAATAGCCATTTAAAAAAATAAAAATAAGTGATCAATTTAGCTCCAAAGAAATCAACTTCTAAATTGTATTTTAGGAACAGGTATGAGATGTTCATCCACAAATAGAAAATATGGTCAGAAGGAATCTCTGGAGGTCTCCAGTCCAACCTCCTGCTCAGAGTGGGTCTATGGCCAGCACTAGATCAGGTCAGCAGTGGCTCTGTCTAGCTGAGCCCTGATGACCTCCAAGTATGGAAATTACACAGCGTTTCTGTGTAACCTGCTCCAGCACTGCACTACGCTCCATCTGAAGGAGTTTTTCCAGTGCAAACCTTCCATGCTGCAACTTCTTGGCCATTGCCCCTTGTTTTGCCAACCACTACCACTGAGAAAAATGAGCAGAATTTGGTGCCCCTGATTTTCTAAACGTCTTTGAAGTACTTGCAGGCTGCAATTAGATCTTCCTTACGCTGCTTCCTCACCTGTACGACACTGAACAAGGCCAGTTCTCTTAACCTCCCCTTGTAGCTCATATGTCCTACATCCTTAACCATCTTGAATGTCAGATGTTGTCCCAGGATGTCACAGCCTGTACTGACACACAGGGTTAATCCACCAAAGGTGCAGAACTTTGCATTTTTGCTTGTTGAATTACTAAAGTTTCTGCTGGCCTAATCTTGAAGTCCTTTGGAACTGAGGCTCCAATGTTCAGTGTTTCAACACCATCCTTCACTTAGTATTACCTGCAGATTTGGTTAGGGTGCACTCTGTCTCATCATGCAGCTTGTCTTACAGAGGCTGAAAAGCATCAGTCCCAGTAGATCAGAAAAACAAATTCGAGAGAATTATGATGGAAGAGGTGTACAGACTTGACCTCCCCATACCATTGTGAGAGTTAAAAAATATGGAAAATAGGGCAAAAACAAATGTACTTTACTCAGACTACACTGACACTGCTTTTAGAGGCTTACTGAAAAACTACCAACTATTAAAAAGCAGTGTCTAAATGAAATCTTTTCAGATGGAGTTTTTTTTAAGAAATAAAATGTTTAGTGCCTTTTATCTCTATCTGTTCTAATGCACTTACTCAAGACAGTTTGGTTATGATCAACTGTAAAATCCTCTAGGTCTTTTTTTCCAGTCCCAGTTAAGAAGCGAAAAGCTAACATCAAAGCATGGGCTTAAAATTTGCAGAATAGAAATAAACCACTGCTTCATCTACTTCAAAGTGTAGCCACCGTTTTTCATCTGTTTATTAAAAATATCTAAATGCAATGAAACAACAGGCTTGAATGAATTCATTGTACAATATGTATAGTGGTAAACATGATACATTATTTCAGTTCCTTCAGACCGCATAATTCTATTATCATTACCCTCAGGTTGCTGTATTGATGCACATTTAAGTATTGGATTGGAGAATAAAATAGGAAAAAACTAATTTCTTTGTTACTGTGGATATATGTACAGAGACCCTGAGGGGTCGTCTTTTTGGCAGTTTCATCTACCTGGGTGGAGGATTCTTTGATACTAAAGATTATGTTCTTCAAAGCCATAATTGAATACTATTTCATCATTAGAGAGAACCAGTATATCACAGGTACTACAATTAAATCAAAATGAATTTTTTAAGCTAAGTAGGTGAAAATCTACTCATGGAGATACTGAGAGAACATGACTGCAGCGTGCCATGAGGAATAGCAAGTCTTCCAAGGAGGCCCTTTCATTGTTCTGCAACTCAACTGAGTCTTGATACATACAGCTAAAGACTGCTGTCCTTTAACAAAGTCTGAATAAAACGCCTGAACTGACATAAAATGCACGACACGCTTCAGCGTTGACTGAATCTGCTTGTTCTCACTTTCAGTAAGTACCTTATCAGTTAGTTGTATGCTGCCCATATATTGTAAGCTGTTTGGGAAAGATACAAGGTCTAGTAAGCATCAAATAAATTCATGGCATTATTCTAATGACCAGTAATACAACACACTGACTGGAACTCTCCTTCTAAAGACGGATTCCGCGTGAAAAGTGAAACAGCCTTGAGAAGAAAATTAGCTTGTTTAAACTATGCCTCTGCAGACCAGGAACACGCCGGCCCAACAGATAACGGTATTCTCCACCATTGACCCCTGAATAATGGTGCATGCACCCTCTGGTACAGACAGAAAATGATTGTGGGGAACATCAGATGGGAAAACAGCACGAATGTGTTTTTCAATTGATTGCTGGGAGGGAGGCTTCGATTTCTGCTAGGCAAGGAACATCACTTTTTATAGCTCAGGCAGGGGCCAGCAGCGATGGAAAGCGCAGAAAAGTTGCTGTATTTAAAGAAAAACACAGTCTACCATAAGAGGGCGGTAGTCGTTTACCCAAAGAAAAGCTACAAAACCGGGATGTCAGTCAAAAGATTTAACTTTCCCATGTTGAATCTGTATATAAGTTACTTAGGCAGATACCGTTGTATTTAAGGAAACTGAATTTGGTAACTTACCTTTTCTACTGCAAATGTTCGAATCACATACTCAGCCAGGAGCTCTGTTTCTATCAGGGTAACTTTAATGTCTTTATATATCTCTGTGTCATCTGGCCAGTATTTGCAGCATTTGACCTTTAAAAAATACAAAAGAAATTAAGGTTCATTTATTTTAGAAAGCTCACACTGAATCTATTCTGTATTCTGTGCAGTGATTTCCGATTTAAAATGCAATTGTGCAAAACATTCACATTTCCTACACGTGGAAATGATGAATGTTTAAGGGACATTGCCTTTTCTTTTTTTAAGAGACCTTTCAGATTTGCAGGTGAGATTTGAGTTGTGGTTAGTAAAGTAGGCAAATTTGTAGAGAGCACAAGAGATATTCACACCCTGCGTAACTCATTTACAGCAACTGTTCATTTCCTCTGCTTTCCAACGCAGGGTGTGCCCAGAGGGACGACGACCACCAGAAGCTTTTTTCCCCAACCTCTAGTTGGTGATTTGTCTCAAAAATGTCTTCCTATCTTCCAAATGAAAATGTGTTTTTCAGACAGGAAGGATCTTTTCTACTGTTCGAAAAGTATCTGTTTTCTCAGATTAACCTGACAAAGGAACTGATGAGACCTCACCTGGCAAAACTCAACACTTGAAGTCAAGAGATGAGTTTTATGTCTGGGCTTTAACATCAATTCATGAGATGACCCCAAACACTATGGGTGGGATTCATCTCACTGAGCTAAAACTAAGATGAGTAGGATGAATGCCTTCTGGAGACACCTTTATTTTTGTTAACTATGAAAGGAGTCTGCCTTTGCCTAGGTGTTTGACTTCTTGATGACTAAGGTTAGGTGAGACAAATTACCCTTTCCTCCATAGCGATTTCACCTGGCTTCTGGAGCTGTGTGTTCTTGGGAAATTTATCCCGGGATATGGAGACGCAAAGAAAGTGGGTTTTGTGGAGATGGAAAGCAAGTGGGTTTTGTGAACTGTATTTCAGATTTTCTGAGCCTTGGTGTGGCCTAGATGGGATGGACTTCACAGTATTTAATGTCTTAAAACATGCACTATTATTCTGCTATTTTTTAAAGTGGGTGGTTGTGGGGACCATATGAGGCAGAGAGCTGACAGACTTAAGAATTTTCTCCTCCTTCCCATTTGTGTGGACAAGGCGGTGGGTGGGGAAGCTAACACAGTACTTACATATCTCGATTTTATTCTGCTCTGTCACGGTAATAGCTATGCTATCACCACTGCATCTGGCCATTGTCCAGTAGTGCAGTACGTGCTAGGAATAACATCTGTTCTACATCTGCTGCATGGAATGGCTTCTCTCTTTCTCTGACCGAAGGGAAAATTTAAAATGGATCTTTTAATACATGTAAATCTACTGGTTTACTTAAATATACACTTAAATTGATTGGGTAAAAAACCTGAACTCTTCAAATTTCAATGGAAAACCGATTAAAAAAAATTAAACTTCACAATTGTTAAAGATTATTTCTCAAACCCATTTTCATGCCAAAATATTTGGATTACTATCATGTCTATTCTTGAGCAACAGGTAAAATTCAACGATGTGTGTATAAGCATACAGTGAAAACTGTAAAGCATGATTCAAATGATTTATTTATTCAAACTCCAGGGTCAGTATATAAAGCGGGATTATACAGAGGGTCAAACCTTGTCCTGTCAGGCAGAAGAAAATACTTTCCTCAGAATTTGTTCCTAGAGACGTAGCTGATAACCATGTACAACTCCTCTTTACTGTCTGGACAGAAGAGAGGTCTTGCCACACCAAAGTGGTAACACTGGCAGATAAAACCAAAAGTTTCTCAGGGCACGGTCAGTAGTTCTGACCCTTATTCTGACTCTTTAGCAGGATAAAACTGAAATCTCAATATAGCTGAGTTGAAGGGCTTGAAAAACACATCCCCACATCAGGATCCTCTTCAGCGAAGAAGAGTAGCCTGGTCATAAGCCCTGGCTCCCAGCCACATCCTAACAGCTTCTTGCTGCTTACACAGCTGATGGAAAGCTCCTAGAGCAGCACTGAACTTCAGGTAGCTATAAGCACATTTTTATTTATTTCTCTATGCTTGTCTTCAGGCCTAGTAACTGCATTAGTACTGGCTAAGAAAAATTCTCTTACTCTTCACATCTCATCTGGTTTTAAGCACAGTTTCAGGACAACTGGCAAAAACCAGGTTATGTGGTTCCCTTCCATCAGGAGAGGCTTGGAGCTGGGACACTGCACAGTCCTCGCAGTGGACTCCAGTACCAGGGGCAAGGGCAGCACGGCTGCTCCACCGACCCTGCTCACCAGCCGGTGAGCTGACAGGGCGGCAGTGTGGATGAGAAGGTTTCCACCAGCCGAGGGACAAACTGAGGGACAATCCCCATATGCCTAAACGGCAGGGTCTCTGGCAAATGCATATTCATCTCCACAGCATATATATCAGCTATAAGCAATGAACAACAATTTCAAAAGCATTAAACATTGCTGCATGCAGATTAGTAGTTTCTGCTGCTATCTATTGTTGCATCTACTTGATATTTATTCAAATCTTATTTGTTTAGATGTATTTCCAAAAACCCTTTGATAGAAGCTAAGTGAAAAACACTGAATGCTCATTGTTTTGTCTGTGTTGTTAAAATAGCCCAGACAACTTGCACATTGTTCAAATCCCTCAGTCCGGCAAACTGGCCCTTTTATAGTCATTGCCGGGAACTCTCTGAAAGGGGGTTTTCCTACCTATGGCTAAGATGATTTTTCGACTCTCCATGCAGATTAAGGCAATTCATGCTGCCTCCGGACTGGAGCAGCCCACTGACAACCCCATCTCGGGAGCTGATTCCCTTCTCCTTCCTGTTCACTGATCCTTCCCATAGGTGGAACCTGAACCACACGAGGTCGGCCAGCGCACGTAGGAAGGGAGCAGCTGCAGTGGTGATCCCAGCAGCAGCACCACTGATCCGCACGTCTCTTTGTTGCTAACTTTAGCCTTCTGATGGGCGCCTGTCATCTTCCAAACAGCTCTAGTTTAGTAAAATAAACAACTGGGGAAAAAAAAAAACCAACCCTGGCTGAATTAAATTGCTCAGCCTTGAAGGAAAACATGCCTGTTTCTAACTTGGTAAGTCTAGACAGTCTGGATTATGACTAAGAACTAGGGACATTTAGAAAGACCAATTTGGAAGAGAACAGTCCCCACCTTCTTACGCCTCAACTGTTGGATTTGCTTCCATTCTTTTTTTAAACCTTATTTAAGATGATCCAGTGGAATAATTAGGGAAGCACTGGGGGATGTTGCACAGAAGTTATAGCCTTTCACGCCTCATGCAGCTTGGGCCTGCTGGGGATTTCTTACTCTGCTGCACAGGGGACTTTGGGCACGGAGCAGATTGGGGCTGAGCAGAAGGATCCATGACAACACAATTTCCTGAAAACTCTCCCAAGCGCAATAGTGGCTGTAACAGCCATGGGAACGGTGCCAGAGCCGCAGCCAGAGCCACAGACCAACACTAAATGATTCACTCACTGAGAAGGGGGGGAAATCAACCTTTTTTTAAAAAAAAAATAGAAATCAGGCTTTTTTCCTACTTTTGGCTCTTGTTCTGCAATGCTGCTGCACGTGCTGAGCTCTAAACATGGGAACTCTGTGGACTCCTGATGAGCCAAAAGTTAAGTAAATGCTTAAAGACCAGTCTCCCATTTCCTCCAGGACCTCTCAAATACATGCAAA
Source organism: Opisthocomus hoazin (assembly GCF_030867145.1). Classification (NCBI taxonomy): domain Eukaryota; kingdom Metazoa; phylum Chordata; class Aves; order Opisthocomiformes; family Opisthocomidae; genus Opisthocomus; species Opisthocomus hoazin. The sequence continues at coordinate 59,326,021 of NC_134416.1, read as the reverse complement.
TGTATCTTAAAGACAGAAGTAGATTAAATAGTGTAAATCTAAATCACACTTACAAATGTTTTTTGGATCAGGGCCTTTATTTGTACAAGAAAAGACAATTGCAACAAAATAGAATATGGTTTTACTCATCAAATATGAGAAACACTGCTGGTAACATATGTTTGTTCATTTTTTCTTTTTAGCACAGCTTTAGCTACTGTGACTTGATGAATCTCTTTGCCTTTTTATAAACATTTGGTACATGTTTTACAAAAAAAACCTACTAACAGAAGGTTTAGCTAAATAATTGATACATGAATCCAGAACTGAATATTAAATGCATTAGATATTTTTTTCACACAGTTGCTACCATAACAGTAAATATCGTCCCCAAAGTAGAAAACATAATTTTGAAATCTCATCTGAGCAGAACTATAATTAAGAGTTTGTTCAGATACACCCCACATTTATATCCTAACAACGTGCCAAAAAATACAGATGTTCATCACAAGATGAGATAAAAGGGTGAATGCCAGAGACATAATGAAAATGCTCTGGTTTAATCTATTCATCCCAAGGTACACCGTCCAATTGTTCCAAACATGTTTATTTTACTAATAATTTTAGAAATTTGGAGAAGATGATTATCTACTTCCACCCCCTAGCTCCATCCCCCAGCAAAATAGTCTAATGTGAGCAACTAAGAATTAAAAATGAAGGTGGAAAGTTGTTGTTGCTGCTTCTAAATATAACAAACAATGCAGGCAGTGGATAGCTAATGAACACAAATTGTGACTTCTGAAGCTGTATATTTAGCCATTTGGCAGTGTGACACATCTAGCTAAAGGCGGTATGAAAGCCAGTACAGTAATTCATTTACTTAGAGGTCTGGAATAGGAAGAATATTACAGAATTAATATGTGAGCTGGCTGTGAGATACACTTTGTAGTTCATACAGAACAGTTTAAATAACACTGATTATTTAAAGTTTCCAATTTCCTTTGATTCTGAAATATTCTTAGCAAAAAGGTGATATAACTGGCTATGCACTGCATGGATTGTCGTTAGTGAACAGCAGTATTATATATTGTAATTTAAAATTAATCGTGAACTAAGTAATGATGATAAGTCAGACATAAATTTTGAAGTGAAACCTTTAGGATCTAAAATGAAATAGCCAGCCAAGCTCACTGGTGAAAATTTGTAACAGCTAGGATAACATCATATACTTTCATTTGGCTAACTTGAAGCAAAAGGACATTCAATAATTGAAAGTATTTTTATTTAAATACTTCTCAAACAAAACAATGCGTTGCGATTTAAGAACATTTTTTAAAGTTATAAAACAACCTTTGACAGAAGATAAAACCCAGTCTTTCTTTTTTTCATTTTCTTTGTTTGCTTTTGAGCTAGTCAGTTAACTGATTTATACCGCATTTCACAATTGTGCGAAAGAGGTATGGAAGAGTATTGAGAAATACAACATTTAAGATACTGTTCAGCACCATCAGGTGAATGGGTCTGTATAAAGGCAATCAGAAGTCTTTGCATTGTTCACAGCTCCCAGAGAGGGAGAGATGTCTCCATGAATTTTACTAGCTCAGTCTAACTTCTTCCAGTGACGACTCAGAGCTGATATAACTCTCCACCTTCTGCTGCCCTATGTTGCCCCAGAGCACAACCCTAGGGCGCCTGGTGGATGCACTCTCATTTAACTTCTGCCCAGAACAGCTGGCTTTCTGGACATGTCCAGCAGTAGCCACATACTAACGCTTTCTGCCTAAGGGAATGAGTGTGATCCCTTTGTTCTTAAGAATCAGCTATACTGTTAGCATACCATCAACCTGGTAGCTTGGGTTAGATGAAATGAAGCTGACAGGCCAAACCCATGGTGCGGCCTTCCTGTGTCCACAAAAAAGAATCAATCCAAAAGAATTGCTGTTGGGTAAAGGTAACCCAAGGTAAAGCTGTTCTAGTGTTCCCACCTCCGTTGCTAATACCAACAGAAGAATATGGATTGCCTCTGTTTCACTGTTTATGTTCAGGAAGTTTTGTCTCCCACTGGTCATTAAAAAAGGTTGTAAATTAGTGCACTATAGTACAGCCCTGGAGATAAAAAGGCTGAGAACAGAGCACATGAGAAGGGTGGTCCCATGCCAAGATGAAGGTCCCAAGCCAGGATTAGCTGGAGCTCCTCAAAGCCTGTCTTAATCCCTTACACAACTGTGAAATCATGGGCATATTGCTCAGATCCTGTGCTCTGAGGACCTGATGTGCCTGCATCGAACAGAACAGCCTGTGCTCTGAATCATGCTTCCGTCCCAAGAGCAAAATCATGCCATTTTTTGAGCTACAGAGAACCATCAATTTAGCGGATTGCCTTCTGGCTCTGAAACCTGATCGTCTGAGGTTAGGTTAGAAAGCTCTACATGCTACTTTGCTGGGTGAGGTAAAACTATTGGTGCCTCCAGGATACTTCTTCCTGCGTGGAGAGACTGAGATTAATTTCATGAGACTGCTGAGGTGAGGCAACTTGCAGTGATGAAGCCATTCTGCTAGCCCCAACATTTCAAAGAAGAACTTGAAGACCTCTTTGCAAACTGCACTTATAGTTGTATCCTACACCTTGGCAGCACTTCAGCAGCTAGCACAACAAGGGGGTCGATGTATTTGTGTATCCTTAAACCTCTTTTATTTATTTCTCAGAGTGAATTATCTCAATTGGATTAGTGAGCATTAAGATATTAATCTCTGTTGATTAACATTCTTTGAAACATAGCTTTTACTGGAAACGAGAATGCATCAAAACACAGAGCTGAAACCACGTCTGCTCTGAGTGTCATGGGATAGTGCTGAAAGCTTGTGGGTTGATGCCCTGTTTGATGATGCAAACATTGCTAACCTGGGGACATCTTTATTAGATGATTGTGGAGAGTCCTTCCTTCTCTTTGCTGAAGAACAACAGCCAGTTTTCTTCCCTAAGGGCTCCTCCCCTGCTACACACAATGGAGTAATGCCAACTTGTTTTTTTCTGGTTAGAAGTCTAGGAAGCTGAAATCTGTTTTGACGATGAGAAGGGTTCGCTGACTTGAAAGATTAACAATAGTTTTAAATTACAATTGTTTTCTTTATTTCTCATCGATACTCCCTAAAAGTATAAACTCTACTCTATCCAACAAAAGATACTGGAATGACAGTGAAACCAAAAGTAAAACAACAGAATATAAAATAACACATATATATCACAAGCACAGGTCCCAGGTTTTCTGGGTAAACATGATTAGGAAAAAAATTCTCTCCAGATGGGGAAGGACACTATTTATAGGTTTTAGAAGCTGAGACTAGAATTACTTAGAGCTAGGGAAGGGTTTCATACAGAAACCTTTCTCCCTCTCATCTATAAAATGTAGTTTCTTTCTTTCAGCAGAAAAGTTAAAATGAAATCTTCGTCACCAGTATGCTTACAAACTCTTTGGCACACCTCCTGAGGAGCACTAATGCCAGTATCCTGAACTAATTCCACTGTAGGTAATTTGGCTTATTACATTTAGGGGCAGTTTCAATTAGATAGAGTGTTTTTCCATTTATATTAAATACAAATGTGCTATTTGTGAGACATGTTAAAGAGTTACTGTGTTTCACCTCTGCGGTATCTCTGTAATGGGTGAGCTGAATTTTAAACACAATTTGAATTTACCTTTGTTTATTTGAGGGTTCTTCTGCATGAAGAATCTCAAAACTTGTAAAATGCGTAAGTGCAAGCTTCATTATAGCTTTGTGTGAAAAAATTCCTCTTTTATTCTAAGAATATGTGGCAAGTCCATTGGAAATCTCACACAGTTTTTATTTGGCTGGAATTTCCTATGAGGTTTTTGTTTGGTTCTTGCAATATGTTTTCAGTAAGAAATCTTCGGACAGAGCTTTATTTGGCAGATTTTCTCGGATGTCTAATGTCTCTCAATAACAGAAATGGATCACCAGGTGGATCTGAGGAAGATCTGGTTCAACATAAAGACTTCTGGATTTTGCGTGTTTCAGTAAACATATTTGTATCTGTTTTAGAAATGTCTCTTGAACGCTGCCCAGGGCTGCACATCTTGAGCACCCAAGGCCCAAGCACATGCACATATGACTGCCTAGGGCTGGGTCTATACAGTCTTGCCTGAGAAGAACAACTCTTCTCTGACAGATTTTATCTTACAACAGGGAATGCTTTTTAGCCAGGCAGCATCAAGGAGATATTCCCTCTCTGCCAGAAGACCATTACACGGGTCTCCTCACTGTCATGTGGACCCCAGTACTCTTTAAAGCATGAAAAGTCAGAGCCATCAACATTTTTGCAGCAAGGCAGATGAGAGTGCCATGCGTGTAGCTTCAACTGCCAATCCCAAGCAAAGGAATAGCTAAGCCGCCACTGTGTTCTTTCTTTTTCCCCATGCTGATACAGCCCTGCAGGCTCCTGGGAGGGCACAGTCACCCAGGAGGAGTCTGAGATGGGAATGGGAAAGCACAGCACTCCTGAGAGGTAAGATGGCAGCAGGAGGCTGTTTCAGCAGCACTAAAGCGTGCATGCAGGCATAGGAGCTGTTTACCAATCCATGGCTGACCTTCATTCCCCTGTTTGTGTCGCATCCATTCTGTTGTAGTCAACCTTGCCTCCTTTCAAAAAAGGGTCTTTTGTGTGCTTATTAACACTATTAGCACTGGCTGTTTCCTAATTCTGGATAATAATTGAGAAACTCTAATTACTGTAATTACTATGCTCCTGGGGTGAGGTTTTATTTTTTATAATTATTTCTAGTGATTTTTTTGTAAATACTTTGTTATATTAAAAGCATGATAGACAATCATGAGTCCTTGCAGCACATTTATGTATCAACCACCTCCACTGAATTTCATCAGTGTATTTCACCATTTATTAATCAGATATTACAAAATTTCTTCTGCCTCAAGCAAAAACAAGGAGTGGGAGAGAAACTGACGACTGACAAATGACAAATGACGTGACATGCCAAGTTTGATTCTGCCAACTGAGTGTTAGTACCAGCCCAACAAGAGCAAAGATGGTGGTGACAGCTAGATGGCACAATTGAATATACTCTAAATCTTCCCAACATAACTCTTTCAGAAGGAAAGAAATGTTTCAACGTGTGCAAACATTGAAACACTTCAAGAAGCAACCCGAGACTTTGGCCAGTACATGAAGACCTTGATCCAGTTCCCACTGCTTTCCACAGAAGGATCCAGCTTGGAGTCTGTACTCCAGAGCAGTGTCTTGGAGTAAGCAAGATGTTCTCTGGTGTCTATTTGCCGATCACCCCTACACTGGTGGGATAAAAAGTTTTGTTTCTTCTGCAATAATCCACCAGATAATGCTAAGTCTCTCGGGAAAAGATGTCTGAAATTATACTACTATCTTCAGTTTCTCTATCACTTACAAACATGAGGCACGGAGGCCTCTTGCATTAATATAATCCAAAATGCATTGTTTTGAAATAGCTTGTGGTCACACTGATATGTTTTTATGAGTCTTGGTTTTGCTTTTTACCTGTTAGTGTGTGGTTTGGAAAATTCTGATTCTTGTACTAAAACTTTGGTATATCGTACCATTAATTACTTGTCATTCCCTTTTTGTGAACTTCTTTGTGGTTGGAAAGTTGTTGATCCCAGCATGAAGAAGACAGGGGCTTTTTTTCAAGTCTGCTTCAAGGGCTGCTCATTTGTTTAGTTTTTTTGTAACAGTTCTTACGTCAATCTAGGCCAATCTTAACTAAAAACCACCTCATCATCTGTTATCGAAGAACTGTCTCTGCAACTCAGCAATGATTTTTCTAAATGACTGTGAGACCTCATTTGGATTTTTAATAAACAGTCACATTCTAATGAGGTCTTCATAAAACTGACTAAATATGTTTAGAAATCATTAGCTTAAATTACCAGTACAAAAGTCGCCTTAGGGAGCCCTGCAGATTTTGTGATAAGACTTCTGGCAGATGGATTAGTATAACAGCACAAGTGAGTTCCAAATTTCCACACAAGCAGTGTAAATGTGAGTGACTGGGTAACAGGCTACTAGATAAAGAGCTAAATGTCCCTCAGGTGGGTTCATTAAAGAGAGAAAACAATCAAAACACATTTCTGTGCCATTTAAATACCAGGTGCACAGCAGTCTGCAGGTGCCAGAAACACTGACAAGGGTCCCTTGCTGGAACACACAAGAGCTTAAAGGGATGCATGGTTTTGACAAGTGTGCCTCAGATAATGACAGATATTGGCAGATGTACCCGGACCCTGCTGGAGGGTAATGCGGGGACTGAGTCATTTGCAGCAGGTGCTTGCATTAGGGACAGCCTCATGGTGCTTCCTCCATCCACAATTAAAACAGTCCTGATGCATAATGCTCCAGGGCAAGAAGCAAGTTCCTAGCACTGATTTAATGACTATGCAGCCAGTCCTGGTAAACAAATACACATACGCCCCCTCAATGATTAATTCATGAAGGACGTACACTGTGTGGCAAACATGTTAAATAGATATTCCTCTTCCCTGAAAATATAAAGGAATTTTCCTCCTCGGCTTACAATTGGTCAAGAGGGTTAAAAAATAAAAATAATAAACCCCTATAAATCTTACACCAGCAATAGCAATTGAAACAGAAAACCTCAAGGTTGGGAAGGTTACAAAGTTTGCCCTGCAGGAATGCTACCAAAACGCCCATTAAAATCATTACTAATCAAGGTGGCACAGAGCTTGTGTTAGGGGTTGCGGGACAGATGGTGCGTTTGTAATCTGCCTCCTTGTTGCTGATGGTTCCAGCTCTGGGAGAGGGACAGAAGCACCAACGGAGAAGCGGGTGCACTGTTCTGTGGCTCATACGATCTCATTTCCATTAAAAGCGCATTTCAATTTCTGCTCTCTGATCTCACCTACGTTGGCCTCCAGAGATAGTGAGAACAAAGTCATTTCTGCCACAGCCAGAAACAACAAAGCCGCAGCTGTGTATCCCACTAGGACTCTTGTACCCTGAAGAAATCTCCATAGTGGCACAAACTGCTGCTGGCTGCTAAGGGAATGTGCTGCATACCTAAACGCTGGGAGCTGAGGCCAGCAGTGCTGGCACCAAGACGGGCGTCTCCCGGGCTGATACCTGACGGTTCGCTCTAATTGATGCTTTCAAATACTGACTTTAGGAAAACAGTATGTGGTTTCACACAGTACGCTATTTTTGTTCTAAGGTTTGTTTAGCCATACCCTGAAAACATCCCTTTTTAAGTTGTGTGCTTGGATACTTATGAATGTGTATAAAGCTCCAAGAGTTTGCTGGAGAGCTTCCTATTCTTACAATTCCACCCGTTTTGAATTGATATGTGACCATCAAACTATTTCTACCTTCTTCCTCACTCAAGGGACTGAATTTTTAAAGTGGCCTCCATGATCCTTTTTTGGCTCTGCAATTAGTCGTACATGTGTTCCTGCAGCAGGTGTTAATTGCAGTCACAAATCCCCTCTTTTTTGTATCTAAAAATAATACTGGCACCTGATCTGTTGGCAGGCTTGGGCACACAGATACCTAAACGTTAGGATTTATGTTAACAATTGACAAAGGACATAAGGAAGAATAAATTGAGACTGTAAGACTGGACTTGCTTAAAAAGCAGACAAGATCCGACACTTCAACTCACACCAAAGTGCTCTCTCTCCTCATGCAAATACCACAGGGCAGAGGGGTATCAGCCACTCCAGCAGGGTGAAACTAAAAACATCTCTTAAAACCATGTGGCTCACACCAAGATATGTGCACTTGACTTCTTATTTCAACACTTCGATTTACAGTAATGGCAGTAGTTGCAATAAAAGCAGTGGGCTCTTTTCATTCCAAATGAAAACTATATGCCCAGATCGCAAGCAAATTTCCTTGAAAAAAACCTTCCCAGATGAGAATTAAGACATCAGCGCATAGACAAAGCAGTAAATGAAAAGACTCAGTTATTGATGGTTGTGAGAAACAAAGAAAATTGTTCCATTCAATAACTGTTGAAAAAAAATTAGCCATAATGACTCGAGTAGGAGGCCTATTTTGGAAGTTATCAAGCAAAGAAAGAAAATTACACCGTAGCAGCCAGGTAACTCAAGCTTTCCTTTACTACTCTGCTCCTGAAGAAGACCTCCTCAACAAATTTAGTGTACAAATGAGCAAAGCTATTTTTTTCTGTTTTAGTCCAGAAGCCTTACAGGAAGGAAAACTCAAACCAGGTTGATTTAGACTAATATACTATGAACCAGGTGCAATTTCACAGTTTAACTACTTTTCTCAGAAACCTGTTTCAGAATTACTCCCCCTCAGCCTCCCTCAAAAAAAAGATGACTCCATACCTTGTTCTGTAACCAATTCCATGGTTTCCCTTAATAGAAATGGTATGTCTGAGATACATACAAAGATACGACGCTTTCCCTCTTTGGCAGTCTTTGCAGGCTGTGCTGTACAGAATGCAGCTTTATCAGTTTACTTTTTCATTGTGCCAATGTTTCCAAAGCCAAGCGTTCAAGGCATGTTTAAAAATAATTGGTAATGAACCTCTTAGCACAGGCAGTCATAAATATTTTACGTGCTACACTCAGTATATAAGCATCTTGTTGGTCTGCTATTTAATTTCCAAAAGCAAACACCTTGGAAGTCTTTCATCTTTTTAAGTACAAAAATCACTTACCCTTCCCACTTCCACGAGATTAGTAACCATGATTATGCTGGCTGTGTTTTCATGCCATACCATTCTCCAAAAGTCATATATTGTCTCCTGCATTGGTCCTGAAACAATAAATCAAAGGAAAGGTTACTATATGAAAGTCTCACGATTGGAAGCTTGTCTCTGGGGAACTTTGAGAAACCGTGACTATACACATATATTCATATCACTATCATCATATTTTTCATTTAGGGTCAATTTCTTTTCTGTCATCCCACCTATCTGCATTTAAGTATTTTTTTCCCCTGAAATAGTGCTTTGAAAGAAAGTTAGTTCTCCAGCATTTAGGTATTTATTTCTGTAATACCCAGAAGTGGAATTATAAAAAATGGATAACATTACTCTTTCTCTTAACAATTGGATGATAACCTAGGGAAGGTGTATTTGGAATGAAACGAGCCTCAATGGACTATGTGGCCTTTCCTGGTTTCTAATATTTTTCTTAGTATACACTATCCATCAAATTACCCCAGCTCCTAAATTGTACTTCCTGAAGTGAGACACAAGTTATAGTTTTTTGCAGCAGTATATCACCTTGCAAAACAGCGGGGAAAGCAGTAAAGAACCCTGGCATGCCACGGCAGCCATGTCCTCGGCAGTGCTTTCCCCAGCAACCTGGGTGCTTTTGTAGACGAACACAAAGGGCTTCCTCCAGCGTTGCTCTGAACCTGGGTACCAGCCCACAGGAAATGTTACAGAAATGTAAATTGTGGAGAACAACCGTATCACTGTGTGTATGCCTGGTCATGTCTGTTTCTAGCCTACACGCCTTACCCATGACGTTCGGTGTGCCACCCCAATTTTAAACCGCTGCTCTAAAATCACTGAGCCAAGTAGAATACACAAATGTAAAATACTATCAGGTACTATAAACTTAACATCCATCCTGAATCCATTACTGGACTGTCACACTGCTGGAAGCAATTAGTGGCTTACTGAAAGGAATGGCTTAGATCAGCTAATTGGAGCACAAATGGATAGTGTATTTGCCTAATGTTCATCTGGTGAAGAAATCAACACTCTTAAAGTATTACAAAACCATACATTGACAGATTTGGGTAGTTTGGCACCCATGTTTTGGTACTTTGAGCTCCCTTTGAAAATAAAATTTTCACTCTGAAAGTCAAGTACTTAGTGAAAAATATAGTAATATATTATTACTATATTATCATGGCAGGGGGTTGGACTAGATGATCTGTGAATGTGCCTTCCAACCCAAACCATTCTGTGATTCCATGACTTTGTTATTCTATGATATTATAGGCAAGTCAAAACTAAATCACTAGGCAAATAACATCACAGTTATAATGTAACTTTCTTAGAACTCAAGTTTAAGAAAAAGCATGGTAATAGTCTAAAACTTTTGATTTTTTTGTATTTTCAAAAATTTCAAGGGATAATTTTATCATGAATAATTTGCATAGAACATTTAAAGAAATTATTTATTCCCCCCCTTACTTTCTCTGCTTTTAAAAATGCTGCATATACAGTCAGTTTCATAGGTTTCCCTATAGTCACTGAATTTTTATTTTGCTTGCTTTAGTAGTTCATATAATAGGAGAAAAAGCCACTTAAAACAACAGGAAGCTATGACTGTAAGAACACAAGATATGTCAGAAGGTCTCAGAGTAGAAATAACAGTGGAATCTAAAACTAAAGTTTCAGAAATTACCAAATTCAAGCTGATGTTGTGGCTGCAAAACTGGACACCTTTTTTTCCTTTTAATTTACAGGACAGAACGGTTGATATTTTTGTGAGATTCCATTCTGAAGTATGACAAGAGTTAAATCACTCTCCACCACATTGAAATTTACAGTAAGTATTTTATTTGTACATAAGTGTCCTGGATATGTAACACAGACATGGTCCGAGTGCAATTTTTAATGTCACAGTGAGATAATTAATATAAATTATAGTGAAAATTTAGCTTGCTTGTGTTTTAATAATGTAGGATTCAATATAGCTTTTTGGGCAATTAAAGTCACAACAGCATTAGGAAGATCTTGGGCCAAGCTCTCCTACTGGAAAAGGAAGGAGACTGTTTTACTCACTGATGAAAATACTATCTCTGTATAGTTCCTTCCTTCCTCTCAATGTCAAACAAATATTCAGCAAAAGTACTATTGCTATCGTCTTTGAAGGAGTGTCGCTAAAAATAGGATTAGGGAAAGGCAGTTCTCCACAGAGTAATGTCCTGGAAAAAGTCTGCAAGTTCATGACACATTATTTAAGCTTGATCAAGGACAAAAAATAACAACACTTTTGCTTCGAGAGTCCTGATTCACAACCTGGTTTAATGGAGAATATCTAAATGGCTCCACTGCATTCTGTCACCCCAGGATTATGTGATATTTCAAGATTGTTCATCTGAATATCTTTTTGGTAAAGCTGCAGGAAAGGTGAAAAAAGATCCTTTGTCTACACAGCCCTCTTCCTTTCCCCTTGCCAGAGGCCAGAATCTTTGAGCAACTGAGGGGCAATGTAGCAAGCTTCTTTCTGTATTATTTCAGTTTTCTTTCCTACAGATTTGCTTGAGATACAAGATGGCTGGGCCCTACTTTGTAGCTGTCATTTCTTTCTGACAGATCTGGGATAACCTGCAACAATTTATGCCTTTTTTTTTTTTTTTTTTTTTTTTAATACAGACAGCGCAATTCATCTCATGATTTAAAGTTTCCTACATTTCAGATCCTGAAATCACAAATTACAACTGGGGAGAGATCCTCAACACTGATTTCTTCCTATGGATTTTGAATTTGTCATTCTTCATAAAGAAAAAAAAAGATAATAAATTACAAGAAAGATAAATCTTTAGAAAAAGTAACAGCATTTTTCAGGCCAGAGAAAGAGCTGAGCTCTGACAAGTCTTTCAAGCTTGATTCCAAATGTTCTTCTAGAAGAAATGTCCTATTCTGCATGCTGAGTACGCTCTTCTCAATCTTACTATCTAAACGATAAGACAATCATGATTAAAAGTGCTTGACAGGATTTCCTGCTCTCCTCAAGTATTCTCAAGTGCTTTCTTGCTTTCCCTCTCCAATTCTTACATGCGGCCTCTAAAATTCTTTCACGTTCAGGACATCAAAATGAGAAAAAACACCCAAAAATCTACCTAAAAGTCTCAGAAAGTAATTCTTTTCTACCCCATTTTTCTTTTCTTCTTGACATTTTTCAAATTATTTTCTGACATATGAATAAATTATTACTTGTCTCCAACCAGAATTGAAAAGCGTTAGAGGCTAGGTAGGGTTGGAGGATTTACTGTCATGAAGAACTGAACAATTTGATTCCAGAGACTTGTGGTAGGGAGAGAAAGAGCCTATAATTGTTCTAAGCATCGACTTAACAGATGTGTGCACAATGGCCAGGAAGGTTATTCTCAGCAGTTGCCCCCTTGCAGGAGGAGAAGGTCTGCAGAGAAGGTACTGTGCTGCCTAACAGCAAGCCTGCGGCGTATCCCATTAGCTACACAATATAGTAGTTGGCATCAAAGATTTCTGCTGTGAAAAAAAGAAATCAACAACATACTGCAACCAGAAGATGAAAAGCAAAGGAAAATAAGAAAAAGAAATCAACCCACCAAACCCCAAGCTAATTAAATGCATTACTGAAAAAATTCAACAGAAATGATCAGTTGTATATATCACAGCCATTAGCTGTATTACCAGTAGTTGTCAGTTGCTGCTCTGGAAATGAAAACATATTAGGAAGCGGAAAATCACACAGCTTTTAAGAATGATTTAAACTTTTAAGAAGCTACTTCTGTACACAGAGCTTTCTAGAGCATCTCTTTCTGCTTGCTATTGTGAAACCCATTTCTAACAACTGGTATTGCTACCAGGCGATGTGATCAATTCGAATGTGATGAACTAGCCCAGAATACAGGAAAAAGTGTTCAGATGTGGGAAAGAAAGCAAACACACAAGAAACAAGTAAAACCTGAATCCTGAAAAGTCTCCAGCACTTACTCAGATGAGACTTTAAATCTATGGCTCATTTTTCCATTTCTAGAAAAGCAAGCAGCTTAAACAAGGAACAAATAACATCTAAAGCCTTTTTCTAGCATAGAATGCCAAATCCCCAAGCTAGTGCTTGGCCCACCTGAGGCCAAATTCAATGATAGATATTAAAGCTAGAAATGTGGAGGAAACAAGCAGATACCTTCAAGCTCGGAAGGCTCCCCAGGGACGGTGCATGGGCAGCAGCAGCCGTTAGCGGGTGTTGACAGAGGCAGCGGACTGGCAAGATGCAAGACTTGCACCTGCAGCAGTTCAATGCCATCTCGAAAAGAGCGCAGCAAACCTCCTTCCAGTGAGTAGACGCATCCACCCCATGCGAGGAGGTGGTTATAAAATGGTCCCCTCACCTGATGGTTACTGCAGTTTCTAGTAGCAATGAGAATTGTCTTCACTTTTTACTGAAGCAAAACACACTGCTTGCTGTTGTGACTGCCTACAGCTTGACCACGCAAGGACAACTAGCTAATCTGCCTGCACAGAGGGAGCTGCATTTTAGCCTTCGTTCCTTACTATGTATGATCCCTTCAAAATGAACCTGAGATACAGTAAATGTTTTGTTATTAACAGATATGGCTGCATGGCAAAAAAAGCCAAAAAGCAATGATTCCCTTTGCAACTACACCGTCAAAAACTCCCAAACCCACCAGGTAACAGAAATTGTTCAAAATACACATGAAAACGTAAAACCAGAGACTAAACAAAAAGAAAAAGAAAATTACTGGGAGAATAGACTCCAAGATCATAGATTAAAAGATTTCCCAATAAACCTTTTAAATGGGACAGACTAGATTTAGGATAATTTACAGAGAATTTTGCAGGACAAAGCAAAATTACAGGGTTACTAATGCTCTGCCAGTCCAGTGATCTGATAATCCATAACTGCATGTTATTTAACCATGCTAGAATTCAGAGGTAAGAACAAAATGCCCTTTCAGAAAAAGTTACGTAAAAAACTGCAGTTAAATGTTACTTCAAACTATAAATATCACTGAATGCAGGCAAGGGAACATCTCCCTTAACTGAAGTACTTTTTTTCCCTACTCAATAGGGCAATATGCCCAAGATTTTATGATTTTATCAACAGGAATTTGCAGGCGGATCATTTGGTGACCAGGTTTTCCTGAGCGTTCAGTTCTGTCAGCCTCCCAGTCACCTCCTGGGAAGCTCATCAGTGGTCAGCAGCTCTGCAAACCTGGACACCTCTTTCATGACCATGTGCAGACTAAGGAGTGGAAGATTAGGTCCCACTTTTTCATAAAGTAAAGGAAACTGTCTTGATCTTTCTATCTAAAATAGGCAGCATACTATAAAGAGAAGTGACAGAATTTAGCCAACTAGCAAGATAAACTGCTAGTTCAGAATTTTTTTGTAACTGCACCGCCACTGCCACACAGCAGTACATCTGTATGCTGGCTCACCCCCGCCCTCCTCAAACAAGCTGGTTTTGGAATGGAAGATGCTTTGAAGATCTGATTAGTTGCTGATAATCTGATTTGTCAAGAACAGTCTTTATCATATGCTTGCTGAATAGGTACGGTAGCATGCATTTAACTTTTACTCACTCTTCCAGGAGCTCTTAAGGGTATAGTGCCTCCATGGAGGCCAGTAAAGTCCAGAACAAAGCTCTGCTGTAAAAACTTAAAAAACTCAGGCAGTGATCATGCAGTCTTTCTGCAATAACTCCTCTCAAAATAGCTTTAGACAGTTGTTTTCTACCGTAACATATATACTTAAACTGACTTTAAAGGCTTATACAAGACTGTTTTCGTAGGAACAGTATGTATGCCCCTGTAAATACTGTGAATAATTTTCAAGTCTGAGATAAAAGTGTGGTCAAGATATCACTAAACCATATGGGCCCACCACTCACCAGTAGCTACCCAAATGTATACAGATCAGTCTTTCGTATTTTAAGGTGTCAAGAAAATAATGATGAAAAAGAATCAGGTCATATAACCTGGATGCTTCTAAGGCTTTAATTAAACTCCTCCCAAGTCTGTTCCAGAAACTAAAACAGCATTGAGGGTAAAACGCACCCCAGCATCACGCACTTATTCACATTTACCGAAGTCTCCCATAGCCCTGTGACTGTAAGAATTCGCACACTAAAAGGCAGCAGACATTTGTACTGGCAAAACTTGGCCTTGAATACTTCAGTGTTATTTATTAATTGGTGGTTTCTAGCTGCCATACTTCAGTATTAATTATTATTTGTTGCTTCTGCGTATTCCAGCCCCAGACATTTTGTGCACTAAAGAATCTCAATGAAATTAAACAAAACCCCTGTAATGAGCTGAAAAAACACATTCTCGCTTTTATCACTTTATTTCATTTGACTTATAGTATTGCCTATATATATAGTGATGGCATTTGAAATGCGCTTTCTACTTTTAGCCTTACAAATATTAATTATTATGTAATCTTCATCAGGGCTATATTGTAATTATACATCTATGCTGGCTTTCCTGATAAAACCTTATTGGAAATGTCTCTTGCCTTGGAAAAATACAAATAAACAAATCTGTGGATGAACTTCCAATGAGGCTGGTCCCCTATAAGTATGTGAAGCCAGGAGGCAGCCCAGGCAAGGAAGCCTGAGGCTATGGCTACTCTTATGTGAGCTATGGAAAAAACATCCCCTTCAGTTTTAAACCTTCTTTTAACTGATTCCTCCATGGCAGCAGATTCAGAGATGGCACAGAGAGGAGCCACTTGTTTGCAGAAGCAATAATTAACTCATAGTCAAGTAAGAAAGAACACCATTTTGTAAGCCAGAATGCTACCAGAACTTAATTCGCAAACAAATAAAAAATGTTTGGTTTCTCCTAACTCCAGTTTTAACTTAGTCTTCAGAACATACTGTGCATATAAAATATATGCAGAATCTATATTTGAGTTGTAGCCACTCCACCATTTCTTTTTTTTGGCCTTTTGCAAGGACACCACATTACAACGCAAAAAAAAGAGCGCAGCAACACCATTCCAGTGTCACCTCAGCTACACTCAAGTGGGTTAATCAGGATCGAGCTATGAATTTAAAATGTGTTTTTCATTATTTCCTCACCTTAGATGGATTGTCAATAAGAAACAGATCTGACTGAATCTTGTTAGCTTGACATTTCAGGAAAATGCTGCTTATAAAGCAAGCTGAAATGCTTTATCGGGACAAATCCTGCCTAGTGCAGCTACTGGCAACACATAGGCTTTCTACTGTATCCTTTGCTGAGGAAAACCACAGCCTTCTCTCATTATCAGCCAAGGGACAGCACAGTGAATAGTAATTGGCTGATTTTCAAGCGCAGACTAAATCCTACCTGCTTGGAGCTAGCCAGTCAGCAAGCCCTGCTCCCTGCACATTACTGTATGTGAAAATTGGCTTTCACAAAATCAAATTTTCAAAGTGCTTTCAAGTCCCATTAGCTTTCAACGAGGCTTAGATTACTAAGCAACTGAGGTGCATGTAGAAATTTTATCTATAGCTCCCATGACACTGACTAGTGCTCTGGCTGGCTTTCTGTATCACCTCCTCCTGCATTTAGAGGCGTCAGCATTAGACCTTTCAGAGGATGAAGAAAAGAAGGAGATAGACCTGTAAATTCTCCATCTCTTTCCAAATGTGAAAAGAACATAAAAACATTTGGCCTGTAACATAGTGTTTAAAACATACAGTAGTGATGAGCCACAGTCCTATTGTTTTACGAAATATATGCAAGCATGTCACCACTAGCTAAAAAAAACATTCTAAATTTCCAATTTAATATAGAGATGCTTAAAAAATATATCATTTGAGTAATGACAAAACTGATTATTCCAGAGACTTTCTTCTTTCAAATTGCTCTTTTCACAAAACTAGATAATCAGTTTGAAAATACATATTTTATAAGTGTGTGTATATATACATACACATCAACTATTGGCTAGAGCTAGATCATTTCTCTTGTTGGCATTTCATCTGATCCTATTCTGCAGTGCTTCTGTGGGTAGTCAGAAGTTTTACGGGGATGTGGTATTTATTCTCTGGAATATCATATGGCATTTTCTTCATTGATATAGATCTAACTAGGCTGCACATCTCTATGCATTCTTTTCTCTGCGTTATGGTACCACCTAGAACTCCTAGTCCGGGACTGGAGCTCCCCTGTAGTGGGAACTGCATTACATATTAAACACCCATGAATACACAAAAGGTGTTCATGCCCCTCGCAGTCACAATCCAAACACACCTTGAGAGACAACAGGAAGCAAGGCAGGGTTTGAACGGGCTGAACAGGCTGGGTATAATATGCAGCAGCCACAGTACGCCAGCTCGCTAGCCATTTCTGAACACTCCTACCTGTCCCTGCTCCACATTAGTATTTCCACCATGTTCAGAAAGAAGCCATTGCTGCACTTCAATATATTTTTAAGTCTCGGACCAGACTTTGTTTGTGCACTTTTTGGCAGGTGCTATTTAAGACATTTTTATAACACTACAGCTAATGCTATCAGCTAACTTTCCATCTAATAAAGTGTTACACACTTATTGATTGACATTTCTCCACGGCTAAATTTCCAATACGAGCTCAGTTTGTTCTGTATCAACAAAATAAAATGAAAATGTCATATGATTTCCCAAAGAATAAATACCACGTTCCCATAACACCTTTTTACTACTCACAGAAGTACTGCAGGCTGGGAACGGAGGAACTGGCAGCAATAGAAATGGTCCAGATTTATCCAGTTAGCCTGAGATTAGGTGAAGCTGAATGCAATAAAATCTGTGTACATAGTACTACTGGCCATGCATGCACCATTATGCCATTCAAGAAAGCTCTTTTTTCTGATCTTAACTGCAGGAAATTAAAAAAACCAACTAAACAACGTAGTGGCAGTTTAATGTAGTTCATCTAGTATAAATGAAGAACTCTTTCTTTCATATATTTTTTGCCACACAGTAAGGATGTTAGATGGTCTGTTCCTCTCATTAATGTTTTCTCGGACTGGATAAATCCAGCATCTTTCAAATTTTGCATTACGTGTAGCACTCCTGGGGGTAAGCAATCCCCTAGTGAGGATTATGTGGGATACCTGAATAAGGCCAGAGTCTTGAATCTTTATCTCGCACAGCTTTTAAGAGAGTGCTGCTAGGCAATGTCTTGCAGGGAGCATATTTCAGTTTTTTTCTGCTATGAAACAGGAACACTGAATAACTGTAATTGTAACTAGAGGCCTTGACTTATTTTCCAGCGGAGTGTACTGGCTACAGAGAGACAGAGCTGGTTTTACTCACACATGGACTCTCTTTCTCTCTATGCTCTACAGACATTTAATTGTTTAATTACAGTCAAGCATGTTGGGAGAATGATAGGTGACTCATCTGGGAAGCTGAGATACAGGTCCAAATTGATTCAGATCAAATAGCAACGTGAGGTATTGGCTCTCCATCTGAGGTCACAGCTCTGACTGAAGGCTTACTGCAGGACCCTCGAGCCCACAGTTTGAACCTGAACTGTCTTTGTGAAAGCAGTCCAACGGAAAGTTTCAGTTTAGCTGAATCAATGTTTTCCAGCAAGAAAACTGTTTTAATTTTCAATCTGTGCATTCTTCTCAATAAGGGTGATTTGCATCATGGAAAAATGAATACCTATTAATCACTCATTCTAAATAGTCCATCTCAGCTTGGGAAGACTACAAAAATATGGAAATTATTTTGTAAAAAACACGCTGCCTCTAACATTTCCAACTCAAAAATCTTCGGTAATTGACTTGTTGGACTGGATTCTTCATATCAACTTGTAATGCAGAATCAATTTTGATGATGGATGAGAAGTTTAAGATCATTTTATCCCCTTCAGTAGAAGGTTCCTTAGGGAATGGACAAAAGAACCTAATTAGTCTTTCCCATTTCTACTTTCTATTTTCATGTTGAGTCAATCATAAGCATCAGGATGTAATAAAATCATCACTATTCTCTAGCTCAAAAATATGAGTTCATTTTGGCTACTTGTTTCTTTTATTTGTCCCCAAGGATCTCATTGTGAAGGAATGTTGCTCATGCTTGTGAGTAAGATATTCAGATGCTGTATTTTTTAAACTTGTGTTGGGAGTTTAAGTGCATTAACATGAACACTTTACCCAGATGAACAAACAAGATAATTTAGTCTACATTAAAGCGCAAGTAAAAATGCTAGAAAAAACAAATTTGTCATAATTTATTATCCTGATACATATCTCGTGCGTGACAATATCATAGAATCATAGAATAGTTGGGGTTGGAAGGGACCTTTAAAGGTCATCAAGTCCGACTCGCCTGCAGTGAGCAGGGACATCTTTAACCAGACCAGGCTGCTCAGAGCTCCATCCAACCTGACCTTGAGTGTTTCCAGAGATGGGGCCTCCACTACCTCTCTGGGCAATCTGACTGTTTCACCACCCTCACTGTAAAAGATTTCTTACTTATAACTAGTCTAAATCTACCCTCTTTTAGTTTGAAACCATTACCCCTTGTCCTATCGCAACAGGACCTACTAAAGAGTCTGTCCTCATCTTTCGTATAAGCCCCCTTTAGGTACTGAAAGGCCGCAGTAAGGTCTCCCTGGAGCCGTCTCTTCTCCAGGCTGAACAACACCAGTTCTCTCAGCCTTTCCTCACAGGAGAGGTGCTCCAGCTCTCGGATCATTTTTGTGGCCTCCTCTGGACCTGCTCCAATGTCTTTCCTGTGCTAAGCACTCCAGAGCTGGACACAGGACTCCAGGTGGGGTCTCACCAGAGCAGAATAGAGGCATAGAATCACCTCCCTTGACCAGCAGAACAGCATCAAACATAGCTGAATCTTCAAGATTAATATAGGTGTATAGAATTCAATCACTTCGTATACATATCAGGGAAACAGCCTGACTACCCTACATCCTGAAAAAATGACAGCATATACAAAGCTGAAAACTTGTGTAGAACTTATCTTGCTTCGTTGTTTTTCAATTCTCCCTGAAGTAAATTCAACTGTTAATTTTCATCTGGAGGCTAAAACTATAGCAGCAAAAGTTTTTTCATACAGAGAAGTGTGGAGCTTCCACACTGCTGTGGTTTTGACAACTTTTTGCAACATAAAAACAAAAAAACATGCCAAGGAAGTTAAGAGTATTATTATTCAAAGCAGTATTTCTGCTTCAGATGTCTGAAAGGGAACTTTCAGTCTGAAAGAAAATGTATTTTTGTTTCTGAAAACCCTTATTAAACTGTTCACACAACATATACAGTCATGTGTGGAAGAAAGACACATATTTTGCAGAAAAGAGAAGGAATATGAAAGAGGCTATTACAGTGGCAAGTTTATGCTGCTGTAGTGAAGACTCTAAACATATCCAATGTAAATATTTATTTTCAGAAGTTTATAACTCACACCTAAAAAACTCTTCATGACTGAAACTTGACTTAATGTCTGTCTCCATAATTAGCAACACACAAAGTTTAACATCTGATTTACAATGGGATACAGACAAAAAGGAGGTTGAAAGGCTACCTTGGGCTATTACATCTACAGCTGCTTTATTTTCAAGAGTAACTTTTTACAGTCATTAAGATATGCTCCAAAGTACTTCCACAAAACATCTTAGATCCTGTTCCTCTGCATGCTGCAGCAAGCAGAGACAATCTGAACTGTGAGGAGTATTCAAAAGTCTGAGATGCACAAATGAATGTACTTCATCTATAAAGACATGCAGCTTGCATGGTAGTATCTGTTGTTTCACACATGATTGATCTGCTCGAAAACCAGCCCTGCTGGAAATGGCAATGAGTGATGCTGTAGAACTGTATTACCATTCCTTTGTCACTCTTAATTTACAGTTGCTGGTGCAGTGGTGGAGGAAGCTTTACAACACCTTTGACAGAGACTTGCTAAAAGAAGCTAAGTCATAGGTCAGTTAACTACATGAACTTCAGGGGACACAGAACAAGTAAATACAAAAAAAAGATTAATTTTTCCCGCTTAGTAATCAGGGTGAGACGTGCAAGAGCAGCAGCAGTCATCTAACAGTAAGAACACCCAGCAGTGTGTGTGAGAGTAAGTACCGTACAGATACTCAACCTAATGCTTTCACTAAATGACCTGGTTAAAATTCATTGGTTACCGAACTCCTGGAAAAAAACCCTGGCTGCCAGTAAATTGAACATATCTTACAAGAGCTCGATATTCAGCTACAAGAAAATATAAAGAATTATATCCATGGGAACAAGGGATATTTAAAACAAAGTAGCGAGCTTTAAATTGCACCAGCTTGCTGGTTCTGCATGACCCAGTACGCCGGCTTGTGACGAGGGATTCTTTTTAATCACGGTGACTCAGGTGCGGATTCCATATGTTGATGCCAATTACAGCAGATCACCAAAAGTCTTTATTAGCTGTAAATTCAGTCTACCACTCACACTGTATTTAACACATAAGGGAAAATTGGTGTTAATTCTATAATTGAAATTGCACACTCTGAACGTATTACTCTTAAAATGGAAGTAAAATCTTTTTTGATTATTAGTTGAGAAAGCCTTCATTAGGTAACTCTTTTAAAAAATGCCCCCTAATTCAAATTAGCAGCAGGATGCTATGAATGCCAAGATGGAAAGATAGCAGTCTGTATGTCAAACTCTGGTTAGCATGGAAGACAGTAACACTCTAATAAACAGGTGATTATGCAACTCCCAGCTCTGTTAAAAGCAGATTGGTAGTCTATTACAAACTGATTAAATTTGCCACTTTTTCACTTCAAACAATTGTATTTGCTCATTAACACTTGATATGTTGAATGCAGCTTAAGAAGAATATAAGAAAATTAAATATCAATCATTCTAACTCCCCAGAGATTTAAAACTGACTCACGTAATGATATTTTCCTTCAAAGAACAATAGGTATGTGCACCTGTGAAAGTTGCAGTGGAGGAGAAAAGGGAGAATGGGAAAAATTATTTAAAGACTGATGTGAAGTAGACATCAAAGGAATTAGACATGCGGCTTCACTGTTGTGCTGCATTGATGTGTTTATACATACCTACATGAAAGAGTGTTCTAAAACAGAGCATGACCATCGTTGGCTACTGCAAGGCACGGCTCACGACAGGCTTACTAGTAGAGGAAGACGTACAGAGGCATTGTCTGTTTGACATCTGAAACCAATGTCTTTCCTTTCATAGTTAATATAGAGCCTTAAAGGAGTTTTAGAGATTATTCCCAGTTACCTTATCATCTTTACAAAAGACAGAGACTGCATCACCACTGTAAGCGTTACTATTCTGCAAAGGCTTTGCCAGGAAGCTGGGATACTGGGGAATAACACTAAATAGCCTTTACACAGCTGCATCTATCAGGACATTGCAGAGGACTATAAAAAGCAGATGAGTATTTTTAACCCTATTCTGCAGATGGGAAAGCTGAGACAGAGGAAGGAAAAGAAACTTTCTCGTGATTCTTCATCAGGCCAGGGACAGAGTCAGAGGGAATACATAAACCTCTTGAGATCAGTGCTCTTCATTCCTCCAAAATAGAGATACAAATCTGCTTTCCAACTGGCCTTAAAAAATAAGATCCTAAAGATGTAATCCACCAAAAAACTCACAGTCAGATTATTTTGAATTTGCTGTAAATTGTACACACATTTCTAAATGAATTTTATATTCTGCAGAGAGTCAGTTTCTCACTCAATGCACTGTGGGAGGGCACCCCTGTGTGCACTTAGCTGCACCTACGCAGAAGAAACTGATGGGACCTGCCCCAAAGAATGACAGCTGAAACAGTCATATATCCTTTTATATCTTGGAAGAAGACTTGTTTCCACTCTTCTTATTCTCCTTCTTGACTAGGTACTTCTTGACACTATACTAGGAAAAAAGTGTGGCAAAGAAACTGGTGGGACTTGCTGGTGGATCTGGTACACAGACTCAGTACATTCTTCCTATGTTCTTACACACTTCGCTTTAAGAGTTGAAAGTACAAAAACCTCAAGCTTGCTATTTGCTATTCAAGTGTTACAATGCATGATAGAGCCGCATTTAAATTTGCTCCAGATAGGGATCTTGTATGTCCACCAGAAAACGGCCAGGGAGATCTTCTGGTGAATCTCCTGATGAAAACAACTATATTACAACTGCAAGTAAAATGCCAGCTGTGTAACTTTTTATTTTAGGATTCAATTACAGGTGAAAACAAACTGCATCATTAGCTAAAGGATGTTAAATGGAACAATCCATTTCTTCTCAGAAGAGGAGGGTGTAAAAGCCCAAAGGGAATTAAGCAAATGCTGCATTTTTGTCCTAGTTTTCCTGTCTGGCTCATCTGTAGACAGACTGTGGACTGAGGAGTGTGGTGAGTGGGTAGCAGAAGTGAAAGAAGAAGCACATTTAAATGGCTCATACTCTAAGACCACAAATTCTAATTCTGGTCTAAAAGTGTAGTAGTGACAGTAATGAGGCGGTTCTAGAAATAAGATCTGCGTCCTGCCACACTATCATCTGACACAAAGCAGCACCTCACCTGGGATTGTGGAGAGCTGATGTACAGAAAGGCAGAGACACGAAGCCTTGCACTGGTAGGAGTGGGGACTGGAGGCTGCAGACTCTGGGTTACTTAGGGGACAACTGAAATCACAGTAAGAGCTCGTATCTGACATGGCCAACATTTTCTCTGCTTTGATAAAAAGTCATTAAAAAGTATATATGACCTTTAAATCCAACACATGGTAAGATTATTCTGAGTATATTATACTCAGTACTCCAGCTGGCTCTCTTAAAAGTTTGGGCGTGTGCTGAAATAACGTCCGTGGGTGTAGCTCAACTTCTTCAGCTCCACGGGCAAATGCAGGAAGCTCTGTCACAGAATACCTCTTACAGAGAAGATTCCCTCCAAGCAGTGGAGGAGCAATCAAATTTTCACGTTTATGCTATCCAAGCACAGGCAGGAGATTGGCATATTGTTCAATATTATGATTAAGCAGTCACAGCAGACTCATCTTTCCTACATGCTCCAGCTTTGAACTTGACCAAAAAATAAATAAGAACTGCTTCAGAATGGGCAAATTGTGTCTTTGAAGACAAGTACAAATTGAAAATTAATTTGCATGTTGACAAAGGAGTAGGTTCTTTTTCACAAGCAAGCTTTTAAACAATGGCCTGTAGAATTGTCTCTCTAGATGCGTTTGGAGAATCCCCCTGCAAGCATAATATATCTTTGGGTCCTCTACTAAAACTTGCTAACGGAAGTGTGTTGCATTTTAAGGACCTGAAGCCTAGTTATCATTGAACAATTAGGAGAACATACATTTTCATGACACTGTTGTCTCTCTGAAAAGTTTACTGAATAATTCTACCATGACTTCTTTCTTTTTTCATGAGGGATAACACGTGGAATAACTTCTGCCAAAAAGGATGTATATTGCTTTTCTACTCAAAACTTAATCGAACACAAAGCAAAAAGACCACTTACCTAACATACTTGAAAATTAGTTAATAATTCAGTTTGCTTGCTCCTACCAAAGTGATTAAGCTTACTCTGTCTTGGATATTGACTGTGGCAAGAATGTGTATTAGAAAGTATAAACTGTAATCCAAGTACCAAAACCTCTTAGCCTCACATACCCAAAAAGAAAGAGGGATAAACTTACCTTGTGTAGCAATGTAATGATTTGGTCTATGATAACCCTAAAATAAATTGAAGAAAAAAATATAAGCAATATGCACCTTGGCTACGTCACTATGAGTGAAACTTCATTTAGAGAAGTATTCAGTAAAAATCGCAACCATACAGACAACATATTAGATGCAAAAGTTCTTTCCAGTGGGGGAAGAGCAAGGGAGAAAGGCAACGAGAAGTAAATTTGTTTTCTGCAAGATACTTAAGTTGCAGCTTTGTACATTAGGGGACAGAAATACTACGTTCTTTCAGTCCCTTGCTGGCTCTGCTGAACATGAACAGCGTGAAATCCTCTCTAGCGCTTGCCGCTAATGGCATCAGATGCTGATGGAGGCCGAGACATACCTCCAAGCTATTGCTATTGAGTGCAGAGCCTACCCCTTTTTTAACAGCTAAAGAATGCTAGATTTGCATTCAGCCTGGGGAAGGGTGGGAGGATGTTCACTCTGTCCACTGTGATCTGTCTATGTTTTATTTCTAAACAGTGAAAAAGGAGAGTAAATTCTTTGACTAAATGGCTTGGTATGAATACACTTGTTCACATCTAAATAGGAAGAACATAAAACAATTCTAAGTTTCTCACAAGCTGGCTGTGCAATAAAGACTAATACTCTATGGATTCTTTTCAACATTGAATAGGTTGCCAACAGGGAACAATACCCTTTTTATAGCAGTTGACTTTCTGATGTGATGGGAGTGTCACCAAAGGATTAGATTGTGCACGAGTATGTTGATAAATTCAGTTATACCAGTGTTAATCTTTCAATAATGGTTATGATGTGTTGTCAGTCATCAACAGGAAGAACTTAAAGCTGTTGCTTGCATGCCATTGCAATTTCTTTGTAAAAGAGCAAGGGGCATTGTAGCCATGCAAGGTGGGAATGACTCAAAACAACTGAAGATACCTTGAATATTACAGAAAGAATAACATAAATTACAGAATTGATTCCTTTACATGCCATTGAAGCAAAATCTGGAAGTCTATGAACTGAGAAGTGTTCAGATAGCTACAGAGTTGATTTTTTTCTGCTACGGATAATCTAATATCCCTAGGGGCTGGGATCAAACAATTCCATTTCCCACTGAAAAAACACATGGGAAAAAATACAGCATAACAATTGCCCCTCTCTCTTTTATCCAAAAAAAGTTCATAGGGTCTGTGATGGTGCCATTCCCTTATTAACATGTTTATTCTGACAACATGACAACTATACTAATAACCGCATGCAAGAGTAAAATTGCAGCTACTTCTGTAATAGAAAAATAAGCATTTCTAATGGAAACCTGACTAGCAAGATTATAAACAAAAAATGCTGTGTTTTCAGGTAGAGTTGTCCTTGGAAAATGTCTGCAGTCTCCAAGCTTTGCAATTCAGCCATGTGCTGAGGATGAGGAAGAGAAATTTTTGGTTCTCACCCATCGTTTTTTTTAGGGCCACATTCTCTCCATCCTCCTGTACTTCCATAAGCAAAAAAGGTTGCTATGCAGTTATCTTCTCAGCATTTTAAATGAGACTGTATCTTCCAAATCCTTATTCCCCACATCTTGTAATATTTTAGAGTCAGATCCAAACTTGACATAAGAACATACTACTAGCCTAAAATGAGAACAATCCTGAATGTCAGAGAAAGTGTGAAAGTGAATTCCAGTCTAGGTCCCCAACGGGAACTCTCTTTCCTTTCATGACAGATGACTCCCTTCAGAGTTTAGTGAGACATCTACCTAAACATATTTCCATATGTGCCTTTACCTCTTGGTGATTGTGCTATTCTTTCAAACAGCAAGGGACTGAGCAGAAATCAGCTTAACTTAATGGTTATTGAACATGCTAATAAACATCATTAGAAGGAGATATCTTCAGAAAGTTAACACTTCAGACTTCAGATTGTTACAACTGGAGTGCCTACTTTTCTTGTATAGTTCTAGTTCCTCCATACTCTGAGGAAAACTTCTGTCACATTCCTGTTTTGTACCATTGATTAAATTCGAACTGCAAACAGTGACACTATTTTTCAAAGGTGCTGCTGAACAAGGGCAAGTGCAGGGTCCTGCACCTGGGGAGGAACAACCCCATGCACCAGTACAGGTTTCGGGCAAACTGTGGAGAGGGACCTGGGTGTCCTGGTGGACGACAGGCTGACCATGAGCCAGCAGTGTGCCCTGGCTGCCAAGAAGGCTAGTGGGATCCTGGGGTGCATTAGAAGGAGTGTGGCCAGCAGGTCGAGGGAGGTTCTCCTTCCCCTCTACTCTGCCCTAGTGAGGCCCCATCTGGAGTACTCTGTCCAGTTCTGGGCTCTCCACTTCAAGAAAGATGAGGAGCTACTGGAGAGAATCCAGCAGAGGGCTACAAGAATGATGAGGGGACTGGAGCATCTCTCCTGTGAGGAGAGGCTGAGGGAGCTGGGCTTGTTCAGCCTGAAGAAGAGAAGGCTCAGAGGGGACCTTATAAATGTTTATAAATATCTGAAGGGTGGGTGTCAGGAGGATGGGGCCAGACTCTTTTCAGTGGTGCCCAGTGACAGGACAAGGGGCAATGGGCACAAACTGAGGCACAGGAAGTTAAGTCTGAACATGAGGAAGCACTTCTTCCCTCTGAGGGTGACGGAACCCTGGAACAGGCTGCCCAGGGAGGCTGTGGAGTCTCCTTCTCTGGAGATATTCAAGACCCGCCTGGACAAGGTCCTGTGTGGCCTGCTGTAGGCGACCCTGCTTTGGCAGGGGGGTTGGACTAGATGACCCACAGAGGTCCCTTCCAACCCCTACCATTCTGTGATTCTGTGATTCTGTGAAGAAACCTTTAGCGGACACAGCTTCCTATGCAGCAACACCTGTTTCACTTGGCCTAACAACTAGCACTTCTTGTACACAATAAAATTATTATCTTTGCTATCCATACATTTCTGGCTTTAAATCGTATTGACTTTCTAGTGATTTTTAATTCTACTTTTGAGTTCCTTCTTTCAACCAAAACCATCTTGTCTCTTAAAGAATTTATTCTAATGTAAAACATTAGGTTAACATAATGCAGAATGAACAAAGAAGCCACCTTCAATAATTAAACAGCCTACATATTTAATGAAATTTCTTGCTTGCATTAGAAGTACTGGTTAACAGCTGCAGAATATACTTTGAAGGCGACTTAAAAGTGCAGAGATGACAAGAGATTGCAAATCTCTGCATTAGGCATTACAGAGTTTTGTCACATTAAAATGCAAACAGCTTTATTTTAAATGTGGAATGATGCCAAGCTGTTGACAGAAAGTGAAAATAACATTTTGTTAGCCCATATAAGCACCAGCAGGCAAAGTAGCCACAGAGTGTTGCTGGCAAGGTTTCAGTCTAATGGCAATTGGAGGAAAGGACTCCTTTCATTTGCTTACTGACAAAACCTTTGAGGCTTTTTTTTTCCCGTTGGTGTACACCTAGCTCCAAAGAGAGTACTTTCTAATAATGTTTACCAGCTGATATTAGCTGTGATCTCTGTTACAAATTATGAATTATGTGAGGATAATAGCTGCCTCTTTTACTGAACACAACGCTAAGTTTGTTGACTACAGCAGTATACGCACATCAATATAATTTCCATTGATGTAATCGGAACTTGTTTCTCCTTCAATGGGCTGCAATCTCACTCGAGAATGATCATCTGAAATGGGAACAATGGAGAGAGAAAAAAAGGTAATTAAAGACACATTCAGCAACAAAGCCTTCATCAAAATATTACTTTAAAGTCAAACTAAAACCGTGGTATTTGCAAGTTAATGCTTGTTTTGTTGTCCATGAAAACACTGTATCTACATTTAACCCTCATTTCAGTCACTCATAAGGCTTTCCAGACCCCCTATGATTTTCAGTCTGAATGTCTTAAACATTTCTAATATGAAATCTACTGCAATTCTGTTTTTTGCCTTGACACCCCTCCTGCTTTTGTCAATAAAATAAATAACATGAAGTTGTGAAAGGTTTAGTCATTTGGAAATGCTTCTGCCAGTATTCAAAATAAGCTGAAGTCATTCTGCAAGACATACTGCCACCTCACAGTTTCTGAAGGAAACTCACTATGTTTTCAGTAAGGGAGAAAGCAAAATAAAGTAATGACAAAACCCAAGCAGTCAGATGATGGTTTTGTCACTGAATATTGCTCACTGTGGCCATCTATATCCATCCAGGAATATGCAAACACTTCCAACTCTATTTTCTGAATATCAATCCAAAACACCACGGCGCTAATTAGTTTCTTGTCAGCTGCCTCATTTTCTTTGCTATACCACAGCAGTGATTAAGAGGCACTAGAGGCTAGATCCCCCCCCCAAAGAATCTCTGTATGCCAGCAAGGCTTTTTCTTCTTTGAGACTTCATGTGGTCTTCTTGATTCTCTTGGTTCAAAAGCAACCAAACACAACGGCTTTTCCCAAATGCTGCACAAATTGTTGATAAAACAATTTGAGGGTAGGATCTCAAGGATGGAGAGATGGTAAATAGCCACCTTACTGCTGCTTTGTTTACAAGTTGCTCTTGCTAATTAGATACCTGTGTATTATTGTTCTTGAATGCTGCTTGCTAGCTGAGCTAATATTACTTGCAGCTGATGACAGACTTTCACGACTGTCATTATTTTGTTGTAAATGTAAAAAAGCATTAGAGCACCTGAAACTTGCCACCCATGGTCTAAACAGCTATTTTTTGAGCTTTAACAATCCTAAAACGTAACAAATGAATGAAAGAACATGAAGTGGCTTAAAACCCCAACTTCATCATAAGTAGCATAATATTGGCCCACATTACGGGGGAGGAAGGCGAGGGCAAGTGGTTGTTAAAATAACATTGTTTTAGAATTCCAAGTCAAGAGATTTTTCAAAAGGTTGAGTAGGAAAGGAAGAGGCAAATTCTTTATTTCATCCACTTTTATGCTCCAATTCTCAGGGACAAGAGATCTCAGAGCCTCAATCGCTTCCCTGGGATTCCCTTGGGAGAGAGAAAGGGCACAGTTGTAAACCAAATATCGTAAATTAGAATGAATTAAAATTCCATCTCTAGGTTCCACGCAGCCCTTATATTGCTACTTTCTTGTGATTATTTCACCCAACAGTCTTCAAGAATGAGTCCTTCCAAACACGCTGGAATATTCAAATCAATTATGTTCATCAGGTCAGCCTTTTCAGCCTATGTACTAATTTTTTCAAGACAAAAAATTTATAGAGATTATATATTTATTTATTGAGTCTCCATTATGTAAACCAAACTGGTCTGACCCTACCAAGCTACGCTTATCCAAGTGCTGTGTTGTTCTCTGCTTAATTAAGCTATTTATCAGTTTCTTCAGAATGGAGGTTCGGCTCACAAGCCCTTAAATCTAAAAATTCATCTTGACAAAGATACTCTGTTAGGAACTTTCTAAGCTCCAGGCATGGCTGCTGCTTTTACAGTTTTTGGACCTGATCCAACTTCTGCTGAAGTCAGCAGACTCCAAGTCAAGCTTGCTTGGACTCATGGTATGTCTTCATCCACATTTTCATCATTTCCTGCATCATTGCCTTAAAAGCATTCTCACCAAGAGAACTCGGGCTAGTAAAGATGTCCACTTTTATATTGCTTGAATTACTTACAGCAGAATTCAGTTGTCTAAGCACAAGCATCTCATGCCGCTTTATATACCGGGGACATACTGCCTAGCCTTCAGCTGCCACTATGGACTAACACAAGTCTGTCATGTCTCCTGTGTCACATTTGTTGGTCCTGCACAGATGTCCTAGTTCATGTGAAATGGCACTACATGTCTATATTTAGGCAACTGAACCCCATCTTTGATGACTTACACACCAATGAGTTCCATATTGGGCAAAACAAGCTTAGATTTACCACTAAGAAACATCTTAAAAAGACACTTCCTATTATTTCTTTTAGACTGATTTATACAACTGAATAATATGCAGTGGCATCTTTTCTTTACCCTTCCTGTTATTTTGTTATTTTCTTTATTCACTCCCTTCTTTCCTTGCAATAATTTTGCTTCGGATTGGGCAAAACTAAATAAGTTACTTCATACCTATATCTTCATATCATCTTTTTGCCTTTTTTCTTCTCACTTGCATCCTTGTTAGTACTGCATCCTCAGCTAAGTTTCTGGGAATTCTGGAGGTGACAGACTGTTCAATACCCATATATTCGCAGTGGAGCTGGAGTGACTCCCTTTCTTTATTGCTTTGAAAACTCTAGTTAACTCCTTACTGTGTGGCAAGACTTCTTAATTTGAAAAAATTCTTTAGTCAACAAAAAGAAATGTTACTGTGTCTATGCCTGTGCTTATGTCAAGTAGATTTAAACCTAAGAGGTACATAAGCCATATATTCTTCCAACACGTACGCTGATTCTTAAATATCTCTAGGTTAACTGTCTAGATTTTTAGGGTATTTTTTTTCCTTTATATTTCAGCTGCTCTTAACAAATTTTGCAGCTTTTAAATATCGTCTTTTCCAGCTCATTGTTATTTTGATACCTGTCTATTAGGAGATCAAACTTAAATTTGCACTGATCACTTAATCTCTCAAAATTAGTTATGTTGGAGTCCATTTGTCTTTGTAGAAAATGATAACAGATAATGAATACAAGCATTTTATTCTCGCTCCCCTCACATTACCTACATGTATATGCCAGCCTGCCGACTGTGATCTCTAACGAGCCCCTTGAGTAGCTGGTTGATCAGCATGCCTAGCCAACGACCCTTTCTTGGTATATGCTTTGCTGATTCTTTGCAAATCAAGCCTTTTATAAATGTCTCACCTAAAATCTTTAGCTGCTTTTAAAAGCTGTGATCAATATTCTCTTCTCATTTAGTCAATATTGGGTTAGGTAAAAATATATGCAGAACTCCTCCCATTCTGAAATTACCTCAAGATCTCTCCTGAGGAAAAACCAATAGATTTTACCAAAATCCATGCACAACCCTACACAATTATGGTAGAAACAGATTTTTTCTTAGGTAAAAAATGATTAATTTAGCAGATCCATGCTGGTATTAGCTCCTAATGAGAAAATACAAAGCTTTTTGTGTTCAGTAAAGGAGGAGCATGTTTTCTGTGGGTGACTGGACTGTGATCATGACTCAGCTTGCTGATAGACTGGCTCACAAGTTGTAGCCACTTCCATACAGTGGGGAGGGCACGCTTGTAGCCAATTAAATGCACATCACTTGGGTAATGTAAAGCATATTGCCATTTTGACAAGCTCCTGCAATGCTGGCCGCTTGGTGCTATTGTTTTAGTTCCCTCAGAGAACAACAATGACTACAAGCAATAATGTAACAGTAGTATCTTGAGGAAAATTTAAACAAAGAGGATAAATGGATGGAAAAAAAAGATATTAAATGCTTTACAGGAAAAAATATACATTTTGTTACAATCATGTACCCATAGTCACTGGCATCTGAACCATCGTATTTTTAAGTCTTTAAACATAGCGTAAAAGGGCTATTTAGTAAAATGCTTTTCAGCTAAAGCAAATACTTTATACAACTATCTGGGACATATTTTCCAAGATGGACCCCTAAAACTGTACTCTCAGACTCTGAGACAAGCAACCATTTATCCAGCAGTAAACCACATAACATAATTAAACAGTTAACTACTCCATTTGCATACACATATTTAACAGACGACAAATGGGGGGCAGTTTCAGCCTCTCTTCTAAGATACTGCCTTTAACTCTAATGGATTTTAATTTTAACTTGTGTTATCTGTGTTTTCACAGCCACACAAATAGCAAGTGTTATTGATAACAACTCCATCCAACTCCTTCCCTTTGCTAAATACTGAGGACATTAAAAGTAAATAGAGATCTAAATGATCTGAGTTATATTTGCCCTCTCAGAAAACCTTCAGTATCACTTGTAATTGCCATTGATTTGTGCATCTAATATCTTTTGCTTGTTTTCCCTTGGCTACTCATCACTTCATTACCTCAGACATGCAGCACTAGTAGTCTTCTGTTTTCTTCCACCAAAGAGTGTCAAAGTGTAAGGCAATGCCTAACATGACATTAAAGAGGGGACTGACAACGCTAAACCTGACTAAAAGAGAAGATCTACTGTCACAGGCTTGAGCTGGAAATAATATTTCACAAAGGAAGAATAAACACAAAACTTTTTGGTATTCCTATTTATGCCTTCAGTATTTTGTCTGAAATTATAATAGTCATCTACTGTATTGCTACATCCTCACAAAATAACAAGTTTGTTACCCATTAAAGATTGTTTGGGGGGAAACAAGCAAAATCATATCTAGCTAACATCTTCTTTTGCATATGTTCTATTCCATCATGAAATTCACAATTCCCTAGAAGATTACATTTCCTTTTTCACTAAGTAGCACCACATACATCCAAAATACACAGCAATATACCATGTCCATTCAAAATGATGTGGCAGATAGCATCTCTTGCTTAACTTGCCTTTGCCTCCACAAACATTTGCTGCAGGTTCTCCTTCCAACCCCTACTATTCTGTGATTCTGTGAACTCTTTTCTCTTTGTAGACCACCTAAGCCCAGCTGGGCCACAGTGATATAAGGGCCTACTCATACCACCTACTGCAGGTCACTGAGTTAGGATTTGGTCTCTCTAAAGGCGTTCTGCAATTACTGCAGAGAGGACCTCCTGAGGTGGTGATTCAGAAGCATTCAAATGGGCTCTGTTTCTGAATCATTTTTCTAGGAGAGCTATCTTTCTCTCTATCAAGCCATGTGGTTCACTGATGAGGAAACCTAGGTAGAGCTGTGCCTGGACAAGCATCTAGACTAGGTGCTGAAGTTAGGCAATGTAAATACCGCCCTACGTACTCCTTCATAGGTCCTCCAAATATTCAGACAATCAGTACTGTTTATTCTTGTATGCTGTCCCATGTAGCTAGGGTTATACATGATTTCTAAACTGTAGCAGTACCATTAAACGAGCCCTCATTAAAGGCCATTGCTCATTTTCTTGCTTACAAAACTCCTGACACTCTGTGACTGCTGCTTATTTCTCTGCTTATACCTGCTTCATGGTTATCTGGCTGGCTGGTAGAAACACAGATGCTTTATATCTTAAACTTAAGATTTTGAAGGAACAATCAGGGAAGGGATCATCTCCTACATACACACTGGGAACTTACCCTTTAAGTGCAACCCCACCAGCGTGTAAAAACCAATATAATTTTACCAAACTTGATATATTTCCTGCCTTCATATTCATGTGCAGCATCTCTTGCCACAGTGTTTTACAACCTCATAATGCCAGATTTAGGAGTCATTCACCAAAGAATGCTATCGTGTCCTCAAGTTATTTGATTATTTATCTAATCTTTATCAAGCTTTGCATTTTTAAGTAAAACATACAGATTCTGCTTTTTTCCTTAGAGTCTGTCTAGCATTAAGAGGGTAAGTCAGGATAGCTGTCATTATTAAGGAATACTTAAGCAGCAGTACTGTCCACTTCTACAGTATGCAGAACCCAATATCGAGGTACCAATGCTGTCACGGGTACTCTTTCACCAAGCTGCCAGGAGCAATGTGGGAGCTGTTAGAGCTGAGTACTGGTTAAAGGTCTCATTCTCCATTAGCCAAATGTTGATCACAGGATGGAAGGCATACAGAAGGCTAGCTGAGAAAATGCATTAAATCTGACAGTTTTCTCAAAAAAAAAAAAAAAAGTTACATCTTCCCTCACTTTTATCTTCTTAATTAGAAAATAGGAATATAGGCCTGATGTGAGCACAAGGCTGGTGGTCATTCTTACCCAGTTCTGAAGGGAAGTTAACACAGTGCACAATTATGTTGTCAATACTTACATGCAATGATATTCCCGTATCTATTTTTCATTCTGTTCTCATCTTTCTTAGCTGAATCCCATGGTGCAGACTGTCCTTCAAAGAAACTCTAAAAAAGGGAAGAAAATGACATTAAGAAAAGCATGCAGCAACAGCTACCTTACGGATAAACCAAGGAGAAAGGCAAACAGCACTTGCGGGTATTGTTGTTAAAGTGTCATTTAACGGATTCTTTTACTGAGCGAAAACATGAGTCTCCTGTTTAAATACTATTTATGCATAGCTCCAGATGCTATCTAAAATTTGACATGAGATTATCTGTGCAACAGCAAGAAGAATTATTTACATGTGAAGTGCTATTAAACCTTTCCAAAGTTGCATGCTTGCTATGCTGAGTGTCCTTCATCTGTGCTGTCCAGATTCTCCACATAGTTCTCATACCCACACATGCAGCTGAAGGTGCTTCACCATCTATCCTGGAATTGCTCCACTATTTGAGTGCAGAATTACACACTGTACTAACATGCTTTGTTTTTGACATATCCACAAGTTTCTGTTATTTCTTGGCAGATGACCTCATGGATCTAAACATTTATAGGCATTTAAAAAAATCTGGAGTCAACAGGCATGTATGTGTCCTTTTTTTTAAACACAATTTATGATACCACCAAGAATATTATTTTGTCACAGAATAAAAATAATGTGATTTTGTGAAAGATATAATCTAATATTCACCCAACTTCTGTGCTGTAGTTAATAAATTTAATGTAAATAAGAAAGTTGAAGGTGCTAAAAATGTATTTTTACATTAATATAAAACACCAACTACCAAAAGGGCAGTAAGCAAGTTGTTATATCCTATCTGTCTTGCACATTCTGTAGTCTAAAAGAACATTTGTACAATTTCTCAGTTTACACACTGTAAGTCACATAATGTAGACGCATTTTATAATTTCGTGCTGAAATATAGATCTTGTGTTAAAAATATTTAGTTGCCAAACAAACCAGTGGAATTCTATCACGATGTTGGCCAGTCTTAACTCCTGTTTTGATCTTCTTACTAGAATGATCAGTAGATTAAATCTTTTGATTCAAGAGACACATGAAGGTACATTATTCACTTTTCTGTCAACAGAAGCCAAAAATGGCTATGTCCCAAACAAAACAGGGAAAACCTCAGGAATTTTGTATCTCTTGCAAGACCTCAACACATTCTGACTGGTTTAAAACAGGTAATGCCCATTAAATGGACTACGCTCATACTTTAAATGTATTGTTGTTCAAATCCCAATGATTTCCATTAGTAAGGAGCATAAAAGTCAAAACAAACCCTTGTTCTCTTGCTGAAGTCAATGGAACACAGCGGCATTCAGTGTCTAAAATGAGTTTTCTTTTAATAAGTTAACTAGTGTGCTGGTTTCCAACTTATGATATGGAAACTCCTGGGAATACATGAATTATTTCTAAAAAGATGGTAAATGATAACTTCAGAAAAACAGAAGCCTTCTCAAAACACTTCAATTTGTTTGTTCTTCATCTATCCACACTTCCTTAGTCATGGCATACTGCCGAGTTTCAGCATCCGTGCAGGGACAGGAATGACTCTCACACATTGATACAATGCACAGTCGATTCCATTTATTGGTCTGCTAGCGTGGTTATATACATTTTTCATATCTGCACACGTGATCACGCTTATTCAGATAGGCTACAGACATAAATCACGCGCTGTTCACGCACCCCACATTCCCTTATGATTGGTAACTATGCACTAACGCTAATAGCAACAGGCCGCCTGCACGTCCTTGAACACATCTTGTTTTTGCTAACCCACATCATGTGCACTATCAGAACTTTCTCAATTGTTATTCTTAGCTGTCCTTTCCAGCGGCCTGTCCAGCTATGCTAACTGTTTCGCTTAAGCGGCCTAGTCATGCTAACTCTCAAGCTACATCGACCCCAACAGTATACCATCATTGGATACAGCTCTGAGAAATGCAGATTGCTGCCTGGATAAAGAAGTGGAACCCTGTAAATCCTAGGATGATTTACAGCTTTGTGACTATTTGCCAAAAAAGGCGCCAATCATTACCTGACTATATATATGCCAATGGCATCTAAAGCAAGGAATTCCCCCCACTCCAGAGCACCCTCAGCTCTGGCCGGGTGGACAATACTTTTGTAACAAGCCAGACTGAACTGCATAAGGAATTGCTCTCCATGGTCAAAGACCAGTGTCTCAATTTCTTGCAAAGTTCTCCTCTACTCTCAGACAACACTGGATGATGAACAATTAAATACAGATAAAGGCAAAATAGAGATGAAAATGTTCAGCAAGAAAGCTCCAGAGGCAGAATAAACTAATCATTAATCTAATCTAAAACTTGACCTGGTATCTTCCTCAGGATTTTGCGTTTCAGGCAGCTAGACAAGACTACAGAGAATTCTAGTTTTCTTACAGTCCTTCTGCTGGAGACTAGTTCACAGAGTTAATCCATAAAACACTACCCAGCGAGTGGTTTTGGGTGTAATTCACTAAGTGTTACGTGTGCTGTTACAGAGAAAGAGTCCTGCTGGTACAGCCTCCAAGCCTACACCTTGAAATATGGAGGACCCAAATATACTCCTAGGGACTTCTTGCTTCTCCCTGTGCCACCAATGAACTTTTACAAAATTGCTTTAAACCAATTGATTAAAGTAAGTCTCTGGAGACACCTGGGAAAGATTCGCACAATATTGAATTCAGGGAAGATATACAACAGGCAATGTACTGGTTTGGGCAGCTTGTCTGCTTCTCATCTATTAATGTACGGGTTCAATTTCTCCCACCTGTTTGGAACTTCTGAAAACAATGATAAGCTTAATGAGCCTTACAGATAAAATATCTCCTAATAATATATCTGCAACGTAGATAATTCTATTCTTTGGAATGTATATATATAAAACCTCACACAATAATCAAAACCAGGAGACAGATTTACGTTTCAAGCTACTGCATATTGACTTCACTTTCTTTATTAAAAATGTATTATAGAAGAAGAACTCCGTATATATTTCTTTTTCTTTGGGTTTTTATCAATATATTAGTGAACAAAATAAACCTACCACATAGGGAAAAGAGATATTCTTCTTAATTCATTCTGGAATACACACAAGTATTTGAGTAAGAAATGTACAGGAAAGATAATTTGAAGGAAGAGGCACTACAGTGCAAAAGCGTAAAAAGAAACAGTTATTGTAAAAGACAGCTGGAGTGTCATTTCCTAAATTCCCCGTGTGCTGCCATTACACAAACGGCAACAGAATGATAATCCACAATGAATTATACGGAGAAATCCCACTTGTCCCACAAGTAAAGAATAGAGCAGATATCTCATAACAGATGATCTGCCAAGATCTTTCCTAAATTGTGAGAAATATAAGTTTCATTATAGAATTTTTTTAAGGTCTTTCCTGTCATATCAGTCTCCAGGGAGACTGCTGCACAGCAGCCCACCCATTATCTTAGTGGCTATTCACTCTAAGTCATCCTTAAAAGTTTCTTAAAAACGTGGACTATTAGGAAGAAGTATGTCCCCAAACAGCTTCATTCCAGCAAATGTCTGGCAAGGGCAATGGAGAACCAAAAATGAGTGTAGGACACAAATCATTTAAAATAAGTATTTCTCTAACTCATACTACAGAAAACCTTGACTACCCAGCCTCCATGATACACTTCAAAAATGAAACACTTTTCAAGCTAGCTAGCTGTTGTTACAGCAGACACTTCAGTATGCAATGTCAAATGTTCTTAGAAAATATTTCAATAATTAGGATAAAACAAATTTCTGAAAAAAACTGAATTATACAGAACTGCTGCATATAAAACATGAGAACTGGTCAGTGATGCAGCAGCAGGTTCATCTTAGGATAAATGTGAAGCTTTTGCTTGCCTTAACTCAATGTTGCAATGGTTTCCATTAAAAATTAAATATTTGCCATGGGCTAATTCACTGTGACCCTCAGACTAGAAAATAACTGCAATATCTCAAATGAGAGGGGGGAGATAATAATTGCAAATACAGATTTTCTAAATTATTCCCTTTCCTCATTTAAATTTCGTAAGACCAGAAAATATTGGAAGGGACCTACATAAAAGTACAGTTTGAAGAGGCTGGAATACGGAGAATAGGGCGAGATCTTCAGGAAACAATTTATAGCTCTGTTGATTGTCATTTTTGGCAACACACTTTCTGTCCTAGATTTTCATGCTTCCAATTAAGGATAGTAAAAATAATGCATCTTCATAAGCACTTTAAGATCTACTAATGTAAAGTGTTGAGTGGAACTACTATTTTTATTATTAATCCAAAGTCAAGCAGCAACTTTTTCAAAAAAATACTTCGTAGTTGCTAGGTGACAACAGCATAGTCTCCTACAATGTCATTTACAAAATGCAAGCTCTTACAAGCAAAGAAATGAGAAGTTAAGGACATCATAAATCTCGCTCTGCCTACCTACTAAGCAAGAATATTATTCACAGATACAACAAAATGCATATTTCACTATGTAATAATCTTAAATATAATCTCTGGGTTTGTTCTTAAATGTATGACCCTTTGTGATGTCTGATTTTCCTGACTGACCCCAAGTTTCTCCACTGATAACATCCATTTTTCTATTGCTATTTCTAGATAACCAGATTAAGATGTACTTCAGCAAAATG
Organism: Opisthocomus hoazin; assembly: GCF_030867145.1. Lineage (NCBI taxonomy): Eukaryota > Metazoa > Chordata > Aves > Opisthocomiformes > Opisthocomidae > Opisthocomus > Opisthocomus hoazin. The sequence goes on along the minus strand of NC_134416.1, from coordinate 59,287,121 downwards.
AGTATTTGACCTATTCAGTTATAAATGCCTTGGATTTGTTTTTAAGCTACATGCAGAGAGTTACGCACACTGCCTACTTTACGCCAGACCAGACAACTAACGGTAGTCCTAATGGAAGTCCTTGTCTAAACTCAATTAGCTATAGAAGAAACTTACATTTCTACCATAGGTTCTTTGAGTTGCAGCTAAATTAGATGCCTAAAATGCCCTGAATTGGACAGTGAAGGTACATTGCTAGTTTTACCTAAATATATCACCCATTACTACTGCTGTGTCTATTTTATATATGGAGATTACAGAGGGAAAAAAATGCATCCATTAAACTCCAAGTTAAGATCCTAGTGTCACCTTACACTCTTCTTTTTGTTTTTACAAACCCTATAAATACACATTTTATTTTAAGCAAGTCCATAAATGTTTGGAGGACAAGGACCTTAAGGCTCATTTAATGAACAGTGCAAGATTTATGAGTACAGTAATATGTCAGTTAGTTTTTTCAGTATTCAGAATCTGCAAAATACCTGGCATGTGAGGATGTTCTTTTTACTTAACAACATTAACTGTTTTTTTAAATAGAAAATTGAAATAACTGCATTCAGTTTGTTGACAACTGAGTATTTAGATTGTTAAGGAATTAAGAAGGAAGAGTCATTGATAGTCATTAAAGAAATCCGCAGAGGTCCAAGCTATGAAACAACATTTTTAATCTTCTAGTCACTTTGAGGAAAGTTTTTATCATTGAAAATGCATCACCTGCAAGTAATAGATCACCCCAAGTGTTTGTGAGCAGTGGTAAATGGTTTCACTGATAGCAACGCACTGTATGCAAGCAGCTCTTCATACTTCAATCATGGCTTTGGTCACTGAAAGCATTTGTGGATGACAGCATGCCACTAGAGAATATATTCACCATCAGCTTTTTCTTCTCTGTCAGTTTCAATCACTGAGAATTATGTCCAGTTTTCAAATAATGGAATTTAAAAAACCATTTTACTATGCCTGCCCTTGAAAACTGTCTGTTGCAAGAGCCAATGAGAAAATCTATCTAATCAATGTAAGCTGCCTTCAGCAGTTCTAAAGCACTTACCAGTGTGTTACTGTAACCGAGGTCTGAACACTGAAGGAAAAAAAAACCAATAAAGACTGTTGCAAACAGAATATATTGATGTTATCGCCAGAACTCCCTCATTCTGTTTGGAATTTTCTGGAAAAATTAGGCTGCTGGTTTACATAAGGTTTTCTAAGTGTGACATAAAAGGTGCAGATCAGTCTTAAAGCAGATACGCAGTTATAGCCTGACAGACAACAACTCTCTAATATTGTTCCTGATGCTCCTAAATGTGGTTGTGCCTCCTTGAACTGACATGAAAAAAAAGAAACATCAATTCACAAAGGCTTGCATAGCCAGAAGTAGGAAACAGTCTTTTCCGTCCCAGGTGCATTTAGGTTAGTCTACATCACACAGGAGAAGAGTAGGAAAGTAAAAGTATTTCTGGTCTTTGAGACACTAAACGTTGATAGTCGCCGCCTACATTGAATGCTGACATGGAAGGGGAACCGTTTACCTCCCCCACTGAGTAACAGCAGCATGACTTCACATTCGGACCACGTGGCAAGACAAAATCTGGTATTTCTTCTGTCACTGTTTTCATGTGCTCATTTTTCAGCAGTAAGATGCTTCCAATTAATGTATTTTCTAATACATTTGTACTTTTAAAGTCACAGGCTTTGGTATTCCCTGGACGGCTGGCCAGTCTAGTCAAGCTACAGCTGCATAATGAAAACATATTAAAATGACTGAACTGCTTTCATGTGGTATTTTTAATGACATAGATACTTGTAGCAGTTAGCACGAGTTAGCTCTAGTTGACATGAGCATTAGCAAAAGCACATGAAATTTAGTTAACACTACAGGGTAAGAGAGTAGCTCAGTTATAAGAACAGAGAAGTAACTTAAATGAAAGTGACTTGTCAGTCACTGTGACAGCTGTGAAGGTGTTGCATACCTTCAGGAATAGCAGATCATGAGTACCAGCCACGGTGAAAGCTAGTTTTTAGGCGCCAAGTGCATTTGAACAAGATAATCAAGAATTACATATTCTTTTCTACTGAGTCCCTTATCTGACAGTGTCCTGGGTTGGCTGGGTTGGTTGGCGAGAGGATCCAAAGGACAAGGGAGAAGGGCCCCTGAGAGATACTGTAGGAGAATGCACAGCATGGCTGGAACCACCACACAGACCGACCCTGACTTCTCTCCTGGACCGTGTCCCCTCTCCTGCAGAACAGGGAAGTCATTCAATTTTTAAAATTGCATATGTCTATGATTGACATACTTTGGTAGCTGAGCACATTTAGTCTCCAAAAACCAATTGCCATTTCGTCTTAAACCATGACAGTACTGCAAAAGAGAGTGCCATGGAGTACTTCTGTAATAGTTAACAAAGAATTACTTTCCATATATTTTTTAAACAAACCTATTTATGAGATCTGTTGACGTTATTTCTTATCTTGGTATCTAACACTGCCACACCTGAAGTTCCCTTGTAAGATTCAATAGCAGGAATAGAAATCTTTATAGATTCTGCAGTCATCTAAAAATTTGATAGATAACCTAGTTTCTATAGGCTTTCAGGGCTATTTCCACTTTACCTACTTAAGTTTTAAAAACTCCATTACTTCCATTCCTTTAAAATTCTTTAAGACTTCTGCATAAGGAAAGATTTTAGAAATATGGCAAAATGTGAATTAGTAAGAGGACTGCAATAGAACGTACAATTAAAATTCTAATTTAAAAACTTCTTCCCTGGCATACTACATAGCAATAACTTAAATTCATTAATCTTCCTGATATATCTCCACCAGAAAAATATAGTATGTTGATGGGATTTTATGATCCTTTTTTTATAGAAAGGACCCTCTGGGTACAATATGCACACTTAAGCTGTAACTAATGTGCAAGACATATTATTTTTAACTTGCGCGTAAAAAAATTAAAGTTGGTCTCATGCAGTGCTTATTTCCTCTCATGAAAATAGATATTCTGCTTTTGGAGGATTTAACGAATAGTTTTCATGTACAGCATGTGGGATTTTTGTTTGTTCACAACTGTCCTACCTTGAACATTTTTGGGAAGACAGCGAACTTAAGCAACACTTGTGACTGTAATGTCTGTAAACATAAAGCGAATGAACACAGGCTACACTGAATACCAACTACTTCTGTGCTTTGATAGGAAACCTCTTCTGAGGAAATACAGAAAGACATCGATCACCACATAGGCACTATCCATTCTTTTGTGAACAAAATTATTCGCTTCATTATTCAGTAACTCTGCTATATTCTTGCTTCCACCCTACATTGTTCCACAGGATGTAATTACACGTGTTAATTACACATTACATGAGTAAAAGATGGTGCAGAGCTATTTCTTCCTTCATGACAATTCCTACTTACCCAGACACATGTATTTACACAAAAGGGGCAGGACTCAAGGTTACATACAGTACACTGAATGTGTAGATAAGGATTTTAAGATAAATTTAAAGTTAACTTTTCTATACCATCTTCGGAAGGGTAACATGTAAATACCTCAAATGTCTTGGACAGAAGGGAACTATTCAGCCTGATCGCTATGATGTGGTTTGAATGAGGCCAAAAAGAAGAGGTATATTGAGAAACTGGGTGAAGGCAGAGACATCAACTTCAACCTAATGCAGGTATCCAAGGCACCATTACAACCACCGAACTATGACTTAATTCAGCAAAGTTAACAACATTGTTTTTCTTGTTGTTACTATTATTGATATGCTGCTGCTGATATTGTGCCTCTTCCTGCTGAGTAAGCTTTGCAGAGGAAAGGAACTGACCTCCTGTTTTACCTAGCAGCGGTTTCCTCCAATTCCTCTTTCCTCCTTAGCTGCAAATCTGCTTCTTATTTCCTTTGTCTCTGTTCCAAGTTACTTGCATTTACATATGCATGTCTGTATGCTTGTGCATTGCTACTCTTTTCGAATCTGGAAAACTGTAGGTTTGTCTCTTCTTGGTTTTTGTTTCTAATTTTCAATCAAGAAACTCTTTTTCAAGTGTCTTTCTGCCAAGCAAAATATTCCTTCCACAATACTTCTTAAAACTCAGAAGTACATCACTCCTAGATTTTCTCTGTTGAACTCAGAACGCAGCAGGCAGGTGGATCCTACTAAGTGTTTTTATGTACCTTAGAGCTTTGAGAATATTATTTGGGATATTTTTGTGTACTTTAAATTTTAATTCAAAAAACCAATAGAAGATGTAAGTATTTCTTCAGAGTCTAACCCATTTTTCCTCCTAAAGATTAGCACTATGATACGTGATTGACTTTACAAATAATAAAAGCTTGCCCCAGTGAATGGTTTCAAAGAGCTAACGAAATGTTACCAAAGCAGAGCATAAAGATACAATTTGCTATGAAACAAGTAGGCAAGAACTAAAGATTTTTTTCTTCCTATAGTAGAGTTTGCAATTGGTTTCAAATATAACAAGAAAAAAAAAAGAAAAGAGAAAAAAGAAATGAATGAAAATGAAAAACACAGAGAATGAGAGAGAGGGAAGAAGAAAAGACACAAAAATTTTTTAGTCGTCAGAAGAAAAACAATATTGTGCAATTAACAGAAGTAGTAAGTTTTCTGATGTAGTCATCATAATTTTCTGTTTACTCATGTTTTATGTAGTGATTGATGAGAGCTACTCCACTCATTGCCTACATATGTTTTGTAATGCACAAAACAAGGCTTAAGGATTCCAAGAAACTCTTTCTGAAGTAAGTGGGAAATCCTTACTTTTCACTGCAAAATACTACTTTCCATGACTTGATTGACACTGTAGGTCAGGACACTACTATGAGCAACTATATTATTTGAAGAGGTACTGTTTATTTAATACCTGTGCACTTCTGTCATCTGTTTGCTGAAGATTATTTCTAATGAAAGGTGATCAACATTGAACTGGTGGACACATACGCTGACAACAAAGGTGACTTCTGGCACATTTCTAGCTAATCCAGTAGTATTCTTCCCTGATTTTATCTGAATAAATCATTGTAATTGAGACAGTGCACTGAGCTCGGAATTCACAAGAACTGCCTGACTCTTTAAATTATCAGCTGACCCAAGCATAGAAAACCTGATAACATCTTCAAATCCCCTGTAAAGACAAGCTGTTTCTGGTTTAGAACCGCACAATTTGGAAAAACCTTGAACGTAATAAAATTCCCCAAAGCAACAGAAAACCGCATGTGGAGAAACGAAACAAAAGCAAACAAACGTTGAATTTGAAAAGTGAACAAAAGCCCTCCTATCATCATCCAAGTTGTAATATAAACACAGCTGATCTAACCTTTCAGAAGTGATAAAGCACCCCTCAGATTTTGCTCACTAAGTGAGCCTCAAGGGTTTTCACAAGGGTATCTAGGCCGCTCTAGTTAATATAGTTTGGATAGAAGATAAGAAAGAAACAAAGCTCACATAATAAGATTTTAATTCTGCTACAGGGTGACACTGACATTATATTAAACTACAGGATAAAAGCCAGAGTCTACTGGCATGCACAGATGGAACACAAATATTTTGCACACTGTTTTTCCCAGTGGATAAGACAGTACTTTTCATGGGAAGTAAGAGTAGTAGAGTACGTTAAAATAGATAAGGGTCTACTTGCAGTGCCCTTTCAGAAAAAGAATAGCACTTTTTGTGCTGGTTCATTACATTTTTTGATCTTCACAGGAAACTTTGGTGCCTCGATGTCTGCTTTGCTTGTTTGCAAATACACTGTTTGCTAGCATATGTAAAGACAATTATTCATTCCTCTAGGCTTGACTTTTAGCCCAGCACTTTCCTTGTTCTAAAGAAAAAGGTCTCCTTCTATCTAAAGCTACTTGCCTACCTCCCACTTTTCCTGGCTGGTATCCAGTCCCTGCGCCTACTGTTTGCTACGCTGTTCTGCAGGGATACCTCTTGTGGAATTAGAAACTGCTGTACATACATTTCAAACATCCAAATGGGACAACTCAGGTTGGTGAGCTGCTGCTACTCATTAGCGCGCCTAACCAGACACTCTTCTTTCTAACAAGTATTCTTGGGGCTGTATCGAAGCGCTGTTGTCTGTCAGTTTACAGCGAGCATGCTAAAAATGATTAGGTTAACAATTGACAGCTACACTCATCTTCACTGTCAATCCCATTACTATCTCTACTATTTTTATGCTGATGTCCCAGTGCAAATGTCTCTTCTTCCTTCTTATTTATCACTCACACAGCAAGCATTCAGAGAATATACTCTGCAAGTGAAATAAGTATTGGACTAACTAACAGCAATAATGATGGAGATGGCAATTTCAGTGCCACCAGTTACTTACTGGGCGGATGTGCAACAAGGATGTCTCTTCTACTCTAGTTTGGTAGTGTTTTACACTTGCTATGTACAAGTAACCACAGTTTAGCAAAATGATAAACCAAATGTAATACAGAAAACATAATCCAGCAAAAAAAGGGAAGCAAAGTGCCATTGTTTGACAGGACAGACTTTTTTCTACAGGACAGTATGGTGAGGACATGAAGGTGAGTTGTTTATGGAGTAAAGGAGCTAACTGAAAAGTTACAAAGTCCATGTGACACAACTGGATTATGAAATAAGAAATGCAACAAACAAAGGGCTAGTCACAGACAAAAAACCAGCACAAAATACTGTTTACTTTCACAGTTTTAAGAACAGAAAAGGAGTAATCATAGTTCTGCACTTAGACCACACCCATGACATTATTCTGCGGATTTTTTCCTGCTGTGTAGGACCCTTGCGAACATGTCACCTAGCTACTCTTTTGTTCAGATTATCATCTTGCTGAGTATCAAAACAATTCTTCAGTAATGAAGATTGAGGTTTAATGACTTGATGTATAATTCTGTTTTTTGCAATCTGCTTCTTCATTTTCTCTTTTGCATAAACTGAGCAAAATACTGCAATTTATCAGCTCTCCGTGGACATTTCAAGATTTATATATATTGCAGCTCTACATTTTTATTCTAAATTTTCTTTCATTAGAACACTGCACTCAAGCTAGATTAACTGAGGCAAGCCAACATTATAAAAGCTCTGTTGAATAGCAGCAGATGCCTTTATTCTCCGCATCCCTCCCTAAAACAAAACTTCTAAAAATTTGAGTCTCTGTATAAATATTTCCCTTACAAGACAATACAAAGATTCCAGGCATCTGTCCCTCATTAAGCCAATTACTAGTTGTTTAAAATAATCTAATGAAGTCCATATTTATCATATTTCTTATTAAAAGTATTATTAGACTCTACGTGCCAAATTATGCCAAGGGAACTAGATAAAATGATGAAGAGTGAGCTAGATGGACAAGAATCACTTGGCACTGAAGCGTTCCAGTCCTGACATTTGGTGGAGGTTCTAACTTTGAGATAAACAACCATTTGAACAACAGGGGAAGATTTACTGCTATGAGATTCAGAGACGTCAGCTCAGTGGGGACTAGACTTCCAGCTGGAGTACTAGGGAGGACAAATACTAGCGAGCATACAGCTGGAGTGTCAGTGAGGTTGATAGTGGGTGGAAGCCTGTTTAACATCTACTTTAATGACCTGGATGATGGGGCAGAGTACACTCTCACCAAACACAGAACCATTTAGGCCTGAAAAGACCCTTAAGATCATCAAGTCCAACGCTACCAAGTCCATCACTAAGTCGTGTCCCAGAGTGCCACGTCTATATGCCTTTTAAATACCTCCAGAGATGGTGACTCAACCACTCCCCTGGGCAGCCTGTTGCTGTGCTTGACAACCGTTTTGGTGAAGAAATTTTTCCTAATATCCAGTCTAAACCTCCCCTGGCACAACTTGAGGCCATTGCCTCTCATTCTATCAGTTGTTACCTGGGAGAAGAGACTGACACCCACCTCACTACCACCTCCTTTCAGGTAGCTGTAGAGAGCAATGAGGTCTCCCTTCAGCCTCCTTTTCTCCAGGCTAAACAATCCCAGTTCCCTCAGCTGAAGAGAAACAAATGTCTAAACATCTTTTAATGTTGGATACAGGAGTTGTTTCAATGCAGATTTTTGCATTGCAACAATGCAGTTTTCCCTGGCATCTCAATGATTAGGACAGCTTCCTGATACTAGCAATTTGCTCGACATGGGACATAGTATTCTTTAAAATTAGGTTTCAGTCCAAATTGCACTGAAACTAGAAATGTCCTAGAATTACCTAAAATAAGTTAAAAGAAAGGATTTGTCTTCTAAAACAAAAGAGGCTCTGCAACACATGGATGGCAAAAATAGCCAAGTTAGTAAAAGAGAGTAAGATACTAAAATACAGTAAAACTGATTCAGGCTCAGTGAACCTTAAGCTCTGGTTTTCTCCCACACTTACAGTATCCCACTGCTAACAACAATTAAGGTTCCAGGAGAAACCTTTTAGTAGCTGTAAACTGCCTAGATTTAGTGCAAATCTGTCAATGTAACACGGTGGTGCTATGTCCCACTCTGGCTCCCCACCCAGCTCTAAGTCAATTTCTGTAAGCTGAATCTTAGTTCCATAAGAATACATTTGAAAGTGTATCTGAGACAATGCCCCCAAACAGAATGATTTGCCTTTTTCACATTAGGTAGCTGAATTTGGAAGTTACCATTCTCAGCAACTTCATTTCAGTCATAATAGTTGGCATCTAAACTTGCCATATCAGTTAAAATACAAATACTTGATATGATACCAGATCAAACTGGAATTTTAGCATAAACCAAGTGAACTTTCCTGTTTTTCATTAGAAGATGCCGAAACTTTTCCAGGCATGGGCAGAACTGTATGGTGAATGGAGTGCTTCATTGCTTTATGCACATGCATTTCAGCTATTTAAACTGTAGTGTGTATTAGGGGCATTAAAAATAGCACTTTTGATATTTTGTATTTTTGACTTTTGTATTTTTTTTCCTTTTTCTCCACGGAAATAGAGAGGAAAGCAACCTTTTTTTGCTTTTTAGTATTATTGCACTACTAAGCCTGAGCACTCCAACACACTGCTTCACACTAAAACAGTCATATGGGTAGCACCATTCAGACCTTTCATGACACCAAAAAAATCATGTTACTACTAAACTTCTAGATTAGTCAGTCAGGTTCCCAGGGACTCTGGCACTTGCTATTCTGCAAAACTGGGGAAACAGAACACATAAACAGGTGAACTTTTCCTCCCTTGATCCCAGATACACAGAATCACGACCCTAGTGTAACTCCTTCCCACAGCTGTTTCCACACTCTGCCCTCCCCAGTCAGCACATCTCCACTGTTTTTCTGGGGAAAAAAAGAAGAGTACTGCTAGCTGAAAGGAGTAAATCAGGAATGGAGTCCACCTCCTGCTCCTCACTTTTCGTGGTGTTAGGGAGGAGGACCCCCACCCACTATCCTGCCTGCTGCGCTCAGGAGAAGGAGGTGGCAATGGCAGAACCTGGGTGAGACATGCAAGGTAGGTCGGGGCTGGACCAAGTTGGGAAACACAAAAATTGTAGCACACCTTACACATCACTCAGCATCACCTCCACTGAAGGCAGAATCACTGTTCCGCACTATCTCCCTGCTTTCAAATATTCCTGCAATAGCTATGGGACTACGAAGGTTTTCACCTTACCCTCCTGTGGCAGTCAGCACGTAAGTAGCGGGGTCCTCACATCTAGGAGGGGATGTAGTGAAAGGTAAAGCTTTATTTGTGGGGAAGGTTCCTGGTATCAGAGGGAGCACTTCCAGGGAATGAATGTAAATATTGAGTAAGCACAAGCAGACCTCTGTGTAAGTGTGTAGCTAGATAAAAGTTTAGTAGTTTCACTCCTTTCAGCCCTTGGAACAGGGCTATTTAAAAAACAATCCAACCTGATCCCTTGTAAGATATTTAAGGTGATTCTGCTGTAGCATACTTCAGCTAAAAGAAAACATATTCCTAGTTATGTCAACAGGAGAGACATTTGCTTCCCAACTAGGTTGTCCTTCTGCCTCAGCAATGTTTAAAAATCGATTGATCGCAGAATCATAGCATTCTGAAAAAATGTCACCAAAAAATAACACATTGTCTCAGTAACAAGAAATAAAAAGCAATCCACAAAACAGTTAAACTTCATAGAAGCCCTAAATGCTGCAGATAGCATGACCTTTTTTAGCTTTCTTTGTGTGCCAGAGATACATGTGCTTAGCAAATACCAGTAAAATAAACACAAATGCTGTGCGAAGAACTGACAAATGGAGGGAAAATATGTCAATCTCTAACCAGATCTACAGTTAAACATACAAAAAGCATGAGCGATTTATGTGATTTTCCTTCAATTCAAATGTTATTGTAAGTTCTAGCTACTGTTGGTTCTATAGACTTGATTCACAATGTAACCATCAAAACGTAAAATTCAAGCTGGTGATATTGTAAAAGAAGAGACAATTAAAAAGTCAGTAAAATTGAAATGTGTATAAAACTACAAGGAAAATACCAAGACACCAAATTAGCTTAGATTTGAAATGTTTTCCCCAGTGCAAAACCAAAGCAAATGCTTTGGTGTGGTTTGGAAGCTCAACCTGTTTAATTTCAAATGTCATATAACTGTCCCCCTTTTACCCTCCAAAAGGCAAGAAGTGGTTTACTGCCCACACCAGGAGTTTAATTCCACTACCTCTGTGTACTGTAAATAACACGACTCTCTTGAAAGGGCCTAATTAATGTAAACAAGGTTCTTTGCAGAATAAAGCACCACTCAGAATAAAGGCTCAAGGATTAGGCTTTAGCATAGCAGCCACATGCATTTTAAATAAAAACATTTTACAACTGAATTTCTTCATCATCGTGCATTTCACAGTCCAACAGCAAGACAGTGGACCAGAACAGCTACTAAAGTAAAAGAACTAGAAAACACAGAGGATGCTAGCTAACTTAAAGAGCTCTTTGCATTCTTCATAAACCGAAGTGATGTTAGGTCTATAGAACTGACTACCAGCATGTTAAAAAAAAAGAGGTACCATTTCACATCACATTGTTTGCTTTGTATCTGCAGAAGCATTGATTTATTTTCTTCCTCTTTATGTGTGTTAACAGCCATACTGGGTCAAACCAGACGTTCATACAACCCATTATTTTTTCTACAACAGTACTAGTAGCAGATGTTTACAAAAAAAGTATGAAGAATAGAGCAAATAGAGAGTGAATCTTTCCCCAGCATACCCTCTTAGCTTCTAGCAATCAGGGACTTTCCTGAGCAATCTCTTCCTCAGCCAGAGAATGCACACAGCCATTGTGTTTAATGATGAATTTGTCTAGCCCATTTTCGAACCCATTTATAATTTTAGCTTCACAGCATCTTGAGGCAATGAGCTCCACAATATAATTATGTGCTGTGTGAAAAATACTTTCTTTTGTTCACTTTAAACCTGCTGCTTAATAGCTTTGTTGGGTGCTCCCGATTCCTTGTATCATAAAGAATAATGAATAATTGTTGTTAGCATTGCAGAAGTAACACTGATCTCTGGCACAGCTCAGAATGTCCTAAGGGGGTATTGCAGCAGTGAGGAATGAGTGATATGTCACTGTCCCGGAAATCAGGCAGAGACTTGGTACTGGAGCTGATAAAGTGGCTCTGTGCCACTTTAAGGATTTCCTTGCTCATAGAATCTTTACATAGTTTATTATGCCAACCTACAGAAGTTATGTACAGCAGTGTTACACAAAGCATAAAAGCTGGAGCTGAAGTATGAATGGGTGAATGAGCAAACTACAAACTGAAATTGCAGAGTTTTACTGTAATTATTTGTCCAAGTTGACCAGAGACACTAACAACAAATAGAAACAGGCACAGATAAAAATCAAGGCTAAGTGAACGAAAGATATCACAGCCTAATGCAGAGGACAATGTTCTGAAATACTCTTCAAGCAAACTATACACTAAAGTGTTCTGGCAATGAATAATGGTTGACAGCCCTTGGAAAAGCAATACTGGCATCACAAAAGACTAAAGAACAGTTGCATGCAGTCTTTCTCAAGATTAAAAAGCATATGGCTCAACTTGACAGTCATGCTTAGATTCAGAGGATCTGGGAAAGGTGTGAAAATCTAAAAAGAGCTTTGCACTACAAGCTCTTTACAGGATCTGACCTACCTTTTTAACGTTTGTTATGTCCTACTGGAATTTTATTGCTTTGTCATCATTCTTGGTAAGGAAAAGCACAGATAGTTCTCATGTGGAGGTATTTAATGTAAACAATTGGAACGGTAATATTTTCTCACATCATAACTCTAAGCTCTGTGATACAGCCAAGTATTTAAGCATCATAGGCAAAGTGCTCCTGTTCCCTTGTCCCAGACTTATCACACACTAAAACTTTATGCTTGCTTCAGGAACCAATACTGCACTGCCTGGAAGCTTCCACCACCCCAGAGCAAGCACTAGGACGCATTCTATTCAGAAGAGAATCCTCTCACTGGGTAGCACAGAGACAAAAATCATCAATTGTGCTAAAAAGAGCTTATACCCCCTTTACTGCAGGCTACCTTCTTTAGCAGACGGCCACCGCTACGCCTGCTTCTGAACGGCACCAGCCTGTGCATCAAGGAAGGTCCCCACTTCTGTCTCCCTTTGGTGTGTGGTGTAAGAGTGGAGGTAGCCCGTCTCTTAGAGACTCAGGCCTCTCTCTTGTAGGTACAAGAGCTTCTTTTCTGTTATATATTAAGAGCAGCTATTATTGCACAGGCAAGCACCTTAAAGCTATACGGGTAATAACTGAGCTCAGCTGGTAGATGCATTTTAACTTTACACAAATGCATACTATCTGTTTTTTCCACAGACCAAAGCAGAACGTTGTCCTTCATGAATCCCTTTAAGATCTTAAGGGGCCAGATAGTCAAGCTTTGTCACTATTACGTGAACATGTCTAAACTATTCTGTGCCTGATGCCCTGGCTGTTGCTTCCAATTAAGTGAATGGTAAAACGTAAACCAGGAAAAAATGTATATTAAATGCAACTTTAAAACAGTCCTTTACATTCCTTTAAAACCAGCTGGACTTAAATACATGTTTAAGGTCTGTCTTGCCTTGGACTCCAAATCATGCTGTAAACCTAAATCTTTCAGCTCTTGTCTGCGGGTTTGTGGTAAGTGACTCCGGTCTGCTGTTTGTGTCTTGTGAAGTAGTGTCAATATTATGAATTTTCATCAGTCCTGAACTGAGCTGCAAACCCACTAACTCCTCAAATAATTTTAGATGGCTGATGCTGCCATCATGCCATTTCTGAAATGCTGACTCTCCCTGACAGTATTTTGCAAGTCCTCTGCTTTTCCTTCTGCCCACCACCTCGGCTGCTTTGTTCCCACGGGTATCCCAGTCTTCCCATCAGCTCTGGCCTGGGGGCCAGTTTTACCCCATAGTTGCCCTGCTCCTCTTCGTCTCTGCCTGACCAAGAGGCCTGCATCTTTTCTTTGGCAAGCTCTGTCCTCTTCACCTCTCAGACGACTGGCTGAGGACCCAGGGCAACCTAACTGCTCATGAGTAAGACGGATACAGAGCCAAGAGGTTGCAGAACAGCAGTAGCTCTTCAGGGTGTAGGCAGTGGCATCACTGAGATCCCACGTGATGGGTAACTGAGGGAGCAGCTATCACACTGAGACAGAGGCTGTGGAAGGACACCAGCGAGAGGGAAAGGAAGCTTGCCAAGCCCCTCGTCTGCCCCACTACAGCCTGCCAGATTTTCAGTGGACTTAACATTTCCCACAGAATCTTTTGGGTCCATCAAATCAGTATGTTGTAACAAAAAAATAATTCCTGCTAGAAAATGCTGATCATCTCTTCCATTGACAGGACAATTACTAAAGCGCTACAGGAAATGTGTAAGAAGAAGTCTTGTGTTCCAGTTAGAAAACTTCTTAAAAGATACACTGAGCCACAGGCTACGTAAGAATACAAATTTTCATTTCCTGAAAAATTTATAATGGCTATTTTAACTTATTTAAAACAAATGCATTAGAGAAAATACTGCATATTTTAGGTATGCTGTGGATAAACTGCTGCTAAATGAAAACTGCTAATAGCTAAATTATGCTAATTTGATTTGAAAAGTGTTCCTCTCACTTTACAAACAGCCAGTAATACTGCTCTGGTCATGAAACCAGCAATGGACTAAAATGCCTAATTATCTGTAGTGAATAAATACAATCCATAGAAAATACATAGGGTGTATATATAATTAATAAATAATAGATTATAATTGCATTTAACTTCATTTGCATAATTTAAAATGGAATAACTACATGACTGATTTTTTATGTCTTTTTAAAGGGCACTAATAAAATATGAAGGGGGTAAGGAGGATAATACGAGTAGGAAGTAATGAATAATATCTTGAACATTAAAGCACAATATATTATTCTGTGCACATAAATTGGACCAACTCATTTTTGCAGGTGCAATGGGAAAAGTATGGTACATCAGCAGTTTTCAAAAGTAAATAATACGTTAACTGAAGAAGGGATTACGGATTCTGATCAAATATTCAATGTCTTATTTGAATAATTAATAAGTCAGTCTGGTGCAAATATGCAGCATATAGTCTGCAATGTTTCAAAAACTTTACTTTCTTTCAAATCATACTTCTCACTAGCATTTAGAAAGTTTAACCTATCACCTTTTCGCTCTGAGCATTAACGCCATTCTTGCAGATTTCCCTCTGGAAACTCACGTTATGAGTGAAATGAAATTCAGTGGCTGCATTTAGCTTCCTACTGTGGTGTTCAACAGCCCATAATGACGCACAGATTGGCTAAATTTGAAACTAAACCCTAATTTCAAAAGGTACAGGAGAGCATAGATTTGATACTAGCAAAAGCATAGTAGCAAGATGACTCAGGAAAAATGACTTGCGTTACAGACAATCAGAGTGAAATATATTCTGAGCAGTCTGCTTAGTACAGCTTGACTGTCTCTCAACCCATGGCTGCCAAAGGGGAGGAAGACAAGGCAGGCTGGAGAACAATGCTACAACTGATTTCACATGCTAAAATAGTGCAGTAATGTGTGAGTGTCAGTTATTAAATGAAAAAAACCACATACCTCTGTGTACATCCAAACACGAGGAAGGAGTAAGATGGAGAAGTTTAATTCTTCCCAGTAAAATTATATAACCTCTGTGTTAATTACTTGGACTTATCAGATGTGGATACTGGATTTCCAAAGATGTGCTCAGTGCCAAGCTGAAAACAATCAGTGAAACTTGCAAGCTACTTCTTTTATTGCTCCAATTTGACATTGCACATGCCCACAAATCTTTCCAGAATAAATTGAGAAAGATTTTGCAATGCCTTCAGAGAATAAATGATCCCAATTATGGAGTCATAGGTCAGGAAAAAGGGGAGCGAAATTAAACAAGTTTTGAAAGACTGCTGTGGCAGCTGAACCCAAGATGGGAAAAACCCCACAGCTTTCTAAAGCAGACTAAAACTTCGTTGCCATGGGATAATGAAGGACAAGAGGCACATCCACAAAACTGCAGGCAACAGCTGAAATGATTCCATTTTAAACTCTTAAGTAGACTCACTAAAGATCAGGAATAACATCAGAGGTGCTTATCATGCTTTACATTACTTTTTGATTTTCAGTCCAGCTATGCTGAAACATGAAATGAATGCAGCTAAATATCTGAACATGGAAAAGACTCCCAGGGAATCTTCAGGATCATGAGAACTGACAGGTTGCAGCCCATTTTTTACTGATAGATATTGCATTCATTCATATGTTTCCCACCACATGCACCAGGACTACCAGACTCAGTAGAGGCAGAGAAAGATTAAAATAACTGCCAGAGCTTCTACATAAGAACAACATGCATTCAGTTTATCTGTCCGATTGATCAGCTTAAGCATCTATATCTCATGACTTTTGAGTAGACCAACCCTTTTTTGAGTGAATCAATACCACCAGCCTCTGTTTTAACTGCTTAGAGGGATACAACGGTCATGAAAGATGCACTTCAAAGTTACCAGTCTTTCCTTAGGACACAGATTAAACTTTACTTTACATATAAGACTGAGTCTGGTACTCTCACGTGGAGAAAAACATTGGGCTGAAGTAAGCATCTTTGTTCTTGTTAGGCATCCTTGCTGCCTGAGATCATGTGCAGTTCAGACTGTTCAGGCTAGTAAGAAGAAGGAAACAGGAGGTTCACACTCAAGTAAATCACACACTGATCAGTACCAAAAATAGCCGTGTCACAGCATGAGCAAACAGCTGCCTACACCCCACTGAGAGTAATGCTAAGGATATTTGAGCGTTCTAGTCTATATATCTCTGCAATTTTATTATTCAAACAGAGAAAACGGCAAAGCCTTTCTAATGAAGCCATGACCTGCCTAAATCTATAATCTGTGGTAAGAAAAAATTCTAATTAAACCTGTTTAAACAAAAACAAATTAGAAAGCTGTTTCTGCACATACATACACTTCTCTTTAAATTGGAGGAGGAGGCCTTTAGGAAGAATGGGAGAGGGAAACAGTGAGATTTAGAAAATCCTGGGACACCTTGATCACTGGGAAGTTAGCCACACTGCAGCACAGTGAATGATATTAAACACTGTGACAGTACTTCTCCTACATTTGAAATCTGTTAAGAACAGAAATTCACAGCTATTAATGTTCAGAATTGCATAAAACTGGCTGACACACCAACAGACATGCAGCAAACTAAGTGCCTCTCCTCTGAAAAAAACCCAAACTCCTATTAACTGCCATCCAGCTAAAACTGTTGACAACCGATTCTTGCTGATCAACAACTGGAAGTCACCCATTCTGCTATGAGACTTCTTAAAGAATTACAGGGAAACTGCATGCTCTGGGAAATTGTGTCACTAATAACATAGGCTATTTACTAGTGAATGTAGTTTCTGGTTTGGGACTACTTTATTTCAACAATTTGGTATTGACCTGGAGTATCTTAGGATTTCCAAACCAAAACATGCTTTGTGGACATGGCAGATTCTCATTTTTAGTATTGCTTTTGACCTCCCTAGATATGATCTCCCCAGTGCTTCAAGTGTCCCAGAGCCTGGGATAAACCCAAGGAGGCTGGTAATGAGTGGTGTCCCCCAGGGGTCAGTACTGGGCCCAGTCTTGTTTAACTTCTTCATCAACGACCTGGATGAAGAGTTAGAATGTACCCTCAGCAAGTTTGCTGATGACACCAAACTGGGAGGAGCGGTAGACACACCGGAAGGCTGTGCTGCCACTCAGCGTGACCTGGATAGGCTGGAAAGTTGGGCAGAGAGGAACCTGATGAGGTTCAACTAAGGCAAATGCAGGATCCTGCACCTGGGGAGGAACAACCCCATGCACCAGTACAGGCTTGGGGTGGACCTGCTGGAGAGCAGCTCTGTGGAGAGGGACCTGTGGGTGCTGGTGGATGACAGGTTAACCATGAGCCAGCAGTGTGCCCTGGCTGCCAAGAAGGCCAATGGGATCCTGGGGTGCATCAAGAAGAGTGTGGCCAGCAGGACGAGGGAGGTTCTCCTTCCCCTCTACACTGCCCTAGTGAGGCCTCATCTGGAGTACTCTGTCCAGTTCTGGGCTCCCCAGTTCAAGAAAGATGAAGAGCTACTGGAGAGAGTCCAGCGGAGGGCTACAAGGATGGTGAGGGGACTGGAGCATCTCTCCTATGAGGAAAGGCTGAAGGAGCTGGGCTTGTTCAGCCTGAAGAAGAGAAGGCTGCGAGGGGACCTCATAAATGCTTATAAATATCTGAAGGGTGGGGTCAGGAGGATGGGGCCAAGCTCTTTTCAGTGGTGCCCAGTGACAGGACAAGGGACAATGGGCACAAACTGAAGCACAGGAAGTTCCGTCTGAACATGAGGAAGAATTTCTTCCCTCTGAGGGTGACGGAGCACTGGAACAGGCTGCCCAGGGAGATTGTGGAGTCTCCTTCTCTGGAGATATTCAAGACCCGCCTGGACAAGGTCCTGTGCAGCCTGCTGTAGGTGACCCTGCTTCGGCAGGAGGGTTGGACTAGATGACCCACAGAGGTCCCTTCCAACCCCTACCATTCTGTGATTCTGTGATTCTGTGATTCTGTGATTCTGTGAAGTTACCTGGGACCCACGAAAGGCTGCTGCAGGTCCCATGGCAATCTGAAGAAAATGAGTTTTTCTAAACACAGTCCTTTGATAAGGGAGAAGTACCTGTCTCACACGAAGGACCTTTATATCACCATTTGTTGTGGTTATCCATCCTTATTCATGGCAACACTTACATAGTAAGTGAACACTTACATAGTAATACGTGCCTATAATAAGACCACAGCAACTTTCCAGTAGCAAAGATTAAAGATTCAGATGGGCATTCAGGTGATTGTTCTGAGTCCCATTTAAACAGATGAAACTTCACAAAAAATAATAGCAATGATGTCTACAGGTGAATATTTCCAACAATTTTCCAAACCTTTTTCACAGGACAAATTCCCACTATTTTACTTCTGTTTCTATTTTTGTTGTGTTGTAACCTCTGGTGAGTTTTTTCATTCTTACAAAAAAAGAAAGAGAGACAAACAGTTACCTGCTCTCAGTTCTGCAGGACGCAGATGTTGTCCTTCATGTATTTACACTGTGGACTAATGCCCCCATTCCCACCCAATGTTCCAGAGTCATTCTGCTTTCTTTTTAACTTGTGTCTTGTGGGATAGAAAATAACCTGCACTGACTGCATCAGCTGGTGCTGCAGAGTATCACATAAAATCAGAGAAAAAGGCATGATAAAAATGTGCAAGCTGGAGGTGAGACAGGCCAATTGCAGTCACAAGGAACACATGCAGAAAAAGCAGCACCAGCTGGGTCCTGGCTGTATCAACATAACATCAACAAAACACTTATTTTTCCTACTATTTTCTAGATTTCAGAACAG
This sequence comes from Opisthocomus hoazin, assembly GCF_030867145.1. Lineage (NCBI taxonomy): Eukaryota > Metazoa > Chordata > Aves > Opisthocomiformes > Opisthocomidae > Opisthocomus > Opisthocomus hoazin. Next base: position 59,268,180 of record NC_134416.1, on the reverse strand, counting down.
AGCCCCAGAAGCATAGGGCTTAGAAGTGTCTCGTGGCAGCAAATTTGTCTTCCAGCTGGAACCAAAGAGAAAGAAAAGCTGCGACTGGAGGACTGGGTTAGAGTGACAGGATTCTAGCCTGCTAAGCCTCTGCATGACAGCAGAAAATGGAAACTGTATCAGACTGCTGTCAGACATTTCCCTAACAGTGTTCTGGAGAAAACAAAACCTTAATGGCCTCAAGCTGGGTCAGGGGAGGTTTACATTGGATATCAGGAAAAATTTTGTTACTGAAAGAGTGGTCAGGCACTGGAACAGGCTGCCCAGGGAGGCGGTTGAGTCACCATCCCTGGAGGTGTTCAAAAAACGTGTAGATGTGGCACTTCAGGACATGGTTTAGCCAGAATGGTGGTGCTGGGGTGATGGCTGGACTTGATGACCTTAGTGGTCTTTTCCAACCTTAATGATTCTGTGATTCTATGATTCTATGATTAAGTGGGCACCTCCAAGGTGAACTTCCTCCATGAAAAATTTCCTGCTTGTCTGCAATACTTTCTGCCCCCTAAAACAAGGATCTGTATTTCTGCTGGTTTTAGAGAGGTTTTTTCCTGTTTTGTTTTTTTAAAACCATTTTCTACTTACCATAGAAATTTCATTGGCCAGTAGTACATTGTGTGAAAAAACTTTGGTTTTATTGACCATCAGCACATCTACCTGCATATCTTCTGAAATTCCATTTCAAAGAATATATTGCTGTGAGGACAGGATTTCTTTCATACCCCCAATTACTCTCAACACTCACCTCCAAATCCTCTTTGAATTATCCTTTTTTTTTTATGATCACCTTTGACCACAATCCCCTAAGGTATAACTGAACAGTGAACATGACTAGATAACATATTTTAAAATACTTCTACCAATCTATAATAGGTGCTAAGAAGTGCTCAACTGAAATGAATTGTTTAACATACATTAGATAATATATTTCATGTTCCTGACCTTGATAGGCCCTCTGAGCCTGTATTCTCATAGGTATCCATCTATTTAACTGCGGTGATTTAGAGATTAATAGTTACATTGGTGCAAACCCTCAGAGTGGAGACCATGCAGCATAAAAGGGGCATAATCAGCACAGTTTATCCTGACAGTATATAACTTCACTGTATTAGGAATAGTATTGGTTTAATGATACTAGTATAAAATAATTTCCTGATTGAAACAGTTAACTGCCCCAAAACCTTGAGAAATTACATGTTTGACAGGACGCGAGGAGAGCGAAGATGAGAGAGAGACAGTGGGGGGAAAAGCCTTAAAGTTAAAGCTGCACTGAGGAACCTTTTTCTAAACACTGGTATTGACACAGTCCTGTTGGTGACAGTAAGCGAGGCTGATCTGAGCAGGATACCCTTTGCAAATCCTGGCTTTTCGAAGGAACCTCTGGTTTTGAGATAATGGAAGCTCAGAACTCCCTGTCATGGAACATAATGTGAAATTGATTTTGCAAGGCTTTATCTACACAAAGTTGCATTGGTTTAATTAAAGGTGTGTTTTTAAATCAATTCTGTTAAACCAGTCCAAGCTCCTGTGTGGACACTCCGAAATCGATTTGAAACTGTCTTATGTCAACTAACCTTAATTTGGCAAAGAATCAATTTACACTAAACAGGCACCAATTTTCACTAATCCAAAAAACAGGTTTAAAAATAAGTCTTATTTAAAATGACAAGATTTTGATGAAATTCTCTGTTTCTGCCCTAGCTATGCCAAGCTATGATGGCCTCCAGTAGCCTAGTCCGTCTGTTTAGGAAGGAGATGAACCTGCTTCTTTGCATCTGTGTGTTTATGGCCTTTTGACAGATCTGGTCCCTGTGAAGGGATACAGTGTAAAGCACTGTGAAGCTAGGGAGTCTAAAACCTAAATGTGGCAGGTGCAAGGAGAAACACGTGATGAATTGTAGAGATCACTTTCACCCTCTTCTTCTATCTATTTTGTTTCTGTAATGCAGAAAGCGGATCAGCAAGGAGCCTCCTTCATCATCAGTAAAAGTGCTCCCCTGCTGTAGGATTGGGGAGCAGCTTAAATAACCCACAATTAGGGTAGAGGCGCATGTGAAATCAGGCCAATGTTATCCTGTCACTCTAAAATTGCTGGAACCAAGCCCAGACCTCCCCTTTCTTAAGGGTCTGGCAGGGGATAGAAAGGATTTTAAAGATCTACTGCAGACCGGCTGTGTGGAATTTTCCCCAAGTTTAAGGATTTCTGTGCAATCCCTTCCAATCATTCACACTCCAGCAGGCAACAAATGAAGGTCTGCATCTGAGTCTTCTTTCTCTCCTTCTCTGGAGATATTCAAGACCCGTTTGGACAAGGTCCTGTGCAGCCTGCTGTAGGTGACCCTGCTTTGGCAGGGGGGTTGGACTAGATGACCCACAGAGGTCCCTTCCAACCCCTACCATTCTGTGATTCTGTGATTCTGTGAGTCTGCGCCTTACAGAGATGTATCCACGTTATTTCCACACCTGAGACACGCACGGGAAAATGGGTGGTGAACCTGCTACTGATGCGCCGCTACGGACACATCGGTGTTTGCCCTCGTTCTACAGGCACTGCGAGCCACAAAACCAGAAGCTGCACCGCTACATCCAAGAGCCAGGGCCTGATCCTGCCCTAGGGAATACAAGTCTTTGCAGACACCATCGCAGGACTAGGGCCAGGCTGTGGGATGTTTCCCTGCTGACATTCAGCCAAAGTCTTATCAGTGATGAGAGCCCAAGTACCTCAGCTCCTCCCAGAGGGAGAACAGAAGGGCGCAATCCTGCAAAGTACAGTGCTCCCCCAAGCTCCCCTCTACTGGGAGCTAAAAATACCTAGTATCTCAAGTGGGTAATCCTCATGCAGAGTTGAGCAGTGAGTGACCAAGTACCAGCCCGTCATTGCTTTAAGATGATTTTTGAACCTTTATCCTTTGTGTCGGTTATGTTCCTCCAAAAACTTGAAGCTAACAGGACTTACAACTACATAGATGTGCTTAGATTGTGAACTATAGCCCTAATTAATGAGAATAACGGCCCTAATTATTAAGTTTTATTTTAAAGCACTTAAAACTATGCACGACAGTAAGCACTCTGTATCCTTGCACCCCTCTGAAGTGTTGCTAATGGGTAATATGCTACTTTACTTTCTGTTCAGTTCAACAGATTTATTTTCAGAGTGAATCCTGGGTGAATTTCTCCTGAATCAAACTCTTTCCCTGGTGAGACTATATAATCCTGCTGTCTTGTTAGAGCAAAAATCATCTATGAGACTTCATTCAAAACAAATCCCCTGCCAAACTATTTCTTCCTTTTCATTTGGACAGTTATCCTTCTGATAATTTATACGGAAAAAATTCTTTCACAGTCTAGTTCAACCTTGTAAAGAGGACAGTATCAGTCTGACAGCAGCATAAACAAAGAGATTCGCAGTCTTAGCAGTGCTAGAATATATTGGGCAGTTTTTTGTTGCATATAGAGGAAAAACTGTGATGCTGCAGTAGCTCAAAGGAAAAAAACCCCTCAAAGACACGGCTAGTTATGCTTCATTCTGATTATAAACAATTTCCATGTATAAAGAGGGCTTTTTCAGACTCAGCTGCAGTATTTTAAGTCTCCCTTCCCTACCACTCTTAATAAACTGCAACTTAATGTATTGTACCTATTGGCATTAGTCATGACTACACCTACTGTCTGTAATGGGATGCCATTCATCAGATTGGTAAGCTCAAAATTCAGTGATTTTGCTGGAAACTGTTTGTCAGCAGCACCATTTCATCCGCTGTAGTTAAAAAGCCATGTCACCGATTGCATTACAAATTCCATTTTACAGTCTTTTTTTTTTTTTTTTTCATAAATTAATTGTAGCTTTCCTCAAGGCTTAATGCTGGTATAAAAGGTTTTGGCTGATGAGTAAATCTTTTCCAAAGACAAGAATTTTCAATTCTATCATTTTTAAGTAACAGTGGCATAAAAAAATTCACAGGAACAAACTTGTTTAAGTCAGGTACACAAATTAAAGTTGACAAGTGATCAGCTCCTTCTGGGAATGAATTGTTTTCTACGTTTTAGGGGAAAAAATGTCATCAGTGACTTTGGAAGAGGCCTGAAGCACAGGCTTTGGAAGTCTAATACTACAAATACCAGTTTAAACAATTACATATTTAAGCAATTGTTATAACATGGAGATGGCATGACAAAGCACAAACTTCAAAAAAACCCCAAGTCTTGTAAAATGCAAGCAGTATGCACATCTGTGAAAACTCAGCAATGTACTAGTAATTGTATTAATCATCCTGAAGGGCCTGCAACAGTGAATACATTAGTTCCTACCTTTAAAACTTAAGCCTGGTATATTGAGCCTCTAGGGCAGTGCACATTTGCGCATGCCCAAAAGATAAATCGTTGCTTGCCCCACAGGGTGGAAGTAATTTAAATGACTTTTGCTGGTTGTCCTCCTCCCTTCTCTTTCTATCAGATGAAAGAATGAGCAGGGATCTTTTTTTTGCTGGCTTCTACTTTGAGAAGACAGAGTTCAAATTGAATCTGTATCACTCTGCTTCTCACTGGCTATGTCAGAGTCACATCATGGCAAGACCCATTTACACCTGTTCCTCCGATTTCTCACATTCTAGTTTCCAAGAAAATGAAATCTAGGGCTGTGTACTGCGTTGGAGATGCAGTGCAATTAGGACAGGTTCCTCAACTGGACAAATTGACAGGCAGGTTACTCAACAGGACAAATGAACAGTACCACATACAGAGGCAGCGACAGGACTCCGTCAGGTGTACCCTGCTCCTGGAAATGGGGGGATGGGCTGCTGGTAATCATTATTTGCTTTCTAGACCACACAGCAGGGAACTTTCTTTTTTAAAAAAAATCTAATCACATCATCTTGGATCATAGTCCATATAATGTATTAAAAGTTAACAGAGTATCTCAGAGGTGACACCTTCAAGTCCACCTAGAGATCTGATCCCACAAGGTCTTATGCAGTGCATCTTCCTACCTGATCAGTCAAAATTATGTCACAAATTCTCATACACTCCTATGACAATTGTGGCGATTTAAAGTCCAACCTCATGGATCAATCTTATGTATTTTTACTCTGTGAAGTAATGTATTTATGCTACTTGTTTTTTGGGTTCAAATCCACTGAATTGTAATATTGTGGGAAACTACTCGCTGGTAGATGTCTTATCAACCCATATTTGAGCATTCCTGTACGTGAAAATCATTCACAGGAATAAATTCTTTACAATCTGAGCTAAAAGGCAGAGAAAAGTGGACAAAGGAAATTCACTTTACACCCTAAATATTAAAATATTGGACCTAAGCAGATTTTAAAGGGTCTCAAATTCTCCCTCACATTAGACAAGGAACCCAGCTTGATAAGTCTCTGCTCCTTCAAATTTATAATTCGGATGAGAAGCAGTGTGTTCCTGAGACTCTTCAGCAAAACTAAGTTTTTGAACTCAGGCATAATACTACCATTAATTTTGGGCATGAGAGCAAGTTCTGCTTGTTTTTGCTTTTTTCACTTAGCAAACTGACTCATCTCACAAGGAAGACAGGATCTGCAGTGCAATGTGCTGCGTTCATATTCTATTTGCCAGGATGTAGCGGTCATGACATTTAAAACTAAGATGATAACAGGGAGGAACAGGTCACTCTAGCATGAAATGAAGAAACAGAAGTTGAATTAAAAAAAAAAAAAACAAAAAAAAAAAACGAAAAAAGAGAGACCATAAGTTCATATGAAAAATAATGAGGATTAGAGGTAGCCTCCAGGTAGCGGGAAACCGTTCAGACACAACAGAATAAATTTTACAGCCCTATGAGCCTCTCTGAAGACTTGCACACTTCCTCTCAATGACAAATACTATTCTATTATTCCAAGAAATACTGCTTGTAGAACTTGATTTCTAAGCTAATATCATGTTACAGGTAAACTGTGACTACATAATCTGTAATGTAGAACTTTGGAAAAAAACTATATTCTTCAACAGTAAAAGAAAAATATGACAAGCTGTGGGAGAATGCTAGTGGATCTGCTTTTTGAATATACAGCTTTATGCAATTAGAATTAGGCAGAGATTTCCAAGAAAGATTTTTATGTCTCAATCCTCATCCTGGCTGGTTACAATCAGAACATTTGTCCACTGTAGAAATGATCCTTTCCATTCAGTATCTTCCCTCGCACAGCAGTTGGCTTACTTGGTTGAGTAATTATTCTTCCCGTTCTGTGGTACAGGTAGCAGACAGATAAAGCCAACAGTGCAGAAGACATAACAATCAGATCATTAGACCTGACACTTACTTCATACTCCTCTTTGAATCCATAGCCTTCTGCACACTTCATTTGAGTGATGTGCTGCAGCAAGTCAGCTACACGGATGGCGGGATGAAGCTGTCCGGTCTGGTAGGGTACATCCACTGGATCTCGCTTCTTGTAGGTATGGGATTGGACCAGGCTGCTTGTGTCACTGACCATCGTATGGGTTTCATCTAGGAAAAAGAGTATTTCATAATGTACTGGCTCATTTTCACTTACTAATAGAAATAAAAATCACACAGATTTCTAGAGGAATGGCAGAAATCTGACACCATCAGCATTGCTTCTGTCTGTGAAGGCTACACCAGAAGAACAGGAAATCCATGGAGCAGTTTACACAGGGAAATTGCAAGACTGATTGGAATGAGGCAAAGTCCATGGTTCTACAATGAAAGCATTGCAGAGCAGTCCGAACTCTAATATTGTTTTAAATATCACTAGCTGATTACAAACAGGTTTTACATTAGGCATTTGGTTCTAAACTGCATAGAAGTTTCATTCTGAAACTTCAACAAGTCCCATGGAATGAAATTGGACTTGTATTCTTCTTAGACTACTGAAGTGCTGTATTTTACACTGCAAATTTAGAGCAAATGTTTGGAGTGAGCAAAATAAAAAGATGCACAAAATGGCTTATGGTTTCATCAAGCTAGGACTGCAATGGAAATGTGTATCTGATACAACATTTGGAGACAAACTACGAGAGGACAAATGCAAAGGATCATCTGATCAGGAAAAATGTCTTGACTGGCTGCTGAACATGCTTTAGGACCACGGTATATCATGAGCCATCACATGAGGCATGGAATGTTATATGTCAACTGACATGCAAGCCAACAAACAGGAGAGCCCAGTGGGCCGGTTAAAATTTTTATGAGACACATACTCTCCCAACCCTCCACATCTCTTCCATGGGGCAAATGGGCAACTTACCATTGATTGGCACTTTTAAGAAGATACATATCAGGAGAAAAAAAGAGGAGGAGAAAAAGGAAACAGTGCATAAGCAACAGTACTACATTAATAATTACAGGTAATTTTATGTTTGTAATTTAGTCTTTACAGAGTGATTTCCTAAATGAGTCACATTCTGATCTCAGTTTCACAGTATAAACTAAATGGACTGAAATCAAGGTATCTTACTGTGAGTCAATTCACACAGATGCAACTGAGATCAAAACTTCTACTTAGCAGTAAACAGACAGATGCGAAAGCGCACTCTACCTAAGGAAGCAATATGACTTCCTCTTTAGATGGAATTTTAAAAATTTGCTCAGACTTGACAAGAGAAAAAAAAGAACCCAAATTCTAAGGTCATCACAAATATTTATTCTGTTTACCCAAATAATAATTATACATGTCTCAAAGAGTTTTCGATTTTTAACTGAAATTGTAAATATGGTGCTTTGACTTATTCAAACTACTCCTCACTGACTGCATACTAAACATAGCAAGGGGTTAATAAAAATACTATATTTATTAAAAATTATTACTTTGTAAAATATGTTGTATGAAAGGGAAGCATTTAAATAATATTTCCACATTCATAAGTTAGAAATATTATAGCAGAAAGTTCCACAAATACGCTGGATGAATAGGTCCCAGATTCTCATGTACACCCCAAAAATACTACCACACCTCATTAAAGGTGAGATTCTGGTATTAGTTATACCACTGAAAACTGATGTTAAAGCCACAAAGCTCAATGAATCATATTTCAAGGGTGATTTTCGGTTCTCTCAATTCACACTGATACTAAGACACGTGAAATCTGCTCCTCAGTAAGCATACAGTCATTATGAAATGTGCATTTAAACCTAGGCCAAAAATAACAGAGAAAAAATGATGGGTATGAGTATGGGCATTTCACTACATTTCCTGTCAGTTTGCTAACCTGATTGAATGCAAAGGAAAGGGATTCATCTTTTAGTCATAAAATCTGACAATTTTTTTCTAATGTGTGATAAAATTGTACTGCAAAACACCTTGGGATGCATGGCATGAAGCGTGGTATACAAGTGTAGGTACAGTATGTTGCTGTTGAAATGGCACCTGAAAACTACAAGGTGGCTAAGACACAAAAGACAAAAAAAGTGTAGGAAGTTGATAATGATTTTTTGAGTGGCTTATTTCAATTTTAGAAACAGGTTAGAAAACTTGGGGTTTTTTTTTGGAAACTACAAAATTCCTTGTAACACAGAATGTAAGTAACTAAGATGAAGGCAAAGCTGCCAGATAGCAGGGTCCTGTGCTACGAAAGCAGCGGTTTCATCCTTATGTATCTTTTTCCTGTGAGCTCCTTTACTTTAGGGTAATTTTCCTCTCTCCATCTCTTATAGCTCATTAATACTATTTTTCTCTTTTTGGGAGTGGTCTTTTAAGTTGTTTGAAATAAAGTGTTTTAAATCCTTGGTTTGTATGGTACATTAGCAGTCATGTATATTTTATTTTTTTGCTTTGCCTTTGAGCACTGTAGCATGAGCTTTTCAGGCCTTACAGTCCACTGTTTTTCAAACGGTGAGCTCCTCCAGATGATGCAGTGTTCACATGCAATGAGAAGTTTGTCCAGGTTATATACTCTTACAGCTGCAGTTGTTCTACTTTCCACTTGCTCATTCCCATAGAGATGTACAACACTTATCAAACAATGTATTTATTCAACTAGCTAGATGAACTCATGGCATGGAAAGTATCTGGAAACCCAGCCCAAGGTCTTTTCTGGGCTGGGAATCTTTTCTTTCTCCAATTTCAGAAACATGCACATCACTGATACTACACAAACATGACCTACACTCACGCTCAGCAACTATAAATTTCGCCACTGTCATGTAAAGTGTTTTTTTTCAAATCTCAGGCTTTCACTTAGGTTATTAGGCTAAATATGAAAGTTTTCCCTCAAATGTAAGAAAATTTCTTCCTATCTGAAACTGAGCAGTCAGACTGTTGCCTTTTGCGTCATTTAAAGAGTTCATCATTAATTATCAGTCTTATTTTTTTTTCAATTGGCTGAGACGTTCCTAACTTGCATGAATAGTCCAAAGATCTTGCTGTACATAAATCTGGAAATGGTGTGTTGTGGCCTTTCTAGTAGATTTTGAAAACTAAACTTAACCATCCACCAGACCTGTACCCTTCCAAGGAGGTCACACTGAAGAGTTCATTTAGTTCTAACTATACAGGCTTGACCCTGCAGTCTAACACAACTTCTTCGGACACTGGAAAATGGCAAGAGCAGGTATTAGTTGCAGTTAAAACCCAGCATATTTTGTTAACAGCTGTATTCCTCTACCAGCTCAAGCACTGCTAATTTGATTTACCTCAGGTGAAACACTATTCCTACACACACAGTCATAAGCACATTTTGGGAGAGAGACCTGGTCTGAATGGAACACCACTAATAAATTTTCAACATATAAGGTTACAAAAATATTCATTTTCCACAACGAAATAACTGGAAGATTGTCTGAGATGAGTAAGCACAGGGTGCTACAGTAGACCATAAAATACATATCTAACTAATTCAAGATTTTACAGACTTGATAAAAGCAAAGATTTTTTTTCCCAGTGTGTGTTTGTCTAATATCTGAATTACTTGTTTAGAGATTATTTCTTCTGGGAAAAAGACCTAACAAACAATTTTATCATTACTTTTATACAGCAAAAGATCACGAAAAAAAAAATATCAGAGAAGCCATTAACTACAACTTAATAATCCAGATAGGAAATCTCAAAGTTTTTCTCCTGATAATAGTACTTTTCTCCTTGTCCACCCACAAGGTCAGAAAGAATATCTCCTGGATGAAGCACTGAATGAATGCTAAAGCACACAAAAAAATCTAACATCTCAGGCAGTTAAAAGGCACTGCAAATTTCATTTGCATGCAGATTATTACATTGTTACAGTTACTACCATTACCTTCTTCCAGATTTACATAATGTATAAAAACGCAGAAGTTCCTTCTCCAAGTTATCACACTGAAATGCACTGTGCTAAATATTCTTTCATAATAACAAATTTTCAAGATCACCTTTCTAAACTTCTACTTCTTATATGCTTCACTCTACTTCTACTTAAGCCTGTTTAACTTACAGTTTAAGGGCAGGAATTAGTTAAGGGTCTTACATTTTTTACAGTGATTTGAAGAAAAAGGAGGAGAAAGAAAAGTATTTGTAAAAATATGTCATTGTAAAAACAGTTAGTAGATAGGCTTAACATTGGAGTTTGAATTCTTGCTACAGTGCACTGTTATATTTTGACCTACTATTTAAAAGAAATCTCCCTGTTTAGTTTAAAGTTAGTATGGGAAGGAGGTATAAATGAATACAAGCCACAAAGCGGTTAGTTACTTAAGCACCGAAAATGCAATAGCTCCTCATGCTTATTGTTCTATCACTGTGCAGAAATCTCTATTTTTGATACTGGACAACAGCAGATTCCCCACAGAAATGCTTTACACTTCAGCTCTATGTTTTTAACCTACAGTTCTACTGTTATATTTCATTGCTGTGACACCTAATGCATAACAAACTATATACTCTGTCATGTTATCACTTTGCTGTTCAAAATACCATCTCTCCTCTGCAACTTCACTTTGACAAGCATGTCAGAAACTGAGCAGCATTGTGAGAAGAAATGATAGCTGGTGGATGGCCAAAACCTTATTTTGTCTGATTTTCTCTATCATGAATAGTCTAATTAGGGAAAAATGTTATTTTTAAGAAGTGGCATCTTCGGTTCTGAGATAAAACGGAAAAAAATGAGGGAAACTATTTGAATTGCTGTGATAATCAAATTCTTTTGTGTCACTCCAAATACATGCATAAACATTTCCTTGCAAATCCACTTGTTAAAATTATTTCTGTCTTTTCTCCCCTGACTTGCACTATGACAGTAGTAATCAAGCCTGATAACTGCCCTCAGCACTCTCAGTGTAGCCAAGCCTACCACCCCTCCTTTTAGCATAAAACTCCAGCTTTTTTGCATACTATTGTCTGTACCCCGAGAACTGTGACTTTCTAAATTACTTCAGCAACAAACTTTGATAAAGGGAAATGTTCTCACCTAAAATTGCAGTTGGCACAAATGGATCTGTCATACATCATAAGCAGGTCAATGCAGAAAAGGTGAAAAGAGAGAGAACAGTAAATGACTGATAAATGTTCCCGAGTTTTCTTTCAGCAAGCTACTGTAAGCAACCGTTATGTTGCTTATGTATGTATTAAATTTCTATGGCAAGAAGTATAATAACATAATGAAATATGCTTTTATTATGAAAAGGTCTATATATGGTGGAAACCAAGAAAAAAATCGGTTACCTGGGTAATAAGAATTAGGCACTGTTGTGCTCAATGTGTTAGTTTTCATTGTAAATGAAGATGGTGAAGATACAGCTGCAAAGAGAAACAAGGTTGGTTAGAGAGAGCGAAGTGATTATGTGGCTATTTAAGCTGAGTGATACAGCGTATGTGATTGACTTGGTTTAGAGTCTGTCCTGTTGTGTTTGTTGCACTGGAATCAAGAGCCAGGGAAAACCAGGAGTGTCTAGTGAATAAAATAGCTCACTGAATTTGATCAGGTCTCTAAAAAGAAATGTCATCAGAGAAAGCGTTTTGATCGGTGATGACAAATGTACATCTTAAATCACAACACTAGACTGAATACTGATGCTTGAAGAAAGACATCATAACAACAGGTGTTTTTGAAAGAAGCTTTGATCATTAGTAAGTTTACTTAATAATATTGTAAATACCGCATGCAAATATTCTACTATAGTTCATTTTTTCTTCTCCTCTTTTTTGATTTTTACAGGATTTTTTACATTTTACAGGATGTTCAGCCCCAGAGTCATTAAAGGCTTTTAAGCAAAGCTCATTGAAAATTCAGTCTTAGTTGCTTGTCTACATAGCTTGAATTCAGTCGGATCGGTGAATGTAAGCACATTCTGGATACCCATAAACAGACCAGCAGGAATTTGTGAAACGAAAGTAGAACTGAGGAAGACAGGATCTGCTGGATGAGAAGGAGTGAGTTTACTCCTGCTGGCTTTCATCCGCCTTTTTTTTTGGTTGATCTTCTAGGGCATACAGTTGCCAGCCCTTGTTAAGATGGAGCTGTTTGAAAACTGGCTTAAACAACACTGACAGTTGTCACTTATTCTATAAATTAATATATCTGAGACTACTTTCCTTTGATTATTTCTCCTGAATCACTGGATGGAAAGAACAGAGCGGTACTCCTTTTGGGTATGGATGCAGAGATTAGCTGAGGTCAGGGCCGTTGCAGCTAATAAAACTGCCTAGATACAGAATGCAGCCAGAATCATAAACTTTCACAGAACTAGGAATGTTCTAAATCTCTTGAGTACACGGCCTTATACAAACATTATTCCTAAAGACTGTCAGCCTGCTTCTCCTGGTGATCACATTTCTTACGGAAAGTCGTCTTAGAGGTTCTAGCCCTCAAGTGGTAGAAAATACTTGCTATGTCAATAATTTCAAATTGGCTTAAGGTGCTTTACAGGATTTAGTCCCAGGAACCCATTGCAGCTTCTTTGGTTGTTGTGACCACTCGGTAACACCATTGGAAAACTACATCAGGATGATGGAAGATGAAGTCAAACTTCGTGATTGCTTCACAGAAGTAAGCAATCTCATTAACTGCAATGGTATGTTCTCATCAGAAGGGCAAGTCAGATTTTGAAAGATCTATTTCAAAGCAATTTCAAAAGTAACTCAAATGCAAATTAACATCGCAAATTCTGAGCCTAATCCAGCTGAGAGAAGTCTCCTTGTATAAACCTCACAGAGTGTTTGTACAATCGAGCTCGTCAAAGTAAGTTCTTAAGCATATTATTGAAGGGTGGGAGTTGGGCCTTGCATACTGTTAGTACTTGAAACAAAATTCAGTCTTTGACAAATTCTGAAGATGTTCAAAAACACTGGTATACAAGAAAAACTGAGGTTCCTTAAGAACTACAAGAAACAAGGAAGTTTTTGAACTTAGTCATTCTTTTTTCATGCTTTTCAACAATTATAAAAAACTACTGCTTTTTCTTGGTCTTTGCTTAGTTCTAACCCCCAGACAGAAGTGAGTCCTTGAATAAAATGCTAATATAGGAAATTTTATGTCCCAAATTTTATTTATTTTCAGGGTAGATCCAAGAAGACCCAGGATATTAGAGAATCTCTTATGAAATTGCAGAACAGATAATTCCACTGAGTTCTTCCTTTGCACAAGCAACAGAAAGAGCGTCATCTAGAATTGGAAATAATAAGACAATCAGATCACCACTATTAAGTTATGACATTCAAAAATAAATTTCACCTAAAAAAAAAGAAGTGAGCAGGGGAAGCATCTGAAGGACTTGAGAAAGCATGAGGGACATAAAATTTTTAACATAATAGAGACTGGAAAAAGGTAGAACTACAGCTGTTTCAGTAATGTCTTTGCTCTTCTGCAGAAGAAAAGGATGGATAGAAAAAAGCTCAATTATCCTTATTATTTTTAAAGAAGTCTGTTCTTGATGTCTGACTGTCTTGTTCATTCGAATACACACTGCAATGTGCTGCACAGTGGGAAACTCTGGGTCCCATGGATTTTCCATGACTGAGTAATGAGGAATATTTTAAAAACCATTTGCACCTTTCTTCCACCTTCTAAAAAAAACAAGAAAGAAAAGGAAAGAAAAAACTTACATCTCCCATTTAGATTGTGCGTGTCCATGAAAGAGAAAGCTTCATCACAGTTGGTGCCTTGCTCAGTGTAGCTTTTATCCATTGAATTCACCATCACTGTCATTTCCTGCCGTGTACTACTCAATGTCTCTTTCCGCTTTTTAGCCAATTTTCTTAAGAAATGAATGTTGAGGAAAAAAAAGACAAAAAAAAAGACTCAATGAGCAGACATAGTCTTCATCTTGTTTAGATCAGTATTGTAGTTTGTAACCACACTATTAAGCAACATATTTACAATTATTCCTGCATTACTGGAAACTTAAATTGATTTCACACTCATGTCTTTCAGCAGCATCTGATAATCGAGGGATAGTTGCCAATGCCATGACTTACTGTGAACTGTACCTTCATCCTCGAGGACCACCACTGAATTAAAAGGGACTACTTGGATACAAAGGTGATGTGAGCTACTGTATCAGAGGCTACATCTGTTTAAATATGCAAATAAAAATGATAGAAGGGAAGATTTCACTGGAACTGACAAATCAACAACTATTTTCACTTCATACGTGTACAACTGGATGATTCTAATTGTCTGGGGCTGTTTCACTGAGACACCACATAATACAGCTAACTGGTTTACATCATACTTTATAGTATATGTTTGATCTCAACATACTTCGCACAAGCAAGTGACATTTTAAATTGACTTGCATTTCTAAAGACTATTTTCTGTCACTCTTAATTTCAGAAGAATTATTCACAACAGTGAGTTGCTTCTCAGCAGGACTGACTGGCCTGTCAGAGACAAGATCTTGATTCTGATACTATAATAGTAATTCATTAAGCTATAGAACTGCTTTGGATGTATATGCCTCTTTTTTCCAGATCTGTCTGTTTCTGTCTAAACTAAAATCTCACTCTGTCTCCCCTAGAGTTATGCTTAGATAACATCACAAAATAACATGTCCAAGACTCTTAATTTTTCCTTCAAGCTCTGTCAGATGTCTGTGATCGTGATGATGGTGGACTCCATGCCCATTTGGCTTGTTTCCCTGACCTACGACTCTGCCTTAGACCAAGCCTTTCTCCAATTCCTTGCCTACAGCCTCCATTTAAATTTTCCAGATTCCTCCTGTATAGTATCTTTAAGGTATGGGTTTTACACAGAAATAACTGCTTGACAGACTCTGATCTTCTCATATCTGTTCATTCAAGGACTTTTCCTCTGTGGAAAACATAATGATCCAGCTCATATCTGTCCACCAGAAAGATCTTCTAGATATCTTCAAGCACAATTTATAGGAGCTTATTATCTCATCTATGTTTCCTTCCACTTCTAGAGGCCTACTGCATTAAGCATAACCAACTTGTGCTAACTCTTAAAGCCTGTGTCTTTGTTAACTCTCATTCAGTATGTAAAAATGATTCCCACCCCAGATAAAAATTTTATACCAGCCTCCACTAGATTTTCAAACAAGCACGTTTGTCTCCCCTCGTGTTGCATGGGAGGAGCTTTCTGTAAACCTCCCTACTGATAGCTCACTATTCTGCTTCAAATCCCTGCCTGCAGACACCCTTTTCAAACGACTGATATTACTGCTCATTATGCTGATCAGTATTGCCTCAAAGTCTCCCATGTACCCCATCTACCTGTTGTCTCTTATCTTACACCTAGATAACAAGCCATTTGGGCAGGAGCTATGGTTGTGTTCTGTACCGATACAGTACCAAGCTCAGCAGTATCTTAGTCTGTGACTAAAGCTCAAAAGGCCTTTGAAACTAAAGTCTTGTTGTTAATAGAAGTAGTAAGTGCATGCATGGTGTTGGGTCATATTGCATGCAAAAGTATTTAGGGTGACATGTGGCCTTCAATAAGCTGCTGGATTGCCACTCCATTCATGACAGCGTGTCCCCATGACTGAAAGCAACTGAAGTACTCTGCCCTAAAAACCTGCTAAGAGTACCTTCAGTAATGAGCAGTGTGTGCCTCTTTGCTCATCTCAGCTCAGAAGTTACCTGCGTTAGTCACTAGAGCTGCCATGAACACACTAGTTTGCGACAGATGCTGAGAAGGAGAGCGCTTATGGTCAGCTGGATGTCAGCTACTCACGGGACTCTGCACTACCCTAAGCATTTAGATGTGCAACAAAAACCCATCAATAAATGCTCATTACTATGGATTTCAAAATTCACTAATGTTAATATTACAGTCTAGCCAAGAAAGAGTGCAAGATAAATAGTAACAAGTCACATCCTACCTGCAGATGAAGTTTAACTCCCGATTTTGTGATTTTTGATGGACAGCAAAAATAACTCCTGAACAACGGTTTTGTTTCTCAGTTTTCATTTTATTTTAGTTTAAGGAGATTAAATGGAGAAACTTAACAAGTCCCTTTCTGATCAACACTAATTTACTTTGTAGACTTCGTAACAAAACTGGTTATTACTTCACAGTGCATAAACACAGAAGGGACCATTAGATAATCTAGTCCGAACTTTTTTATATCAGAGACAGGAAAATTTCACTCATGTACCATAAATAAAACAAAACTTGTATATCTTTGCATCCTTAAATCTCCCCCCTCCTTCGTATCTGATTGTAATTAATAAGTAATATAGTATTTCAAGTAGAATCTGAGATGTATCTCCAAACACATGAACAACTCAATGAAAGGACGGGCTTATCAAAGTGATAACACGAAATGGATGTATTTTTACCTCTTTCCACCTCAGATGGATGGCAACACACTACGTCATGCATAGCTCCTCTTCTGAGCCTCTTTAGCCTTGAGCTGAAAGCACATACAGCTACTCCCGCCACCTGCCAACCATGGGCAACTCCCAGCATAGCTGGGTTGTGGAACCAGAACCTGCACAGTGACAATGACAGCATCCACAGCATGGTCACTGAAACTTCATCCATAAGGCACGTATCGTACTTATTTCACAGCTGTGCAGACCATAGGGAAGCACTTCAGGACAATTCAGCACTAGAGCAATGCTTCAGGAAGGCAGAAGCAGCTTTTTGTCACAAGCCTTCCCTCTCTTCAGCCTGGGATCAGCAGCTTCTCTTTAACCAGCTGCCAGTCCAATTAGCTATCTAGACATCGCACTCTCACTGAAGCCAGGAAACTGCTTTCCCTTGTCCAGCAGTGGACCTGCGAGTACCATCTCCATCCACAGAACCTTTAATCGCTGTCAATCTCATAAGCTCAGCAATTTCTCCAAGAACTCTTGTATATGCACAATGTACTGCTGAACAGGTAACAACACTTACTTAACAAGCTTTTTAAAGAAAAGTTACTAGGAGAATTGCCCTGGGCAACATTATAGTGATACTGATCCATATGCGAAAATCCACCAGGTGGTAAAACATACGACACCAGGCACTCAGTGGGATTATGAAAAACCCCCATGCTCCGTAGGGTGCACATCTCAAGCATCTGCTGTTACAGGCAATATCCTTTAATTTACAGTAAAAATTGTATCCTACCCAAGGAAAGCCAGAGTTCTTGCTTATTACACCAACAACACAAAGCTCAAATTTTATAAAAATTCAGCTAATTTTCTTAAAGTAATTACGCTAACATTTTCTCATTTCCTTCATTTTTGGTTCCGGTCCCATAATCAAGCTATAGCAGATTGTTTTTATGACAGTAACAACTGTACCGTACTTCTCAATCTGAATCTAATTCTGGAAATAGGTCTTGTGGGAAAAGTTCAAAACTGAAACAACTGTTACAGGAAGAGAGCAATACCAGCCAGACTTTTGTATTGTGAACGAAAACACCCACTGGACTTAGTCAAGTAAACTTTAGCTGAATATAACATTTTTTACATCTGCAGTTTCCAGATATTGCTGACAGTGTTGCAGTGCTGCAGTCTCTGCAACTCATCCATTCCTTGGATCTCTTGATCCCTGGGAGACTCTAGTTATACAAGATCTAAGAAACTTGCACAACCATAGTACTTCACATCACTACCACCACTCATGCTCTTAGATTTGAAGTAAATTTGGACAGAAAAAAAGACTTAAATATCTGATCATCTTCACTCTTGGAAAAGACACTTCATAGCTACTCTGATGTCTCCTCCTTCCTCAAGGAAACGAGATCTACAACCAAAGGAAAAAAAAAACACAGATGGAAGCTGCCATGACGATTACCTAAGATGAAACTCTTTATGTAGGGAAAGCAAAAAAGATCAGCTTACTACAGATAGAGTGTTACCATCACTACATGAGGAAAGACAAGATGCTATACCAGTCTCAGAAAAGAGAAGCCTAATATCCACAACAATCTCAAGACTAGCACAAGAAATTCTGAGAAGTGAGCTGGTGTAATGGTAAAAACATAGTAAAATGCAGAGCAGACAAACATACACGCTCTCCTTAAAAAATTGTATGGGATTTTGGGTATCATCTACTCTCCTCTGTTACAAATATTAATAAAGTCAGCCTAGTAAAATATAAGCCAAAGGTTTCATCACCATCTGTCCCCATTTTATCTGCCACCATGAAACTCTTACATGCTGCACCTTCTCCTGTACAATCCCTTCCAGCTGAAAGGATCACCTTGTAAACTTCTGCAAGCCTGACACAATACCTTTCTCAAAATCCGCCTCCTCTGTGATTTCTCCCTCAAACCCTCCAACAAATGAACGCCAATAACTGCTAAGCGACATTATCAGCCTGTATTTGGTTCATTTTCCATCTACTTATCTGTATCCATTTTCTGTGTCCTGTCTTGACTTCAACAACAAGGTCTTTGAGACCTAGTTTGCCTTTTCCCTTTGTGTTTATAAAGCACTAGGCATAAAGCACAAGGCACAATGGGGCACTACCATAGTTAGAGGAATGTAACAACAGTAAAATAAAAAAAAAAAATGGTGACTGGAGCTGATAACCAGAATCAACTCAGGGCTCTGAAAGAAATGTGCTTTCTATTTTAATTTAGCAATGGTGAAAAAAACTTGTTTATTCGAATCAAGCAAAAGCACTCACTTTCTTCTTGCGAATTCCAAACTGAGTAGTACTCCCCTTTTTTTATCAGTATGGCTCCTTCCTTCCAAGAGAAGAAATTAAATTCCAAGCGAAGCAAGGAGAAACAAGATGCTGCTACTTTCCACAGCTCCAGCAACACACTACCATCACCAAGGGATTAATAAACACAGTGAGATGAAATTTGTAACAGTGCTGCCAAAGGTATTCGGCTGAGTTTTTTCCTTTAATTAATTCAATGAACTATTGCACTTCTTGTAGCTTAGGACAAAATAGCTTCTTCCTATGTATATACTGTTTCAAACTTTACTTCTCTCTTTGTGGACAGGACTCATAAATGGTTCTGATAAAGAAAGGATTGGGAGCTTTAATGCAACCCACCGGTGTGGTGCACTTGTAGCTACAAAAGCTTTTAACAGTTTGCTCACCAAAGCCCTGAAAGAATCTAAACTGTAATCAGAAGGATCCTTTAGTAAAATAATAGCTGGTTAAAAAGATGCAATACAAAGGGTAGGTCTAAATTATTATTTTTCACAACAGAAATGCATTACTAGTGGGTATCCCACAAAGTGCATTTTGGGATTTATACTATTCACCATACACACACTGATCTATGGTAGCGGTGAGCAACATTGTTGTCCACAATTTTTTTGGACAAGACACAATTTTTAATCGGTAGTAAAAACTAGAAATAGGGTTAAAAAGTTACAAATTTATCTCTTGAGGTAGAGTAACTGGATATTCACTTAAGATAAAATTCAGTGTTGACAGATATGAAGCCACGCATATGGGAAACAATAATTCTAATTACATACACACAAGATTGGGTCTATATGACTTCATAAACAACAGAAGAAGGAAATCTGGTAGTCATCAATTCTCTGAAGACAAAAGTTCAGTGCTATATATAGTCAAAAAGGCAAAAGGAAGTCAGAAATGATTAGGTAAGGAATAGAGAACAAAATGAAAAACATCATTAAGCAACTGTATAAATCTATGGAGCTCCCAAATTTTGAACGCTGCATGCAGTTCTGCCATGTGCCTGTCCAAAAAAGATTTTCTCGAACAAGAGAACATATACAGAGAGGTGATGGGAAGATCAAAGGAACAGACCCTACCAGAAGATAAGGAGTCCCCAGTTTAAAGAAGAGGCACTTGAACCGGGAACATGATAAAAGTATATGAAAAAGAAAAGAATGGAGAAAAGTAAGAAATTAAGAAAGATTTACTATTTCTCAACAATGTAAGAACCAGAACCAGAGGATGTACAGAAAATTTCTCAAATATAGAAGTAAATATTTTCACACCAACCAGATAATTATGGAACATGCCACCACAGGACTCTAGGGATACCAGAAGTTAATATCGGTAAAAAAAAATTGATTCAGGGCTGAGTGGAGGACAGTGAATGCATTACCTTATCTTAGCTCTGTTCCTGTGTTCACCTAAAGGTTTGTCACTGGCCTTTGTCACAGACATGCTGTTAAGTCTGGTGGACTTCTAATCTAAAATTTGATGCAATTTTTTATTATATTAACAATCCGAGCACAGATTGTGCAAGAAACAGGATGTAAATACCTTATTTGCCTTTCGAACAATTAGAATTACTCACCTTTTTGCATTGTTTAGGCTACTTATGATACACCAGGCAGGATTAACTCATACATTAATTACTTTGCCCATCTATTTTGGCTGTCTATGATATGCTAAAAGAAGACTCATAATTATTTTGTGGAAAATGCTTTAATCTGAAATCATTTAATGAGCATTACTGATTCAGTGACACTCAGTCTGAAGATGTAATTTAATAAAAACTCTCCACAAGAAGTGTGTAAGAAAGTCTGCAAATGTAACTGACTTAATCCTAGTTCATTGTGGTTTTCTACATTTTTCAGACTCATGTTGTAACTATTTTTTCCTTAACAACAAAACAGTCCTTGTCAATAACTGCAATTGTTTTCCTGTCTTTAGCAATGGGTCCTCTAAGGCAGACCAAAAACCACAGATCACACATCATTGTGAGAATTACATGTGTGCGATGGAGATCACCTTTAGTTCACCACCTCTGGTTTGCAATAGTATACATTTGGTAACATTGAGTATTACTCCAATCTGCAACAGAGAATTCAAAATAATATTTTCTGGTTTTTAGGATATCCTTTTAGGGCTTTTATCCTTTTAGAGTCTCCAATGCCTCATCTGTATTTTTTATGTTACTTTCCAGTGTTAAAAAGTCCTCACAGAAAACAAATTATAGGAACCTGAATAATCCAATTCAACCAAACTGGTAAATTTCTCAATAATTAATTTATCAATAATTAATACTTTTATTCTGCTTTCTATTTCTTATCCAAACAGCAACACGCTGCACGGAACTTCTTCTGTCTCTCCTGAATGGACTGAGACACAAATATGAAGCAACTGAAATCAACTGAGGATGCAAACCAGAAGTAGTATGGTGTTAGTGACAGTGAAGTTCTGCTCATAGAAAACTTCTGTCATTCAATTTCACGTTTATGTGCTTTATATTGAAATGTAATATGCTCAAGAATGGAATTTCACATTGACATTAAACTGTGTACTGTCAACACTATCAGACAAGAAATAAAGATAGGAGAAGTATTTTTCAAGGCACTATGTTTTGCAGCAAGAACTAGTGAAGACTTAATAAAACGCTTTACAAGTTATCCCCACTTCAGGAACTAGCATTTCTAAAGAACAACCATGGAGAAAGTAATTGTCAAGAGAATTAAAAAAGAAAAACGTTGGCAGGATCCCACTGAATTGTGTTGTTCCTTGCTTAGGGCCTCGATACGCAAACCTGCATTAGATTATAAAATTATTCTTTATCCTAAGAAGTCTAACACACATTTTGTATTGATGTCACAACAAAGTAAAGCTACAACTGTATGGAAGACTGATCTAGAGATTATGAATATTTGTCTATAGCCAAGGATGCATAAACCCTTTCACCTGACTTTACAAAGGGGTGGTTTATTACAATTTCTTTTAGGTGCCTTCTCTTTGTTTTAATTATCAACCTCCTGCTTCAGAGCAAGCGCTAACACTATTTATTTCATTTTTATTGTGCTCTTGCATTCTCTGATAAAGACAAAACAATGAATTTCACAAAAATGCTGCGATGCTGCTTGAATCTTGAAAGCAGTGTTCCTGATACCACGGGATTTCATTTCCTTCCCTTTGTGGGAGGAAATGTGTGGCTCTCATTTTTGTCACAGAGACTTCAGAAGCACTTTCAGTAACACCAAAACTTGTACAAGAAGGCACCCCAATACTAGCAGAACTGGCTAGAACGGGAGAAGGAGAAAGGAATGTGAGTAAAAGGCTTGGGATGGGGACTCATTTAACTTAGAGTTACAAGAATTGAGTGCAAAATGAGTACAAACTTCTTAAATGAAGGTGGAGGTTAACGAAAATGGTCTTGATTTCTACCAGCATAAACAACAGTTCTGATTTTCTGTGGTTTTTACTTTCCTTTCTACTCATTGCATATTCAAACTTTAACGGTCTTTTTGCACTTTGTGGTTACTTGTTGATTGGTTCATCAGCATCACATGAGATCAAAGCAAAAAGAATAGTTATTTGGCTACACTCCATTTTCAAAATATCAGCAGTAGCTCACAGGTAAAGTACAGCATGACTTCAGAAACAGTGAATCAGAAAAGAGACAGAGAAAATACAGAGGGGAATGGCAAATGAGAAGGAAAAGATGATGGAAAAGTAAGGTACAGCTGCAGTCACGGACACACAGCTCACTAGTCTTGCTGCTAAGCGCTCTTCCTTGAATCCAGGTATTCAGCACACGCTTTGAGGTTTGCTTATAGTGACACCATTAAAAACTCTGCTTACTTGTTTCTTAGCTCCTGCTTTGTATGAACTCCTACAGCAGGTTATCTGAGATTCCGCAAGTGAGGGTTACAGCACCAAACCCAAGAACAACTCAGGTCAAAGGGGGCGTCGCACTGATAGATTTTCTTTGCTGATGCAGTGGTTGAGGGGCAGCCCTGGTGACTGACTGACAGTGTGAAAAAACTGGAGCTATGTGGTGTGTCAGATTAATGTAACAATGTTCGTTTGAAAAGGGCTGACTCCTGCCTTTGCTTCCAGAGAAAGTTAATTTTGTGGTTACAGTTTAGTTCTTGTTTGTCCACCTAAGAAGACCTTGATGCATTTTAGTGTGATTGACAGGCTCTCCAGGAAAGCCTCCAGGGTATGGCAGTAAAAAGGAATTTGAGAAGCTTTGGCAGACCTACATGTCTGCAAAGCTCCTGGCTGCTCAATTTCTGGCTTAAGTTAGTCACTGGTCTTGGGCTTCAGAAAAACGCACCCACACACTTTAAAAAAAACCCAACAGCCAACACCCTCCTGCCCCCCCAACAGGAGAATAAACCAGTAATGAGATGTGAGCAGCAATATTTTTTCAAAATTTACCATTATCTAATTTTGATGATGACCTTGATTATTGTAAGTAATGAATCAGGCAAAAAAATGTTTCATTCTACTCAACTGAACTAAGGAAGGAAGGAAAAATGAAAAGCCACAAATCCTCTGAATTTGTTTCAAAATGTAACAATTTTGCAGTAAGAATTTAACTTTGTATTTTGATTTTTATAATCCCCAAATAATCAAGAAAATAGTGAATACAATGTTTAATTGACCTATAGGTCCTCCTGAATCGTAAGGGTGTGTAAGGAAAATACAGAGAATATTAACACCTTGGTTTTTTTCCCACAAATGAATTAATAGGCAAATGCTTATGATCTGTTCAGTTCACTAAAAACTTTACAGATGTATTTACTTCTGTGATTAGAACAGTCATGTGGAACTACTTGCAGGACGAGGATCAAGGTGCCATGTAGGATATGGAAGAGGCCAAAGTACGACAAATCCTTTACAAGTACAAGGAGGAACCCAGTAGCCCAGCTGGAACACTTCAAGACCAAAAATCAGAGAGTGACAACAAACTGCTCTGTGCTTGTTGTCTCTTCACAGGAAGAAGGGAGGACAGCCGGGCAGCTGCGAGGTTTGTTACGGTGAGGAACGCAGGGACCTGGAGCAGCTGGAAGCAGCTCAATCAAGGAACAGGGATGAGGGATGAAATGATTGCATTATACCGAAAAATATCACTCTAATCTTTGACATAGGAGCAGACCGGCACCCAGGTCTCTCAGCTGGCGGCCCTGCTCACTAAACTAGTAAGTCGCATTCTCTGATCCAGTCATTCTTGAATTACTCTATTCAAAGCAGTGTATTTTTAAAGGTTTTGGAGAGTTCTTCCTATTAGAAAACACGTACAACCAACCGGGGGATTAGGACCCTCTGCTAGGAAAGGAAATGGACTTTCAAATATTACCTGACCGAGCATGGAATTGAACCTGGACCTCTCTCAGCAGACAAAATCTGACTGAGGAGAGACTGAGCGAGCTGTGCTTGTTCAGCCTGGAGAAGAGAAAGCTTACAGGGGATCTTAGTGCAGTTCTCAGCTACATAATGGGAGAGTATAGAGGAGACAGACCCAGACTCTACACACGTGGTGAAAGGCCCAGATACACTAGACACGAGTTGCAACTCACAAAATTCCTGTTAGCCCTTAGCAACATTATGTCCCCATCGGGGTAGTCAAGCAGTGGAGCAGGTGCTCAGAGAGGTGGGATCGCCATTTCTGGAGAGATTCAAAACCCTGCTGGACAATGTCCTGAGCAACTTGATTTAGCTGAAGTCTGCTTTGATCAGGAGGTTAGAAAAGATGGTCGGTAAATGTCCCTTCTGATCCAAATTGTTCTAGGATTCCCATTAAGTGTTCTGGTAATCAGGCTTTTTCATAAAAGGAAGCCATAGGGATTTAAAGGATTACAGATTTGAACATAATCCTCAGATGTGCCTCTTTCTTTGGACTAGTCCTACACGTGAGATGCACAGTCAGAACCAACACAGGATAATACTAGCAAAAATACATACAGTCAAATAATTAAATATGATGATAGATATAAACTCTTTTTGGTTATTTATTTCATTTTTTAATCATTTTTTTTCCGCCACATACTAAACTACCTTTCTAATTTAAGGAACAAAGCTTGTGTAAATATTTTTATCAATAAAGCTTTTTCATTAAGAGAGCTGGTTATATATTCACATTGAACTGCACAATGAAAATGTGATAATTTTCCATGCAAAAAGGCAAATTAGATTTTGATTTTCTAATATGGTATTAACAATATACATGTTCTCATTTTAATGAACATGAAATGTTCCATTTTCCATTGTGTTTAATTTCTATTAATTTCTGCTACATTAATTGTACATACATGTAAAATGACATTACACTACTTTACATGGTAAAAGTAGTTTCTATTACACTATTTCAACTTCATCGAAATGAAGTATTTGAAGTTTCTGAAGAGATCCTCTTCTGATATGTACGGTCACACGAACATTCCATACCTGATCTTTCCTTTTGCCTGAGGATACTTTTTTAACCACAAAAAGAAATTCCATTTTCCTAGCTAACTCTATTAAGAACAGTAAATGAAAATTTACACAGAACCTGGACTTCCTCTTTTGTTGGCATATATGCCATTTTACTTATCTATAGTTAACACGAATACCTAGGTTCTTTTGTATGCAAATGAATATACATATCTAATTTTGTTTTAAGAGATAAAACTTAAAAGAAACAATTTAGATGAGTGAAAGATGTTTATGTCTTATCGGTCTCACAGAGAGATATATTTCCTTCACAGTATTGTGTAGCTGGGTATTAAAGACTGCACATGGTACACACAAATACCGTATTTATAACACATTGTTTAAAAGATATAATTTGCATTTGACATTGCAAGTCTTCCCCTTTGTCTCAACAGCTTTTATCTTTTTTTTTTCCCCCACCATATTATCATATGATCTGAATAAAGACAACACCGGGGCCTACTCAGGAGGAGGTGGCTGTGTGTGTGTAGTGCCAGACAACACGAACATGAAAGCTTTTCACAGATATACATTCATGACAGATTTCGAAATTCTCTTCCTGAAACTAATTATCGTTTTAGAGAAAGCTGGCTAACGATGAAAGAAAACACCTTCTTATCCCATAGCTGTCAGCTTTAAGTAGAGCCTCAAACTCCCAGGGTGGTAGTGCACCGTAGGTGCCCAGAATCCCTCTGCTTTCACAAACCCAGGCAAAAGGTAGTGTTAAACTGATGCAAATTTGTTCTGGGATGACTTTCCCCACACCAAATTATCACCACATCTTCAGAGGTGTTCTCAGTGTGAGGAATTACAGAGCTGTATGGCAGATGTATCTGTTATGGGGTAGCTTCATCATCCTCTCTTCCCACTCGCCTCTCTCTTTGGGATTTGCTATGATATTCTAAACTCCTTAAGCATGGCCAGACAAATGTCTTTCTTTAAAAGTAAATGTCACATGAGTGGTTCCTTCCACAAACAGAAAACCCCTAGCCCCACAGTGCATCACTACTTGATGGTGACCTGGGTATGGGACAGGTATTTTCTACATGCAATAACTTACTTTCACTGTGGGATTAGAAAGTTTGTCTTGCAAGTCCCATCAGAGGAAGCAGATTCCCAGATTTCTAAGGCATCTAACAACTTACTTCTAGGCTTGCATAGGCTCAAATTAATAGAAAGCATTGGTAACTGCAACAGTTTTAGATATAGGAAATATCTTTCAATGCATTTAGGTCTCTGCATAGATCTCTCTCACTGGAGAGAAATGAAGGCATTTGGTTTTATTCGTATAAGGATGTAAAATACAGTCAAAATAAATTGTTTGAAGGTCTCCAAAACATTCCTTGAAGGAATTATCTTTCGCATATTTGCTATTTAAATATATGTAAATATATTGTATGCATTGCATCTATTATACACATGTATGTATATATGCAAATATGTAACTAAATATATGTAGCAGTGTAGTGCAGAACCAAAAGCGAAAGTTTTGATGGGATTAATCTAATATGACTCATTCATTGGCTTGCTGTTCCCCAGTCCCAGACTACAAAACAGCCAAAGGCTTCTTGCTGATGAGAAATTCCAATGTGTAAGTACAGACGTTCTGGTAGATAGATAAGCATCCTGACCCAGCTCCTGTGTAAATCCTCCAGCAGGAGGTACTTCTTCAGTTCCTGGGTATATTGCCTTCTACACAAGACAGTGTTCCTTGCTCATGCTGACTTGTGAACCACAGTCCTATACTTCCTCACTTGAATAGACAATTTTTACCTCTATGTATCCTAATACAGGCAGCAGCCTGTACAACATATTTGTTAGTGCTGGTACTGAGCATTCACAAACTCGCACATGATTTTTTCTGCACTGCCTACATTCCATCTCCATCATCTGTCTTTCACATTTTCAAGCAATTCCCTCCTTCAAGACTTTTGTAATATTCAATACACCTCAGCAATTGAAAACATCCAACTGCACAGGGTTTTAATCAGCGTTTTAGAGGAGTCTGTCTTCCTTCTCTTCCACAAGAAGAAATCTGTCTTGACAAAAGACACTGACTAAAAACTCAGAATAGGCAATACTCAGTCATGTAAGAAACTCGCTTTTTCCTAAGGGGGTGCTGAAATTGGGCCATCCCCTTAAGGCGGGTAGAATAACTAGTGGGATGCATGAAGATATACCCAGAGCATAGTGTTCTTGGTGGTGCACTAATTTAACAGCGCTCTGTGCTCGCTGGGGGAAGGAAGGCTCTAAGCAGAGGTTCTTTAGCAGTATGTAGCTTGCAAACCATTCAAGTGCTCCCCTAAGCCATGGGTATATCATCTAATTGGCAGTGGAAGCACAGTGGCAGATGGACTGCTGGTAATCCACAGTTATGACCACAGAAGGAAGCGGTCCAGCTGCGACCTTATGAGGCTGATACTGTTCGGTCAATCTAAGATGCAGCTGCACCATTAATCCAATCTTATCCCATGCAGAGGAATGGGGCTTCTGAGAGAGACTATCATTTGTCCCCTTTATAAACAGCTAATGAAGTTGTCCAGCCCCTGCTTCTCTCTTAGCAGGTACGTGGGCTGGGGTCCTATGCCCTACATTCAATGGCTCACAATGGAGATGCTAATACGAGGCTTGTATGGCAAGGAAGTTTGATTAATCCACTTTAGGGGCTCTTTATACCACTGTGGAAAGGACAGCTGATACAGCCACATACGATGGTGGCTTCGGGTGAGAACACTTCAAATACATATATTTAGATCCCTTCATTTCTAATTCTGGCAAACTTGAACCTATTAACACCAAAGGCTTTCTTATTTAAAAGATGTAAGAAAGGTGTCAGGGAAAGCTTCTCTAAATCTTTCTAATACAGTTTCATTTGGTAAAAATCAGTGTTATAGACACAATAACTTTAACATTTGAAAAGAATGTTAATTAATGATTGCATATAAGACGGGATTTTTCACTCAGAGCTTTGCCACCCACAAGCAGTATGATAATCCAAAGACTGAGGAATCAAAATTTTTGCATGGAACCACGCTACTTTTAAGTCTACTCCTCTCTCACAGAAACACAAAGAGAAAATGAATGCCTCATACCTTGTCTCAAATCTAATTCTAAATTCTGTGAAAATACACTTTTAAAGACAGAAGGATATCTTTTATCCTCGGAAAAGGAAAAATCTGTAACTTCTGAACAGAGCTTGCATAGTAAAATTCCTTTTGAGCAAACAGAGTAAAAGCTATAAATAATGTCACAGCCCTTCCCCTGATGAAATCATCCACTACAAGAATACTATATGTATTAACACGAGTTGCTAGGCAGTGCTGTTCTTCCAAAGGCACCAACCCCAAACAACTGAAATACTACTACATCATTAAAAATATCAGTCAGTTGGAATTTGCAGTTTTAACTGTTCTTGCAATACACTGCTGTTCTTACAACACACAGCCCAGTACTTCAGATATATTGGAGCACTACAGTTCACAGCAGTGATGTAGTACAGCAAGTATACTGAGTTTTACAGAGTTACACAGACCTGTCTGAAGTGTTGCAGGGAGGCAGCAATGCAGCCAGAAACAAAACTAACAAGCTTTTGTGCTGAAAATAACAAACTATTCATTTTCACTCCTCTAACAATAATGAACAACGATGAAGTTTCTGAGTTATAATGTGGTAGTGCTAAAATTAACTCTCCAACTCATTATTTACAGGGAAAGGATGTAAAGCGTGACAGCTGCAAGGAAAACTGCTCGCTCTTTATTAAAAAAAAAACCAACAGAATTTGATAATGAAGAAAGTGGTACCTCTTTACCAAAACTTAAAAAGAATTCCATAAAAACTATTCTGCATCCCTGAAGAATTTAATAGTTAATAGTATCCTTTCGACGAGTTTATTGAGTAATACAGCTAGCACAGAATTCTCTGTTACAGCTCTACATGCTTTAGGAGATGGTACTTGAGAAGGAGTGTCGTAACGCCTGCACCAAGCTGCAGATTAGCTCAGGAGACAGGTCTGGGTAGGAGTTCCATTAAAAGGAACCAGAGGGAGAAGCTAGCAGGATATCAACTTGCAAGACATCAGTACCAGTCAGTAACATTTGGGAATACGTGGATATCTTGTCCTCCTAGAGAAACTGCTGAAATATTTTTCTGCACTTCAAAAAAAAAAATGCAGTCAGTAGGAATGCTTCTAAAACAGTACAATATTTACTGTGGAACAGGTTCTTTTAATATTCTGGCACAAGTGTTGGTATATTTTCTACTGAATTAGGCTAAGTAACCATAACATATTTATTATGGCTCTTTAACTATACAAAAGTACCTGAAAATATCTGTGGTGTTGTGATTGTTTCCTAAAGCTAAAGAAATACGAGTGCACAACTACAAATATATCACATTCATAAACTAGAACATGGCAATTTCTTTTTATCACACAGTTTGATTAAAATCATAACAATTTTAAGATCAGATGTCAAACAAATGTTTTTACTAGATTCACATTTCCTAGCCTATGCAGACAACTCGTTAAAAAGCTGCATCTTCCAAAGGAAACTACAAGACTGACTTCAGTGGAGAGTTAAGCGAACAAAGACTTCAGAATGGTGCATTCCACTTCTGCCCTTGGAGAAGGGAGTGCTGCCTCTTTCAAGAAGCTAACCGGCTTCCCTTTGCTAACTTTTACTTGTGTAAGACCAAATGTAAAAACAGGATCTCTAGTATGTCCATTAAACTTAGCCACTTAGCAAACTTAGTAATGGAATCCTCTTAATGACGAGATGACCCAGGGGCTGCATCATGAGTACTTACAAGAACTTTATATCGAACCGCAAGTCACTGCATGGAATGACACTACTCTCCATCAAGAGGTACTCTTTAACAGTCAGTAGTAACCTTTAAGCTTAAAAACACTGGTTAAAAAATAGTATTGCACTACTTTCCTCAACAGCAAGGAAATAAGCAACTTGAAAACAGATGAGTGGACATCTCTGCAATTCATTAGGGACACGTGTTCACTATTTAAATAGAGTCTTCCTTCAAAACACTGTAACACTATAAATAACTGTACCTAAATAACAGTGAGCAATGACTTTGTAATAATATTTTGACTTAGGTGAATTACAGGTGAGGAGACTCCAGTTGACTTTAGATGAGCAGTTATGGTAACAAGAAGCTAGATAAACATGCTTCCAGACTCAAAAATGCAGGCTGAAGGAGATACGAGGACACCTGGTGTAGACACCTGGACGTATGTTTGGGCAGAATTTTAAATGGCAGTATTTCCTCTACTACGACAGCTGATTTCAGAAATTAGGTAAAGTTTCTCAATTACTGCCATTTGCAGGTACACCTGAAAAAAAATGGCTCACTCTTCAGAAGCAGAAATATTTGCATAATTTGGAATATCATTTTACATACAAAAATAGCACTTGGACAGGAATGTATTAATATTATGGCCTGCATGTGATAAAGACATCTTGTCTCCCCTCTGCAGTCCCAGCCCGAGTTTGTCTCTGCCACTTCTTTCTTTTTTTTTTTTCCACTACAGTGATCTACAAAGTTTGTGTTCGTATACAATGTAAGACTCTCCTGCTATTTTTTAATATCGCTTCTTTCACCTGGGGAGTTTTAAATATTTCAGGGAGTTTTACTAATTAAAACTTACATCACTGTCTGTAAAACATATATGGTAAGGGGACAGAGAGAAACCACTTCACCCCTCAGTAAAATGGATCTTGGAAGGAAGCTAGTGGTAGGCCGAGAGCAGCGTTATCCTTTACACAGAAGATGGAGAAGACTATTGCCTTTGGCCGACCAATGAAAGGATTTCAGCAGGATGAATGTTATTACCTAAATGGAGGGTTGGTCCAGAAAATGGAAACTTTCCGTTTTCAAACAACTTTATTCATAAGCAGTACTATGGATCCAAGCTTTCTACAGATTAATGTCCTATGTTCCCCAAGTACTGTGTTCCCAGCTCTCCTTTGGGTCCCCAGCACCTGCTGCCCAACATTTCCCAGCTACCTCTCCAATCTGTATAACTAAGTAACACTAGTTGCGAACAGCAACAAGGCTAAAAACAGGATGAAATTTTAACTACCTCCAAATATCTGTAACTTCCCCTTTTAGGATGATCCAACAGAAGGTCAGAGTGGCCCTCAGCACTGCACTGGGACAATGATTCAAAACAAACTTGTGGCTTTCAACTTAGATAACAAATGAAAGTGAAGTTGAAACATAACTCGATTCAGGATGCTATCTAATTGGGCTGAACTTCACGCAATCACAGAGCAACAAGGCTTATGGCAGTTATGGACCACTCTCACTGACAGACTGGGAGCTAATCATGCCTTGCTGTAGTTACTATTTTACCCTCTCTGTCCAATGTCCCTCTCTTAACTTACCTTTCCCACAGGTTCAGTAGTGGCAAGACCTTCACTGGTCAGGTGTTTGAGCACCTAATGCGAAAGTGTGATGTGGAATAGCTTGAGTGAGGTATTTAGATATTTTTTTACCAGAACTTTTAAATTATATAATAACAGATGAAAATATGACAATAGAATATGAGGTAAGGTCAGTGCCCTCTGCAGGTCCTCATCTCTCTCCAATGTCTTGAAATGGAAGCCAGAGATTGTAGTATCTTGTATTCTGTAAATTTACTTAGGATTTAAATTAGATGGAAATAATATGACCCTAATGACTTTAGTAGGACATAAGCCAGTACACAAAATGAAACATGTTTACGTTTTCCTAGTCAGGGGCACACTAATGCATCAGCTCTTAACTGCTAAAAGTAGTTCGGGCCTAAAAGTGGTTTGGTGCACAGAGAGATAGGCAGATATATTAATTATGTTTTTATTTCGGCACTGGTAACACTTTTCCTTTAACTGCCAAACAAATCGCCATGACTGGCTTAGGTGCCCATGCCGTGCTAGTGCTTCCCTGCTACTAAAACAGGTCCTAAGAAACAGGCAGAGAAACTCCTGGTAATTGCCTTCAAAGAACTATTTTGTATGTATAACCACATCTGAAATATTTTGATCTGCTTCTTGGAAATAATGCAATTTATTACTTGCAGGTACTGCCAACACCACAGAAGTTGAGTCATTAAGAAGCAGGAGGTAAAAACAAGAAAAGAAACTGCTCAGTTTCTTCTTCACTGTGTGCCATCATCACACCGTCTATTCTACCGGTTTCAGAAAGAAAAGGAAGGGGTGTAATGGTTAATCTGTTGTTTATTCAAAACCACCAACAGAAGTTAATAGACAGTTATAAACTAATTGAGTGCGTCTGTAGTGCTATCTCGTCATTCATCTCGCTTATTCAATTTAGCTCTGTTAGTGTTCCATATGGTACAGTGCCCCTGCTGCTAGGAACAGTCACTCATTGCAAAACCCCCCCTGTAACACCAGGAAGCTAATAGTTTAACAGTTCCTCTAAATTTGTTTGACAAAACTGACATTTAGTACGCCACGTCACGTTGTCAGTAATCTGCAATTTACCCTTAGGCAGGCAGTGGATGCTCATTTTATTTACCTCTCGTAGTTAAAAGCGTAATTAATATTCCACTCTGAAACAAAGATTAGATATTTGACAAACATTGCAATTTAAATTCTCCATTATAGCAAACATTAAAATCAAACATCTTTCACACACCCCACTGCATAAAGGACATGTGTAGCTGTAATTTAACTTTTTAGTTTTTAATACCACAAACTAATTTCTGCTGTCAGTTTAATGAGGTGGAAAACACAAATCTTGTCGCTCCCTGTGTGCACAGCCTGGGACAGTTAGACTGCAGAGAGCTTGAATCAGATTGCTTCACAATGTTTCAGTCAAAATCCCCAGATTATTGTGAGTCTAAAAAAGAAAAAGTCTAAAAAAAGAAAAGCCTTAAAGACTTTGCTTAACAAAAGACTCCAGTAAACAAATACTTCTGGATACTGCAACACCTCAGCAGTTCTCTGAATTGCTGTAGCATTGCTGAAGAACTCCAGTAATCATGGTCGGGGCTGTAACTTTGCGGCAGCACTCCCCGTAGCACAAAGCCGAGCCAAACTCTCCAGAGACTGCGCAAGGAGGGCACATTCCCCCTCTCAGTGTTTGACCTCCTTCACCCTGCTTTACACCCAGGCGAGGTCAGGCAGTCACACAAATCATTTAATCATGGGCTTAAAGCAGAAGCAGTCTGCAGTGATTCCTGACCCGGGCCAGATGTGAGGCTGAAGGCAGGGGCTCGGCTGGCACTATCCCGGTCACCCTCCCAGTCCCTCCGAGGCCAGGCTGGCATAGTCCTCCTCCTCCTCACGCTGCTTCGACCTTCGCTCCACACCCACCGATTTTACACGTATAGCAAATGCAAACACAACTGTAGTGCTTTCTACTCACAGTAGTTCTGCTCTGTGCAACAGTCCCATAGCAGCTTGCGGGGTGGCATCTGCGTTACAACTGATTTATTGTGCCAGATTCCTGACAACAGGGCATATTATCAAACTGGCAAAGTAGGGGGAGCTTTCAGAGAAATAAATGACTGTGGTTTTAATTCATGCTAATTTCAATTGGAATTCTAGCTCCATAAATTCTGTGTGTCTGATTAAAATTATTAACATGTAGAACACCTTTAGGCAACCACACTGGCTCATTAAACATGGAAGCCTAGAATTATCTCCACTGTAACAAATGCGTGTGCGAATGTGTGTGTTTCAGAGGCGTACATCAGCAATTTAAAATTTTTCTTTGAGGAGATGTTCTTCACAGAAGCACTGATAATGCCAAGACAAGAAAAAGACAGCATAAACTCAACAAAGAGGCTGCTGTTACTCTCTTCTCAATCCATCCTATGTAGTAACCAACTGACTCCTTCACAAGACTTCATTAGTCACTGCCAGCTTCAGTCTGCTTCAGTTATTTTGCATTCAGCTCCAAAAGGAAAAGCACTCTCCCCACTGATCACGGGCTAAACCAAAGATAAACTGGCTCATTTAATAACATTTCAAGCTAACATCTCCTGAGTCACAGTAGCACCACAAACAAGGAAAGGAATCTGAATATATCTAACCTTGTCACCATATTAAATAAGAGAGATGCACATTTCCAAAACTGTGTCTCCAAAGCAGGAATTCAAGTTTCTGATGCAGGGAGGTCAGTGTAAGCACATTAATTCTCTCCTCTATGTCAGAGGATATTTTCTCTTTCATAAGGAATGTCTGCATACAAAAAAATCGTAATAGTAGTATTACACTTTAAAAGAGTGCTGTTGATGTACAGTCTCAGATTCTGTGAACAAACAAATTGAATGTCCCTGTTAACAGCAAATATTTGAAAAGGTTATAGCAATTGAATAAAAGTTATTTAGATTTTTATTTTCTTCAAAATGAGATGCAGGTTATGAAAATGTATAAATCAGGAGATAAGCAGCAGAGCTACATAGGTCAAAATCACAGCTGTTGATAAAGGGAACCTCATTAATCATAACGTAAGAATTGCCATATTGGATTAGACCCGAGCCCAACTGGTCTTGTATCCTGTTTCTATGAAGTTCTGGATGTTTTATGGAAAGTATAAGAGAAACCATAAATGCAGATGTGGATAAAACGGTTTCCAATATCCTAATGGCAAGAGATTGCTCTAAATTTTGGAATATCAAGTTTTACTTGCCTTCCAAAATGCTTTTTAGCTGTATCTACACCTGAATTTTAACAAAAATATTCTTGAAATCCATAGAGATGTCCAGTTCACCTTTGAATATTACTATAATCTTAGCCCAAGCAACACCTCGTGACAACCAGTTTCATAGTCTAATTATGCCTTATATTAAACTTTTTCCTTCTATTTTAAATACAAGTTAATTTAAAAACCTGCTCCTTTTATGCTTGTATTAGCTGACTTATAGAGAATAAAAATTCCCGGTACAATCTACAATTTATTAATTTGTTAACTTCTACTGTGCCTATTTTTATCTTTATCCTTAAATGGTGAATGTCCAATCTTTCAGCCCCTGCTCAAGTACCTTTTTCTATGCCTGACTCTGAAATGTCTCTCCTCCTTCAATATTCTTTTTCAGATGAAGATTGACCAAACTAAGAGCAGTTTAGAGTTGCATAACTCTAATGCACATTTGCCCCTTCTAGGTTGAATTATTTCACTACTTGATTCTAGCCTGAATTCTTCCACTTTGTTATGAGATTGATTGCAGTGCAGACCCTTGAGAAACCGTCTGAAAGCCTTTTGTGTTTCTGAACTGGTCTAACAACAAGGGCTGGATTTTGTAAGAGCAAACAAAGAGAGAAACTTGCATGACAGGAGAATATATTTCTTTCCAAATTCTAAGTAGCAATGCTTGACTCGAGACTGTTAACTTTTCCTCTTCCAGGTAAATGGAAAGCCAAGATGGCCTTCAAGGAAAATCGAAGGGTCACAAACACACACTGGTAGCCCTCACACGTAATTAGTGTGCTCCATTGGCTTAGCATTACCATAGCAAGAAGAGTGAGGGAGTTCTCTTGGGAGATCAAAAATGACATAAAATCCATTCCCTCCTCGGGGCACCAAATTTTCCATAGACAGGGGAAAATGGGAAAGGCAGACCTTCATTTGAAGAGCTAATAAACATACAGGGAATGCTCACATTTTTTTTTACTTGTGTCGTAAGTGAAGTCCTTAAGTGTCAGGGGCTTGTAAAAATCTGGTTTGTATCTGTGGTGGACATGGAGATCACAAGGTTTTCTGTAAACCAGTCAGAGCTGCTTTTTTCTGTTTGCCATCTGAATCTGCCCCCAGGGTCAGTCTAGCAGACTTCCAATACGAAGACTACCAATGTTCTCATTAGGCTCTTTGGACTGGGCTTTGCATGTCCCTCCCTCTCCATAAACTTCCTCCCTCTGATCATGCTACAACAAGCTAGAGAAACCAACACAAGTTGTTTTACTCAGTTAGGACTTTCATGTAGCTTCACGAGAAGAAGAGAAAACACACACTGAATGCACTTACCAGTTGTTTTTCCCCCTTGCCCTACTTTTAAGAGTGAAATTAAATATACAACAATTGCTGTGGCAACAGAACAGCAATAATTAAATCTTTGGCATTTTCATGCTCTTCTAAGTGACACGCTCTAATCGAAAGACCTTTAACTTCTGTGAAAATGGTCTTCAGAAGAGACAAAGGCAACTGTGAATAAAATATCCAGCTTGAAGGTTCCGCTTGAAATGCTCCTATCTTTGAATGATGTCGAAGGTTTGTTTCGACATTTGCACTCTAAATGCTGAGATGAAATTTATGAAGAACAGTCTGGTGGATTCTAATTAACACAAAGTTCTCTTTTTTGCCTAATTTAAACAGCAACAACAAAAGCATGTCTTATTTCCCGAGGCATTCAAGAAGTTCTTGACTCTACCAGTGCCACTTTTGAGATATAACCAATAGAAATCACAGGAGTTCAAGAAATTATCAAATCCTTACTGATAATGTCTTTATAGCCTAGTCTGTGGGAATCTACCATCAAAACATTCAGCTTGCTTTCTAACTGTGAGTCATTGCAAATGTTCTGCTAAAACTGACAAAACTAACATGGATTTCTAATCTTTTGTCATAAAGCTTCTTCTCAAAGAAATGCAATTTTCTCAACAACGAAAATGTCAGCTAATATAAACTCCTCTTAAGAAACAGAAGTTCCTTATACACCTAAAATGGGACTGTATCATATTATACAGATTATGCCAACATTATGTCCACAGATTTAGTAGGTAGGCAATTAAATATGAAAGCTAACTGAATAAACAGAGGAATTAATTTTTTGGCAGTCTAGATCACAGCTAAAAATGTCTTTTTTCTGATGTGTCAAATTATTTTCATATGTATGTTTAATATACTTCAGTGTACATGCATCTTTCTCCATTACCAGGCTAATGGTACAGGGCAATATAATGTAACAAGATTTTCTGAATTTCTGTTACATATTCTTTTAACTGACCTTTTCCAACTATAAACTCACATTATATGCAAATAGACAGTTAACTGACTTTACCATTACATATTTAATCTGATGGTGCTTAGGGCTTCTTTTTAAAATCTTTCCCAGTGAACTAATTCATCCCATAAACTTAAATGTGATCTAGGACATTACTGCATTGTAAATTGTTTTTTCCTTCACAAAAGTCTATTAAAATACTGTGAATCTGTTCTGCCACTGACATTTGAGGATAATGAGTGAAAATCTTGCATTGGTAACTAATTGTGTGAGTGGGAGCTATGTGTGTAAGTGCTCGACACATCTTGGGAGTCTGTACCTCAAACCCTTTATGAGAAAATTTGCTTTTATAATAGCTATAGTTTATTGAACTTTCCTTACAATACTGAATTATTCATTCAGTCCACTTCTCAATTCTTTTAGAATTTTCAGGAATTGAACAAAACTCTCTACACACTCTCTCGTATTACTTTTGGAAAAGATGATTTACAAATCTAAAGTCTTGGTGTTAAATGTACAGAAAGCTCTGAAGGGAGTCCTTGTATTCCAGCAAGGCTAATTTAGACACCTATCATTGCCACAGATAAGTCACACATGCTTATTTATTGTTCAGAAATTTTGGAAGCGCTATGATTTAATTGGTTGTATCTCAAAAGAATGGCAAAACCAGAGCCACGGTATTATTTTAACACTTTCAGAGCTGCCCTGTGTCAGTACAGATGTAAACAAAAAACTCCTCTTGATTTGTTGTGAATGTGCAGTTGTACTGTATATCCGTTCACTGCTTTATCCCAAGAAGGGTGTGGACTGAAGTTGCGCTGATTGGATTAGACACAGATTTGGTCTAGAGTGACACAGATACAGTTTTTCATCAGAAAAACTTCTGGTGCAAACACATTTTTCTTTTATCTCTGGGTGTTACTAAAGTTCCTGCGATTCTGTAGTTTTCTAAGGTGCCTGGCAGCTAGTTGAAAGCTGGAAAATTTGCCAAAAAGCTCTTGCCAGTAAAGTCCTATTCATGTATGCTGTGTTCAGGTTGTGTATACACTTTGTAAATGTTTGCATGTCTGCGATGGATGAATCATGAGGTAGATCAAGCTAACTGAACAGTATAGAACTGTTGTGTTGAAAAATTTAATTTTACCTGGTTCAGATAGTGCCAAAATGTATTTCCTTGACAAATAATATGACTCTGATGGTTTGGTATATAAGGCTTTTACCTCGTTTCAGTCTTTAATGGATGCTGTATCTCAGTTCTCTGAATGCCACAACACTCTCAGCATTTGAGAACACTCCTTGTATTCTGCTCTTTTGGCTAGAATGCTTTTCTAATTGAGAAGCAAATTCAATAACATGTAATCATTTAACTGCGCAATATTTGGGTCAATAACAGCAAAGAAACCACTCCATAAAAGCGGCAGTAAAGTTACAAGCAGTACAAGCACAAGCAACCTTACAAATTAGATATCTTTTGAAGTATTCATATAAACTTCTTGAATGCTGTGGCTATCGCTGTTACTAGACCTGAGCATTACAGATCACAAAGAACTGAGGGAATTCAAAGGAATAAAAGTAACCCAGGATGAAACAGTTTTGAAAAGAATAAATCAGCATACATGGAATAATAAGTTGAAGATGATGTACAGGTACGGAACTTCCAATCCAACCACTGCTCTGTATCAGGTGCAAATACAGCCTTGGACATGTTTTAAGCAAACTACAGAAGACTGACCTTTCTTACCACAAGACCTTCCACTCGGCACACTTCACTGATGCAGATAGTAGGCTGAGAGCCACCTCCTTTCATCTCTGAATCTTCCTCTCCCCCTTCTTCCTCCAGCCCCTACCCCCAGAAAACTGTTACTGACATAAAGGTATGCTCATCCCTTTTTTCCACCATTTTGTAGACTGTAAGCAGCCATTGTGCTTTCAAAACTAATCTTCTTTCTATTTATATATCAATGAAAAAGCCTAGACTGCAGATTTCACTAAACAACTTCAGGGATTTGAAAAAGAAAACAAGCCTATTTCACTTCAAAATGTCAAGATTCAATTCATCCTACCATGCTATTCAGCACACACAAAGAAGGGATAAAATATATCCCAAAGTGTAGTGAGTGACTACCAATCAAAAAATGTCACATTTAGGTAGACAGCTATTGATAAACCTCTGGGAAGAACAGGAAGAAGTGCACACTAACGACAACAATTATATACATACATACCCCGAGAGAGGGAGAAAAAAATGTGATAATTAAGGCTGTAATCTGTGTACATAGAATAAATATTAACTGACACTAAAACAACAGAAATGGGTTCACTATTGTCTCTGTTAGGCATCCACAACACTGTGATAGCTTTTGTCTGTGTTCTGTTCCTACAAAAATAGCAATGGCAGTTTAAATAAGCAGAGAGACTGTTTGAAGATCTTTGAAGGTTTTTTTCCCCCCTCTTTTCTTCTATCTCGGAAGAGTGCCTCGATTCTAAACAGATGATTGCAAAATAATCTGAGGAGGACACTTTCAACTTCAATACCAGCCACTAGAATTCCTCTGTGTCTTTTTTCTCCAATTTTCATGACAGTATGTTTACTAAGAACAAATTCATAGACATAAGCCAAGAAAAAAAAAATCACTCCTAGATATATAATGAAGGTTGGGCTTGAAAGCACAATTTTTAAGAGTCTGCAAGGAACTAAACATGGAAGGACTGCCTTTCAGCCATTAAAGGTATGTTCTATGTAATTTGGAATATTTAATGAGCTGCTTGTTTATCACATCAACAATGCTAGCAGAAACCTCTGCTGCTTTAACACAAAGATATTTTGATCGCACAACACATTTTCAGTACATATACTGTACCACTCAGGGATCTATTCTATTCTTGCGTGCATTGTGTTGTAATGACTTCAGGCAGTTCAAAGGAGTAATCCAAACACCGCAAAGCACACACAGAGATGCACAATTATTTTCTGCTGTCAAAATATCACCTTTTACTTAGCTTTAGATTACCACGAGATTGTACGTAGAGCCAGGAGAAACAGAAGAGACTATCTGGAGGAAGACTGCATGTCAGCTAAATTAACAAAGATGGAATCAGTGCAACTTGCTTCAATGAACCAGTTATGCCTCATTCTCCTCAACACTATGAAATCTTGTCCGAATAAAAACCTGGGGCTGCAGGAACAGTGATTACAGCCCCCGAGAACCCATGGATCAAAGGATAACACTGCCAACCAGCATACCATGCCACCTCTTGGTTTCCAAGATAGCAATTAATATGCATAGTATGTGTTGCTAAAAGGCACTGATTATAAGATAGTGTACTTTCTACTCCTAAACTCCACCACCCCTGCTCCAGCGCTTTTGTCCTCAAGGTCCACAGTCCGTTCACCCTCATTTTCCAGTCCTCCGATATATTTATAATGCTTGCTAACTCATCAGTAAACTTCCTTAGCGCTCATCTATTTTTTCATGACATGATGAGTAATGGCGAATCAGAAAAGATCAGTCTTAGACAGACACTTAAGAAGCTTCTATGTCAAAAAGGAGGTTTTGTCATTAATGTAACCAACCATTGCCATCTCTCCTTTGATCACCTTCTTACATGTCCTACAATTTCTCTAACAATTGCCACCTTGCCTAGTTTAAGTAATATACGTCCAGACGTCACTGCACCTGTTCTTGTCTTACTGAATTCCAAACTACACTCCTGCTCTGTAGAAGATCATTTATATTATTACCAAAAAATATCCTATTAATTTGGCATGACCTACCTTGGTAAATCTATTTTCATATGATCCTATTTCCATTTAATCTCATTTCCAAATTATTTTATTTGAAAAATGTTCTAAAGCCTTGAATAAAAGTAAGATTATCTGAGGCAATAGTTGCCCATGGAGCTTTT
Organism: Opisthocomus hoazin; assembly: GCF_030867145.1. NCBI lineage: Eukaryota > Metazoa > Chordata > Aves > Opisthocomiformes > Opisthocomidae > Opisthocomus > Opisthocomus hoazin. The sequence goes on along the minus strand of NC_134416.1, from coordinate 59,226,806 downwards.
TTCTTGAAGATGGGCAATCCATTCAATATTCTCCAGTCACACAGAATCACTCTGACTCAACAGCTCTAGTAAAGATTTTTACCAGTAGACCTGTCATTTCACCTGACAGTTCTTTTGGAATTTGAGAAGGTGCATCATTTTCTTCCTCAGCCTAGGGTGCATTGTGAGTTTTGAGTTTTGCTTCCACCTTACAGTGGTAATTTCCATTTCTATACCTTTGTTTTATGTCACTCATTCTTCCTGACAGGCATTTATCCTCATGTTAACCATGATCTTAAGATATAAACATAGTCTTGGTTCAGGAAAGCCTTTTCAGAACAGAGACCAGGAAGAAACAACATAAGAAAGGTAAATCATGAACAGAGAACAGATACTCTGTCGAACTGCTCAAATGATTATCATAGAATCATAGAATCATTAAGGTTGGAAAAGACCTCTAACTTCGTCAAGTCCAACCGTCAACCCAACACCACCATGCCTGCTAAACCACGTCCTGAAGTGACATACCTATACTTTTTTTTAAAACCTCCGGGGATGTTGACTCCACCACTTCCCTGGGCAGCCTGTTCCAATGCCTGACCACTCTTTCAGTAACAATGCTGAGTACAGGGGGACAATCACCTCCCTACTCCTGCTGGCCACACTATTCCTGATACAAGCCAGGATGCCGTTGGCCTTCTTGGCCACCTGGGCACACTGCTGGCTCATGTTCAGCCGGCTGTCGACCAGTATCCCTGGTCCTTTTCTGCTGGGCAGGTTTCCAGCCACTCCTCCCCAAGCCTGTAGCGTTGCATGGGGTTGTTGTGAGCCAAGTGCAGTACCCGGCACTTGGCCTTGTTGAACCTCGTACAATTGACCTCGGCCCATCGATCCAGTCTGTCCAGATCCCTCTGCAGAGCCTTCCTACCCTCCAGCAGATCCAAACTCCTGCCCAGCTTGGTGCCATCTGCAAACTTGCTGAGGGAGCACTTGGTCCCTTCATCCAGATCATTGATAAAGACATTAAACAAGACTGGCCCCAAAACTGAGCCCTGGTGAACACCTTTCGTGACTGGCCGCTATCTGGATTTAACTCCATTCACCACCACTCTCTGTGCTCGGCCGTTCAGCCGGTTCTTTATCCAGCAAAGAGTACACCCATCCAAACCATGAGCAGTCAGTTTCTCCAGGAGGATGCTGTGGGGAACAGTGTCAAAGGCCTTACTAAAATCCAGGTAGACAAAATCCACAGCCTTTCCATCATCCACTAGGTGGGTCACCTGGTCATAGAAGGAGGTCAGGTTGGTGAAGCAGGACCTGCCTCTGCTGAATCCATGCTGGCTGGGCCTGATTCCATGGTTGTCCTGCACATGCCTGGTGACCGCACCCAAGATGAACCGCTCCACACCTTCGACGATTTACTTGGTGAATTATGTAGTAACTGAACCTTACGGTAATAACCTTAACTCAGAGCTAATGGAAAACTATTTTTGAAGAATACTAATTGTGTTGATTTTGTGGTTTCAGTCACTTCTCAGTCTGAGTACTGCTAAGGAGCAAAGAAAATATATTTCCACTGGTGCTGTGATGTAAAATATCACATTCTCCTGTTCCAGAGAGGCACAGAAAGCCTGACTTGTCCTAGGATATGCAGAAAGATTTTGGCAGAGATGGAAATTTTAACACAGCCTTAGGACCTGATTTTAAAATAATCCTTCCTTCCTATTCTAAGTCCTACAATTTGGCACAAAGTTGCACGCTTACTCCTAATATCAAGGATTTCTGGTAAAAGCTGACAACACATTGAGTGGAAATGACAGAGGAGGTAAAAGACCTGGGTGTATTATTTCCTGCTACATTATTATAAGCCATCACTACAATGCAGCCTTAAATAAGGAAATTCAATTCTAGGATGTAACAGGAGAGAGACAGAGAAGTGTTAATGCCAGGGTACGAGGCATTGGCAAGACCTCTTCTGGACTTCTCCAGATTGTCAACAAAAATTAGCTCAAATTGGATCAGACACAAAGAAGGGCTTCTGGGTTATCTAGAACAGAGACCTTATTTAACAGAGGAGAATTTTCAAAAAGCACAAATGAGGACATACAGCACATACAGATATGCAGATGAACACACAAAGACCACCTATAGATAGGAAGAATTATATGTCTCCCTTTGACAACTAATAGCGTGGAGATAAAAAGAACCACATAAATTCAATGCTGGCACAAGATATATTGTCTACAAACTGTATGTGCTGGAAGTAGCCAAATATGGACCAAAGTAGTCAATCTGTGGACCAGCCTTCAAAACAAAGGAAGCCTTAAAGTAAGTATAAGTTTATGAAAGTAATTTTATGTCATTATTACTGAGAAAGTGATTAGATTTGATGAACATTCTAGTCTGAGGATCCTACATTTTTAGAAATTCACGTGCTGTGATAATTAAAATAGCAGGGGCAAAATTTTCATGGACAATGTTGTGCATGTATTGATTTATGGAACTTGGCGAAGTAAGATATCCATATTGAGATGGAAGGTGCAGTTTTACGTACACAAAATTTTTGTGGCTAGATAAATTGTATGTTTATCTGTTGGAACTGGAATGGGGACCAGTAACTGGCTATTAAGCAACTACGTAAATCTGGTGTATTTTAAAGAAATTTTTACACTCTTACAAGTTATTTTTTTTGACGAGTCAGAAAAAAAACACCCAAGATGGGCCAAACCTTGCCACTGCATATCTAATAAAAAGACAGTCAATAAAAGTACAAAGAAGGTAGAATATACATAACATGCTAAACCTTTAGCTCACGACTTAGATTTCACTGTCAACAAATTTTACAGCTGAATTAAATTAAAACTAGAAACTAAGTCAAGAGTGTTTGGGTTGAACAGAGCTGCCCATCTTGATTAAGTGGAGTATCTTTATGAAGCAAGGGCAGATGCTACCTACACTTCTACCCTGTTACTTGCCTTGTCTGATTTACTCCAAACAGAAGACTGCATTAAGAGCTTAGTGAGTACAACCCTCTGTGACAGATATTAGCAGAAACATGGCTGATTTGTAGACAGACATGCAGTGCTAAAGACAGTAGCAGATACAAACAAGGTATGAGTTGAGCAAAGCTGATCACACGTAAGGTTTCAATTTAATTCCGTTTGCTGCATAAGGAGGTACTTTAATACGGTAAATCACCGGACATGTTACGTACCCCTTCATCTCATAAATGGCTTGACTAAAAGGTCAAGACAAGAGTCTTTATTCTTAGAATACATCATATTGTACCATATTAGAATATGATCTAGTATATTATTAATTTTGTACAAAAATCTTTCCCCTTCATTAAGTGCATAAGGCTGAGAAGTGCAGATTTACAATCATCCCTGTCTTCTAGTGAGAGCTATACACGCTCAGCTTTCTTGCAAGGCTGCTGCCTGAGATAGTGAGTGAAGAGAGTTTGGTGATTTAGTAGTACCATAAAATGGAAACCCAAAATGGAATCCAGCTGTAAATGAACAGCATAAGGCTCAAAAATGTGTTTACTAAAGCTGAATCTTTGGTGTTTGGTTCTACTTTCAGAGTGTTGTGCCAGTATTGAAGGGCTCAAGTGGATTTGGGAGGTATACAAAGATGTGATTTAAGCTTTTCATGACTAAACTGGCTATTTTTTCCCAGGAATCAAGGAGAAAGTTCCCTTCTTACTCCTAAGGAGTAGACTGGGAGGATATTAGAAACAGAACAGACTTGTATTTCCATTGCCTTTGCAGTGGACAAAGAAAATCACAGCTAAGGCTCCTTGTAAAGCCTTTACCTCTAAGACAGCTCACTTGGAAGAGTTGGATCAATACATTCCGGCTGTATTTTTCTGCTTTAGCAGTGGAAAACAGACATAAAGTTGACTTTACTGGGTAATTAAGTCCAGTTAATGGCTGATTTGAATCTCCAAGGTATCCCAAAGCAGTTGGAGTGCACTAGTGAATCTGGTACTTGCAGTTTTATTTTGTCTTTAATAGCAACATTTTAATGAGGTTCTCTATGTTTGAAGCATATTCATTTTCAACCTCAAGTCTGTCTTTAAGTATTTTGGGGGAAATTTACGATGTTGAATGGGATTTTGAGATTTTCAAAAAATAAAAACTCCCAAATAAAATGAAATTTCTCCTATGAAGCCTTTTTTCCCAGTAAAGTTACACAGTCCATACTTTAAGTAGTTAATATGTACACAAGTTATCTTACTTTTTCAATTTTTTATTTTAATTTTTTCCACCCCTTTACACCAACTGTACTAGCAAGCAGCTATTTTTTCTGGATTCTGCAATTTAATGTTGGACAAAATATCAAGTGCTGGATTATGAAGCCTGGAGACTCAGATATAAAATGGAAAATGGGTTCTCATACGTGTAATTAAAGAGATGGTAAAAAATATCCCTTAATAGATCATTTATTTTAAAAGTTACTGGAGTTATGTATTTTATTTTAAATACTGCAGTTTTAAAAGATCAGTGCATGTTCGTATTTAATTAAAGTTTATGGCAACTGGGACCAAACTGCAGAGGCAGGTCAAGATGCAGGAAATCTGCAGCACAGTCTGGATGATGGACTCCAAAAACATCTTGTGAGATGTCTCCTTACATAATGTATTGCTACGCAAGGGTTAGTTGCAAATTAAAAGCATGAAAATGCTGATGCTACTCAAAACTGTATTAGCAGAATCACAAGACAGCATGTGGCCCTATTAATCTTATGAACTCCGCATTACCATATTACTAGATCGCAATGTAGATTACACATTTACGAGCATATCAATGTCCTTTGCAGAATAAAATATGCCTTGCAGCACCTTTGAGTGTAATTTTTTTCTACAAATAAAAACAGAGGTTTCAGAGCAACAGCCAGTAGAACCTTCAGGCTCAACAAGAAATAATGTGGTCATGTTATACTATTTGTTGCCATAAATGGCTGCTCCGGAATTCTATCTCCACTTTCAGATTAAGTCTATCGTTACAAAGTTTAAAAAAGGGAATGTATATTTAATATATAATCCTGTATAAAGGATTTATTTTCTATACAATCCTCTCTCAAGAAATATGGAATTCAATACTTCTCATGTACATATGTGTTGCTATTTTAACATGCAGCAGGTCAGGAGACAAGAGAGAAGCAGCCTGAACTTGTTTCTCTGTGCTGGTGGTATGTAGGTAAACACCGAAGGAAAGCATACCAATACACGCATGTACTACTTAAACAGTCATTATGCTCTAAAATAAACAAACAATAAAAACATCTTGCCTGCCATGGTTGAATCATGTCATTTGTAATGTTGCCTGTGGGATTGGCACTGCCTAATAATACTTTCTGACTTTACTGTGGATATAACTAAAATATCGAGAAGACGAGTAACAGTATCAACTTGAAGGCAGATCAGGAAGAAAATTTATGAGTCTGGGATCTCAGATGAGGCTTGATATAATCTTGATACAATGTTCTCCATACATCTCAGTACGTAGATACAATAGATCTTTCTTGCTCCGTTCATTCTAGCAAAATGATTTTCACTATTTCCCGATTCAAAGAGACAGCCTCTGTGCACAACACACCTGCTTTGGGAGTGGGTCACTGAAAAGTCAGCATTCAGCCTGGCTTTGAGCACAGACCCACTCGACCAGGGTCGTTCCAGGCCCGCAGCTACAAAAGGCCCCAACATCTACCCAACAATATTCAGCAGGTCTGACAACGAACATGCCAAACACACTGCTTGCTTTGCATGCACATACTAACTGTGATGCCGTGGACTTACTGCGCTGGGAATAATCACGCTCAGTGTTTCCACAAACGTTTAGGCAGCTCAACTAGCCATGAGATAAATTCACCAGTGTCAGAGGGTCTGGCACAATGTAGAGCTGGAAAGTTTTGTCTTGTCCTTGCTCTAGTTTAACACTAGGTGCCCATACAGTATCCGTCAGGCACTTACATCAAGAGGTGATACCAACTACAGATAAAACACGATACTTGGAAACAGCTTTCAGATCCCGGCTCCTTGTGCATACTTTGAAACTATACTGAATTGCACCAGTTTAGCCCCTTTCACCCTTTGCGACCTGGTTTTCATGGAAAGGAAACATAGAATGATTTGGGTCCGGTGTCCCATAGTGCACGTTCCTTCAAGTCAGCTGACATGTCGCCAGTGTGGTTTATCTGGGAGGAGAGCACGGACTCGGGATACAGCCAGCCCAGAAGTGTAGGGGTGCAAAGATGTTCTTTGCAGCACGCTTTCACAAGAGCCTCGCTGAACACATACAGAGGACTTGCTGCATAACTGCAACACAACTGAGAGGTTTTTCACATTTCATTTACTCAAAAAGCACCATTTAACTCAGCTGTAAACCAATGATACAGCTCACCATCTAATAAACTAAACAGAAAAAGTACAGGTTGAAGGTACTATTTATAAGGGATAAGCTTCAAAAAATTCATATATATGAAAAGCAATCAAATATTTGGATGGTCATTCAGAATGACGTAAAGTTGGTGGGGTTATTTCCTGCTTTCTTTAGTTCTAAATATCTTAGGATGTTCTGCTCACAACATACATATCACTGCTGCTCCTATCTTTTGCCTTCATGATTTACTGTGCCAGATTCTAAATGCCTGTGATTGCTCTATCAAAGGCATTCGCCAAGTATAGAGGGCATTTCGCTAGTACAGACCCAGTGATTTCAATATGACGATATGATGTGGGGGAAGGGTGTTATCAGACCAGATGCCCTCATAAGGTCCCTTCCAACCTAAATTGTGCTGTGAGTTTGTGTCTGCTTACCTACTGATATTTCTGACGTCTGGAATAGTCCAAACTTATAAAAGAAATGGCTACAAGTAAACGAAGAATTATAAAAAGGCTTATCAGGAGTTTCACTGCTCCTCTCTAGAGGTCTGGATATATGGTAGGAATCTGTACATAGCTGGTACCTCAGTCCTGGCGGAGAAAAATACTCAGAAAAAAATTCCACTTGCTTTTCTATTAACTACATATACCCTAAGAAACTCTCTCTTTGTTCTGACTCTGCTCAAGCCAAATATTTTTAATATAGTCAAAGCCAAGCAAGAATTCTACTAAGGATTTTTTTTTTCCCCCTGAAAAATGGGATCTTCTTCTACCAGGGTTGATAAAGCACTCAGATACATGCACTACAAAGACACAGATTGGGCAGAAAGAAATAAATTGACTCTTCCTTTTAGCACCTATGTCAAAATGAAATGTGGACTTGAAAAGACACAACAGCATGACTAGTTTGGAGTCCTTTGTTGCTCAAATATTATAAATGAGATAAAGCAATTTGATTATGGTTGCATTTTGCACTGTGTCACTGTAAGTACATGCCATTAACACAGTAGAGTGTAGGAAGTGCCCTATTTCCACAAAACAAACATTTCAAATGAAGTACCCAAAGGTTCGTCCATGGACTGGAGTTCCACATTGACCCTCACCAGATGGAGGAGGCGGGTAGATATCAGCCACAGCAGTCCTTCTTCTTGCCTATGCTATTTTCAGACTGTGTGGGCATGAAACAACTCCTCTGCCACAATCACAGCAAATAAACAAGGCCTAATAAATAACCATTGCTACTTGAGACAAGTCAAGGAGTTCCTGTTAATAAAGCAATCTGTATATATTTTTTCCATCATATTATGCCCTTATAGTTCATAATAGAACAGACGGAAAGCATCCTGCTCTTTGCTTTCTTACTTGCCAATGGGACAGGTGTTGACTGTGGTATTGCATGAGTTTATGAAACATCATACATTGACTTCTTTTGGAATTCTCTCACATCTGATGACATTCAACCCCACAATAAAATACTGTATTAGAAATTCAGTTTCCACTTGGTTGACATAAAAATACAAACATACTTGATGTGAAAATACCATTTATGCAAACGGTCTTCAAACAATTAACTGTTTTCCAAGCAACATAAAAAATAAACCCTGTGAAAACACACTGCAGCCTTACCAGATCACCAAGTATTGTGAATGTCTGCAAAGTAAAGTGAGGTGTTTAGCAAACAAAAAGGATAAGGAACAAGGACTAAGTATAGCTGGAAGATAAGATAGAGCCACCTGACTTTAGAAATAGCCTTTTAACTGCCAACTGTATAATGACAGTAAGTATCAGGTGAACATGAATTCACTGACAGTTATTGAGAGAAAAATAGTTGGTGTCAAAACAAACCAGTACTACAAAATTTTCACGGTAGGCTGCTTTTCTTAATAACTTGTCCTAGCTGGATTCAGCTTTTCTGCAATTTAACATTTCCCTTCAGAAAGATGGTCTGTTTCTTTGCTAAAAGTAACCTACTGAAGAGCTGGCTGAATGTGAGGTTCATTTGCAGTTCTGATTTGTTTATCTTAGATCTGTTTGGCATAATTGCATATGTGAGAGTAAACACTAGATGCCTGAAATAGTGCTGCATTTCTCTGAATGGAGGAAAAAGGAAGAAACTTCATAAATAATAGTGATGTACAGTATTGATTGTCAAGAATTCTCTGTCCCTAGAGTTAATGCTCTTATATTTGGATGAAGACTGAGCACCGAATGTAAGAACTGCAGCATGTGTGCAAGCCACACATACATTAAAAATGAACAGCTGAAGGCTGAGGGACACATTGGGCTCAAATATTTTTTTATGTGAATAGCAGACGGAGATACAGAACGCTGCCTCTAGTTTCACCTCTGATGTTGTTTGTGAAACATCAGTCTTTTTACAATCCTCAATGGAATTTGTTGCAGAAATGGAGCCTTTTATACCGCTACATCAACTTTACTTCTGGAAGCCGATTCATCTATCACCCTTTTAACCTTTAACCTTATTATCATGTGTAAGTAAACAATGATATAAAAAATGCATTTTCTGAAAATGAACATCATCTTCAACTGCAGGATCACTGAAAGGACTATAGTACAGGGTTCTTTGCTTTCCTTATGGCTGTGCTCTTATTTCTTTGGGAACTACTCATCCTTCTCGCTCCTCATTAAGTTATTTGCCACCTGAAAATGTCACAAAAATACGATTTTGTACCATTATTGTTCCACGTCAACATGAAAATGCCATTTCCTTTAGCATTCTACATGCTGCCCAGGAATAAAAAAAAAAGATTTAGAGGCCTGGTTCAGTATAGAGTATCAGTATTCACATGCACATTTCTGGCAGAATTTGCAGCAAAATTATGGGTTGGTTTAATGCTATGGAACAGAAAAATGGCAGCTGCTGCTGCTACAATAAAGGGTAGCAAAAATTCCAGCTGTGGATATGCAATCCCTCTTTCAGTGTAATACAAAAAGTGGTATTTCCTACGACTAAATGCAATGTGCAACTTTGGCTTATTTCTCGCTAATCTCGTGTTTTCAGCTACTTAACTTTCTTCAGGATTGAAAAAAATAGATGCTCAATGAACCACTCCCACAAACAAAAGTATCCATGGAATAATTAATGAAAGCTGTGTAATTTCTTTTTTCTATTTGTGAATCAACCCATAATTTCAATCTCTTCTGATTTCTGTATAAACATTTATTTTTAGCTTCAGAGATGAAAAGCTGACAGGCTCGGTAAAGAGACATTCAGAAGAAATAAGCACAGGAAAATTTTAATAGTTATTAGATATAAGCGTAAAAATGCCATCTGTATATAAACTCCAAGATGCACACAGGAACAAAAAAATGCAGCTGACATGTTTAAACTTCTATATTTCACTGGTAAATTAGCTACCGTAGGAAATTTTCCAGTATTAGCAATAAAAGACATGACACTGTCTTGTAGTGGAGCTGACTAGACGGCGAAGGAAACATAACACTGTCCTGTTCCCTCAGATTTGCAAAGGCAGAATGTAATAACGGAATGTCTTGTTGCATTATGTTATGGACTAAAGCATGAAGAGCTGCAACTTCAAATTTGGAGCTTCTGTGGACCTCTGCCACCTGCTTCTCCAAAGCTTTTTATGTCATATGGTAAAAAAGGAACTTACAGTATCACAGCAAGCCACAACAGGTGACAGGTCTCACGTTCCCACTGTAGCCATCTCCACGTCAGCAATCCTAGAAGGGTGACTGAGTGCCTGGCACAATGCTGTGACAAGGTGTGTAGGTATTGGGTCAAAGAGGAGAAGGATCCCAGTTACTTTTCCTCCCACAGCATATCTTTGCTGCTGTGTCACCAGGAATTGCGGGGGATGTGGTACCAGCTAATTATTCCTCTGGTCAGATGGATACTTGTGGGTGTTGTGCTGTGAGGGAAATTTGTTAGCATCTGAGGCACAGTCAGCTGAGGATTTGCAATGCTCTTCCTTCCACTGAAAGTACTACATCAGTCTCACAGATATTTTCTCTCTCTGGTTTGCCTCCCAGGACACTTATTTTCCTTAGCTGTTCCCTTTCAGGGCACGTTTGTTCCTTGATAAAGCATAGAGCTGTCTCCCAGCTCACGGCTAAACTGAGGAACCCAGGAGAACCCATTAGCCCCAGTAGCCAGGTGGGGGACTCCACCCCACCTCTCAGGTGAAACTGAGAATGGTCATCCCAAAGCCCAGGTGGTCTGGTTTCCTGGCAGATCCAAGCTAAAAGAAACCAGCACGTACAGCAGTGTCCACCTGCCTTGCAGTGGAATTGCTGCAGGAGGACTCGGTGGCTGAGAACGCACCGGCCCTCCAGGAAGGTATCAGGATGTCAGCGGGATGACATAGCCCACTGGCCATTTGTATTGTGTCTTACTGTCTGATGTCTATGTGCTGCTTCAGTTGTCTCCAGCCTTAAAGCTGGTAAGCTGTAAATGCCTTCTGTCCTGAGACTTGGAACAAGCAGAATTAAACCCCTGAAGAACCCCAGCATGGGCTTCCCTATGTTCTTCTTGAAAAGCTGTGGTGAGTTACAAGACAGCAATGTGAAGAGCTGAACAGCTTGCTTTTTAAAGATCATCCATGCAGATATGGCCTGATCTAAAAGGAGTATGAACAAAAGGAAGGGGAAAGCTTGTTCGAAGACGAGGTCATAGCAGGCCGTGTGCTCTTCTGCAGTAAAATTTTATAGCTCGTTGTATCGTCTTAAATCCACAAAAAGCCCATTTCAGAATGGGAGAGTGAGCATAACCCAGACTTCTACAATAACCTGCAATAATGACATTATTAGAGAAAGTTACAGGACTAAATTAACCCCCTTAATTTTGAAAGCTGATGAACACAGATTATAAAAATGTTGGCAACTAGATGTTAGTAAGACTTCATCCAAAAAAGTCTCAATTTCTCTTCTTCAAAGCATGATAAAAAGCCACAGCTCAAAATCAAGTGGAAAAGACTCAAAGGAGGCACTTATTTACTGGTTCTTGGGACTAAAAAATGAGGAGGTTTATTGTGCAGCACACATGCACATGCACACCAACAGAGCTTCAGATTACAGCTTGCATAGAGGAACAGAGGTGTGGGATACCTGACACTGGCACTTTGGCACTTCAGATATATCCTCAAATGATATAAAAATAGACTAGCATTACTTTCTGACGTGACTAAGGATCTTTAGTTTTGATCTACATACAACTGCATTAATAATAGATTAAGGGTTGCTATCAAAGCACTATCACATGCTCCAGAAGGAAGAAACTACAAAGTACAGCTGTCAAATCATTCTCACTAGCTAAAGCATGGGCCAGCTCACCATATCTGAACTTCTAGGACATTTGCTGCTCTATTCAACCTTCCTTTAACATTTCATTCCTGAGCAATGACTTGCACGCACATGATACAAACTAGTATTCTCCTTCTTACTGAGACTGGCCAGACAAGGAGAGAAAAGATCTTTTTTTTAAAGGTGACGGTATCATTGTAGGAGATGATGCAATAAAACAACAGCCTGCAAAGAGTAGGAGGAACCATAGCATTAACATTTTGTTAGTTGATACTGACCAAGTACCATGTGACAAAGGTTTATTTAGTATCTCAATCCAGTTCCTCAAGCATTACTCAATATGGAGTGGATGATGCCACTTCAAGATGCATAAACTCTGAGGAACCATGTAACTATTTCTTGTTTCCTTGTAACTCCACCACCTTCTTCAATATGCAACCTAGTCTGTTTGGCCTGTAAATGTTTTAAAAATAGCTGATTTAGTTACTCTCTGGTAAGCATCTGACAGCAAAACAAGCAACAAAACAAAACATCCCATCCCTGTCTTTCCTCAGAAAGGCAAAGGCATGCTGCCACAGCCCACCACCAACATCTGCAAAGCGGATATTTCTCAACACCAAATAGAAACCAAGCACACAGAACTTACTAAAATGACAAGAAATGGCTAATATGCATGGAGATCCTTTTTGTCACAACCAGATAAGATCTGCATGAGTATTTATGGTGAAGAACCCAAAAAGAAAATCCTAGATCCCAAGTACTGCAGAGGGTAATGAGATACGGGGAAGATGAAGACAGGCCAATTCAACTTTGAACTTTTGGTGACTCCTCAGCAATCATGAACCAGGATGGTGACCTTTCCTGCTGTGTTCTCATCCCTGGTTAGTTACTCCAACATACACGCATTTCTTGGCTCTCAGGTAATGAAAGACAGAGCAATTTTTCATTCGCAGCAGATTCACAAGTACCAGAATAACATCACGGGACATTTTCTAAGGTTTTACAACTTTTTGGACCACCGCATTTCCTCACCCACATTAAAAGACTTTGAGAAAGAGAACCGATTTGACTACAAAAGTCTAGATTCTCTGTGATTAGTCAAATGCAAGACACATATTCTGAAAATCCAACACTATAAATTTAGCCTAGAATTTCATTACACTCTTACTATGGTAGGATACAGTAGGAAAAACCAGGCTCTGAAGAATCTCCACAAAAGAAAAAAATTGCCCAAACATTAAAAAGGGAGAATCATATGACCAAAAAAGTTCACCTCTTGTCAAGATTTTTAACTCACCAGGCAATGGTGTAGTGGCTGGAAACACCTACAGGAGATTAAGTGATGCAGAAACCAGCACTGCTCAGATGAATTTGTTTATGAGAAAATACAAAACCACTGACAAATTTGATAGGGTATTAATGGGATGAGCACCAGGACTGCAGCAGACATTTCCTGTGTTACTAAAAAGCAGCATGAGTTAAAAGGAAAACGAAAATAAATTTTAGTATTTGGATTCTATATTAAGAATGTGCATTCTTCTGTAAATACTCAGAATGGCAGTCAAATGCAGAGTCCATAGCCAAAAGTGAAAGATGTGATTAACCAAGAGTAGCATATCTTGAAGTGTTCATAGTGGACAGTAAACTTTTATTTATCATTGAGGTTAATTTCCCTTTCTAAGGGTCACTAACTTGATCTTATTTGCTTGACTTACTGTTGATCTTCTTTAATCATAGCAAAAAAAGTCTGTAAGTAATGCCTGTCTGAATGCAGCTAATTTAATCATATGACCTTTTCCATCTTATTTCACCCTATAGCTATCTGTCTTCTGCTAATCGGACAGCAAATGATTAGACTCTCAGTGGTATAGTGTGCTCAATTATTTTATTTATGTATTTCTGAAAACCATGAGATGCTAAATTACTGTATTATTCTGTTGTACTTTTTTCATAACTTTATCCAAGGAATCTACCACTGCAGTATCTGGGCTTTAAATAATGACTTTTTTGGTCAAAAGAGTAATCCACCCGCACAAAGGTTCAAGCAGTAAAGCTCAGATGCCGACTGCTCCTACTGTGGGAAAGGAGGCAGCTCTGCAGCCACCGAAGTGTCAAAGCAGCTAGTGTCAGAAAAAACACTTTACACCTCCCCTGGTGCTTTTGTAAGGGCTACTAATAAGAGAACATGTGTTTCCGCAAGTATATGCGGCTAATCCTGTCTTAGCTGGTGATGTCTCCATCACTGATTTTCAGACACTGACACTGCAACGACATGTATTTTCAGGCAGTGCATAAAGATTGAATTTTCTCAAACCCAAGTGATGATAAAGGAAGCATGAAGTACTCCGCCTCTCTGATTATCAGACCTGCAATACCACTGCTTTGCAGCAGTTAATAGCAATCAAAATTCAATTAATGTGGAGAATATGACACCCAAAGCTTTAAGAACTTTCATCAGCAAGTTGGTGGCAGAAACCAGACCTCTTGATACCCTTGTTCTTTCCATAACCTGTTTGGAAGTTTATTTTAAAAGCAATTGCTATTATAAGACTTTTCTGTCAGGAAGAAGCCTACAGGAACAAAGTGAACACCAGGATTTCTGAAAGGATGACTTCAAAGAACTGCAAAGTTATCATCCATTCTGGTGTGAAAGGTTTTGCAGAAGTATCACAATTACAAAACTTCTGGAAATTCTGGGGAAACTGTAGCCCTACTTCCACTGAACAACCAAGTTTTTCATCTGCCACCACAGCTCCATCACTCACCAGTTAAATTCTCTTATTTTACATGGCAGCAGTCATGGTAATACTTAGAAGTAATGAAAATCTGCTTTAATCGGCTATCATTGGGATCAGTATTTCAGCAGTCAGTATGTAGGACCAAAAAAATGTCCCCTTATGAAAGCCAATCTACATTCTACCCATGTATGCCTTGCAGCATTACATATTTATATGAAACACAGTAAAACAGCTAATCCATTACACAACACAAGACAGTGATTTATTAGTCCTTTGTTGTACTGTGAGAAAATCCAGAGTCTCTCGAATTTTAGTCTCCTGTAGTTAGGTTTTGCAGCATCCCAGCAATTCTGCCCGGTTGAAGGCAGCAACTGACCCCACGCAGAACTCATTCCTCTATTCATCAGGCAGAGAAAAGATGGATCCCTATTCTTTAACCTTTAATTAGTACTTAGCTACATTATGCATGCTGACGGCAAGATTAGCCATAAATGCTTCCAGGGGCACTGTACACTTACTAGTAACCTCTGCACAGAGAAAGTATGTATTTCACCCAGAACCAGCAAGCAGAAAAATATGTAGCAGAGAGGGTTGGACAGCATATAATTAAATTCGCTTTGCATATTAGGTGAGCAACTAAAGTAGAAACCATTACTCTCTGTCTGCAAAGCAACTCCCAAGGTTGTTGCAGGCAGAACCACAGAGTGTGTCTTGCAATACCAAGTATACACTGTGTATGACCAGTGAGAAACAGGCTTTTTGTTATGGCAGGGCTGAGACATCCAAATACGGGACAAGATTCTGCAGGGTGCTGAAGTCAATGGGAATTGAGGGCATTCAGCACTTAAATGAATTCACACAGCAGGATATCAGAAAGGTCCTTGTTTTAGATATTTTAGGCAATCAAATTTAAGTGGTTATGCTGTGTTTTACTCATTTGATGTCAGCTTTATCATTCCAAGATTTTAAAGAGGTGAAGCTTTCCACTGTCTAGACAATTTACCAGATGTAAATACGACATTTTCTTTAATGATATGATTTTAGGGAGCAGGCTGATTTCATTAGATTATACGGTGGGGCAAAAATAGATTTATAATCTTAAAATCTCATCTCATATGAAGCAATCTTGCACCAAACAACTAAAGCAATAAGTTCTACTGAATCTTTCTGTGTTTTGTTCATGCGTATGTCATCACTTTGTAAATCTGAATACATCGTCATGGAGTCACACTCACTAACTTATGCTATGAACACTCTTTGTGAACAATACTTTCTACTTCCAGACTCAGTGTCATTGAAAAGTCAACTAATAACGATGCTTAGAAATTAATTTATTTCAGGTATGCTATAACAACCATAATCAGCTATGAATCCTTTTGCCCTATTTGCATTTACTGAATTTGCCTTAATTACGCTGCTGCCTAATTATGAAGCTCAGTCTAGAGGGGAAGTCGCAAGAAGCAATGATGCAGAAAGCAGAGGACAGTTTATTCCACTTCATGGATTTACAGCTTTCTACTACTGCGGACCATTTGGAACAGACTCTATTTGTGAGGTCATTAACATGTAAACAGTGTCACACTGAAAACGCACGGCAATGACCTACCATACTAATGAAAAGTGATATTGAGTTTACTAATTCAGATAAGGGTACACAGATTGCCTTTTCTCCAACGCGCAAAGGCCTGTCACAGAAATAAATGCATGGTCCTTGTTGCAATTAATTTGATTCTTGTTCTTTTAAAGCTTTACTTGTAGATTTAATTAAAGCTTTCATGCAGCACACACTTTCAGGAAGTATCTATGTTTAATGGCTTTTTCTCCTAAAGTAAAGAAATGAGTGAAGGTTATGATTCAAAGAACAACAGGGAATCATAAAATGAAAAGCTATTCTTAATAGAGTAAGCATTATCTTGTTTTGACATAAGTAAATACACAGTACTGTGGGTGTTGAAGTACAGTTCTGATAATTAATGTTACATTGCAACTTCCGTGGTGACATCATTTTCAATTTCTTTTTTGAATGTAAAATATTGCATGCTAAATTTCAACCTTGAGGTGAGCATTTTTAAAGCCTTAGCAAAATCATTTTTTAGATAAGAAAAAATGAGCAAATAAAAACGGCTCACTGTTTTCCCATCAAGATAAAGAAATACTCCCCAATGCAAAAAGTTCTCATGTAGATATCTAATTCAATCTTTCCTTAATTTTACTGTGTTAAATGCTCCCATAGAATAAGTCTATTTAAGCAATAGCCCTTTAGTAAATATTATGAATGAAAAAAATTACAAAAAAGGTTGCACAGTAACAGAAGTATAGTCTGACGTTCTCAGATTTGCTTCTCCTTCCCTTGTACAGGTTCTGAGGAGAGAGATGGTAGGACATGGAGCAACAACAAATGACTAGGCAGCCTGCATTAAGTCTCAGGAGACAAAGCAGAGCACAGAGAATGAAAATAAAGCTATTTTAAGGAAATACTTTTCAGGACAGGACAGACAATATAGTTTGGGGGGGTGGGAAAAGATGCTACAGATAAGGAGGAGTAAGTAAAAGGAGGAGCAGAGGAAGAGAGAACCAGATATGACAAAGGAAATGGTCAGTAGAATAAGAAGGCAGGATTAAGAGCTGAGCACACACTTTAGTGTTGAAAGGGATAAAGAAGCTGGAAGGAAGACACCAACACTAAAGTCCAAGGAGTAAGTCAGATAAAACCTTTTGTGGGTAGAGAACTGGACAAGACACTTCCATGAACACACAGTAGTCCTGCCTCAAAAAAGGTCTACAGTGCTTCAGGTTCCAAAAAAAAGGCAGATGAAACTGCAGTACCCTATTCACAAAAAAAATAACCCCAACTGTGTTCTTGCTGGGAGCCCATATTAGGACTCAACATGCAACCAATGTACCTTGTTCTCGTTTTCATTTCATACAATAGGCAATGCCTGACCATTTATTAACACTCTTGCATGTTTCTCTTCTTCTCTTAGTTTAAAATATCTTCTATAATCATAATCTGGAGAATATTAAAGTGCAGACGTCGCTTTTCCCTATTTGGTAAGCAGAAAGTAAAGTTCTACTGCCACTAACACCTGGCTGTCATAGCTAAGGATCAGGGCCTTATTGTATGACACATTGTAAACACAACAATCTTACCTTCAAAATCTCAGTAAATGCAAAGCATTCAGTATTTCATCTGCTTTTGAAAATACACTGCAAGCCGTGAACTTAGTCGCTTTGAAGTGATCCTTCCATGGACCATTGCCAAATGGTCCTGCAAATGAACTGCAAATGAACTGCAAAATACATTCCATTATACCTAAAGCATAATCCAATACACATCCTTAAGCAAACTAAAATCTGTCTAGCCTACCTAAACCATTACTTGCTGCAGCCAATATGCATGCATTATTATACCCAACACGAAGAGGCTGGCCAACTCCATACTGGAAGACCTGCTTTTGCCTACTGACGTCACCACGCAGGAGGAAAGCACACTATCACTTTGCGATGGGAGATGCAAAGTGGCATGATTTCTCTAAACCAGCTGATCCTCTCATTCCTGTACAACAGTGAAATGCACAGGTTAGTGAATGCTTTGCTTTGCCTTTGCTTCAGACAAGCCAGAGATGCCTCTGGTAGCTCTAACTTGTGTATTCAAGATCAGAGGAATCAGGGAATGAGAAAGAAGGAGAGAAGCTAACTCCCTCTGCAGATGAACTGAGTATCATCTAGATACCCTTAGACATTTTGTTCAGTGTCTCACCAAGGGATCTCAGATCAAATGCAGAAGTGGTCCTTAGCTTCAGCTGCTAAAAAGAAAAATAAATGTGCTTCTTTATGTTCACCAGCTCAGTACTCACAGGAGCAGGTAACTCCTGGCACCAGCCCTACAAAACTCTGCTCTGCTCCAACTACTACCTCTTTTTATTTGGATCATTGCTGCTGTCTGGTTAGCAGTAATAATAAAACCTTTCTTGCACACTTGTAAATGAAATAGAGCCATGATTCTAATATCTGTGATAAGTCTTGTAAAAGATTTTCTTTTGCAACAGGGTGTCTGGGACTGATGAAATGCCAGGCTTTTCTGGATTTGTAAGCACACAGCACAATCCATTCCTCTGTTTCTTTGCTTGATTAGTTTTTGTGAGGCTCAATTTCACAGCTGATGCAATCTGCCTAGCTACATTTTGCATGTGGGCTTTTGCCCTGAAATTAGGAAGGATCCTGATCAGACAGAATCCTTGCACAGACTCTCACAAATAGATGCAGAGGATCAGAGTGACCAGAAGCCGCAGAAGAAAGCAACCAAGGTATGGTTCCTTCTTCTCTCATGCCAGAGTTAGGTAATTCATTGCAGGAAAATAGCAACCAAAAAAAAAGTACAGAAAGAAAAGTTGGAAATGAATGATGCTTTTGGTCAGCTAGATGCTACGGAAAGCAAATGGCCACTGTTCTTCCCTCCAGGGATCTGGCAGTCTAGACTTTAAGGGAGCTCATGGAATACTGTAGATAAGAAAGGAAAGGGGCCAAGATTAGAACATTTTCATTGTGAAATTAAGAGTGAACATTGACAGATGCTACCTTGAAGTAGATTCTCATTAACCTGGCCATAACCCCTGCTGACAGACTCAAAAAAGGTATTTCAGCCAAAAGCATCTCCCACGGGATTCAGGGATCAGAGAAAAGATTACAGAAAAGAAGCTCAAACAAAACTATAACCAGTCAATAGAAGTTATTGCAATACTGATGACTACAACATCTCAGTGCCTTCTGCTGACATCATTCAATACACATGAACATCTTGTTACAGTTGTTCTTATCTGTATCACAGAAGTGATTAAGCCTGCGGTTTACTGGAGCAAAGAAGTCTTAGGCTAGATTCACCATGTGACTTCTTCTACCCATTTTTCTTTAAGCATTTTTCTGCTGCTTGTCCTCCTCAAGTACAGGAAAGACACAACGCAACATTCACCTTAGTCCTTGTAGTCCCACCTTCCGCAGACATCTTCTGTCGATCAGTTCAATATTTCATTATGACGTTTTGAAAACTAACACTTCAATCTTTTAGAAAAAATACAGGCCTTTAGCAACATAAATTATGAGTTTTGGTCTTAATATGTAGTATAGCTTCTTTATTGTTAACACATTTACAGTCACACAGTGTAATGGCAGGTTTGGGGTTTAGAGAAAGGCAGTTTCCAATGCCATTACCCCTCTCGCACAATAAATACTACTACTAAAATGACGAAAATCTCTCTTTTCTATTTGGATATTTAAAACTGAAGAATCTGAAGTCAGTGTTGATCTCCCTATGTACACAGAAATGCAATTTCAGAGTAAAAAATGCATGTATCACGACTTTATCTTGAGGGAAAACTCTTCAACAAAGTGAATGAAAATTATTCACCTTTTACCCCCTTTGAAAGTCTAATTCAACAATGATGGTAGATAACCACAAAATCTCAGTGCCTAGAATGACTGCTGTTGACAGTAAGCATGACTGATTTGGGAATTAAATTTTTTTAGGAAGCAATGTCAACAGGCTAACTGAGGAATTCATTCAATCCACAGTTCTATAGCAAAGACAGTCCACTGGTAAACTGGTAACATTAACTGAATGAGACTCAACAGGGGACAGCAATACAAATACTCAAATACAGAGGTAACTTCTTTAATACACATACCTGTCCCTATGCTTTCTTCCTCTCCCAAATGTATGTATTATGTCTCAGTGTTATATATAATAAAGATAGGCTTTCAGGCTTACCCTACAAAAGTATATCGAATCCACAATCTCTAAAAGCAATCTCAGTATTTAATTCAAATCCATGCGTATTAGTTCAGAAAAGCAAAACAAAGCTTTTATTAACATGGAAAGAACCAAGAAGTCCCTAGACTGCATGAGCCTTTATTTTTCCTACAGTTACATTGGTTTCCACATTACATTTCTGGTACTTCCACAAAACAAGCAGTGTAAACTGAAACGGTCCCTTTAAGGCCAGAAAAATCTCCAAACCCCAACTCACGTGCAAATTTACTGCTTGACACTGAGGGAGCAAGGACAGTAACTGAGTGTGACTGTGTGACCAGCATAACAATCAATCACTTCTGATACTTCACCTCACTCTCTCTGTAGTACCCATCTATTTTCAAAAACCCAAACTTGCAGCACATTACAGATTATGGTTTCTCACTCAACACATCTGGGCTAATGTGATTTTGAAAAGTCTGGGTAACTTCAGAAATGACTATGGGTTTCCTATGTGTAGGTATTGGAAAAGTAACTTGCAGTGAGTATCTAAACATGCCCAGAAAAGATGAACTGAAGCAGAGCTGCTCCTCCACATGAATGATCTTATCTCTGTTGCATCTCAAGGAAGCTAATTCATATAGTCAGATCACTGCCCTGGGGGGCTCACAAACTTCAGAAAAAGCTAATAATAAAAAAAGAAAGGATGTACTTACTGGTGGTCTAAGTGTTAAGGATTATTCACAATATTTTCTACAGAGAAATGGGAACATAAGCCTTGGCTATAAAGCAACACAATCAGATCCAAAAAGAATCAGAAGATACAAGGAATCAGTATAAGAAATAATGACTTCAGATTTTTAAAGATTATGTGGTCTACTTTAACTAAAAATAAAATTCTAATTCTGAGATTGCTTAGCATTGCTTAGAATCTCTGTATGAAAGTGAGATATTGTACCTCTGTACTCAAAGCATATGGCACATAGCCCACTAATGTATTTTTCAGCAATGGCAATTTAGTAAAAAACCCTCCTTGCTATTTTGCACTGCATATTATTTAAAGATTTCAATATGTTGGCATCTAGACTTTGCCAGATGCAAGAAAATCCATGGGACATCCCCAAATCATTTAAGTCTAGCTTACAAGACAATTACAGAAATCCGCGTTTATTTTGGGTTACATGGTTCTATGATACAAGTCTAAGTAACTATGCATATTTAAATATTCAGTAGAGATCACAGGCTTAGTCTAGCAGATCAAATGCATCAAACAGTTCAAATGCATTCATGTTTTTCTGTTCTGAGGTCTCCTCCACCTTCAAGATGCAAACTGGTGAACTTTAGTTCCAGGGACAGCCACAGTTCAGAATATAGGACTGTTTCTAACCTCTCTCACTATTTTCAAACCACTACAGAAGTTTAAAATGTGATGACTGCATATTTCCTGGAATTATCCAGAAATCACTGTTAAGAGTTTCAACACCATTGATTTTTTTTAAATTTTGTGACTCTGATTATTAGGGTCATTCTGCAAATCTGCTAACCTTGTGCTTTCTGCCATAGGTACTAGGTCAGTCGCAATGGGACTGGGGAAATGAGCCACAAATTCAGGCTCTGTACAGAGCTCCAGAAGCCAGCACTGAAAATCTGCCAGCAAAGCAAGAGACACAGATTAAACTAAGAACAGACTCCCAGGCTCCTGAGCTAACATCAGACACACGAAAGTGTACTTCATCCGGGCCCCAAACTATCAAATTCTCATGAAAAGCAGGATATGTTTTTATTCACATTTATATGAAAAAGCTCAATGTTTGTAGAATAAATCTTCTTGTAGGAGGAATTCTGTCCTCTTTGAGTCATATATAAAGTACCAGGCAATAAGACCTCTAGTCCTATACATTTTAGTAATGTTTCAACACTGTATTAGGCTTCTGGATTGAGATTTCCACACAGAGGATGCACCTGTGATGCACTTCTGTCCTAAGTCACCTAACTAGACGATTAGTGCTGAGACAGACAATATGAGATTTCAAACTATTACGATCTTAGATGATTACTATTTGCTAAGAATACTGGGCAATAATTGTCTCCTGTTTCCCTTCTTCACCTTTCACAAGTTGAACTGGCTTGTGAAAAGGCACAAAACCAGAATAACATTATGCACCTAACTGCTGTGCAGCATCGCTGCTGCATCCAGTACTCAATTTCAATAAGAATCATAACATACCATTCAGATATCAAGTTCAAACTGAGGGACAACATCAAAAGGTGCCTTCACAACTTTGTATTTTAATTGGGTGTACGTCCTAATCATTGCAATGTACAAAAGCCTTTTCTTGAAAGCAACTTATAACAGCTATGATCTTTAACTATCTGCCCCAGAATCTGGGGTAAATTGAACTCCAGTGTCTCAAGTAAACTCAGATGGTCCAAGCACTCATTTTGTTTGTCTGATGCTTGAACTTGCATGAATCTAGCTGTGTTAGCTCCTGACTAATGGTTAATGATCTCCAAGGGCAGAATCTTTATCAAAAACGAAAATCTCACATATAAAAGTTAACGGCCATCGGTCAGCACAGTGGCGCTCATTGTCACCTGAACAACAGGCTTGTCTAGTTCATTTAACCATACTTACACAATAAACTATTAATGTACTTTCCCTTCTCTGGCCAATGTCACAGGGGTTTTGCCCATCAGAAAACCTGTCAGGAGAAAGCAGTCATGCCAACGCTGACCGCTATGCTGAGAACACCAGTCATTACAAGTGTCACTAACCACACGGTCTCCATTCTTTTTTCCCACCTGGAACTGACTGCAAAGCCAAAAGACCTGCTGCAGAGTTAATGAGCATTATTAAATTTGCTCTAATCGTAAGAACAAAAGAACTCATATAGGACTAACTACGGCCAGACAAAAAAAATCTGCTGCCTGACTGAGGTGAAAAGTAAAAAATATTCCTGTTCTCAGGAAAGCAAGAGTGGGAGGAAAGGCGCTGGCAGAGTCACTTAAGCCCATTAAAAAGAAGTATAATTCTCAACAGCAGTACTCAACTTCTTTTCTGTAATGTCTCTTGACTGGCTAACTAGTAAACACAAGATAAAATGGAAATAATTCTCTGCCAAATATGCACAGCTGTAGGTCCACCTCTGATGATTCATCAGCAGCTCTAGGCATCTGCCAATTTTTTTCTTTTTTATTTTTAATTTAGGACGGATCTAGAAGTGGCAGAGATTGCAGTCTACTAGGGAAAAGGAGCCCACAGCACATGAGAAAAGCAGCACACAACACAATAGTAACTATTTCAGTGCATAGATGCTCGCTTCGATGTTACAGCTTGCATTTACAATGACTAATCAGTAAATTTGAATACGATACTCAGTATAGAAGTGGTAAATTAGCAATGGCAGAGTACTTCAAATCATGTTTCTCAAAATATACAACATTTTATAATCCATATCAACTTCCTCAGCTAAAAATAAAACTGTGATGAATTCTGCATTCATCTAAGATTTCCACCAATTTCAGTGAAATTGTGTGGTGTGTAAACAGGTAGAGAATTTGGTCCAAAATATTTCCTCCTACTGGGGGCCAATCTTGTCTGCTCTTTTCAGGACTCTTCCCTTCTTTCAACAGACAGGGAGCAAAACAATACAAGGTCAAGATCACACAGTTTCTTTCGGAAGTGTTACTGTACCCAGACTACAAAGTTACTGAATTTGTATCACGCCAACAAAAAAGACAGATCTTTTCTTGAAGCTGCTGTGAGAGTATTCCAATCAATCAAGCGAAGCCCTATTCCATCCACTATTAACAGTGTCTGTGATTGCAAAACTGGGGACAAAACTTCTTTGTAAAACATAGAAACATTTCAATTCACATATTTTCCATTGTTAGTGGAAAAAGGGGAAAAAAGATATAATCCAGTTTCTTTGAATAATGAAACACTGTTTCATTTAATGTTCCATTTGTTTCAATTTTGTTTTTTGACTTCGGCTTGAGACATGAATCGTATTAAAATATTAATTTAAATATATCTACTTATTATGGCAACAACGTACTATGTGACTTACTATATTATACTCATTTGACATTTTAAAAACAACTTTTAAATGGTCCCAAACTGAGGTTTTTCTTCAAGGCCTATTTAATGGAAAATATGATCTTTTCAGATCGGGAACAGAAACAAATTTTGAAATAGTGTATCTGTGGAAAAGATAATTTTTTCTGACCTTCACATTAATATAATGCTTTAAAGAACAGCTTAAAAAAATTGCACTATATGTAAAGTGTCAAATAATGTAATATGAAATCTGAATTATCAAGTAAATGAGCAGTTTCAATATATTCAGAAGTCTTAGGGGATTTCAAATAAGAGGTTTAAATTTTAGTTGCTTTAATTCATTTGAAGCATGGTTCTGCTTACAAAGTTCTCAAATCAGAAAACATTTACTCATTTTTCCATAAATCCTATAAAAGAACGTTTGATAGTTTTCAAAATAATAATTGAAAAAACATTTACTTCAAAAGTTTGAAGAGCAAAGAAAAAAGGAACATTAGAAACTTAATATTGTTTTTAAATAAAAACATTACTGAACTGTGTACCTTTGCAGAGGGTGGTAGCACCATATGTACCTGAAAACCAGTACTACAGTCTGTCTCACGCAAGTAACACCCCACCTTTTGTATATAAAAATATCTCCTAGTTTCCCATGACTTTTAATCCTGAGCTTTAAAGAAGTCAGATATCTGCTGGACAGCTGATTTTTGCTGCTGGCCAACAAGATTATACAAGCTTAAATGCTCCTCACTTCGCGACGAAGCATTTTGCTAATCCAAAGAGTATGATGTACTCCTTGTACCTGGAAAGCGAAAAAAGGTGAATAGCCTCAGAAAGGGATTTGCTAAATTTACAGAAGAACCCTTCTCACTCATCACCTGCTGACAGCAGGGAATGAAACAAAGGCTTTGGGTAAATAAAGAATCATATAAAGGTATTACTAAGGACTGTATCAAAATGAAAAGTTATTACTTACTGAAAGTTATGCTTCATCTTGCCCTCATTTTTTAGTGCTCTCTCCTTTGAAATTCACTTCAGTAATGGTAACTCACGACATTTATGTAGGATCATTATTCATGAAAAAGTAGTAATATGTACACAGCAACAAATGGAAATGCTTGTACATATCTAACCAATGCTATATTTTCAACGGAACACATGCGAAAGGAACCACTAAATAAATTCTAAAGATAGTTACTTACACAGGAAAATTTCTCATAGACGTGGTAGTGATATTTATATCTACTACTTTTCAAATTAAGAAAATTAGTTACATAATGATAGTCAAAGGACTCTAATGCACAGTATGAGGCATAAGAAACTGCTATAAAGCTAAATATTTCATTATATTAATGACCATGCTGCTTTTATCTTGGTAAAACTTTTACAAAATTTGTTTTTACAAAGGAAATTTCAATATTAGCATTCACTACTTATGCACGGAACAACATGGCAGACAGTGTGTCTCTGATGACAAAGCAGTTACTTACAGGTAATAAGTGTAGGAGTGATAGTTTCTTCTGCCATGATGGTGGAAGGATTAGGCAGTGGTGGAAAAGATGAAATGGAAGGAAAGAAAAGCCAAATATTAATGTATGAAAAATCAATATGAAACTGAGACCAGAACTGGTGACACAAATGAAAAGGTAGCAAGAACACATATCCGGGCATATCACGCAACATGTCTGGAACAGAGAGATGACATATCCAATCTCCATAAAACTTTAAGCAATACAATATATAATGCATCTCCAACTGTTACATCAAACCACCTCAACGTACACCTACTATCTAAGCAATGTTAGATACTTAATGAGTAATTATCTCTGCGTATACTACACACAAACTCTCCCAATTAAAGTGATAAACCACCTCCGATTACACCTCAACTGCATTAGGAATAAGAATATGAACTTCTAACATGGTGTTTGAAATTTACTGATGCAGAATTTCCAAACATATTAAGTAGCTTCTCTTCCTGTCATAGTACCACAGAATCTTTGGACATCCCTTTCTTAAAGAAATCAGTTCTGCCATTGACAGAACTACAACTTGTTTCAGAGGGGAAAAATCCACAGCCTCAGCTTTTTTAATAGCTCAGCTTTTTTAATAACCTTTTAAATTTTGAAGAAAAAATTACTTCTTGCCATGAAATAAGGCTGTCCTTGCTGGCTAAAACTATTTTGGTGGTATTTCCCCATGTGGCAGAGGAAAAAATAAGAACTGATCCTGTATCCCTGTTATTTCTGCCCACATGAATGTCGTAAAGAAAAAGTTGGAGACTTAGTACCACCATCTTGAGAAACATGGACCCAGCCAGTCTTTCCTGCATTCCCTCTTGCACAGCCAGATCCTCCACCCAGACATGCTCTGTATGAGCACAAAGCACAGAAGCTCTCCAGCTACGCTCCTGTGCTCTACCTCTCTCCCTCCCTCAGTTATAAGCCCACTACAAGCAGGACTGCAACTCTCCAAAAGGGGCAAGTTCCAACCTAAATGAATTCCATATATTGACTGCAATCTTGAAACATCTCTGAGCATAATGTCAAGTAGTATTCACGTGTTGGTAAGATAAAAGATTGAGAGGAACCATCTGGGCATTTGTAATTTTTACAGCACATTGCATACAGCCCATGGACTACAGAGAAAACATGTAAACAGGCCTTACAAAGGACTGTAACTAATGTTAACTTGCCTCTAGCTACATGCTTCAGGCATCCCTTTGAAAACTAGGCTTTCATCAAATTTTCTCTCTCATCTTCTTTGTGTGAAGATGCTGTTAGAAACATTTCCCAGTTTTTGTTCATATTTTTCTAATGCAAACAGTATTGTTCAAACACAAGAGCCCAGATACTGAATATTTAATCACATGGCACATCCGCAAAAATGCACACCTGTTAAAGTTGAGTTTTAAAAGATATCTAAGAACAAAGTAAGGGGAAAGCTGCAAACCAGTTATAAGCTTCTTCCACCAGCACATACCCCATTGCCTTCAGTACGGAGCACAGGATCAGGTCCTATCAAAGCAGATCAACTTACCTGCTCTATTAGCAAAGGGATGTTTTCCGCTTCAGGCATAATTATATCTCACCCCGCCCTTCTTTTCAGAATTACTCATTCTCTCACTTTCATTTAGAATCTCATGGCACTGCCAAACCTGTTTCTTGCCATATGTTGCCATGACAGAGATTTAATGTAATTAGTACAAATGTTCTCATACTTCTAAAAGACGTATAATAATTTCAGAAACAACAATAAATACAATTAATCAGTGAAGCACTGCTGGTACTTATATGCAGAATTCTGCCAAATATGTTAGAGAGATAAATCATTCCTTATTAAAAAAACGCTGAAAATCCAGGAGCTTAAATATCCCATTAAAAATTTGTATAAGATCAGAAAACTTAAAAGTCTCAAGCTTCAGTTATTTTTATGCTGCTACAGTTGTGAGATTTTCTGTATGAAAGTCCTTGAAAGTCCTTGAAAGAGAGCACTGTGGATTTTGACTCTCAAGAATACCAGATACTGAAAAAAACAGGTAAGAAGAATAAATTAAAGACCTAGAGAAAGTTTTAGACTTGCAAGTCCTCAGGCCTCATGCAAAAACACCATTCATAACTGAGAAGATTTAGCTTTTTTAAGAAATATGGACAAGTTCTATTTTACTTCCTACATAATGGATACAAACTTACTCTCTTTCTATGTATGAAAAGCCTTCTTCTGTTAAAGTGGGTGACACACAGATCTTGGCCAACTTTGGCCAAATTTTCTTCTGTGCATGGCTCTTCAGTCACTTCCCACTAGAGAGGTTATTTTATCTCAATAAACTGTTTCTGTGTATAGTGACAACATGAAGCACTTTTATATCCTTCAGGACTGAAGACATAAAAAAATTTCATAAATATCACTTGTAGAATAAAAGCCCCACTATAAAATTTATCAAAACGAACACAGCTGGCTGCAGAAGGATTGTCCCACTAGAAGGGAGAACTGGAACTGTCTAATTACCACAGTGATTTCTTTCATCGTCTCTCTTTTGCAGCTGGCCTAGAGGGAAAAACAAGGTTCAGAGGTAGTACTGGGAGAAGACTGGAGTTTTCCTTCAGACTTATTATCTCCAATTTCTATTCTAACTGCTTGAAATTGTTTGCAGAGATGTATAACTGAACAGCCTGATTTGCTATCAGGGAATGGGACCAATGCATTCCCAGCCCAGCTCCACGGAGTGCAAAAGCCTTCCTTACCCACTGCCAAGAACCAGGGTCTCGGAGTTAAACAGATGTCACAATTACATACATTAGAAACTATTGGGAGGCTCAGGTGTAGACAGCTGAAAACAGAAATTAAAGATAGGCAAAGGAAAATAACCTTTTTATGGAGAAACGCAATGATCAGAAAAATCTCATTCTACAACTGAAGAAAAGCCAACGTAATTAACTTTTAATAACTACTTCCTTACTGCACTCCCACTGCAGCAACAAGATGGTAGCCTCGAAAGAAACAGCTGCCCCAAAGACATATACACTTTTAAGCAAACCTTGGACCAATAAATGTAATTAACTAACTTCTGCATATTTTTTAAACTTAGCTGAAACAGAATATAAAAGAAAAATTAAAAAGAAAAGAGAAAACAATAAAGCAGTAAGGTTCTGATTTTTCCAAGTCTTGATTTAATTGCTACTGCTTTTCCAAAGGTTGTGGGAACAGTTCTCTCATTTTCACTGCTCTACTTTGAGCTGACCAAAAAGTGAACTTACTTTCTGCATTTTTTATTTTTTATTTTTTTATAAAGTCCTGTGCAGGTATATCAAAGACTGGCAGACATCAAGGGCCTTGCCTGAGATTTAATATTCAGGTTCAGATTCAAAATCCCCTTTATTGTGGAACAATGTTGTGGAAACATGTATTGGTTGCACTGACTTTGTGTTAACTCTTACGTGAGAGATTCAGAGCGCAGCCGAAGCGAGGAAAGCCTACTGGCATTATGCTGACTTCACAGAGAAGAATCATCTCATTGATATGACCACATTGGTAATTAGGAATAGCTTGCAGGTTCCTGGTCTACATTACATGACATCTTTATGCAGGAATGTGGTTGAATGGATAAAGAAAAGACAGAACCGAGCAGATAAGGAACTCTGAACAACCAAGTCGGGAGAAAACCAGGAAAGCACGAACAGTCTTCCCCCAACCCAGGTGACAAGCACACAAACCTGGTCTACTTCAGTTAAAGACTGAGTGTCCACACAGAAAATGTTCTAGTGTCCATGATGTTCCTACCCCCACTAGGGACTACATACTGTACACTGAAGAGTTAGGCCCCCTAATCTCCCTGGTACCCAGTTTATAGTATAACTACTTCAGCAGACCACTATATAGTAGAAGTTAATAATGACGCCTAATGACTATTGCTACTTACAGAACTTCTCTACCTACCGCTTTGACAGTGACCATATCCAAAGCATGACCGTGCTGCATTGAAAACTCTCCTCTGAATATTGGTCTTGTCTATTTGGCTACAGAATTACAAGTCAAAGAGGCTGATCTGTGAAAATCTGTGGTGCCTGGCACCAGCCAAGCAAAGAATGGTTGCTGGATGAAACGAGGTGGCTATTAAAGGAACATGTTGGACAAAATCATGGTTCTCACATACAGTAAACTCGCTTTCCAAATCTCTTGACAACGGAAAGAAATGGTTTGAAATGAAGTTAATCTAGCACTGTGAAGCCCCAGAGACAGAGTAAATTTAATCTACTGGTAGCAATCTGGAGATCCAGTCTACAAGGACCCACTTCTGTGAAAGAATGAGTAACAGAGAGTATATGCCTTGGAATATGCCTTGGGATAGCTCAGTGTGACTGGGATATTGCTGTAGCCAACTCCAAGCCAGGCAAGTTTCAGAGCATGTAGATTCAGCATGGTGAAACACAGCATTGTAGCCCAGAGTCTGCACACAGAAGTGCAGAGAGGAAAGTGGTTCTCAGGGGAAAGGTGTCACTGAATTGCAAGGTGCTATTTTACTTTTCACTCAGATCTTTACTCCAGCAAATCTCCTGATAAAGTAAATGAAATAAAATCATCAAGTGCAGTAGTCAAACGATGCTAGCTTGATAAGATTGTTTCACAAAGTAGCACCTCAAGTATCATAAAATTGCAAAACCACCACATTACGCTAAGCTTGCAGCATGATTTATACATTTTCTTCAAATGCATAATGTATACACAGTAAGTGAACCAAGGTGAAACCATAGGGGGTCTCAGTAGCATAGTGAATTAATGCACCAATAACAATCTATTGAATAATTGTTTCATCTTTTGCTTAAGTCATGAGTGTAATTGTATTCAAGACCTTCTATGCCACAGCATCTGCTTTAGAGGTCTGGGACACAGCACACCTATCTCCTGAAATTCTCATTAAAGCTTAGTCACATTCTGTTACACAGATGAACCACTCTTACTTTTTAATATTCATTTCAACTCATTCCACAGTTTGCTTTGTTCAATGCTGCAGCATCATTCTGGGATATGTTTAAGTTACCGGTATCACTCTTTCTGTACTACACAATGAAATTGTATGTATTTGGTAACAGAGTTCCTGGATTTGTACTTTCAATAGTTTCATCTCTGTCACAAGCAAATTTATTTCAAACCCCAAAGAAGCTCACTTAATGCACTTTTCTTCTAACAACAGAATTATGAATACTATGAATAATAATTACTGTGCCGTAGTAGATGGAAGAAATTAAGTATCCTTTTGCATTAACATGCAAACACTTAGGATTTGAGCCTTCCTGCCTCTAACAACTAGATTATCAAAGAGCTTTTCCCTGGAGAATGAAGCAAGACCTGGTACAGCATCCATTTAGTCAGAGACCCTGACACCTTATTTACTTTGAAACTATCTGGATAATTTTGCAGCGCTCTCCCTTCAAGACTAAGAAGAACTTGTCTCCCTTGGGTGAATATATTCTACCTTTAGTGCAATTACTTAAGCAGAGGCTCAGAACTGGAAAAGAGACAGAGAGCGATGAATGCCAGTCAGGAATTGTGCGAAGAAGGATTGGCCAGACAGCGTGAGAAGCCTTCCTCCTTGCATGCCAAGTGCTGTCTGGCCCTAGGGAGGAGTTTGGGAGTTCAACTGTTAAAATTGAAGGCATGAATGATGCAAGAAATCAGAAGTGGGAAGAAAAAAGTACTGCAAAGTCAGAACAGATTTTAACTCCGCTACACTGTACTTCATTGACAAGATTTGGTTACTGGGTCCATTTCATTGTCCCAGCCAGATGCACCCTGTGACCTAGGTCTCAATGTCCCCTGTATGGCAGCTTTTGACTGCTCCACCTACCTCTTGTCGTGACCAGGCCCTCAGCCCTGGCCACAGCTTGCCTTTCTCTGTATCGAGCCCTTCTAACTCATGGCCCTGCTTCTGTCTTCAAGGAGAGTGAAAAGCAGCTACTTCTGTTGCCTGCCCTGAGGCACTGTCGGGCAGCTGCTCCTTAGCTGTGCACCTCCACTGTTCGTATTCTGGAACAATTTCAGGCAGCTCAGGGGTTTGGACTATCTCAGACCTGCCAAACTAGTTAACATGCAGTTAAATCCCATAGAGCTGGGATGAGCAAAATCAGTCCAAGATTGCTCTCCAAGGAAGAAAAAGGGATAACACAGGGTGAATGGCAAGGAGGCGAGGAGTTATGGCACAGTCAGAAGACTAGGGCAGATGTGGAAGGAGAATTTGTGACTCGGCCCCTTTACACAGCTCTCACACATTCCCAACCCCATCTCTACAGCTGCAAATCTTGCATCGCTCAGGATACAGCCAAAAACCATAATTCTGTTTGCTAATGAATTTCTCCCAATCTAGACCTAGCTTCTACCATCACACGGACATTTTCTTACCCATGCCACCTCCCCAGCTATGAGATATTTTTCCTTCTATTATTTTTCCTTTTACAGTGTCGAGAAAGGCAACCAGGTTTAAAAGCCTTACAATTCTAACATTGTAGCAGTTTTCAAATGATTATCAAAGCAAAATAATCTCTGTGTGTGTGTGTGTTGAACCAGCATTTGGAAACACTCAGCACCATTGTGACATTTTCATTCGTTTTCAGGGAATGAAATTTATGCAGAACAACGTAGACCCCATTCTTCA
The DNA here is from genome assembly GCF_030867145.1 of Opisthocomus hoazin. Taxonomy (NCBI): domain Eukaryota; kingdom Metazoa; phylum Chordata; class Aves; order Opisthocomiformes; family Opisthocomidae; genus Opisthocomus; species Opisthocomus hoazin. The sequence continues at coordinate 59,194,469 of NC_134416.1, read as the reverse complement.
CACAAATTACCTTCGTTCTAATGCCTGTTTGACTGAGGATTTCATTTACATTCACGAATGAAACTACACCTAACTTTCAGCTGATCTGTTGAATAGAGTGGAGACTCACACTTTCAGGATAGGGATACTATTCTATTATTAGAGTCCATCATGCAGTACTAATGCATAAAGTGCTAGAATCATTAACCTCAAGTTGTTTTTCTTCTATAACAAAGTCACAAACATTAATTCATAGAAAATGCTGTGGGATGAAACAGACACTGTGGTTTTATAAAAACCCAACAAAGCTTTGGGGGTGGGAGGGAGCAGTACTTCCTAAACTCTGTGGCAAAGGGCATGAAGGTGGCTGGATACTTTTGCCAATATCAAACTGAGAATTGCTGTAGGAGATGCTGTGATATGAATATGTACATAGAAAACATCTACTAATTGCTCACCTTTTCTTCATTACCAGCACGACCCCCAGAAATATAATGACGAACAGCAAGATGCCTGCAATGACTCCAGCAATTTTAACAGTATGGTCGGTCTGCTTCTCAGGCTCTGGGTCTGGTTTTCGAGTGGCAGCCCCTATGGAATCAGTAAAAGGAAAAGAGGAGAGAGAAAAAGAATAAGGATGTTATCCTTTCAATGTTTACACCTTCAACCTACCAATGTCATTAGTCTTATCCAGGGCCAACGGATATCAATGCTTGGTCTTTTAAGAAAAATTGCTGCTTCATATGCATTGACAGGAATATAATTTTTCATATTCTTCCATGACATTTTGCAAGACCACAACACAGGTGGGATACCACTGCCAGCCCTGACCCTGTTCTAAGAGCCTCTTCACAGATTCACAAATTTCTATATTTTTATTATCTGTGCTGGCTTCCTTTTCTTTCTGCCATTTAGAAACTTGCTAACAACACAATAACTATCCTAAGCCTTTATCCAAATTTGATTTGCTGGAACATTTTCCTCAATTATTTTTCATAAATGAAGCTGTAATTCCATAACATATTAGCTTAAACACCTGGAAAAGTGAGATAAGCTCATTTACCATGCATTTTACCCGAAATTGTTTTTTACACAATAGACTTTTTTTTTTTTTTCCTTTGGAAATCTAAATCTAGGTCACATCTGGTAGGCAAAAAGACTCCTTCTAAGCAATTTATTCACAAAGTGGGAAGCAGTTGATGATCACACCACTGGCACCCACATTTAATATCTGTTTAAACGAGATAACCAGTGCCTTACAGCAGCTACTGTCTTAGCTCTTCCAGCTTCTCCATTTAAAAAAAATAATATCATTTGTACTGTTTACTGTATAATGTGATGGAACGTCAAATCCATGTCTGATGAAATATCCATTTCCTCTACTAAATGAGGTCAGGATGAAAAATGTTAAGGAAGCAACTTTCAATTCACTAAACTGATTTTATTTTTTTTATGGACTTCCATTTTTTTTTAATAAAAATGTGACAGCATTCATCATTTGAGGCACAATGCCATAAAGCGGACACAGGAATTTATGGATCACTTCTGCTTTAGCTTTTTTGGGAAGGTAGAAGGAAGACTAAAGCCTAAGTGAAGCATAAGACTTTAAGACCACATTCTTATCTCACTGTCTGGGTTTCACAGAGGATTTTGAAAGCACCAATTAAATTTTACTTGTTTCTCCACTTCCTTTTTTTGGAAAAAAAGCAAATTAGTGATCAATTTAGATGCAGAGATATTTTCTGAAAAGCACAATGAAAATATTTCCAATGTTTCTTCTAGGTTGTAACCAGAATATTCTAAGATGGTGAGCACTTCTGAGTTCCTACAGTTACAATTTATGCCTTCATCCTCAAAACTCCTTAACAGCAGGAATGCCAGGAGAACCTGGCAATCTGTATTGCTGCTAGAAAAAGTGATAACCTTTAATCAAAATATATCTAGAGCTAACTGCAGGAACCACTTTCTTTGAGAAATTCTGGCCACGGTACTTCATGTGAGTGCTACGTCACAGATGATCTGCTGCCTGTTCCTGTGCCCAGTCCCACCAGAATATTAATTCAATTGCAACACACTGTATTGCTAATACATAATATAATTCTGAATTAGTAAAATTCTTACTTTGTATGATTAAAGGTAACAGAATCTGGCTCTGTATTTTAGTCAATGCAGATGTATAAAATTCTATTATAAACAGTTCTAATTTTATTTTCCTTAAGTCACATATAAAAAATTTTGTTAAACTCTGTATTGCTGTGATCTGCATGGCACTTACAAGTGTAGCGGATATTTAGGGGACATCCTGAGTATCTTTGTGCAAAAGGCAGCTGTTGAGTTGAATTTGGCAAACGGGCAGCAGTGAATCAAGTATGGTGCAAATGGTAAGACATGATAAGGACTTCACAGTCCTCTTTTAAATCTAAAACTCATGCAAGGAAGAATGCAAAGCCAACAACAGCAATATCTTTTTAGACGTAATTTCTAAGACTGGTTCCTTCCAAAGTCTATTCTTCATTATCTCCTTGAGGCTATGTCACCCTACCGGCATACTCATTGGTAACGCCTTCTTAAAATCAAATTGTGCCTTATAGTCTCATTGCTTTTGTTAAGGCTTCCACTGCTAGTTTTGGAATCATGAAAGCTAAACATTAAAAGTAAGTGAAGGCAGCTTTGCTACATTTTCACACAGAACTCCCAACTATCCGATGTGTTTTATCTCAGTGTCGTGTCTCTCTTTGAAAGCACAGGGTCCTCTCTTCAGTGGAACTAGCTAGACTTACACTATGCAGATGAGATAATAGCAAAATCGTATTCACAGCACACATTTTCTGCACATCACGGAACGCAACTTTCATGAAATGCCTTCAATGACAAAAAGCATTACTCTGTTGGGAGTCGTGGACAACCTGGGGAATCCACCGCTACTGCAAATTCTCCAAAAAAAAGCCTACTCAATAAGAGATACAGAGCCTAACATCAGGACACTGAAAAGTGCATGTAATGCCACCCCGAGTTAAAAATAGGGTAAAGCTTTCTACCATGACGGACTCAGCCTGACTCATAATAGAGATTGTCTTAAACTGGAAACATGATGTTTGACATGCCTTGTCAAACCTCTTATCATTCATTATTATAAAAACCCAATTATTTGCATTATCTCAGTTCTCATGGAATCACAGAATCACAGAATGTTCGGGGTTGGAAGGGACCTCTGTGGGTCATCTAGTCCAACTCCCCTGCCGAAGCACGGTCACATACAGCAGGCTGCACAGGACCTTGTCCAGGCGGGTCTTGAATATCTCCAGAGAAGGAGACTCCACAACCTCCCTGGGCAGCCTGTTCCAGTGCTCCGTCACCCTCAGAGGGAAGAAGTTCTTCCTCATGTTCAGACGGAACTTCCTGTGCCTCAGTTTGTGCCCATTGCCCCTTGTCCTGTCACTGGGCACCACTGGAAAGAGCTTGGCCCCATCCTCCTGACACCCACCCTTCAGATATTTATAAGCATTTATTAGGTCCCCTCGTGGCCTTCTCCAGGCTGAACAAGCCCAGCTCCCTCAGCCTCTCCTCGTAGAGAGGAGAAAGGGTCCCTCGGCGCGAGCCTCTGCTCCAGAGCCCTTCACCTTCAGTAGCTTCTCCTTTAGTTCCATTCAGCATCTCATTCATTTCCTGACAGAAAGTTGCTCCTTTCTTGGTGTCAGTGGGTTCCAAAACCCACTTGGGTAAACAAACCAAATTTGCCAACTTTCACCTTTCTCAAGCATCCCTTGAATCTTTCAGCATTAGAAATTCTGGATCAATTTTCTTCATTTTATTTAATGTTGTTTACTCCTTTAACATACCTCAGTTTTTCTACAATCGGATTTTTAAAACATTGTTGTGTTCTACCCCGTTGTTTCTCCCCTTTAGCACCCTGTTGGGTTTTATTTCAAGATCAGATGGACACTGAACAGGTCACTGGTGCACTGTTTATACAGTGAAAGCTGCATCCATTTCTCCAGTGCAGTGTTCAATTTGGAACCCTTTACAAGTTAACAGTCATTCAAACTTATCTCTGATGAACACTACGTAGTATTTATCAAGACTGAAATTTGAGTTGGTACTACCTCTTCAGTTTGCTTTTGTTCCTCACAGTCCTGTGTGAATCCTGCGAACCCACATCACCTAGCATCACACTCGAGAGCTGCTGCCGCAACACTGACTCTTCCACATATTTAACAGACATACTGTACAGCACATAATATTAAACCCTTCAGCGCATTAGCTTCGATACAAGCTGACAGTTTGCTTCTCTCTGGTTTCTGTCTGATAGGCAGATTTTGATCCAGAGTAATATTTTTCTCTCACCTCATAATTACTTCTTAACTGACTTTTAACCTACAGCCACATAGGCAATTGCCCTGGCACCATGGAGAGAAAGGTGAACTGTGTGCAAGGGGATGGAAACAGCTAGGGGCAGTAGTACTGAAATTCATTTTGCCACCTAATAAACTGCAATGTCAATTTGTGCTTTTAGTTTTGTGTGTATGTTTTCAAATGAGATTTGGAAAATTACTACTGCAAGTCTAAAAAAATGATGCCATGGTTTCTTTTTCACTCTGCTGTACTGACACATACTAAAAAAGATAAGTGAAATGTAATCTTTCTTTACAGCAATAGTGTTAACTATACACCATTGTATCATGATACTATAGTCCTGGTGGTTTATTCTGCTTATCGCTGTTGTTTCAATCAGTTTGTCTGACATATAGCCATTTTTAATTTCCTTGATCACCCTACAGCCTTTAAAAATACATAGCTACAAGACTAGTGGAGTTCTGTATCTCCAGCAAAATACCTGCTTTTAACGACAGACTGTACATTGTTGCCAAAAGCTGAGCTAAGCCCTTCAATGTCCTCACAACACTGGACCTAGTGACTTATTTGGAATTTTTTGTTCATTTTACTTTTAAGCTTTTGGTTCTACCCTTGCACACAGAAGCCTGACTAAACCTTGCACAGTAACCTCACTTCTGTTTCCTTACTGAGAGCGTCTGGGCTAGCGGAGTTAGAAGAATCAAGGCCAAACTGATACACACACTGTGGCCCATCTCTAGAAAGGCAAGAGGTCAGTAAAGAGCGGTGAGTACAGGGCAGCTCAAGGGAGCTGCTTAGAAAATGAAAGGACAAGGAAATGTTTCCTGCCAGTTTAGAAAGGATTAAGGTGCTGACTCTGGAAAGTCCTTACTTGATGAGAACAAACTAGAGTGCTTCCTACCAGCAATGAAAAACAGAGATACACTTATAGATAAACTCCAAGCTGCCACAAAACCCAGCAAAGTGTTTCCACAGGCTTCCTGCATTGACTAAAGTGGAAGACAATAACATTGTTTGGTTCCATACCCTTAGTTATTTACTCTTCTAATTCATCTCAGTGATTCCAATTTCTCTTTTACTTATTTATTGCCCTTTCTTTGTGGTTTTCCCTACAAGCAGCATTTCAAATGTGAAATATCTTTTTTTTCTTCACTTAGAAAAAGTGGCATTCAGCTGGCCTGATTTATGATTTTCCCTCATGGGTCCCATTTTGTTCAGTAGTTTGCAAGACCCAGTGATAAAATTTTTAAGTAGTATCCATGAAACACCTAAAGATATTATTTCACTTATTTTTGACTCTCAGATCTATTCCATTAACTTTTTCTTAATATTGGAATCGCATTTTCTGAAGTTCAGTGATTACTCTGCCACTTCTTGGCATCTTATCTCCTATTCAGACTGAGAACTGAATTATATTCTAGTTTCTAATATTTAGTGTACGTATACTGTGAATTCTTAAATTACTTCATGCAGTGAAATTTCTATTTCTGTGCCATGGGTAAAAAAAATCCCTCTCTCTGAAGAATTTCTAGTTCTCATCAGAGATATACAGGTCTGGTATTAGTGTTACAGGAATAACAGGGCTTTTCAGAAAACAGCTCTGCCATTTCCTTGGGTGGGAAATTTCCCTTTCCTTTCTCACTCAGCAGGCAGAAGTGCTGTGTTATTGATCAACCCTGAAACTTCAAAAACAAAAATCTTCTGTAGGTAGTTTATGGACAGAGAAGTTAGAGCAGAACTATTCCTCATTAAAATGGAAGCTAAGACTATTCATTGAAGGAACTAGCCAAGTAAAATATCATTCTTTTAACTTACATACAAGTGTTATTTTCTTTATCAAAACCAGTGAAAATGTTCTTCAGTAAAAGAAACGGACCTCTACCAAATTGAGCAAAACCTCTCTCTCCTCATCTCTTTGTAAATGAACAAAGTTTGGACTTGCTTTTCAATGTATATTAGCCCCTTTCAAAAAAATGTAGTTAGAAATGACTGACCTTTGTACTGAAAAGAATGATCAATGAAATAACCCTGGCTCAATAGTCTAGGAGCTGCTAGTTATATTTTGAAAGAAAGGAGTAAGATTAAAGCTGTTAGCACTAAAAACTAGCTATAAGTTTTGTCTAAAGTGATCTTTAAAAAAATCCAGATATTTCTTCTCCTATTTGATGTCAACAAAAAATCCCCTCCTTTAATCAACTAAACTCATCTCATTTTATTGCTCCCACTCAAGGCTGACCATAGTTGCTGCCTTTCTTATTTCCTTTCTGCAGCTTTAAGTTCAAAAGTTACTTGCTTGTTAAGTCTCTTGCAAGCCTCTCCTACTATATTTCATTCAGAAGTGTTCCAGTGACTGATGTAATGGCTAACTTTACAAGGCTTGAAAGTAATAATACAGTTAGTCCAGATCTTAGTTTCCACTCACATTTGAGACTAACTTGTGTTAGTAACTAGCCCATGACTTTTTTATGCAGGCAACGTGGTTCAACTATCACATCTCAGCACCTACTTTTAAACTGTTCACAGAGCGAGTCAGGAAAATGAAACACTATACCCCTCTGTGACAGCTGCACTGCGATTTGGTGGCAGAGATCACACAAAATGGTACAAGGCAGAAGAGAGGCAGAGAAGTGCGATGCCTCCTTGGAACACCCATCACCCATCACTAGGATCCTGTTGTCCCTGCCACAAAGTAAGAAGACTGAAAAGATCAGAGTGCTTGGCTTTCAAGACTCTGCCCAAGCTCTCCAAGGACAGAACAAATTACAAAGGCTATTATCATTATTACCGTCTTATTATTTGTATGATAGTAGGATCTAGAAGCTCTAAGTCAGATTGGGAGCCTCACTGTACTAAGAACAGTGCAAGCACATAGCTAAGCAATCTTTGCCTCTAAAAGCTTACTATCTAGCTGAGCTAGGTTGTAATAGGCAGGTGTAGCAATTGCAGGTGGGAGGGGGAGGCAAACACCCCTAAGAACATGCATTTGCAACACCCCAATAAATGAACACTTCTGTCCTTCCTGCTCTTTTAGCTAGCTAGTATCACTCAGCACTTCCATTTAATAACACAGTAGAAACATATCTTCAAGAGTGATTTGAAGGACAGTCATGTTTTTACGGATGACATTGGTTAAGCTGTTCCAAGGAAAGAAATAACATAAAGGTTCATAAACATTAAGGCAGGAAAAGCAGAGGTGCCAAAAATTAAGGGCTGGAGTAAAAAGCAGTATGACAAAATAAGAAAGTACACAAATATGTCTGTGCTACTGCTAGGAAAAGAGCTGCTCCACAGAGGTAGGTCCTTCGTATAAATGCCCAATGATCAACAGGAATTCCATTTCTGTATCACAGACAAAAATACACCTGAACGGGGCTCTAGCTCAAAATGTCGTTTTCTCCAGAAGTTTCCACAGCATTTCTACCCCCGTCTCCCCCACGACTGCAGAGAACTGTACCCTCATTTTTCACAGAATCACAGAATCACAGAATGTTAGGGGTTGGAAGGGATCTCTGTGGGTCATCTAGTCCAAGCCCCCTGCCGAAGCAGGGTCACCTAGACCTATTTTTAAGTCTGTAGCAGCATTACTGGTGTCACAAAAAGACAAGTCAGTCCAACGTGCTTTTTATTTGCGTTTCAAGCTCATTCCAGATGCCAGGATTTGTGACTGTCTTGGAGAAGACCCAAAACACATACAGATTTCTAGATGAAATGAATTACCACCCTGGCTAGTCTGTTTATACTGTAAGTGACTGGCATTCAATCCTCATCTGCTAGCCAGCATGTATTCTGCTAACAAAGTCTTTGTTTTATTACTCCTGGTAGAATTCCAGCTAAGGGAGAAATTTCTCTCGCCCCTTCCTCATTGTTAGCTTTCAAATCAGTGTTCCTAATTCTCCAAAACTGCACTGCTTTTTTGTCCATATGGTAGAAGTTACGAGGTGTTGTTGGGCAGGGTATAATTTGTGACAGAAGGTGGTTTTGATCAGTATTTTCACTTTTCTCTCTCTACTCCATGCCTTGAATATATTAGTTTTGTAAATGCCTCAGAGTAAGGTCTGCTTTACTTCTCTTTTTACAGTATTTTTCCCTTTCTGTTCGTGGCTTCTTTTGGAAATGCTCATGTATAAACTGTTTTTTTTCCATGGGGCAGGGATTATATTTTGTTTCTGTTTTGCTGAGCGGAGGACCCATTTATTTAGGTGTTGAAATCAAAGTATCCTGATATTTTCCTCTCCTATGACATGTTGGCGCTCACTAAATCTTTTCCTTGAATGTCTGGGAAAGAGGGAAAACAGCACTTGTATTTTAGCAGGAGAGTATCTTCTCTGTAATTTATGATCATTGGTACAATACATATTGCTGTGTACAGATCTTCCTTTCTTAAAAAAGATATCTGTACTTCGAGAAGACAACCATGATGATTTGGTACATTGTTTACTGGGTGTTTTTTAAATGCAGGAAAAAACAGCCTTGTTAAAAGATCTATGCTAAGAAGGGACTATCACAATAAGGCTCCACTGTGTAACAATAATTATGAATTATTAATTTTGTTTGTGATATTCTTTACGAAACAGTAAATACAAGTGACAAAGAACTGTATGAAAAGAAATGCAAAGATCTACTTCACTGATGAATATGACTCATTTAACCAACTATCAAATGAACTGCATCTCTGACTGATGGATGATTCATGTTGGTGCATGTGAGCAAAAAGACTTTTTTTACTAAACATCTGTGTTTCTGGTTGTCAGGAATAATAACATTCTTTACAAAACATGCCTAAACCAAATAAAGCTCCCACTTTGACACGTATCTTTTGGTCTCATCACAATCTATTTTTTAACAGGACTTTAATCCAGGCTCCTTAGACTGGATTTTTCTGGAGACTGTGTATTTTAAAAAAAGGGCTTACAAGAAAACAAGCTAGCAAGACTTGATAAACAGCTCATTTGCTCCTTTGCAACAAATCCACCAACCGTTCTGCCAGTTGTTTTTTTTTCCCTTTTCTCTTAATCAAGCAAACTTAAATAATTAAAATTCATAAAAATGTTCATCTCCAGTGGGCACCCAAGCAGTTGGAAGCTCTCACTCATACTGGAAGAAAGAAAGTGTAAGTCCTCGCACTTTAATAGCACTAAGATCGTTAAGAGATGTTTAAAGTATACTTAACAGCTACATCACAACCAGAAATCAATAATAAGTCTAGAATATACAGACTACTGTACCTCCTGCTTGGAAATAAATAATTTCCTAAGGAAAAAATGTAGTCTTTAGAATCTTGAGTTTTCAGCTGGCCATAAAGGGTATCCCCCCCTACTGTAGTCTAGTTTATGAAGAAAAAGATCTGGTTACATATTTGTAAGTACTCACTCTGTGTGGCCAAAGAAGCAGCCACAATGGTGCACATCACAGACCTCTATGTCAACAAAGGGAAAGGTCATGGCAGCATATTTGAAAGACAGATCCTGCCACTGAAATACAAGACAAAATCCTCCTGATGACTGCGGAAAGAAGAAACTGGGCTTCTTTACCAAGCTGCCCTCTGACTACCCAAACACAGCAAAAGTCAATATGACTTCACGAGATGCAAATTTCTCATCCAGAAGGTTGACCGAGAAGCAATGAGAACATACTGGCACCAAGTTAGCTGTACAAATGTAGGTCTCATGCTGAATAAGGATGAGGAGGTCCGAGAAAGAGGCACCAACAAGGGCTGGAACTGCAGGTGTCTCCATATTTTGAAATGTAGGGCTGGTTACCAGCTGATGCTGTGCAAAAGAGGTCCTACTTGCAGCCACTGGAAGTGCAACAGCATCTTATAAGCCTGACTTCCATGAACAAGAAGTCCTAGAGGTATAACATACAACAAGCGGAGCTTTCAGCCCTAAAACATTTGATTTTATGGTTCTCTATATATCTCAAGGCAACAGTATTTAGGGTAGAAGTATGACTCTCTCAAATTAGCTCTGAGGATATGAAAGCAGTCACTCCAGGCCGATCCTGTCCATACACAATGCATTTTCTAAGCAAGTCAGCACCACTTTCTAGCCACTCCCATATAAGTACTGGATAATTTATCATCACCCCCACCAAACACATCTGAATTTCACCTATTGCCAAAGGAGACCTCTGGGTTCAACACCAGATCTATTCTGAAACTATACTGAAAAGTGTCAAGAAATATCAGACATCCCTGAAAGTTTACTTCAAGTATCTTCTACAAACAGGAAAGGTGTGCATTTGAAGCCTGAAGAGGATTCCGCCCTCTTTAGGGGAGGTAAAATGTGGTTTTGCTAGTACTCACTTGGCCTCCACCAGGCAGGGAAGACGTGAAGTCAGATCAGACTAGTATTTCTGGAGCTGACCTACTTTGGGTGAAACTCAGCTACAGAACTAGATGTTCTTGGCACAGACAAATACAACTGTTTCATTTTTCCATCCACGAATGCAAGTGATCACATTCAGCATGGGAACTGAGTAACCTGAAGCTACGGGTAGGAAGCAGTGGCATGAGGTACTGTCTTCTGATCTTGCTGCCACTGAGGACTTAACTACAGGAACACTAATGAACAGCTCCAAATGCAAAGTCAGTGAAGACCTAGTGACTCCGCCACTAGGAGGAACAGGAGGTGGGCGTGGGGTGAGGGGCAGAACAGTGTAGTATAGGAATCTCAGTGGTAGGTCTGCACATCCATGCATTTTTTGGCCTATGCTGCTGTGGGTCATAGATGAGGCTGACATTCCTGGTGATTTCCACTACCAGCCTCCCTCCACATTACATCCCTTATGAACAGCTCTTCAGAAATCCTTCAAAAACAATCACACTCTCAGAATTTATGTATCATTACTCACTACCTACCTATTTTCTTGGAGGAAAGCATAACACAGCTCATTCTACTCAAAGATAAATTGAATTATACGTACAATGATGCACGCAGAAAAGTAAAAATATATTTGCAATATGTTTATAAAAAGCAGGAAAAAATATGCAAAACATATTTTTTAAAGCACTTCCAGAATCAACAGTGTTTTGGGGCTGGAAGGTTGGCTAGAAGAACTGGAAAGGAGAATGAGCACAAGAAAGGAAATATAATTCCACAGAGTTCTAAATCTGCCTTTGTTCCAACGCAGCGTAGCAATTCTTTTGTTTGCATTTCAGAAGCATTTACAGTATTGCCAATAAAAAACCTGTCCAAGCTGAAGCAATATTAGATGAACCAAGATTCTAGTACATGGGCAAGAATAGACTAGGACTCCTATGAATGGTTATCACTGGTTTACATTTCATTTTTCATATACTTCCTGCAGGTTTCAGGGCTTACAGAAAATTCTCCATCTGTTCTATTTAATTAAGAATGCCTTAAATAGCCATTTTTCTTGTCAGTTCTTTTCATATCACTTTTAATAACTGACACATTTACTCATAAGCAGAAGCTGTCTAATTCAATGATAGATACTGAAAAAGTGCAAAAGATAACCATTTTGTTTCAAAAAGCTTCCATGAACACTTTTTTTTGCTTCTGACCAATGACACTTTACCATTTTTCCTCTATTTCCCTTTGTGTTTCCAGTGTGAACTCAAAAGATGAAACAGAACCTGAAACTACTGTATTTCTCCTCTTGTCAGCTTGAAACCATGTGAGACAGCAACTTCCACTCACTTCTATGCGAAACTGTGACTCAACTTTCATTTGCATGGGAGTTTTCTATTTCCACAAAAACTTCTTAGTGGTCAGCAATAGCAGAAAATCAGATGAAGAGAAGAAAATGGAAGTTCAAAGTTACGGAAAAATAAAGACTTGAAAATGCACACATATATCCGAATGCCTTTCCCAGAGCTCTCAAACCATTGTATCTTGCAGTCAAACTCTCATAACTGCAGAAAAGGACATTTTCAATATAATGTCTGGAGAAGCATGTGTTAAAAACCCATCAATAACTACAGTCGTTGCTTGCATAGTGTTATTACTCCAATCAGACAAACGCAGCTTAGATATTTATTAAGATTTAACTTATTTCAAGGAATCTAAACTGAGTGAATTGCTGCAACATTATTTTGCCCAAGGTAGTATGTTCTACGTCTTTTGATTAAAGTTGACAGTATTACTCTCCTCTTTGCTGTACTACTTTATTTAACCATAATACATTTTAATGTTCACCTATACACTAACACAGAGGTAATCCATGTAATATTGCATTACACATTTGTTAAACTCTCCAGTGATACAAACACCAGATTTGCAGTTCCTAAGAACTACAGGTTATTTTACCCACAACTGGTCCCACATTTTCTTTCAAATTAAAATTGTAATTGCTTAGCATTTTATGAATACAGTCAATAACTACAGATGGGAAACGTTGAAATTCACGGTTTTTTTTAGTTACTGATGATATCTCTGAGTTTCTCTCTCTTCCCTTGTCTCTCCTTAATTTTTCATTGTGGTACATGCAAAACATGTTCTGCTTTGAACGTAAAAATCAGAGGCATATTTTTTCTTATACAGAAATGAAATAACACGCTATACGACACACACCATGCTCTAAAAATTACCTACTGGTAGTTCTGCTTTGTTTTATACTTTCCGCTTCTCTGCAGATTGCTGATGTTGAAATATTTTGGATTAGATGTGATACTGACTGGTACCACACAGATGGCAGCGACTCCTTCAGTTTCTTAACAATGTATCCTGGTCAATTCATTCATATCGTTATTTTCATGATTGGGTTTTATGTTTCCATTCTCTGTAATGAGATTCAGGAAAGTGTGTGTGTGTGTGTCCCTCCCCCCAGTCTAACCTCAAACAGCCTCACAGATACCCTCACATTAAGATTACACATTACTGAGCAAATAGGTTATTTTTCAAGCTAGGATGAATCGAACAGACTCATCTTTAGTGGCTTAAGTTAAATTTTGTTTCACTCTCTTCATGAAAGAGATATTTGACAATGACACTTGGAATCCTACTCTTCTCTCAGCTACGGACTGGAATACTCAAATTTCCAAACCAGTTCTGTACTGAAGGGATGTAACACAGCTCCTGCAGGGAGTGACTATTAACTCTGTGGCATCCAGCTTTTTAACAACTCTGAACAAAAGACAAAACAGTTTCTACAGTGCAAAACACACCTGATTAGGCTACTTGTCCTTCCTAAAGGGTAAGGAAAGATTGATACGTTCTTCTAGGTCATGGGATCTTCTCCAGCTGTTCCTTTCCCAGGTCTGTAACACCACTGGCTCTGGCGATACAGTGCTAGGGTAGCTGCTGAACCCAAGATGATGCTTGGCCAACCACAAGCATCAACGGCCGGAGCAGAACTGTTGGTATGATCCTCTGCAGTTTATCCTCCCCGCTCTCCTATTTACGCAGAAGAGCTGCAAAGGTCCCACTATCCCCAATCTAACCTGTTCAGAGTAAGAGGAGCTGAATGTGAGGAGGTCCTGAACCCCAAATCAGAGCTGCTGGCTTTTCCATGATGACTTGAACACATTCAAAACTAAGGCTGCTAACTCATTTTCAGAAAACCTTGTAGGAATTCTTATTACTGTAAAACATGAACTGGAGTACTTAAGATTGCTATTAGAATCACATTGTAACTGACTTCTAATAAGGTTCTCTGTTGTCTACAGCTGGAAAAGGCTTGTATTTATATGATGGGTTATTTCAGCATTTGTGAATTGTTATCAGCATTATTTTCAGGGCCTCTTTGTCTAACTGGTTAGCTCTTCTTCAGGTGCTTTGTGGAAAACCTACTTATGTTTAAAATCCTAGATGCTTTGGCTGCACTGTCTTAAAAACAGAAAACCTGACATTTGACTCTGTAATGTACTAGGAAAAAAAAAAGGAGAAAAGGAAACAGTAGCTCCCATGGCACTCCTGTATCCTCTTAACATTTTCTTGTAACTATACTGTTTTATAGAGGAAACTGTCACTGCAAAAATGACAAATATAACACATAAAAGAACAAAAATGGGCAATAAATCACAAGTGACACTCCAGCCCATTGAAATGCATTCAGCCAGTGCTGCAGGAAGGAGGAAGATTTCCTCTTGCTTTGCGTTCTGCCCAGCTGAGCAAGAGGACCAGAATCCTTCAACAATCGGTACAACAATCTCTGGGGCCATGATGTAAAAACAGGCTTAGAATGTCACCTTGGAGAGTCAGATCCATGCTCACTCTGCTTTCCTTGTCACTTGGCCTCGCAACAGCGTTTTAATATGGCTTTGACATTACACCATATAGGTGCTCGCTCTCCCCTGGGTAACTATCCACAGCTCCCACTGATGTAAACACTGTTCAGAATTATCAACAGAACAATAAACTCCTAAAATGGTGTGTTGAACCTGCAGACAGAAATATCTGCACATAGCTTTGTTATTACAGACAGCACTGTAGTCTCAACTAGGAAATCATGGGTTCTCCATTACCCAAAATAGCACTTCAAGTTTCAACATGTCAGAATACATCTACATCAATGTTACGTGGTTCAGGATGGAGAAAAATGAAAGTGAATGTCTGTCCAGCCCACGTTGCTATACCTCAAATGCATTGTAAAGGACAACAAACTAGATGAATAGGAAAATGCTTCTTCTCAAATTCATGCTGTTGGTTTTTGTGTTAATAAACAAACTGTGTTTTCAGTAATGCAGTATAAATCTGGAATAAATTCCTTGACACAAAAAAATTCAATGAGGTTGCGATTTAATCAATCAATGATTTCAGCTGATTTTTTTCACTGCTACAGTGGATGGCTGAGAACAGAATCTGACCCAGACTACAGCAATAAATCTTGCTATGTATTGAATACACATCTAGGAAAACTGTATATTTTATTACGCTGCTAACTTCATAAGGGAGAAGAAACCAATTGGGATTATTTTATGACTGTTTTTAACATGGTTATAAAATATGTTGCTCATCTAGACCTTAAAGTATGCAGGGTAAAAAATATTTTAGCTTTAAGATTGCCACTATTTTTTTTAAAATTCTTCCCTATTCTTAACTATCAGTTATTCTGCGAAACTTCTGACATATCTTGTTGTATCTGATTTGTACCAAGAATTACATCTATGAAGCATGTACAATATAGAACTCTTCCTTCCAGCTACATGTGTAATTAACAATGGGTAGTAAAAAGGGCATTCTATGGAAATCAGTCTTAATAATATCCAGTAGAGTAGTGGCTGCTCCACTAAATCACAAATGGAAATACTTTAATTTAAATATAAGTGGCTCAAACATATTTCAACAATTAAGAAAATGCCTGAAAGAATGAACACCCTAATCATAATTCCAAGCATGCTATTTTATCAGAATGCAGACAGAACAAAATATATGAAGGCCAAGTGAATACCAAATATGGCCAATTTAAACCTATTACATGAAGTGTCTCTTACAAAACAGTGAAGCAAACAGCAAATGCTTTCAGGCTTTCTCAAAATCATGCATTTGTTCTTCAATTTTAAAGTCAAGATCATACCGTACCTTATGTATGTGATGTTTTCTGTTAATTTTCTACATGATTTCAACTATACTGTTAAACCATATTTGTTTATGAAAACATGGAGACGGTATCATGAGGACTATTATGCTTCATGTGTACATAGTCTTTTGTCTTGGCTGACAGATGTTAGATAGTTAAATATTCTCCCTATCTGTTGGAGGATAGGGTCAATCGAGTGAATTTCAAGTTAGTTACTTTTTGTAAGATTAACATCGAAAGATAACACTATCCCCCAAATTTGAATACCTTATTTACCAAGTCCCTGAATCACTGATAATAATGTATTCACTAATACTAGCAACACTAATTTGCCTATTTTGGCTTGTAAGAATCAAAATCACACAGTCACCTCTACAGCATGTTATATTATACTATAACACAACGACAACTACCTTGTAGTAATTTAAGTGTAACTGCAAGGAAGAGTTCCCTTTGCTACAGGTTACAAAGGAGTACGGAAGCAAGGAGTGGCTGTCAAGATATTTAGGGCAAATAGCAGGTAATCCTATAAATGGAAGACATTTTTATGTGAAAAGGAAGGAGAAAGAAAGGACAAAGAAGAACTAATAATGCATTGTTTATAAACTGCACCAGTAAGGCCCAGGATGAGTTGATGATGATGGTGGAGGAAATGAGTGCAAGTAGAGTTGGCTTGAAAACTGAGCTGTATTATCATCATCTTTCTGAAGAGAAAGACCTTTCAAAATTGGTAACAATATTCAGGAGTGCAGCCAAGATTTGAAATTTTCATGATGGAAGAAGCATGAACTTCCCACCTGAAAAAAACAAAATCCCAACCCTGACCTCCCCACTGCCAGTTATGTATGTCCTCAAATGCTAAAAAAGTAATTTCTTGATCTCAAATCTAATTATTTGGTGCTGACCAAAGAAGTGAGGAAAAGGCAGGAGAATAGGGCGGGGAGAACGTGATCATTCCCTGCTTCCTTGTGTCTAGTCCAGCTCCTGTAAATCTCCTTTCAGAAAACCTTCGGGTTCTTATGGATACCGCAGATACCATTACTGCTGTCCTACCCTGAAGTTGAGAAGCTTGCCTAAGGGTCCCCTGCACAGTACGTCTCTGTAGAAAACCATGAATTCCTGTTGCTCTCCTGGGACCAACCATGTGGGCTGGGTGAGGTTTTTTCACTCCCTACTGCAGTTATGGCAACTGAGAAGGAGGAAGATGCTTCTTTCCTTTTGATCACACAGTCTCTCAATCATGAGAGGGATTGCAAAAATTATAGAATCATAGAATCATAGAATCGTAAGGGTTGGAAGGGACCTTAAAGATCATCCGGTTCCAAACCCCCTGCCGTGAGCAGGGACATCTCCCAGTAGACCAGGTTGCTCAGAGCTCCATCCAACACTTCCAGGGAGGGTGCATCCACAGCTTCTCTGGGCAACCTCTTCCAGTGTTTCACCACCTTCATGGTGAAGAATTTCTTCCTAATCTCTAATCTAAATCTGCTCTCTTATAGTTTGCAGCCATTGCCCCTTGTCCCATCACTACACACCCCTGTGAAAAGTCCCTCTCCATCCTTCCTGTAGGCCCCCTTCAGGTACTGGAAGGCTGCTATAAGGTCACCCCGCAGCCTTCTCTTCTCCAGGCTGAACAGCCCCAACCCTCTCAGCCTTTCTTCACAGGAGAGGTGTTCCAGCCCTCGGATCATCCTTGTGGCCCTCCTCCAGACCCGCTCCAACAGTTCCATGTCCTTCTTGTGCTGGGGACTCCAGAGCTGGATGCAGTACTCCAGGTGGGGTCTCACCAGAGAGGAGTAGAGGGGCAGAATCACCTTTCTCGACCTGCTGGCCACGCTTCTCTTGATGCAGCCCAGGATACAGTTGGCTTTCTGGGCTGCAAGCGCACATTGCCGGCTCATGTAGAGATTATACAAGGCTTTTAAATACATTTCATAGACAGCCAGAAATGCTCTTTGGAGGTATCATCTGATACTTTCTTTTTCACTATAAAAGTTTGTTTCTGCTAGACCAGATTACTTTTTTTGTTTAATAAAAAGGAAATAAAAGTCACAGATCTGACAGACAACCATAGAGTGCCAATGCTATGAGCCATCAGTGACTAAACAACCAAATAAATACTTTGCTGGCTGTCCTATGCTAGCTATATCTCTGTTCTCTCACTGTTAACTACTACAGCCATCTCCCTCTTGTGGAACACGCATATCTCCAGTGTTTCCCATAGCTACCCGGTTTTGCAGTAAAAGAAATAAAAAATAAAATAAGAGAGAAAAACTTTTAATTCTGCATATGGAAAAATATATAAGCTTATTTGAATCCTGTGATGAAGAAATCAAAACTTGTTGAAGTCAAGGATATAGAAGAGATGTTTTTTGCATTCTCAAGTAAAAATTAATTGAGCTATAAAAACGTATGTGGACAGAGCTTCTGACAAGCAGCACTAACAAGAACAAACTAGTACTTCTTGGCACCATCTAAATATGTTATTCTGGTTAGTTCACATGTTATTACATAATACATATATACATGCAAGAATTTTGTCTTGATTGACATGGCAACTTGAGCATTATGGATCACTCAGCTTTGTTATTACAACACTCCCCCAGAATTAAAAGCTATGGCAGACACGTCACTAATCCTTTTATCTTCAGCTGAATAATTTAGCTGTCCCTTACTGACTATAACGGTATCCAGATGCTGAGCATCTGAACACCTCCTTATCCCTTAGATACCTCGGTAGCAACATTCACATTCTTCCCAAGTAACTATGCCAGTATTCTTGAAAAAGGCAATGATTTTATCATATGCTAAATGCTGACAGACAAGGTCTAACTTCTCTGGTTACAAATTCCATGAAACTCACCTTAGATTCTAGAGTTTTTAAAGCTCTTCTGTTTGAAAATAACAAGGTTTCCAAATCCTTTAAAAGCTTTATGCATGTGTTTATTTTCTGACAAAATGAACCATTTCCTCAAGTTCATAAAGATTTGCTGGTACATTCTGAACCGGCCTTTAAGCCACACACAGCCTAATAATTGTCTCACTTGCGTACTGAGTTTACTTTGACAATTAGATTTAAAAACCTTACAGTCTTGTTCATTTTCATATGCTAGACGCTAGGTTATTTTGGTTTAATCCTATGTCAGGTATGACATAATTAAAAGAAAATCAATCTTAATTATTTAAATTTTTTCATATTGAAATATTGCCACAAAATATGATCTTCCCAACATTCTGCAGTAAAAAAAAATCCATTAATACAAGATCTTTGTCCTAACTTACACACGCAACTCTTGAGCCCAAATTATTTAGCAATTCCAGTGTCTTGATCTAATAACACAGAAAAAAATAAACAGGTACACAGATATATATCTCTATATTCAAACTGTCATTTAATTTATGGATGGAGAAGACTAGATCTCTTTACAACATCAGGCTTGAAGGAACATTCCACAGATCACACACACAATGGGCACATGCAGGTGGAGTTGTACATACAGGGATGTGCGTGTGAGTTTTGGTGCCAAGCACACAATTTAATTTAATGGAGCTGAAGAAAAATTTATAAACAAAAAGAAACTTTAAACGCAGAAAAATATTTATGAGCAGAGAATGAAGAAACCGTCAGGCAAAGGGAGCCAAAGAAAATGAGACAAAATGGGCATGATGACTTGTCTATACTTGAACATCTGACCTGTTAGTTGGTCGTCGCCTGCAGCAGGGGCGATGCGAATGTATGGTGTTGTAAGCTGAGTCACGATTATCGCAGCTAAGGCAAAGGAAGATTTCCAGGTCAGCATGCATGAGGGAAAAAAAAGCCAGACTGAAGCTAGGCCAGCAAGAAGAATCTTGGTCAATAGTTTATTGTCTGAACTTCTTACAAATAAAAACCAAAAAACCTCCCACAAGTTCCCTTTCATCTTTAGTTGTTAGTCTGGTTATTCTGCAAATTAATAAGCTTTTGTATGTGATCTTCATTCAGGAAGAGGACTCCAAGCACATTATTTACATGCAACACATTTGAGGAAACCGGAGCCTCCCTGGCTCTGCTAGTCACAGCACTGGGCTTTCTAAGTGAAAGTTAACTGCTTACTCAGATTGCTCTAGTTTTAACTTCTCCAGGTAATTTGAACTAGTTTAACTTTTTGTTTTCCTACTTCATAGTACTACATTATTCCTATAGTTCTTTTTTAAGATAATTTTCATGCAAAATATTTTTGAGCTAGCTAAGATTCATTTTTCTTGTACCTACTTAGGTCTTTGTTCTGCAAATGCACACTACACATATACTTAACTTTCAGCATACAGAGAACGACCACTGAGACTTGACATGCTTTTAATTAGGTATGTATGTAACTGTTTGAGGTCCGAGTTTCAAGTTTACTCTTTGCTACTAAGACAAGAAAAAGCAAAAAAATTGAATTGTTTGTGTGCCAGAAGCATTCAGACTTTTCTGCTGGAGCTGTAACGATCACTGATGGGTATAGATAACCATTACCACGGCTCACATTAATGAAATCTCATATTTCTTTGTTTGCCAGCAGTTCTGTGATTGCCCCTAAATGGTTAAGCACACTATGATACATATATATTAAGGAATATAAAAAAAATTAAAAGGTCATATCCAACATGATGCAGCTGGAGAACGATGCAAAGAAAAAATATTGGAAAATTAAGGACAAAATTATACAAAAGTTCACTCATTTACATAGAACAGCCTGGGTGCTATTAGAAATGTGGCAACCAGTGAGGAAAATAGATCATCTACCATCTGCAGACAATTAAACTCAAAACTGCTGCTGCATAATATTTTGAAATATCCCTCTGCAACACTGAAATGCAGTGTTGATAGTTGCTGCTAGAGTACTGTTGCTATTGGACTTAAAACATTATAATATCCTTTTCTCTCTCATAATTAATGAAAGCCTTCCAATATTGCAAAATTAGAACAATAATGTCTCCCTCTTGAGAACTGGAATCCTAGGAGCTAACCAAGATGTTTCAATCCAGACTGTGTTGTAAGTCCTATCAGGAAATAATAGTCTTAATATAAATCACAAAACACCACAAAGTTGATAGCAATAAACTTGGAGGAGTTTTAGAATGTTTTCAATTTTGTCTGCTGAGATTTTACAGTCATTTAGCTTGAAGAAAGAGAAGGTATATGAAAGCCATATTTCAAGCAAAATACGACAGCCTGTATTACAACTGGCACAAAAATCTATTCCTGATTTTTGTTTGTTTGTTTGTTTAATTATCTTGTCAAAAATAATGGTAGTGGAAACCCTGCAGTCTCTACATTTGTATATACACCAAATAGTCACAGAGGTCCTAGAAGGCTTTCTCTACAGAAAACTAAGATCAGAAGATTCTGCACCACAAGAATATGCTGTCTGATCCTTCTCCTAGCAAATTCAGTAGCAAAGGTTCCTTTTGACTTCAGTAGAATCAGAAGGAGAACTTTCAGCTCTACAAACCCCAATATTCTGATCCTAAACTACACTTACAATCATTGTAATCAGGATTTTTATATGATCTCTAAAAGAACACATTTAACAGAGGTTTTATTTGTAAAAATACAATGATCATAAAACAAGAGCATTTTTTAAAATGTTACAAATTGAGATTGTTTAAAATATGCTTGATGGAATGAGAAAGTATTCCCCAGCTACTGACCCTACACATGCATTTAACCCATTAGAGTTAGGCTGTAATTTTCTGGAGTTGGGCTGTACTTTCCTAACAAGAAGCTAGTCAATATGCTGCTAGGCTATCCTTTGCACTTTGGCTCTGATCCAGTAACAGAGTTTCGTGTGTGCCAGCTGAGTACATGCTTGATAGTAAGCACATGCGTTATTCCTGTTGGCATCAACGGGAGTGAAAAGTGAAGTACCTACTCAAGGTAGGCTGGATCTGGGGCAAGAACAGTCTGTATGTTTATATTACCCTTACTAATTCTTTTTTATTTTAACAAAAAAATAAAAAAGCATATAGCTGGCCATGGAATGAACACTGCAAACTCATCAATAAAACAGAAACTCAATGATCTTAAGGTCTCAAGGCACCAAGGACTTTTAGATTATCTGGAGTTGGGATAATTAAAGGAAATACAGTTAGAAAATGATATAGCTATGCTCATGTCAGGTTCTGAACTCCCACATTGGTCCTGATGGAAGACTTCAAACAGGCTAACCACATGCCCTTAATACAGACGATGAGGTGGTTTGGTCAAGCTCAGCTGCTGATGCGCTTGGTGCAATCCTCAAATTCCATGTGGAGTGGAATTGCAGAAGCTTTCCGCAGTCACGGAATCAAGAAACAAGCCAGCAGTTGGCTGCCCTGCCATGTTTGTTTTACAGGGTATACTTCATGGCACAGCCCTTTACCCAGTAAAATACTTACATATCTACTTTAAGACAGAATAGTTGCAATGCAGTCAGCGAGATTATTCTTTGTGCTCAAAATTAGTTATATAACTGACTTGATTAGTGCCTAAAAGCATATGGTTTCCCACACACATATTACATTCTAGTGTACGTCTACTAACTCCAATGGCCTACATAAGGCTGTACGTATTTTCAGGATCAGACCTTAACTTAAAAGAAGATTGTACCAGTTTTATACATGAATGGCCTAAAACACTTCCTTTTATCTTTAAAAACCACCGAACTTGAACTTTTAAAGATAACAGAAGCCCAGAATACAAACATATCATAAATTATATTAGTATACAAAAACTAAATGTTGTACTGGAGAGTGTTCACAACCTTATTTGCAGAGAAGCACTGGAATAAATAGATGAACACAATGAGCACATGATAGAGCTTAAGCAGCGTACTGTCTAGTAGCTATACCATAGTCAAAAACCTCAGCGGAAAATGGTGCATGTCTGATTGAGATCAGCCACAGCAGTCAGAGCAGCCTCTGCTTCCTGGGGTACAGGCAATGGGAATATTGTACTAAGCTCTTCGGGGAGGGGTGGATGGAAGGGGAGGTGAATGGGAGAGGACAACCCTCTGCCTTGTCCCACTGCAGGTGTGGTGACTTCTCACCTACAGATATTAAGCACTTTTGTTATTTTTTCTAGTCCGTATGTGGGAAGTCCAAGGAGGGCACAGAAGTCTGCTTTTATCTCAAGTATCTCTATTAGATCTAAAGGGAAGAAATCGGTACAGACAGGTATGATTAATATCATACTAAAATACGTCATGGTCTCCATTTTACTTTAAAAAATTAATATAGCTTAACAATATAATACAGACATTCAGCTTATGAGCATGGAAATAAGCACTTTACAGAAGCCCCCCAGGAAAGTCTGGCACCAGGGGTTACAACTGCCCTTGAGGACAAGTCTGGTTTCAAGGTCCTCACAACTAGCCCTTACATTATTTTACTGGCTTCACAAAGGTATTATGAAGAATTCTGAAACACGCTTTCAAAACAGATATGTGTGGAGATTTTTTTAAAATAAAAGCTGCATTTCTCATGTGTCCATTGCCAAATGGGTTAGCTCAAAGTAGCTTGTTGCTATGGGAGCTATTCCAATTCAAAAAGTTACCCTTGCTTCTCAAATGAGAGGGTAAGATTTTTCAGTCAGTTGAGTAATTGAAATAGTTGAAGAACCATTAATAATTAGGAATACAGATCTTCAAATAAATTAAAATCCATTCCTTCTAATCACCAATTATGATTTCTGAGGTAATGCAGTCCACTCCTGGTATCACTGAAGCTACCGGAAAACAACAACACAGGATTCCACTTGAATCCGGACTTAATCTCTCATCTATATCTTAGTGGGTTTTAGTTTAGACATTTGAAAGTTTTCTATGTTTTAGTAAGAAGTCAGTAAATTAGAATTTAAACTACTTCCTTCAGTTTTGGGGGAAAAAAAGATCAATGAGAACCAGTTCAAAGAGCCATAAAAACTGTATTTGTCACATTAGGGAGGATCCAGCCTTTCAGCAGATGCAACTATATGCTAACACTTCTTTTACTTATAAGCAATGAGATTCTCATCCATCCTGTTTAGATTTAGTGGTGGTAGAATTGTGAAGCCTACACGTAAAGGAAGTAATAGTGGAATCAGTTACATCAGGGACAGTCACTACGAGACACGCATGATCTCCTGCAGGGAACAGTGGCACAGGGATGAAGTAGTGTTTGTTTCATACTCTTACCAGGTGTCCAAACCATGAGGTGATATTACCTATTCCTACTCACAGTAGTACTTTCTTTTCCTCTATTACAGTCTCCAAATAATCATACTATCCCACCACTTCTTTTTCAGGCCTTGAAGTTGCCACCAGCTAGAGGTACTAAAAAGGTGAGACTACAAAGATAATCACAGACAGATCCTAGCCTCCAGAGTTAAATATATCAGCAGCATGTTTATCTTTTCCTGTATGGGGATCAAACCTATAGCTAGTGCTCTCAATTACACAAACTTGTCTCACAAATCATAATATCATGTGCTGACAGTCCAATAAACATAGCTGATCTGTACCTTGAAAATGAAGCACATGATTTCTCCGCTTTTCTTGTACAAAGCAATTAAGATAACTGCTTATGAGTAAGGGGTAATTTTTCACTACAGATGTATAAGCAGCTAGAACACACTCTGCAATTGGCAATTTTACAATTCTACTATATTTAGAAAAATCAAAAATATTTATTGTGAGATCATATAAAAACCCATGGTATATATTTTAAAAACCCTGTGTTCAAGTACACAACTAAAAATGAGTAACACGCTTATTATTAAAAGCAAACAAACAAACAAACTTCCTAAATCTCAGCTAGAGATGCAAATGAATCCTTTAAAATTGTGTAATAGGTTTAGTGATGCCTTTTAGCAATATAAACACTTCTGGAAGTTTGCAAAGACCATGTGATGGAAAGGTCAGCAGGCTGAAATACAGAATACTTGACATAATATGAACGTACCTTTTGTGGCCACCCTGACGCAGTCGATTTTGGTTTCCTATGTCAAATAAAGAGGAAAAAGGTCACATCTTGTGTTTCTAAGCAAAGAAAGTCACCCATGATTCTCTTCTTAAAAGTGCTGATAAAATGTCAGAGAGGTGTTCATTTAATGTGCCTCATTACATATTTAACTGCTTCTTAAGCAACCCCAATGTGCTTTCATAATATGGACTAACACTGCTTGGGTATGGTACATCAACAGTTCATTTAAGATTCCGCTACAAGTAGAAAATACGTGAAAGATATTCACAAGAGCAGAGGCAAGTGTTCAGCTTTTTTACTGTGGCAACATAATGACCTGGGGAGATTTTTCTTTTTCTTAAAGATAGTACAGTTTGAGGCATCATGCTAGACAATTTTAGAAAGAAAAAATAATCAATGGTGTTTCACATTTCTGCACTGTCAGTGCACTGTGAAAGAGGGACCATTATGGTTTCTGGCAGAAAACATTTCCAGGCTGTCAGCACAGACAGCCAAGGCTTATCAAGAATTGAAGGGCTCTGGTAGGTCTGTCCAGGAAACGAAAAACAATTCCAGGAAGAATTAGACCCATGAAACACGGTCTGCAAAAACCTTTTTACAGACTTATCATTTCAGTTCCATCTACTTATGTTTCTTTTACTGTTTGCAGAAAGGGGAAAAAAACCCCATGGTTTTTAATTCAGTCAGGGCCATCAAATGAGAAAATGGGAGTTCAAGACATTATAAACTAAAGTAATGGGACTGGACAGGCCAAGACAGATGTGCTAAAATCCAGAATCAAGTTTGGCTTAAACTCAACGAAAGAAATTGCAACACTTTCCTCTTCAAAGCAAGAAAACAAAACCAAAAAAAAAAGAAAGAAAAAAAGCCAGTCAAACTCACTCATTGGACAGCTTTTAGCTAATAAGACAGAACGGTAACGCACTACTTTGCCTACTCACTATTGACAAAATGTGCTGTTATCCCCTCCTCTTTCCTGTAACCTTTAATCATTAAGCAATATTGTGTTAGGAAAACTGCTATTTTTTAAACTCAGTGTGTTACATTTCCTGGTTACTTCATTTTCTTATTAGCAACTAAGTGGGCGTCTTGCTACCTGGTGCCCATCACCTGTTTACACACAAATACTGTATAAAACTACACCTGTCATAAGACTTACCCCATTGGCTCTGCTAGCAGCTTGAAAATAGATGCTGTAACTCTTATGAGGAAGAAGAGGAGTGTTCCAGAAACCACTGTAGGTTTTGTTATCACCAACGGTAAAAGGCTGAGCAGTTTGTAAACCATTGGCTGGAAACTCTGCAGCAAAGTAGTACTGGGAATTCAAAAGCGAGGCATTCTGGAAATGAATGGGCACTGGGTAGCACTTCAGGATTTCAGTTGTCTTTTTGGTCCTCCGTGGGCGTTCCTCTTCAACAACGATTTGATAGACACTAAGAACGTAGAGAGGAAACAAAAGAAACACAGCTTTTTTAAGACTCGGGTAATCAACTCATTCTGAAACCGTAATAGCACATCAGTATTTATGGAAAAAAAATACTGTTAAAGGCAAAGCACATGGGCAGAAAATGTCATTTTGACACTCAGGTGTAGGAATTTGTGGAATAGATTCATGCTTTCAAATAAATTAATTTTGTTTTGGAAAAACAGAATTAGCCATCCACACCACAGCTTTTCATATCGCAAATGCACAGAACACTTCCTTGTTCAAACTCTTGTACAGAAAAAGCTTGCTTTATTAGCTCTAAAATATAGAATGAAGTATTTTTTTTTTCACAAAAGTAAGTATAAAGCTATAGGTTCCATTCTCTAACCTGTTTATCTTGTCTAAACAAAATTAAATGAGTAGTAAGATAAAAATGAAGAAACAAATTAAAAAGAGATGGGGAACAGTATTTGCTTAACTGTTGACATTATAACTTTTTATAAACGCACACATAGAGTAAATTACAGTCTTTTAAAATTTCAGTGGCATATTGACTGTTACTGAGCAAGAAAAAAACACTTTTTGTTGGAAGTTATTCTCACTCAGCAAAGCACTTTTACACATCTTAGAGAGAACCGTATTTTAAAGAGTTTCTGCATTCTGCAAACCAATTCAGTTTGTACTTGCATTCTTTGCTGTGCTGCGACGCACAGGGAACAGCCCATCCCCCTCCACTGTAAAGGTGCTATGGACATTCAAGCAGGAACAAAGAAATTGTGATTTCTGCTGTATATGCAAACAGTGTAATCATTATACCCTTGCAGTTGCTGTAAAAGCCTGAGTCAGGGCTTTCAAATTTGTGAAGTGGGAAGTCCATGTCTCTAAAGAGGACTGGCTTGCAAGTTTATTGCTTCACTGGGGGCCAGTGATTCTTAATCATTATTTGTCTCCTGGAATCTTGAATCCCAGTAAGCAAGTCAGTATGGGTACCTGATGTTAAAGCAGCAATGTGAATGTGTCTGCATTTTTGCACGTCATCTATATCTAATAAAAATTTATGATCTTTCAAGTTGATAATTCATAAAAAGCAACAATCTCTGCGTATGGCATGTTCCTTAAAGATGAAATAGCCATGCAGTCTTCTGACATGTTGTTCCTACTCCACCATCTGTAGGTAGATGAATATGTTTACAGAAGACTCTGCCCAAAGTACAGGGACACTTGGGTTGTGCCTCTGCAGGTCTCAGTCTGGACCCAACAGGGCTTAGTGGCTTAGTCATATCACTGCACCACCATGGCTATTCCCCTTCCGAAGGAAAACCTGGTTTAGAAACAAAAGAGATGACTGTGCAGTCGCCAAGCCAGCTCATAGCCAGCAAGCTCCTGCTCCTGCCAGGGCTTTGCTAGACTCAAGCTGCTTTGAGCGCTGGCACAGAGCTCTCCAGCTCTTGCACTCTCTGGAGCCTCACTGATTCAGTGCACAACCAGACCAACACACTGCTCTGACAATCTAGCTGCCTTTGCACGTTTAGGTAATGCTGTCTGCTTGAATGGCACCCCACCAGTGAAACTGTTCAAAGCCAGGTTGGATAGGGCATTGAGCAACCTGATCTAGTGAAAGAGGTCCCTGCCTACAGCAGGGGGGGTGGACTACATGGTCTTTAAAGGTCCCTTCCAACCCAAATAATTCTATAACTTCATGACTCTATGACAGCACTATTCTAGGTCTACAAAGCCTTCATAGCTGCATATAACCCAGAGGCAGGGGAACACCAATTCTCTTGGCCATCCCACTGTTTTTTTTATCAAACCTATTGAACGCGTAGACCCCATTTGCTATGTTTTTAAGATCCAACATCTCCAGCAGGAGATGTTGCACTTCCTATGCTCACAAAAAATGAACAGAAAGTTAACACTGAGAATGCTTAATACCTCTTATTCAGCCCAAGTTAGACTTTCACCCCAGTGGAGATCTAGTTTAATGTTAAGACACTTAAATTTAAGTGTCCTCATGAAGATGTCTATACATTTGTAAATTCCCATTGCAGTCACTGGAGAGCTACTCAGTACAGGCAACAGATCTTAAAGACCCGACCAGGGAGAGGGTGTCTACTTTTGGGTCAGCTTAACTGCTTTCTAGGCTCCACTAACTACAATAATTACATGTAGACATCTACAAGTGGACACCTAAATTTAGATGTTTTAATCTGATGCTGATCCCTATGCAGAAATTGAACCATGTATAAGTAAAATTTGGTACAGCCAGGGAGACAAACAGTTGTCTTGAGGGTTCAATTGAAGGCCATTATCTGTACTTGTTGCAGTTCTGTACAACAAAGACTACATATCTAGCAGAAAGATTTTCATTAGTTGATTAATTCCATGCTGAGTAGTAAATGAAGGTCAATACACAGCAACCTCAATTGATCCTATAAAAACTGATCTGTAAAAACTAGCCATGAAATATCTAAGCTTAAAAATTAATCATTGTCATTACAATCTTATTTTTTCTCTTCCAAATCAATGTTTGACATGATTTTAGCAGTTAATTTTCTAGAACAAAATACAGTTGCTTAGATCTGGGATTCCAAGCTACTTTGAAGAAAGTGTGTTGCCTCCTCTTTTAGCTACTAATTTAAAGTGAATCTACTATAAATACTGTTTGTGAATTTAAATGAAGTATTGGAAAAAAAGTAGAAGGTGATGTAAACATCTATTCTTGCAAGGTAGTGAAGTTGGATACACTTGCCTAATACCGCAGCAAAGATAAGAATCCCTCAGTTTCACTAAAGCATGATAGATAGTAAATGAAGTTATTTGGCTGTCGCCTTCAGGAGTGTATTGTTACCTTTTTTATTGCAGCAGGTCTGAACATAAGAGGGACCTCAGACCAGACAAGGCAATATGACTTCTTTCAGTACTGGTTGAAATAAGGATTCTTTTAATTTTTCACTCGGTGATTAAGGCTAAAGATTGTAGGTATTTTAGAGACAAATCTCTCATTAAAATCCTCCTTTTCCTCCTGCAAATTCACGTTAGTTATACTACATGCACTATTCCTTGTATATTACATTTTAAATGCCTGCCATCTATCCATCTTCAGATACATTAAAGGAAGAAGTAAGTCGACTGGAGCAATTTCAAACTCAAAATGTCTTTTCATCCTTACTCCACAAGACAAATTAGATTTGCAAGCATCTAGACCTCAAATCTATTTGCTCTTTAATAATTTAAGCACTGAAAGGTCAAGCAGCTCTTTTCCATTCCCCTTTATCAAACTCCAAGTGCTAATGAAAAATAACTAAATCCTATCTGCTGCCCAATTTCCACACACTGATGTTTCTCTGATGTAAATTAACACATTATAAGCACCTGGGTCAACGGAAACATGACAGAACTATGAGTGATACTTTTTACATTTGTACAAATGAGATCATCTTGCTAATGAATTTTACAAAATTACCCCAATTACAATAATAACCCAAAAGCTTCCTCTAATTCTTCCTGTTAAAATTGCTTTCTTTAATACATAACAGCTGAATTGCCTACGCTGAAAAGGGTTCAAGCTTAGTGAATTGAGCTAGTGCTGCACCAGGACTCTATTATTGCTCTTAGATATTAGTCAGATTTCCTGGTTGTTTGAAGTTGCATTATTCCTTTTCCAAACCTCTACATTTCAGAGAATAAAGTCTTCCTACCTATAATCCAAAAAATCAAATCTACATTACAGCAAAAAAAGCTGAAGCTTATCGGCTATTGGTAGAACTTAAATTGATCTTTCTGAAGGAAAGAAACGTAATTTAAGTTTAATCATGTCACACAGTTCTACTATACAAATCCAATGTCTTGGAAATTGAACACAAAATCTACTTTTATAGAGACGGAAACTTACTGTTGCATCAAGAAAGGAACACATGGGAATTCTTTTTAACTTAGGATTCAAATATTTCAAATTTGGGGATTAAAAAAGGTGTCTGGGAAAATAAAAATTGATGTCATTTTTAAGCTGCATTTATTTTAACAATTTCAAAACAGTTCCAAATTTAAATGATCATGCAGAGATACCAATCTGAACATAACAAGGACTGTAATTTTGGTTAGAAATTAGACATAGCAGGCTTCTCAGATATTTACTGAAATTGAATTGCTGAAATTAAAATGGTGTGTCAATGTCTCCTAAATATACCAATTTTTTTTCAGACAGGGTTGAAAATGAGACATTAAAGAAGAAAGAAAACACGTTAACACAGTAATCAAAGATACTAAGAATATTTAGACATATGAACCAAACAAAGTAATTCAAAAGAAGACTTCAGTGTATATCTATTCTTAAGCATGTGAAATGATGGGGTTTAGTAACTTGCTGAATCTGAACATTATTCCACATTACTGGAATGCAGTAAATAAAATTATAATTAATCAAAGTCTTTTTGAAAGAGACAAAATAGTTTTTCAAGAAGGGCCTATTGGATACAAGCATGGACTTTAGGATCCTTAATACAGAAGTCCTTAACATGTACATTTTTTATCAAGGCATGTTGTGATAGGACAAGAAGTAATGGTTTTAAACTCAAAGAGGGTAGATTTAGACTGGATATAGGAAGAAATTTTTTACCATGAGGGTGGTGAAACACTGGAACAGGTTGCCCAGAGAGGCAGTGGAGGCCTCATCCCTGGAAACATTCAAGGCCAGGTTGGACGGGGCTCTGAGCAACCTGCTCTACTTGAAGACCACTCACTGCAGGGGGGTTGGACTAGATAGCTGTTAAAGGTCCCTTCCAACCCAAAGCATTCTGTGATTCTATGATACAATCTAGGTATTTACCAATTGAAACTTATGAATTTATAATTACATCTCCACCAAAAGTAATTTCAAATTGAAAACAAAGGGAAAACAAGATTGCTTACTTCATTATTGAAATGTCCGCTCTATTTTTTCTCTCTTAAACAGTCTTGATGCTTCAACTAACTGAAGCCATAACGAATTTTTAAAATTTTATTTTACAGAAGAAAGATGGCCTAAAGACCTGAATCTAGACTAAGACTACCTGAATTTATTTACTAGTCTTAATACAACTGTTTTGTGTAATCCTAGGCAAGTCAATAAAATATTTTGTGCCCCAGTTCTCCAGCTGTAAAATGAGAGCGGAAAAGTTTCTCATGCCCTCTGGCCTGCTTCCAGTTTTCAAAACTAAAATCGCTTCAAGGTCTTCTTTTTTCTTATCCTTGAAAAAATAGGGTTTTTCCTCCTAGGAAATGTAAAAAGTCTGCAAAGTTATTAAGCTTCACTAACAGTGCCCTGATCAACTGTGTAAACTGTTGGGCTATCTTTGCAGATTGCTACAGTGACACTGTAGAGCTTAATTTGAAGCTTCCTGCTCATTGTAGTAAGCCCCTTCCTAGTCTCATGCTTTTTTATAAACATACATAACTGCTACGTTTTATAGATCTATTTCTGTATCTCCACTTGGATGCTTGCTTTGTTTTAGTGCTACCAACATTAGACAACAGAATATAATAATAACATTAAATAAGAGAATAACCTTTAATCTACATATTGACCATTGTTTCACTGCTTCTTTAGAAAAAGACAATCTTTGGACAATTTGTTCATATAATATGCAACATAACGTCATCTCTGTCATCAGTTGACTCTGACATGTTCATGACATATCTATATGGATTAACAGTGGAGATTTTGATCTATTTCTTCCTGCCTTTATATTGCACTAGATTCTTGTAATTCATCCTATAACTTCAAATTTTACAGTACTAGAAATTATAAGGAAACCATTATCTTGAAATGGAGAGGGAAATTACTCTTTAAAGGACAGGAATTAATAATTCACAGTTAGTAGGCAAATACAAGAAGGCTACAAGAAATTGCCCCTAACTCTCCTTCTACTGAGCAACAGTCTGTATATTTATTACAGCTGGCATTAAACAAAGGTGATAATGACAATCCCCACTTTATCATTCCCTGATTTATCAGGTGTCTCACCATCATAGCTGCGCAGGCTTTGCCAGGGGGTCAGGAGTTGTAGCAACACATAATATATACCGAACAAAATATACTCCATGTGCAATCATTTTCAGTATAGACGTGAAGCCAGAGAACCAGCTGAACACTAGTCCCATCCCTCTGACCACTGCAGAACTTGCACATTTTGTCAAAGTGGAAGCAGTTCAACAGAGACCATTGCTATATTCAAGATCACTATTTATAGGCTGAAAGAACTGGGTGCAGTAATAATTGTTCCTAGGGAGGGTAGGGTCTCAGGACAAGGGCAGTCTGAAAGAACATAAAACGGGTAGTTTATTTGGGAGGGATGACTTTTCTTGTCCAAGCATTAGAAATGAAGCAATCTGTATGAGTTTGGATTTTTTTTTTCTTTTTTTTGTCTTTCTGAGAGTGAATTGGCATCGTTACAGGTGGGATAGGGCTTAGATTGACTACTCCAGTTTATGGAGTAGTTGTACAACCAGGGAGTTTCTGATTAGCTAAAGGACAAATTAGTATGCGTACTAATGATGGAGCAGCCCGTTCAAGGTAGCCCCTCTATTTCAGGAACATTTTATTTGGGAGATCAAAGATTTTCTGGGCTTTAAGCAAAACACAGCCTTGCCTGCTATAGCTTCTAAAATGGAGAAAAAATGAAGAAGCTTAAAAAAAAACCTTGCATGAACATAAGGTTCAAATATGAAAATACTGAACTTACAGTAAAGAAAAACAAACAGACCAAACAAAACCTCCAAAATAAGGCGGCTCTACCAATGCCAACAAAGACGCAAGTATTGTTGAAGTAATACAGTAAGATCTAATTTATAGAGGGGAAAAAAGAAGGTGAACTAGGCAATGTTGCAAATCATACTGGCAACACAGAAGCAATCAAATCTTGCAACTGTTCACATTTAAGTGCTTGACATACCAGTGTTAAAGGTGTAATGCCTTCTCTTTTTGCAACTGAAGGGAGTCTTAAATCCCTGCAACTTTTTGTTTGCATCTTTACTTGAAGTCAGGAGGTTTTATGCAAACAAAAGTTCCACAGTCTTCGGAAGGTTTCTAAGTCTGCAGGACAGTTGGTGCTTCCAAAGTGTAGGACAGGGACTAAGAAAACACCTTGTGCTAGTAGCTTGTTGAAACTTGAATGGAATGATTCTACTTCCACACCTAGCTTTATTTACTGGCTTTGCAAGTCAAGGGATAAGTCTGGTTAGATTCTCCAAGGCAGGGTCTGTCTTCCTTCTCAGGAAACACTAATTACTGGCACCTGAAATTTTCAGCCCATGGGAAAAGTCAAACTGGAGAAATCTTTCGGAATCAGACCTGGAGTGAACACAAGAGGGACTGTGATTACACACCACCTCCACTGTTGTGCAGGGAGCCCTATTTCTCAGATCAATCAAAGCAGAAATACCTAAACAGCTGTAAAGGAGGAGATAAGGCAGCTTAGGTTCAGCCCCTAGAGATACTGCCAAATGCAAACTCTCAGGTGTTGTAATAAGCTTTATCTTCACAGACCCAAGCCCACTGGGGAACGGTATCTGTTTTTTAATGTAAAACTCCTAAGCTGGTTTGTGACTGCCCAACTCTTTTGTACGGACAAAGACTGAAAAGTCAGTATTTACAAATCAGATTTTCTGGGAAAAAATACATCCAAGCAAACCTCTCCTTAGCATTCCTATGGATTTATACAGGAAATCCTGACAGTTGTCATGTGGGGAGCATTGTGTCACTGGAAGTTAAAAGATATTTTGCTTGGTCTTTCCTCCAAGGACAGTCACCAGGCGAGGATATGGCAACGCATTCAATTCCCTCGAGAAGGAAAACTCTTGCTACGTAATAACTGCAAAATAGTCAGATAGGCTCTGAAAGTGGCAAAGCAATGGCCACCATAAGGTCATCATGGATTTAAATATTTTTTCAAAACACAGAAGAACCGATAAATTTCTCTTTTGCGAGTTTGGACTCTCTAGGATTTAAGGGAGACATCAGAGCCTGGGCTCCAAAAATTCTTAGAAGAAAATCCACAAGAAAGGAAGAGGAGACAATGATGCTCGCTCCTTCCACCTTCCAGTGGCCAGATGGGTGCCACCTAGTCCTGATGACACAGCGTATTTAATTTTTTGCCTGATTTCCTAGTATACGGATTCATGGTTTTAGAGAACGTAAGCACACCACAGCGGATCTTCAGCCTTGTAATCGCAGGCAATCATGTACCATTTGTGAAATGTTTGTGAAATGTTTCTGCCTTTCAATTCAGTTATCACAAATGATGACCCAAAATGTAACTTTGTTTTGTTAGTAAATAAATCAGAGAGAGAAGCAGAGAAAGAGAAAAAAATCTCTTAAGGATTTCAGTTTGTAATACTTCTTGTTTTAGAAGGATAATAAACAACTGCCAACATGTTAAGCAGTAGTAGAGAATCTGTTATTCCATTTTACAACACATAGCTTGCTGACGGACTGCAGTTTTAAATCTGTCCAGTCCATCCTTTGCAAAAATCGATAAATTCAATACATATGATAACCTACCCTTATTCAAAGCATGTATTAATTCACTACTGAAACAGTATATTAAAATTGATAAGAATAATTTGAGCAACACATAGGTAAGTGGTGGTTAGACTTAATGCCAACAGTAATTGTGGCACATGAGAATGCTCTGCTGTTAATCGAGATTTGCTGACTGGCAAGGGAATTGGAACGGCTCTCTTAACCCTCCCAACCCTACAAAACCTTGATAACTATTGATGAATTTATTTTTTTTTTTTAACTCCCTGGGTGTATATAGTCCCATGGTTAATTATACCTAATTATTTAAATACTGGTGACCAGGTAAGACTTGGGAGTGATACTACCATCCTGGTATACAGGCGTAAGAGATTGTCAGAATTACAGCAAACAGGATGACAAGGGCGCAACTATGTCTCTACAACTGTTACATATGTTTCTACACCTGAAATTCCTTAATGCTGAAATAAGGATTCCCCACTCCAACTCTCCAAGGGACTCACTGCTACTCTATATGGATATGATAAATTTCATGAGGGATAACGTATTAGCAACTCCCCATACTTAGAAATAACCACATAATTCTACCCTTTTAATTTTTTCTATAAATATAAGTGTATACGTCCCTTGGTAATTTTGAAAGTAAAGTTTTTCATTATTATTTCTTCTGCTGAAAAAAAAAATGTTCTGAAGCACTGCAGGGCAAAAAAACCCTATGATCAGAAACCTACTTTTTCTGAACCACTCACAACTTCTCTGTGGCTTGTGCTCTCTACTTAATATGGATTCACGTATTTGGTGCTTCTTCTTCAAACCCACAGAGGTCAAGAAAATATATGGATGCTGTATATGTTCTGTAGTCCTGCACAGAATAAAGTGAGTGAAAAATGAAAATAAAATTAAACCTACTTACAGTGGTACTGTCTCACACTGTCTTCAATGTCATTTTATACAGGTGTAAGTAATACAAGACAAGAGAGCATTTGGCTCTATATTCATAAATTCTCTCAGCTATTAACTGTGTATTTTCTGGGCAAGCAAAAGACATCTTTGATTAAACATTTCCCCTAATGTGCTTCATACTATATCAATGACATCTAGCTACTAAATACAGACTGCAAAGGACAACCTAAGAGGGCACCGGAGACTTGGCAGTGTATTTATTTTTTTGTAGGAAATGAAATGTTAAAATTAAGAGACTGTAAGGACACATTTAAATAGTTTTAATTTGCAGATAAGTAACAGTGCATGTGAAAAGAGAAAGAAAAACTGAGCAAACAAAGCCAGAAAGAGATTGAAACATTTAAGATCACAAAAGACTATACAGGGTAGGAATGTAGAGGAAAGAAGAAGAAAATAAAAGGAAAATAAAAGAACAGATAATATACTGTAAACAAGTTGAGAAGTAGCATCACATTTGATAACACAAGTAAAAGAAAAAGCAGGAGGAGACAAGAGAAAATAAAAATGAAGTCTATCTATTACAGATATGTTTTAAACAAAGCATTTTGCAACAACTTTGCTGCTTTTTATAAATTACAGGCAATATTTTTGTGAAAGGTGTTTGATTTCATTACTATATCATGAAATCAAACATGTTTTACAAAAATACTGCCTTTAATTTATAAAATTATTATATTTCATCATGTAGTCATGAAATCACATCATATACTTTTGTAAGATTGGGGGGAGGGGAATTGTTTATCCAAGAATGACTGCTACAAGATCTCTTTACACTCATGATGTTCTACCGAGTATTTTTTGAACTGCTCTACCAACTGATACTTGGATTC
This sequence comes from Opisthocomus hoazin, assembly GCF_030867145.1. Taxonomy (NCBI): domain Eukaryota; kingdom Metazoa; phylum Chordata; class Aves; order Opisthocomiformes; family Opisthocomidae; genus Opisthocomus; species Opisthocomus hoazin. Next base: position 59,157,958 of record NC_134416.1, on the reverse strand, counting down.
TTCCATAAATAGCTCTGCTGTACATAAGCCGATAGTCTTTCTAATAGGTATGTCACCATTATATTTTTGGCAAACATAAAACTTCCTACGGCTGATATATTTTTATGTATATGGGACAGCAGCATCCCATTTACATTGATCTGATATTGGGTTCTTTAAATGCCATTTGAAACAGAAGGTGCTTCAAAGCCTTATAAATAGACTAAGATGCTACAAGTTTTACAGCGAGTTCAGAACGTGGACCCAAGAACATGCTGTAATCTCATCTCTGTTCCACATGCAGTCTGTGATAGCCAGCTCCCACCCTCAGTATGCTCAGCTCCTTTTAGTATCTCCCAAATACTGGCTGGAAAAGAAGCAACACGCTCTGTGACTGCTTCTGGGCTACAGATGAGCTTTCTGATATGTGAATGGTAGCTCTCTACTGATGGACCAAATGAAATGAACGAACTAGTTCATACCGTAACACAACCTATGCTTCAGCACAGATGCTAATCTGGGTCTATCCTCTGTACCCAGAGATTCCAAAATGTGAGAGAAACTTGCTATTTATGCAACATTTAAACAATATCGTATGTGCTTGAAAGTTTCCAAGAGGTCCAGTATTAATGAGGGAAGGAAGGAACATACAGACAGGTGCACAGTATGACACACAAGCCTCGTTGTCTCAGGAAGCTGAGATAAAATCAGGTGTAAACTTTAACGTAGTTATGTTCCAGAAAGTTTAATTCTTATCTTTGGTATGTTATATAGCACACACAAGCCAAGGAGCGCTTCCTTCCTTTATTTTACCAGTGAACAGGTTTTATTCCTACTGAGTATAAGGGCTCAGTCCCTCTAGACACCAGCTACTATTGATCTCACTCCACAAGGCTTTATGCTCTTAATTTAAAGCCCAAGCAGCAGTATCACTAACTTAAATGATGCTGGTCTAAACTGAACTAACCTAAGGCTTCAAATTCTCCAGAGCTTTGAGACTGACTTCACTACAGAGGAGTATAAAATAGGGATGCCTCCTATTCTCTTTGCAGTCTGCTCACAACATGGTTTTAAAATGAATGAAAACCAGGGATGGATTATGAGGATAATAATTCCACAAAATATTCCACAAAGCCACTATTCTGAGATCTTCTGGTGGGCATCATGGAAGGGGTGAGCTAAAAAAAAAATAAATTCTCTCCAGACAGTTAGCTATACACACAGCTGCTTATTATGACACTCCTCACCATTGCCAAGTTGCTCACAACCATACATAGATATCTTTTCATCGTTTCCTTTAGACACAAAAGTGCTATTTCCATTCATTTTAATTTTAGAGATAGGAATGGAGAGAGCATGATATACTGATTTGCAGAAAGCTGCACAGATTGTCCCTACCCAAACCAGAAATAAAATCGTGCTCTCATCTGCATCAAGCCCCAGTGCTGTATCTTCTAGGTCACCCTTCCTACCACAGTAAGACTACGTTTTTTGGTAACCAGAAACACAATGTAATTCCTCTCCTGGCCATCTGAAGAGGCTTAGCTCCTCTTCATCTCTACAACAGAGCTCTCCCTTGGGGAAGATGGGCCTTCTTATTATCTGGGTGACTTTGTTGTGTACAAACAAAATAAAAATAATTAAAAAAATATGTTGCAGAGATACGTTTCAAGAGGCTATCTCTGCTGATATCAAAGAATTAACAAACCATTTCAAATACAGAGCTGCTTCTGCACTATTCTGCCGGTGACTTCTGTCTTCATTTGAGCATTTTCTTCCAGTACTCACTCACTGAAAGAAGGGAGGGAAGGAGGAAGAGGGTGAGAGGCAGATGGGGAGAGAGGGGGATGCAGAGGAAAAGAGGGAGAGACAGAAAGGGAGAGGGGGGGCAGAGGGAGACTTCTGTAAAATCCTACTGGGAACAGGAATGCCAGTTAGTTCTAAATTATGTGGGCAGCTTTTATTATGAAAACCACCGATCATCAGAGTTATCCAGGTTTAGGAAACATTTGTCTCCAATCTTGTTTACAGTTATTTATATGATAAGACTGCCTCCGTCTTTCAAAATTTGTATTAAAAACACTTTTCCGTCAGAATAGTTTAGAGTAACCCAAAAACCCTCAGCATGCAATGCAGTGAAAAGAAGGCATTTTGGTTTATTCCAGTTTAACGAACAAATAGCATAGCAACTTAAATGCTCGGTTTTTCACATCTGTCATGTCATGGAGGTGTTCATGCTTAGCAAAGCTCAGAGAACAGTGTGTAACTCTTAGGACAAAAAGTGTATGACCTAAACTGTTCTTGCTCATAAAATACAATAATGAAAACAGATAATAGCTGGTCTTGCACAGACTATTTTTGTTAGATGCCACACGTTTGATATAATAACACAGTGTTGAATATTTCATTCTTGTAACTTTAATTTCTCTTTGTCCTGGTTTGATCAAGATAAGATCAGTCCTAAATTGCTTTGGAATATTAGCTGGGTACCATGAATGTATTTTGTATTCGCTCAGCCATAACTCATTACACGGAACTTGCTTGGCATCCATAAGTCACTATCGCTTTTGTGTGTGTATGTGTGTGGGAGCGTGTGTGTGGCTCAATACCCCGCTGCTAGGCTATTTAGTGATAAAATCGGATATAATAAAATATTAATTACAGCTGAAAGGTTGGGTGAGAAATATGAACTCAGTTACAGTCCCATATTGTGAACAAAGGGCAGGGTGAAAAAATCCTTTAGTTATAGAGGTTTGGGATAATAAAAGAACAACTAGAACGTTAGATTCAAGCCGAGTGCTCCCTAAAAGGCCACCTGCTATTAATCTTCACATCAGGCACAGAATTTCAAGTAAATTAGGTCAAGATGAGAGATTTTTGCTGCTGATTTTTTTAACTAATTTAAAGATTTCTTTATCTGAGCATCTTTTTCTTTGATGTCACTGCAATTTAATAATTAGAAATTTGTAACAAGCACAAGGACACAGCAATTATAATTAAAGGTTAGATATCATACATGCTATGCAAAATGATCACCTTATATGGTATAAAAATAGATAAGAACCAGCAGTTGATTCTAACAGTGTTTGTTTCAGTCAGATTGGCAGTTTCTTAGTGCCAAACTGTAGCAGATGTGGTTCTATCATCTTAGAAAGCCAAGTTTTTTTCAAAAAATACCAGCAGTGGAGTATAAATTATTTTCAGATTTCTTAATAAATATGTTTCTGTTCATCTGTTTGATTTACCTGAGTATGGTGTCAGATGAATTACCAAAACTTTAATAGAATGTGACCAGACTGTAAACAAGCTCAAAGTTAGTCCAAATCAAATAATATGACCTTGAAATCACACACATAGTAGTGAACCATATACAACTGAGCAATCTCATCTATTATTGCCATATTATTAATATGGCTAAAATGTGCCATTATATCATAAAATAAGATTTTCATTGTCTGAAGAATTGAATCCTTCAAGGTTTAAGTTTTTAACAGTGTTTTATATTTCAATGAATTTTGCTGAAACTATGGCAATACATTCTGGTACCAAGCCAGAAAACATATTTTCAGTGAATTTACATTTATGATACTTGGAACAATCCAAAGACCATTTCAAAGCTTCTTAATCAGCTTTATGTTCTTTGCTTAATTTCTTTTTAAATAGAACACAGAAAAATGATAAGTTCATAAATATGAGAGAAAAATATCTTCATACAGCAAGTGAGGTGCTTTTATAAGCCAGTATTACACCCTTTAACTCGCTAGTTTTCAGGTTGCCAAGGCCAATTTACAAAACAACTGGAAAGCATGGAAAAATGAGTAAAGTCTTGTCACAGATTAAAAGAAATTAAAGAAAGCAAAACTGTCTGAAATAATTTAGTCTAAAAAAAGAAAAGTTAGAGGGGATCTGAAGGAAATACTCAAAACTAAAAGCCGTGACAGAGCTGATACTTTCTTTTCAATCTGTTGCAGAGAGAGAAAATACTGATGCACAATGCTACTGAAGTACAGATCAACGAGGAAGAAACGAAAAGAAATTCCCAGAGTCTGAACACATGGAAACCAGTATCATAGAATCATAGAATTGTTGGGTTTGGAAGGGACCTTAAAGACCATCTAGTTACAATGCCCCTGCCATGGACAGGGACATCTTCCACTAGACCAGGTTGCTCACAGCCCCATCCAACCTGGCCTTGAACACTGCCAGGGAGGGGGCAGCCACAGTTTTGCTGGGCAACCTGTGCCAGTGCCCTCACAGTAAAGCATTTCTTTCTCATATCTAATCTAAATCTACCCTCTTTCAGTTTAAAGCCATTACCCCTTGCCCTATCACTCCATGCCCTTGTGAAACGTCCGTCTCCAGCTTTCCTGTAGGCCTCCTTCAGGTACTGGAAGGCTGCAATAAGGTCTCCCCACAGCCTTCTCTTCTCCAGGCTGAACAGCCCCAAGTCTGTCAGTCCACATGCTGACTTGTGAGATCATGCAGCCCATCTTCTCAGAATCAGTAGTAGCATTTCTGAAAGTGTATGCCTGATCCTCTGATACTCTAAGAAAGCTCACTACTGTGCGCAAATTGTAGATCTGCTTCTCACTAGCACGGAAAGATTCATTACAACACACTTTCAGCTCCAGCAAAGTCCCTGATGGTACCTGAACCATCAGATGCCATCTGGTTCCTTCCTGCTATGTAGTCCAGGGTGCAAAGAGGAAATAGTTATTTTTCTCACTGCAGAATACGACATGATGTTCTTACCTGGCCTTCACAAATTAGGTAGAGAATAGATCTAGCAAGGTCTAAATGACCAGTGCACTTGGATTCCTGAGAAAACAGGAAGGCAGACTACCACCTAACACGGACAAGTTCTTTAAATCTACATGGATGAATGTGTTATTTCATTTCAACTAAATCACTTTGAGACTCAAGTATTTTTTTAAGAAATACTATACTAGTTGTTATTGTTCTACAGTGTTCAGCGTTGCTGGATATAATATGATAAAATACTGTACTGGAATTAAAAGGAATAGAGCAACAGAAAAAGGCAGTCATCGTCAAGAGGCTGCCTGAGTCCTTTCTACTTTTAAGAAATCCAGGACCACTCACAAACCACAGGTTCCTTCTTCCGATAGCCCTGAAGAAGATCAGTAGCTACACAAAAAACATAATGAAAAAAATACTTTGAGAAATAATATGATGTTCTTAAAGAATAGGAAGATTTTATCAGATCTAAATCCATACATAAGTTATAAGGTAGACTATTGCTCATTCTCCTGTATTCAACTCCCAATTTATTATACAAGATGCTGCATCCTAGAGCAGTGGTTTTCTTTCTGTGCTCTGCACATTCGTAGAGTTTGCACAGAAAAACAAACATATAGCTTCTAGATTTAAAATCCCAACATAAAGATCTGCACATTCACTGCAATATCTGCAGGGGTTTACAAATTTTAAAAAAATCGCTTCTACTAAGAAACTGATTACAAGTAAGCAATACTCCACTGTTTTCTAGTAAACTCCTTCAGTGCTGTGACTATGCCCTGGAGAGTGTCCATGAGGTGCAGACACTCTGCAAATATAACATCATTCATGTGTGTAACTATGGCAAGTTGCACAGCTCCTATTTATGAATGCAAAATAATATGCACATGAAAATTGATCAAGGAGCCTGGATATTACATAGAAATGAAGAAGTGGTATTTAGAGCAGGAGATCAGCTAATGGATTAATGACATAACGAGATCTTTCTATATTCTACAAAGCTGTGCTCTGGAAAGTCACTACTGAATTGGGCTGGGGAATTAACCAAATAGATGTATGAAAACGAGTGGTTTATAAGTAGAGGGAGAATGCTTTTCTCCCTTTTTCAAGGATGCTCTGCTGGTTTGTGTGCACCACAGAAAGAAAAATATTTGCTGAGGCAGCTGAATGAACACACAAGCCAATTTCAAAATGTTTTTTGATTAAAAGCTTGAAAACTGTTTACTGCTCATTAAAGCACTCACAGAGGGTACGAAGTTTTAAATTTATTCAACCAGGGGATACAACATGGAGCACAGATCTGCTTGCTTTCATTTAAGATGTTGTCTCATCTGTCCATTTTCTCCTTCTACCAGATGCTATGCTTTCATGGGAGGCTTGGTGGAAAGCAGCACGTGCCAGTGCTTCAGCTGCAACCGAAAAGGCTCGCGTTAATCACTTAAGTGACCCAAGGCACAGACACATTTTCTCCTGCTGACTCTGCTGTGGGAGAACAGGACCACAGCAAAAATAACCACAACAAAATTCTCGTCTCTCATAGCTATCATCTCTTTCCACAACTTAAATGCAGTGGGTCCTGCTCCAGCAATTTGGAAATGGAGATTGCTGTCTGTGTTTATTTTCATCCTTTCTTCTCTACAAAAAGGCTCTGCAGGGCATTCTAATCAGTGGTGCAGAATGATGCAGGCAGATACAGAAAAACAGCCAGTTTTTGTGGCATTGTCCCCAGTTTCTCAGGACTTCTGTGGATAAATACAAGGCTGATCTTCTGTTCTGTCAGTGAAGGTATAACTCTTCCTCCTCCCTGCACTGGGAATGACTCTGGTAGGATTAGGAGGCATAGAAACCTTGGCAGCATGACATTGTACAGCTCTTCCCACAGGAAATCTGGCCATAGATAAAAGATTCTGCACAATTCAGGATTAGCATAGCTGTTAAATACAGATGAGATTCTGGCCTTGTGCTTCCGCTACCCTGTGAGACTGATCTGAAAAACAGCTTCAACTCCAGATGTGAGAATAAGGTTAATTCATTCACTCTCGTCTGACTTCCCCATGGTAATTTCTCCCTAAATTCAACATTTTTATAATGCCTTAGACATCCATCCCACCGCTCTCTGAGACTGTTTTAGGCTGAGGCATTTACACTGCTCCCGACTAAAGAGTTGTTGCTTTCAGTTGTAGAGCCCAGTAAGTGTCTCTAATGTTTCTTTATGTCATTTAATGTAATCCAGTTGAGCAGATTAGCTTTTACTTAGCAATGCTTCAGAGTCATGACGCTTGCTGTAAATGCTAGTGATTTCCTTTCCCGCTTAAATGAACAGTGTAGCAGAAAGAAAGTTTTCATGTTAATGTTCACTAAAATGAATACTCTTCCAGCACCCGGTACGGGAGACGACAGTGTTTCACTCGGAGCAAATCTATAGCTTTTCTTCCTCTTTCCATGTAGCACTGCTCTTTATTTTTTGTCTCCTTTAATGCTACTTAATATCAAAAGAAAGCACTCACTTGTTCACTTGCAATACATGATCAGAATGCTTTAGAACACACAGAATGGGTCAATCAAATATCACTTACACTGAGAGTTAGGAATTCCCCCAAACTACTTTGTCCTGGAAACCACTGTCCTTCTGTTACACATTCATGTATTAGTAACAGAATCTTTTTTAAAGCAGCCATTTAGTATTTGCTAGTGAATAAAGGGCTCATATAAACATGCTTAAAAACCACAATACTGGAAGAAAAAATCCTGCGGTCAACAGCAGTACGAAAATGCACCATTGTCAAAGATTCTATGGAAAAAGCTATTAAAATGGTACAGGTTACTTCTGTGTTATAACCTAGATCATGAGAAAAACCCCGCTGCCTTTTGGCTCCCTGATGAAGACAACCCTAGTCTGTGAGCATCTTGATAAAAGCTTGCACTTTTTTTTGGGTTGACACATACGTAAAACTGAAAAGGGATTTTTGGGCACCACAGTGCCATGTGACTAACTCTCACACAATACCACATCACATAATCATTTTTATAAATTTATCTAGCACCACCTTCCTGACATTTCTATCTGTACCTGTGTCAGAGCTTCAGTTCACCTTTGGGTAGAGACTCTATATTTGAGCTGTTTATTTGCATGCTCTCTGAACGGAAATTGTTCTTTTCCCTCTCTGAAGTTTATTCCTCTAATGTATTTTTAGAAAACAAATATGTCTTCTCTCGGCCTTAGTGGGATAGCTGAAACAAGTCAGTTCTCTTGGTTCCTCCACGTGGAACACAGGTTTTCCAACTCCCTGATCATTGATGCCATAATGCTCTGCTGCTGTGGTGCTAGTAAATTTGTTCTAAGCACAGGAGTTCACCTGAGCTCTTGCCAGTGTCTTGTACAACAGCATTTATAGATTGTCACCTTTGCTGGAAATCCCACCTGCTGTGTACGGTCTGTTTGCCTGTTTCACAGTCATGCCATGTTTTGATGATTCACAGTCATATCACAAGCCATCAATACACACTTCCTTTTCCTCTGTTATTTCCAAAAATGAGCCTCTATCTTACAACATGCATCCTTGTTACTAGCTCATAAAATGCAAACTTTGCATCTCATCCTATTTCTAGGAGATTAATCCTGAAGGCTATTCAGTATTTTCTGTGCAGCATTCCAATCCAATGCTGCAGGCAGGATCTACTTTTCCTGCCAAATGGATTATAATGTGTTACATTTATACTTGATATCTATAAACAAAACATGCAGAACGTTACTGGGTCACCTCTCAGCTGACAATTCAGTACTCCACAACACAGCACAATGAACATGTACTTATATCACAGCCACTGGTTTAGAGCTCTTGTAAGCCACTTAAAAAGACATAGTTAATTCAAATACTTGTTAAAGAAAAGCAACTGAATCTCAACAATCACAAAAAAATACCAAGCATATGACATGGATAGAGCATAGAAAGATTGATGTGCAACATTGCCAAGGCTTCAGTACTAACAGGCCTCAAGCAGCTATGGCTTCCAATATGATATGCAAGACTGACTTGAGTGCTTAATTAGTCAAATGGGTGAACAATCACTAAAAGTGACTCCATACTTTTCACTTAGGACATCTCACTTCAGCATCCAGCACTCGAAAGCAAAAATACTGATGAGATTCCAACCTCCACAAAAACAAAAGAACTGTAGTGAGACGATAAGCCGCAATGGAAAATCTAATTTCACGTTGACATTAAGGATACGGGAAGTGCCCATGCATAATGCATAGTAACATCAACAGTGAAAGCTCCCAGAGACAGCAATGGGTTATATGTCCCTGACAATTCCTAACCACAGTTTTACAGGAATTCAGAATGGGTCACTCAGCACTGTGACTACACACTAACATACAGCTACTGGGATACACATCGTCAGAAAATGACTTTAAAATGTCTCCAGAAAGTACATTCCCACATAATCCTGCTCAACAACCACTCAGGGAAATGTAGCTGGCTCATATATTCTGTCTTCAACCCTTCCACGGCCACAGTGAAACGAAAACAAATCCCTGGCATACTTCACTAAACACTGGCCAACAGCATCTCTTCCTTACATTTTCAAGGAGTGCTCTGGTTGTCCTGTATTTGAACTCAGGTATGTATAATCTGAGTACACTTGTTAAAATCATACAATGCAGTAATTTCCAGCTATGTCCATAACCCCTTTGTTACAGTCTCTAAATTAAACACCTCTCTCAAGGCAAGTGCCCAGAAATACACTTGAGCCCCCTACACACTCAGTGGGAGAGAGAAACATGTCTCTACAACTCCAGAAGGCTACTCTGAGATGAAGGTGGGATTCCACCTCTCACATTGTCTCTATGGGATGATCTATGTACTCGTAACTGAGGAACTACCTAAACTCTGCTAGAAGTAGATGCTTACATTTAAGGACCTGAGAGGTACTTTATTTGGGGCTTTACTGCATAGGTCTGCATCTGCTTAGGATACAAACATCTGAGGTGTCTCATGAGAGATGTGACAGCCATGCCAGCTTTTTCCACAATAACCTAATGACTTGAGAATGCTCTCAGAAACTGGAGGCCCGGGTTCAATACTGGTTTCAACCTGAGAGGCTTTCACCATACTGCTCCCCCCCCCCCCAGCCATCTGAAGAGCGTTACTGTGGTCTCCTGCTGAGGTTGGCCTAGCATGCAGACAGAAACACAAGACGAATCAGAGAACCAGGAGAGCATTCATGAAGGAATCTGTCTAATCAAACAGCAACTCTCTTTATTCTGTCTGTTATCCCTGGTTTTATTCCAAGACCATCTAAAATATGACACATTAAAAGTCCTGTGAGTCAGGAACAAGGACTTCAGGTCTTTTTGCTTGCCGAGGAGGAGCTTTAGGAACATTGTGCTCCTAGTTAGAGGCTTCTACTGGTTTACTGAGAATGCAGTGATAGTTGAGAACAGGCTGGTGGCTCAGACTTGCTAACACTGAGCCATCTAAAATCCATCTAAGCTATATGCATAACAGGAGACCGAATAGAGAAATGCAACACCGTCCTGTTAAATGGTTTGAAAGGTCCCCAGCAGGGCTTTGGCACCAGCCAGCTACCACTCTCCCCAAAATTTCTAGACATGAATCAGGGCCCTTTCCCAGCTGGCAATCTGTAGGTGGTCATTGTGCCTGGAGCTCTGCAGATGAACACGGACTGAGTTCAGCCAGTTGGCCTCAGTACCAGAGAATGGCACAGGGCATACAAAATTCAGTAGTAAATATGCATGCCTAAAGTCTCAACTCAAGTAGGCTAAGCTAAGCGCTGAGTAGCCATTCCTTGGAAAGGGATCATGGAAAAATGACACTGTTCTGTTCCTTGCATTCTCAGAGATAGAGCTGTTCATTTTAGTAAGTAGATTTAAGAAAAACATGTTCTATCAATTCTGACTGAAGTTGGCGGTCCAGAGCCAGGAAAACAGAATATGGGTTCCAAGCGTTTATGATTCACCAGTTGAATTGCTGCTAGACTTCAGCCTTCACCAGGGAGACTGGATAAACCCAGTGATCCACAGGACGTTAGCAGAGAACCAGCCTAGCTGAACCAGACTATCACACTGTCAGAATGAGAGGGAAGCAAGAGAGAAGACTCTCAATACGAATCATGCAAAGAAACGGTCTCCACTGCATCCTACTTAAGGCCAGCGAGTAGAAGGAAGGTAAAAACAAAAGAAAAAGAAAAAGCAGAGCCTCACAACAGTGCAGAAAATCCTCCAGTTGTTAATTACAAAACACGTGAGAAAGTATCGTTGAGTTATGAAACTGAAAAATCTCTTCAGAGATATGAAATCATCTATTCTCTCTTTTATTCTGGAATTGCTCTAGCTTGTTTTATTTATTATGGATTAATTTTTATTAATCACACTGCTAAATGACAGATAGCATTACGTGCTGGGTTCTCAGCGACACAAATTACTACTTAAAGAAATCAAGAATCAACGCTCCTTTTATCCAGGGACTATGTGAGAAGTCACAGTAAAAGGACCAGGGAAATTTCTGAACAAGCCAGCAGGACATGTGAAGCTGCACCACACATGCTCAGGCAACACGTACCATAAATTCTAACTCAAGTCACAGTAAAAATCCAAGGACATGTTCTATTGCATAACAAAAAAGAATTACAGCGTTTTTACAGCATAAGCAATTATTGTACTGTTCCCTCAATGAAACTGAAATTGACCGTTCTGCTGTAAATAATTATACTTGTTGCTATAAAGCAGTGACAATTATGGCCATTAATAAAACCCCGTCCCTTCTGCACCACAGACATCCTCAAACAAGTTTACTGGCTGCCTTACAGGTTGTAAAACTATGATTTGGAAATACAGTTTGCAGGCAAGTGCTGACCCTACAGCATACAACTCAAGTCTTTATGTTTACAGACCCTTAAACAATAGAAAGGATGCTTGTGGCAAGCAAATGAAAGAATGGACAGTAAGTCCCCTCCATGCTCTTTGGACCTCGTGGTCCCACAGTATTTCAGAAGGCAATAGTTTGAACATGACATTTCAGAATACTAGTGAGTTAGTAATGGTACTTGAACATGTATAGTGACATTATTTCAACATAACCATTTCTTTGTCATAAATCCACCAAGTATCTAGACTGTTTTATCAGTGAGCTCTTGAAAGGCCAAAGTTCACTTTTCTTTTATTGGGAAGCTTTCCAAATCTCTCCTGGTTAACCCATACTTTTGCTATTTCTCTCCTCAGCTGTGTCTACATGAGATTTTCTTTTTTCTCATTACTGCATTACCATGTAATGCCACTGTGAACAGAAGGAAATTACAGTAATATGCTAGCATTACATTAGGAATTTTGAGAGGACAGAGCTAAAAATACAAATATTGCAATGCTTTTATTTGCATGTGCTGTTGCCACGTTTTTGCCCACACAGAATGCTAACACATCTCTTACTGTGCAAATCAGCAATCTTGCATTACAAAGCTCATTTGTTCACTTATCCTGAATTTATAATCACACTCCTGATGTCTGCCTCTATAACTTATGAACGAGAATTAATGCTGCACTCCTGCTATGCAACACAGAAGCTCAGACTGTGATACCAGTATCTCTTCTTCTCCGAGGACTGGATTGCAGCTTTGAGACCCAGCCCTGTGGCTGCCATGCACTCACAACAGCAATGTGAGTGCCCCATGGTCTCTTTGAGGTTATGGAAAATATCCTGAAGCTTTTGTATTCAGAGTGTTTGAAGCCCTTCTTCTTTCTGAACACCAATGATCTCTGCCACAGGTTTCCAGAAAGCTTGGCTAGCTTCACCGCTTTCATTAGGACTTCTTGCTTGCCAGTGAAACAATTTAATCTGCTGATCTGCTGACCAGGTGAGCATTTTTCTGAAGACAGTGAAGTTTCAAGAATAAAAGCAGGTAGTGGCTTCTCTGGAAGAGTGTCTGTCAGATTGGAGGGTTGTGAAAAAGGTCACTCTGGCTTCAGATGATCCCGTTTCCTCTTACGGAAGTGTCTGAACAGTACTGCATGCCCTAACTGACGTGGCATGAGGAGTTCCAGTTCCTGCTGCCACCCTACGGGAAAGTGACAAAGCAGAGAGGGTGGCCAGACACGTAGAAGGCTGATCCTCGTGGCACCAGTCATGCTGAACAAAAGAGATGAGGCCCTAAGACACGTCCTCCTACCTTGCAATGTCTGTGGCAGGGATGGGAGGGCAGTTGTGACCTCTGCTTCATGTATGCAGCACATGGTTGTTCCAGCGGGGAGCTGTTGCATCACATATGAGTCTGCGCCTTTGCATTTCAAAGGTGACCACCTCAGTTTAATTTACTCCTTCCTACTGCTGCTCAGTGGGTAGGAATTAGGTGTCCTCTGTCATTCATCTAGGAATCATTACACTAGGAGTGTTGTTGAAATGGCTAAGCCACAGACAGAACGAAGTACTCCCTGGACTTGGGCTGACAAAGGTTTCTTTACACCATGCATCTTCCTTTGAATCATGCTGTTCCTACCCCAGGGACCACGTGCAGATGCCCTTAATTCCACCTGTGACAATGAACCCAGCATTTACAGGGTGCCTTTAAAGGTCTGGATTAGGCCAATAAGAAATGTAAATCTCTGTGGAATTTAGAATATCTGAACACATCATGAAGTGTTTATGCGATGAAGTACTAGAAAAGAGTGCTTATCATGTTAGATAATGTAGTTTGAAATTTCTATGGTAGTTTTCAGCTGCACTTCAAAATACTTAATAACCTAATATGGCCTTTTGGGCTGAAATATAATATACATTACTTCTTCAGGAAAGAGAGACTACAAGTACGTTTCAAAACTAAGCACTTCAAGTAAAGAGATGTTTGCTTTATTTTCCCAGTAGAGTTGTTTTTACTTTTGCATGTTGAAGAAGTTGGGCACACTGATGATAAAGGCGTTGCATTGAGGATAATACAGACTGCCTTCACTCTAGCACGCTCTCAGCTTTCAACTTGCATAATTCAAAGTATATTTGCTTCCTTCTGCATATTTTCTTTAAGATACTTTAAAACTAACTACTTGGCAACTGCTGTGGTTCTCTCTCTCCCTCTCATCCTGCCTGGGCTTTGCAGCCCCAGGTGCTGCAGGACTGATCCCATGCACTCGGCACAGGAAGTGGTCTGGCACCCTCAACGCCGCTTATTGTGTCCACAGGGCGCTGCTAGCTGACACGCTTGATCCTCCCGTTCCCCGACTTCGGGCTGGAAGAGGAAAGTACCAGTGGTCTGTGGTGTCTGTAAGAACAGAAAGGGTGGCTGAACAGGCCATCGACTGATCAGAAGGGCTTAATGGGGCAAATCCAGCTGAGCCAAACTCTGTTATGTGTAAGAAAGTGACCAGGAGGCAGAGCAGAGCCTGCACGGTCTTGCCTTCTTCCTCACCCTTCTTGCTCATTTCCCCAGCCTGCTGCTCCGAGGGCACTTGCTATCGCCAGGTGGTTCCGGCACTATCTGGGCCAAAATCTTTGTGATGTTTCCTTTCCAGGCTTTTTGAGGATGTGGCACAGAATAGCAGGAGGAGGGCTGTACGGTGACAGCATTTTGCTGATTACGTCAGCGAGATAAAAGAAGTGGAAACACTCTACCTTTATCATGGCAAGACTGAATGGAAATCTATGTGACACAGAAAACTTGCTTCTCCCTGATGAAGCTAAAAGCTTGCAGGAAAACTTTTCCAGAGAAGGTCACAAGAGCCTTTTATACTGGAATGCGGCAACAATCTAAAGCTCTTTCTAACATACGTGAATATATAAATAACACTAAATACGTGCAGTCACAGAGCATTACATTTTTTATTTCTGCGTATGAGCCTCAGCTTTGCAAGAAATTAGCATTCTCTAGACAAAGTAAATGGAACTGACCAATCTATGCACCTGCAGACAATTTGGCCCCAGGGTCTCTTAAACTTTAGGCTAACTTGCCCTGGAGAATTAAAAGGTACAAATGATACTGCCTTGGAAGAGTGAGACCCTCAATAGATGTTGCAAAGCCCTCATCAAGAAAACACCTGCATTTGTATGCGTTTTATGCAAATTCTTTAAAACTTTACTGACTCTTAAATACACATATCTTTGAAAAAAACGAATATCCACAGTAAGACATATATATTACAATTTCCACAGAGTCATAATCTTAAATTAAAAAGCCTTGCAAATTACAGCCATTCCAAAAATCAAAATAGCTTAGCCAGCTGTTGAAGAAGTGCACATACTCATCATTACTGAATGCAGTACTGCTTTAAACATATATAATTCTGAAATAATCTCCTTGAAATAAACGCAGCAACAGCCACAAAACATGCTGGACCTGAAATTGAAGACAAAGCAAGCAGTATTTGTTGTAATAAAACTCTGACAAAATACATTTTAATCATGTCCAGTCTTCTGAATTCTAAAACAACCTGGAATGCCATTTGGCCTTCATGATTAATGTGTACTTTATCATTGTAAACAGAGCTTCTCGAACATTTCTATAAAGTCTGCTTTTTGAATCAACATCTAAACAATCAGTGGTGCCCTTTCTCTCCTTTTATGTTGTGGTGGTTGTGTACAGATTTTAAATAAGGTATAAAATACCAGGTTTTTTCATATTTAAGTAGAGAAAAATAATATAATCCCAGAAAAAAGCCTGAATTCTGAATGACCTCAGGTATTAGCTTTGATGACTTGAATGGTAGAATTTGTGCTCTCCTTATCCATCTCAGGAATTAAAGAATTTTGTGTGACATGGCTGATGTGTCGATCAATAAAACAACAACAATCATTTACACTGCAAGTTCAGTGCAGTTTCAAAAATCTGCATTAACCAAGCTGGTAGTTGTAGCAGAATCAATAGACAAGGCATCTTGCTTAGTGGTGTGCATAAATGAAGTATGACTAAACTTTTAACACCCAAAGAATACAGATTAAGACAATGAAATCCATATGCAGAATGTGTTCTGCAAGCTATGCAATGCCAGTGTGCTTGAGAGTGTAATGCATAATAAAATGTTAAAAGTATTAAGAAATTCTTACTTTAATTTTCACTCTGCTTCACTCTGTATCTACATTGTGAGTTTGCAGTCAGCAATTCATTTTATTTCAAGACCTGTTGCAAAGGACCTCTGTAAATTTGCTGCTGTGTGTTCATCTGTCAATTCCATTGCTTGATGTTACTTTAAATCTCTCCTTTTCCTAACTACTCTCCTCCTTATCTGGAACACTTTAATCCCCTAACTAGCTCCTTTCTACTGTCAGTCAAGTTTCTGATGTGTCACTACTGCTATAGGAGTCAATCATCTTTTAGTTCATGATGCAGATAAAAGGAATGAAACTGGTTTTTTTATTAATGTTCTAATATGTTTGCGTTTAAACCAATGACTCCAACTGGTATTATTTTAATCCAGATGCTTGAATTCCAAAGGACTACACTATAGCTTTGTGAGATAAAGTAAGGCAAACATAATTCTGTTTCTAATCTAACCTGCTACATCGAAAAATTAAATCTGCTTTAATAGCTTTCTGTTTTTTCTCAGCTGTCTCAGACTTCCCCAAAGTGCCACATTTTCTTCTTAAAAAGTAGTCTGAATGATCTACAGCATGGCATTTCCTAAATGCAAACCTACATACACATAAAACATAATGCAACAGTGAATATGTTGCACAGTAAAAAACCCTAACTGTACGAAGCCTTGAATATTCTGAAGAAACCCAAAGAACGTTTAATTTCATTCACGCATAAACGAGTATACCAGCTCTGTATTACCCAGGCAAACAGAAATTACCAAAACCCTTAGCATCACGATGAAAGTAATTGATAGTTATTCACTATAGGTGGAAACTCTTCCTACAGTAACAAAAGAATTAACCATTGTTGATAATACGTGATGAGCCAAAAGGAAAAACATCCTAAACCTCAGAAAAATCTGTATTTATCTCATCTGCATTTTCATTCATTCAGAGTATTGAGCTCATTACTGGTTCTCACTCAAAATAATCTAACCATTCCTCTGTTTCCTTCACTGAAAATCAGGCATCTTTTATTCTAATCAATGAAGGACCTGCACAGTACCGTGTATCTGGCAGTGAAAAAAACCTCTGCAAACTGGAAATTCATTAACGGGTACTATATAACACTAAAGAATCCGAGCTATTGGTTTTCCAGGTTGATTTTGTCTTCTGTTTCTGCTGTCATGGTGAATTAAATCTAAATATTTTATGAATGTTACGGTACGTGTTGTTTAAATTGGCTAACTTACTAAGAGTCGATTATCTTAAATCTGTGAAGTAAACAAGAAGAGTGAATATTAAAGACAGTAGCTCAGCGTAAAAGATGTGATATGTCCTTGAACTTATAACTCTGCAGTAAGCAATTACCTTAAAGAAGCCACCCACACAACAGAACTATGGCTTTGTTCCTTATCTTCAAAGAACAAGCCACTTGCATCTGGATCAAATCCTTTAAACAATACACGAACGCTCAACATCAAAGCACTTTCATTTTCTTCAGTTATTTAATTTAATTAGAGCTAATACAGACACAAATTTAGATGCTGATTGCTGTGTAGAAAATCCCCAGAAAACATGTTCACGAAATTAATCAATTTGGTTTTAATTTTATAAAGATTTTTCCCCCGTACCTGACAGGAGCGCCTCTGCTCTGTGCAGGTTTCAGCAAGACTGTCACAGTGCTGTCAGTTTGATTCAAAGGTGTTTCAAGTTCATATGGTGGCATAGAGGGTGCTAGAATAAGAAAAGAAAAGAGCCATCATAATCATTATTCCTGTGTTTCCTCTTTCAAGAGCTGTATCTTTATCAGAATAGGTAATTTTAAAGTCTTCTTCAAATATAATGACCATATTGTAGGTCTAAGATGCTCTCTGTTACAACACAAGTGTGAGACAACTGTTAAATAACTTCGGCAAAAAAAACCCCAACAAAAAAAGAAATCCCAGCTCACTGCCAATTTCAAGAGAGGAAGCAGATACTAGTAGGAGTAAGTTTGCAGAAAGTATTGAGAATCCACGACTTGGAAATGAAAAGTTATCTCAAGAAGAGCATCTGCAAATGTGCATGCTGAAGTGACTACAGCTTTTGAAACCGAGCCCAGCTTTCTCAGCATGTCAGTGTTATTGCGATGAACTCTCAGAATTTGTCATTCCTGGAATGTTAACCAGTGCTGTAACTGTCCTGGGTCTATTGTCCACCACAGGCATAATTTACAGTAATGAAGCAGGATTATCACCACGAGAGCTTATCTTCGTTTGAAGCCACACTCAGTAGCACTTTTGCAAACTGTGTCTTCATTAAGGAATTACAGTTGTGATTAAAACAAACGATGCCTCAGTTATTGCCTTCTACTGTTGCTACTTTTTTCAGTGCTATCATCTAGTCGCACTTTTATCATTACATTGGATGGAAGGCTGCTTGGTTAATTGATTGTTTAGCAGTCTGTTGTATCCTTATTGTCCAGTTGTTAATGATGATACACAATTAACAGATTTAAAGGCTACAGAAGCAAAAAGTGGTCCTTGCAATGATCTCTTCTGACCACAGGAATAATGCAGGGCAGTGAACTCCACTAAACCAATTCCTGCTTGGAAAAAAAAAAGCATTTGGCTGTGGAGATCTTTTTGTTAGCAGGTTCTTCCAACGGCTGATGGTACTTCATGTTGAACATGGAGATCTATTCGGCATCTCAATTTGTTTGGCTTCATCTTTGAGACACTGGATGCTTTGTGTACCATACTGATGAAGTTACTCAGTGTATATTATGCTGCACATACAGATAATATCAACCTCTAGGCTCCTTTAGCAAATTAAATAACTCCAACAATGTGAGTCTTTCTTTCAAGTGTATTTTCCAGTCCTTTTCACCTTCCTGGTAGTAGCTGCATCTACTTGAAAGACATACAAACTTCTCTCTCCTTTATTCATATTGCCCTACATATACAAGTAAGGATTGTGTTAACGCTTTTGTCCACAACTCTTCAGTCTGCTGTGAGAACATCAACAACATCTTCATTGCTATTCATTCATATTCACCAATCTTGAAATGTCTCACAAATACAAAAAATTAATCTTCAAAAACCTCCTTGTAAGCTGCAAGGGTTTTATTCTGTTTACAATCCTGGATATAGGGTACAAACATTTAGACTAATCATTTTAAGTAATTTGGGTACCCACTTTGAGAAGCCTAAAGGCATAATCTTCCACACTATTTTAAAGATTCAGACACAGTTTTCATGTATTCCAGTTTTGCAGTTTTGAATATGCAGAATGTGTCCACATAATGCCCCATTCTCAAGCCGACCATCCTCAAAATAAGGAAGCACAGAGTAACTGCATCTCCAAAAAAGTTGTATGAACTCCGAATGTTTTTGGAACACTGTAAGTGTCATTTCTCATCCTTGGACCCCTGCCCACATCTTAACAAGTCTTGTAATCTTCCTAACTTATGACTCCTAGGTCCCTGCTTGCACTCTTTACTTATCTTAGTCTCCCTCCACCAAAATTGTCCTCCTGTCCAGGATATAAGTTGTGGTTCTCCCAGTCCCACCTTTTAGTCCTGGCTACCTTTTATTTTCTCCACAGATACTTGGACATTATCTATTCTTACACTTTTCTCCTGCCTAGGTTAGGACTTTTCCTCCTCTACACTGCCCACATGTAAAGAAGGAGCTTATCAATAAACAGAGAAAACTGGAGATATTCTGCCTATTCATGGGTTTTGCAACTGCACACCCTGGTCTTCAGCAGCAGAAAGCTCAGGTGCAGCAAAAGGTAAGGCCCTTAGCGACTCTCTGTCTGTGTTGGGCCACACTGAGTTGATGAACACACAGGCAAGTCTCTAAAAGCTTGAAGAACTATTTAGTGAGGATATCATCTACGGTGACACTCGCTGCTCAATTCTGTCAAGTTTCCACCATTTGTGTGCAAACTGCAACATTTACAAATTGCCCAAATCTGGACAGATTTTCAGAGTGATGGCTCAGAGTAATGTCTCTCTTCTTGTTAAATATTTAAATTTCTGTTTGAAAGCACTTCAGTAATGCATCGGTCACCAGAATTTATCATGATGTCAGCAATGTTCCTGAAATGGATGAAATTCTTCTTAGTATAAAAGGCAGTATACAAAATTTCAGCCCGCACAGCTGACTTCACAAAGTTACATGCAACAGAAAACAGTCTTCTAATAGAGTGCCCACCAATTTTGATAGCAGGCTCTGTTCTGCTACAAGCTCTGCTTTTGGTAATATGTATTTACACACGGATCACTTCATCCATCAGTGCCAACCACACAACTGTACAATGAAACATGGCAACTATTTACAGTACAGCATGGTACTACTCAAACACTTAACACAGGAAATTATGAGGATTTTATTCAAATAAAAATGCAGTCTAGAGGCAGACTAAAATTCAATGACTCAATTTAGAAATTGGTCAGAATGCACTGTTGCCACCTCATCTGTTCTAAAAAACAGCAAAAGCTTTTGTCCATAAATGTTCAGCATTTTCATTTCACACCTCTCCAAAATGGAGAGCACTGGCCACATCAAGAGCCCCAAAGCCTTACAGTAAGATGATGAGATCACAGGCCAATAGTACTGCAAAGAGGGTACCACACTGAACAGCTAAATTTTCAGTTGTGATTTTTCAGTGATACTAGGAAATACAGGCATTCTGCTTCTATTTTAAATTCATTAAGAGAATGGCTTTAACTACCCAAAGACAAGTCACAAACATTCTCTGTTAGTACAGTAAATAACATGAAGTAAAGAGAGAGTGGGGTGCAGACAAGACAGCTTGGAGAACCTCTCTGCATGGTTGCTTGGAGGTTAGTCTCACCCCCAAGCATGCCTGCAATATCTGTTTACACTAACGAGTTTTAGTTGGTGACACAGCAAATTTAGAAAAGAACAACAATTTAAGATCCAGCACTATTCCCAAATGCCCAGATTCTCCTCCACTCTCAATAGTATCCTTCCTTCCTCATTCTAATAAGGGCTGATTCTGCCACCCTAACTCATGTCACGTCTTGCTATGTCAGAAGTTGATTTCTGACAGAGAAAGGTTCTGCTCAGTACAGCAAAGGGGATGGAAAATGAATCCCATCATTGCTGCTCAGTGTTAACTACGTTTAGACTTTCTATAACGAGTAATTTTCTAACTTGAAAATTAACAATGATTTTTTCTCTACAAACACCTGTGTCGGCAATAATTCCCACCTTGCATTAACTGTCTTTTCCTACAATATATATAAAAAAAAAGCTCTATTTCTGATAAACACTTGTTACTTTTTTTCATTCTAGTGACGACAGAAAATGAGTGATGGGAACAAGTACAAAGAATGTGAGTAAAAGAGAAAGAATATTTTGTACCAAAATGCCTGCCTTTACCTTTTCTGAAAAGCAAAGTCGACCACAAACGGATAAGGTAATTTTCTGTATATATTATCAAGGGGCCATAGTTCAACTGTCAGTTTAATTCCCAAGAAGACTGCAGAGAAGTGAAGAGTAAAGGGATTTCAACTATAACTTTGCAAAACATTTTGCTATCAGTTACATAAGCACTTTAGAGTATGTAATAGTATTGCATCCCACCAGCTCGAGAAAGGAAGTCTTCCTCTGCCACTGGGAGGGCTTTAAAATATTGTTCATGGATCTGCAGAAGTGACAGAGTCATGCTGCTGTTATCTGAAAACCACTCGTCCTGATGTTCTTGTCTAATACAGTTTCATATCCACTTCAGTCCACACGCCTGCTATGAACATAGGCAGGCTGGCAGTTAGCTACACTTTCTAAGTGAGCGCTAGACATGTAGTATCTCTGCTCCACTCTCAATTGTTCATGGCTCATTAAAGAGATTTTCCAGCACTGTTACTGGAATTTAGAATCATGTCAAGGCTGACTAAGCTCTGAATAGAACCCTCATCCTCATGTCCAAAAAACCCTATGCTAAATGTTGTAACAGCAGCTGGCACTGACTGCAGGCACATAATTCATAGGGTTTCTTGGGTGACAAGTCACACTTGTGAACAGCAATTTCAAAGTATGAGCCGATCTTTAAGCACCTGGAAGTTTGTCAGATATGTTAATGTATGACACTGACATCTTCAGGGACGAACATGTATTTTACTTTTTCAATTTGCTGCTTGTTAGATCCTAAAGAACAAGTAAACAACAAAGAAACACCCATGTCATAAGCCAACGATAATATTCTTTAATCAAATACCTGATATTTTAGTTGTGAACTGATTTGTGATTGGGGGTCCAAAGCCTTTAGCTGTGCTCGCTCTGATGGTAAAAGAGTAGGTGGTGCCAGGATACAGTCCAAAAAAGAGATAGTGAGTTTCATTTCCTAGCTTTGAGACTCGTCCACTTTGATTGGATAAATCTATTTCTGGGTCAAAGGAACTGACTGCTTTGTAGGTGATCTGCAAAAGAATAAGAAAGTTATAAACTGCCTTGAGCAGATGGACAGAGATTGCATCTTTATCCAGTAAACCCTTCTGATGTATGCACTGTCAGACATTTTATGATAAGCTATCTTACTCTCTTATACTCTTCAAATCCCGAATCCCACGAAGGGACACAGAAACTCAGCCATAACTGGTATGAGTTATTACTTTTATAGATACAGAGATTTAGTGGCAGCTAGATTACAACTCTAAAGGATGGGTTCAGGCTTACATTACTTCCTTCAAGATGCTGGCTTTACCAGTGTCATTTTTTGAATTCACCTTACTGTCGGTTTTGATCAGCAACAATAACAAAATTAAAAACAACCAGGTAAAAACAGGTGAGTGAATAACAGAAGGTGTAGTCCTCAGTTCCAGCTGACTTCACTATAATTACACTTTGCTTTGAATAAGATTATCTGTAAAAGATGATAAGGACAGCTTAAGGCAAATTTTTCAGAAAGTGGGTAAAGCTCGTATTTTAGTTTGAATCTTAGCTATTCTAATTGGTAATTTGGAAATTTTCAGGTTACTATATTGTACCTAGGTCAGATTCTCATTTGGAGGAAAGGAGAGATAAAATGTTAAGTAATATATGCAGAGTGTATATATTGTATCCTCAGTTGCTTCTTTGATTCAAACAGTATTTTTAGTTTTCATTAGAAATGTTAATAAAAGTTCACAGTAAAACTTGATCCAGATTTCTTCTATTAATTACTAATTTCCATGCACTGTAATGAGAATTTAAAAATAAGAAATCCATTAAAAATTAAAAAGTAAAAATGATTCATCCCTCCTTTCTACTTTTAAAGTTTCATTTGTATGCGAATAATTCTAACACTCTTCATTATATAAAGTGATAATTGACATTCTTTTTGCTATATTTATTCCATATTATTATAATTAAGAAGACACATAAAACAATACATAGAAACATCTAAATGTCAGCATTGCACACCTTAAACACTTGCAATTTCCTAAAACCCCTGACTTAATGAAAATTGATTTGCATATGACCCATCTAATATAACATCAATAAAGTGCTGAAAATTAGTAATAAAAACTTTGATACCATCTAGATAAACCCCGACATTATTTCAGTAGATATAAGCAGATCCTCTACAACTCCTTGTCCAGAAATCAAACTGTACGTGCCTTAAAAACCACTCAACTAACCCTCCTAATTATAACAGAAGGACATTACACTACCAAATATCTGAACTTTTATCAGTAAAGAAATTAAGGTTACGTATTGCCCAAAACAATCTCCCCTTCTCATGGTAAGCGTTGTTATGCCTGCTTGTGGGACAGTGGGTCATAACGTTTTTTGGAGATTTAAAAAGACAGCTTAGACAACTACTTCACAGCTATGTTTTATGAACTAAATAACTTTCTGCAGCTCCCTTTCTGTGATTCTTAAATGAATTTTCCAAAATCTCACTTAAGTTTTATTCAAAATAATATCAGGCTACCAGAGACTTTGCAGTCTATGTTAGATTCTTATAATTTTTTGCAGTGTTTTGTTATTAGACAGCTAAGTGGCTCATGTTCCGTAATGAAATAACTTCATCCATGGATCATGCAGAACACATGAAAAAAAAGTGGTTTGCCTGGTTAAAATGAACTTGCACTTTTTCTGCATTTCACTGTTACTTATAAGACTATTCCTACCTTTAAAAAAAAAAAAAACAAAAAACCCCTAATTTCTTATGTCCACCATTGCTAATGCCAGTTCAGCTTTGTAGTGATGAAAAAAAACAGGGTATGAGTTTCATTTTCTGCCTGGATGTTGACTATTTATCAAATTTAGATGAAATATTGCCAAAAGGACTAATCCCTTTATTCCTACAACTGTGGACCTCTACGGGTGATAGAGGATCAGAATAGAGGATCAGAATGGTATAATTTGTCATTATGTCATTTCTTCATCTAAAGGCTTTTTTCTTTAAATATTGGTAAAATAATTGGATTTGCACTTAATTTCACAACAGCAATGAATACTTTAATACTTGATACTTCAATGCACAGTTTCCCCCACCACATGTATTAAAAGACTGTGTCCTTCAGCCAGTGAAAACAAATGCTTGGCCTCAGAAAACAGACTAAGTTATGAGATTTTCAGCAGAGAGTTGGAAATGCTAGACACAGAGGTGAGATTGAGCTTTCTCTCTGGGCATGGGGACGCAGACACATGCACATTAAGTTCATCTGTGTGCTGGGATCAAGACCGTGGGACCTCCTGCTAAAAGCAGGTGTCTCTGCTGTAGTCTTAAGGCTGCCCCTATAAAAAACAGCTACCAGCTGAAGAGCTTGCGCTGGAAAGAGCAACCTTGCTCCTAGGTCTGACTCAAGATTACATACTTGCAGTTTGCCTCACCCAAGCTGTGTGTCTTCAACTCTAGAATAAAGTACCCTGCACTCGTACTTGCTTTCCCCCTGGCCCTACGGTTCTTTCACCCCTGGCCGCGCACAGCCCCGTGGCGGGTGACAGGTGAACGGAAGGAGCATTCACCCCTTGCTGCAGCTTTGCGCCTGAGTCACTCCCCTGTAGGCAGACGATCATGAATTGGGGAACCCCTCAGGCTGCGATGACCCCTACACAGAGCAACGAGGTCAGTGCTCATCTGCTAGGCCATTCTCCGGGAGGTGAATGTCGTGAGCACCACAGTTTTCGTGAAAAACCAAATATGGCCTATGTTTGTACAAGAGCAGCTTTAGCGGCTTCGCTTTTTAGATCAGAATTGTTGATGTACGCAGAGCCATGGCTTAGACGCCTCTCTGCCTAAGCTTTGGCTTGCAACAACGCATAGGCAGGAGCTGGACACCTCTCTTTTCAAGCCTGGGTGATTCGGAGTTGTGCTGGAGGCATTACCTTGAGAGCACAATGATCAGCCAGGGAGGGGCCCACGGAGACATCATGCATAGTCTAAATCAACCTATAAAACACAGGTACCTAAATTTCAGCTGACTCGCCTGGATCTTATCCTGTGAGCTACCTGAGTTAGCTAAAATGTACCTGAAGTATACATTCATATTTCACCTGAAGTATTCATTTAAAATTGGCAAAATGTCCCTATGATTCACTGTGTATATTTGTTGGCCTCCATGTAGTTTACCAGTCATATTTACAAAAACTTTGTGATACTTTTTAGGCTTATAAGCAAACATCAGGGCAGAAAAAGTATTGAGAGACAAGCTGTCAGCAACTAGGTGTCTATTCATATTCAGCTACCAGTCTGCACTGAGTTGGCATCTTTAAAACAAGAGACAGTTTGGTTGCATTAGTCTGTTGGTATCTTTTACTTAAAAATTAATGAATCAAGTTTCTGAACTAACTGATTGCCTTCCTCCTTCCATTTCTGCTTTGATGTGTATTAGACAAACAGTATAAGGAGATAACAGTATTTTGTTTTCTTTTCACTATTCTCTTCACTATTGGAATGCTAGGTTCTTCTGGTGTTCACAGACTCGCACAGTCTTGACTATCTTAGAAAGTCAGGCCAAGCTATTCTTTTCCATCTCTGAATACACCTGCACAACCCCCATCACAGCCGATCCAGTTATGTATGTATAGACATTTACGAACGAACTGCATGTATACAGCGCATGTATTCCTCATCAATGCAATCAGACATGCATGCATGTTTGTAAGTAGAAAGATGATTCACTACTATGTCTTTCGATGTACACAAAGACTAACATCAATAAAAACATTAAGATACTAACTAAAACATTCTGATCCCTGAAGATAGGTAACTGTTGAACTAGCTGGAAAGTAGTCAGTTTTATAAAAAAATCAATTCACACTTTTTCATAACATTTTATCCTCTTACAATAAAATAGTTTTCAAAACAGTATCAATAGGTTACCATTCAATTTAACTTTTCTTTTACATCGTATCTCATTTAGGTGTTTTTTTTTTAAACAAAGCATTTCAATACCGATTTTGTAGTAAGGTCAGGTAAGAAGCTTAACAGTGATTATTGTCTGACAGCTTAATCTGTGCAGTCTTTTGTCAATTTTTCTAAAAGATATTCAGGCAGAGGTTCCACACAAGGAAAAGCAACGATTTTTAGACATCTAGCAACACATAATTTTGTTGAATTTGCATTTAAAAAATGTTAGTTTTTTTTTTAATTATGCCTGCTGGTTTCTATTACAATAGGCTTCCTGTAATGAGTCTCACCTAAATGTGATGTTGACTGTTACCACTGTGTTATGTGTCCTAGACTCCCATTTTTTTAAAATTCACAAAGATCTGTCTTTCAGTCTTTTACATATTTGATGCATATTACTAGACAGAATGCTATAGCACCTGGTTATAAAAATAGCAGTTTTCTTAAAGCTGATAACCGAGGGACATTTTGGGTCCTGCATAATTCACTCCTACATTATATATCTGATTTTATTACTTTGTAAGTGCTACTATCTTCAAAAAGAAGATTCATTTTACACGAACTGGAAAAAATATTTCCATTTTCTTATTAATTATGCATTTTTGAAAATCTAAATATACATAAAAATTAAAACATGGCAAAATACTAGGTACCTCATACAAAGTAATCACACCATACGTTTGCGCTGGCTCTCTCCATTGAAGAAAAATCTTCTCTTCAAAGGTACTCCCTTGAATAGATTCAAGTGGCACAGCACTCGGGACTAAAGGAGCAAAAAAAGGAACAAAAGCTGTTCTGAGAAAAATTTCAGGAGATACTCTGCTTAATATTTGCGCTGTTGAGGCATAAGACCAGTGTAGTTCAGGAGGAGAATGACTTATTTAACAAGATAGAACCATTAAGGAAACACACGTGTCACCTTCAGTGTAAGAAGGAACTAGTGAGCATCGCACTTTTCCTGTAAAACACTATTGATGAAAGAAAAGGACAAATCAGCTTTTTAGAAGGAACTAGGCGATATCTCAAATATAAATTCTTGTATTATAAAATCTATTTGTGATACCTACTTATCAACAGTATTACTGTCCTATAGTGAAAAATATATTAAAAATTCATATACGACATGGACAAGCATGGAAGTAACAAGGTATAGTTTCAACAGACTGAACTAGAATGGTTAGCTTGGAAAAATAAGCCACATGTTGCATGGAACAGCGATGCTCACTGACATTAGGCCTGAACCCTAAACAGGGTGAACATAAGGAAACTGAGAAGTAGCCAGTGAAAATCTGACATTATTAATTTTCCTTAAAGTCTCTTAATTTAGGAGAATGACCTATGAAGAGTCAGGTATGTCACAAGGTTCTGGTAACAGGTATGTCAACCGCTCTCAGGTACCTACTTCTGTTTCCTGTTTGTTCTGCAACAATTACCTTATCCCCAAGACAATCTCAACGCAGTTTTCAGAGAAGGAGATGTGCAAACAGCACATGGACATGTATCAGCTACTTTATTTCTGAAACAACACTTGCAATGGAATGTGGAAAGAAAATCCTGAAAAATGTACACAGGACTTGTGAGACAACAGGCATTGATGGGTTAGCACTTTTCCACAAACTACATGAGAAAATCCAGTTAAAGGGTAGACTCAACATCTTCCACGTGCTAGAGAAAGCAGGTGGTTGAATTAACTTCTCAGACCCCTTACTGAGATTTACCCGAATGCTTAAAGAATAGGAAGATCTGAAAGCAAGACACCCAGTGACTCCTTCCCGTTGCTAGGTCTGGTAGAAAGCTATCCTCCTCCTCCTCCTCCATGCTGTTGGTCTGGGAGTTCACACGGTTTGAGACTTCGTAATCACCTCTCCATAGCTCTCCGCAGAATCCCTTGCTCTACCAAGGGGAAGCTCCAAGGACACACGTGATGATTTCTGAACTACCAGTCCTGTATGGACCAGTAAAATTATGCTTTAGGGCAGCCTTAAGTCTGGGCACTAAACCTTGCTTCCAAGTAAGAGAGAACTGGTAAAACTCATTTGGAATCACAGGGTTAATGAATTATATGTAAAGTGAGAGGAATGAAATACAGTGTAAATAAGTTGGAAGTATAGCAAAGCACTGTGGTAACCCTCTAAAATTGTCTGAAGGCTATAAACTCTGAGCAGTTATGCCATAAGGTAGGTCAAACACTGGCAGAGGTTACCTAAAGAGGTTGTGGGATATCTGTCTTTGGAGATACTCAAAACTCAGCTGTACAAGACCTTGAGCAATCTGCTCTCACTTGATCTGCTCTGAGCAAAAGGTTGGACTAAATGAGCTCTGGAGGTCCCTTGCAACCTACATGACTATGCGAGTCAAAAAAAGATGATGATTATTTGGGTCAGTATACTCTGTTGTGTTACATTGAGATTTATGTACCTTACTGAAAGTGTATGGCATACTAAAAAGTTACAATTTTTGTTCAAGGTGTTCTCTCAACCACTGATGCTAGTTTTTAATAGGTCTTGGAATAACAGCAAGTTCCAGTGGGCCAGGAATAAGAAAGTATTATGCAAAATTTCAGAGAAAATCCATAAACAGCCCTGATAACAATCTTTAGCTCTGTCATCCTACAACTGAAGTGAATCAAAATTAGAGGATGACAGCAAAATTAATTCTAATTAAACCTTTTTTTTGTTAGCTATGCTTTGTCAAATCTGCTGCATTAGCAAGTATACATTCCTAAATTGTTTAATTTATTCCCTCATATATTTTGATTAGAAATTACTACTACACAAAACCAATATAGCGTATATTAAATGATTTAATAGGTTTAAATGACAGACTTCAAGTATTTATTATAAGAGGAACAAATCTACAAATCTTTCCAACATGTTTGCAGTAAATCTATCATTGATCTGTAATACAAAGCCATTCCTGTCCAGACTGCAGACGATAAAAATGGGAGGAGGACAGATCTGTTACATAAAGCAATGCTAGTCATTTGACAAGGTTTCTTTGAGTGGTATGCATTTTAAAATGGCTAAAAGCAAAGTCAAAAAAACTAAGGTACACTTGTAGAGACCCCTAAGAGGCTATACCTCAGCACAGTGTTCTGGAAAGGTAAAACTGATGCCTAGTCCACGATCAGTTCAACAAGGGAGTCCCATTTTGGTATCATAGCTAATAGCTCCACTAAGCTCTCTGCATGTACAACCACAACAATATCACAGAGCACTTAGGAGGATGGTATAACCTTTTCCTTCAATATTACTAGAGCATTACAGAGACAAAGTAGCCAATTCTGCTGTCTGCGCTTCCAGAAAAGACACTCACAAATTACTTTGTTGCTCAAAATAAAAAAAAGAGTTCTGAAACCCCCACGTTAATCAAAAATTACTAAAAGGGAATATTTATATACTTGAAAGTCCGTATGTGCAATACATTGTCTAAATGCGCAACTAACAGCATCCAGTGGTTGTAAAGCCAAAACTAGAGAAATTGAAACCACAAATCAAGAACAAATATTTCATGTTGAGCATACCACTCAGTAGAAAATCTTACATGAGGATACTGTGGACAACCACTTGAAATGTCTTTGAACTGATACTGGAACTTTTAAGAGGCAGAAGACAGTTCAAGCACAAGTCATGAGTTTAATGAAATTATTAAATGATGTGTGATGTTACAGGTTATGTAAAAGATCACTGTAACACTTTTAATGGACCCCTTACTGCCCTAAAACTGCTGAAGTTGGTGGAAAATCTGATACAGATTTTAGTGAAAGCAGAACATGCACTTCTATAGAAAAGTGTATTGACTATGAGGTAGTATCCATGCACACAGTATATGTATTTATAAATACAAAAACTCACCATCCTCATCAGTTTGTACTACAAGTTCTTGGCTTTCTTTTCGTCCTTCGGGATTCATTAGTACTAATTTGATGCTGACATTTGTGTATGGTGATAGATTAGTAATTGTGTGCTGGGGATGTGAACTTTCTGTATCCCAGCTTACTTCTTCTCTCACTTGCTCTTGCCCTCCAGCCTGGTAACGGTAGTGGACTGTGAGGTTGTATCGATGGCAACGTGTGACATTATATCCAAATGGTTCCCAGCAAATAGTGATTTGTCTAGATTTGATCTCCATAACCTCTAGTTTTCGTGGCCCACGCATTGGATCTGCAAAATTACCAACATAATTCTGGTAAGATTATTTATTCATGTTATAACAGTAACATGAGCAGTAAGAAGCTATACAGATCTATAAATATGGCACACAAGCAGAAACAGAAATTCATTGCTTTAACTCTCATAGGGCAAATGATAATAAAACTGTAGGTCTCTGTAAAAACAGGAAAAAAAACAGTGAGAAAAGGAGAGAGAAGTGTCTTTGATAAAAAAATGAAAAGCAAACAAAATACCAGAAAGTTTTTATGCTGAAACTCCAACTGCATGACACGATTTAAATGACGCTTACTTTTTTACATATCTGTCGCTTGCAAAAAAATAAATATGTCGAATTCTTAAAAAAAATTACTTTGTGTTAACACTTCTTGGAGCAAAAACCTTCACAAAACAAGTATCTAGAAAGAAATGGTAATTTTAATGAAAACTTGCAAATACCTGGTGATATTCACTCGGGACTGTCTATACAAAGAAAAAGTGTTACGTTGTTCTTCAGCCATTTTGTATTCATTCATTTTTAAGTTAGACTGAATGCAATTACTCAATCTACTTGGCCAGGACATTAAGTTAATATTTCAATTCCTTTAAAATAGCCCATAGGGTTCTTTTCCCATAAACATTAGTTGTTAATAGCTTCCTTTTTTTTTTTAACCACATCTAAAATAAACAGTGCAAATGCCTTAGCTGGTAGTAGTGGTTTAGCAAAGAATCAAACGAAATGACAGGAGGCACATCAGCCAATATCCTCCCGCATCTGAGCTTTCCTAGAGACCTCCCACTTGATAACCAGACATAAATCACATCTAACAAAATCATACCAAATAACTTATGGCTATCTATAAGAACCGAAGACTGTGGTTGATGAAGCTAAATTTTCTTGAGTCCTACTGGTCGCAGCAACTGAGATAGAAAAGTGAATCCAAATTTCCACCATATTACAACAAAACCACTGAGTTGACGCACCCCCACATTTTCAAAACACTGTAATTAGTCGCGATATTATACATATTTAGCAATAATCTGGGTTTTTTTTTTCGCATTGGAGCCCTCAGCAAGATTAAAGACAGTGTCTGGTTTTATCCACTGCTTCACTAGTTAAATGCTTAGCAGACTTTTAATGAGCTAGAAGCCTTTTATACGTAAACAAATTAATATGCAACTTCCTCTTTTATGTTTATTAATCAACATGTCTTCACTAGGAATGTTCTGAACAATTTACACAGGATTTAATCTTTTTACTTTTTAATAAAATCCCTGCATGCTTGAAATATTTGTTCAAAGATGTTATTCATCTTTACTCCTTGAAGAAAAGGTGTTAAGAAATTGCTTGTTCTCTCTAACATCTACAAAGCAGGGTATTTTTTTCCTCTTTTAAATCCTCCCACTTCTTTTTTTATTTTAGTTAATTGCCACTACCCAACAGTGTTGATCACCAGTACAGAATATTTGCCACTTGGTGACAAAATGGCAAATAAAACAAATTCAATCACAGATATAATCCTGGTCTCCTTTCTAGTGACCAGACTGAATGGTAAAAATGTCCTCCCCAAGGATAAATTAGTAGAGAGCCATTTACCTGCTTCCATACTCAGATACCCCAGGTAAGAATCCTGGTGTTCGGGGTGTTTAGGATATTTTCTGTTGCTACAACAATTAAGATTAAAGAGAAGCAAAAGTCAAAGACTGGCAAGTCCTAAGAGTTTCATGTCTTCCTCAAGCATTCATTTCTGCATAATTCAGACATAAATTTCATGAAAAATGAGTTTTCTTTTTTTTTGGTTTCATATCAGCTTCTAAGCATTTCCTCATTTAGGTGAGACTGTGAATAGCAAAGGACTTGATGGGTACTGTGTAACTGTAATGTTATCTGAACGGGCTGAATAGGACTAGAAAATCAGCAAAACTGAGGTGACCCTGACATACAACATTAAGCAGTTGAACGAAGTTCCTAGCGGCAAGAATACGGAACAGTCTGTTAGTTCCGTAGTAGGCACATCAGGAAATTCACAGGGGAGCTGAGAAATCATTTTATTAGAGACATAAGACTAATTCGCAGCATTTTAAAACTGAAATTGAGTGGCTGTACAAAAAAAATGGATCAAAACTTCTCCAGATTTCCGCCCAGGAGGAAGATACTCTTATGTCACGTTAACTTAATAAAAAGTACAAGTTAGCCCTCTAGTTAAATCTTGAAGTAATTGCTATGAGAATGACAGACACATTTTCACTTCTAACAAAACAGGCAAGGGAAAAAAGAGATTAGATCGTAAAAGATGAAGACAATACAGCTTTTGTTGATATTCATGGGATTAAGCTGATCAAACAAGGCAAATACCCTGGTTGCTTTGCTTCCTGACTTGATTCTGTAATCTACAGTATCTGATAGCTACGCAGCTCATACCTGGTTTTCTTACCACTCATTCAGAGATTATGCAACTGATAGGGCCCTAAGGACCCCCCTTCATGGGGTAAGTGTAGCGTGTCAATCAGCCAATGCATCAACCAGTCAATGACAGCACTTCGTGGAAAGAAAGGGAGAGGCAGGATATACAAAGTCCTAGGACACAGCAGAGAAAGACATATAAAGAAAAATACAGCAAGATCTTATATGACACATTAGGTGGGACAACCACTGGTTTATGGAGGATGTCCACTGAGAAAGAGAGGCTGAATATTCCAAAGAGATTTGTCCATGAAAGAGCCTCTGAAAATATAAGCCTGTACTCCAAAGAATTTACCCACTTTGTGTCCTCAACTTCACTTTTAAATTCTCAGAATGGACGTGGTAAGTGGAATAGATGATGCTTTATTATTTCTTTCATCAGAAAAACCTAATTCCTGAAGTACCACTACTTCTTTGCTTTATTTTATTTTTCTTTCCAATACCACACTTTTTTCTTTTATCAGATATGACTTCATTACAGACCTGTATATATTAGTTCTCATCTGCTCTATATAGTTTGGTTCTCAGTCATAACAGATCTATACACTTCAAGTACAGGACAATTTTTGGTTAAATGTAGTTAATTCATACAGCAAGCAGGAAAGAGAAACATGTCTACTTTTAACCAAAAAAAAAAGGCTAAGTTAACAATGGAGATTTGGGATTAAAAAACATGTGTCTCAAAACAGACACGAAAAACAGCAGTTATTGCAACAAAAGATAGAAAAAGAAGTTTCCATTTGATCAGGTTAGTACTGGGCTTTCTCTGGAGGTACTGTTTTATACTTCAGAGGAAACATTTAATGTGATATGGTTCTGAGAGCACAGTACATCGCTTCCAGTACACTAGAAAGTATATGAACTCCATCAAGAAGGACGCAGGATACTCGGAGAAAGAAACCTGCTAAGCAACACAAAACGAATGACAGCTCATGATTATGGTTTAAAAGGGAAAGCTGAATTAATTACCAAAGCATGATGACTTCATTTCGCCGATTTTATTTTCCAGAGGATCTTTTTATCACTTTCCCATAGTAAGTTCCCAACTTCAAGTGAAAAAGTAAGCATTCTATAGAGATGCTGCTGTTGTGCTCATGAGACTTGCACTAACTATTCATGCAGTACTTGAAGGTTGTCATGCTAGCAATGGTCTGCTGCTGTTACCTTGCATCCAGTAAGGTAAGTCATAGCTACATAGAGAAGTATCATTTCACAGTGCTAATCACACCTGAAATCCCATTTTTCAGAGTAGAAGATGAATAAGGAGATTAATTCGCCATACTGATTATATTATATGCAACACATACACCTCATACCACAACAGCTATTCGTTGAACCTTTGTTCTTTCTGTACTTGGTAAAGGCCCACCTGCAGGGAGGTTATACAGCCAGACCTCTCCACTCACTCCGCAGTTCTCTAGATGAACCGAGCCTCTGTTGCTTCTCAGCATTCCAGCTATTCTCTTATGCCTCACTGGTACGAATCGTGAGGAGAATGGGGAAAATAAGGCCTACTAACTCTTAAGAGAAGAGGTTTTCCTCCCAAAGGAGCAGGCTGCCTGTCATGCCTGAAGCTTAGCCAGGTAGCTTTCCTCGTTCCCCTGCTGGCGCCTGCAGCGTTTTTCATCCTGCTCTCCTTCTGCCTGCATCAGCAGGGTATCAAGCAGCGAAGTCTGACAGTTGCAGCTCTGACCTGAGGGACCACCAAGCCCCGTTCTAGCCCCTGGCACTTTAGCATCCCATTTAATCGGCGATCTTGACTCCCTCTCTGCTCCTCTCTGTCTTCCCGAGAATATGGAGCAGAGACTGACAGACAGGATCAATTTCCACTGCAGCTGCAATTCACAGCTCATTTCTCTGGAACTTTACACTTTACCTCTTACCACAAGTACAGTGCTTTTTCAGAAACTCAATTTCAGAATCACAGATACATTTAAGTGTATTTTTAGCATCCTGTCATTGATCATCAAAACTTGGGTTCAGAATGAAAACTCAGACTGGACGTTTTGTCTTTTCACCACAGACTGCACAGACCTACTGAAATAAGAGATGAAGGAATGGCATGGTGATTTTCTGCCACTCGCTGATACTCTAGCAGCTGCAGACATCTGGGATGTGTTAGGTACCATTAGAATGACATCTGAACAACAGCAATGAAGAATTTGCTTCTCATCTAGGCAAATTGTTAGTGTGGTTTAGCTCTGTAATCACAGCTCTTGTGATTTAAATTCCAGATTGGACTCTATCGTCCTTCCACAGGCAGTAAAGGATGAACAGAACAAGAAAATGTAAAAGTTCAAGATGAAACTTGCATCATCTGAGATTTAAGATATTATCCACTACAGCTCCTTTAAACACAAAATTTAACTAATTATAATCAAATGTACAGGCTTTGTCACAGATTGCCTAAGCAGTCTTGTTCAAATTACTTAACATCCTTTCACACCAATTCCCTCTGAGTAAAGTGGGAGTCATAGTACTGTAACATCAGTATCAGAGGGTATCGGATATAATTTCATGAACGCCTGCAATGAACTTGCGTACTGCAGTGATGGAGACCACAAGCACACACAAACTTTAGACTTGATTCCCCACACTATGTCAGGGCCGCATCTGATTCAGCGGACTATTTGAGACATGTCATTTGTTTCAAACAAGGCTTCTTGTGTTTTAAGTCAAACACATGCTTGAAGAGTTCACCAGCACTGGTAAAAGCGATCAGGCTGCCAGTGCACTTTACTGAATCACAAATACCTTCCAGGGGAGAACAAAACAGAACAGCTGAGGAGGAGACACGGGAAGTTCACTTTTCCCCACAGAGAAACTACAATATTAAACACCAAAGCATTTTTTAACAATGAAGATTACAACTCTTACTATATATACACTTATGCACACCATATTTTATCTGTATTTCTCTTTACTTGGTAAAACCCCACCTGCAGATGTTATAAAGTCAGACTTCCCTACACACTCTACAGTTCTTCAGATAAGCAGACACTCTGCTGCTCCTCAGTAGTCTAAATATTACGTTAAGCCTCAGGGGCACAGATCACGAGGTAATGAAATATCATTTCATCCACAGGGGTGAAATATCGTTTCATCTATTGGGGAACAGACTATATGTCTCGTGAGACAGCTGCTGTAAAGTAACAGTGTTTCTTTTGTTTATAGAAAACAAATCTCAAGACTTCTACATCTACAGTCAACACCAAACAAGAAAGTAGATAAAATATTTTATTTGGCTTGTCCTTATTTTATTTGATTCATTATCCAATCTACACATGACTGCAAACAATTTGAGACTGTTTGCAAACTTGGTCAGACAGCTTTGTGAAAGATCACATGTAACCTCTTTGAGGTCTTCAACAACAGATTGAAGTTCAAAAACTGCTTTTCTTTGCTCAAAATACTATGTGATTTATCAAATCTGGTAATAGATCAGGGTTTTCTGAATCCTGTTTTGCCAAAAACTGCAGAGTGCAATAAGGAAAGAGACAATGGGCAATATTTTAGGTGGTATAAATTCACAGCTTTTTAACAAATTTTTATTTAGGTCAATAAAAACACATTGGTTTTACACAGCTGCATCTCAAATCCAAAGCAGCAGTCCAGTTTGTCAATATTATAAAATGCTTTGTGGTTAGGACTAGAGAAACAAAAGGGGCACTTCACCTTGATGACTTTTCACACTGTCCATTATTTGGGTTATAAAAGAAAGGAATCAATTAAAGAGGAGTCAAACAAAGAAAAAAAGGGACAAATGACTCATAAAATGAGCAAAATCAATCCTGATATTACGTTGCTGATGTCATTGCCCTGCTGAGTCCAATCATTTTGAAGTGAAACCAAACACTAAGCTACACGAAGCTGTGGAAGATCCAGAAACAACCCCTGGAGTAAAGAGAGGCACATTATAGGTTCGTCATCTTACTCATCTAAGACCACAGCATATTGTGGCAGGAAGCAAAAAATGTTAAAAGCAGCCAAGAACAATCATAAACTTGGAAAAAAACATGAAACTTTGGTTTCATCTGGGATATCTCTACTTCCTTTCACGTAGCAGCCACGGATATTGATAGCAACAGTTACTAAGATTATTTAGGTAAAAGTAAATGACCATAGAAGATACCCAGCATTTGCTGGAAAGATTTCAAGTTATGGTATTTAAAATTCTTATCAATCCTTCACTGTTACTTGCTAATAGCACTCTGAAAAGAACACATCCCTCCTTCTGCAAAAATAGATGCCTCCCACAGAAAAGCAGCACTTCTATCAGTCTTTTAAATGTACTCCCTGACACTTTAAAAAATGCCGGGATGCAAGCCCTGCAGAGCTTCAGCACTAATGAGAGAAAGAACTATGAGACAGCAAAACTGAAATGATAGTCACCTGCAATCCAGAAAAGGAAGGAACAATTAGTTTTATATATATCTACTATATGCTGAAAACTGGACTATGCCTGTTTTTCTTTGAGTAAATTCTGGAAAAAAGGCTTCTTTTTAATTTTTTTTTTTTACATTTTCTTCTTTTTAAATTATATTCTTTTAATTGTATTCATTTGTCTTCCACAGTCAAAATGCCAGTGAAGAAAGATGAACACAAGGGTGTATGTACCATAAATTTATCAGGATGCTAACTTTGAGCACTAGCCTGTTGCGGACTTAAGAGCACTGGGGGGCAGGAGTAAGATTCCTCCATACATTTCTCCCCAGCACCTTTACTAACGTGATCAGCATCCACAGTGTCACAATGGAGAGAAGGTGTCAACAGGACAACACTTAAGTATAAAAAACACATCTTGGGGCAATCCCCCTGCAGATAGTTTCCCATCTCTAGGCTAAACCAGAACTTCAAGATTCCCAGTTTCGGCATGTGCTCATACTCAGCCTCTTTTTCCTGCCAGAGGTGCCAGCAGCCTAGCTGCCTAGATGCCTACGTACCTAGCAGAGCTGCCCAGCCAGAGAAAAGTTAGCATCTCCCAAAATACCCTGTTGTCAGTAAGATTATAGCTAACACCATTCTTCTTCGGTGTGGAACCAGATGCAAGACCATGCTTCCCCTGATTTTGTCATACCATACACTTCAGAAGTATTGTGTAGTTAAACCTTATGTATCTGTATGAGGTACGACAGTAGCCTTTCTACTAGTTTACATACAAATGAACTGAAGCTCAAAATAAATTATATATCTGCTCAAGGTTACAAAGCATCAGCAAAAGTCGTGGAATCCTAATTTTCAGTCACATTTCTAACCCATCAGAACATAGCACTCAATACATCTCTCTGTACTTTGTGGACATAACTGGTTAGTTCCAAAATGTGGGAGCTCAGAAAACAATCAAATACATATTCACAGCTCACAGCAGTAAAATGAGCAGGCCAAGTTCTTAAAATGAGCCAGCATGAATCCTCACCCACTTTTCAAATTTAAATGTGAGATATAGTAGAGGTCTACTTTTTCCCGGAAGGATCATAAGTACTAAAATAAGATTACCACTAGGAGAACTAATTTTGAGATTTTTCTAGGTGAAAAACAAGTTAAAAACATACGAATTTTTGGGAGAGAACCACCATGTTTAGCCAATTATAGAAGATGTATTGAAAGTACATTCTAATAAGCATCCAAGACATGAGCTCACCACTTGCAAAAAAGAAGCGCAGGTGTTGCTTGAAACCAGATACAGCATTGGATTTAAGCTTTTAGTAACATACTACTACAAGCACTGGATACAGAAACATGAATGAGTGATATAATCCTGCATGAGACAAGTTTCCTTAACTTTTTCCTCTCTACTCCAATTCATGGCTACACACATCCTGTAAGGCCTACATCTCCTGGTTGACATTCACTGTTGCAAAGTACATTGGTCTCATCATCAAAAACATTCTTTTAATCATTAATAACACCCTTTTAAAGTCAGTAATATTTTAAGTGTTAGTTTCTATACAAGGTTTTCTTTCATGAGAGAGCTGATGTGAACTTTTCACTTTATAGTAAAATTTAAATCTGAACCAATGTAAATTGAATCTAATATTTCTATATGTTGACATTTTATAGGTATACTCTGAATGGTGAGTCATTTAAATTCTAATATATTTAAATAACGAATGAAAGAAAAAGATCATTCGATATATTTTTGTCAAATTACCTACATTACTTGATTACTCCTCCACAATCAAAATCAGATTTTAAGTATGAATGATACAAACAAGATTACACTCCGAATCTGCAACAGAGATTTTAGTTACTTGTTTAAAATGACATACCTAGCTATTCAGTAATCACTTTATAATAACCCCTTTCATTTCTAAATCTACTTAGCCATCAGCCACTAGTGAGGAAAATGCTGGCAGTGGTTTTTACAACTACACATTAGTTTTACATTTCATGACAAGGTAATTCTAGAGAGTTCGAAAGACAGACAAGCATGTGTTTTTAAGGTTTTCTTTCTTTTGCATGAAGGAAGCACACATCTAACTGAGAAATGAAAAATAAAGAGTGCAGACATATACTTTTCACTTCACACATATGGCAGTGACAATTTATCCCAGCTTCACCCCAGGAACCTCTGTGAATATGTAAATCAACAAGAAATAAAAGGTTGTGACAGATACCTCTCAGAAAAATTAATACGGTAAGACGGCAATCAAAGTGCCTATTTCTGGTAGATTTTACCTTTGGTAAATCTACCTTTGGTAGGTACGTGGATCAGAATGATCTTTGAGGAAAATTATGTTGCACTTATTGTCCCCCTTGACCGAATCTATCACAGGCGTTTAACCCTTCCTCTGAGTTGATCACATGGCTGGTTTAGTGCCCCTTCCTATCACATGTCCACCCTATGTTAACTAAGCAGATGTCATTATCTCCCGATCTGACAGAGAGATGCGTTTAACCAAACACATACCTCCACACCTGTGGCACGCTTCAGAAGCTGGCACAGGTAGCAGACTTCTAGACCAATTTACACAGCCTGCAGCCCAGATGCTGCTCATATTTGAGCAGCCGCGGGCAACCCAAAGGAAGCTGGAGGTCTGAGGAACTGCACTTGTGGCCACCTGACATACCTCCTTCACACGGTTACGACGCAACAGTATTTTCTTTACTGAACATGAAACCATCTGGTAATACAGGCTCAATACAGAAACTTTCAGACACAGTAAGAGATGGTGCAGGTGGCTGGCTCACAATTAAGCATATTCATGAATACAACAGACACCATTTGCCCATGCAACATGAACAGGTGTAATGGCATTAATGTAACATAGGCTTTTCTACTCAGTGGTCAAAAAATGGGAACTCAGGAGAAGAGCATAAACATTTAGAAGTTCTGGTGTGAGGAAAAAATCTTTTTTATGGTCCATTTTCCTGGAAATGGCTGGAATACATCTACGACATTGCAGTACGGCAAATCATTCCCTTCATACACTAATACAGTACATTTGTTTTTGTACAGTAAATGCCCCAATCACCTTCTAATTCTGACTAATATTAATGGCAAAGCACACACTGTTTGCTCTGTTGTGTGACACATTAGTGTTCTGAACTCACTAAGTTTTATGGTACAGCTTCCTGAGTTACCCGTGAAGTCAATTGGAGAAAAGATAAACCATTGCGTAAATTAGTGAAGGTTTCAGCTGCTCAGTACCCACCATGAAAGTAGAAGCCCAGAGACTGTTTATTATGTTGCGCAAAGGAATAAATGGGCAATGATGTTTCATAGATCAGTCAGAATAAGATGTAGCAGCGAGTTCTGGTTATTACTGTGGCCTATTGCTACTGACAATTCACATTAATTCAGAGCTGTTATGTACAGCAGTGTTAGCTAAATTGGGGATTGAGAACAGGCCTTTATTGAACCCAGATGACAGGAAAACATGGTCATATAAATCTATGTAAAAGAGAAAATGCCACCAATCAATGTTACTCGTCTGAAAAGAATATTTACCATTCTTTCTAATCTGACATGTGCAATCAACCCTAACCAAACGATGCAGAGCGAGATCAGTTTTGACAAATAACTCACAAATGCATAAACCTGATAAATGAATCCGATTCTCTGTAACAACTGGTAAAAGAAATTTTGAACTTACATACTTGTCAAAAGCGAACAGTGTATTCTGTCTTCCTACTGCACTACTATGTGCTAACTACTACTAACACGCAAGTAAAATATTAAATGAGAAGTATTGCAAAGCTGAGAAGATCATGTTTAAATTTGTTCTTTCTCCCAACAGAACCTACTGTGTAACTTCCAGTTGGCCTGGGTACAGCCTTTACCTTTCCTCAAGTTAGGCCCTTCCTCAGGAATCTTCCCGGAGCTTCACGCAAGCCTGAGGAACTACTAGCTACTGAGTAAATGAAGGCGCATTTTCACCCATCAGTCTAAACTACCCTCTTTGTCTACTGTCGGTAACTAATAAATTTGGCCTCAGTATCAGTTGCAACATTGAACTCTGATTCCTTTCTCAAGCTAGCGCAAACAAGAACAGTAGTTTACTTAGACTTTCTTAACAGAAGCAAATTACAAACTTCTCCTATGCTATCCACGTAACTCATCAAGTTTTGGATGTTTTAATGTACAGAGACATTAGAACTGACATAAATGTTACAGGTCAGGTAATTTTTGGTTTTTATGTGTATCAGGCCACCTTGCAGGAAAGGAATTTCTTGTTGATTATCTTTCCTGTTCAAAAACTACACATAATGTCTTTACATATTAAAGCACTTGAAAAGTACCTACATTAAGATTATACACCACTGACTTCGTTCGCTGAATACACTCAGCTTTTTTTTCTCTGCTCTGTCACAATATCTAGAAAATTTCTTAAAAAACACCCCCTAATTGCTCC
Source organism: Opisthocomus hoazin (assembly GCF_030867145.1). Classification (NCBI taxonomy): domain Eukaryota; kingdom Metazoa; phylum Chordata; class Aves; order Opisthocomiformes; family Opisthocomidae; genus Opisthocomus; species Opisthocomus hoazin. Next base: position 59,116,389 of record NC_134416.1, on the reverse strand, counting down.
CTCTCTGGCAAATGTCTTTGCATTTTCCTTTGACAGCTGAGTTATTTGCCACCAGCGTTCTCTGCTATACCATTCCCTGTAAAAGGCAAACATAAGAAAACATGCTTGCCGACGAAGGGAATTTGTACTGTTCTACCGTACTACGAAATACAGCGGAAACCAGCCCAACCTTGCTTCTGACACATTGGTAACACGGAAATACACTTCCAGTGGAGGAGGATGGAGAAGAGCTGGGAAAAAATGGGTAGAGTGGATAGTAGACTGCTTCAAAGTTTATTCACTTTTTCTTCTTCAGATTTAACAGAGTCCTCACACCCCCACAAAAATGTATATATCTAGGACTTTGATGTCTGCCTTGGATAGAGAAATCTATGATACTACTGATAAAAAGAGTAGACAAAGGAATACAAACACAGAATAAAGAAGAACGTATGAAAATAAACATGCTCTTGTGTAATGTGTATCACAGGTTAATTAAGCCTGTGTAGTTTATTTCCTTTAAGCCATGCTTTATTTCCACACATGGTCTTGAGCCTGTGTTGTTTATTTCCTTTCTCCAGCCATAAAGATTAATCATTTATCAGGACTACATTTCCCTACGTTGCCTGCAGCATCCCCTGCTTTAATTGCTACAGGTCACTTTGCATTCGGCTATGTCCTTCTGCTTCCTTCCTCTCTGCTAAATTTGATCCTGTCAAATGGATTAAAGAACGTGTGCATTTATGCCAGAACCATAACTGACATGGAAGAACACAAAGCAACCATCATATATTCAGGAAAGTAGAGGTTATGGGAGGCTGCTGAAGTACTTGTGATCCCGAGCGAAGGAGAGGGGCCAGGACCAGATTACAGTTTCACTGGTCAAAGACAGGCAGCTGCTTTACCGTTGAGACATAAGCCAGCTCTGCAGGTCACTCAGGAGCCCTGGATCACAGTTTTACCACACAGCTCAAGGAAAACACAGAAGAGGTGATTGGTAAAATTCCACCAGAACTAAGCTGGTGTGAAAAATTACAGAGCTGCGTATGACAGCAATTACATAAATCTGAAAACTGTCTGATTCTATCACCAGTGACCCACGACTCAAAGTCCATTAAGCATTGTTTTTTTCCAACTGAACTGAACTAATGGAAAATAATTGCTACTCTGAAAAAGGTCATACACAAAGCAATAAAAAAACAAGTGCTATACAGTCACTATTTATATGTTACTCTAATTTGAATTTATAAATTGCTGACATCTGTTATAAATCATGCAGTTTTCTTCCAAGAACAGAAGTTTCTCATCACAGGCTTTCCTCTGTCTCTATCACGATTATGAAAGTAAAAAATTCAGGATAATAATTTACATGGAGTTTGTGGATTGCTCAGGTTTTCATCTTTAAGGGTGCTTTTCACTACCAAAACTGGGAAGAAAGTAAAAAGGAAGCAAAAAAAACCCCAAAACCCAAAGGCATAAAAAGCAACAAGAGCATACAACAGCCCAAAATCAGCAGCTCCCATAGCTTCTGATCATTGAATAGCCACAGAGGTGTCCTTATTTAAAAGTTAAAATAAAGTTTTAAAATAGTTTAATTTTAGAAAATAGGAAATAACGAGAAAGATACAAACCACACATTTCAAGTATCAAAATCTGCATTTGTGAGATAGGAAATGTAAGCTCGTGTTTGCAACTAAGAATTGCGCCAAACAAGATGGTGACAGCAGACGAGCTGCTGCTTTTGCATTTGCAGAATGGTTTAGGGGTCATCTCTTATAATCTTGAATTATGATGATGCTTATTTTTTTTGTTAGTAATCTACATGCACATAAAAATGGTTTGCTGGATTTAGTACACACATGCACACAAAATCTAGAAATATTCATATAATGCATACCCAAGTTCAGCAAGAAGTTTCTCAACTACTGAGCATCTGCTTTGTAGTTATGTAAGCCTGCCAGTAGCACAACTCCATTTTAAACTACATTGTGTTTGTAGGAGGAAATAATTTCATTGACTTGTAAATGGGATTGTGACATTCAGAACTCAACTTCCAACAGTTACTCTGAAAATGTGCAAAGTAGCCATTAGTAAGATGTTATAAACATTAATTGCTTGTTGTACTAGAAGGTGCAAACACTCTCCCATGAGGCCTTCCTGACTGGATCTCAAAGGACAACTGAAGAGACAAATTGGAAAAAAAAACTGACAGAAAGATGATGACAGAGACTTCAAGTCAACAAAAGCTCATCTGGTCACTTGCCCGATTCAACCCGTCAGCTGAAGTCCATGTGGATCGGTATTACTCACACAGCTGATAGGGCTTGGTGGAAAGATCGCCGTACCAGGGCAATCAGAAACCTCAGCTCATTTTCTGGCTTAGGCACTTGGCACGGGAAGATTGTAAAAATCCCACTCATCACCTCAGATTTGAATAACTAAATCCTCTGTTTGTAAAGCACCTTGATATTTATGGTTCAGAGGTGTTATATCGGAAGAAGACATTACTACTTCTTCAGTATGCTCTGAAAGTTGAAAGGAAAGCAACATGAAAGTCAGGGCGTCTCGAGCTATCCCACTGCTGAGGACACTCACCAATTCACACAACTGCGCTGAAGCTAAATGTACGCGGTAGTCTGCTTCACTAACACATGACTTCAGAAACGCCGACAAACTGCTGTCAGGGAAGGCAAGCGCTTAATTCAAGACAAACAGGTGAGTTAGGACGATGCCCAGGCGCTGGCAGGGGGTCTGCGGGGTGGCCTCTGGAGGAGCAGCCAGGGCTGCCCCGTGCCACTAACTCACCACAGGGCATGGCTGTGAGGGGGGGGAATTCTGTTGTTTCGATTTGTCTTTGTTTCTCACTACCCAAACGTATTTCATCTGGAAATAAATAATTTTTCCCCAAGTTGAGCCTGTTTTGTCTGTGATGGTAACCAGTAAGTGATCTCCCTCTCTCTACCTTGACCCATGAGCTTTTCCATCTTATTTTGGCCCCCTGTCCTGTTGAGGAGGTGGAGTAAGAGAGCAACTGGGTAGGCGTCTGGCAGCCAGAGACAGCCAAGGCCAACTAACCACAGATGGCTTCAGTATTTCGAATATTTAGGTTGGATGCAGGTACAACTGAGTGTTCCCAGAATGAAGAATACAGTATCAAGATCTCAGTAAACAGCAGACTAAGAGAGACAAAAAATTCTGCACTAAACAAATTTTTTTTGGTTTAATTTTTGATAAATTCACAGTGTATTAAGTATTGGAGCAGAAAGCGATCGCTCTAAATCGTATCAGTGCTAGCAGCATGTAACCATGGTAATTAAAACAATATTTTTTTAGAAAATTACAAAAGACTATTCTTGACATATAAAAAGGAAATATGCAAGAAAGAACATCTTTCTTCTGATAACTACACTTCTGTAAGTCTGCAAAATTATTAAAGACACAGACATTTTTTACTCCTGCTAAATAGTTAGTTAGATTTGCTACAGAATAATTATTTTAATTAAGAATTAAATTAAACAGGGAGTTTGCATGGACAGAACTTTCAAGAAGCCTTAAAGCACATTACTGTTAGGCCTCTGAGAAAATATTTTGACCAGGGTTTTCCTACTCCTTAGTTATATGGGGATTTCACTACCTTAATGCTATTTACAAGTATTCCAATGCAGAAGCAGCTCCCAACTGGAAAAAAACGCACCACCAAACCCAGAAAAAATCAGGCCTTTTCAGAGTTAAAGCAGAAGGTGCTCACATGACAGCTCAGAAGCATTTAAGTCCACTTCAGCCCTTCCACTGAACATTGCATCTAATTTCTACTACTGTTAAGAATATAAGTGAATAGGGGTTGGACTGGTCCCTCATGATGCAGTCCTTGCTTATGACAGAAGAAAAAACTCAGTAGGCAACAGCATGGAACCACTTAAGCGGTAACTGATATAATGATGTTTAGCATGCTACAAAAGCGTTGTTGATGTAACTTCACTGATCTGAGGCTTCTTCTAACACCGGCTTGTGCAACCAACAAAAAAGGCACCATTCTTAGATGTGTTACAGATGTTCAATACGGCCACACAAAAAGCACTGGAGAAAATCAGGTTTAAATTACGAGCTAAAACGAGAGAAGAAAAATCCTTCTACAAGCCCAAGAGTAGCTGCTTTCTATGTGAATACACGAGTGAATTCAGCCACTGCGTAGCCGTATGTGTGGCTGTCACAGCCAATCTTCTGTAGCCCAGTACCCTGAGGAAAGATCTGCAAGTTCAGAAGACACGCATCCTTTGCCCTCTCCCGCACGCTGCAGCACAGCAATGCCCCACAGAGAGAGCCTTGTGGTGCACAGGGATCCCTGTAGTGGCTTTCTGCTACAGCAATGGGACCTTAAAAGCTCCCAGCCATACCTGAAGCCCATTAGGGAACACAGGCTAGGAAAGGCAAGTTTTGCCTTAACAGGACAGGACTGTGGATAAATACAACTGTAGGTGGAAGAGGTAAGACAGACAAGTCTCACGCGCTCTGAAGTTTCCCGTCAAATATGAAACTGTCACCCAAACTCAAAATACGACACTGTTACTAACACCAGGAGGTTGGAGCATATAAGGTTAACCTCCTATCATATTCAGGGAACTTGTCATCCCTCCCACTTAGGGTTGTGTTTGAACATGCGCATGCCCCAGCAGAGATGGTCACCACAGGATTACCCTGTACCCCTGGGCACGTGCCCTGTATCGTCATTGACACAAAGTCCTATGCTTTGGAGGCATCCCAAGAATTTCCATCCTTGCTGTCTTGCTTCCTAAGTATCAGGTGTAGTAAAAGCTGCTGGCTCACACAAACAGGAAAACACACTTTTGGTTTTCTTAATTTCTCTCCGTTGCCCTTGGCAAAATGCAATAAGAAGTGGAGAGCGGAACAAAGACCCCAGCTATTCTCAGCTGCCTCTGGGAAGCGCAGAGTACCCACCACAGACAGACACGTAATGGGATAATGAGGGAGCTCAAGGATGCTGGAAACCTTTGGTTATTCCTGTGGCTGTGCAAAGATGCGTAGTGAAAGCTTCAAGTTAACCAGACTGCCTGATAAGAAGCAGAAGTGCCAAATGTCTCGTCAGAAAGCCTCTTCTCAGTACCAGTTGATAGTTTAATTTAGCAGATTCAGGGCACATGAAAAACTGTGGAATAAAGACAAAGGCTGTTTATTTAAATTAGGCTGTGGCTCAAAATGTCACCTGTCACTAGAAGGAAGCACTATATGTCAGTGTTATAGATGCAGGACCAAAACAGGTAGTGTTTATGTGTGCTGTGCAATGCCACACTACATATTTGTAAGAGGGCTTTAAAAAGACAAACAAAAAGCTTAAAAAGCTGAAATTCTTATTATGGAGTTTCTGCCTTCTGGCAGAGGGAAGTCTAAAGCATGGTTATGACATCTATTTTTACAGTTTATGCCAAGTCACCACTCCAAACTTTATCTAGATAAATTTGCAGTAGCAAGTTTAAAAACATAGAAGTTAGTTACAAATGACAGAACAAAGCCTAGGAGGCTTCTGGCAGCTTCACAGCCATTAATCATGACCCATATATAAAAGTATTCCCCGTGAATTCACATAAAACAAGGCAATAATTCCATTTACCTTTTCCAATGACACGAACAAATGACTCAGGATTCAAACCCATTGTTTATGATGCTGCTTGAATCTCTCAGTATAAGTAAAGTCTAATGTTTATAACTACAGACACATTATTCCTTACAGTATGTTCAGCAGACCATAGGATTACCTACATAACTGTGTATTGTTGAAACAATTTTACCCTTGGTACAACCAAAAAGCTATTTAAAACTACAATAAATATACCCATTTGCTTCAGCAGAATTTGCAACTTCTTTCAGTATTTAAAAATGGAAACAGTTATCCTGATCTCCATGTAGAACTATCCCTTAAGATGGAAACATATGGACAACAAAACGAATATAGCAATAGCAAGGAGACAAAAGAAATAGGTGCGTGAAGGCTGTCCTACATATACATGAAATACTTTACTCTTGCCTAAGGCATTATCCGTAATGTCCTGGAATAAAACTCCTAAGAGCTGGTTTGAGCTTTCTACATTTCCTTTAATGAAGAAGAACGAAAAAGAGCATCTGCAACTTTCTGAAGGCAATCTACCAAAATCACTGACTAACACAGAGCTCTGTGTATAGCACCCAGTGACAATAATAAAGATCCCTGTACAAACAAAATACCATTATAAAAACATAATCATCAGAAAAATGCCAGACAGTATCACAGACATCACTGAAAATCTTGAATTCCTTTATTTAGTTACAAAATGTAAAGAACTTTATTGGGTCTCAAGAAAGCCACAGAAGTACATAAAGAATGTTGGTATCAATCTGAGTGCTCTTGTGGTTATCTTGTGTATGCCTTTAGCACTAAATTTAGAGGAAGGTATAGCTGTTTGTCTTACCACGACAGAAATTTAGTGGTGATCTGCAGATACTTCACTCCCATGTCAATATATTTTTATATGCAGTTAAGTCTAGCCATCCATATGGCAACACTAATGATTGCTGTTTCAATTTAAAATACATCTACATATCCACCATTTCAGTAAGGCAATGTCAATACATTAATTTTTATCTTGAACTCTATTGTTAAGTAATATAAAAAAGCCACATTAAAAAAATTAAAATCCTTGGCTGCTTTCTTGAAAATAGATGAAATAGTTCATAAACAGCTTGCTCTTTAGTCGAACTAGAACTCAACCATTACAGAAGGACAGAAAGTAAAGAAAAATCACACACTGCATGAAGATGCAAACTGGAGAGCAAAGAGGGAGTACTATCAGGACTCAGGTTAGCACAGCAAAACTCTCTTTTTATTAAAAGCACAATTTCACAAGATACAGGATTCGGGTTCTTGACTCTCATCAAGTTTATGGCTGCAATCCCCTCCTATATGAGATGTTTACTGATAGGCACGTGTGGCGAAAAACATTGGGCTATTCACGTGACAGCTGATCTGCAGAACTGTCCCAAGCCCCTGCCGACTGCAGATCAGAGCCAGCTCGGCGGTGTGGGCACAACTGCTCAGAGTAGATGCAAGGGCAGGAAGAGACATTCCCAAATGCCGGGGAGGAAACGGCGACTTACGCTACACTGTGCACTTCCAGGTGAGCATCCTTGCTGCCGAGCAGAGTTGGAATAGTAGCAAAGACAAGGCTGAAGTTTAAGCAATGGAAGCTGCCAGCCAGATTCCAGAGGAGAGAAAAAGAAATGTTTTCTTTACAGAAGGACCATTAAAAAAGAGAAGAAAAAGGAAAGAAAAAAATCTTTAATTACTAACTTTACTTAGCAATTATTCCAATAGGAGAAGTGTATGGGTAGCACAATGTGTATAGTTCTTATGCTGTGAATAGTCATTGCTTTTCACTTTGAGTTTGTTTCTGTAAACAAAGTATTTTTTCAGTAATGTGGAAATAGAAAACTTAGCTTTTATAATATAATATCTGAGGCTGAGGAAGAGCAGAAGTTCTTCATATAAATCAATCATTTATGGCTTGAGGCATATGGCAAAATAAAGCTGGTAATTTTCAAGGTTTCTTTTCCTTTTGCAACTGACTCTACTTTCTAAAATGTGTTTGTTTCACTTGCATCCAAAATACAAACAATTTCACCAGACGGCAAACGGCTCACCTTATGTCCACAGGCTAACATCTCAATCTTGTATTATAGTAAAACTCTGTCATTTTGGTTGAGGCAACCTGATACATAATGTACACATCCAGGGGCAGAATTCGGCCATGTGAGTGCAAAAGAAATAAATCTATCCTTTCGACAAAAGACAAATTTCAATGTTACAAAGCTAAGCTGAGCATACTGCCTAGGGTATCTGCAAACTGCTTGCAAACTGTTCACCTACTAGTTGTAAAGTAGGAAGACAAAGGACTAGAGGCCCTTGTATCTACAGTAGTACAGCAGACCTGAGGCCCTCGAATCTTAAAAAAACCAGTACATTTGAAATAGTTTTCAATTCATTTCTCTTTTTTGTTAAACACATATTTTCACTTAATGGTTTTCCCTTACTCTACATGATGGTTCTTTAATCTTTCATACCACTTTCTAGCAAGACAAAACACAGTCAGCCTCCACTTCCTCTGAATATTTGATGATTACTTAGCTCTCACAAGGTGAAAAGTTTTTATGATTTTTATCATAGGTTTTGGATGTTTCACAAAATCCTAAAAGTACATTAAGAAGTGTTTATGCCTTAAAACTTTGCTAAGTATACACTGTGAGACAGAACAGCTAGTCTGCATTATAGCTGAGAAATGCTTTAATCCAAAATAATATACGAACATTTAATATGTGTGACCAAAGACTTCAGCATCCAGCTTTTTTTTTATCCATTCATTTCAATGTCTTCAGAAGTAATACAACTCGTTTATACTATTATGCATAATTGGTTTATTTTAATAACAAAAGTTATGAAGGTGTTGCCTATCAAATGAAACCATTTACTATAGTGCCTGTCTCTAGGAATACGGAGAAGACTCCATGCATCTACCTTCCCTTTATTTAAGAAACAATGTTGGCAGTTCAATAGTCCATAAATTCAATTTGGAGACATCTCTGCCTGGGAAAACATTCTCTCCAGTAGTCACAAGCTTTGTTGTCTTTGCTTCTTTGGGCAACACAGCCCTGCAAGTTTGTGGCTCCTAGAAAATGGATTCATAGTAGGTTTGGTGCTGATGATATTTCTGTCTTGTATAAGCTCCCGTGTTACGTTTTGGTAAGTTCTTCAGGAAACCACTGTAACCTTAGGGTTTGGAATTGGTGCTGCACACATCTTCAAAGTCCATATGACAACTAGATTGTTACGATTGTCAAGCAATGAGGCTGTCCTACCAGACTGATGACAAATTTAGTCTTGCAATCTGTCATGACATTTTCCTAGAGCAATTCAGTTTCTGTGAACAAGCCAGTTTTGCTTGGTCATTTTCCTGCAAGGTAGAAGGCTGGCAACTTCTTTTACCAAAGAGCAGCAAATTTGTTCAGCTCTTAATATCCACTCTGAGATGAAATATCAGATCCACATTTATTCACAGGGCAAAAGATTTAATCTACGTGAATTATATGGCTTCCACACGTGATAAAAGACAAGACATTAAGTTTACAAATCACCCTACTGGAAAATGAAACAGCCACGAACAAAGAATGCTGAAGCCCGAGATTTCATGATGAATGCCAAGGTTGTCCGGCGAGTCTAAGACCCTAACTGGAGTATCTAAAGGGCATTATCACTGCTTGAAGCTAATGCCATAAAGCCACAATAATCGAATGCAGTATTCATTCCCTATGTGCAATCTTTGCTTTGCTTTGCAGGCATACAGATCTATCAGGAAAATGCCATTTCTGGAATACACTGATTTCTCTTTCTAGAAGGCATGGATATAGGAGTATATTCCCTCTTTTCAGCTCATTGTAGTTTCCCTCAGCAGTCCACTGATTAGTTAATGATACCTGGACACATAAGGGGACAATTGCTTAAAAGCCTCATGGCTTTGTTGTCAGATGCTAAGATACTATTATGGAATAAGGTGAATTTGGTGCCTAATTGGAGGTCTGTACCAAAGACACGGCATCTTTAGCAAAAGCTTATCATTTATTAGCAGTTTTGATGAGGAAAGCAGGCAATAATTTCAGGTTCATTTAAAAGACAGGCATACTGTAACACCTGGTCCCATGCTAGTTCTTTTTCTCTGGTGACATGTGCAGCTTTGCACATATTTCATGCCTTGGTTTGCTTTCGCAAGAAGAATTGTGCTAAAATATCCAGACTTTGTGGCTTAGTCACTATAAAAGTATAATTAGAATCAAAGGTCAAGTATCTGTGTTGCAAAGCACTGGAAGTGTACTGACATGTCAGTTGTAAGCTGGGAGTGTGTTACTGACATCTTCTAACTGTTCACAGAAAAACAGCATGGTATACTTCCTACAATTTGTAGATGAGAGTTGCAGCAGCTGGTGATGTACTTGGCTATACTGGGGGAGCTGGTAGGGATGGAGTGGCTAGGGTACCTCCTGTTACCACAAAAGGAGAGTGGAAGTGAGATTTGTCAAGCACTGGAAAGACAGCTCCAAAGATGAGCAACTCCCAGCGTAACGTGAGCTCTAAATGGTCTAAAATGACCACTGTTTTCTGGTGCCAGATGTGAACTCTCCATGCTACCAGAGCTGCAAAGCTTGGAAAGACCCTTTTCCAAAATGATGCCATTATTTCTATATTAGCATAACTATAAACAGTATTTTTCATCAGCCAGTGTGCTTTCAGCAAATTATCTAAAGTGTTTCCTAAGCTTAGGAAGCATAAATAATAGCAAAGACATGTTCTATTCAGACTCTTCCTTTCTGTTACAATGCCTCCTGGTAGACAGGTAAAACTGAACTAGTACAGGAGAACAGACTGCAGAATCAGAGCTTTCTGATACACTGGATAAAAGCTTCCTATTTCTTAATATGGCACTCATTTTTATCTTTAAATATAAATCAAATTTTTAGAAGAACTTCATTTTTGTGTTAGTGTTTGTGGATCTGATGAAGAAATGTGTTTACATTTATCCTTTCTGTTCTCTTTCTCTGTCCCTATTTTTTTTTTTTTTAATCCTACAATACCTGCTTACAGTTTGCACGACCACACAGCTCTGGTTCTCTTCTGAGTAGGAACTGCTAGGAACACTGAAGCACACTGCACTGCTTTCCCTCATGCCATAATGAAACAAAGTCAGCTCTCAGAATATAATACAGAAGAGACTGACTGAGGTACAGAGCATACGGTTTGTATTACGAGTTGCAGCTCAAAAGAAAAGAGAGGGAGAAGGGATGTGAGATAAAAAAAAGAATAGATGAAATATTATTGAAGGACTCAAGCTCACAAGTGAGAACCAGCATTTCTAAATTTTTCATTAGTTCCTCACATACCATATTTGACAGAATTATTGCTATGCTTGCCAACACAATCCACTGGCCTCCAGACATCATGACAGTAACGTCCCTGTCAAACCTAACACCTGTTTTTCAGTTCCAGACATTGATTCTCCACCTTATAGACAATGTATTTCATAAGAATAAACTGTTATCATTACCAGCAAAATATTGATTAGACTGAAATCCCTACCTGTAAATTTATAGCCTTAATTTCCAGTAGGTTTCATCAGTTATCTTCAAGCAGATGAAGATGTAAGGGAGTCATTAACATATGTCAAGCAAAATGTGAGCTAGTCTCTCATGTATTTATTAAAGTTTAACGAAAACAATGAATAAATAACTACTTCTACATAACTGGAAGAGAAAAAAAAAAAAAAGAACAAGCACCTGTTCATGGTCAGACAGCAGAAACTCAGAATTACAAGCCACAGACCTTACCGCTAAGTAATAACACTGGCAGAAGCCTACCAGGAAAGAGCATAACTCTTCTAGTTGCAGAGCAAGAAAGCAGTCAAACCTCCCCCACATCAACCCCCTCTACATCCCTGTACATTCAGCCTATTACCAAGGCCAGTTCTCTCTGTCCCTGTGGTATTATCAAAACCCAACTTGACTACACTGCCTAAGCTTGTACTAATTATTTTCTTCATCTCAATTCCTCACCCTTGGCCCTTGACTGTTCTTTGTGTGGATCAATGTTCTCTCTCCTCAGTCTTTTTTGTCACCATTTTCATGTGCTGCCCCCAGCTCTTTTTCCTGTTATTCTTCAGGGCCACAATGGTAGTTAGCTGATGCAGAAACACTTCACAATACCCGCTTCTAAAAGGTATTGCAACAATCACGGTGCTTTATCATTTCAGCAGCTGCCTTATTTTATATGTGCAAGTTGAAAACTTGGACCTGTAACCTTATGATCATCGAAGAGCAGGGTCAGAATTGGCTTCTTAAAATACAGAGCGCTTTGCCAAAGCAGCCTATGAATAAGAGCTCTTCTGAGTCTTAGACACACGAGGACACTTTCCACCATACAGTTGCACCTCCGAGACGAACAAGATCTCTGGGAGATCAAGGGTACTCTTGCTTTCTCACTATACATAAAAAAATCATTTTTTGCTCCTTCAGTTACAGATCATCAGCATTATCCCACTGTACATATGAAGAACAAATGGGGCATTCTCAGCAGGAGGAAAAAGTAAACTCTGTTTCTAGAAATTACAGTGTTCTCATTTAATTTACTCAAAATGCATTTAAGTGACTAAAGTAAGGATCAGAAGTTTGACTTCTTTTTCACATAAACCTCTATTTTGTGAATTATGGATGAACAAAGAGTGCACTTGAAAGTACATATTAGTTGCGTGAACCTTGCCAGTTGTAACCATGGACAAGCAGACTTATAAATGGAAATTTATAATGACATGTGAGGTTATTTTCACAAAACAGATATTCCAGAAGAATCTGCAGTCTCAGTGCCTCATATCTGCCAACACTAAAAAGGCTCCACTTACTTACAAGAACACATTTCTGATAATGTAATCTCAGAAACCTCTTTCTCTGTCTCCTCCCTATAACACACAATTCCACTATTTCTTCTCGATTATTCCTTAAGAAGTTATTTTACTCATTTAAAAGAAAAAACCAACTTATTTTTATATTGAAAATATCAATCTAAAATGTAACAAACTTGTGTTGTTTTCAGCGGCACTGATAATGCTACAGCTAGGAATGAAAATCCTATACATTCAGACTGCACTTTTCATGTTATAAATAAATAACCTACTTTTCATTCATTAACCACATATTATGACTCACAAATGTGAAAGAGACAAAATATCTAGAAGAAAAAATGCTAAATCTTGGCTATTCATTTTTGCCTAGCTTTATAATATCCTGGAGCTCTTTTAAATGCACAGACTCAAAATTCTCTGGAAATCAACAGACAACAGTTAGGTGAGATTTATGTACTGAAACAGCAGACAGTGTAAAATTCAGGATGGTACTACACAGGTTCCTAAAAACCAAATATGTATACCTTTTTTCAACCTACAGGCAAGTCATTTACACTGCTAATGTTGACATGTATTTCAGTGAGAGAAAAATGCACAGTGTTCTTTGTGACTGACAGAGTTGTGCCTAAAACTATAGTAATGCAGGTCATCACTCCTTCAAATTACAGTGCATAACACATATTTTGCAACCTGTAAAAACATTATGCTCAGTTCTATTCTGCTGTGCTGGTAAAGTAGCTTATGGCTGGTCAGACTGACATTTTTCTTTTGAATAATGCAGAGAAACAATACTCTAACACAGAAGGGGGGAGAAAAAAGGATGCAGTGGGGGACTTGCAGAAAAACTGTACTTGGACTGTGCATATTAAAGAAATCCCAAGAGTCCAAAGAGTAATACAGATACCTAAGCAACAAGGTCCAAATCTGCTATAAACTTTTCTATAGAAAGACTGGAGTTTCTTTTTCATTTCTTTATTTTATAACATATGAAATTCTCATAGGTCTCTAAATCTTGAAAAGGAGATTTCATCTTCTTTGGAGCAAAGATGATGATGATTAAAGAGTTATCCAAATTGTTGCCTGAACCTTAATTTTGTCCATCAGAAAATGTGGGAAACTCAAGTGGGAAATTCTCTGTATTTTCAAACCTTATGTACAAGAAGGAAGCATATGACAAAGTTGGTCAAATCACTAAGCCTGACCACAAAGACAGAATCAGCAGGGTGCAGCAGAGCTGTGTAACTAGCACAGAAACTATAGTAAATGGCAAAAACAATACCAAGGAGAAAACTGGTTTGCTATTCAACAAAAAGGAGGGGTATTCAGTATGGACATCAAGGCAACTGAAGTATGAAATGCCCTTTTTGTATTAGAGTCCACTAAAAAAATCAGCTATAACCTACTGGTTATCAAAAACACAAATTCAAGGGGTAAAGATCTTAGCCTACAGTAGGAAAGGAACAGGCATGCTGAAGGTTACTCACACAAGTTAAGTATCTTCAAACTTCCAGCGCTGTTGCTCATCCTATTTACTTGAAAATTGACTGGTGGTATCTTCAGTACATTAGCATTTATTCTGGGAAAATTGTTTTTAAGATCTCAAAAAGGCAAAAATAATGCTGTTTGGTTTTTTTTAAAGGCTATTTCTAAAAACCCTAAAGGAAGATACCTGAAGAATTACAGGCTTACAGAACAATTAACCAGACTACTTACAAGACACAGAACTCTCCCTCACTCTGCCAAGTTAGTAGAAGAGAACATAGATTTCCTAAGAACACATCACTTTGAAACAAATGTTTTCTTTCTATGACAAGGAACAGGCCCTAAGTTTGGAAACAAAGTAGTAGATACCTACATCTTGACTTTATTAAAGCTTTTGGTACTACTTTAGATAACTTTTCCATAACCCAGAGGAGCTAAGGAGGATTAGCCTAAACGAAGATACTATATTGTGAACTCAAAGAAAGAACCCACTGGAAAACTACACTGAAAATTTAATGATCTGGTATCTTGCTAAAGCAAAATGTGGCTAACAGGGATCTGTCTAAGTTCTGGTGCCATTCAAAATTTTCACTAATTGTGTGTGCAACAGCAAAGTTGAAAAGGTCTTGGCCACCAAATCTGAAAAGAAAACCAACCCCAGAAATAACCCTATTCCACCAACAACCATCAGGACACTATCTGTAAGATAAAACTTCAAGATGCTACAACGAGGCAGCAACAACCAATTGTGCAAGCTTTAGATAGGGAACAACTGCTCCAGCTGCCCTTCTGTAGAAGATGGCCTTGGAGTTAGTATGAAGTTTGCACCATTAGGTTCAACAGTTTGAAGTCTAACTGATGGTTGGTTAGAAGTGGAACTCCTTGTGGGATGATACTGGAGTTGACACTGTCCAGTATATTCACTGAGGATCTGAAGAAAGGGATGGAATGTACCCCCAAGCTTAGAGCTGACAACATTACAGGAGCGCTTACTTATATGGAAAGAAATGACTACTGATCGGAGGGATCTCAACCAGTTGTACCTGTAGGAATTGCCCAACCTCACCAAGTTCAACAAGGAGAGACGCAAAGTCTTTCACTGAGGATGGAACAACCCCCTGTGTGTCAGGACTGGCTGGGGACCAATGGGCTAGTCAACAGCTCCTCAGACCTAGAGATCCTGCTGGATAGCCAGACGAACTGGAGACAGGAAATGTGCCCTTGCTAACTACATACGGGAATGCATTGGCAAGCCCACAACAAGCAGGTGAAGGAAAGTGATTAATCCTCTATATCAGGCACTGGTGAGGCTCTATGTATGTGCACGTTTTGGTTCCTCAGTACACGAAACTTGACAACAAACTGGAATGGCTCTGAGGGTAAACAAAGTGGCTGGAATGCATAAAATAACAAGAAGAAGCTGAGGGAACTGGGCTTGCTCAGTCAAAGAGCCATTTCTAATCGCTGTGTTCCAGTATATGAAGGAGAACTGCAGCAAACAAAGCGTCAGACTCTTGGATGTGCAAAACTAAACGATGAGGGACAACACTCATCTTGGCAATTCCAACTGGCTATGAAGAAAAAAATTCTTCACAGTGGTCAGGCACTGCAACAGGCTGCCGAAAGAGGCTGTGGAATCTCCGTCATTGGAAATATTCAAAACATGACTGAAAAAGCTCTGAGCAAGCTGATGCAGCCTTTTAAGGACTGCTTGGAGATGGAGATTGGACTGGATGATTTCCCCAGACAAAACCCTGTGATAATTCTTTGGTTTTATGACTTAGCAATATCGCATGTGAAAAAAGCAACACTGCTGGGACAACTTAGAACTCAACCAGAATGCCATGTTCAGGAAGGGAATAACCTTTTTTCTGTGTCTACAGACGAAAAATAACAGGTTCGTTCTGTAGTAAAGAAGACTGAGCTCAGAGATTTGGAAAACTTCGGTGTGAACTGCTGGAATAGGCAGGATGAAGAAATTACAAAATTTCATTCCTTTGAGATCTTTCAGAAAGCTAGACAAAAAGGTGTCACAAACAACAGAAACATAGCTGACATGCTATATAGCATATTTCAGAAGAGGGAAGGAATAGAAGGTCTCTGGAAAGTCCTTCCGTTCTAGAACCCTATGAAAACCAAACCATGGTGACACACAGAAATGGAAAAAAATACTAAACAATTTATTTAGGCTGTGTTTTTTTTCAGTTGTAGTTTTCACTAAGAAATATTCAAATGTTAATATTGCACCATTATTCTGAAACATAGCTCTCAGTTACTAATGTGGTTTGCTTTGGGCAGGCCCCTAGGAAACTCAATTCAGCATGGTTTCCTTGAAGAAAGCTTCTTAGTAAAAAACATGAGAAATTCAAAAAAGAAAACAGAGATAGCTGCTTTCTTTCTAAGCAGAAGTTTGCTGTTAATTGTTCCCTCCCATGCTTACCTTTTGAAATGCAGTGCTACGGACTAAGTATCTAGATCATCCAAAAATCTAGACAAAGGAAAATGGAGCTTGCCCATTGGCAATACTTGACATCAGCATTAGAAAGAAAATGTTACAGACTCCTTTGAGACTGCAGTATGTGATGAACAGAGAAAACTGAGAACTCCAGGCTGACAGATGGAATGCAGCAGTCTCTTGTATATTTTGTGACTGTAGCTTCAGAATTCTACTCACAGTATTGTGCTCCAGAAATCAAGTTTAAATTTTAGCTTTAAAAAAACCCACAAAAAACCCAAACCATCTTGCATCTGAAGTTTTGAAAATAATGACAATGATAACAATAGCCTGTCTACTACACATTCTTTCATTCTGCCAATAATTTAAAACAATAGCTTCAGCTGACTTAAAAAACAACTCTGATGTCATAAATCCTTAATTCTAAAACCTGTTTATACATCAACACTCCTTGCTCTTGCTGACAGGTTATTCTCCCTTCTTCCCGAGGTGAAGTTGGTGGCCACTCTGATGTCAAAATTTGGGATAAGCCCCTTTCTGGGGGCTTATGCATGTGTACAGGAGAATGCACACAGAGGTGCATGAACTTCAGTGATCATTTAGAAATTAGCACTTCTCTTTGCTAAAATGAGGTAGTTTACTTAGATATTAAATGGCATCCTATATTCCTCAAGTTGGTATTTTCTTCACCTTCTACACAAGCTTAAATGTAATGATGTCATGCCAAAAAAAGTTTCGTTTCTTTTGATAAGTAGGCCAAAGTAGCAGATGTCTAGTTTAGCCTAGAGGAAAACATGTTTAATGGTGTGTGACAAATAAGAAGAAATAAAAAAATGATCAACAATTTTTCAATAATACCTACTTCAAAAATGTTGCTTTATTCTATTATTTAAGTTATACATCCCTACTTATATTGCATTAGAAAGACTAATAAATTCTCATTCAAGACCGGGTATTAAAAATCACCACAGCAACCTTTAATATACTTACAGTTAGCTCTTGATTTTATTAAAATCTTGACCTGCTACTTCTCTCTTGAATGGCCATTACCAAAAGTGAAGGAGGATAATGGGGATCACAAGGAATCAGTTGTATCATTCCTGTCAAGCCCTCCACACACGTACATTGACAAATCCAGTCGACTCACTTGACTGGTTTAAAATGCAACACTGGTTTCCCAGAGAGGATAACGGACTAGTGTATACACATACATACATACATACATACATAAATAAATAAACAAATAGATGCAGCAAGGAAATCCAAGTGATAGAAACCTTTCAGAGGAAAAAAAAAATCATCTTTTTAAAGGCAGCAGACACTTCAGACACTATATGAATATAGCTTTCAACGGCAGCCTACTAACAAAAACACGACTCTCTAAATATATTAAAAATAACAACATGTTATATCATTACATGATCAACAAAGCAGACAATACTCTCCCAGTAGTGCCTAATCTAACACCAATAATAATAATCACTTATATTACCAGTGGGCCCAGAATATATAATTATTCAATATTCCATTGACTTAGGAGCTAAATACATACAAAATGAAATGATAGCACCTGTCCCCTGTTTACAGTCTCAGTAAAATGCAAGATAAAATCAGAGACCAGAACAGATTCAGATACAGGGATGGCAGAGAACAAGTGCAAAATCAGATAATATTAGTTACATATACAACATGCACTCTGGGCCAGGGAGGAAAAATTCCTACGGTCTATATTCTAAAACTCTGAAGAAATACGTTTCTATATATCTCTGACAAATCTCTTGGAAACTGTATCTTACCTGGAAGTCACTTCTTTTCACACAGTGGATAAAGGATATTACAGGTTTAGATACAGAGAGATTCTGATAATCTTGTTTTTCATTCTGGATAGTCCATTAAAAATACTTAGTATTATACAGAAAACAGTTAGAAAATATTTCTCATGTATTATTGTTTTTGGAATAAAAAATCCCTAGTCTGGCATACTGGATTCTTTAATTCTCTTTGATCCAAAAATTTCTCTACAGTACTTATGCATGGCTCTTGCATATGCTGCGATCTCAGAACAACACATGGGAACAGGACAACAGCACAGGCCTGGAAGGGACAACCCTTGGCACCAAACCCTGCCCTCCACAATCTGTGTGTAGGCTACTTTCCTACCTCTCCCTTTTCATGGGGTGTAACACTTAACAAACCAAAATGTGTTCCTCCTGTTTTTCACCAAAAGTCATGGACACAGAAACAAAATTTGTCTTTCACTGCTCAAACCTTGGCATGTTTTTACATTTCACAAAAAATCATACTCTAAACTCCAAAAGTCCCTTCGAAGAGCAAGGTGGAAAAGGGAAGATCTTCATTTAGGATGCCCCAGAAGAAGCCTTAAGAAATAAGTTTGCTCTCTATTTCCTGTTAACAATGAAATAAGGAAAATAGTAGCAGGACTTGTCAATAACCCTACATTATTTTGTCTAGTATGTGTTGCAAATGATGTGTAAGGCATTCTTTCAAAGGAGTGATTGGGGTCAGTGTAGAAAGAACTGTACACATCGTACTTGTTGTTACATACACATTTTATGCCCCTTCTTACTGTGAATTTGTTTGCAGTGGATGCTCTAAATAACATGTGTAATTGTAGATTTATTGAAAGGAGACAATTTGAGCAGTTCAGTGAGCTTATCAGAATGAGTTTTGCAGATGAAAGTGCACAACATTCTTAAAAATGAAATGTGAAGGACAGAGATGAGCCAAACCCTTTTCTTCAAGGCTCTGGCTGGCTACCAGAGCATGCAAGCGGATATTTGTAACTGACAATTTTTCTTTGGATTCATAGCAATACATTACTGGGATGCAACATAAATGCTGAACAGTCACAGGGAACGGTGTATATTTTCCACAGTAGAAGGTTCTTTCGACAAGATCTACAGACTTGCCTGACTGTACAATCACACTTCCCATACATAAAAAGAGCTCCTCACTCAGAACCTACAAGCAAGGAACGGGTTCCCTTCTGTCAAGCTCTCACCTTCATTATTGCCTCCTTTGATATCAACTTTTCACATTTCACTTAGCATTAAACATCTGAGGCATAATGGACCCATAAGAGGCAATTATCCTCACAGTTCTAATTGCTGTGTAATAGTTCTGCACTTTAGAGTAATAGAATACAAATGTTTGCCTTCTGCAGAGGCAATATGAGGATGAAGATGCTACAGCACTAATCTATGAAGATTTCACTCACGCAAATAAATAGCAAAATTTGGAAACATAAATGCACGATCAACAAATTCATCCACGCAATTTATTTGAGTGTGATCAATGAAGTCCTTCAGGGCGCAGTTTAGCTGCCTAAACACAGGTGCCTACTGCGACCTGAAATATTCGAGCATCTCTTACTGATCTGTACAAGGATTTCAGGTAAGACGGGCTCTGTGGGAGACCTTCTGCCCTTCTGGACTGGCAGAGAGACCAGCAGGGATACTACAAGGAATCTCCAAAGACACTCACTAGTTGCTTGTGTTCACAGACCTGAACTGAGCCTTACAACTTCAGGTAAACAAAGTAAACATGATTACTTAGTACTTTTTAAGTAAAGTCTTATCATACACAGGGCCCAGACTATCAGAACCGTGCATGAAAAGAAGCAAAACCAACAAGAAAAATATTCAATTAGTTTTATGTTCGACTGCCACAGACTGCTATTTCTATTGCAGGCCAATATATTCTCTTTTATTCTTTAATATTACATGTGTAATGGGAACAAAAATTAAAAAATAGAAATTATTATACCAACGGCACACACCAATCTAACACATTGTCATTTGAATAACATCAGTTTTATTTAAGCAAGTATATCTGCAGTCTAGCTTGACTAAGTGGACTGAAAGGAGTAGAAAAAATGTAGCAAGAGAATCAGGGAAGTACCTCGGACGAAGCAACAAGAGAATCCAGGTTTATTCCTTGGTTCATTATTTCCTTCTGCATCCACCACTCCTCGCTCCCTCTCTTCCATTCTTCATGAAGGTAAACTAACAAAACTAACCACACAATGATGGAAAAGAATTCCTCTAAGTGCCAGTTTTGTTTCAGCAAAGTACAATGTTCTATGTCTGTGGCTAGGAAAAAAGTCAAGGTGTGAAAATGAATGCACCTGAATGGAGGCACACATTAACAAAATTTAGCTTTACATTTCAAAAGTGGTAGTGAATTAAGACAAGTGAAAGACTTAAATGCAAACAAATCATGCAGCTCTTTCTCAGTCCTCTGTGCAATCTTACACTGGTATCATCAGTATGAAGCTTTGTAAGTAAAGAAGAATTTTGATTCCAATCACAGTATGCAGTTCCACACCGCTGCAGGAAATGCATTAGGGAACATACATATTGCCCTTTGCAGGTTATTAATGTGTTTGCCTGCTTGAAAAGTAATGCTAGAAAGAATTATCAAAACATGCCTTGCTGCTCTAGCTGCGGTTTTTTTCATCATCACCCCTTTAGCCATTTCCAACAGCATTTAAAAAGAATCAATCACCTCTTAATTTTGCTTTATGGACGCTGATATTGATACGACATGAGGTCATAGGACAAAAGTCTGCTCTCATCTATCCATGGTGGAGCTTAGAAATGCTGCTCTAGTTGAACGTGCAGGACTCAAAGATGTTCCTCCGTTGGTTCCATGTGTCTGGGTAACAGAAGCTGAGAGTCAAGCTTGACAAATGGAATCCGAGAGCACGACCTGCTTTCAGAGCCACATACCTTCACGCAGGTAAAACCAATGTCTACATTCAAGTTTTTCAAGCTTTTGTGCAACGTAAAGCCATGGATAGGTGCATTAGCAGTTTTGTGCAGTGGAACAAACAAATAAGGTTTTCCTTGTTTGCCTTATGGGTAACACCCATTTCCAAAGAAAGGAGTGAAGCTACAAAAAGAACGAGAAGCTATTACTGTTACTAGTACTCCATGGAAAATATAGCCATCCACTTTGGAAAAGAAAATCATGTGCCTTCTTAAACACTTCATAAAAGGATCGTTAAAGAAATATTTGTTTCTTAACACATTCACAGTGCCATATGAAGAGGATTTTCTTTTTCTTTATGGATCTGTTCTAAAAAAGAAGTTTTTTCTCAAAAAATTTATTTTAAGCTTAACAATGAAACATTTCACCACTTTTCTTCCTCACCCATTAATTTCCCATAGTGTGTCAGCAGCTGTTTATTGATTTTTTTGACATCTATTTTGCATTGCACAGGACTTCACTGTCAACCTCCTACTGTACACATCCGATAGTACGCAATTTCCACGGTATATAGAGGATGATCTGATATTGGTAGTTAACATGGCAGCAATATTAGCACCTCGCTAAATTGGCAAAGACTTCTTATGTAAGGTTCCTCTGCTAATTTACTACACATTCAAATCGTAACAGGCTGAAAACTATTCACCTACATTTTACAGTTCAACTCCATACCAAAACACTTGCTGATCCTCTGAGGGGGCCTGTCAGGCATATGCCATCTAAAAATTCCGTAATCTGCATAACCAGGCATGGATGGTAGGTAATTTTGCAAAAATATTCCAGAACAGTACTGAAATTCTGTCTCTCTTCTGAACATTACAAAGATGTTTGACAGCATTAAAAAATAAAATGCTTTGTTTTCTAAGAAAATTTGCACGATACTCAGGTTAGTACTACAGAGGTTCACCCAAGTAAGCATTTTAGTTTGTTAATATGCCCCAGAGTCACGGCATGCCCCTATTAGTTCAGAAGCTACAAAAATTAGAATGATTTTGGGCATTATCTGACTTTGCCCTTCAACATAACTACTGTAGTTTGTGTGTGCAGGACATAACGATTACAGAAACCAGTTTTATTTTCATTTCATACCTTTCTTGATTTCTTAACCAAGCACCTCCAAGACTGGAGGTAAATCTGACTACATGATGGAAGAGGTACTGAACAGACACGCAGTTAAACAGTTCATGTCTGGTTCTATGGTACGTCACCAAATCTGGCAATCCAGAAGCTTCTGCTCACACCTCTAGAGCAGAAGCTATAATCCTAACATATCATACTTCCTGCAACCATTTAGAGCCTACTGCTCAGGAGGAGAGGCATATGCCAAAGCTCTTTTTTAACCAAAAAAGCCATTTTTAAGAATGGAAAGTGTGTGAATACAGCTTTTCCTCAGGACAACAAGCTTTTAAAGCTTTAAACAACCCTAGCAACTTGCTCCTTCTTTGCAGGACTAAATTCAAACTGACGAGTAGGATTTCACAGCTCACGTGAAACCACATAAACTCCTAGATTTGTGTTCCACTACTTTACAACAGGTTTTAAAGAATTATAATTCATGTTAGATGGGCCATGTTCAGATAACGTTCAGATAACCACAGACACAACATTCCACTAGACCACCTCAGAACAAGGTTGTAGAAACCACCCCAGGTTAGACTTTCTTCTCACCATGGCTGGCTGAGGAGGCAAGAAGCATGCCCACCAGCAACTGAAAAAGAGTAGTGCAGTTATACTTGTGACTACTGAGAGCAAAAAATCCTCACAATAAATAAAGGACTGGCAAGACACAAATCTTAACCAGTTCGGATAAAACACTCCAGCCCTTCATTCAAATTTGCTTGAGAATGGTTTATTTAGCCTAAACCAGCTCATAGTTCCCTTAACATTATCTGAAAATTAAGAGAGCGTACACAGATTTTACACAGGCTACATCAGGCTCATGTACAAAACTGGACTCAGAGCATCTTCTAAGACACTTACGTTAAACGTTATGCCAGGTCAACACAGCTGTGCAGTATCCAGACATCATCTGATCAGCATTTGGCTAACTCGTAGCTCATGCCTCAAAAACCAGTCTGAGGCCCGAACTCCAATTAAACCAGTACAGCCTTACAGGCATATCATCAGCTATAGTGCCAGTCCAGTTTGCATTGCTGTGAGCAACTAAAATGAAGATACAATCATTTGTTGTTCAGAGTAATGGTAAAATGAGATAACCAAGACAGAACAAAAACTCTCTAGGTGATACAAAACACTTGTATAAATCAGGCCACTGTAAAGTTGAAATGAGAACATGCAATATGGGTGTAACGAAGAAAATACAGACTGTGGAGCAGGCTCAGGAGGCAACGCCAATTCAGCCTGAGGGCTCCAACGCACAATCTCATGCAAACACGGCCATTTGGCTTCCAGGCCCCAGCTAGCACACTGGCAGCCAGCTCAGGTCTCCGCACTGGTGGCACAACCTGCTGTGAAGTCGGATAATCTACCAATGGATAACCGTGGGCTAAGTGTGGCTCACTTTCCTAGCAATATAATTTATGATAGCAGATCATTATAACTGGAATTGCTGTTGCTAGAAAAATAGTAGCTGAAAAATAAGCAACCCGAGCCAGAAAATGCAAATAAAGTATTTAGTATTGTGGGCTTCACCTGGAATTTCTTCCTAGTCCATATGTCACATAGCATCACACATTTCCTTCAATGTATACAACGCAGCTACTAATTTTATGTGATATAACTACAATATATAGCTAAAAGTATAATATTAGGTAATCATACAGCTAAAATAAAATATTATAGCAAATATTATCTTTTATATAATATAGCTACTACTTTTATAACCCATATAATACTGCTTAGGGATAACACTACCTTTAGAAACTCGTTTCCTTCCTTAGCCTTTGCAGCGAGTTAAGGGGATATGTATGGGATTTGGTTTTGCAGTGCACAGAGAAAAAAAGGCAAACAAAAAAAAACAAAAAAAGAAGGATAAGGAAATTATCACATATCATTTTCTCTACCTATATTTCTGAAGTTGTACTATATCTGTTAAGAGTGTATGAACTCAAGAGGGTTCTGCTAGCATAGTAGAATCTGAACCCTTCCAGCACAGGCTTGACGTTTACTGAAAAACTAGATTAGAATAGAATACCGCATTCCTAATTAGAAAAGTTCCTTTAAACTCTAAATGATTTGTCTAGAAAGAACAAATTAACATTGTAAGACACTGGTGCACACAGGCATAAACAAAGCTTTACCTTATTATTCAGGAACACATCTATTTTAGGAAGAGCTGGCTATACAAGTTTGTAAGACAACTGTGTTCCAAGAACTTTAATCTTCAAAAGTTACCGTCTAATGTCTAAGGATATTGTGCAAGCACTGAGCATTTTCAGGATCCATTCCTTCTGCCGCAGAAACATAACTCAGCTGGCAAACTTTATGAAGCACAAACACAGTAAAAGTGCATCTTCCAAATTCTCACCTGTTTTTCACAGGTGGTTTCTCTTTTTCCTTGACAATTTTTTACAGTTTATTTTTTCCTTTCTTAAAATCATTCACACTTATCTGATATTCTATACTGATACCTAGAAACAAGATATACAGTATATTTCATTTCTGAAAACATCTCTTTCTACTGGCACTAAAATAAAATGCTTTTAAAACAGTAAATAAAAAAAAGCACACCAATAATAATGACATTTCCTCATTCTATGCACAGCGTAACCTCTGTTTTGGTAGGGACCAAACTGCATGAAGAATAACCAAAAAACTTCACAGTGCAACTATATCTGGATGCTTCTTGCTAACTGACTTATACAGAATGTATTTTTTGTGTGCTGAACATTGAATATCAATTATGACCAGCAATTATGGCATATGCTGTCCATCTGAAGTTTAGGAAACCCTTACAACATTCAGATGAGGAAACTTTTTATGTTGAGCTAATTTTGGTACAATAAATTTACTATTATAAATGCTTTAGGGTAAATAGAGTAAATGTGGCCTAACATTTGTATCACTGTTACCGCAAATCTCTGATCTTATTACAGTGTCTCGAAACTGAGCCCCTCAGATGAGAAGCCCTGGTCTCGTTTTGCGCTTCTGCAGGCACTACTGGGTTTCCCAGTACTGGGTGTGAGGTGTCAGCAGGCCCATCTGAGCTCTGAGACCTCCCACGCTTCACCTGAGGCGCTACGATGAGAGTGCAATACAGCACTGTACGTAGCTTCTCCAAAAAACACACTGTCTTTTCTAACCTCAGAAACAAGGCAAAGAGTAGTTTTAGACCAGCTCACAGCCTACAGGCATTCCTCTCTTAGGAACACTTACATAGACCTAATTCGGGTCAATAGAAATCTTGTCTATCCTGTCTGCTCCTAGAACAACATAATTCCATTTTCTCTGTCTCCCATTATTCTTTCCTCAGCACATACCTTTAACCCACGCTGTTCTGAACCGAGCACTCAGAGATGGTTAAATGGAAAAGTCTAAGGAGTCTTATGTTGTGCTAAGAAGCTACAAGCATGGAGATGTATCAGTATTGCTTCCTTTTTATACAGAATTTAGCTCAGTTCCGGACCATCTGCTAGAAAACACACCCTAAGCAACCGAGCAACAATCATGTGGATTTACAAAATTCAAAATTTGTAATTCCCAAAGTGTCACTATCCGATTTAGTCTAGGTGACACAGTTTACCACAAAGCCTTCTACAAATCATCAGGACCAGTGTTTCTCAGCTGAGATTTCTGGGGCTCAATCAATTACTTCCATGTGAACCCCAGCAGGTAACTGAGCAGACCTCTAGTCTATAGGTTTATCTGCATTATACAGAGCGCTGTACACACTAAAGGCACAGCTGTACGGCTGTTAAAATTTTTATGGAGGTCTGCAAATCAAAGGTATTGCGGGGAGGAGGGGAGGAATCACTCAACTGCGCTATACCCAGAGAGATGAGTGAATCATTACACTTTTCACTTTTTTTTCGTGTTAATCACTCTAAAGCTATCTGATTTACCAACACAACGAAAGTACAAACTAGGAGCTCTAACCTCTACTTTGTCTCACAGACTATTTTCGAAATTAAAGACTGCAAGAGGCTGCTAGCCATTGCTGGGCGAAATATGAATTAAAAACAAAGCACTAGTGAAATTACCCCTCTGCCAGCAACTTTACACAAGAGATGGTTGTTACCACTATCTGCACCCAAGACCAGGCAGTTTTGACACCCACTGAAGATCAGGACCTGAGTCTTCTCACATTCACAGTAATGCTAACAATTCTGGTAACAGCAAAGCTCCTGCAGAGAAGGCAAGGCCCCAGGATCTTGACTTTTTGTCTGCAGTCTAGCAGAGCGAGTTCAGCACTAACTCGGCGTAGTCAGGAAAAAGCCAGGAAAGGACCACACAATACAAATTTTTCAGATACCTAATGGTTAAAAGAAAATCACTAACTGGCAACAGAATCAAGCACAATAAAATAAATGCATGAAAAATACATGAAGAATAAGATCCACAACCATGTCACAGATTGATTTTACACAAGTTATTACAGTGACAGTCACGTGGTGTAAGTACCTTCTACATCATTAGCGCTATGCGTTTTGGAACCACACTTAACTACAGGTATCATTAAAGTTAAGGAATTGCTTCTTTTATGAAAGAAACATCTGCGCTTACAAACCACAGACTAGCCATCAGGGAAAACATACTAACATCTGAATTTAATCTTCTGTTCCTTCCGTCTCAACTAATAGACTTCAGAGAAGTTCAGTACCAATGCAGTAGTATCAGTCCAAGACACGGAAAATATTCTTGTGGTTAAAATATACTTGGATGAAATACTTCAGATGTTTTTGTAGTTGGAACTGCCATTTCCATATGCCAAGCTTTCCCTAGATTAAAGTAAGCTCTCAAAGAAAACGAAAACACTTTTTCCATCTATTATTCTCTGCCTATTTTTTTATTTGATGCTTGTATGCACGTAAAAGAAAGTTCATTTTGCAATGTGAGATATTACAACTTGCAGATTGTTAGAAGCTTCAATACGTATTTTCTCTTATTTCTTTTCCTTTTGCTACTAACACTTCTCCAAGCAATAGCTATATTCTGTGTAACTGTATCTTGACAGCAGAACTCTACACAAGTCATCATTTATGATATAATCCATGACATTTAAGATTTGCAAGTGCTGTTCCTACCTGATGGTGATCCCGTTACTTATTATAGCACAATCTGGTTCTGTAAAAAGTGGCCGAATAAATTTGCTAACTTTTTCCAAGAAAGGATAAGGTATCACTTCTGTATTTTCAAAAGATCTTTCAATCCATGACGTAAAAGAAATTTCACTACTTATCTGCATGGTAATAAGATTTATATAGGCTGCAAATCTCTTATCATCCCCTTTTAGAAATACCGATTTCATGATTCTTTCTTAGAAGATGAGGCACCAAAAATAGCTTTCTCTGAGTATCTGAGTTCTCTCAAAATTTGACTTTCAAAAGCAAAGCAGTAAGACTGAATGAAACTGGTCTGTGAGAAAGGAAAAGGCCGCCAAGGAAATATCTTGGCTTGTGTCTATCTAATGAAAAAATCTATGGCTAAATCTACTTGGACGTTTGGTTATCCGCATGACAGCTTTCAGCTCTACATTTCTAGAGAAACCATGGAAGTGGCGAAAAAATTACGGGAAAGCATATGTGCTGGGGCCAGAATTCAACCCTTTGGGAAGCCAATACTCCTCCTTATGTTTTTCTGCAAAAATACTAGCTGAAACTAGTCCAGGAACTATTTCCTAAAAGACTTCTCATTACTAGGGACTTTCCTCGCTGATTTAACACTCTCGTATTCCAAGATGCTGAGGCTGTGCCTTTTTCTGGGTGATGTCCAAATTCCTAAGCTTACTCCTTTTCTGAATCTGCTGTGAATTCCAGAACGATGCTGTCTGCCAGTGGACCCTCCCTCCTTGTACACAGGGTCACACAGGGTTGTGGTCAACTAGAATATGATTAACTGGATCCCAGCTACTCCTTTGCATCCAGGAATAGTTCCATGCTGAAGTCAGCACTGTTTGAGCAGGTGCAATATCTCTGTGGGGAAAAATATCGTTAACTCTGAATAATCCAAAACATGATGCATCTCTGGAAATCCATGCAGAAAAGCAGCTTTTGTTTTTCTAAATCTAATTTCTGAAAGAGTAGCTCTGTCTCTTTTGGTGTCTACCTGAATCCCTGGAAGAGTCAGTACTCTACTGTAGATGAGATTACTTTTGTCTAGATTTATTGCAAATCAATGTGTGCTGAGTTCTCAATTCACCCTGGTTATATTCTTAATGACTTTGCTGTTGGATGATGGCTTGATGAAAGTGTCATCCAACTAAAGAGTGAAGTTCACCACCACAAGTTTCAAAAAAGCTTTACAAATTCTTGGGATCACAGAGAAACCAAATGGCATGTATGTATCAACGACAGATGTCCTTTCAATGCTGAAACTATATGTTAAAAAAAAATCCTCCCTGGTTTGAAAAAACATCAAAGAAACTGTCAAGAGTTTCTTGGATCAAATTCAACTCTGAAGTAGCTCTTTATTTTACAAGGAAGATTAACCAGATGATGCAGGACATTCACATTTCTTTCATTCCTTTGACAGTACTCCCTTTGGGGTTCCTCTGATCTTTTTCACAGGACAATTCTGCTTGAAGCACCTGACGAGGGCCTATGCCAAATATAATTCCTCTGCAGGACAGAAAAGAGTTTCTTCTCCCTTATTTATTGACATTGCCTTTGGAGACTTCAGCAGACCTCTGTTGGCCAATGACAGCAGATCAGAACTGAAAGCGTCACTTAGCCAAAGCTTCAGAGAAGTTTCTAGCCCCCAAAGTGGAACTAAGGAGAAATCGTAGTGCTCATAGCACGGTCTATAAAATCCCAGCTTGATTGTCAGGTGTCTAAGGCTGGGAACATTTTTGTGGTCATCACTATGGCCAAATCTCTTCTATCCTGTGACAATTCACATCGCTTTCTGAACACATTACAAAAAAAGTTTCATCATTTTAAAAACAAAGTATTACAATGTCTCATTTGACATAATGCCTTATTAGTCTGTATTTTTTAAGAATTCTTTTGAACATTTTTAGTATTTTGAAATTTTTTAAATCCCATATGTAATAGCCTAGATTTTTTGTCAAACCATTACCTATACAAAGCTGGGGGAAAAAGAAATAAAAGTGAAGAAGCAGGCAGCACAGAACGACATTCTAAGAATAATTTGATAAACATTTGCAACGTGTTTTAAAAAAATCAAGTATCTCAGATTTGAACCTATTGAACTTAGTATGTGTTTCGGCACAGACGGGGGAGATCCAGCATGCCTGTTTCTTCTTCCATTGCATAACTCAATTTTCAGTCTTGTTCAAGTGCCTTCTCTTGTGTCTCCCATCAGGTTTGGAGGGTGTGTGGCTAAAATTAGAGATTTGTTCTTCCAGCTGTCACATACATAAAGGAAGTCTTGTTCTGAGCTATCAAAACATTGTGAGCACATAAAAAGTAAGTGATCTCAGTACATGTACTGCAATTTCTAGGGTATTTTGGCTAGCAGTAGTAGGTACCTGCAACACATTTTCACCATGCAGCTGTACTGTGTACAAAAACTCTATACTCAAAACATACACTCATGGGTTTTTTTTAGAAGTATTGGCATAGTGTAATCTGATTTAGCTATAGCAATGTATTACATACAGTTTTAGCAATATAATTTAGTCTTTTTGACTAAATTTGACCAAAAAGACCATCCAAACAACCTCTCCTCTCCATTAAGAACTGTAAAAAAAATATAAAGCAAACATATCCAATCTTTACGACAAAACGACAGAACTGTTTTTTCTTTCTTCTAGAACATGAAACTCTGCCAGTAACGCTACTGTTGTCAGTTTATTCTTAAGCAGCACATTTCCCTGGCATCTCTCACAGTATTTCAAATCAGTTCCATAAAATCCATACCAACTAACTTCAGAATTGGGACTTTTTTTCTGGTATGGAAATTTCCTTGTTTATATTAGATGTTTGGACAACTTCTACCTCCACTGACATAATAAGTAGTATCATCCTGGAAACAGCGGTTGAGAGTGAGCAGAGTGTTATACTTTAACCCTGACAATGGCCTATCTAAAAATGAATGGACAGAGTCTGGAAGATTAAGGAGACATTTGCCTTCTCTATTCAGAGTACGAACCCATTCTGCTCAGATTCAGAAAATCAAAGTACCATCTCAGATTATAACACAGAACTTAATCAACAATGGCCTAAAAGTGAGGCTTTTAAAAAGGTGTTCCTGACCTTAATTTAGGAAAATAATTGATTTTAGTCCTTCAGCAATGATATCAGGACTGACACTTTACACATTTTATGGGAGCAGCAAATCTTACCTTCATCCTAGAATATTTTATCTTTATCCCCAAAGAGACTTGGGGGTATTTACAAAGATGCAGGAGGTTAGTCTCCCCAGAAGCATTTTACCATCAATGGAAACATGACAGAATTTAAAAGATTAATTTAAAATATAAATAAAAAAAGGATTCATTTAAAAGATGAGTAAGAAAACTTTCTTTGGATCCTTCTCTGAATCAGCCTCTTGTAAAGCCTGTCTTTCCCTGTTGATTACAGAAGTTGATGAAGGTACACACTGAGCAGCACAAGCACAGTTCCTGATAGCATATGTAAAATCCGGAGGTAATTATCGATTAGCAACCCATACTTCTGTTGAAGCTTAGAAAATAAGTTAATGGGAGTAACATTTATTGTTTCCATAGGCACTAAGCTGTCTAAGGAACCACAGAATTTCCTCAAATTACTCGAAGTAATTCTAGGGCAAAGTCAGCAGAAAGTTTATTATGAAAATATTGACAAAAGCTTTCCAAGTTTGATCACAGAAGGCAAAATTAGTCTAGTCTTACCGGCTTATATTTACTTTCCCCAAAATAAAATTACTTGAAATAACAGCATGATGGCAATACAATTATTCAGCATAATCAGATTACTTATTAGTACCTTAAAAACAAACATTTCTTTGCTTCTCTGATTACTTCTGAGAAATACCCTAGACTTGCCTTGGAATTTCTTTTTCAGCAATAGATCATTATTAGTTAAAAATAAAAAAAATCATATTTGAATTATTGTTTTCTCAACTGTGCTTTTCAGGATTACGCCTACATAACCTATTTTGTAATACGGCTTACACATGAATGCTACCCAAAACTGGTGTCAAACATGATGAATAAAAATGGGAAAGTTAATGAGCAGGAGGAAAGAGGTTTTCTCCATGGATATAAGCAAAAGAAAATGCTAGAAATCAGCAGAAAATGCAGGCCCAGGTTGGACCAGATAAATGAGCTGCAGCCAAAGCAAAAGTTTAACTTTTGCCAAAGCAAAGGTCCGAAGGGTCTCCTGATCCTCATCTAGAAAGCTTCTATCTGAAACAAGCTCACTCCCTCCTGTCTTCCTTCCCCAATAGGAGTCCCTTGAGTCTCCTCAATAGGAGACTGATTTTACATTCACTTCTGCTCACCCACTCACCTGAAAAAAGCTGTTCTGCTTTTTGTCCTTTTTGTTTCTCCGCATGAAAAGTTACAATAGGCTGTAAAGAGTGTCAGCTTTGGCAAGTCTTAAGCTTTGAGCAGGCAAAGGCTTACTGACCCATGACAGCTTCTGCATCTATCCGCAGGCTGTCTCATTCTAGAGCAATCTTGAGTTGCGGCACATTTTGGCTTCCGTTTCTCACTGGAAAAAGTGATTCCGGTCATAATTTCAACATCTAATACCACTGCAACACTGTTGGAGCCTTTTTCCCTTTCCCAAACAGCAAAAATCGTAATTTCTGCAATCCACGGAAATTTAAAAACTGAAAATAGGTGGAAATTATTTTTCTTCTACCACATGTGCCTTGTGCTTTTCCTATAGCATCACAAAATTTTGATTTGCATTCATGGTCAATTTTATCCTATCCATGACAAATGACATCGCTTTAAAATTCTTTAAAAAGTGTCTGAGTAGCACATATTCTTTAACATTTCATACTGAATAAAATCAAAGATATTCACTACTAATTTAAATGATGTTCAATGCATTTTATTTCAGCCAGGCATTGGCCACTTCTGTTAAAGTAAAGCAACTAATTATCTTCTGATTTCACCTGGTAACTTTAAATTTGGTCTTACACACGACAAATAGCACAAGCAAGTAAATGCCTACAGATACCAATGCTCATAGTTGTCATATACTTTTTTTTATCAGTCTCTTACCAACTGTTTGTGTAACTTTGCCACATATTAACAATTTAGACTGAAACAAATACTCTTCCTCTTTCATCCTGCTGGCAAATCTTAGCAAACATAGTTCAGCTTTTTCTGAGTTTTAAATTAGCTCATTCAATGTTACTTGTCTTTCCACCACCACTTAATAGTTCCACGATCCCTTTAGGGCCAGAAATAATCTTGGGCAAAAATGTAAGAAGAAAAAAGAAATTGGTTACCTGTGCTCTTAAATATAAACCTAGATTTATGAGTTGTAAATCTGAGAAATAAATAAGTCACCTTTCATGTACGATCTAAGAATTTAATAAAGATTTGCTCCAATCAGTTGCTCAGTTGTACTAAATGTGCCCGTTTTTGATGAAGATACTAAGCTATCCCCTATGAAGAAATAATTACATGTTGATGCAGATTTGTCCTGTACTCATGCTCACAGAACTCTCTGATGGCTACCTTTTTCTTTTTCATGCATCTTTAAGACACTGTAAAGGCAGAATACTGTGTTGTCCTGCCATTTCAGCATTTCAATTTGTCAAATCAACTGATATTAGACTACATTTGTTACAGAAGATGTCTAGGGCCGTGCCCCTTAAAAGTTCTCAATAACAGAAGACAGCTCAAACCTTTTCATTTTAAGGACAAAATTCTAGTCCGATCCACTGGAGAACTGTGTATCTATAAAGCACCAAACGCAGAATAAAAACTTAAGATGTTATTTAATTGCAAATTATATAGTTATAACAATCACTGCATAAATCAGTTTGCAGAGATTAAAGCCTGTTGTCAGAACAAAAAGAGAGACACAGACTGGCCTCAGCAACTTGCAGTAACACCCAGGAAGCAGCTACTGCAGAGCATGAAAATGAAGGCAGAACAGTACTTGTCTGACGGATTTTAAGATAGCAACACTGTCTGCTTTCATAAGCAATGGTTGTAGTACACACAGAAGTAAATGACCTCTTTGAATTTTAGTAGACTGTCTCTGAAAACTATCATTATGAAAATAACTTATTTTCAACTCAGTTGTTTTAGGAACTCAGTACAGTATTGTACATTAACTGCTTAGCAGAGATTGTGTCACTGTAACGCAGAATAAAATAAATGAGATTTGGAAGATTCATGCCAAACTATTCTGTGATGTTAACAGAGCAGAAATAGATTCATTGATTTAACAGATTCATAGGTAAGACAAAAGGCATTTTTACTTGGTGAAGAGTCCAACTTCTCTGTGTATGTATGAATCATATTGTGAGATTAATGGCACAAACACTTTGTTTAAATAATGAATTGATATAATAGTAAAAGGAATCAGTGTACAGTGAGTAGCATTCTGTCTAATCAACAGTGATAACAAAAGACACAAAAACCATGTATGTAAATACAGAGCTCAAATGAGCTATGTATGGAAGAAGCATCATCCATCTGCTAGTTAAATGAGAGTGATTCTGAGGTTTGCAGTTGTCTTTGGAAATCTGGTGCCAAAACTTTAAAAAATATTAATCTTTGCTGGAGCTCCCTTCAAAAAATAACGCAGAAATGAACAGGATAGAGTCACAATGTTTTTATTCATTTTCTTTGAGACTCTAGTATCAGAAAGCAAAGGGTCCATCTCAGACAATAATTGTACAGTTTGAAAATCAGAGTATGTTATCACTTCTTGTATTAGAAACAACTCTGTTCAAGATTAAACAGAACCTTGATAAGATGGCCTTAGAAGGACCCTACTCATTCATGAACAGTCTTAGATATAGATGGAAAGTTAAAGTTAATAAAGAGAAAAACAGACTGAGAAGCCCTATCTGCATAATATTACTCTGAATTAATGCAAGACTTGATTCAACCACCAGAATTTTTCCTCTCCTTTTACAGTAAGTGAAAAAAATAATGAAAGAACTTTTAGTTTCCTTTTAAAACAACTAACAATGCAATCCTATTTGTCAGTGAAAGGTTTTTTGACAAAAGAAATGCTTTCATTGATTATCCTGAATTATAAATTATAGCTCTCTAATTCTTCCTCTTATAAATGAATACTTTTCACAATCTAGCCTTACATGTCAGACAAAAAAGATGAAACTTTTATAATGGAAATTTAATTATAGTACAATTTTTGCCAGTTGTCATTCCAAAGTCATCTATAATTATGCTCAGGTCATTAAAAGTTATTTTTTTTTCATTTACTTGGCCAAACATGCCAGTTACACATCAGGTCATCCTCTCAAATTCAACGCCGTACAACAGTAATTAAGTAAATTACTGAATTTTTTTTTGGTGGTGTTTTTTTTAAGCTAATTGCAAACAAAACATCTGCAGAAACAGTCATAACAAAGAGCAACTGACAGATAGTTTGATTTTTGTTTCCAAAGAACTTAAATTTTTAGAAATGAAAAGGCACTTCTGCATTTCTAAAGTAAACATTTAATGCCTTTTTGCTTTACATGCATTTTCCCATATGTATAATACTAAAAGATAACAGTCCACCATAAACATCACTTTCTACTGCAAAATTTCTGGACCAAAACACCTTCAGAGAGCTTTTTGAAAGTTCTGAATCATGAATTAATGGATAAAACTGAACTCTCCCAAAAGAAAACCTTATTTTTTCCTTACCAGGAACTGGATCAAGCTTAACACAACGAATAAGTGTGAACTAAATGCACAGATAGTTTTTAATACATTTAAAATAATAAAAAAGGTTCTCAAAGGATGGTAAATAATGAAAGACAGCTAAATGCAGACATCAGAAGTATAAATCTGAAAATAAAATTGTTGAAATCATTTTAGATTGTTGGTTTTATTTCTCATTCTAAAAAAGATCATCCTATGGATGAAAGGACATGACTACTGAAATGCAAGAGCCCTAAATCACTGACTTCAATGGCACTCTTATTTTAATCTCAATTTTCTTCTTTTAATACACTACTTCATGACAATACTATGCATGGTGTTTCCAAATTTTATTTCTTGTCTGCTTTCAGGTATTTAATTAAGTATTTGTTCGCTCAATGTCTTCACAGTTAAATGTTTTATTTTCTTTGGGCCAGAATCCACCTAGCCATGTAGGTACAGCATAGCATAAAAGAATATAGAGCAGCTTTCCCCCTTCCAACATTTGCTGCCTGTTGTCTGGAAGAATCTCAGTTCCGCAGGGATACCCCTCCGTGCCTAACCAACACACTCAGTAGTAATTAGACGAATTACCAAACAAAGTTGTTCTTTTAAATCTATAGAAACAGAGGTCTAGTGCTCTTTGAACTGTCTCAGCTTTCTATTACTGTAGTTATAAACAGCTGAATTCATCACCAATCAGATCAGAGGAGGATAGTGAGAAATAAAAACAGATCTTAAAACACCTTCCCCCCACCCCTCCCCGCTTCCTGGACTCAACTTCACTCCTGCTTCTCCACCTCCTCTTCCCTGAGCGGTGCAGGGGGACAGGGAATGGGGGTTATGGTCAGTTCATCACACGCTGTCTCTGCTGCTCCTTCCTCCTCAGAGGGAGGACTCCTCATACTCTTCCCTGGCTCCAGCGTGAGGTCCCTCTCATGGGAGACAGTTCTCCACAAACTTCTCCAACGTGAGTCCCTCCCATGGGCTGCAGCTTTTCACAAACTGCCCCAGCGTGGGTCCTTCCCACGGGGTGCAGTCCTTCAGGAACAGGCTGCTCCAGCGTGGGTCCACCATGGGGTCACGAGCCCTGCCAGCAAACCTGCTCTGGCATGGGCTCCTCTCTCCACCAGTCTGCAGGTCCTGCCAGGAGCCCGCTCCAGTGCAGGCTTCCCCACGGGATCACAGCCTCCTTCAGACATCCACCTGCTCTGGTGTGGGGTCCCTTCCACTGGCTGCAGGTGGAGATCTGCTCCACCATGGACCTCCATGGACTGCAGCGGGACAACCTGCCTCACCATGGTCTGCATCATGAGCTGCAAGGGAAGACTCTCTGCTCTGGCATCTCGAGCACCTCCTCCCCCTCCTTCTTCACTGACCTTGGTGTCTGCAGAGTTGTTTCTCTCACTTCAGCTCACTCCTCTCTCCAACTGCCATCTCACCCCAGGTTTTTTCCTTCTCCTTCTTAAATACATTATCACAGAGGCGCTACCACCATCGCTGATTGGGTTGGTCTTGTCCAGTTGTGGGTCCGTCTTAGAGCTGGCTGGCACTGGCTTTACTGGACACAGGGGAAGTCTCTTGCAGCTTCTCAAAGAAGCCACCCCTGTAGCCCCTCTGCTACCAAAACCTTGCCAAGCAAAGCCTTAACAGAGGTAGAATTATTCAACCATTCATTCTGCAAACCTTTTACTTTTTTGTAAGCAATTTTTTTAAAAGGAAAACTAAAAGGTTCAAAACTTAAGTATCCCTGTGTTTCTGCATAATTCCTGGATGTTTTACACTTCACAGATGCTCCAATAGAATTGTACAGTTACGTGTTTTTACAACTGGCCAAAGCTGCTGGGCAAGACAGCACATGGTCTAACAGTCTCAAACAGAAGAGTGACCCTTAAAATAATAAAACAGAGGAGCATGCCTGTCCATCCATTTCCATCTCTCGACACCCTTTAAAACCATTGGCAAATTTAATCCAAATAATTCTTTTAAATTTGAACAAATTTGATAGAGTCCTGCCAGAATTTAATTACAGAAGATGAGAGCTAGCCAAACTAGTACCCTCATTCAGGAGGCTCAGGGCAGACAAGCAGAAGTCTAACATCAAATACTCCACAGCACATTCCTGGTTAATTGACTGCTGCCTCTCATCTTGCAGGTGTGTCGTAAGGGAAAATGGGGCTACCATCTTAAGGTGGCGATATTTAGTAGACAAATATGTCAGAAATTAGGCTTCTGTTGTCTATAGGACATCTTAATTTCCTGGCTCCTACAACAGCTGGCTCGGTTCACCCAACCACTTTTATTAATTACAAAACCTGTTCTTTAGAGCCTAGGATCCCCTTTGGTCACAAGGATGATACATTCTTACATGTACACGAAGGAAAAAGAGAACTGGATTGATGGGGTTATATATGTGTGTGCGTATGTATATGCACACATACACACTTTCAGACATGCATAATTAGCTATTTTTTTGGACATAAATTGAAGAAGTAAATACACTTTGGCCACTTCAAAATGTATAAAAGATTTTGCTTTGGTTTTTCCATCGACTAAGTCAGAGGAAAAGCTATCCTTTCCTGTCTCATTTGCTAATCTTTTTGCCAAAGGATCAACATTATTAATAACGAAGCAAAGTTTGCTGTAACTGGAAGGCAGTGCGGCAGAACTGGATGTGAAAACTGGAATAACTGATGTGAAAATTGCCCCCAGAAGATGGGAGAAAGTGATCAGCAGAAAGTTGTTATGGATAAATTCAAGGTACCTGTGGAGCTTCACAGGGAAGGCACCTGTACCCAAAGAATTCCCTTTTGTGTATTGATAATTGCTTTTAAAAATAGAGTACAATGCAGTTATTTAAATCTGCAGTAATAATACTTCTGAAAAGAAAGATCCAAAGCATCCATGGAACAGTTCATGTTCAGTTTGTTCAGAACAGAATAGTACTAAGGAATGCCCTATCAATATTTTTCACAAGTATACCTAATTTACCACTTCTATTAAAGGCGCCTATATACCAGTCTTTTGCTTATAACAAGTACACTCCCAACTCACTGGGGTCTTTTCACTCCACATCGAGAAATTCTTCCTGAATCAAAGTTGAGTAAAATCATTTTTTCAGTGTGTGTTTTTTGCACTTACCCTTATAATTAATACAAGACTGCAACAAATCTGCAGATGGAGATACGTCATAGGAGAAATCATATTATCTACTTTTTCTCAAGGGTCATTATGTTTTCTTCACAATCCTTCTACTTGACAGATGTGAAATTAATAATTTTGCCCCTCAGCTTTGCTAGAAGATGGTGAAGGTTCATTTGTCTCGAAGAGCAGGTTAATTTCATCCTCTGCAAATATTTTGAAATGGCAATCTAATAAAGTGAAGAACTAAGTTGCCATTTATATGACTGCTTTTCACGTGACCAAAGATAGTCCTACCTGGCAGTTCTTTTTTACAAACCCTCAGTTTCCACCCCTATATTAATCCAGCTATAATTGTCAGGATAGAATCCTAAATGCTTCTCCTCATCGTATTGAGGAGTTCCTCAAAACACATTGATCTGACAGTCAGGTTTCACACTCCTTGTCCTCATCATCACAAGAATGTGCCTATGTTCCTTATACACTCCAGCACACGTGTCAGAGAGAGGGCCAATAGACCTAGATCTTTGCAGTTTTTCAGTCCTTTTCCTGTCCTCCCCTTCGGGTGACAGGGAAGGAAAACGTTCTGTTTCTCCAGTTAGACCTCTGGATGCTGTAACTAAACCAAAAATACTTATCTAGGGGCTGATGAGGACACAAAAGTCCAGGGATTAGTAATTTTTACATAACACCAGCTCACTTGGTTGCTGATGTGAGGAAAAGTGTTTGTGTGCACAGGCTGCAGGTTCACTGAACAGAGAACCAATCTGTGATTTCCCCTGCAAAGGAAAGACACACTTGGGATGAAAGGGCAGATATCCTGATAATTTTTACTTTCTACACGAAAATGTTATTTTCTCCTATCATTGGCAACCACAAATCTGAAGAAGCATCCAGAATGACATGGTGGAACTCAAACTGTTGTCCATGATAAGGAGTCTTTCCGTCATGCTGTATCTCATTGTTCATGCAGCCTCGGGGAAGGACAGGAATACGGTGCAGAGATCATGATACATCCCTGCTTGTGAAAGCAGAGTCCAGAATTTCATAGACATCATAGTAACAGCTCCTCTTCCCAGAGTGTGACAGAAACTCAGAATGGTTGAGGTAGGAAGGGCCTGGTCCATCCAGTCCAACCACCCTCTACCTCATCCTTGCTCAACCGGGACAACTAGAGCAGGCTGCTCAGTATCAAGTCCAGACATTTTGAATATTTCCACTGCTCTCCCTTCACCTACCAAACCGTTTCATTGCAGAAGGCTATCAGGTTCTTCAAGCTCCTTTGTGAAACCATGCTGACTTCAGATCATGTCTTTGTCCTTTTTGCGCCTGGAAATGGTTTCCAAGATTGGTTGTTCCATCACCTTCCCAGGGGTTACGGTGAGGCTGATCCGCCTGTAGTTCCCTGCGTCCTCCTTCCTTTTTGAAGATAGGAGTGCCATTTTTTGCAGCTCCATTCACTACTATTTATTGCATTTTTTTTTGCTTTCATGGACTTAAAGGACTCCCACAGGCAAATTTTAGACTATGAAACAAAGAGGAGAACTGGATTGAAAGAGATTATTTATGGGAGGAATTTGGATTATTTTTTCTTGACCCAAGATCTCCAATAACACAAGGGAAGGCTGTTCTGTAAGACTGCATCAGAGAAATGAGCTCAGTAAGGAACAACCTGGATTCTTGTTTTCAGGCAAGCAGCTGCCAAGGAAGAACTTTCATTTAGCAGCCACAGATGGATATCATTTGAGTTTTCAGTAGGGTCCTTTCCAAGAAAACGTTTTTTTTTTGTTTCCTAATCAGAAGCAAGTGACAACTGACATAGAGACATGGATGTACATCCCAGTAGGTAATATCTTCTTGGAATTCTATTAAAATCTATCAGCTTACCTTCTGCACATCCAAAAGCTGTGATTCACCCGCTCCACTGCAGAAAATCCAATACTAGCTTTTGCCTATATAAGAAAGGGGACCTTATATGGGAATGATTTGTATATCAGAAAGGCATTAGGAGAAAGGACAATACAGTAGGTATTCTTCATTTCAAATTTCTATTAAAACTGTAACTTATTTTCCTAATAAAACATGAAATGTACATGAAACGTACATTCACTGTGGAATTCCTGTTCCGATAAATCAATGCAACTTCCTACTAAAGTTTATTACAGCTTCAGGTTTGGAATGGTGACTTTAGAAACACCATTGAACTTTTCCACAGAAACTAAAATGGTGCAGTATCTGCAACCCTCCTCCTCAGGTTCAGGTGTCTGTGTTCTGAGGTCTAGCTCTGTTACAACACAGCTGCACAACCTTGGTTCAAACTTCTGAGAAAATTGCCAAGTTCTGAGAAAGAGCTGTAGAAAAGAACCTGGAGTACAGCTTCAATTTGACATTTTCTTATGATCACAAACCTAAGTGACTTTCGAGACTCTGTGATATGCCTGAAAAAAACTGAACCTGTTCACAGGCAGTCCCCCAAAGTATAGCAACAAGAAGGAAGAACTTAATTCCCACTGGCAAAAAGATCCTTCCTCTTTTCTTGAGACAAAAGGTCAAAAGATCCAAAGAAGCCTGCAAGGACAGAAAAAGGCAGCCGCCATTTCAACCTAGAGAAGTTCTTAGGAAGGAATTAATCTTTTCGAATGGTTATATAGAATGGTGAAAGGCATGGAAATAAGCAGTAAGTACCACTGAGATTCAAGACAGGCTAGGGCATGAACACTGACAAAAGGGAGGGACTAATGACAGAATTAACGACAAAAGAAATGGAAGGGTGGAAAATGGGGAAGACCAACTACAGAGATGATTGAGTATTCAGAAGTTCATATACTAGGGGCTGCAGACTGTCCATCCTGTAGGACCTGACAAGTACTCCATGTCATGCAGCAGGAGAAAAGTGGTGGCATGGAGTACTAGCTGGCGTACCTGAGCACGCTGAGTTTGCAAGCAGGGTTCAAGACAGTTGCTGGCCCGAAACACCTGCATAAAGATACTTCTGTCTGTTATAACCCAATGCAGTCAGAAGAGTGTATGACAGCAAAGCATTGTATAATTTGTAGGGACGATCTGAAATGGGTAAATGGGCAAGATTCAGAGTTTTATACCTTGGGTTTGGATCAGGCTACAATTTTCAACAGGGTGAACCTATGTTGCCTATGTGAATACTGTATTTCCATACAGTTTTACAAATGGCTATAGACCTTATATGCTTGTAAGTTATGCACCCCTTTCAGCAGTGAAAAGGAGAAAACAGGGAACTTAGTTAACATTCTCAAGTGAAAATAGTGTTTGTTCTCTGGTCCACACTTGACCATTTTAAGGATCTGGTAACAGCAGATAAGGTCTTAACTGATCGGAGGGAAGAGGATGCTCATTCCATCAGGAGCATTTTGGCACTTGTAGATATTTTCATAATACCAGTGAATGCCAGTGGGCAGCACAGAACTAGCAAAGTAATTTTGACACCTTGAAAGATTACCTAGCTGAAGCCAAAGCAGTGAGCAAAACGAATAGAATAAAAGAGAATAATCTTTAAGCGTGGGGATTTAAAGACTTCCTCTACTCTGTTCTTCCAGACTGCAACAAGCCTACCAGGAGTAACAGACAGTTTACAACTAACCTGCAATGATTCAAGAGTTCAATTGTACTGGGAGGAACAGCTTTCCCCCTGACAATCTCAGCTGATGGGGTAGAAGAGACAGCAAAAAGAACTATGTTAATTGAAACATACCTGTTACTTCCTTGTATGAGGAACGTGTGAATTCTCTGCCTGGAAAACTATCGATTAAATTGACAGTGATTGCTTTTGCAACTACTCCAAGGCAATAATTGTGTCTTAGCACAGAGAAGTAGAGTTCTGACTGTTAAAAAAACCCCACAACTTGGAGATAGTCCATCAGAAGTTTCTTTCATGGTAGTCTTTTTATTTATTTTCTATTTCCTTAAATTCCAATAGACTTTTCTGGTTCAGGAAAAGATGCTAATTTTCTAGGATTATTCCAAATATTGCAGTGAAAAAAGAAACATGATGGGAAAAGGGCAACAATTTTCCCTAGAAGGCCTTAAAAATCCCCTCCCTTAGCGGGAGAGGAGGATTTTATTTTAGTTTTTCTTCCAAAGGTAGCTGGCTTTAAGTTATATCTGTTCCCCAGCAGATTCAAGGAACAACATTGTTTAGAAATAAAGTTTCATAATAGAGAGGCCATAGCAAAAAAAAATTTGCGGGAGGTCATTTAGCAGTTCTGGATTTTTCAGGACACCATTTTAACTGGGGTCTCATCATCAGAGTGCAGGGACACATACTGGATCAAGATTTGTATTGTGCAATGCATGTCAAAGACAAAACATGCTCCAAAGAACTGAAATAAATAATTCTACCCACGGAAATATTGATATGGATAAGAGGAACCTACAAAACATAGTCTATCTTTCTAATCCTTCAACATTCCTACTTAGGTTTTACTAAGTTCTGTTGGCTTTGGGTCAGATTTAGAGAAGATTTGATTTGGGACTTCTTCAGGCACCAGAGGATTCCCAAACTAATTCAGTAAGGGACAACAGGGTTTTTTTTGTAACTATTGATTCTCAGATCCTCAAACTTGTTACAACCCGTATGGCAGAGCCACTGTTGGTTCTGTGCTTACATACAAGGTGATTTCTCTGGTTCAAATATTTGTGCAGCTATTTAGCTGCTAGCGATGCCTGGGAAGCTGAGGTCTCTGTAGCAGTGGTTGGCATTGCGAGCCTCAATCCGAGCTAACAGTCTTATTTCTCAGATAATGGTGTCTGAAGTGTGAATC
Source organism: Opisthocomus hoazin (assembly GCF_030867145.1). Lineage (NCBI taxonomy): Eukaryota > Metazoa > Chordata > Aves > Opisthocomiformes > Opisthocomidae > Opisthocomus > Opisthocomus hoazin. Next base: position 59,073,351 of record NC_134416.1, on the reverse strand, counting down.
ATTCTGATATCCTGCCCCAAAATAACTCTAATTATGGGTGACTACTCTGGAATTCTTATTTTAAAACTACATCAGAGTGAAAATGTACATCAGAACAATTTGAGATATACTGTGTAACAGAAATGTTTTGTCCTGTATCTTCTGATAAATTTTCTTCTGATCTCCCCCCACTCCCCTTTTATTTTAAATGGTAGCAGTCTTCTAGGTTTGTAACACCTTATAAGACAACTGCAGGAAGAGGAAGCTTTGAGCACAGCAACTGGTGATTGAAATTCCAGGCAACCTGGGGAGGCCTTGGTTTCAGACCTTGAAACTAGAAAAACCCTTTTTTCTAAGTCTGACTCAAATGTGATTAACAGTGGCCCAAATCCATTAAATTCCTCTTTCTCGAACCCGAACTCCACGTTCTAGGTTAAATCCAATCCAGACCTGAATGTAAGTCCTAGGCATTCTTGAACACTGCACTGAAAGAGAACTTATATTTATACTACATTTCATCACAAGGAAGCAAAGCACTTCAGAAAGTATGTAACTGCTCCACTGAGGGTGATGCAACCAAGTCTGGAGAGATTTTTGTTTCTTTGCATTCTAATTATAGATGCTTTTATTTATGAAAGTTACAGATAAGACTTGTCTGTTACAAGCCTGTGAAATCTCATTTTGCTAAAATGAAAACATATTTCAAATGCTTTGGAGAACTATTAAGATTATTGAATGTCTAGCATACTGCTTCAAGTCTCCAAGTGGTTCACTAGAACCCTAGGGAACAGGCAAGCAGCATACAATTATCACAGTAATTAAAAAGGTGCAATGACTCTTCTCTTAAAGACTCTTGTTTTATTAATTCTATGGTATGCTTTGGAGACTGGCATTATTTTACTCCTACCCAGCTTAATTATGCCGTCATTAGTTTATCAGGATCTCTTTTTAAGCCCTTGGGCCAGTTATTAGCATGTCACTTGCTAACAGTTAACCAATAACCACTATACCTTCAAAGCAGGATCTTCTGCTATAAAAAAGCCAATTTGTAGAGACAGATTTAATATCATCATTCAATTTAAATTTTTTAGTCAGCCATCAGTTTCTGCTTTTAATTTAAGAGGGTTACTGTTTAGCTTAATGAAAACACAAATAATGCTGATGTATTACAAGATGTTGCCAGGTAATAAAATATTTCCAGTACACAGTGGTTTATGAGACTGAAATGCCTATTTTAATACTCAAGAGTATGCACCACTGAAAAGACCAGAAAGCATATGATGTTCTTAAATATAACTAAAATTCTGGATTTCTCTCTCTACTGGGTCTGTCTGGGTTGGAGTTAATTTCCTTCATAGTAGCCTGTATGGTGCTGTGCTTTGGATTTGTGACTAAACCAAGGCTGATAAAACCCCGGTGTTTTGAATGTTGCTTAGCAGTGCTCGCACAGCCTCAAGGCTTTCTCTTTTTCCCACTCCACCCCCGGAGCGAGTAGACTGGAGGTGGACGAGAAGCTGGGAGGGGACACAGCAGGGACAGCTGACTCCACTTGACCAAAGCAATAGTCCATACCATATGATGTCATGGTCAGCAATCAAAGCTCAAGGAAAGGAGGAAGGGGGGATGTTGATTGTTAAGGCGTTTGTCTTCTCAAGTAACCACTATGCGTGCCGAGGCTCTGCTTCCCAGGATGTGGCTAACATCTGCCTGCCGATGGGAAACAGTGAATAAATTTCTCGTTTGGCTTTGCTTGTGAGCACAGCTTCTGGTTCACCTTTTAAACTGTCTTCGTCTCGATCTGTAAGTCTTTTTACCTCCCTTCTATTTTCTCCCTCTCCCACAGCAGAGGTGACTGAGTAAGAAGCTGTGTGGGTACTTGGCTGCTGGCTGGCGTCAACCCACCACGCTCTCTAATCCTTTGGTACAGACAGGCTCACTTACTCAGCACCCAGTTTACATCAGCTAATCATATAAGCAGGTGGTCAAACTATGAGAAAACCTGTTTTAATTTTAAACTAACTGAAGTACTTGTGTATTGAATATATACGCACCTTGTCTAGACAGACAATTTTACATTATTATAAAAGGCATAGTGACCCAGAAACCCTCCTGAAGGGAACTCCAACTTCTATGCCTCACTTTTGACTAAGCTGAAGTTATCCTAGTCTAGTAAAGAAAATCTTATAAATACTAAATAAATAACCATTATTATAACTTAATTGTACTGTTTTTTGGTATTTTTCATTAAATACTTCTTTCTGATAATGAGAGGAAGAAAAAACCCCAAAAGAATATCAAAGACATTTTACTTGTATAAACTTGCATCTTTAAAACTTAACACAGATACTGACAGTAACTTTATTTCATTCTGTGTTTGACATCACACCAATCAGTTCAACTGAACTGTCATTTAGCCACTGACAGGTGGCCAAGTAACTTTATAAAAAGTGACTACTTTCATAAATACATCATCTTTTCTGTTGAAGTATGTAACTTTTCCTGATAAACAGACAAATAACACCAAGCCATCCTTTAAAAGATTAGGATCAATAAGCTAATACCATTTGCTTAGTTCCATTTCTTCTACGTAAACTTCCGCCTGTCTTCCACCAACTTACTACAGCAGCAGACAGAAGTTTCAAAATATTAGGGAAAAATACTAATGACAAAAAGAAATTCCAGGTCACAGTACAGTCTATTATTTTCTGAGCAGCTGAATCCCAAATTAATATCGCTGCCACTCTTCCTGAAAATTACTGTACAATTGCTTTTGTATAATAGGTCTATTTTGCATCTTTTTACAGTCAGAGGTCAGCACTATTAATTATAACATCCAAAACAGGAGCCAAGACTGCTACACAGCATCACAAATCACTATCTCATTTAATGAAAAGACAAGCTATTAGTCACTCAAGAAAGCAGTTCTTTGCTAAACCTCATCTGGTAATTGAGACTTCACAGTGCATACTTTCACTGTTACACAGGACCTCTTTCCACTTTATTTACAAGTTTGATATACCTGACATTGAAAAAAGGAAAAAAGAAACTTTATCCAAAACAAAGTTCTTATCAAGCTTAGGATGCTAGCCAAAAAAAAAGAAACAAAAAATGAACAAACCTGACACCCAAGCATACACTGGCAAGAAAGGGGTGTAATGAAATGGAGAGAGCTCAGTGCGTGCCTGACAGTAAAAACAGTTGGTTTATACAGCACTCTACATCGACCACTTTAAGGCATGCACAGATATGATTTCATCTACAATCTACAGTGGCACTGAAGGTTTGTTTCAAGGTCACTGTAGCTGGCAAATGCTAATAGCTTATACTTAAACCTGCTGGTTTAAGGTAGAGAGTATACAGTGCTAGTGAAATAACTTCTGTTTTCAACCCTAGAAAGATACTTACAACTGTCCAATAACTTTTGAGTACCACTTACCAGCACATTTTGTTCTTGTTTTGAGAGCTGGGCCGGGAGATCCAGTTCCTCCTTCACCTGGTCTTGTAAGTAATACACTGATTTCATATTCTGTGTCAGGATCCAGATGCCCAATCTTATAGCTTGTGGAGTCCACAGGTTGTATGTCATACCAGCTTCCACTCGAAGTTCGATACTCAACCTCCCTTTGAATAATGGGTCCATCCCCATTGATAGAATTGGCATTCAACTGTATCCACAGGTATGTCGCGCCGACTGAAGACAGCTGAGGTGGAGCAATGGGAACTGGTGGCTCTGAAGCACAGTAAGTTACAAAAAGTAGCAATGATTATACTGGTATTTTTTCTGCTTCTAAAACATTCAGATAAACAATGGGTTCTGTACTATATTAGAGCTGAAGATTGCATAAAAATACGAAGAAATCATCACTACAGATTAACTTATTTCCAACAAACTGCAATACACAAACTTTTGCTTATGCACTTGGAGATTTTAACCTGAAACTTTTGTTTTCTACCATGTAACTTCAAACTGGGTGCAACTGCAATTCTATTCACTAGACATTACATGGCAACCTTTAACTTGCAGTTTAAAAAGAAAGATGATCTCAGGTTTTTTATATCGAAGTACAGTTCCTACTGGATGTAAAGATGCAAAAGTCACATTTTTAAGCTAAAATTGATACTGTAGTCTATTTTTAGACATCGCCAGAACAGCGATTTCTACATGAAAGCAAAGTAAACTTTTTATTCATTATTTCTCACAGACTGTACTACTCAGCCTTCAGACTTTCAGACTTCTGTGTGAGCAGGATAAATACAGTATTTTCGCAAGTCCTATATCCTGGTTAAACACAAACAGCTTCTAAATGAGAGCTGGGGGAATTCTTTAGTCTTTACTATGACTCTGATTCTGTTTCATGTAATAGCTTATTTTCACTAACTACCGTACTCTGCCATGTGCATAATCACCTGATACTCTGCATTCTAAAGATTTTAAAAGTGAGCAAAATTTTAAAACCACTTTTATTTCTTAAGGGATGGACCCCTTATTTTAAATAAGACTGCAGAAACAATTTGCAGACATCATCTGTCTTAAAGGTAAATAACAAATTCATTTTTTTCCTATTGATTCACCAGGAAATTACTCTGCTGTTTCACACATCACATCTGCATAAAATTCACCTTCCCATTGGCTAAATATATTCATGTAGAATGCAACCAGGCTGCTGTACTCAGGCACTGTTTGATCCAATATTTTTAATATATCTATCAGCAAACACTGCCACCTTCTTAAGGCTACACAGAATACGTAATAAATGGAGAACATCTGTCTTCCCTAAACTGTAGATTCAGATTTATGCTCTTCTGCTCACTATTTCTCAACTTGTTGAGATATAGGTAGTCAAACAGAAAAGAAGTTGAATTTACATATTTCATCATTTCTCAAGAACTTCAAAGTCAGAGTTAAAGCAAAGAACATGAAAGAACGAAGCACAAGGGAGAAACTAACGCAATAAGCAAGTATTAGTATTTCCTAAGAAATAGCAGAATTGCTATTTTAACAAACATGCAATTATACTACATTATGCTACCTTTTTTCATTTACAAAGAGAACTCACAGAGCACTAAGTACATTGAAGATTAGCTATGCCTCAGATAATGTTTCCAATTACCATTGTACACTTGTATGTAAGCTTCAATCTGTGCAGTCTGTTAGTAATTGCTGAAATATGACATCACAAAACAGCAAACATAGGCATTGACGTTATATAGTTTCATCTTAACAAAACTAATTGATTACTGTCATGAAGAACACGATACAGTGGGCAATAATCCAGAATGCCTCCAAAGATGTCTATTAATTATTACTGATTGCAACAGACATAAAAGTAGCTTAATATATTGTGGTATATTCATGTACATAAAGAAAAGAAAATTGTTTACATTTTCAAATCACTAGGGAAATCACTGTTATATGTCAGCAGCAATATATAGCACACCGATGTCATCTTTTGTTTAGACACATACTGCAGTTTCATTGAAATTATTGTTCCTGAAGTATATAAACTATGGCTTCATACAGCAATAGCATGTCTGGCAACAGTTCTGACTTGACTCAAAATGATTTAGCATCAATTTAAATCATTAGGCTGTTTTGTGAACCAAGACATGAAATGGAACTTTTATAGAGCATCCTAAGGCATTTACTTAGCCATGCTGAAAGAACAGTTAATTACTTTCAAGTTTCAAATGCTCCTAAAGGCTGTTGAAGTGCCATTCAAAATGCGAACTCAGGAGTTAGGTCACTAAGGTTAGTGGTTACACCAGTCCATTCCAAGTATTACAAGTACTTGAAATAGACAGCATTTTATTGTCTTTTTATCCCTCGGGGCATATTTTTCATTCCTTTGTGACCAAAGTGCAAAAGGTTAACACAAGCTGCATGATTTCAGCAAAGCCTGCATATACTGCAGTTTAATACTAGTAATGTAGTTTAATACTAAAAGTAGTCTTCTTACCAGAGATCGAGGTTACATAAACGAATCTTTCATTACAAATATGATGCTCATTCTTAAGTGACCGGTTAAAAACATGAGACTCAGAGTTAAGCAGACACTTTAATACAAATGGCATACTACCAGATCTAATGAGGTGATTTCATGACTAAGGTATGAAAGTTGTTCTTCTGACTTACTCCTTTATTCCTCCTTTAGGCAGAATGATTTTAGTTTTTTAAGATACTGAGGAGTCTGAATCACAAATCAGGTAGGTACCAGACTGCAGCACCACCTTTTACTAAAAGCAGTTTTACTGGTGGCCACTGGGGTAGTCTTAAATAAATACCATGCAAATTATCTTCCGATTAATCCTTTATTAAAATGGTACAATAGACCAGCGATTTTACAGCTGTGTACATTCGAGTAAGGAATTTCAACTGATTGCAGAAACAGGTTTGTAGCAGTGGCTATTTAGTACAATGGTTTAGCTTTAAGAGGAGTTCTTCCTTGTCAATCTGTTTTCAAACAGCTGTAAACAAAGGTACTCATTACTGTGAAACCCTCTAAAGACAAGCTTTTAAAATTGAGTAGTAACTTAAAAAAAGAAGGTATGTTTATCCATAATTTCAAATTTAATGCTTCTTAGACTTTGGACAGACAGCTGACCTCTTCTTGAATTCTGCGACAAACGGTGATGGGCATAATCCCTGATGGAAAGAAGATAGTGGCCACCTTACAAAGTCAGACGTCTGCAGATGACAGAAAGCTTTAGGCAGATGCTTTAATGTCATCCTATGTAAATAGTTCATTTACAGTAAATATGAGAAAGAGACAAAGCCTTTATGATAAGGAGCAGCCATTCTCTTACACAGAACATAAAAACAAATTTAGCCATACATGCACATAAACTATTTACTCTCATGTGCATATATTAATTGGAAACATACTTGAAACAGCAACTCCATTATTTACACTGCTTTGCGCTTTAAATTATACAGAATTTCCAAACATTTTCTACAAGATCCTAACATCTTTATGTTTTGCAGTTCCTTTAAAATTTTAATAGGGAGAGGAAAGGCATCACACAGAGATGCCAGTGGAGATAATGTAAATCTCTGAGATTTAAGTGAGTTATAGAACACAAAAAAATAGACATTTCTTCTCTGTGGCTCAGGACAGCTAACCTGAAAAATGGAAAAACCTACCTCAACAGTAACAGTAACATTTTTCGCTTTTTCTTTTGAGGTGAGAGAGTGAGAGAATGAAGTCATGTTACATTTGCGGGGAAACAAATATTTATCCTGCAAGCTATTTTTTTTAATTAAGCAATAACTGTTTGAAAGACAATGTCACGATATTCCCACGTGATATTGTTCTGCACATCATGAGTAGGTGAAGTGATAAAAATAAGGTACCAAGTACCTCTGATGCTCTGTCCCCATTAATAATGTCTTAATTATTATAAAACTAATCAAATAATTATAGTTTTATAGTCTTGAAATCAACTAAACAGCTTTAAGGGGTTTTTTTTCTGTTTTCCTCTCCATTTTAGTTTTTTTTTATACATATATATATATGATTGTGCTCCTCTTTCGAGCATGCAAATGACTCTACCCCTTTGGAAACAATGCAGAGCAGTGCCATTTTGCAGCATTTAGTTGTAGATGAAGGGCAATAAATACCACCACTGATAACAAAAGACATGGCAACAATTTTGAAATACGACAGTTCTTCATGCAATATTTTTTTCAATTCCTGCTGAAGCATGTAATTATTTAGCTAAACAACACCTCTAAACAGTACGATGTGTAACATGTGAGCTAATTTTACACTCTTGCTTTACTGCGACTGCTCAGGATAAAAACTTAACCTGACTCAGTAACCTAAGTTCTTAAAATTATTTGTAAATTCATCATTTAAGAAAATCTCGTTGTATTTTATAGATCTTTTGAAACTCTACAGAAAAACAAGTGTCCTTGTACTATATATTGACAAGCCTATGCAGGTACATTCTATTAGCTGGACATTAGCAGACATCCTGCTATACCCTGTAGTAGTTGTAGTAGTATTACTATCACCACCCACCCCTAACTAGGCACAAACTGTTCCCTTCCCCAGACACGATTCCTCCCAAACCCAGTTACTCTGACGTGACAACTCCCGACTCGCCAACGCTCTTTCAAGACGGCGACGCCTCAGCCTGCACTGCTCTCGCTCTGTCCTCATCTGCTTACCCGAGTGGTCTAAACCCATCTACCCTTCCCATTCTCAGCTTTGCTCAGTTTTCGTTTTCTCCCCACACTATGGACACCATCCCCACATTCCAAACACCACCAAATTCCCACCCCAGGTTTGGGGTTTTTTACCCCAGGCTGTATCTATAAGGTCTGTGCCGGCTCCTCTCCCTGCCTTCCAGTCTGCTGCTTCTAACCAAGCCTCTCCCTAGCATCTGCCTTTCCTCTCCCCTTCTGTACTACATAGTTCCCTTTTCCAGACCGTTCCTTTTTCCACTGGCCTCAGTCCCCATCCTCATCCCCTACATACATATATATATATACACACCCACACATATTTTTGCATATGCATGTATGTACATACGTTTACCTTTGACCCTTTGTCATCTTTCTCCCTAGTTTTTACTGCTGACATAGTCTCAATTTTTACTTACCTCCCCTCTCATTTCAAAACACCTCCCAGTTTGCCATACCTTTCAGTCCCACCACTAACAACCTCATCCGTGTACGCAGCTATTTGCTCTTGCACGCTTAGCTATCCACATCATGCACCTCACCATTCTGCCCTCAGTACAAGGGCTCAGCAAGGTGGAGGGCTGTATACCAAAAACACAGGTGCCTGGATCCAGCCCGTCCCAGACGAGCTCAGATCAGTAGCTGCATTAAAATTCTATTCATTGTATCTAGAATCTGGGGGGAATTTGAGCGTTTAACTCAGAGAAGTCTCCACTGTACATATTAGAACATGAGTCTTGGTGGGTTTTGTTTAGTAGCTTGTAAATTGACTATACGTCAAAGGAGATTTTCAAAGGAACAGAAAAATGGTATTCTTCACATAACTATTAACCTCCTGAAAAAAAGTCCCCGCTTCAAAGCCCAAAGTCTTCAGCACTTTCCTATGACAAGTTTGCTAAGATGGCTGAACTACCTCAACTGTTCTGGCTGGTGGTTTTCTCAAAACCTTTAGGCTGAGGTACACACCCACACCGGAAAATATCAGCCTGAAATCAGTTTGTCAAAATATGAGTATCCCAGAGCAGGACTTCATGATAGGAACTGTCAAGCAACCATAAAAGGAAGTCCTAATATCAGCACTGTTTGTACAAAAAGGGCACAGACAGACTGATGGATCCAGCAACGAAAGGTTAGTTGGCAGAGATGAAACAAACGTTAAGTACCTATGTATCTTTAATGTATGAGAACAACTGATATCACAGATAAGAAATTGTTAGTGTTTTCTTACTGTGTCTTGATCTCAAAATGAGTTTGTCCTCCAGAATAAATTCTTTGCTCTACAGGTCCTTCTGGAGGTTTGGTTCTGTTCCCAGTGTTAAATCTTCCATTTGGAAAAATGCAGACATCTAAGCTGCCAGCATTACAGACGGCTACCTTTCCATGCCCTCGCTTAAAAACCTAACAAAACTCCTTTTAACCAATTTGACACCTAGGTTTACCTTGTTTGAACTCAATAAGCAGTCTGAACTCTGTAAAAATCTGATGTCTGCTCAGACAGGCTCATTCTGTTCTCCTAAATCTAATCTATGTTGGATTTGCCCGCTATTAGAAAAATTCAACCTAGGGTCTGTATGTAGAAGTCTAATTTACTTCACCAAATACATGTAATCAATTCCACCCTACTATTTTCCTTTTGCTCAATGTTTGATTACTTTTATGTCACTTATTAGATACGAACTGCTGTTTTTTACAATAAGTGGGTGATCTGACAAGGCCAATTTCATGTCTCCCATTAGATAAAGTGACATTTCAATCCAATACTCTGACAAACTTAGATGAGAATACTGTGTAGTTTGAGCACACACAATGACAAGGCACTTGTCTTTTCAGCCTTTCCTATCAGAAAAAACACTTGGATAAATTGAAAACCTCCCCTCCAGGATTTATTTAAATAGAGCAATCAATACTTTATTTCACCATCCTCTAAAAGGCATATAAAATAACACAAACAAGTTTTTTTTTAAAAAACCCTTTTTTTTCCTTCTTGTTTAAGGCGAGAATAACTGTTCACTGACAGGTTTTTTTTCTCATTAACTAGCCAATACTCATGTTTACAGTTCTTTAATAAGATAACATGGGATTAACTGACAACTCTTTAATTGACTTTTTTTTTTCCCCTCCATACAGATAAAACCTTGCCCTAACCATACATACTCAGGTAAAAAAAAAAAAGAAGAAAAAAAAAGAGCATTTGGCAGTTTCTTACATATCTCTCATCCTCCAGATTTCATTCCTACTCCTCTATGATTTCAGATTTGGTTTGCAGCACCTGATACTAGCAGCCCTTCCGCTGATCTCAAAAGTTCTGGTCACAGCAGCACTACTAACCTTAAAGAAGTTTACATAAGAAAGTAACTGGAATCCACTTAGAATAAATTCCTATTTAGTGAAACTATGTCTGCAATGAAGTAGAATGAACACTCTGCTATGCAAACGTTCCTACTTAATAGCAAAGCTATTTTGAAAAAAATCCCAGCTCCTGTGCAGGATTTACTTATTTGCAACTTGAGTTACAAGTTCAGTTACCAGAACAAAACAGAGTACCATAAATGTGAAGAACTGATTCTCTTTAACTTACAAACTCTAAGTTTGACTCTCCTGTCATTCTAGCAATGCAATTCCAGGGAAATTCCTCTTAAATCAGCTTAGTTACACCAGCATAAATGAGAAGAGAATTAGATTCATTGTTTGCAACAAAGAGCAGGGAGTAATTATGCCACTATTTCTACGCATACTATTATTAAGTCATCAGTAACTCCTACTAAGCATTACAGGCAATATGGGTAAATGTACATTTTTCATGATTTATTGATCACAATGGATTAAAAAAAGATGTAGCTGCGCTAAAATCAAACCATTATCTTTGAGTTCTGCTAACTAACATTGCAGAAAAGCTGCTGAAAAAAAATAGGAAATACAATTTCTTAATTATATGCCATCAGTAAGAAAGCATATTTACTAATTAGCCCTTAATGCTGCTATTTCAGTATAGTCATCTCAGGTTTTACAGCACAATGTTTAAAATGGGTCTTTTTAGGTCAGAAGGAATGACCTGCAGGTGGTCTCATAAAAGCTCCAATACAGGCAACAGGGATTACCGTAATTACTTCACCACTCTCCAAGTAGTTAATGGGATTACACCCTAAGGCTATCCACTTGTTCACAGTGTCCAGCGCAAATTTTCTGAAAGAATCTGGGTAAGCACAAATGCTTTAATGATACCCTTCACAATTTCATCTATTGCACTGCAAAAGGAGCATTAATAAATTAAAACACCCTAAATCAAAGAAATTGAAAAAATCTAACTTCTTCACCTTCCTGTACCTTCTGTCACTGACACACTAAATCCTCCATCTGCCTCCTTCAGGCAGACTCCGTTCTTCCTTGTTTTCACAGATGTTAGATCTGAAAGACACTTCATCATTCCTATTGGAGCTCAGAGTCCACACTTCCTTCTTTGCTGACTTCCATAAATTTCCAGTTTTGGCCACCCCTTTTGTTTCCTTTTCGTGCTTGGACTGAAATAATCTCGTTTTTTCCACCATGCCTTATAATTATATTCTCATCTCACCCACTCTATTTGCTTCTTTCTTCATCTGTCCATTCAAACAGCTCATCTAAGTTTTCATACTACAGTTTGTTTCATCTTGTTATCTTCATATACCCTTTTTTTGCAACCTCCTTCTCCTTGTCTTGTCATGCTTCTTTCCATTTTCTCTAAAACACATCCACTAAACCATATTCTTGCTTTTGGAAAATGGTTTCTTCATTATGGCTCTATTGCATCTTCTACTGGTGACCTATTACTCCCCAGTCTAACCCGCAGTCCAGATTTCTTCCTCTTCAACGAACCCCTGCTAATCTCACAAACACTGTTCTAACCATATCACCTCTCCCTTATTCCACTCCTCATCTTCTTCTTAAATATTGCCCTCAATTTTTATTGAATTCAAAAAACCTCATCCTTACCTACAGCCTAACTGCTAATGTGCCTATATCTCTTTTCAGTGTAAACTCTGTTGCCCTCACCTTGTATCATCTTTTTTTCCCCAAAACTTTTGCTTTGCTTTTTTAACGTCTTGGGCTAATTCTTTCTTTATGCTACTATGCCTCCTGTCCTTCAAACCCTTCCTTTACTGCTAGCTTCTCGTACACATGCTTTCTATATTGACTTCAGAAACATTTTCAGATGTAACAGGTATTCTACACCTTGCTTATTGTCCTACTTACAAGTTGCCTTTAGGAAAAGGATCACATCTTTAAATAGTCCTGACAAATCCCATATGGTTTTATAACAATACAAAATAATTAAAGAGTTAGGAGAAAGAAAAGAGAAAATTCCAGATCAACTAATAACAAAGCCCCTTACTCAGTCTGCTGCCTGCAACTAGAACTGTGCAAGCTCTTATACTGCAGTAGGTACTGATTCTTTAATTAGATGACCAAGCCATAAGAAATGTTAATTTGTATCTTAACCCAAAAGATAACACCTAAAGCAGAATGTGGAAAGCAGAGTGGCAAGAAGGTACTATACAAAAATTAATTTCTTGCTCTGTCACTCCTTAGCCTGTAAATTTCTTTAATTCCTTTAGAACAGCTGTGATGACATCATCCATGATAATCCAAACGCTATCGCCAAAAGAAAATAAAGTCCTATCCCACAAAGGTTACTGTTTCTGAAGTCAGAGGATGCATAACAGGTGCAAGTGTGTCCTTCCTAATTCCCAGAAGAAAATACGACACCTCTGGTGCATTTAGTTTTAAGGAACTCATTCGCTCCTTGCCAACTTGGATCAAGCTGTTTTCAGACAGAAGAGCAAAGAGCCTTTAGCCCTTCATTTCACTTCTTGTTTGTCAGGCACAGAATGGACCACAAAGGGAAGACACATAGACAATAATGTGGCTCCATAGCTTAGATGCCACAGAATCTGTTTTTGTCTCTGATAAAATAAAAATAAAACTGTGTTCCTCCAGAATACTAGTATAAACATAAGAAGCAATCAAAATGCAATTTAAATATAATGAACGTTAAAAAATTGTTTTAGCGCAGTTTTCTATAATAAGGATAGACAGACCTGTTTGCATTCTATTCACATTTAAGTGTTTCCTGCTGTTTTTGAAAACATCTCTCCACATGTTGGAATACGTGTATTTCACGTGTTCATTTTAATGTAAATCTTTCATGGTTTGCAGTAAATATTTTTTAGAATGTAATCTCCACAAAGGAGGTAAATAAGCAGCATTAGGTTCATACCTTAAGAAAAAAATCTTGTAAAGACATATAGTTCTAAACAGTGTATTTTGTGGAAATATTTAAAACAACAGTCAACAAGTAACTAGTTAATTAGCCCTGGCTTCTTCTGTCATTCCCCTCTTCACAGCTGGATAGACTCTTAAGATTTACATAACAAGAGTCTTCAACAGGCTATGGGCGACATTCTTAATGAATTAGCAATTGCAGGTCCTTACTCCATACACTGAGCACAGCAATACTGATTTATATTGTGAAATACCTTTAACTATCAGTTCTGCATAGTTTGATACACCAACTCCTCCGTGTGTCCGAATCATGCAGCGATAGCTGCCAGCGTCCCGCTTCGTGGCATTTACCACACTAAAAAGAGCCACAAATCGGCGACTGTTGAACACTTTTATGTCCTTCAGAGGTGCATCTCTTACATAAATACCCTAGGCGAAGAAACAAAAATAAAGAATACTGTTAGTCATATCAAAAAAACATTACTGACAACCAATTTTATTTCCCTCAAGCTCCCGAAGAGGGGAGGCAAGATAAAAACAGAAGTCCATATGTTACTTTTACAGATGTTTACGCTGTGCAAGACTTTACTGCCTTCCCATGTGAGTTAAACCATTCACCATCAGTGGGTGACCACTCATCTGGAACAGCTGCTTTCAACTCTTTATAGATTAACTAATAGAAAGATTTAAGAGCAATGTAACATTTACTTGCTTGGCTTGCTTCATACAAATATTTAAAGTTATTTCTCTTAAAGAAACATGAAACCCAGTATACTCAGTCTCCGATTTCTCTTCCCCTCCGCATTTGCTACCTGGCATAGGCATCTTGCACAGCTTGCACAGAAATGTCAGTGGATGGTTCTCCTATAGCAGCACCTACAGATGGGTTTATCAGTGACTCAGGTGGAAGAGGCTAGGCACAGATTTACCAGGCGAATGACCAACAAGGAACAAGCTGTCTCCACCTCACACTTCCTCACCATGATACTGGGAACTGGGCAGTTCCTACTTCAGTGCAGTGTCTCTCCCTCAATTCAACATATTGCAGGCACAGCACAAGAAAATGAGCTGTGTAACAGCTGAGGAGCCCAAGGCCCAGCATATGTCCCATGCTACCGGCCGGCTCCCTCATGTGATCCGGTGCATGGCTGGAGGAGTGAAAAAGGGAGGGCAGCAGACAAGAAGAGGGCAGAGAAGACATTTTGCCATGTCCTCTGACACAAAGATGAGGGCAGCGAGACTTGGCTCTCAGACCCCCATCAGAACTCGTGCTCCACCTGCCCATGAAATAGGATACATGCACTATGAACACTCAAAAACCCTCAGAAAATGTATAATCATCGAATTACTAGAGCTGGCTGAAAAAAAAATTCTACAAAATCTACTGACAACATTTACTCAAACAAGCAAACAAGAAACATGGATTTTTCTCAGAAACATATATATTTCAAGAAACTGAAAGCCACAGCCATTATCAAAACAAGAGAAACTGGAGAACCCCACCAAGCACCTCCCAAAAGACGCTCCCTCCAGGAAGTCATATGCACAGTCTGATGCTATGGAATGATAACGGTTATTTTTAGTGGGTTTTTCTGACTTCAGAAGCTTCAAGCAGGGCAAGGGTCCTGCATTACCGAGCTTCTACAAATCATCAACGTAGTTGGTGATGTCCATTCTTCTGCCTAGAGTTTGTAGTTAGTCCAGCAGAATTTAAGACCTATATAGGAAATACTGACCTCATTTTGTTATGGCTTTTACTTGCCACTATATTGAAAGTACCCTTTAAACACCAGTTATAACCAGAGAGTTTCAAATACCAGCCACATAAAATTAAACTCATCCATAAATCACAAAACCAAGTCAAAGTTAATCATGCCATTAATGCCAAAGAAGTAGCATAATTAACAGTAAATACTGATTCTCATGCACAGTGCCGTAGAGTTATTTCCTCTTAAAAAATAAATGTGTGATGCACAGCTTATTTAAAAGCAAAAAATGCTTGTAAGATGATCAAAGAAGAATGTACTATCATGTCTTAAAAATTACTCAGTCTTAAATTATTACTTGAGAATTACTTCAGATAATTGCTAGCTCCTTAAAATTCCTAGAATTCTGAGCTGCTGATAAATCGGCTTCTCTTACGTGGTATGGCAGTTACCAAAACCAAAACTTTGAAAGAGACATATCAAACTATTATTTCAAAACTACTATTTTTACTGGTTTTGCCACTGTGTGATATCCTAGCAAGAATGGCTGCAGATAGCAGGATACAAGCAGAGTGGGTTAATTATGATTTTGGAGAATGACTATTTCTTAAAAGCAAGATTATTTTCCACCTAAGACAGTAACTAATTAATCCTAATTATCAGAGTTGCTGACTAGTCACATACGAGACGGTTTTAAAGTATGTTTCTACAGTTTTCAGACTCTTTAAGGACTCTGTACATAGTCAAGTCATGTGCTTACATTATGTCCACCCACGCTAGTTTTTCCCTTTTTCTAGTCACAACATCAGGAAGCTTTACACAGGCTATTTTATCCTGCCAGGAAACGGGGTAAGTTATTCTCTAGGGAACAACATACCGCCACACGCTGATTAATTCTAGTACCTAAACTAGCTCAGCTCATTTAGAGTGTGAACAAGCCCCTGTGCACTCCAGTCTGCACAGTACGCCCACACTTCCACGCAGGGCACCTGCACCCGGAACTTACCAGGTCTCTCAAGAGTTATAACACAACTGAAGAACTGTGTAAATATTTTAAGAATTATTTCTTGCTGTTCCCACCCAACAAAGACTACAGGACACTGTTAAAGGGAGAAAGAGGTGAAGGGAAAGGACTAGGCAATGGCATGTGGCGGTATAATTTCTGCCTTTATCTGCAGCCACTAAGAGAGGAGACCATGGAGAAGTATGATGCACGCATGCTCCCCACTGGCTCCACACAGAAGATTGTCTCCTACCACGTCAGCCCCCTCAGACCTCCCAATGGTCAGTAGAAATCCTGAACACCACAGCCTGGGTTGTCATATAAACTGCCAGCAGTCCACAAAGGGACCTACTCAAATACCCAGCCCCATAAGACATACTTCCCATCTTTTTTGTGTGTATGTAGAATAAAAATTGGAACCAATCAATGCATTGCAGCATTTATAATAAATTATTATTTCACTGGGATCCCATAATCTTTTTCATCTTCTGCTGATTCCTAAGAACACTAATCTCACCTGATTTCAAATGTTTTAACTGCTGTTCTACAACAGGCAATCTTGGTTTGATCAAATAATTGACTTACATGGCCATGCAACACGTTATACATTCACATGTCAGTAATTTGGACTGAAAAAGAGAGAAGCCAAAGCATATTTCAGAGGCACACATCATTATGCTCAAATGAACTAGCTACATGAGCCTTCAAGGTATCCCAGCTTGGCTATGCAAAGGATTTGAGGCTCTTTGCCTCCCACCAAAATCTAGATCTGAAACAGGTTATTAATGGTGGCTTCAAAATTCATAAAGGAGCTCCAGAATAAAAAGCCTTTATTATTATTATTATAAAACACCTGTAAAATATATGTGAGATTATTAATAAAGATTATCTTGACTGACTTCTCTTAAACATTACAAATGCACAGAGCCAAAGTGTACAGTGTCTATTATATGTTAGAAATTAGACAGTCCCACAGAAATCACTGGCATGACATTTCCTACTAGAACTCAAAGGAGGAAAAAAACCCAGATTTTCTTCTTTAATCTCTTTGGGAAAAATACTTTCAGGGAAAACATAGTGTCTGGAACAGAGAAAGACTAAGAAACATAATTGTTTTAATTTCCACAAGAAAAAATAACAGCTCAAGAGAGCAAGTCTTCCCTCTCTTCTGGGACAACAGCAAATGAGTAGGAGAGCCACTTAATTGATTTAAGCCTGAGCATAAAGGAATCGTAATGAAGATAATGCATTAAGTATAAGAAAAGTTCAACCCACAGGCATCAGAAAACAGTTTAAAAAGCCGCAGAGTTACAAAACAAAACCAAAAAACCACCACAAAAAAAACCCAACCAAAAAACCCCACACCTACAACCTCTCCCAAACTTGTATTTTAGCAAATGGCAAAAGACTATTTTTAGTCTGAAAAAGTACTCTTTGTAATTTGATATACGAATACTGAATAGCGTCTGTTGTAACTGTATCCACACGACCAGCTTCGCTCCCTTTATTTGTGGTTCACATTCTGTTCTCTCTGTCTCACTGCCCAGTGTCTTCAGGAAGCTGCACATGTATGCCAGTGGTCACGTTTATGGCTTAGTTCACTATCCAAAATTTGGAGGAGAACATCAATAATATTTTCTTTTCCAGATTTAACAGACCCTGTTAAGCACATTGTATGATAAATGACAATATCTCAGTGCTGATTGTCAATAGCTATTTCATTTAGGATGGCTAGAAATAACTTCCATCAAATGAACGTTCATTTATTGAACCTATTAGTACGTCCCGATACAATTTTTTTACGAAGAATTATTTTTAGTAGCATTTACAAAAATAAGTTTTTGACACTCCGTAATGCAACATTCTGAAGTCCCACAATAAGAGATACCTTACTATCTATTGCTTTACTAACTATAGTCATTAAAACCTTAATCTCAGGTTTTTTGAGATAGATTCTGAAATTTACCAATAGGCCTTGCAAGCTCTCACTTTCTGTGTGGAAGCCCAAGTCTTCACAAATACATCCTATCTTACGGAAAATTAAACCAAAAATGGCAAGTCTGTAATTTACTAATCCCATTCCAGAACAGGGTAAGATTCGTGATTTACAATGCAACACTGCGGTACTCTATATTAAAACCCATTAAAACAGGTTGTTGGAGCAAATTTGTAGTATCCATCTGTTTTCTGGGTGGGGTTTATTTGTTTGTTTGTCTTAAATCCAATTCAAAGATAAATACGGTGGTTTTACTTTTTTACTTTAGCTCTACTTTGCCATGTGAAAGACTGAGGCTTTACTACGGACTAGGCCTGTCATCTCCTTCTGCCTCTGGGATTCGGAGAACGGTGTGAACAGGACACTTCGGTCTTTGGAAAGAGGAAACTGCCGTAATCATTTACTGCTAGTCCTGCTTGGACTACAAAGGCCAGGTCCCCAGGGCAGAGCTATCCAACCTTCTTAGAACAGAAGAATTTTAACCGCACAACAAAGAGTGCAAGATGCTGAGATCCAAAACCGAAAATCACAGATTCCACTGGCTGCTGAGCAACCCATACATTTTCAAATGCTCAGAGAAAGCTTTAAAAAAAAAATACAGATATTTTAAAATGCTATTTAAGACAACTATATGAAAATATATCACTGGTAAGTCACTTGTAAAAATAAATATTCCATTAAGCAACATGTTATTTAATATATAGGGATATAACAAAAATCATCTTAATTTAACCTCAGGACATACACAGCTTGAAAATCCATATTGTTAGTACCAGCATATTAAATGCATACAGAGACAGCTTAAAGCACTTTAAAATGCACATTATTTTTCCATTTCAGGCAAGATAGAACGAAAAGAAATAGGTTGATAGTTATTTAAATTAGACTTACAGTCTCTTTTAGGCAATGAACTAACTCTAAGTCTTCTAAATGAACAGCAATTTAGCAGCAACAAGATATATGTTAAACTTTTCAGAAATACTTTTAACAAAAATGCAACAGTAATTCAAAGGGATTGAAGTCCTGGGATGTTATATCCAGCACTACCACTACATGAATCACTCTCAAGGCATGTTTCAACAATTTTGCCAGAAGAGACTTAAAATGAAACATTGGTCAGTCACCCTCTGTCCATACAGGTAGATTAAGCAGCTTTTCACACATTTAATAAATCAAAGGGTTTGTATTATCCCACTTTAAACATGCACATTTCCAAAATTGTGATTAGAGTCATACCAGTGGGATTTCAAATAACATCAGCAGTGCCAGACGTAATTTTGTTTAAAATATGTATAAAGTCTAAATCAAATAGTAATTAATACCTCAACAAAATTGCTTCACAGAGTTCACACCATTCCAATAATTAAGGCAGTTCACTCTAAATCTGAATTTCAAGAATTGCTTTCATAACCAAGACAACTGTTCGTCAGTCAAGATTAGAACCACCACAGATCCTGTGATTATCCTGTATTCATTCCATCTGTGTAAGTTAACAAGTGTATTTCATTCAAGTAATGAGGCCGTGCTGGAAAAAGATTATTATTGTCCTATTTGGAAATATTCTGCTAGGAGCCAGAATTGTACTCTGCATGTGTAACTAATGGGCATTCAAGCGAAATGTTATTATTTTACCCTTCAAGAAAGATCTCGGCTTTCAATATTTTAATGTTTGATAACTGAACCTTTTTTTCAAATCACACAGCTCTCCATAAATCTGTTTATTATGACTAAACATAAATGCTGGCTGGAGCTGCCAGGTGATATTGTAAAATACTACTAAAGTTACACATCAAGTAGTCACGTTATGAAATATTAAGCAATGACATCTATTTGAAAATACAATTAAAAATACAGAAAGCAAACAAAGACATTATTACATTTTCTGGAGTCATTAAACTCAGTGTAATTTACCCAAAACAGTTACTCTGTACTTACATACTGAAATTGTTTTGTATCATTCTGACAGGAGCAAATCTGTTATTACTGCATAGTGATTTTGAACGGAAAAAAAAAACCCAAACCCTGCTCAATCTATTTTTTATTTTTACATTAAATTCCAGAGCAATTGAGAAGAGTGAATATTCTCTAACAATTTGTCAGTGCTCACAAAATGTGTAAAAATTCCAAATAGCACACAACAGAACACAAAATGACTTGTAGGGAACTACATCTTCAGAAACATCTAGATAAAACAGCATTAGGAAATCTCTCTCTAACGGAGAGGTTTAATACCCTGGATAGAAATTATGGCAATGATCCATGTATCTGCTAAGCATTTTGCTGAACTCATAGCCCTACTTATAAAGTCATTTAATCTAATACTGTATCTTAATTCTCTGAAATACACAACACCAAGTACTTCTCATCATCCTTTTATTCGTATTCAAAATTCCAAGAGTTAGGATGAACACCTTGCTAAAAAAATGAATTGCCTAACTTGCATGTGCCCCTAAGTGATTCTGCTGCTGCTGAACTGTGGTTCGTATCAAGGCAGTCTTCAGGGTCCAGAAACAGGCATACCTAACATGCTCTTGAAACACAAGTTGAATTTAACCAGCCCCCCGTGGCACAGGTCAGCTGTTCCATTATCTCAGGTTTGCTAATCACCATGTACTGTATTACTTAACACTCCAGAATAACTGAAAGATTAACACATCACATCGAGTTTTGTGAAAAGAGAACACTACTTGGGTCACTTCATTTTCAAATTCAGACAAGAATATCAAAAAGGTTAGACTGAAAAAGGTAATCCCAGAACAACATTTCCTATGGGTCACTTCATCAAATAAGAATATATATGAGGATGGATAGGGATGGAGGAGAGGGAAAGATTTATGTGCATCCCCCTCATCCCCTTGCATATGTCCACAAATGTCTTCAAATCGATGTATGTAGTCCATTCATTAATATCTGGAAGTTTCTGAATACTTCAGACACAGTTCTAAAAGAGGAAAAAAAGAAGAAGACGACAGTACAACTACCTCTCACCAGAAGCTTTTTGTCCAGGTTCCAAGTTTCATATCATCCTTGTTAAATAAAAATAACAATGGCTCTCCTAGGTGGCACTTCTGACTCTCTATAGATGTAAGGTGCAACAAGGCAACCTGAGCAAATGAGGATCAAAATCTAATAATTTTTCAGGTTACTTGCAGACAAACTTTGCCAAGCTGCCTCCAGTTGTCTTAAGGTTTTGCACTGTCGTCCATAACCAAGGTCCTAGAAGATTTCAAAAGTTTCCAGTGTACCTCCAAAAGCAAAACTTCTACAGTTCATGAATTTTGTGATTTACTTTTTCCCCAAAATGTCTTTTGGTCACAGGAGATTACCAAAGAGACAGAGGATTAAGAGTTATGTTTTTGTGATAAAAAGGCTTTTTTCAAGAAAAAAATATGAATACCTACATTAAAAGTTTTCAAGCTCCGTACTCCCTTCATAAGCAGGAACAGTTGGCATACTATTTGAAAACAAAATGCATATCTCAGTGTCACAAGTACACTCTTGGCAGAGCAGCATGCACCTCTGCTAGACCGGTGTTGAAGGAAGACCTTTGGAGACCACCACTCATTACCACTCCTTGCAATCTGATGGATGACCAGCACCACTACAGAAATAACCACCGCTGTCCCCTCTATCTACAGCACATTTTTTTCTACTGTATCAAGGATGGCTTAGTTTTCTTGAATTAAAATAATCAAATGTGTTCACATCCACAAAAGTTTTTTGTTTCTTTTTTGGTATCAGCACCAATGTGGTCTGCAGTGCTCACTGGTATGAAGAGTTTCCGATTTGAAGGTTTTCACTAATGTCATAATGTAAAACTTCACAGCTGCCTCTGTCAGGTATTTTCACCAAAAATCAACTATTTGGATAAAATTTTAAGCTTCCACATCACTTAGGAATGTTGGTGTTGGTTCATGAGGATAGGAGTGAAATTTATTCTTCCCTTATCTTCCCTTACCCTTATCTAGTTTTTTTTAGTATTAATAACAAAACACGCTGACATTTCTTCATGGCTACCAACAATTGGCTCTTGTGCCAGGCAGAGCAGTCTGGGTAGACTGGAAGGCTTACTCCATGGAGCAGCTTTGCTGGCCAGACTTCTTTAATATTTCTGAGCAGGAGAATATAAGGCTCATTTTTGTCTCCACTATTACAGTGGCACCACCTCACACAAGTAGCGTTAAGGCTAGAATACAGATTCAGAGTAGCTATCGCACCACTGGGCATTTCATTTTTTTCAGCTGTGCATTTCGCTGGTCATAATAGCTCTGTGAACCCCAGCTGTGCTACACAGGAAGCAGGTGGAAGTAACATGTCAGTCTAACATCTATCAGTGATTGTACTTGGGCCCTGACTTAGCAAGTTGGCCTCTACTTTTCTGTTTATGCAATGGTTTATTTTTCTAAGGAACATGCAGAAAACCCTTGCAAGAACCAGCCTCAGCAGCACACTGCAGTGGAGGAAAGATTTCACTGTGCTTGGATGCAAAAACAGGAGGACAGCAGGTTGGCAACCCATTTCCAGCACTTCTGAGAGTATGTCAGTTCCCTGATTTTTGAGCATTTAGTCCTAAAGTAATCTCAGCGCTCAGAGATTCATGCCAGTGGTAAGAGTACACAGCACCCAATGTGCAACTCAGCCTCGCTGACCTTAACCTATAACTGAAAAGATGGTGTCCAAGGAGGAAAGTCACCATAACTGTACATTCCTACTACACTCCAAACACATTTTGTAAATTCAGCTGCACATAGCTTCCTAATCAAAACACTAGGCTGGGTGTTTCCTGCTGGTCAGCTCTGAAACACCACTGAAGTCAAAACACCTCACAGATACACTGATTTCAAGATGTCTTTCTGCCTCTTGCATACGCTCACTCAGATTTATCATTAACAGTCCACCATCCGTTAATTTCTCCTAGTCTCTGGTATCACTAGTAACTGAAAATTCTGTAAGAGAAATCTTAGCATAGAGAAAGATTAATCAAATCTATATACATGTAAGAATAAAAATAGTAAGTCTGGGTAAAAAAAGCCTGGCTGGTGTTACCCCTGATGAGAGATTGCATCTCAACAGAGAGAAGAGAGAAAAGGATTGCCCTAAGCACGATGAAGCCTTCAGCCCTATTGCCCAGACAGAAGTGATGCAACTGTTCA
Source organism: Opisthocomus hoazin (assembly GCF_030867145.1). Taxonomy (NCBI): domain Eukaryota; kingdom Metazoa; phylum Chordata; class Aves; order Opisthocomiformes; family Opisthocomidae; genus Opisthocomus; species Opisthocomus hoazin. Next base: position 59,050,070 of record NC_134416.1, on the reverse strand, counting down.
CCACAAAGCTTGTCACATAAGCAATGCATGTGCCCTCCTCAAAGGATGAGCATCTAACCTAACAACACTTATGTAACAGGAACTGGCTTGGAAGTTTAAGCATATATATTTGACTTTTCATACAATTAAAATATATATTCTCCTAAGGTATAAAGCTTGTAGCACATGCATTTGCTCACAGCTAGAGTGGAACAATTAAAATAAACATAGATAATCTGTTCCAAAACTTTGGTGTGGTATCTCTAATACATGTGAACATCATTTACAATTTTATAAGTTTGAATTGATGTTTAGAAAGCTGAGATTTGTTACATTTCTTTCTTATGCCTCTGTTTAGGGAAAGAGAATATGTAAATTAAACTAAATCTGTCACATTTTATCAAAGTTCTTAAAATGCAGAAAATCAGAAAAATTGAAGCTTGGCTTCGAAAAAATTTTTGTGACAAAGTATGTGCAAATTAAACCTCAAGCAGAATGAAAATAAACGCAATCCCAACAAGCTAACACAATATTGTATGCAGATGTTTATAAAATTGTGCTGTAAAAATCATGTAAGTGAGGAGGAACAGGGCTATACAGATAACAGAATGCATTGCTCCACAGATGCTTCAAAGTACCCATTCTTTGAATTTTCTTTATTTCATTTTTGTAAATCATATGAAAAGGAGCTTCTTTCTGCTCCTTCCTATACTACCGACATTTTATACACAGTACTAGACTGCGGTCTCTGCATTAACAGATGATTTTGTATTTCTGACGCTCTCCTAGCAATATACTGCTCGTCCCACATAAATTGCTGAATTTGAGTGGGATCAGAGGTTTAAGAGGTCAGTGTTCACTGATAGCCAAAGCATCATCCCAGCTGCTTTGCTGGTTTTCCTCTGTGTGCTCTTATTGCTGAGAATTTCCTTTCTCTTCCTTTATGATCGACAGAATTAAAGTAAGAAATAAGAAGCGTAAACTGACAGAAACAGAAATTAACAGAAAAGACAGACCAAGAGGTTAAAATGGTGAAAAAGAGGAATCCAATCAACTACTGAAAAACAGTGTGTGTACACAGGCACACATCTCACTTCACCAAGAAACTCCATTTCAGCATTTCCTTATCAGCAAAGCTGCTAAATGCCACAGATGAGAACAGTGCTTTTAAAATATTATCACAGAATCAAAAAATAACTGTGGTTGGAAGTGATTTCTGGTGATCATGCCATCCTAGCCCCCTGTTCAATGCAGGGTCAGCTACAGCAAGTTGCTCATGACTGCATCCATCCGTATTTTTAGTATCTCCAAGGATGGAGACTCCCCAGCCTCTCCAAGCAATCCATTCCAGTGTTTGAACAGAATGATTTTTTTTTTCTTATGTTTAAGTGGAACTTCCTGTATTTCAGCTTGTGCCCATTGCCTCTTATCCTGGCACTAGATACCACTGAGAAAGGTCTGGCTATGTCGTCTCTACTCCTTTCAAGATCTCCCCTGACCTCTCCCTTCTCCAGACTAAACAGTCCCAGCCTTCTCCTTGTATGTCAGATCCTCCAACACCTTAACCCTCCTCCAGTGTATCCGTACCTTTCTTATAGTGGGGAGCCCAGAACTGGACCCAGCACTCCAGATGTGTCTCCTCAGTGTTGGGCAGAGGGGAAGTATCACCTCCCTCAACCTGCTGGCAACGCTCCTCCTAACGCAGCCCAGGAGGCTGTCAGTCTTTGCTGCTGCAAGGGCGCTTGGCTAGCTTGCGGGCAACTTGTCCACCATGATCACCAGGTTCTTCACAAAGCTGCTTTCAAGCCTGTCAAGCCCCAGTGTGTACTGGTGCATGGGATTTTTCCTTCCGTGGGGCAGGACTTCGCACTTCCCTTTAAGGAATTTCATGAGGTTCCTCTCTGTCCATTTCTCCAGCCTGTCAAGGTCCCTCTGAATGGCAGCGTGACCTTCTGGTGCATCAGCCACTCCTCTGAACTTTGTATTGTCTGTGAACTTGCAGAGGGTGCACTCCACCATCATCCAGGTCAGTAATGAAAAGGCTAACAGTATTTGTCCCAGTATCTATTCCTAGGGTACGCTACTAGTAACTTGTCTCTATAAAGCACTATTATCCATTATAAAGTATAATCAGTATACATAATGAATGCTACACATAATTGCTAACATGTGCACAAGTTTTTCTATTCGTCATATATAAACATGGTTCTGTTTTTGATTTGTTCTTTCTTTCTTTTTTATCCTAAGATAAGGAAATTGGTAAGAACAGTCAGGCCATCTGTACATGTGTTACTTTTTCATTTCTCCTCAAAGATCTTAACGTCTCCCAACAAAATCCAGGCAAATTTGAAGAAGTATTTCAGTTCTTGCCATGTCTGTAAAAATAAACAGCATGGTTCTGCAAGGTTACCCAAAGCACAAGCTAAAGTATATTATAGGCATCAGATAATTCATATTTAAGGCAGATAACAAAGGAAAAGTTTTCATCAAAGATCACAGCTCCTTAGACACTGGGTAACACAAACATGACACACATCACAAGCCTCCTATATTCTGCTGTTCGTAGAACTGTTTATGTTATACAGTAAATTTACTATCCAATTAATGAAAAGCAACTAAAACTGATTAACAACAATTAATGGAAAACTGACTGCAAGAAAGGCACTAAAGATACACTGGAGTGGAGAGGGGGACACAAAGAAATCAACATACCAAAACCTTGAAATAATATTAAATGGCTACCAGAATTTAAAAAAAAAAAAATCTGTCATCTATTTGGTAATAGATAGCATCCCTTCCTATGGGACACTAAATAGCCTTCTAACAGTAAAATTATGTCAGGTTATCTACAAAAAAACCCATGTCAGGATGCACATGCATGAGGATGCGTGCAGTCTTGGCAAAATCTTTAGCTGACTGATGTCATTAAAGCTCTTCTCAAGTCAATAGACTCAAGACAATTTGCTGTGCACAAGGTGGTTTGATCAGTCTTGGAAGACTGAGCTATTTATGAGCTGGAGGAAGAATGAACTCCTGCACTCCCGTAAGTGTGTGCACACAAAAGCACCTACCAGTCAAACTCAAGCTATTTCTTTTTAATATTCGAAAGAACACCTTCTTTAGGCCCATCTCATTGTACAGTTTACATGAATAGTTCCGCCTGTTTGTGTTACTAAGTTGTCACATGTGTATATGATTTAATTTTAACAGGTAAAATACTGCTTCATTATCTCAGTACTAAAAAATTAGCTGAAGCATTTTTTCCTCAAGTGCTTCCAGACTTAGCAATGAAAATGGTAATTATGTGAAAGCCTCAGAGAGTTTACAGCGTAACAAAAAATTCTGATGAAACTCTAGGACTTCGGTTCACCTTCTGGGACACTTGATGTGATTTACATAAACAAGCACATGCACATACACACACAAACTCTTTTGTATATCCTATAAATGTATTTTATTTTCATAATTTGCCAGTAGCCATTGCACTGGTTCTATATTCTCACAAGGATGTTTCTGATACCTCTCATTTGCGTGTGTTTCTGCGTATTCCTAAGGAAAACAAATTGCTTTCCAGAACTCCCTCTGACACAGGATTGTCTCTCTTCCTTTGAATACATAATAAACAATGCATACAGGTTTTGCAGTTTTGTATGTAGAGGAACAAAACCTTTCACACTCTTCTTACCTTCAGCAAAAGATTACTGAAGACACAATAAAAGATGGACTGAGTAAGGTGAAAGACAACTTTCAGGGAAGATAAGAAGAAAAGCCAAGCCCCTTATTAACAGGTAATAAATTGTTTACATAGGGTTAAGAAGATTGGGCATTAGAGTGATACTGTTCTTAGTTTCTTGGCTGCAAACGAAGTAGCATGTGTTCTGCATGCATAAACTATATGCCTGGATAAATATCAGGTGCCCACCAACACCGCTCTATCACTCCCCCCTCTCAACTGCAAAGGGGAGAGGAAATATGACGAAAGGCTCGAGGGTCGAGATCAGGACAGGGAGGGATCACTCACCAATTACTGTCACGGACAAAATAGACTGAACTTGGGGAGAAAAGGGAGTTGAATTCATCACCAATCAGATCAGAGGAGGATAGTGAGAAATAAAAACAGATCTTAAAACACCTTCCCCCCACCCCTCCCTTCTTCCCGGGCTCAACTTCACTCCTGCTTCTCCACCTCCTCCTCCCCGAGTGGTGCAGGGGGACAGGGAATGGGGGTTATGGTCAGTTCATCACACGCTGTCTCTGCCACTCCTTCCTCCTCAGAGGGAGGACTCCTCATACTCTTCCCTGGCTCCAGCGTGAGGTCCCTCTCATGGGAGACAGTTCTCCACAAACTTCTCCAACGTGAGTCCCTCCCATGGGCTGCAGCTTTTCACAAACTGCCCCAGCGTGGGTCCTTCCCACGGGGTGCAGTCCTTCAGGAACTGGCTGCTCCCGCGTGGGTCCACCATGGGGTTACGAGTCCTGCCAGCAAACCTGCTCTGGCATGGGCTCCTCTTTCCACCGGTCCGCAGGTCCTGCCAGGAGCCTGCTCCAGTGCAGGCTTCCCCACGGGATCACAGCCTCCTTCAGACATCCACCTGCTCTGGTGTGGGGTCCCTTCCACTGGCTGCAGGTGGAGATCTGCTCCACCATGGACCTTCATGGACTGCAGCGGGACAACCTGCCTCACCATGGTCTGCATCACGATCTGCAAGGGAAGACTCTCTGCTCTGGCATCTCGAGCACCTCCTCCTCCTCCTTCTTCACTGACCTTGGTGTCTGCAGAGTTGTTTCTCTCACTTCAGCTCACTCCTCTCTCCAACTGCCATCTCACCCCAGGTTTTTTCCTTCTCCTTCTTAAATACATTATCACAGAGGCGCTACCACCATCGCTGAATGGGTTGGTCTTGTCCAGTTGTGGGTTTGTCTTAGAGCTGGCTGGCACTGGCTTTACTGGACACAGGGGAAGTCTCTCGCAGCTTCTCACAGAAGCCACCCCTGTAGCCCCTCCGCTACCAAAACCTTGCCACACAAACCCATAACAGTATGAAAGATTTCACCCTCTCCCCTCCTATCAGAAAATACCCAATTAGTGTCTTGCTGTTAGTAAGTCTGATGATGCCGCTTACTACAGCTGTCAGACGTATCCTGAGATCTTCTCGTTATTTGCTTCAGCTTCAACAAATTTTTACTCTTTGGTCTGTATTTCTGCAACAGAAGTCATGTGTCTGAGAACGACATTTTTAAATAATGCTTTGATTTTCAACCATGTTTTAGAATGAGACTAGGAAAAATACATTACTTCAGCAAAGCGATGACCTCTCTTTCTCACCAACTGCAGCCTTCCACTGTTTGAGGAACCTCTCTCAAAAAGGCTACCCACAATGATTCAAGGTGCAAGGCTGTGAAAAATGCAATTGCCACATGTTTAGTGATTCTACAAGAAATCTTTAGAAAGTGGTATCAAAAGATTGGGTTTGATATTAAAATGGCATTTCATGATACCTGGGTATCACCAGAACATCAATTTCCCTAAAGTCCCACTTTAGATCTTTGTAAGAACAAGTACCACACAGAGGGAACTGAACTAGCTGCAAATTAGAAGCAGCAGCAGATTAGGATGGGAAAATGAAGAGATGGAGCCGGGCCTGAGAAGCTAAGGAACAAACAAGCCAATTGCAGAATCTGTGAGATTCCATGACTTAGCAGACGTGCCTCTGTCACAAAGACCTTATGTCACGTCACTTAAACTTTTCCCAGGATTCTTCTAACTGTATACTGATATTCTAGATGCCTAACTTTGGTCTTTGAGGTCAATTCCCTGAAGTACTGGCCACTCACTACTGCAACGAACATCAGCAGACACTGAGCATGGAAAGTGCTCAGTGCCTTACATGCACAGAATCAGGTCCAGATGTCTCAGAGACTGTTTCCAAAAGTAAGGGATATGTCTTGCTTTTATTTCTCGGTGTCTACGTTAGAATCATAGAATCATTAAGGCCGGAAAAGACCTCTAAATTCAAGTCCAACCATTAACCCAACACCATCATGTCTGCTAAACCATGTCCTGAAGTGCCATATCTACATGTTTTTTGAACACCTCTAGGGATGGTGACCCCACCACCTCCCTGGGCAGCCTATTCCAATGCCTGACCACTCTCTCAGTAAAGAAATTTTTCCTAATATCCAGTCTAAACCTCCCTTGATGCAGCTTGAGGCCACTGCCTCTCATCCTATCAGTAGTTACTTGGGAGAAGAGACCAACACCTGCCTCACTACAGCCTCCTTTCAGGTAGTTGTAGAGAGCAAGAAGGTCCCCCTTCAGCCTCCTCTTCTCCAGACTAAACAACCCCAGCTCCCTCAGCTGCTCCTCGTAAGACTTGTTCTCTAGACCCCTCACCAGCCTCATTGCCCTTCTCTGGACACGCTCCAGCACCTCAATGTCCTTCTTGTAGTGAGGGGCCCAAAACTGAGTACAGTACTCGAGGTGCGGCCTCACCAGTGTCGAGTACAGGGGCACGATGCCCTCCCTACTCCTGCTGGCCACACTATTCCTGACACAAGCCAGGATGCCGTTGGCCTTCTTGGCCACCTGGGCACATTGCTGGCTCATGTTCAGTTGGCTGTTGAGCAGCACCCCCAGGTCCTTTTCCACTGGGCAGGTTTCCAGCCATTCTTCCCCAAGCCTGTAGCACTGTGTAAGTGCTCCTCAAGTATAAAATGAAGATCATATCAATCCATCCTACAGCAACAACTTAATATGGTGAAGCACTAAGATTAGTAAAAAAGATTCTATTAGATAATGAATAAACTTGTTCAAAAAATTGATTTTTATAGTATTTGGTAAGAAAAGTGAACCTCTAAATATACTTGTGTGAATGAATCCACATATTAAGGACCCTTCATACACTATGTCCACTATACTGAAAGAGATGTGAATTCTGCAGAACAAAAAAGATGTTAGTATGTAGCTTGAAAATGGTAGGCTCAAGAGGTTCAAACTTTCAAGGCTGAAGAGGGACAACTTTTCCCATGTATTGCCTTGGAAACATTTATTTGAATATTTATGCATGTGTATATTTTGGGCTCCTAGTGGAAGAAATTTACTGGTTTTTAAGTAAATCCTGGCTCAAAGATGTTGGTGGAAAGCAGAAGTTTGCTTTTTCAATGTTCTAGGCTGCACCAAAGGAAGGTTACTTCCAAAAAAGAATTCTACCTTCTTTCTTTCATAATACAGATTTGTATTTCTTGTGCCAATTTATTAAATACTAGTACTAGCACAAGCTGTTCAGAAGACATTGTCTCAGCTGCTTTCACTTGACCAGTAACTGGTCTGTGTTCCACATGTTCATTTCTTTCAAAATTCTAACTTTGGCTCCCACGTAAAAATGTTGGGATTTTTTCTGAAGTGTGTTTCCATTCCGTGGGATTCCCAGCTCTTTTAGTGCCTAGTGCCGTATCTTACTGTTGGTGTCAACTTCTGGAGCTTGTAGTTTCAAAGAAGAATTTGTTTGACTGAAAAAAATTACAGCAATTGCCACAGACTTTACAGTTGGAGAAGAGAAAGAGCACAGGAATGCCATTTTTGCTTAGTCATTCATTAGAACAGAAAGAGTCACCCTATACTGACAATAACCTGTGTTGCCCACAGATGTGATAAAGAAAATGAAAGCAGATGGGACACATCTGTTAATTATAAACAATCCTTCATTAATGTCATCAGATTTATTTTTAAGGTTTGTTTACATTTAGAACTTAAGCTAATGAAGATGTGAATTCATAAACATATAATCTAGCCAATGATCTTATTAACAGGACACTAGTTACAACAGCAAAAACAAACTTATACGATGCTATGTTGTGTTCTGGAGTCCTTTCATCTGACTTTAACTTGAAATGGTATCACTAAAAATACCCACAATTTGTTGTCAAATTATCTGATAGCCTGCAATCATAGTTCACGCACTAGAGTGCATGGCTGCCTAGCAGGATCAGGAAAACTGTTTTTCTTGCAAAGCACTGCACTATGTGATAGGTAAACAGCTTTCTGTCTTCCCTTTCCCGAAAGAGTAAATACTGATCACAGCATCATGAAACAGATTTCATGGCTCGGTGGTCTAAATTGGGCAGCTAACCTGTGAACTGTCATTCCCCCATCACCCTTTCACTTGTAAAAACTTCCATAATACTCCATAAATTAATAGACTTCATATTCTATAGGGAATAAGAGTGAGATAAGCTTGGGGAGCGGGGGAAAAAAGGAAGGAAATAAAATATGACCTATGGATTTCACTCAGGACTGCTTCAAGGCCCGGACATCTATGCAGTTTGCAACAACTACACAGCGAAGACAAGGAGACTAAAATAACCAAGTTACAAATATTCATTTGTTTTAAGGAACATATATCCCTCACAGTCCAACAGACTGTAAAAGTAAAATATTTGTTCACCAGAAAAATGTTACTACTAAACTTTGAATCATAGATTGCAGAATAATACAATGCTTTAGGTTGTAAGGGACCTTTAGAAGTCATCTAGCCCAGCCCACGGCAGCGAGCAGGGACATCTTCAACTAGACCAGGCTGCTCAGAGCCCCGTCCAATCTGGCCTTGAATTTTTCAAGGAATGGGGCCTCCACCACCTCTCTGGGCAACCTGTTCCAGTGTTTCACCACCCTCATGCTAAAAAATTTCTTCCTTATATCTAGTCTAAATCTACCCTCCCTTAGTTTAAAGCCATTGCTCCTTGTCCTATCACAACAAGCCCTGCTGTAAATATTTTCCCCATCTTTCCTATAAGTCCCCTTCAGGTACTGGAAGGCTGCTATAAGGTTTCCCCAGAGCCTTCTCTTCTCCAGGCTGAACAGCCCCAACTCTCTCAGCCTTTCCTCATGGGAAAGGTGTTCCAGCCCTCAGATCATTTTTGTGGTCCTCCTCTGGACCCCCTCCAACAGCTACACGTCCTTCTTGTGCTGGGGGCTCCAGAGCTGGACACAGTGCTCCAGGTGGGCTCTCACCAGAGCAGGTGACTTGAAGTCTTCTGCTGCATACAATCTGAAAGGTACTTTATAAAAGACATATAAGTATAGGAGTAAAATTCTGCCACCACCGGAAACAGTGAGAAATGTCACTGAATTTGATGGGTTTGTGACTTCCCCCTGGCAATTTACCTGTACTTCAGACAAACAATGTGAACCTGAAAAAGAAGACAGGTACTGAAAATCATTTGGGAGTAAATCATCTCATTATATTGTGGAATTGCCAAATTCAAACAGATTAGGCCTCCTGATTTGACTTACCTGCTAGAAATGCTGACAAGCCCCTAAAATCACACAATTTTATTTATTTATTTATTTAGTTATTTACTACGGTTTGCCCTTAAGTTTTTATAAATTTAAGGAAAAAAACATCAAAAGGATGGTAGAAAGGGCATAATATTACTAGTGGACAACCTAGGCATATCAGAGAGACTGCATGACCCGCTTGTAATACAGCTAAAACCTGAATCCCTACTACCTGAGGGCTACCATAAACGTCTCCAGTGAATGGTGGTCATTTTATTCTGTCTCTAGTATACATAATGTTTTTTATTAAGATGTTTTGTATTGGTTCTACTGTTACCAGGAATGAAAGGATCTTTAACATCAATTAACAAGTCATATGATGTAGAAGATACTATGTTTTCTGACAGCTATTACAGATAGCATTGTACTCATGGTCCTGTGGCAATGTCATGAGATATTATCAGCAGGCATATACAAAATTCCTCAATATCACACCATGAAACCAGATGGTCTCAGTTGATTGATGGAGAACTTCAAGGTCTGGGGATCTGTTACCCAACAGTGACCTAGTACACTAACACATGGCTGTTCCTGCTGGGAACAGTATCTCACAGCCTCGATTTGCAGCATCCCATACGTGCAGCTGTCTCATCAGTCTTACTGTAAATTGCAGCAGACATCTCTGGAAACTGGCAAACAAGTACAAAAACAGATCCAAGCTATCCAGGAGATCCTATCAACTTTTGAATTGTTCTTACACAAAGTCACACCTGGAATCTGGACAACCTTGGCCTGATTACCAGAGAGACCTGTAGTTATATGGACAGAATAAATAAACAGTAACCCTGCAGGAAGATGAAATTCCTCAAAAAGTCAATATGTCACTACTTGCTTATTCTTAATACAGAGTAAAAAAAAAAGTCTCATGATCATGTATAAACAAAGAATCACTTAACTAAGCTCAGCAAATATATTCTGGAATTGCTATTGCTTTTAAGAAGAATGATTTTATATTACATAAAATCTAGAAGGATATTTAATTTCTAAAATAAAGAAGTTATATTCCAGCCTTGTAAAGAATTTACGTGTGTCTTAAATTCTGTGCAAAAAAGTTAAAGATGAAATTATACTGTCCTGAAATTTACGGAAACACTGAATGGAATCAGGATTTCCCTATACTGAATTCTACCCCAAATTTTACAAAAGAGCATTATGCAAAAGTTCAAAGATTCTAGAAAGGTTATCACTGATGAAATAATAACCCGTTATTTCCCCATACATGCTAAACTCTTCTCATGACCGGAAAAATCATTCTTTCAAAAAAATCTCAGTGGCTTAGGAAACACAGGAGTCTAATTCTACCAATTCAATGCTGTAATACTGGCTTCAAAGGGCTGGAGCATTAGAGAAGTATCAGCCGTATATCAGCACAGAGGTTGTAAATCCCCATGCAAACCCAAATAAAAACAAAGAACACTTCCATTGCCTTCTACAGTATTTGATCAGGCTCCTTCTGGACAGATATAATAGTATGTCATTCATCTACAGATAAATAAGGGTCTTTGCTTTTCAAGTGGTTTTACTTACTTGTTTGTGTGTTAGTTTTCTTATAACTACTCAACTTGTCACACTTAAATGAATAATTTCTGAAATGCTTGATGAAATTTTGTACCAAGTGCAATGTGAAAGGAAAATTACAGTAAAAGCCTGAAACTGTTTAAACAACACAAATAGAGAATTTAATCTCTAAGTCCCACCTGTTACTATTGCTTTAATTTCTCCTATCCCTCCTTCTCCACATACTGCAGTTTCATCTGACTGATCTCTTTAGGCATTGTCTTAGGCATCTTTATTTCCCTCTCAAACACAACATCTCAGTTCTAGCATGTTGTTTTTCACGTATGGAAAGCATAGGGATATGCAGGTTGGTATATTCGTAGTGCTAAGTCCAAATACAGACTATTGTTTGCTGTAGAGAACAGACAACTCTGCAATGATGGCAGCAAGACAACAGTTAAAATTGCACCCCCATTACTAAAAGAGATCAAGTAAGATTCATGTTCTCAATACAAGGTTACACATACGGATAACGGAGACTGTCTCTGCTGAAAGAAAAGGAGTTGGAGACAGACTTTAAAGCAAGATCTGGCAGCTATCTAGAAGCTACATTACTCAAGAAGTTAAAAATCACAGACTCAGTGAATACATTCATTGGCTCTGTAATACAGAAGGTAAGATCTGATTGTCATACTGGTCTTCTCTAGACTTAAAAAGTAAGAATGCAATTTTAGCTGAAAATACTAAACAGAGATAGAGGTAAGCCAAGAAAATCATTGTGCATAATGTTGCAGTTAGCCAGCAGAGACATGATGAGAAAGCCATGTGCTCTGCCTTGGCGATTTAGCCATTACTCACGATGGTCACGTAACAAAAACATTACCTTTATTTTTAATGAGGAATCCTATTGAAACAAGGGAGTATTCTGTTTCTACAACAGAATACCTACCACACAGCTGTTCAAAGGTGCTATAAAATCTAATATTGATGAAACAGACAGTGCTATCACTTTTCATGTTTTACATTCCTTTCAGAGTGATTAATTCCCCTCCCCCCAGATCTCAGTGCATTGGGAAAGAAAGAAATTACCTGTAACCAGAGTCTGTCATCTGAGTCTGTTCCACCATTGGCAGTGCACTGAAAAGTAGCAAATTGTCCTGCATTGACTTCCACACTCTGAAGACGCAAGAAATGCGGAGTTTTTGCTGTTGGAAGAAGATAAAGTAATGAAGTTATGCAACACGGAAGTACTGGCTATTAATAATACACTGAAAAAATTAAATAGCCCTGCTTTAGAAGGTTCAAATCACTGACTACACATCAGATTTTAGGTTGGTTTACTTCTGTACCTGGGAGAGTGCAGAAAAGAAGGGTGCTATTTAATTGTTTCTGCTGCGTAATTTATCTTAGCTAAGCATCCCTCTTACAATAACACTCTATTAATAAAGATCATCTTGGAAACTAATTATGTTTTGAACCAAAACCTATTAGATACTTACACTACCAACTAGATAAAACAGTAGGAAGCTGAGTGACGTTGTCAGGGAAACAGGTTTTTCTTTTTAACCAGGTATAGAGGTATATAGAGGAGATGCTTTAGAAATGTAGCACACCGAACAGCTAAAATACTAACATAACACTTCTCACCAACTACAGCTGCGTTCTTTAAATATAATTATTTTCAACAACAATGCAGAAAAAGACACAATGCATTCTCCATATCAATACCTTCTTTTCATTTAGAAAGAGAAAACACTCCTAGTTAAAATTAAAGCAATATAGCTACAAATAACCTAATGTATGAAATAGATATTCAAACAAGAACTATGTCCACTGAAAGAGTAAAGATAGGATGTGTATTTTTGTTTTACTGCAAAGAGCCAACCATGGGACACAAAAAAACACAAAGATTGGATACAGACACTTATCTTTGAAAAAGCAGTATTGCCCAACCATTCAAACCCTACTGCAGGAAAGGGGTCTTCTTGTACTGTCTATACTAGCAGATAAGCCAGGTTCTGAACATTGCTTTCAGACATCGAAATGTTAGTATTAGCAACAAACTGTCAAACTAAACATACACTTTCTAGCAGAGCATCACAACCATTTGACGTGTTGATGACATATTCTTAAAACACCATATCACTGGGAGAAATTGCAGTTTTAGGCAATTTAAAAATAACCAGCTACCAGAATTCCAGAAAAAGTTTCTTAATATCCAGTACAAGGCAGTATAAGAAGGAGCAGATAGAATAAAATTCGACTAAAATAGAATCATAGAATGGTTTGTGTTGGAAGGGACCTTTAAAGGCCATGCAGCCCAACCGCCCTGCAGTGAGCAGGGACATCTTCCACTAGATAAGGTTGCTCAGAGCCCCGTCCAACCTGACCTTGAATGCTTCCAAGGATGGGGTATCTACCACTTCTCTGGGCAACCTGGTCCAGTGTTTCACTACCCTCATGCTAAAGAATTGCTTTTTTCTATCTAGTCTAAATCTACCCTCTTTGAATTTAAAACCATTACCCCCTGTTGCAACAGGCCCTGCCAAAAAGTTTGTCCCATCTTTCTTATAAGCTGGTTTTCAGTACTGGAAGGCTGCCATAAGCTATCCCTGTAGCCTTCTCTTCTCCAGGCTGAACAACCCCAACTCTCTCAGCCTTTCCTCATGGGAGAGGTTCTCCAGCCCTCGGATCATTTTTGTGGGCCTCCTCTGGACCCACTCCAACAGCTCCATGTCCTTCCTATGCTGGGGCTCCAGAGCTGGGTGCAGGACTCCAGGTGGGGTCTCACCAGAGAGGAGTAGCAGGGCAGAATCCCCTCCCTTGACCTGCTGGCCGCGCTGTTTTTGATGCAGCCCAGGACACAGCTGGTGTTCTGGGCTGCCAGTGCACATTGGTGGCTCATGTCCAGCTTCTCATCCACCAATACCCTCAAGCCCTTCTCCTCAGGGCTACTCTCAATCCTTCTATCTCCCAGCCTGCATTGATAGCAGGGGTTGCCCCAATCCAGGTGCAGGACCTTAGACTTGGCCTTGTTGAACCTCACAAGGCTCACATGGGCCCGCTTTTCAAGCTTGTCCAGGTCCCTCTGGATGGCATCCTGTCCCTCAGGTGTGCCAGCCACACCACTCGGCTTGGTCATCTGCAAACTTGCTGAGGGTGCACTTGATCCTACTGTCCATGTCATTGACAAAGACATTAAACAGTACTGGTCCCACTACAGACCCCTGAGGGACACCACTTGTCACTGATGACCATCTGGACATTGAGCTGTTGACCACCACCCTCTGCGTGTGACCATCCAACAAATTCCTCATCCACCGAACAGTCCACCCATCAAATCCATATGTCCCCAATTTAGAGAGACAGATGTTGTGGGGGACCGTGTCAAAGGCCCTACAGAAGTCCAGATAGGTCACATCTGTAGCTCTTCCCTTTTCCGCTGATGCAGTCACTCCATCGTAGCAGGCCACTAGGTTGGTCAGGCAGGACTTGCCCTTGGTGAAGCCATGTCTTGAATCACTTCCCTGTGCTCCATATGCCTTAGCAGAGCTTCTAGGAGGATCTGTTCCATGGTCTTCCCAGGTGCAGAGGTGAGGCTAAATTAATATCTAACTATGGAAGGAAATCTTTTCATGCTAACTGTCCTTATGGCAAATTTTTTAGACATACTGGGTTTTTTCCTTAAACATTTCCCAATTAGGACAGACAGACTTTAGGTCAAAGTCATCCTCTTTGCCTATCAAACTATTAGTGTCTGACTATCCAGTAAAATTCTACAATAAGTTCCCCACTTCTCAGTAACTTTTTTTTTTTTTTTACATCTGCTTTTACCCCACTTGTGTTTTTTTCTTGGTCTTCCTAAAATCTGGAAAATGAGCCTTTCTGAATTACCAGGTATGGCCTAAGTGGAGAGGGGCATTAGGTTTTAAAAACAAACACACACACACACTAAAAAACCACCCACCCACCACAAGCCATCCCTTTCAGTTCTACGTGCTTACAACTTGCTTTCTGCTTGGTCTTTGTCTGCACTACCCAGACAACTGTCTAGCAAATATTTGTCCCATTTCAATTTTTATTTAAAGAGGTAATCATTCCAAAAGTATTTTTTCTGGCAATATACAGAAAGAATAGAATTATCAGTTGTACAAAGTTTTAGACACGCAGCAGTTCTGTTCCAATTTTTATACTTTTTCAATTTTCTTGTAGACAATGTAACTTGATTGATGTCTTAATTTCTAACATTTTAATGACTTCATCAAAGAACTCTTCATTAAAGCTTTTGCATTTCAACACTGTGTCATCAGAATTCTATACGCTATGGAGTATAACTTAAGTCTCCACATCAACAAGAGCTACTCGCAAGTTTTGAGAACTGATTGGTACAAACACACAGACCCAACCTCTCAAAATCTGTGTAAGAAAAATCATTAAGCTGATAAAATACTGCTTTGGACTTATCCTACCTGAACCAAAGATATACATTCAAAATGCAGAAGCACAAATACTGCCTAACAACATGAAAGCCTGCTGTGTTTATTAGAACTAAGTGATCCAGAAATAACAGCTGCTGATTCTGCATAACTGTCTCTGTATTTGAAAAAATGTCTGTGTCTTCTTGCCACTAACACTAAAACCATTTTTATGAGCTGCTCTGATAAACCACTTTTTATTTTAAATCACAGCTCTTACTTAAAAGCCACAAAGAATGCATACAAGCAGAATACGGTATAAGGGGAAGGTGAATAATCACACCGAAGTTGGTGTCTTTTTCCTCACTCAGTCATTTGGCAAATAAGATTACAACCCACAATTTTATGTATGATCTTAATACACCTTATTTAACAAACAGCAAATATGTGAAATAATATTTTATTTGTCTGTTCAATTACATCTGGATTAGTACATTTAAAGCTTTAATTTATAAGGGTTTTTATGATCGAATCATCGAGTCCGGGTGGCCTTCGCCCTGCCCCAGCCTGTGGTGACCGCTGCAGTGGGCAGGTGTCCCGGCTCCGGGAGAGCCTGTCTGCTCTGGGGGGAGAGGGGAGCTTTGCTACGGTGAAACAAGAGCTATATTGACCAAAAAGGGGAGCTTTGCTATGGCGAAATAAGAATTTTATGATATCAATTTTTAAAAAAAAA
The DNA here is from genome assembly GCF_030867145.1 of Opisthocomus hoazin. Lineage (NCBI taxonomy): Eukaryota > Metazoa > Chordata > Aves > Opisthocomiformes > Opisthocomidae > Opisthocomus > Opisthocomus hoazin. Next base: position 59,034,109 of record NC_134416.1, on the reverse strand, counting down.
CATAGAATAGTTTATTACACATCCTTAAAAATGGGATAAGGAAACTTATCAGAAACAAAAGCAAGTAAAACAGTGCAGAAACTGAGCCACGAACCCAAAGTACAACACTTGGGAAGTTCCCTAAGTAACCTTGCTTAGCAAAGCCTCAGCCACCTGAGTTTTCTTCCTTCTAAGCCTTGGAAAAAATAACCATATATATTCAGCTCTTGCGTTGTTCATCTGCTTTTACTAATGCCTCAGCTTGTGGCTGCATTGAATTTTTGATGACAATAGAAAACTGGTCAACATATCTCGACGACTTTTGTTTTGAAGGAGTCATTAGATGGCCCATTTACTGCCTGGGGCTCACGCCAAGCACTGTACACAAGGTGAATACAAGAGACATCTTTAAAGCCACTAAGGTGCAAGCACTGAAATGCTAGCAACACTGTGTACATACTCAGTCTATATTTATAGCAGCGACATTGTTTTCTGACATTTTCTGTATCTTTTGCTCCACATTTATTAAAGCATAGTGGCACATTCATCTTACAGGGCTGGCTATAAAATAGCGGATAGGTACTTACTACATGGATGTCCTAAAACTTTCACTTCATCAATAGCCACATATCCTGGGTGACCTGAAGTGACCACTTCAAAAACAACCTGAGAAGCGAAAAGAGAATTTCAGTTAGCAGCTTTGTAACACAGGGAATATAAAAATACTGTGTTACAGAAAAATACATCAACTCTTTTAACATGTTGAAAACACCCTGAAAACAAAATACAATCCAAAAGCCTCAAAATGTGTTGTTCATATTATTAAAAGGAAACAGAACAGAAATCACATCTTTTCATATTTATACTATTTTGGGCGATTTATAAGCATGACCATATATAGCTCACAATGAGAAACAATCAAATCCCCCCAATACCTGGTCTGCCAAAGTAGTTACCTAATAATAATTTCATTTTCAACTCTTTGTCTTGCAGAATAAACTTCTACTTTTATTTTAAAAATGACAGTTCTGCAGTATACAAAGATTTGCATGGTATCAGACACAAATTTAATTTTTTTTATGAATGTATTTTCCATGCTCTTAATCTTCCACCAAATGTAGTGAATTAAGTAAGGCAGATCCATTTGCCACAGTTTGTTTAATGGCTATAAATAGGCCACAAAATAAATGGACCATTCTTGTCATTTGAATTAAGTACACTCAAAAGTAAACCTCTCCAAACTTTGGCAGCCTTAGCTTTGAACATCCCAAGAATGTGGAATAGAAGAAAATATGCTAGTAACATTAGCAGGTACATTTCCAAACCAATGCTCAAGAAGTTCATACTCAAATCCAGGATGTGATTTTTTTTTTTTTAATGCTTCCTTTTTACTTGGAAAGATATCTGTAATTGCCTCTTTTAAATAGTCTTGGAAGTACACTGAGGAAGAAAAAGTTTAGAAACTGTTTTTCACACATATGCTGTACCTGACCTTGGAAGAGGTGCAGAAGGACACTATGTACCATATCCTTTACTGCAATTATTTCAGCAGAAACAGAGTGGTACATAATGTAAACATGTCACACAGCCCCATAATACTATATCACAGTTACCTGGTGCTGAATAATCACTGGCAGAGCACTGACTACGATTCTAAAACAAACCTTGAGGTGAGCAAATTCTTCACTACCTCTTGCTTCTCCCTTTTCCCTTCTTTTTCATTGCTCCATCTGTGGACATTGATCCTGTTCTTCTCTCCCAGACACCATCTTCCTAAACTCTGTCCATTTCTCCCTCTCAGTCTCACTGGAGGAAAACTGCCATAAATATGGCTTTAACTCCACATGGCTGACAAGGAAAAAAATAGTTTTCATTCTGGTTCTGTCTCCTGTCCACACAAAATCTGCAACCTGCAGTGTCAATGTTGCCCCAAGTAAACCAGGCAGCAACAAGAAAACACAAGACAGCAATGAGGAAAGTCCAAAAGCCACCAAACAAATTTTGCAGAAACAACATCTCCCAGAAAACGATTGCTCAGCCACAAGCCCCAGCCTGCAGCCTTCTAAATGCCCAGTGGCACTCTGATGGCACTCAAAGCTGATACTGCTGATCCACAGCAACAGAGTGGACAGGGTATGGTCTTGGCTTTTATCCAGAGGAAAACCATTCAAAATCTCGAAGCGTCTCTTTCCCACAAAGAAAATCTTCTGGTGGAAATGGTCTTAGGAACCATCTTGGGAAGTAGAAGGAGAAAGAAGCAGAAACTCTTCAAGAAAAATCTACATTCAAAGTCCTGAAAGAGCCTTTCCAGCAATGATCATTCCTACCATCATCTTAACAGCCTTGAAATGGAAATACAAAGGTGACATGCACAAAGTAAATGGGCAGCGCAAGACCCAGAATACAGCTCCTAATTTCACTCACTGAACTTTGAAAAAAGAACAAGCATTTCTCTCTATTAACATATATGACAAACAGTATCCTTATCTTTCTTTGTGGGATTGTATGTTTGCAGTCTGTGTTCTGTGCTGTGAAAAAAATGGTTATGCTGGTGCCCTTGGAGGAGGGAGGAGACTGCTCCATTTCCTGGGGAGCTACTAAGACTATTCAAAACAGAGGAGGTCTGAATTATAAGGCATGAGAACCATGGCATAGCCCTGGGAACCTGCAGTTAATGCGGGAATGTTACAACATTGTGGTGAAGAACAGGGAGCAGACAGCCAGATCTTAGAAATGGTGGAAAAGTTTCCTCAGGGAAACATGCTGCCACTAAGAAAGTCACTGCGTTAGCTGACTAAGCGTGGAGGCAAAAACCTGCCTGTAAACACAGAGGGCTGGGGACAGTTATTGATTTCTCTCCTGTATTCCTTAGTGGCTTTGAGTTTTCCCTGCTAAGAAGAAAAAACAGTTAACTTTCTAGTTTTTATTGAAATCGAACTTCGCTGTTTTTTAAAAGGTCTCTTTTTGGGAACTCACTATAAGGAGGAGATCTGCTTATAGCCTCCTGAAAGGTCTACTGGATCCATGACTCCACCACTGCAGAGGAGAGGAGTTTTTTTCAGGTTCTTCACTTCTTGATATGTTAAATTCTAGAAAAGCCCAGGAGGAACCAGCACATGCTCACCCCGAAGAAGGGGCCAAACCAGTCAGAAGTTTTCTGCTAAAAACATTACTGCCAGATAATGGGGATTTAACTATTTTTTAAAAGCTGCGTAAAAGTGCCTTTTCCGAAGAACTACCTGACTTCCAACAAAACCAAATACCTGAACTCTAGAAAAGAAAACACACACAATACCTGAGTAGAAGATCTCAAAATAATTTCTGTAATTGCTAACTGGTGAGTTTAGCTACAGGCTCTCTGAGAGGCTTTAAGTACTTCATAATTGCAACATACTCGCAGACAAAGCTGGTAGATTCTAAACACAAACCCCTTCCTTCAGCTCACAGGCAGAAACCACAGCCCTGAAATAACTGAATTGGACCTGCTTATTTCAGGAGACAAAGACTCAATGAGTGATCTAAAATATCCTGCTGTATCGCTAGACAACATACCAAAGATTTCATCACCACAAATAAGGCAGGCAATGCATCAAGAAACTGCCAGATGGACATACTATTAAATTACGATTATTGTCATTAACAAAGCATGTTCCAAAGAAAAGTAATACAAATTGAAATACTGTCAGTTTAATCATGCTTCCATTAAAAGCAATAGCCAAGCTGATATCAACTTTAATGATCGTAAATTCTGGTCTCTTCTGACACAAAATATGCAATTCTTAGTAAACGAAAGAGATGCTACAGTCAGCAGTGACACATCACCAAAGAGACATCGCTGATGTGCCTTTTACTCTATATATTAAAAAACATGACACCTATTCCAAGCACAGTAATATAATTTCTGTTCTGTTCACAGGGTGTGAAATACTATCAACTGCTGTACCAAATCCAGCATTTTGTTTTATTTAAATTAATAAATTAAGATTATGGATTAAATATCTGCTTAACTAAGCATTTTCCCTTTTTACACTATAAAACCACTTGATCCTACGCATGACTTGTTTCTGAAAGTCCTAGTAAGTGTGCTGCACACAGTAAAAGGGTGCTCAGGGATGGACCTAAAAACACTTCTGGTAGCTCATTTATTCATTGAAAAGCTTGTATTAGGGCTGGCAAGACTATTCACAAATCTGGAACAGTTTTGCCAATGATTTCACTCTAAATGAAACCTAGAAACTTATTTCATCTCCATTTTTTTCCATAATTTCACATTTGAAAAGTTGCTTGTCTTGAAGAAGTTAACATTTTACTCCTGCCTCCAAATTTTGCCTTTCCTCAAGCCTGATGCAACACCTGTAGGCACTATAAAACAGAGAAACACACCAGTCAAAACAGAGAAAACACACCAGCAACGTCAGACTGGGCAGCCCTTCTATTCTGCCACCTTATCAGCCAGGAAACAACCGGTTAAAACACTGAAATCATTTGCTCAGGAAAAACTCTGCCAAATGTTGGCCTGAGAGCTGTTTTACACCATTCCCTCCCTCCAGGCCTGCCAAACAGGAACCAGGGAAGCAGCTTAGCACTGCACTGTCCCTGATCCTCCCTGCTTCAGTGAAGAGCAAAATTAGCTTTTCATTCCTGCCACTTCCCCTTTCTACATATGAACAAAGAAAATGGGTCTGCTCACCAACATAAATGCTTACTGCTGAAAATGTGCAACTCGAGATAACTTGTCTGTTCCAAAGAACAATAGAAATAAACAGGTTTTGTTGCCATACAACCTCACTCTGTAAATTCCTGCCTTTGTTGTTGCAAAATTACAATGCTTTTAGTCAAAATGTGGATTGTACCTAATATAAACACTACTTCACATGACCTAAAAATAGCACTTTGCAAAAACAAGAAGGAGAAAGGAGTATTAAGAAAGACACTTAACGTCAGGCTGCAGTCCCGCTCCCCTGCACTGCCAGTAAGTGGGCAGTGATGTACCACACGCAGCCCGCACTGCCCGCTCCTCTCCGCATGCCGTGCCTTACCGCACAGAGTGCCTTCCTTTGGCTACGTTTTACAAGGCGTTGGGAACAGCCTCCCTCCAGAAAACTGGCAACGTCTTGTACCCCTGTGGGCTGAGCTCTTCTCCCTCTTTTGACTCGCACTCGGACTACCCACTTCATCACCGGGGCACAATCACAGAGATTGCTGCCTTGTCAAAGCCACGCGAAGGGACGCTCCTGACCTGGTCCTTCCCAGGCCCCGCAGCAAACTGTCACAGCTTATTGACCTGGGCTCCCTCAAACGTGGTTAAGCCTCCCTGGCTGCGAATTCACTTCATGCCGTTGCCCTCCCCACCTCTCAATCCTACACAGCTACCATTCAGCAAGCACACGTGCACTCAAGCACATTAACAACATTTTGGTGGTTGCTGCCTACCTGAGATTCCAAAGAAACCTCTTATGAGTGAGCAACACTGAAAACTGAGCTCCTGACATTAAAGCTTATTAAATCTTATTCTTCTCTTTTTGTTTTCAAACCAGTTGTTATCTTACCTTTCCCTACTGAAGGTTCTTTCTTAGTTTAGCAACAAGGGATGGGAAAAAATAACAGAGCCTTGGGCATATGACAAAAAGCGCATGCCTGCTTACTCTTGGCCATTTTTATACTGTTGGGGGTTTTAAATTTAGATATGTGGTCTGCCCTGGTGCATCTTTCTCAAAATAACTATTCCCAAACCACCCAATTCAATGAAGAGAAGCTATTTAAGATGCCTGACACAGGGTTGCAATTCAAAATGCAATATGCATTTCAAAGTTTCTTTTGAGTTCAAAGCACAGTTCAGGAACTGTGTGCGTGCTGCTGAATGCAACGCACACAACACACGAGAATGTGAGCCTGACCTTTACTGCTAAAGAAGCTTAATTCTCTGTCCTGGCTGATGACTTCAGTACATTGCATGAGCCAACTCCAAGCAAACCATGTACAAAGCAGGTTATGAAACAAATGAAAGTTTAAGTCCATATTTGAAATGGTAGGTTGGATCTACTGCTTCTTATTCCCTGAACTCCTAATTTACAGGGGAAAGTGTCAGAATGGTAAAGGGTAAATCTCATCTCAGTGTGAAGTGATACCATGTAACTCCTTTGCGTCCCTACTGAAAAAGATCAGGATTTACTGCCAGGCTCTCATCCCATTTTCTCATTCCAGCTTCACAGGAATTTATGTTTAAAGAAGGTACAGTGGCACAGAGAATAGCATTACTCCACTGGAAGCTATTTTTAATCCTTTCAATTCCATTCCTGGATTTTAAAACTGCAGTGTTTGTTGTTTTATTTAATCAACATCTGTTTCAGCTCACTGCTGCCGCGCCTGACTCCCAGCAAAGTACAAAGCAAATAATTCAAAATATAAAAACTGATAGGGGGACCGTGTGCAACTTGCAACGGTGCTGTGCCAAAATGCTTGTTTGCAGGGTTAGGAGCTGGAAACACAAGTCACTCATCAGACTCAACCCAGCAGTGGTATTTTGCATGCTGTAAAGTTCCAAAACTGCAAGCTTCAAAATCTATTTAAAATACTACTAATTGGTCTGAGAATCATTAACTAACCTAGGGAAAAAGAAGGAAAATATTACTCCCCCTCTACCCCAAACACACAAAACAACCCTGAAATCAACAATTTTTCTCCTGCTAAAAGATTCAAGTGAGGGAAAAAAATCAAAACTTTCAAGAAAATGAAAAAAAAAAAAAGACCCTGCATCAATTTTAGAGCCTCAACCTACTGAGACTGCTCCCCAAGAATCTACAAACAAGCTGACCACTACCCATAGAAATCTACACAGCATTTAATCCTCTTTTTCTGTGTGCATCCTAATTCTAGTCAAGTAAGGAGGAAGGTGAAGTTCTTGGTAATTATGCGAAGCCTTGTTTTGCTTGCAGGCTGTCTCTAATGGCATGGTAAACTCCTTGACTCCTTGGCATGGTAAACTCCTTGACGCTCTTGCTCAAGGTGCACCAAGTAGACAATAGCTCACTAAAGCAAACAATTTCTCCTGTGACCAATGATAAAAAGAGGAAGCCAATGCTCCCTCAGGGGAGCTCTCCTAAAGGGGTTTTATAATACAGAAATAAGACTAGCTCCTGTAGAAATATCCCAGCTACTTCGATACAAATAGCTCAGAGACCAGGAGGCACAGGAGGAAAGAACAAGGTGTGCTGATTATCTTTGACTCTCAGAAGGTGTTTGGCAGCTTGAACCTATGTTACTGCATCTATACTGTAATCAGCAACTGGACTGCAACGTAGACATACCCTAATGCCAAAGGCAGATGTTGAGCCGTAGCACTTAAAAGACCTTTAATTATGGAATTAAATACATCTTTAATCATGAGAATACTTGACAATTTAAGTTTAAATAAGCAGTAATTAAACCTCAATTAGTGTTGTTACATGCAGGTTATCATTGTGATTTATAGAAGTAGTACAGCCTTCATATGGGGTGAAATTTACACAAATAATTACCTAGTGAAAAGAAGAGTGTATGCTAAAAGAAATTAATTACTTTGTTCAGTGACTGTACTTCTAAAGAGCCAATTCTAAATGGAAACACAACATGAAAGGTATTAACAAGCTTGGATAACTGGTGCTACAACAATAATATACTGTTAATTATTAAATCTTTTGAATGCTTTGCGTATCTGTGTTAATAATACATGTTCTAAACAAATATATCTTTAGAAGTTCGATTAAAATTAACTCCACACTCCACAATTTAATTTTTAGTCAGGTACCATTAGTGGGAGTTATTCTGCCTATGTTTTTCATGAATCAACAGCAAAACAGACCAACACCACTGTGTTTTTAAGCATCCTGAATTGCATAAATACTCTAAATCTGAAATGTTATCATATAATTTCTCTTCAGAGTTCTGTAGTACATCTTGGCTTCATTTGCAGCTAGACAGCTTGTAGGTGTCCTATTAATGGAATGGAATTATAAGGCATTCACAAACATGCCCATGCCTACATGGATATGTGATTCAAAACACAGCCAAGAAAATCATGCAATTACATTGCTTTGTCCCTTCATCTACTAATGCTGAGTCTTTTCCTGAACATTACTCACCAGGCAACTACCAACCTTCATACATGAAGAGTTAAAAAGGGCCGTATCATTCCTTAAAAATCTTCTTGGCGGACTTTTCTTAATTCTGTTCAGTAAGGTCAGACAGCCTCAGAAAATCCCTGGGAGGAAGTCTTGTACATTTTGGAGGTTATGTGAGAAACAAATAGATTTGTGACAGAAGAGGTCAGAGTTTTGGAATCAAATTAATAGCAGCTTAGGAAACAGACCTGGTGCTAGACACCTGTCAGATGGGTCCTCTGCCTTCTCCCACCACACATGCAGTCATTTGAGCTCTCACCTAGCTTGGATGCACATTCTCACGAGATTCACATATACCCTCTCTCCTCTCCCTAACCTTCTCCCAGATGCTTGCAGCTACCTTCCTGTCTCCCCTCAAAACAGACTCTGAGAAGAGCAAAAAAGCATGAAAACAGATGAAAAGAATTCAGAGACAATGAGAAATTGCAAGTGTTACAAGGCAAGTGAGGAAATTGCATCACAGATTTCTGAGAGAATGGAAGCAACCAAAATAGAGATGATTGACCATAAGCTCAGGAAACACATGGAGCTGTTGGAGCAGGTCCAGAGAAGAGCCACAAAAACAATCCGAGGGCTGGAGCACCTCTCCTGTGAGGACAGGTTGAGAGTTGGGGTTGTTCAGTCTGGAGAAGAGAAGGCTGCGGGGAGACCTTATTGCAGCCTTCCAGTACCTGAAGGGGCTCTATAGGAAAGCTGGAGAGGGACTTTTTACAAGGGTGTGTAGTGACAGGACAAGGGGTAATGGCTTCAAGCTGAAAGAGGGTAGACTTAGATTAGAGATGAGAAAGAAATTCTTCACTATGAAGGTGGTGAGGCACTGGGAGAGGTTGCCCAGAGAAGCTGTGGCTGCCCCCTCCCTGGCAGTGTTCAAGGACAACTTGGATGGGGTTTTGAGCAACCTGGTCTGGTGGAAGGTGTCCCTGCCCATGGCAGGGGCATTGGAACTAGATGGTCTTTAAAGTACCTTCCAACCCTTACCATTCTGTGATTCTATGATAAGCTGTCAGAATGGAGACAGAGCTTCCTCAAGAATAAATTAGTTTATCTACAGCGAAACCAGTGAAGCTAAAGTATTTTACAGTGATTCCTTGGACCACCATGGATATTACTTTTGCAGAAGACATTTTGTGACATCAGCTAAATTGCAACACCTAACCAGACTGTACGCAGCAAATGAAAATTACTTACTATATTCCTCACTGAAAGAAAGATTATGTAAATATTTCTGTATTTCCAGAGGCAAAGAGAGCACATGGAATCCATTATAGACAGATGCAGTTGCCTATTGTACATCAGGTGATGCACAGTAATTTACTAAACTACAGTACCCCATCCAAGCACATAGGGTTCACCTACAAATAAGGGTGAACAGTGCAGATGGCAGATCTTGAGGAGAAAGTGGACTAGAAAGGTTATATTTCTATTTCTATGGCCAAATACGCATGTTACTCAGACATCAGTTAGACGTATCATATTGTTACATATCTGACACAGATTATTACTATACCAAGAACATTTAGAACTGTCAGAGCTTGCCTGTATTTTTATTAATGTTAATTTAGCTTAAATTTACTAGTTAGAGTCAGCGCTTCTTCTGTTAAAGTTCCCTTGTCCACGATAGCATTTTGGTTCAGAGCTAGAGTGAGGCTTTGAAGCACAATCCTCATCTTTACTGACTGCTGATTCACAGAGCAGTTCTGTAGCATAAAAACCAGACTCCTTTCTGAAGAAAGCAAATTGGAAGTTCCTCTGCTAATTTACTCCAAATCCAGATGGGGTCATTAGGGTCCAGATTTAGGCATGAGCAACACAGTAACACATTCACCCAGCGTCTGCAAAATGTGCACACATCACACAGCGCTCCTGAACCACCCAACATGCTCAGAAAACCCTCCGGTAGATCCCATGTTACAAACTATCTAGAGTTATATGCGATGTCTGTCACGAAATTGTCTGTGGGATGCTCTGCTCTTCTCCCACCATCCACTGAGACTAGCAACACAGACTGGTCCTCATTTCAGTCAAGACAGACAGGCTCTGGCATCACTACAGGGCATTCTCAACCCTGGTGTCAAATGAGTTAACGTGGGGCCCACAGTCTTGTAGTAAGGTCACAGATTCATAGAGTATCCTGAATTGGAAGGGACCCATACAGATCATCAAGTCCAGCTCCCTGCTCCTCACAGGACTACCTAAAACTAAACCATATGAGTAAGAGCGTTGTCCAAAAATTCCTTCAACTCTTGCAGGCAACAAAACACATGCTGCGTTTTCACCCTGCAAGATGTAAAGGTATGGCTAAACCAAGCTTGGACTCCATGATCAGGATACAGTCTCATGCTTCAGAAAGGCGGGTAGTACACAGCTTCTCCCACAATGCTGAAGTGAACCTCAACTCTGCTAATATGCCTGCTCTTCTGGAAAAGCTGCCAGTACTCCCTCTTCAAGTCTACGGCCAGTTGTAGCAGATCCACATCACGAGTCTTCCCAGTGAAGTTTGCCAAGATGTCCATAAACTTACCCCTGATCCTCTCAAGAAAGCCCCAACAATGCCATTGTGGTAATTCCTAGCCACCCTGGGCAGAGCACTGGATGCATATGTGGACCCTGTCAATACCCCTTACACAACCTAGGAACACACTGTCGGAGGCAAGAGGAAATGAATGAGTGTGCTCTTCTGGATCTTCAAGTTTTGCACCCACTGCCAGGTATGCCTGTTCCAAGGACAAGATGATTCTGGCAGTCCAAACTCATCTTTTGGACCCAGACTTTCTGTTGATTGTGGGTGAAGCAATCGCAGAGGAAAGACTCCAGAAAGTTCTTCAGCTTGGTTTTTTCCTTTGAGGAAACAGGGTTCAAGAGGAACCGCTTCAGTTCACTTGAGACATCCTCACAGATCAACTGCTGCAGCCACAGAAACAAGATCTCTGTAACTCCCTAGAGTACCTTGCAGTGGACATTGCCAAACTCATAATTCAAATATGACAGGGCAGCAAACACCTGGTCACTCTAAACAGCACATGCAGGAACAGAAACAAGGCTCTGCCACCTATGACACTGGTAGTCGGAGCATTGATGTAGGAATCAAGATGCTGTCACCCCCTGGAACAACACTGTGTAATGACAACACTGTACTTCCTAGGGAGGTCTGCAGTCAAAGAATCTTCATCTTTGGGACAGCTTTTCTTCAGAAGGCTTCAAACCATAAGTATGGTGACAATGCTCAGCACAGGTGACCAAATAAAATCCAAACCAAACTTTCCAAACTGCAAGTGAAGATGAGAGGAGACTCAGTAACATCTTTGATCTACTGGTCTGATTTTTTATATCAAATTACTTGCTTGTGGAGACATACGCTATATTTTCATGGGAAGGATAAAAACTGTTGAACTACTATACAACAATAAATAACTACATAATCTGTAAACTTTCCTACAAAAAAGCGTCACCCTAAAGGAACTGTCAAGTGAAATTCTCCTTAAATCTTTAGGATGTAATCAGAAGCCCATTCCTATGATAGCTACTGTTGTATTTATGATTACTGCTGGACAGAACACATGGATATTGAATTCAAACTGAAGACTCAAACTGAGAATTCAAAGGATTCTGCTGGTTCTAAAGCAGCAAGTATTGCTGATCTAAATCAAACATGAGGACTCTACTGCAATAAAATCTATCGGCATTCAATTCCAGCATCCCTAATGAACTGAAAGAATGAGTGAATTTATTATACAGAAACAGAGGTAATTGACTGAAATCAATGGCAAAATTTCTAAATTGTTCCTGTATAATTATTTCATCCACATTTCAAGTGTGTGTGTGCATACATTTCATATACTTCTATAAATGCATGTAAACATATAAACACACAGCCATATATACGTAAAAACAAACATCTAGCATCATCTACAAAAACATAATTAAGATACAGATTAACAAAACATATTGAAAGATATTTTGATTTCAAGTCAAAATCATGATTAAGAACCAGGTGACTATTACGAGAAACAAAGTTTCATGAGAAGTAAAACATACCTGATAAAAACTGGGCCAGAAAGTGCTAATTGCCAGTTCCGCTCTGCTCCAAGTAGCAGTGATAGATGTGTTCCAGATCGGGTTACCAATAGGACCATCATTAACTTTCACATATATATTCAAAGTCCCAGGGCTAGGTCCACTCTGGCTTGAAACATAATAGTGGAAATCAATACAATGTGTATCATTTTCTTTCAGATGGGGTAGCAGGAGGTGAGCTTTCTGTCCCGCAAATCTCCCAGACGTATTCACCAACATGAAAGAACCTGCAAAACAAAGTCACTAGTTCAATTTCTTCTTTGTTTTACTTTTCTCTCCCTAATATGGTGATCTGTAATTAAAGCAACATTTAAAAAATGACCATTTTGCCTTGCTTCTACTAATATAACAGTAATCTGTATTTGGTAGGTATTTAATCTCAAATTACTTTTGAGAATCTCAATATCCTTTTCCAAAGCTAGCAAATATTGGAATCCCTATTTTACAGTTGGAGAAAGAAAGAGACAAACAAAAAAACACCAAAGTGATCAGCACTGCGCTGAATCTACAGATGTTAGAAGAGAATCAATTGTAGGCCTGAACTATCTGAGAATTTCTATATGCAGAGTCTGTACCGGGATTGCGTGGCAAGGTTTTGGTAGTTGGGGGGCTACAGGGGTGGCTTCTGTGAGAAGCTACGAGAAGCCTCCCCCATGTCCAACAGAGTCCATGCCAGTCGGCTCCAAGATGGACCCGCCCCTGGCCAAGGCTGAGCCCATCAGTGACAGTGGTAGCACCTGTGGGATAACACATTTAAGAAGGAAAAAAAAAAAAACCCTGCATAATGGCATTTTGCAGCAGGAGAGAAGAGTGGGAATATGTCAGAAAAACAACTCTGCAGACACCACGGTCAGTGAAGGAGGAGGGAGAGGAGGTGCTCCAAGCACCAGAGCAGAGATTCCCCTGCAGCCCATGGAGAAGACCACGGTGAGCCCCTGCAGCCCACGGAGGTCCATGGTGGAGCAGGTATCCACTTGCAGCCCGTGCTGGACCCCAGGCCAGAGCAGATGGATGCTTGAAGAAGGCTGTGATCCTGTGGGAAGCCTGCACTAGAGCAGGCTCCTGCCAGGACCTGCAGACCTGTGGAGAGAGGAGACCACGCTGGAGCAGGTTTGCTGGCAGGACTTGTGATCGCGTGGGGGACCCACACTGGAGCAGTCTGTTCCTGAAGGACTGCACCCCGTGGGAAGGACCCACGTTGGAGAAGTTCATGGAGGACACTCTCCCGTGGGAGGGACCCCACGCTGCAGCAGGAGAAGAGTGTGAGGAGGAAGGAGCAGCAAAGACAACGTATGATGAACTGACCGCAGTCCCCATTCTCCCTCCCCCATGCGCCACTCGGGGGGAGACAGTAGAGAAAATCAAGAGTGAAGTTGAGCCCAGAAAGAAGGAAGGGGTGGGGGGAAGCTGTTTTAAGATTTGGTTTTATTTCTTCTTACGCTACTCTGATTTGATTAATAAATAAAACTAATTTCCCCAAGTTGAGTCTGTTTCGCCCATGACAGTAATTGATGAGCGGTCTCTCCCTGTCCTTATCTCAACCCACGAGCCTTTTGCCGTATTTTCTCTGCTGTCCAGCTGAGGATGGGGGAGTGATAGCGTGGCTTTGGTGGGCACCTGGCATCCAGACAGGGTCAACCCGCCACAAGAGTCACAATGAAATCAGGGAGAATTATATGTGCTCAGATGGCGGGATGTAGTATATGATGTAATCACCAGCTACGTCCTTGACTGATTAAGTGTGACAATTGTTTCATGGACTCAAGAACTGAGAAAAGCAAGAACAAATGAAAATACCCAGCAAATTGGTAAGCTTTAACAGGGGGCGCAAAAAAGTGGGGGTGGGAGGATACGAATTTTACACTATGGTCCCAACTTCAACAACAAACAAGAAATGTAAAGGTGTAGTTCAAATAACACCACGTTCAAACAACCCTCACATGAACAGCTAGTCAATTTATGCTCTATTTTTCAGTGCCTATTAATATGTTTCATTGAAGTGTACCTTCAAAATAATCATGTTACAGAACAGATGTGCAGCTAAAGAATTTGAATCACTGTATAGACATTGTATTAGAGAAACAGAACATGATTTTCAAGACATTGATATTTCTGGGTTGAACAAATACAAAGGAAAGAAATCTATTACTACATATACTATGGTACCATAGAAGGAAATAAAATTCAACACAATGTCTACTGTGGAAAGAACACATATCAATGAAATACATGAGGCAATTTAAATCCTGTGTTTTTCATAAAAGTCAAGAAATGGTTATGTTATAGGTGCATGCTCTAAATGCATAGCTAAGCGCTCTTACAAAAATATAAAACACATTTCTCAAACAGCTATTAGAAAACATTTTTTAATTTTTTAATTTTTTTTTACTTTGATGGGTGATTATACCTCGAAAAATCAATGAGATACAACCTCCTAACTCATTTATTGAAACAGAATGTAAGTGTTCATGGAATATTGGTCCAGACTGCACCTTTATCTTAAATAGGTTTAACTACTTAGTAATACAGTTTTGCAGCTACTTTAAGTTATTTATCAAGCATAACTTCTCATTAATTTCATTCTAGACAAGATAACTGAGTTTGTAAAGGTGATTAAAATGGAAATTAATTGTGATACAAACAAATCTGAATCTTTTACTTCCTAAAAGGAATTACTGTCTACTAAATTTACAGACTGTTGGTTACTATAACATACTGGGAAAAATCCCTATTCATTAGTAACATAAGTAGAAGTCACTGAATGTATTTTCCATACTCTCCTAGAGAAAACTTTTAATTTTTTATTCAGTAGAAGGAAAGAAGGCAAGAAGGCAAGATTCATGTGCTTTTCCATGCAAGAACCGGTTTCTACAGGTTTCTGATTACACTATACTCAAATTTATTTTACGCACATCTGCAACATTTTATTTCTTGCTGTGTTTCAGTAATCAAAAATGTAGGAAGGCCACAATCAGGAGAAAAAAAGGACACACACCCATCTCTCATTCTAGCTGCAGCTGCTGAAAGAGGTGGTAACCTTGCTCCTAACCTACTGGAACAAGCACAGGAAGGAATACTGCTTATTACTGCTTTTCACATGTGCTCACCCTGTTTCAGCCTGTCACAAAGAACATCACTTTCATACAGAATGCCCTATGCATTTTTGACTTGTAATACAAACATCTGCAAATAGTCCAATGCAGAAAGAATCAAATTTACTTCCACGAAGACACAGTAAGGAGAAGACTCCTGTCTTTACCTTATACAGAGGAGACTAACAAAGTTAATGGCCTTTGGTCTTTCCAATACTTTCTTTAGTATGGTTCCTAAGTTGTTTGCGGTCTTGGGTTGATCGAAGTATAAAATTCACCTGTGTTGGAGTTTTTGATATTGTTGCTCAATGATTAACTAGGATGCTGAAGGATGAAGAATGGATAGGCACCCAGCTAGAACAAGAGTTAGTCATGCTATATTACTTACAACACATTTCCCCATCTTTATAACACAATAAAGGGTTAAAAATAAAACTCACAAAAATGTATTTGGGTATGAAGAGGAAGCAAATAAATTTTTAATTTAGCCACATGGATCTTTGCTTAAAACAAGCAGGAAAGAAACCAATACTCCTTCCATCAGTCAGGTCATGCCCTGTCTAAATTCATTTATTTAAATTTAAAATGTAAACCCCTTAAAATAGTTACAATTTGCTAAGTTATCAAAACAACACTTAAAGCATTCATGAGTTCACTAAAAATTAGAGAACGCCATGAAGAAATGTCCGTCTTTTCTTAGTCACTAAGCTTTCATACCAGTATCTTCCTGATAACCCAGTTTTATATTCAGTGCTGCTAAGAATCCTACAGTCCTTGACAAAATTATATTTTTAAGAACTATTTAACTTATAGCATCCTGAGTAATGCAGTATGTACTGCACAACTGAAATGTGAAAAATTATCAGTGGCTTAAGAAAAGGTATATAGTCAGCCTGTATTGAAAAATCGGTCTGTAACTCCTTTGTTTAAAGTGAAAAAGTACAGAAGAATATCAGTGTAAACAGAATAAATCCTACTTTCATTTTTTTGTAAAAAAAGGGAATTTTCAAAGACAACTAAATTAAGCAGAAGTATATCATTCAGATGTGCTGGTTTAGTTTTTCTGCTAGAAAGCATGTGGCAAGCTCTCCTTAGTTCATGAGGCAAGGAGTAGGATTTAATTGTTTGACTGAACTATCATCTGAATCTCAGGAAATAAGACACCTAGCAGTGCCACAACAGGTAAACTACACCACGTAGGTCATAGAATCATAGAAAGTTTTGGGTCGGAAGGGACCCCTAGAGGTCATCTAGTCCAACCCCCCCGCAGCAAGCAGGGGCACCGATAACTAGACCAGGTTGCTCAGAGCCCTGTCCAACCTGGTCTTGAATGTTTCCAGGGATGGAGCCTCCACTACCTCTCTGGGCAACCCGTTCCAGTGTTTCACAACCCTCATTGTAAAGAATTTCTTCCTTATATCCAGCCTAAACCTACCCTGTTTTAGTTTAAAACCATTACCCCTCGTCCTGTCACTGCTGTCTCTACTAAAAAGATTGTCCCCATCTTTCCTATAGACTCCCTTTAAGTACTGAAAGGCTGCAATCAGGTCTCCCCGCAGCCTTCTCTTCTCCAGGCTGAACAAGCCCAACTCTCTCAGCCTGTCCTCATAGGAGAGGTGCTCCAGCCACTCGGATCATTTTTGTAGCCCTCCTTTGGACCCGCCCCAACAGTTCCATGTCCTTCTTGTGCTGAGGGCTCCAGAGCTGAACGCAGGACTCCAGGTGAGGTCTCACCAGAGCAGAGCAGAGGGGCAGAATCACCTCTCTCGACCTGCTAGCCACGCTTCTCTTGATGCAGCCCAGGACACAGTTGGCCCTCTGGCTGCCAGCGCACATTGCCTGCTCATGTCCAGCCTTTCGTCTATCAGTACCCCCAAGTCCCTCTCAGCAGGGCTGCTCTTGATCCTTTCATCCCCCAGCCTGTATTGATACCGGGGATTACCCCGACCCAGGTGTAGGACCTTGCACTTGGCCGTGTTGAACCTCATGAGGTTCACACAGGCCCACCTCTCCAGCTTGTCCAGGTCCCTCTGGATGGCATCCCGTCCTTCTGGTGTCTCAACCGTACCACTCAGCTTGGTGTCATCTGCAAACTTGCTGAGGGTACACTCGATGTCGCTGCAGCATCAGTCCCAGTACGGACCCCTGAGGGACTCCACTCGTCACTGGTCTCCATCTGGACATTGAGCCGTTGACCACTACCCTTTGGCTGCGACCATCCAACCAATTCCTTATCCACCGAACGGTCCACCCATCAAATCCATGGCTCTCCAATTTAGAGAGAAGGATGTTGTGGGGGACCATGTCAAAGGCTTTACAAAATTCCAGATAGATGACGTCCATTGGTTTTCCCTTGTCCACCCTTGTTGTTACACCATCATAGAAAGCCACTAGGTTGGTCAGGCAGAACTTGCCCTTGGTGAAGCCATGCTGGCTGTCTTGAATCACCTCCCTGGCCTCCATGTGCCTTAGCATATCTTCTAGGAGGATCTGTTCCATGACCTTCCCAGGCACAGAGGTGAGGCTGACAGGTCGGTAGTTCCCAGGGTCTTCCTTTCTACCCTTTTTGAAAAGGGGCACAATATTTCCCTTTTTCCAGTCACTGGGGACTTCCCCTGACTACCATGACTTTTCAAATATCATGGAGAGTGGCTTGGCAACTACATTAGCCAGTTCCCTCAGGACTCTGGGATGCATCTCATCAGGTCCCATGGACTTCTGTACGTTTAAGTTCTTCAGGAGGTCCCGAACCTGGTCTTCACTTACAGCTGGAGGGATTTTACCCTCCTGGTCTCCTTCATGCCATTCATCGACTCGGGAGGGGTGAGGAGAGAGGTTGCCAGTGAAGACTGAGGCAAAAAAGTTGTTAAGTACCTCAGCTTTCTCCTCATCTGCTGTTACCAGTTTGCCGGTCTCACTCATGAGCGGGGGTACGCTTTCTTTGACCATCTTTTTCCAGCTGACATACCTGTAGAAGCCCTTCTTGTTATTTTTTGCATCCCTTGCCAAGTTCAGCTCCAGCTGTGCCTTGGCCTTCCTGACCCCATGCCTACACAACCAGGCAGCTTCCCTATACTCTTCCCAGGAAGCCAGTCCCTGCTTCCACTGCCTGTGCAGTTCCCTCTTCTTCCTTAGTTTTACCAGCATCTCTTGCCTCAGCCATGCCAGTCTCTTCCCTTCTCTGCCCGACTTCTTACACTTGGGGATCGAGAGCTCCTGCGCTCTGTGGAATACATCCTTAAAGACCTGCCAGCTCTGTTCTGTTCCCCTGTCCCTGAGGACCGTTTCCCAGGGAGTCCTGACTATCTCCTTGAAGAGCTGGAAATTTGCCCTCCTAAAATTTAGGGTCCTGACTATGCTCTTCGTTGTTCCCATTTCCCTCCGTAGCATTAGTTCCACCAGCGTGTGGTCACTGCAGCCCAGGCTACCTCCGATCTTGACATCCCCAACGAGCTCACTCGCATTAGTGACCACCAGGTCTAGTATCGCATCCCCTCGGGTAGGGGTGCTTATTACCTGGCTTAAGAAGTTGTCCTCAATGCATTCTAGGAACCTGCTGGATTGCCTACAGCTTGCTGTGTTGCTTTTCCAGCAGATGTCAGGGTAGGTCTTCTGGGACAATTTGATTTCCCACTTGTGAAGGTCTCACCAACTAATATTTTCAGAAGCTCAAGTTTCGGCTGTTCCAGTGCACCTGGAGCAGCACCTTCACTCACACAACTTTTAACAGAATTCAAAATCAAAAAAACATGCAGCCATGTGGTGTGATCTTCTAAACCCAGAGTTAAGTAATGTGTATTAGCTTGTTGTACCAAACATAGTAACTTCTATTCTAGCCTAAACATATCCTCTAGACAGTGTTGAAGGAAAACTTTCCTGAAGAAAGTAAGCATCTAGATGATGGATTCAGAAACATCTGACTGCAACAGCCTGGTTTCAGAAGGGAACAGGCTTTTTATGTCAGACATGGACCATGACTTGTGTACGAGCATGAAATCCCAAGGTGCCTGTACATTAAGGTATCTATAATCAGCCCATTTAATGTAAAGCCATTTCAAGCTAACCAATGAAGAAGAATGGAATATAGATATATCTGAAACATCACTCATCTTTGAAATTGTGTGCTTTGCTCAAGGTACAAGAACGTGCTCTGTCTGCCTACAATAGCTAACACTACTTCTTCAAACATAAATGCTTCAGTCTCTTCTTTCAGTGGGCCAGATGAATGCAAAACATGAACACAAGAAGTCTCAGGTACACACAACCACCAGCACGTGGGCAAATCTAAAGTTCAGATGCAAGCCATCAACGTTCTGGGGGTTTAACTAAGGTTAAGCAAAAAGAAAACACCGATAAGAAATTTCACGGAAGCACCCAGTCAGTGCGTTAACGCTTTATTAGCCCTCGTCTTTGAAAAGTTGCCATCTCATAAAGGAATTCAGCATTTTGTTTAAGAGTATCTGTTTTTCCAGGCATGTGAATTTTGATAAAGATCAACTTGGCCTCTGCACCTAGTTTTAACTATAGATCTCCCCGCAAGAAAAAAAAACACCTAGTACACATTAAAACGAAAAGGCATAATTATTAGACAGAAATCATTATATATATTTTACTTAAAGCTATACAGTGTGCATATCAAAAAGAAAAAAGTGAACTGAAGGCATTAAAATCTTTCTTACTTTTTTTTTTCAAATCTAGGCAACTTATCTTCAGTGTTAAGTCATGTAGAAATTTGCTCTTTCAACTATTACTATTGTCATCTGTTAAATGGATTGCTGAAATTATACTATGTCAGACAGTTGTATAAATCTAAACAATGTGGACAAACTAAATACACAAATAAATAATTAATTTTGACAAAGAAAAGGGGGGTGGTTCTCAGTAATGAAAAAGAAAAAAAAATAACCTCAAACCACGGCATACTTTCTTACAGTGGATCAGTTCTCGAGAATCATTTATCACATATTCGAGCACATGAGAAATACATGTGAAAAATAATTGCAACTATTCACTGGTATATCTACTAGGAAACCGTTATCTGCCAGGAAACAAGGATTCAACAAGAAAACACATAAAATTGTAATCAATTCAGCACTCATTCATACAAAGAGACAGGAAGTGTACATATTACTATAAACATACCCCTTTTAAAGTGACTGATTTCCCTTGATGTACTTTCATGTTTAAACACATGGATGATGATAGTTTCCTCAGCCAAAAATTTTAAATGGGATTTAATTGGGTTCAGTGCTTAGGTATATGTTTAGGCACTACATGCAAAGTTTGAAAGTATACACTGAAATCAAAACGAGAACAAAATCTAAGGGAGCTGATGGTGCTACGCATCTGTCAAATTCAGGCTTCTTTAATCCACAAACTTGCTAAATCATCCATATTTCATCATTTTACCCAGAGGGTTTAAATCAACAAACTGGTGGATTTGCTCCAGTTGCTGTTGTTGTTTACAACTGCTCACTGCAAAATATTTCAGCAGTAATTTAGCAAATATTTGGTTCATTAAAATATTAATTCTAAGAAGATGTAATACTTCAAAAAGATAATATAGACTAGAGTTGCTCCAGAGTAAGTGGGCAATCAAACATCCTGGTAATTCTCCTTAGCATCAATGGAAATTTTCTGTGAAGTAACTGTAGAGGAAAATGAAATTTTGTACACAAAAAGATGCCCAAAAGATAAGAGTGACACAAGAATTGAAAAAAAATTTAAGCATTTAAAAAAAAAGAGAGATTTTCCAGCTACTTCTGCAAGCTTTCAGCATGTCACATCACCCTGTTAAGAGACACTTTTTGTACTTGGAATGTCAAATGCAATGAAATTGAATGCAGTATCATTCATCATACATGAAGAAAACGTGACCAGTGAGAAAAGAAAGTTACTTTGTTGATTTCTCACCAATCTTCTACATGGCTGAGGACAAATGATTAGCAGTCCTTCCAGACTGTGACAACAGACATGACCTATCCAGGTTATAACCACAATCCTATTGTGATTTCATTGATACAATAACAATAAATATAAGTAAAAAAGTACTGGTGTTTAACTTAATTAGGCATCAGTATTGGTTGATTTTGACTCTCAATATTTGAAAAACGTGCTAAATGAAGGAAAGCAGAAAGTCTGATTTTAAGAACAGATATTCTATGTATTATCTGATTAACAAAACACCTTCAGGTGCAGAAACATCTCTCTGTAAGGCTGAAAGGTATCAAAACAACTTTTATTAAAAACGCTGTGATTAGGTAGACACAAAAGGTTACTTTTTATTAACAAAACAGCATTCTGTAAATGCCAGCTGCTGTGGTTTAGCCCTAGTCAGCAACAAAGTACCATGCAGCTGCTCACTCACTCCTCCTCTCTGTGGGATGGGGAGTAGAATCTGAAGAATAAGGTAAACTCATGGGATGGGATAAAGACAGTTTGATAGAACAGAAAAGGAAGAGAAAACAATAATAACAATAATACTAATAAAAGAATATACAAAGCATGTGATACCCAGTGCAATTGCTCACCACTCGGAACGCGATGCCCAGCCCGCTCCCAGGAAGAGATCCCTGCCCCCTGGCCAACTCCCCCAGTCATGGACTGAGCATGACTGTCGTATGGTATTGACCAATCCTAAAAAAATAATGAATCATCTCAACTTTCAAGTTGTTTATCTTCCAAATTTTCAACTACTAAAACTCATGAAACAAAATCCGTTAAACTATTCCATCATAAATTCTGTATATTGTTTGAAAAGATCAATCCACTTCTACCCACAATGCCATCTTCACTTTAGCAGAACAACTAATAAACCCAATAACCCTTATTTCACAAAATTCAATTCTTCAAATTCTTCCTCATCTTATATGCATAGACACATCTTCCATTATTTTGTTAGAAAGGGTTTTGATCAAACACAAACATGAAATTACATATTTCTGAATCATATGTTTCTGCAGTCCCTCTTCCAATAGCCAGCAGTATCTAAAAGAACTGCTTTCTGATGAGTGCTGTTTGTTTTTTCAGTCCTTTTCAATATTTAAAGAATTTCAATGTTTAATGAATTTCACTGTTCATTCTGTAATCGTTGTTCTGTTTCCTTCATGACTCTTCTATGTTTTCAAAGACTGTATTGACATTTTGAAGGCCATTTCTTACATAACTAATATTAACTCTTTGCAAAAAGCAAGCAATGTATAGAAAGTCCATACACACAAAGTTCACAAGGCATTAGAGAAAACAACTGCATGTGGACAAATTCAGAAAATTCTGTCTAAAGTTTCAGACTCAATTTCTGAACCAACAATTGCATTTTAGAAAAAACAGAAAGTAAAGGCAAATTATCCATATGTTGGAGTACACCAGATGTTAATTAACAAAAATAGAAATATCCTCTGGTGCAGAGCTAACTTGAAAATAAAAATACAAAGGTTATAGGTGAAGAAGAGGAAATGAAGTGAGGGAGGATTGGATGGAAAGTGTCGGGGAAAACGTATCATGTGAAGATTCACAACTCCAGGACGTGCAAACCCAGACCCAGAGAGACTTTCAAAATGCACAGCATAGCAGCATCTCCCCAGGACTGGAAAAGACAAATTCAGGTTGAGTATTCTAAAACAGGGAGCCCGTAAATATTCAAAATGAACAATTTTGATGAATTGAAATTAGAGGACAATGTGGATATTTCCAAAGTCTCCTTCACATAAAGTAATGCGAAAAGAAATTGGACTAATTTCTACCCTGAAGCTTGAACAGAGACAGCCTTTAACGGAAGGGATTCAGCTTTTCTGAGGTGAAAGTGTAAACCGTTCACCCTTCTGAAGCTCTCAGAGTGGACACCCCCAACCCATTTTCGAATCAGTATGGCTCCAGAATAAGAACAAAGATCATTCTTTGAATATATACATCCAAACTAGAGGAAACTAAATACTGCAAAGAATTTCTTCCACCTTCCACTGTTTATAAAACTGACAGTTCACGCAAAAAAATGAAAAGCCAACAGCATTGTCCTAGAGCTGGATGGTTGATATGCAGAACATGGTAAGTCTCTGTATTGTGAACTGCATGTGAGCTTAAAGGAAGAATACTGAAGAGAATATATTTGCCTGAATTAAAAATACCATGCAGAGTATTAATGGAAGGAAAAATTAAAGCTCACAGGTCCTAATGTTATCTGCAGTTAAAGATTCTGTAAATACGACATACCACAAGCTTCTCTGGCTTCAACATCATGTGTGTGGAATATTGTCGATTTGGAACAAAGATAAGTTAATGCCGCATTAGCAGCAAACCTTCTGAAGGGCTGGAAAAAGGGACTGTATTTGAACTGGCATTCCACTTACGAAGGCAACTGGAAAGACTTTTTTTTTTTTAAACAGGAAACCTGACTTGCCTGAATATAAGGCAAATGCAATTACAAGGTAACTCTCTCTCTGTTTCATGGGGGGGGGAACGGCAGGGGCAACGAAGTCTCCAAGGCGTTGTGCTACTCCTCTTGCCCCTGGAGGGCCACCCCAGATGCAGCCCGGCGCCAAGGCAGTAAAGCAGTCCCAGCACAGGCAGGTAGGAGAAGGTTTCCTCACCAGCCCTAGTCACTCAGAAAATCCATGGGCAGCTAACCAGCCAAGGGGTGCAACTGCTTGGGAGAGATTTTCATTTTTTTCTTCATTTTTAAAGGAACTGTGCTCCAACTGGGCTTCAAAGAGACAAGTTTGGTGTGGCATGACATTCTTGTTTGTTTTAATTTCTGTAAGATCCCTCATCCCATGTGTGGCCTAACACAATACACTCTGGCAGCTCCACCAGTAGCTTCTACAGCCAGTGAGAACTGTGCTACAGACTGTTAAAACAGTAAACTGATTTATAAAATGCACTGACAATAGGCAGCTTCCCACAAATGGTACGCAAAGTTTTCTTCAAATTCTCCCAAGAGTTCTCATGATGCAGTCAGCTGAATTTCTTTAAAGCTTGCCTAGTACCTTTTGCCAGGTATAACATTTTTTAACTTTTATGCTATGACTCGATCTCTAACGTGCCAGAGCTTTGAGACAGACCTGTCTTCACCTTTCTTTAAAGTGAACACACTAAAAAATACCAAAAGGGCTTTGAAGAAGCGATGTTCTATTAGAACATAAACTTGAACGAACTCTCTTCTGTCTGAAAACCCAGATTCTTTTGGGTGAGAGAGATAAAATACAGCCATTTGAAAACAAATACCTTTTCTGCCCAACTGTGTCTTTGCAACATGGGCCCTTTTCCTCCAGACCTGCTTTTCACACTAGCAATTTTCAACAGCCTCTATGGTTTCAACAAACTCTGCTTGTTCTCCTCCAGGTCAATAGAAAAATATCCCCTCTTTTCATCATCTCTGGCCTGGTTTTGCGTCTCTTCCCTGTTATTCTAAGAAAACCCCGCAAGTGCGAGCTCTCCAGTCAGCACATCTATTACTGCCTGTCCTATTCTTCCCTGGAAAAGCTTCTCCCACGGCCAGGTGCTCTCAAAGAAGAAATTCTCTCCTCCTCCCCTTCAAAGAACTGTCCCTCACCAAAAAACATGCAGTTACCAACCATGGACTTATCACAGCATATAATGAGCACACAAAAAATAATTTTAAAAGACACCTTGAACCACTATCTCATTTGTCACACACAGAATGACAATATGTGCATGAAGAATTTTTTGCATGTTTCTTCTGTTTTCAAGGAAGTAAGATGAAGTTTCCAACCTCACAAACAGAATAAAACCTGGTTAGTACAAAGGCTCTTTCCCTGCCTCGGAGGGCTACACTCATAGATACTTCCTTGCCTTGTCTCTTCCTAATAGGGCACAGCTCCACCAGCTGATCCTTTAGCCTGTGTACCTGCAGTGAGATTGAAAGAAAAGGTCTGATAGACATCTATCCTAAACAAAATAAGGAAATTCAAAATACAGGATTCAGTAAATTAGGGATTAAAGGATAGGAACAGAAATAGTAACAATAAACATGTTAACAGACAAACAGGTCTTGATAAATAAAAAAGTCTGGTTTTACGGTTGGAGGGGATTGCAAATACTCCTGAAAAAGATAGCAGGTACAGATAAAAAAGACTTCTGTGAGGTGCTTAACATAGTAAACAAACTGATCAGAGCAGCATGACAGAACACATCAAATGTATTAAAAGCTAAATAACCGAAGCAACTGTTAATGAAGAAATCCCAGTAAAGAAGTGATGAGGTTCTGCTAGCGGGATTCTCTTTGGCTCACCGCTAAACTAGATGCTATTTAACTTCTTTAACAAGCACTTAAAAACAGATGTAAAATTGTGTCTGAGAAAAACTGTAATGGATACAAACACTGGCAAAACAACACAAAGCACCTGAGTAGCCAAATCTAGACTGTTCTCAGGACCCAGGGTGAACCCTCCTCTACCATCCTGACAGACACAAGGCTGCTGCAGTTCCATGTCCCCAGATCCAGCTGGCAGTGAGGCCTCCCAACACTGACAGACAGACATACACACCGAGAGAGATGGCCTCAGAGATCAAATAAATACAGGCAGAAAACCAATGCCTTCAAACACACAGAGCACTCACACAAACAGCGTGGACAGCCCCACCCCGTTCGTCCTCATCAGCTAATAGGATTCTCAGCCTGCCAGTGGAACCCACACCCTGCCCTCCCCTTGGGCTAGCTCCCACACCCAAGAGCCCCTGACCTTCATGGTCCCACACCAGCTGCTGGCACTCAGATTGCTTCTACTACTCTCTGGTCAGCCTGAAGTTCATGAGTGTTCACACACACACTGAAAATAAGAGTGCATCCACACACAAATAGGATTTAACAAGAACACAAGACAGACTGTGGTGCTCAAGCATCAAGCAGAGTCACACCAGCATACACAGCAGCCAGCTATTTACAGTTCATAAGCCTCTTTTATCCCTTTATCCCTCTATTCTTCCCATGCTTGCTCCTTCCCAGTCCAACTTTACTCCTGCCTTTGGACCCCACATTAACAGTCGCACATGCAGTGAGGGCAGCAAGCAAAATTGCAGGCCATGTTTTCCAATGAGTTGCTTACCTATCAACTGTATTTTATTACAGCTTGGCATTCAAAGCATGAGACAGTTGTTTTGTCATTGAAGATAAGTATCTGTAAAACTAACCAGCATGCATCAGCATTTAATGCTGCAGCCCAGAAATTCTCCCTTCTTTTCTAACCACATTCTCTTTGCTGCACCACCAATAACAGTAGTCTTTATTTTTGTAAACCATTCAACCATGTAATTCAGCATTTAGGAAACAATACTCAGGAGATAAGCAGAAACCAGCTTTAACATGTTTCAGGGGAGCTCCTGGGGTAAACCAGTTGCTTATCTGGTAAAAGCTTTGGGGAGGTAAATATAGTAAGGGGGGTGTGGGGCTACATCGGTTGATCCTGCGTTTTATCCTTACTGAAAAGGGCGATCTCCAAGAACAGGGTTAAGTGCTACTGGTGCTCTCCTCCCTTCCCAATGACAGACTGAAAGGTTTGTTAAACACAGAGGTTAATATAAAAAGCTTCTCAAGGCCCAAAGGCAGTGAGCTTTACAACTTCTATAGCAATTCAATTTTGTTTCAGCTTTAGGTTGCTAGGTTAATGTTTGACTAACAATCATACCTATGTATACTCTTCCAAATTTCAGATCACCCTCGAAATAAGTTACTTTCCATATAAAAGCAGAGTGTCATTCTACTTTCTGCATACAGTATTCTTTGGAAAGAGTACTGCCACCTGGCCAATTACCAATTTCCTAACTACTGATAAAGGCACATTGTCATCATAATACTATCAGCTGTGTAAACTACTACTAAGGTGCTACACAGATTAGCACCTGCAGTAACACAGCACATGCAAATGACATCCATCTTTTGATTTCCACTCAAACGTCTGATAGTTTGTCACAGACCTGTAAGACAGAAAACAAAACACTACTATATTAGCCATGGTACTAAATCCCACAACAATACAGAGCCTTCTGAAATCTTGACATATCAATAATTTTAGAAGCATATTAGCCTGAAGGGCCATTCTGTTACTGCAGTAATTTACTCCTGGTTTTATAAGTATGAACAAAGATAACTCACATGAAATCTACCTTATCTATCAAAGGATAGGGTAGAATAAAAACAACTCCACAGATCTACAGTAGACTACAATGTAGTATTTAACCTACTCTTCTGAATCAAAGCAACCATCTTTTTCTCATCTGTTTAATACGTTCATCTGAAACCTTCCTTAGCGTGGACCACGTATAGCCTCAATTCTTTGACTTCCACATAAGAAATCCTGCTCAGCAATTAGAACCTCGCCACTGTATGTACAATCAGAGATGCTTCCTTAAAAGACACTTTTGTATTTTGTCTGTTTGTTTGTTTTTCTGAACTGAATCATTGGTTGAAACTACAAAACACAAGTAGTGGGCTTTTCCCCAGTTAAACTATAAACTATTTTAGATTAGCATTTACAGCATTTTTCCTCCACAGAAACACTGCAGAGACCTTAGGTAAGACTTGCTGAGTAAAATTTTAAGCACATCAGGGCCTGTGTTTAGCTGATGAGCAACAGGATGGCTCAGGACCTTTCATCTTGAGCCTCTGTCCCCACAGGAAAGCACTATGTTATACCAGCATAAAGGCACTCATCTGCCCCTTGGCAACTACATGACAGTTTAAGCTTTAATGGATAAGCTACTGCATTTCGACAGGCTAAGTTATACACTTTAGATCTGTACCTTTTATTGTCTCACAGCAACCAGTCTGCACAGTCAACATATAATACAGTATTAAAGCTTTAAAACTGATACAATAGCATATGCAATTGGGGCTGTTACTTCCATCTTTAAAAAAATAACAGAACAAACAAAAAAACCCCACCACCGTGAATTCAAAATCTGCTTTTAAAATGGAATTTAACTCTGGTCTACACCAAGATTTATATCTGTCTGTGTGTATATATCAGCTTGAAATACTGCATTTAGTTGGACTTACTGTGTAGAGGAATTAAGAGACTCATTACACCTTCATTCCTGGATTTCTGTCTCTCTTTTGTTAATACACTTACACCTTTGCCACAGAAGCAGCTGACAACATTTTCTGCAAATTGGTACATGAAGCCATATTTCACTTAGGTTTTCTCCTCTTAGGGATCCTGTTACACTTAGCAATAATAGACAAGAGTGACATATCTCAAGAGTTCAGATTTCTTTTTTTTCCCTACCTGAATTCCAAATTCTAAAACAAGTAAAAAGTACAGAAGTATTTCTTATTCAGGGTCTAAGTTACATGACAGGGTTACATGAAAGGGTTTTGGTACATGACAAGTCAAAAAAAAAAAAAGTAAATTTAAGGCAAAAGGATTGTATTTGCTTAAAGAACATATTTAACTATTAATTCCACAAATTTCAAATCTTACCTCTAAAATACAACTCTTTTTGCAAAAAACACCGTCTTTGCATTCTAGGAAGCAAAAAGACTTACTCTCGGCTATTTTATTGTAGGCATGTTAACCACTACAGTATAATCTGTCTTTAAAGGATCTGATCTAGAAGCGATTATGTCACAGACTACATCACAAATAATGAATACTGTGCAGGATGTCAATTTATCTGTGTTTATTCACACAATAATTTCCTTCACTGTGGCAACAGGCACTTTCCAAGCCATCTGCATACTTATAAAGTGGGAATTTTGCTTCTCACTCTTCTAAAGAGGCTTTTTCCAAGCCCAAGAAGGAAGTGGTTTTAAGTCTCGCACTGCTATGGCTATTTGCTATCTCCTAGTTAGTCTCAACTTGTATTCATCTTAAATATAGCAGAAAACATCCCTAAATCATTTAACCGGTGTACATAATGAAGCCAACATACTTACCCCATGGAACTATACATCAGTTTTTTCCTGTGCAGTCCCATGGAGGATTCTGTTTGATATACCAATTTTCAAGTTCTAGTCTGCTGGAGATGCATTAAAGATATTAATTTGGGCCTGATTTATCACTGAAATAAGCCCTCTAGTTTCCACGACTCACAATCCCACGAACTAGATTGTCACTCAAGAGAACAACAACAGCGTTGGGGTATTTTCCAAGAAGGAAAGCGTAAGACTCTATTTAACACAAGGGCTTAACGACGTGCTTAAGTACCATTCAGGAAAGCACTTAGATACTTACTTAATTTGGTTTTAAGAGGACTAAAAATTGAGAAGGTACACGCATAATGTTGCTGCATGATGCTTTCTGGACTTCTGAGTTCCTGCTATTGCAGCAACCTGACATTTCACAGCTTATTTAAAAATTGTTAATTAAAGTACCA
Source organism: Opisthocomus hoazin (assembly GCF_030867145.1). NCBI lineage: Eukaryota > Metazoa > Chordata > Aves > Opisthocomiformes > Opisthocomidae > Opisthocomus > Opisthocomus hoazin. Next base: position 59,004,477 of record NC_134416.1, on the reverse strand, counting down.
TCGTATTCATGCATACAATTTTCAAAAATACCTAAGTGATACAGAAATCCTAGAGTTGATTTCATGAAAGCTAATTTGTCAACAAAGTACAGTAGCTAAAGACAGCAATTTAGGAGCTGCAAACTGTAAAATTATATTGGCACATGTATATATACTGTGCATATTAGCAGATCATCTGAACTAACCCTTGCCTCGAGAAGGAAGTGCTAAATAATTCAGCAAAACTCAGACTCCCAAGTCCTGAAACCACTTTTTACAGAAATATAGAGGCATTTCTCAGCAGACTTGTAATTCGCGAATTACCTACAGCAAATGAACCACACAGAACCATATTCAGCACCATTCAGTATGGTGTTTTCAGTTAAATTTTAAATTAAGAGAGGCTGGTGGTCCATAAGAAGAGTTAAGGCTTGGTAGCAGTGCTCAAGCCAAAAAAGTTTGGACGACACTGACTTAAAGTCTAGAAAAATTTTTTCAAGCCTGGAATTTATTCCAGATGATAAATATTAAGGCATGTGAGTGTTTTTGAAGGAGGAAGACGGATAAATAAGTATTTTTAGTGCTGTGAAAGAGGAATGTGCATTTACACTTATTTACAATACACTGCAGGATAAAGCACAATCAAACAGAAACAAAACTAAAAGATAACAAATGCTCTGCACTTTTCTTCTTCATTACTTTGTCTTACCTTTAAAGCCTTGAGGCTGAAACTTGGACAGGATAGCAGAATCCCCTGGATTTAATTATATATTAGTCAACAAAAACTAGGGAACTAAAATGACATTTTTGGAGGATCATCTCACCCTCTTCTGCAGTACTTTTGGTCTGGTACCCTCATGATCCATTCTGCTTCTCCATGCTCCCCACGGAGATGTGCCTCTCCCCGCTGAAACTTTCAGGGATATCTCCTAAGCAAGCCCCAGGCCGCCATTTGCAGCCAACACTCCGTCCTTTCTGGGCTATGGCTGGCCCCCGCCAAGCTGGGCCTGACTGTCAGGAGGACAGACGTGGCTCCCAACAGGACCACGTCTCCTGACAGAAAGGGTGAGCAGCCAGGACTCTGAGGGGTGCAAACAACTCCTGCCACGGGGAGGGAGGGAGCACAGGGTCCTCCCGTGGGCCTCCTGCTCAGCCATCACTCCCACAGGGCCCTCAGCCTGCAGCTCAGACCGGCAAAGGCGGCAACACTACACATGGCACATTCATTGCCAGCCCGTTAACCGTCCTTCCCCTCTCACAGGTCATTATCTACATCCCACTAATTATTTTTGGTTTAAAATACCCATTCCAGCTGTTTCTTTTGCGTAACGGTAGTCGCAGCGCTGCTGAGCGGTGTGAGGGGTCCCTCGCCGGCCCCCACCGGAGCAGCTCGCCCCCGGGGCAACGCTCTCCGCAGCGGCAGGGAGGTGAAAGCTGACCACGGCAATGACAGCCGCAGCGGGGTTTTACTACAAATACTGCCTGTCACTCATCATTAACGTGTTTCACATCAACAGCTTATTATTTCTGCTCCCCTAATATTAAGAGCAAATTGCTAAGCACAAGCAGGCGGCCTCAAGCTGCACCTTGTCTCTAGGTAACCACGAAAACAGTCAGCATAGGCAAGAGTTTAAGTGTAGGTACACCAAACTGCTCACAATGCAATGGTCCTTCATTTTTGACATTTAATTAAAAAATCAGTTTCCAAACTGACTTATATTTATTGTGTCCCATAAGTTTAGTTTATGTACAACTAAGATACGGTTTAAAGTCTCAATTCTATTAAACTTCCTTTCCTTGTCTGCAAACATGAACCATTTTAATGTATCTTCTGAAGTACTACAGACCTTTTTTGTTGTTATTTTCAAAGCCTATTTCACATAACCAAATAAGCTACGCTTTTGTGAGACCAAAATCTTCAGAAACATTATAAAACATTATCATAATGAACCAGATTACATTAAAATATTAAAGGAAAATGAAAATCCTATACTGAATAATTGCTAGACACAATTATCCTCTAGAATATAATAAATACTTTGTGTTTTATTCAGACTGCAACAAACAGAGGAATGCAAAACATAGTGACATAAATTCATTTTTAGGCAAGCAACAGAATCACTTGGCTTTACTTGAGACTCTGTAGCATTTTTTTTCTCTCATCTCACTTGCTGCCTTCTTATTTTGCCTAACGTAATTGTTTTACCTAACATCACTTTGGTTTGATTTACCAAAAGAACAGATTTGCAACACTGCAGTTCCTTCTCCTGTGTCCTGGTTTTGGCTGAGATAATTTTCTGCCCAGTAGCTGGTACAGTGCAGTGTTTCGGATTCAGGATGAGAATAATGTTGATAACACATTAATGTTTTAGTTGTGGCTGAGCAGTGCTTGCAGAGAGCCAAGGCCTTTTCTGCTCCTCCGACCGCCCCGCCAGTGAGTGGGCTGAGGGTACACAAGAAGCTGGGAGGGGACACAGCCGGGACAGCTGACCCCAGCTGACCAATGGGATACTCCATACTGTATGACGTCATGCTCAGCAATAAAATTAGAGGAAAAGTTGGCTAGAGGCTGCTGCTCGGGGATGAGCTGGGCATCAGGCGGTTGGTGGTGAGCAATTGTTTTTCATTTGCATCACTTGTTTTTCTTGGGGTTTATTTCTCTGTCTTTTTTTTCTTATTCTTCTTTTTGTTACAATTTATTATTATTATTATTATTTCATTTCAATTACTAAACTGCTATGATCTGAACCCACGAGTTTTCTCAGTTGTACCCTTCTGATTCTCTCCCCCACCCCACCAGGAGTGGGGTGGTGGTGGTGTGCGAGCGGCTGTCTGGTGCTTAGCTGCTGGCTGGGGTTAAACCACGACATCCTAAAATTTTTGCTGTGACTTTCTGAAGCCTGGCTACCCTACTTTTGCAAATATTTTCAAGTGTTTTAGCAGCAAAGTTTCAAATAAATGAAAAGCATACCAAATTTTAAAGACTTAACTGCAATCAGCCCAGGAATAATTTGCCAAGGAAATCGTATCAGTGGCAGAACATACTCAAACTGAAAACTTCATTTATAGCCAAGATCATTTTTTAATTGGCTACTATTACAATACCTAAAACTCTAATACTTTTCCAAGATAAAAACAATATAGCCCAAATTTTCCAGTGTACTTTGTGCATGTTAGACAGTACTTTGTATATAGGAACATCCACGCTCCAAGCTATGTAAACCAAAATAGAGACAGAATTGAAAGGGGAAAAAAAAAAATCAGTAGTAGATATGGTACCATAAATATGCTTTTCTGAAGTTACTTTGGAAGTTGACTTGTTTTGAAATAGATGCCCGCTCTTCAAGCTTCCTTAAGAGTCCGAAGTCCCTTCTTCAGAAAAGCTAGAAAATAAACTATAAACAAAACCACCCCATACAAAACACCTCTGAAGTACAGTGAAAAGCCGAGATCCTCAGGCAAACCAGATTGTTTGCTAAGTCTGTTGGATTAATCTGAACACTGAGCACTGCTCACTCACTCACTCTCTCTTTGTTAGATTTGCCATATATTTACACGTCATCTGTATTCTATTCCTTCTTATCACCTGCTGAATACAAGAGGAAAGTTGATAATAGTCTACCAAAAAGCAAATGCAGACTTAGTTAGAAGACGTCAGCAATCTTTTTCACATGTTGCACAATTATGAATTTAAAAATTCAGAGAATAAGATTTAAGAACACACTGAAACCAACTGAAATAAAATTCTTGTAAACATATTTCTTGAAGGTGTGGGGATATTTAAAAAAAATATTCTGAAATGCCTGCTGAGACACTGGATTTGCTATGTGAAGCACAACAAACAGCTATGTACTGAATGCTGTTTGTGCACAGACTTTATTATTTGTTATGCCACAGAAGCTGTGCATTGCTGTTTACATTGTGTTTAAAGTCTGCACTAACTTTTGTAACTAAAAATGTCTGCTGAAAATTAATCCTCTTTCTACTCCCTTAAGTAAGTCTCTAGAGATGGAGAGGGGGTTTTTAATCATTTGAAATATACTGACTCTAAAAAGAATGAATATTTTTCAGTTAGGCAGCAACATCATCTATTTCATGACACTTGAACTTAGATTTTTGTGCAGACTGTTACTCGACATGCTTCGCTGTATGATGAACAATTAATAGATAAATGCATCTAGGCTATTCCTACTCTTTGCTCATCATTTTGATAAGGCTTGTCATGATATAGGAGGTAAAACTCACTGAGTTTTAACAGAATGTATGTTAATTTCCTGATGGAATAATGTAAGGGAGATTTTTATTAAAACCTAATTACCTCTACTTCATTATCACTTCAGTAGGTGGATTGGCTGATATCATTATTGTAATAGAGGTCAGTGAAAATTAATCAGTCCAGTCTTACAAACGTACTGGTTCTTCTCATCTTTTTATAATACTCTGTCATCTTTTCTTCTATTTCAGTAATAAAATTTCCAGAGGCCATACTGGGAAAGAGAAAAAGCAATGACTGAAAAGTGTCAACGGCAGACAAGCTCTTACTGCCTTTTTTCCATAGAATCATACGTTGCAAAAGACCTCTAAGATCAGCAAGTCCAACCGTCAGCCCAACACCATCATGCCTAATAAACCATATCCCAAAGAGCCACATCTACAGGTTTTTCAAACACCTCCAGGGATGGAGACTCAACCACCTCCCTGGGCAGCCTGTTCCAATGTCTGACCACTCTTACAGTAAAGAAATTTTTCCTGATATCTAATCTAAACTTCCCCTGACACAACTTGAGGCCATTGCCTCTCATCCTATCACTTGTTACTTGGGAGAACAGACCAACACCTGCCTCACTACAATGTCCTTTCAGGTAGCTGGAGAGAGCGATATGGTCCCCCCTCAGCCTCCTCTTCTCCAGACTAAACAGCCTCAGCTCCCTCAGTTCTCCTCATAAGACTTGTTCTCTAGACCCTCCCACCAGCCAGCTGTCAACCAACACCCCAAGGTCCTTTTCCGCAGGGCAGCTTTCCAGCCACTCCTCCCCAAGCCTGTAGCGTTGCATGGAGTTGTTGCGACTGAAGTGCAAAAAAACCTTCATCCAGAATTTCCTTTAGTTGTAGAGGCTGGCAGTATTGTTAATATGAAATAATAACTTTCAGCCTGGTTTGGTGAATGAAAAGAATGTGTTATGAATCTCCTTGTTCTGCCAAAAGTCAGGGGCAAAAATTCTGGAATGTATTCTCACAATGGTTACTTCTGTCTAGGTGAAACAGACAGGAACAATCTTGAACTTCTGTTTTCTGTAGAATCCTCTTTTTTCCTAAGAGAAATACTTTAAAACAAAACAAGATCAGCACTAGAACTAACTTGAATAATTACAATTTATAAGCCTGTTTCACTGATTTTATAAAAAATCTTTACACTTGATTAGAAAACTTGCTGTCTAGATACCATCTGAGTAAACTTTTCATCAACAGTAATCCCTAACTACTGTTTTCCAGTTCTTCTGAATAAAAAACAACAGAGGAAACAAAGGCCTAGCAAGAGAATAAAATCCTCGAAAACCTAATTCCTCTAAGAACTAGAGTCTGTAGAAACTATGCATTTTTATGAAAAGCTACGATTTCTAAGAAAGGATGGGGTTTTTGAGTGCCGCTAGTTCACTATGTTATTATTCTTAACAAGTACTGCTGTTTACTTCACACCTATGAAAACTAGCTTAAGATTCTCACAGTTTATGTGCCTAATTCTTTCTTTAAATTTTTGGAGTTTCTTGTCCTGATACACTGTGCCTAACTTCTTTGCTTCGTCAGGGATGCCAACCTCATCAACCTCTTTGTTTTCCTCCTAACCATCTCCCTGTGTACCTTCCTTCTTACCCAATATTCAACTACCCACCCCTTTTTTTTTTTTTCAACTAAATCAGTTTGAACAGGTACTCAATATATTAACAGGCTAAAGAAGTTAATTGATGAATTTTACTGTTTCCTCTGCGTCAAATCTCAATTCCTTAATTTCTGTTCATGGGGGCCACAGCTATCTTAATTTCCGTTAACTGTAGGTGGATCGTGTATGTAAGCATATGTACTGCCTCATGTGTTCTGTCCTCACCTTGTGGGTACCAGGAAGACTGCTACAAGATAAATGGAGGCTTTGAACTAATTAGATATAAACGAAACTATGCAAATAGCATCGTGTACCTGATCTAAACACACAATCAGGGTCTTAAAGCTACAGAAAGCATTCACAGAATCACAGAATCACAGAATCACAGAATAGTAGGGGTTGGAAGGGACCTCTGTGGGTCATCTAGTCCAACCCCCCTGCCGAAGCAGGGTCACCTACAGCAGGTTGCACAGGATCTTGTCCAGGCGGGTCTTGAATATCTCCAGAGAAGGAGACTCCACAACCTCCCTGGGCAGCCTGTTCCAGTGCTCCGTCACCCTCAGAGGGAAGAAGTTCTTCCTCATGTTCAGACGGAATTTCCTGTGCCTCAGTTTGTGCCCATTGCCCCTTGTCCTGTCACTGGGCACCACTGGAAAGAGCTTGGCCCCATCCTCCTGACACCCACCCTTCAGATATTTGTAGGCATTTATAAGGTCCCCTCGCAGCCTTCTCTTCTTCAGGCTGAACAAGCCCGGTTCCCTCAACCTCTCCTCGTAGGGGAGATGCTCCAGTCCCCTCACCATCCTCGTAGCCCTCCGCTGGACTCTCTCCAGTAGCTCTTCATCTTTCTTGAACATCCTTACATCCATCAGTTCTCTATCTACCAATTATGTGTGCTTAACTACATGTGGAAAGCATTTTCTAGATGAATTCATTTTAATCCTGGATTGAACAACAAAAAAATGTATTTCATACCTTTAAAATCTCAAATGATTTTCTAACAGATGGAAAAACACTGGTTGAGACAAAATATCAGCACTTCAGTTATTCTCTATAGCATTCATTTTATTTATTATTCTCCATAGATTTCTTTTTTTTCCTTTTCTTTTTAAAGAATGATACACTAGTTCAGTCCATTAAAATAAGGAAAGAAAAAAAAACTCAAAACACTGAAGATTTTCTGAGACGCTAGTAAAAATGTTGCTTAAGGGTTCACAAATGCCCAAGAAAATCATTATCATGAAATTACTTTTTAATCAAGCATGAGGAGGAAAGCAGAAACTATTTTATTCCCTACAACAATATAGCACATGCTTAAACAGTTAGAAAACATTGTTTGCACTTCAAGAGAGACCATATCCCCAGAAATAACTAAAATTCTCTAATATTTAGCTTATATCCACAGGGAGACTGAAATTCATATCTTCCCGTAGCTTACCTTTCCTTACAAATTTCTAGCATAAACCATGTAGTCACTCCGCTCTTATTTATGTTTTTCCATCTGTCTCAGCTGGGACAGCAATTATAGACTAGCTACTTTTACACTACTGAACTTTGGTTAGTAAGGTTACTAAGAACCAGAGAGAAACCTGCAATCCTCCACCATTTTTCCTTTTATTTTTTTGAATTGTCTGAGGATGAGGAAGAATGGATACTTCATACTGCAATTACTTAATAATGGCTCTGATACTTAAGCAGCACAGGTACGTAGTATTTTAGGGTTGGATGTGTCACGAAAACTCATGTGATAATAACGTAATACAAACATTCACTATTTTTAAAAAATAGTTGCATTTTAATAGAAAATCCAGTGAAAATAATTCTGCTAAACAGTCTACTAAAAGCTCTATAATTTATATGTTTTTCCTTATCTTTCTGCTTTGTTCTTCCATAGATCTTCACACAAACATTTTGTAGCTTTTAGCCTCAAAATGGTCAAATTGATCCTAGTGAAAAGGAGATTCCCAAGTCTTTCAAATCATCACCAAAGACACCAAAAAGCATGACTAGTGCCCATGTACACCTGCACGATGACTCGGTCTTGAAAATCGAAGACTTGGAAAAGTAGACAAATGGAGACACAGAAGTTTCAATTGCCATATAAAATCTCTAGCCCTTCAAAAGCAACTTACATCACAAACCTTCATCACCTCATAATGCTTAGAAATTTAAAGAAAAACATTTAGTACTGTTGGCAAGTAATATCAGAATATTAATGTTTATGTATGACTGCAAAGTAAAATGAATCTGGAGGGAATGTGGAGCACTTGACACAATGCTTGGTCTCCAGGTAAAGGCTGAAGCAGTAGCTCAAGCTTACTGAAGCAGAATTCCCTAAAGAATAAGAAGGACTTTTGCCAGCCTTGCACTAATATAAAGAGAAGCTTCACCTGAGTCAATTGAGAGCTGGAGCTCACTGGAGTGAGAAAGATACACAACATTTGAAACCAAATCAACATCAGTCATCTTATGCAGGGACACCTGCATTGCTTCAAGTCCATGTCTTTAGAGTAATTACCCAGTGCTGAGTGCAAACAACCACTATAAAAAGTCTGGATTTTACCAATGCCTCTTTCATTAAGGTTGGCTTTTATTTCAATTAAAGTTTGAGTTGAAGGTGGATTACAGACTTCGAGTCAGCACTGGTGTTTTAGAGTCAAAATCAAAGGCAGGTGTCCTCTGCTAGAAATCATGAACTAGTGCAAGGACCTCTCAGCTTTATTTCACACTCTGCCACTGACTCATTATCTCAAGTGAGTCACTTAACCTGCACAGTCAATTAGATTGCCTGTAAGTTACACAGGATGCCACACAGCCTCATGGTTGTTAGGAGGTCTTACTCATTTCTAGAAGAACATTTGACATTACTGGATAAATAAAAGTGTAAATTTTATTACTTGCAGCTAATGAGAAATTAGCTTATAAGAGGGCCACGTTATGTGCCATTTGTGGTTATTTTGCACGATAAATGACTCTCCCAAATAGTCATCAGTGGTGAATGTCACTTTTCTCAATCCCTGCCATGTTTTTCATATTTACAAGCTTTTGCACTAGGTATGCAAGACGACAGGCGTGAAACAAGGACAGTAGTTGTCAGTTCACAAAGAAATGAAGCAAAAATGGGGGCATGGCATCCACAAAAATGAGACATGGAATTCATTTTGTTCTGCAAAGTGAAACAAATGGTAACTTTTTAGTCATGATTACTCAGTCCTTGATTACATTTCTTGTTTCATGAAAAGCAGAACCATACTCCCTATGTAATATTGAGTCCAAATACTTCATTTACAAAGCACTATTATCTATTTGACAAGTATGTTAAAACCAAGCCCATTGAAGCTGCTTATATGTGTTTTACTATTTTGTTATTATTACGTGAAACCAGAAGGAGAAAGACTGGTTTACTACTACACAGTAATAAGCAATATTTGGCATTAGCAGGCATAAGAGATACAGAGGTTATCAACTTGTGGTGAAGGAATACACTTTTATTGGTTGACTCACAGGAAATATCTTGTTATTAACTCCTTCTTCTGGGCGCCCCCCCCCCCGCCTTGTTTTAATTAAAACAGGAATAAACTGTTTTCCATTTTTGCTAAACAAACACAAAAAAAGATCATGCTGACAGCAGAAAGAAAAGCTCTTTTCTCAGGTGACATTTCTTAAATGCATTTCCTTGAATAGCCCTTAGGCCTGTCAGCCTGACCTCGGTGCCGGGGAAGACTGTGGAGCGATTCATCCTGAGTGCGCTCACTGGGCACGTAAAGGACAATGAAGGGATTAGGCCCAGCCAGCATGGGTTCAGCAAATGCAGGTCCTGCTTTACCAACCTCATCTCCTTCTATGACCAGGTGATCCACCTAGTGGATGAAGGAAAGGATGTGGATGATGTCTACCTGGACTTTTGTAAGGCCTTTGACACTGTTCCCCACACCGGGGAAACTAGCTGCCCATAGTTTGGCTGGGTGTACTCTTTGCTGGATAAAAAACTGGCTGAAGGGCCGAGCGCAGAGAATGGCAGTGAATGGACTTAAATCCAGCTGGCGGCCGGTCACAGGTGGTATTCCCCAGGGCTCACTTTTGGGCCCGGTCTTGTTTAACATCTTTATCAATGATCTGGATGAGGGGATCGAGCACTCCCTCAGTAAGTCTGCAGATGACACCAAGTTGGGCGGGAGTGTGGATCTGCTGGAGGGTAGGAAGGCTCTGCAGAGGGATCTGGACAGACTGGGTGGATGGACCAAGGTCAATTGTATGAGGTTCAACAAGGCCAAGTGCCGGGTCCTGCACTTCAGTCACAACAACCCCATGCAATGCTACAGGCTTGGGAAGGAGTGGCTGGAAAGCTGCCCAGGGGAAAAATACCTTGGGGTGTTGGTCGGCAGCCGGCTGAACATGAGCCAGCAGTGTGCCCAGGGGGCCAAGGCGGCCAACAGCATCCTGGGCTTGTATCAGGAATAGTGTGGCCAGCAGGAGCAGGGAGGTGATCGTGCCCCTGGACTCGGCACTGGTGAGGCCGCACCTCGAGTACTGTGTTCAGCTTTGGACCTCTCTACTACAAGAAGGACATTGAGGTGCTGGAGCGTGTCCAGAGAAGGGCAACGAGGCTGGTGAGGGGTCTAGAGGACAAGTCTTATGAGGAGCAGCTGAGGGAGCTGGGGCTGTTTAGTCTGGAGAAGAGGAGGCTGAGGTGGAACCTTATTGCTCCCTACAACTGCCTGAAAGGAGGCTGTAGTGAGGCAGGTGTTGGTCTGTTCTCCCAGGTAACTAGCAATAGAACAAGAGGCAATGGCCTCAAGTTGCATCAGGGGAAGTTTAGATTAGATATTAGGAAAAATTTCTTTACTGTAAGAGCGGTCAGGCATTGGAACAGGCTGCCCAGGGAGGTGATTGAGTCCTCATCCCTGGAGGTGTTTAAAAAACCTGTAAATGTGGCTCTTGGGATATGGTTTAGTGGGCATGGTGGTGTTGGGTGGATGGTTGGACTTGCTGATCTTAGAGGTCTTTTCCAACCTATGATTCTATGATTAGTTTCCCTAGGTATAACATGAAATGTTGTTATAGTCAAATGCAACTGTTTTTTGAAATGGGCAAAGAATTGTTTCAACTATTATTGATACACTGTCTGTTAAGCAACATATCAGGTAGAAACGCAGAAGTTAGGCTAGGAAGCATTTCAAGGCCTGCCTCTGTAGCCAGAATTAGTCTTTAAGCCACTACAGACCAGTACTGCTACTGAAAGTGGTCCTCACATTTCTACTGTGCCTTCCCATTTCTGTCCCATAAGGCTGCACCAATCCAAATCAAGGACCCAACTGATTTTCTGTTTGGTTTTTTTGTTTGTTTGGTTGGTTTGGGCATTTTTTTTCTTCTTTTTTTGTAAACTGCTGGGGATGTGGGAGAAGGTGGTGGCAGGCCCCCAAGGGTACCACCAGGCCATACTGTCCCACCCCTCACCCTGCCCCTGCAGCCCCATTTCAGCTCAGCCCTGGGCTGTCAGTTCTTGCCCTGGGATGCTGGAGGAGTGCCTGTCTCCAGCCCTGGCTCTAGCCCCTTCTTCTCTGCATCCTGCCCAGAGCCCCTAGTTGGACCCCGGATGTGGAGCTTTCCTTGGATCCCACCAGTAGAACTTTACTCCTGTTACTGGCTCTGCCAGCTGCATTTAGATGCTGTGGGACTGCGCCCCACCTGCAAGGGCAGAGCTGGTGACAGGGTCACCCTTGGCTCCCAAAAGCCCCCTTCCTTAAGAAGCAGCCAACCTTTGCTGCTCCACACTGGGGGAAGGAAGGCATTGATCGAGTTAATACAAACACGTGTAAAACTACTGCCTAAAAATCAGACTTAATCTCAGCCCATCCACAGGAAATAACAATGTATGTACTTCCTCTCCAGTTGTACAAACTTCAGTAAGAAATGAAATCCTAAGCAACAGTGACCTTTAAAGTATCACATTTGTTACTCAAGATAGCACTCACGGAAGAGCTATTGTTTGAAGTCTTCTGCAAAAGTAGTTACAGCAAAGTTAAACGCTTCCATCACATTTTAAACATTTTCTGTGTAACAGCTAGAGCAACACTTCTTCATGAATTTAAGTGAGGAGACGGATGCAAGAAATCTGTCCCTACCCTGACAGCCTCTGTTCCTTCATCTACCTTAAGCAAAACCACTATGGCCCTCCTAGATCATAGAACAGTTTGGGTTGGAAGGGACCTTTAGAGGTCATCAAGCCCACCCACTCTGCAGTAAGCAGGGACATCTTCAACTGGATCAGGTTGCTCAGAGCCCCATCCAACCCAACCTTGAATGTTTCCAGGGATGGGGCCTCCACTGCCTCTCTGGGCAACCTGTTCCAGTGTTTCACCACCCTCACTGTAAAGAATTTCTTCCTTATATCCAGTCTAAATATACTCTCTTTTAGTGTAAAACCATTACCACTTGTCCTATCACTACCAACCCTTCTAAAAAGGCTGTCCCCATCTTTCTTACAAGTGCCCTTTAAGTACTGGAAGGCTGCTACAAGGTCTCCCTGGAGCCTTCTCTTCTCCAGGCTGAAGAACCCCAATTCTTTCAGCCTTTCTTCACAGGACAGGTGTTCCATTCCTTAGATTATTTTTGTCTCATGCTAATGATAGACTAAGAAGACTGACTGGAATGAACAGATACGATCTACCTCCAAAACAGAAAATAGCAGCTGTGTGGCCCGTTGCATTTCTTTCTAAGGATGATCTCATAGTACAAGAAAATAGGAGCTGAAAGCACAGGGTGATCTTGAAAGGCTTCTAAAACCAGGTGCTATTCCACTCAGTTTCAAAATGCTGAAGAAAGGTAATTCAGGATTAGGAAGGTGGATTCATTTGACAGAACCCAGGAAGGCCTCATTTTAAATTTATATTGCTTTCGTAAAAAAGAAACTGCTGGAAAATACCAAGAAAATTTTCTCTGACAATTTTAATATGGATTAGACTTGAATTAATGTTAACATACAGTCTTCCAACGTCCTATTGGATGTTTTATTTTTGAAACTTCTCTTGCCCTCCAAATTATGTTCCAACAGCTATCATTTATTCTGACTACTGATTCTATTGACTTGCTCCGCTTAGACCACAACATGTTTTTCATCTGCTTATCTAGCACGGATTCTTCTACCTCCCATGAGACGATAACAAGGGACAACATATATTAATTGGACGGTGTCCTGAACTAGACTTCAAGGCTGATTATTGATGGACAGACTGCTTAGCAAAACAGAAAAATAAGGAGTTGGCCTGACACCGACAAAACCAACCCAGTACCTACCACAAGACCACAAAATGAGTACGTAATTCTTCCAGCACTTTTTTTCCAAGCACCCCTTTTCCAGATGTATCTCTAGTATTTGTTCTTTCCCCCAGCCAATCTAACTCTGTATATGTGCTGAAAGTATCTTGCTTCCAATGCAATTTCTTACACTTCAAGGTTTAAGAAAAAGCCGATTTGGTCATTTAAAAGTTTCCTGAATCCTTAAACAAAGTTTTGTTTTACAATATGATGTAGTTAATTAAGAAGGCTTAAACTCCAAGGGGAACCTGCCTTTGCGCTCTAAGTCTGAGCAATATTTCAGCTTCTCTGCTCTCTCTGTTTGGAAGTACAGCAAAATACAGAGGGAGCTGCAGGACCCTCAGCTGCGGCAATACTATGTTGGATCTGATGTCAGCCTATTCCAGCAGCTGGCATCTTGCCTGTGGTAAAAGGAAGGACATTGAACATAGGGGCTATGAACCCCACAGCAGGCTGACCTGAGACAATCCAGACTCCATGCTGGTCTTTTCCTGACCTCTAGTAGTCGGAAAAAGAAGTTTCAGAGAGGCAGAGAAGCTAACGCTCCCAGCTTAGTGACAAAGCCTACTAAAACATTATGCAGCCATATGGTACACACAACTCTCTTGCCTTGACTTTTTTGCTTTATTAATTTGTGTGATAACATCTAGTATGTGTTCTATATTTAACACATCAATATTTAAATATTATGCTACTTCGTTATACACTTCTTTATATGTAAGTAGTTTATTTATTGTTTCAAAGACTGGAATGGTTTTGGTTTACTGGGATTTCAGGGTTTTTGTTGCTGTTTTTTAAAGAAACATATAATATTCCAGTCTCATTGACCAGAACGAATACATATATTCGGAAAGTGCTGCTGTCTCAGTGCACAGAATATTAAGACATGTAGTGTGTTCCTTGTAAAGAAACAAAAACCAAAAAATCTTTCTCTTCTCCCAAAGGAACCTGAATAAAATTAAGAAGTACATTCCCGTCCAAGTCTCAGAGTAAAAATATTTCAGGGATCCTTACAAACCATTTGGAACTGCCAAGTAAAACTACACTTATGTCTCCTTGATACAAGAGCAATAAATATAATCCTCCAAATTAAGGTAAAATAACTATACAGAATATGCTACTCTTTGTTGTTACTGAAAAAGGATGTGAAGGCAGAGGGAGGAGTAGTAAGAGAATGGGAGAGCAAAGACTGACAGAGAAAAATTATTTTATGGTGTTATCTTCTTAAAAGTTTATCATTATTTTGAATTACAAGCAACTTATACTCACAAAATACAGTCCATCACAACTTTAGCTGTGAGTATTTGCATGTATCTAGCCTAGCATAAGAAAATGAGGTCTGGGTGAATTCAATGGCAGTGATGGACAGGATAACTGTAATCAGCTTCAGCTCCTAGTGGGATACAATGCATTACTAAAAATCAGCATGTTGCTTAAGTCCTAAGTATGCTGTCCTCACAACTTTCATCAGGAAATTATGTCTTATTATAACAAAACATTTCTCTTCCAAAAAGACACTTTAAAATTTAAAATGAGATTTGGCTCTTTTAAAAGACCATGAGAATATTTGAGGCAAAATGCTTTTTGATACCACAAGAAAGAAAGTACTGAACAAAGAAAAACAGTAATTATACTTTTAATTACTGTGCTATAATTAACACGTCTTGTATAACAAACTTTAGAATTGTAGACAAAGAATATTAGATGAGGGCAAAACTTGGTGTCATCTTCTGCTATTTGCACTTAATTAGCAACCTCAAAATTGCAGAAAAAACAGTATCAGTTTCTAAAAACATGCTTTTTCACAATTTAACCTTCACACGGGAAGAAGAATGTGTTACGAAGCTTTGTATTAAGTACTAAAGAATGCCTCAAAAAAAAAGCAGACTGTAACATCATTTATCTTGAATGTAAGTAATGCATCTGTGTGTGTGGAAGCCAGGTGAAACCCAATCTCTTCATGTGTTCATTTCAAAGTAAAGGCAACTAACTTTCTCAGAATATCCTGTGGCTCAGCAGATGTACTGAAAGTCATCAATGCAATTATATCCAATTGCTAGTCGGGTCTTCTGGAGTCAGAATACGTGCAGCCATAAATATTAATGCGTGTGCTTTTTTAGACCTATCTTCAAATGTTCCATCAAATTTTCTTTAAATGAAGAAAAACACAAAGGAACACATTTTAATAGGCAAAGCAAAGCTCAGGAAACTATTAAGTAAAAAAGGATATCCCAGAATCCTTTAGGGAATTTGACAGTCTATGCTTCCCTAGACTCCACATCATTGATATGCTAAAATGCAGTACACCAACAAAGCTACAGTTGGGAAATGAATCCATGAAAAATAATAATGCTTAGAAAAAACATCTGAAGTTAGATGTAGCAAAGAGACAAATTTGGCACACAATAACAAACACGACAGCTGATGCAAAACGTAAAGTCTGTGGCTAGCGGATTCAGCAGAATTTAGAGGCGTGTTATGAAGACTTCCTAACCACAGAATCTCATACACATACTGAGCTTAAAGCAGAAGGAAGCAAGAATGAAATTCTTGCCAATAAATGTATTCTTGCAAGAAGTATTATGACACATGAACTCTACAGAATAGGAATGAGAACAGAATCTTGAAGTAACAAAATGCCAGACTCTCGAAGTAACACAAATGAATAAATTTCGGCAATTAAGTTTTGCTTTCATTACAAAGATCTGTCATTTAACAAATGTAGTGCAAAAATTAGGACTTCAGTTAGGCTTTACACTTGCAATAGTATTGAAAAGCTCTTAAATGGCAAAATAAAGGAAACGTACAGCTTCAACATAAAAACAGCCCACCTATTAGCACACAAAATAGTGGCCTCAGGTTACATAATTTCAAACACTTTTCTTCTCAATATGAATAAAAATTCACCAGTGAAAGAAAGCAGACAACCTGAGATTACACCAGAGGATTTTCTATATTCCCTTACACAGGATAGGCTCTATTTGCCAAACACAAAAGATAAATAGCAGCACTCTAGTCACTGAAGCATCACTGCAGTATCAATTTTTATTTCCATATTACAGGTGAAGAACTAGCTTTTCCAAAAGATTATTTTCATTTGAAAAACAGTAATACAGGTAAACAAAAGATCTCATAGGAGCTCTTTCCTGGAACTTTAAAGGCAAATTCATTAATGGGAAACAAACCCACAAAACTTTTTATTTGTCTGGGTAATTTCACATGTGCACTGCTAAATATTTTTCAGTAGATCATAAAAATTATAGATTTCAGATTTCAGAAATAACCCACTTCAGAGAAAAATGTTTATGACCCATTTGCTGTTGAGTCAGAACATCACTGTTGTTTAGTGAAAATGATGCCCACCACCTACAAAGGGGAATAACTTGATAGAAAAGGATGCATCTAACCTGACCCTTAACACTACAGAGAATGTCAAATAACAGTTGGAGGCATTTCCCACAGGTACAAGCTTGACGAGGAGGAAGAGAAGAGAATGATGAAACTAGAGGGGAAGCTGGACAACGTTAATTGACATAGATGTGTAACATCAGAGCAACATTGTCATCCTGCTGGTGCTGTGCAGCTGTGAAGACTATGCCCAATATAAATCCATTTTATATATGTAGAAATCCTAACGATTGACTTCACTGGAGAATACAAATCACATCCAAGGTGTGTATTCCAAGGGTTTTTTCTTTTTCCCTTTTTTTTTAAACTCTTTTTAAAATGAACTTTACTTCCTTATAAACTTGCACAGGAGGTAAAATGACTGTTTTTAATACTTAATGTTAACTTAAAAGTACAGCTGGATGTAGACACCATACAACAATTAGCATGGGTAATTTAAATCAAACAGGCACTATAATATGCCCTTGCAAAATACAGCTTTTCCTTGCTGTAACTAAACTAATAATAAACTTCTTACTAATTATATAATTGTTGCTACTGCTACACTAAAAAGCAGAAAAAAAAAGAATCTGCCATGCACTCAGCAAAGCTGCTTAAGTTTTGCAAACAGCGTTAAGTAAAATGCCTGAATTGACATTTCTCCAATTTTCTGCCTTCACGAATGTGCCACACACTAAAATTAAACATGGCAAGAAAAACACCACAGCACATGTAACACCTAAATGTCATTGCTAAAAGATACTACATGTCTTTATACACACCACGTCAATTTATTCCACTCAAAATTTCAGGGTCTCAGGCTGCCTTAAATTTCACATAACACATCGTGCACTCATGAAGAGAACTTGGATGCTACTGCTGACCAATCTACTCTAGAATGCGAAGTTTTGTTGCTTCAGGCACGTAATCATTGCTAGTGCTGCTACATGATATGCTTCCAGAACTCAGGTAGCATCTTCACGCTGTCCTGCACGGTGCTTTTTGGATTAATCAGTTCCTATAGGCACTAGCTCAAGAGCAGGTGCACAATATCTCACTGATCTCCTCAGAACAGGACCCTCATCAACCCACCCTGGACCATCCAAAGGCATTTAATTTGATGTGTGGATGCTTAATAAGGAAACCAGCAAGTTTTACATCCTTCTCTTCAGGTACCCTGCCAGCTTCTAGAAAAGCACCCTTCCCTATCTAGGATACAGAACAGTCCAGAATTCTCCTCCGAAAGCCTTTCCTCTCTTTAGTTCCTTCTTGGGATACCACTCATAAGGGATCACAACACCACCCCACCCTTTTAAGTAGCAATACAGTGGTAGGATTCCTTTCCCAAGATGCAAGAACCACAGGGTCAGTGCTGTCTGCCATTCAAACAGTAACTAGCATTGATTCCTATTAACTGAAAACTGCTAAAACACTGTAGAGATAAAAAAGACTGGACCAGGGACCTGCTTCTCTTCACCTACTGTTTTCCTCCTTTGAGCAAAGGTCTGATCACACAGGTCTTGCATAAAAGAAACATTTTCTTTAGCAAATTCCCAGTTCCCCTCCTTTCTTTCTTTTCTGGCTCTCAACACACGAGAAGTAAGGGAATACATTAAGGATCATCCCATTGTCACTACATGTTTGATATATTTCTTGTGCAATTGCAGAAGGCAGACATTCCGGGAAGAACATCCGACTCCTGAGTTCAGGCAGGCACCACAATGCCCAGCCGCATACGTACCAGACACTTGGAGAACTCCCCTTCATTACAGCATGACTTACACACCTCTTAGGTGCTTCCAGGAACAGGCAACAATGTTCCACTCCGTAACTCTATCGAGGAGTTTCCACCATCACTGTTTTGAATTTGTGCACCTTGATGTCACTCTTATCCTACTGTGGGTTTCTACGTGCCTTTCTGAGTTTAGGTCTCACTGTCACCTTTTTCTGACCTGGAAGTGTTTGGGGTGTTGGGCAGAGCCAAATGCCACAACAGCAACCAATGAACTGTGAAGTATATCCTGCCCAGTCATGCTCCAGCAGAAGCCAGAACGACTCGAGAGTTGACTGTGACACCTAGGAGAGGTAAAGACTGTAAGAGCATGGGGAAATCAGAAACCCAAATTTGGCAGAAGGGCATTCCTCCCCTCTAAGGTAGGGGAAAAATGAAATAGTAAAACGTTAAGTAATAATACAATCCTATTTGAACTTAATACAAAATCATAGTGTATGAAGTTACTGGTGAGAAAAGTGCAAAGTGCATCTGTAGCTTCCATGTTCTAATATGAATATGTATGTATTGAAAAGCGCTTTTCAAATCTGTATCATGTGAGAAGCACAGAACTGTGATCAACTGCTTGCATACAATTATCACAAATATTTTATGTTATTAGCTGCTGCAACATTATGACTTGGATAATTACCTGCACCTGTTTCCTCAGAATTAAATGGCTGTGTACATCATTAAATTTTCAATGAAGTCCAGACAGTATTTTTTTTCCTTTGTGATACTGAAATGCAGTTGATTAGAAATGTTGTGACTTCTAGATGAAGAATGTATTATTTCAGCTGGTGAGGGAAATAACCATATTGCTTTAACACTGAGAACAAAAGTATTGAGCTCTTTAATTCAGCTCATGTAATTCATAAAAGCCTTTTAATTGCTTCTTCTCTGACTCCGAGTTCTGCAAACATATACAAGGGAATTAAGACCATGCCTGATATGTTGGGAAATCCGATTGCTTCAAATAAAGAGGACCTAAATACAATACAAAACGCAATCCATCCATGTTGCTTCTGTACTAACCTAGCTCTACAGCCACGTTTGCTACCAGACATACTGCCACATGACTACCCTCAACTTGGGAGCAGATGCTCAGAAAGTGTAGACATCTGGAGACACCTGACGCCGCACTAGAAGCGGAAGTTCTAGGTGGCTATACAGAGTCTCCTAAATGTTTCGCTTTTGGCTGAACCAATTATTTTTCTTGAAAAAACATTGCTTATGCCCACACGCTAAGTGGAGAAACTTCACACTAAGCAAAATTTTAGACATTTTCCAGTACACTTCTACTGTGTATTAGATTTTAAAATATTACATAGAGTATTTCCTACAAGGCTTGATTAAGGTTAACGAAGTAATTTAAATCACATAGCTCTCTGATAAAAGAAGGAAGACAAAGGGAGATGCTAAAAATACAATGTTCTTAAACTGTGATGAAAATCTTGGCTCAGTTAGAGTAAGGGCCTGGTTTCTGACACCGATGAGGAAGAAATCATTGCTTTATCACTGTGTTATACTTCAGAGTAATTTCAAACTCAACCCAAACAACAAGTACTCCATGAATGACAGGTTTGCCAAATAGCTTTCTGATGCAGCGTTTAATGACCTCTGCCTCAAATCACTCAAATCAATGACTTTTTGGCCACTCTTACTATAGTCACAGCTCAAGCTGTTAACAACATACTATTAGTCATCAATACCTGCCAACAAATTAAATACTGCAAGAAGGGATGAAAAAATCTCCCATAAATCTAATTGAGACAAGAATTCCCTCTTTTAATTTCAGCAAAAAGCCTTAAAATAATATGCCAAAAAAATGATTCCCTGAGGACTCATAATGCTTGTGCTCCTACAGAGGAGTGATAGAGTCCACCTCCAGCTCACTGGCATTTTAACTGTGACTATGACTATGATTCCGTTGTATAGAGGAATTGTCTTAAAAGATAAACTTCTAATTCAGGAAATAACTGATGTAGGCAGTCATGTTACACACTTTAAAGCCTGTAGATGCAAGGAAACGTTTTGATCCACTCTTTATTAGTTTCTAAAGGGCAGGATGGATGAGAAGAAATCTAATGGGATAAGCATGAGACTGAAAGAAAAGCCCTGAAGACTGCAAGAAATTAAGAGGCTTTTTTTCCAGTACATTAATTACTAAACAAGAAAAAGCTTGTTTAGGAGTACTCTGATTATTCTCCTTCCTCCTGATCTTGCAATGCAGCGAGTGGAGCTCATAAAGGAGCATTTTAAGACTCACTGTTTATTCACGGTCCTCACAAGTTTTTTATTGGTCACAGCTTTTCTCAAACTAGCTAAGTATTTTCATTCTGCAATAACAGAAAATAGCCAGGCAAGCAAGCACAAGACAGAATAAAACAGAACAGAACAGAACAGACTATTTCAGTTGAAGGGACCTACAACGACCGTCTAGTCCAACTGCCTGACCACTTCAGGTCAGACCAAAAGTCAAAGCATGTTGTTAAGGGCATTGTCCAAACACCTCTCCAACACTGACAGGCTTGGGGCATCGAGCACCTCTCCAGAAAGCCTGTGCCAGGGTTTGACCACCCTCTCAGTAAAGAAATGCTTCCTCATGTCCAGTCTGAACTTCCCCTGGCACAGCTCTGAACCATTCCCACCCGTCCTGTCACTGGATCCCAGGGAGAAGAGCTCAGCACCTCCCTCTCCACGTCCCCTTCTCAGGAAGCTGCAGGGAGCAATGAGGTCGCCCCTCGGCCTCCTTTTCCCATAACTAGACAAGCCCAGAGACCTCAGCCGCTTGTTGCAGGACATTCCCTCCAGCTCTTGCACCAGCTTTGTTGCCCTCCTCCAGACATGTTCAAGTGCCTTCACCTCCTTAAACTGTGGGGCTCAGAACTGCACCCAGCGCTCGAGGTGATGCCGCACCAGCGCTGAATCCATCGGGATGATCCCCTCTCCTGACCGGCTGGTCTGGCTGGGTTTGATGCACCCCAGGGTGTGGTTTGCCCTCAGGGCTGCCAGGGCACGCTGATGGCTCATACGAAGACTGCTGCCAACTGGCACCCCCAGGTCCCTCTCTGCAGGGCTGCTCTCCAGCCACGCCTCTCCCAGGGTATACTTGCTCCCAGCGTTACTCTGTCCTAGGTGCAGAATCCGGCATTTGGACTTGTCAAATTTCATCCCATTAATCATTGCTCAGTGCTCCAATCTATCCAGATCCCTCTGCAAAGCCTCCTGTCCCTCAAGAGAGTCAACAGCACCTCCCAGTTTGGTATCACCAGCAAACTTGCTAACGGTGCATTCAACTCCCGCATCCAGATTGTTGATAAATATATTGAACAGAACTGGCCCTAGGACTGAGCCCTGAGGAACATGGCTCACTGGTGACCGGTCGCCAGCCAGATGTAGCCCCGTTCACCACAGCCCTTTGAGCTCTGCCCTTCAGCTCGTTGTTCACCCAGCGCACTGTGAACCTGATCACCCCACAGTCAGACAACTTGTCCAGAAGGATGCTGTGAGGGACATATCAAAAGCCTTACTAAAATGCAGAAAAAATACATCCACCGCCTTCCCTTCACCCACTACTAGATGGATGACCTTCTCATAGAAGGATATCAAATGAGTTAAAGAGGACCTTCCCTTTGTGAACCCATGATGACTGTGCCAGATGATTGCATTATTCTTTAAATGCCTTTCAGCAGTACCCAGTATAATCTCCTCTCAATAATCTTCCCAGGAACTGAGGTTAGACTAACAGGTCTGTAGTTCCCTGGTTCCTCCCTTTTGCCCTTTTTGCAGGCTGGAAGAACGCTAGCTAGCTTCCAGTCAGCAGGAACCTTCTTAGACTCCCAAGACCTTTGGCAGATGACTGAGAGGTCCTGCCATAACATCCACTAGCTCCTTCAGAACTGTGGGATGAATCCCATCAGGCCCCATGGACTTGTGAACATCCAGCTGATACAGCTGGCCCCTTACAATTCCAGTGTCCACCAATGGAAAGTCACTGTTCCCACACTGGTGGTCCTCTGACTCAGGGGACCAGGCAGCCCAAGGTCTATCAGTATTATTAAAGACTGAGGCAAAAAACCGCATTGAACGCTTCCGCTTTTTCTTCATGCCTGTTAGTCAGATTACCATCTTCAACAAGTATTGATCCAATGTTTTCTTTAGATCTCCTCTTGCTATGAATATACTTAAAAAAGACCTTCTTGCTATCTGAAACAACACTGGCCAGTTTCAACTCTAACTGAGCTTTCGCTTTTTGCGTCTTCTCCCTGCATAAAGGAATTACAGCTCCGTACTCTTCCTGCGAAGCCGGACCTCGCTTCCTGAGATCACACAGTTCCTTCCTCCTCTTGAGCTCCACGAGGAACTCCCTATTCAGCCAGCCTGGTCTTCTGCCCCGCTTGCTATACTAGCGATAGAAAAATGGTATTGGTACTGAACACAAATCTACTGAAACTGGAGCAGAAACTGCAGTGGTTTCAGTAAGTTACCCATGGCAGGGAAGGTACAGTAACATAGCCTTCTGCACTGAGTGAGTATCTGCAGAACCCTACGCTAAAGCATGAGCTGCTTCATTTCTATTACTACGGGGACCCAAACTACCCAGATTAAAGCTTCCTGAGGTACATTTACATGTCTCAGGCATATCCCGAGGAAAGAAGATTTACACTCTGTGTGGTCTTTTCTGAACCAAGAGCCTCCACCAGAAGTCCCTGAATTTTTCTTTTCCACACCAATATTCCAGCTGAAAAAACCCCATTCACCAGAAGGGAATGCAAAGGTAGCTGTCCTGAGTCCCTGACAAAATACTTGAATCATTATTTACTGGCTTTAAATCATAGAAAGTTTTGGGTCGGAAGGGACCCCTAGAAGTCATCTAGTCCAACCCCCCCGCAGCGAGCAGGGACACCATGAAGCCCTTCCCCTCCCTCCTGTTGGGATTCTCCCATCTCACCCAAAGACCTCCTCATGAACACTCCAGGGAGGGAAAACAAACACACAAACAAAAACCCAGTTACTCAGTGTACTTCTAACTTTTAATTTAGGAGGGAAATCTGAAACAAGATTCTGATGCACTGAACCAGCAGAATAGTGTCTGGTACTATGGGTGGAAGATGGGAGGGAGACTGGGTTTCTAATGTGTAACAGTAAAACTTTCTAATCCTCAACATTTTTGTCAAGAAACCCATTCCAAACCCAGCTCCAACGTCTAGCTTATTATATTAGCTGCTTCTCAGCATATATTATGGCAGGTGTTATATATAACCTCAGCAGGAAACGTGTAATTGCAGCAAGGTAAATGAGTTAGGCTAGAGGGCTTGCTTAGCACTGTATGGCACTACATGGTGTTACACAGGAATACCCTCAGCAGTCAACTCTATCTTCCAGGTTGCTTTGAGAATGCTCTGGTTTAATGAGAAATGAATTCCCAGACATTTCATATAGCCTCTGTCTGACTTTTACGGAAGAGGAGAGCTCCTCAAACATTGAAGCAGTCATAATTTATCATATCATCACTTTCCAGTCAAACATCTTCAACAAATCTTTGACAACTATTGGTGTATTCCAATGTAGTGTCTCCCACTCACTCCCACGAGTTGCAGCATGTCCTGTGATTTTGAACTGAAACATCGAGGGCTGCTGCAATGCCTACGAAAACAGGACAACTGTTATTCTCCTCCCGGCACGTTACAGTTATAAATATTAAAGAAAGCCCGTTGCTTCAAATGAAAGTTTGAAAGTCAGTCATCTACGTTGGACATTACCTCATGAACCACACTATTTCTATTCAAAATACTGCGTTCTACAAAAGAAGAAAAAAGTATAAAGTCATACGCAGAGAACATCTACAACAAAAGCTTAACTAACCCCACCATTTTGTCTGAAAACTATTAGGCATGTAGGCAAAATACATTCAACTAACCTGCCCAGCTGCCTACAAAGCAAGCTAGGAACATTGTATGTCAGTGACGCAGAATCAGAGATTCTGATGCTGATTAATCTTTTACTTCCCTCTGCAAGAATACTGGATGCTCAGTATTTTTAATAAACCCAGTATTTGTGCCAGGTGCTAAAATCTTAAGTCAGGTCAGAAGCTACAAAAATGACCGCAGGATTCCTCCAAGTTATCATAACAAGCAATACCTCAGACATAGATGGTGGGATTATTTCGGCTGTTGAACAAACCTGTTAAGTGCACTACTTACCAAGTCTTTAGGTATGTTTTTTAAGCAGCTAACCCCTGTAGTGCCTGCACTGTAGCCATGGCAGCACAAAGCTAGCTGGGTCCATACTCAGGTGGTTTGCCCGGGCTGAGCTCCAGGTTGCTCCATATTAGCAGCAACTGATATTAGCTTACGCAGTTAATTGGAAACTGGCTTGAATGTGTCAACACAAGCTGGAGCTGCTTGCAAATGAGGCATGCCCTTAATACCTGCAGCTCTTACCTGGATGTGCAACAAAATGCTAAAAATGCTAGTGTTCCAGGTCTAGAAAATTCCATGAAAAAAATGTAACTTGAACACAGTGAACAAGTTGATAGTAATTTACATTATCTCTGGATAGCATTCTAATGAATTTAAAAAAATGCAGCTATTTAAAATAATCTGGGAGAAACAGCACTGAATAAGAAACATATTTAATTCTCCTCTATATGAATGTAAATAGAAGAAAAGCATCCCTGCCAACACAGAATACAAACACAATGCAGTGCTAAAATATACTTAAGGATAAAATATTAGTCACAATGGAAAGACAAAGTATTAGAACTTTACATGGTAAGACAATATAGTCTTGCCAACCGATCACTTCAAGTTTATCTGTCTTTTAAAAAGAGATCATAATTCTTCTACACACAATTAAACAATAATGTAAATTTTTCACACAACTACTTCACATTCTATAACACTAAATACTCCTTTAAATCAGTATCTTGGTTTATGGAGTATCCGTTAGCTATGCATGTCTACTAACTAGGTATCAAAAGGCCATTTTAAACAATAAATAGTAAAAGCATTATATATATTTTCTATAGACACTGCATAGACATTGCTAAACTTTAAGCAACACTAGATATTCAGGATACGAATACCCATAGTAGGCCATTCAAAACATTACATGTAGCCATGACAATCATATATTATCACCTCAAATAGCACAAAGAGAATCCTCAACCTGGTTTTGACCAGCACTGTATTAAACACAGAAGTCTTAATGGCTGAGAACATCCTTTCAATTAATTGAATGGCAGCCTGTGATGATTTGATTTATATAATTGATTTTTAACTATTTTAAAGTGAATGAAAGGTTCGTGTCAGTGACTCATTGCAAATGCAGTGAAATCCCTTCAGTGATACCAAACCAACCGCTGCATTGAAGAAAAATGATGCTACTGTTTTTTAGAAATCAACTGGAACTGTGAAACACTGTAGAAAAATTTTACACAACTGAACACAGTGTTCTGTAACAAAACATGAACAGAAATGACATCCAGCAATGACAAATAGAGCAGACTCTGGACAACATCTGCATTTCTTACAGTAATCTGTAAAATTCTAATCGCATCAGTCAGTGACAAGACTCACTGTAGCAGTATACAAACTAACACAATGCACTCAAATATCTCTAAAATTCTGTTTTGATCTGAAGTTCACATACTTCTCTGTTTTGGTTTGGTTTTTTACTCATCTGAGTTTTCTCAACACTTACCCTGCTCATTCCTCAGACTACTCCAGATCCTACCTAACGGACTGTTTCAGAGCTCTGACCCTGCATTCTCTTCTCTTCCCTGCTGTCTGTATGCCAGCCGTTCTCAATCAATAAACACATATATGTGTTCATATATATATTTCCACATACATTCATTCTTCAACTCATACCTTGCCACTCCCCTTTAATCCAGCCAGAACCTCTGTTGCTCTCTTTTCTTCTGTTCTTCCCTTCTAGGATACACTGCCAGGTGTCAGAGAAACAGCTTTGCCACAGCAGTCCCGCACACTCAGCCTGCATTGATCTATGAACATCTCAGAATAAGCAACAGATCTGAGTTTTAATGTAACGTACCAGAATACTCTGTGGGAACACCACAACGCCAAAACGCTGACAGGCCACAACAAATTGGATGGGACGTGCGCATAAACACGACCATGGAGCAAGAGAAGGGCAAGCATAGGCCAGAGAAAGAAATCAAGATCTGGGAGATCAACCAAAAATCAGATGAGAAATGCAGGTCTCTCCACGGGCTGCAGGGGAATCTCTGCTCCGGTGCCTGGAGTACCTCCTCCCCCTCCTTCTTCTCTGCCCTCGGTGTCTGCAGCAGGGCTGTTTCTCTCAAAGCTGCTGCCCAGCGTTTTTCACACTTTCTTAAACACGCTGTCCCACAGATGCCACCAGACTTGCTAAGGGGCACAGCTGTACCCTGTGGTGGGTGCACTGGGGCCAGTTGGAATGGGATGCGCCCAGCACGGGGCAGCCCCTGGTCTCTTCTCACAGTAGCCACTGTTGCAGCCCCCCATCCCACTGCCAATACATTGCCAGTCATCCACTGTTCGGGCATATTTTTCTGAAGACATCTTTACTGGACTACAGCTAGAGGGTTTACAGTTAGCTATAACTGTAAATTAGTATTACATAAACACATTAATATCAAACTGCTGTAACTGTTCTATAGGGCAATGTAAGATGGCTTTAATAATGACGTGTTTCTATAACTGTAATTTTGAACACTGTTACAAACATACAGTCTTGTACCAGAATCCATACAAATATATACAGAATTGTATATATGTCACTGCTTTTTGGGTCTGTTTAACACAATTTCAGATTAGCACTGACTCATTGAAGGTCATGCTTACATTTATGAAGAAAATTAGAGCACTAGCACTCTACTTACTTCAGTATCAATGACAACATTTTGCTACTACTGTAACAATCCAACAAGGATTAAAATCCACTGTAAGGAACACTTATAGAAACTTTGTATTATTATCTTTGATACAATTTACCAGTTTTCATCTAAAACTA
Source organism: Opisthocomus hoazin (assembly GCF_030867145.1). Classification (NCBI taxonomy): domain Eukaryota; kingdom Metazoa; phylum Chordata; class Aves; order Opisthocomiformes; family Opisthocomidae; genus Opisthocomus; species Opisthocomus hoazin. The sequence continues at coordinate 58,977,124 of NC_134416.1, read as the reverse complement.
GATCTCACAAAGAGCTCTTAATGTTGACTAATACATAAATATGTAGGTGCACACTAATGCGTGCACACATATGCATGAATATTATATGACATTTCTTTTGTCCCACTGAAATAACATACCAAGCCAAAACATTTATCTATCTGAAGTACAGCTATGCTCTCAGCAGTCTCATGTGGATTAAAATAAATCAAATGCTGTAACTAGTGGGCTTCCCCCGACTGCCACCAAATTATACAAAATATTATATATTGACATCAACTCACTCACTGGAGCACATTGCTTGAAATTAGGAATGTTATGTGCATTAATTTGTTACTACTGACAAGGGACTGCTGAACTGAGAGTCCTTGTTTCAGTCTAGTATTACAACATTGTTGCATAAAGCGTTTTGCTTTTAAGCCAAGAATTCCCCACAAACCATTAATCTAAGATGTTCTGTTCATTACCATCTGAAGTTATTTTTTCTAAAATATGCAGCTTAGAAACTTCTGATAAACTACATGAAATAATTCTTTAAGTGTATCCCATAACTCTCTGGCTAAGGCTAACTGAAAACTAATTAAAATCATTAAGATGATGATTTGAACAAGAAGAGGAAAGAACTGTCTAGATGACACCATGAGGAAAAATTAGATACCACTTGACGGAATCGTGCTCTTAGACACACTGCTTCTCGTTTGCAAAAAATGAGCATTTGTTTCCTTCTCAAAGGGGTTTTTGACCTTTTAAGGCACCAGTATCCACAACCCTGCTCCGACTAACTCTTTCATATTCTGACCCAAGGCTCCCAAAACATATTTCATTCCTTTATGGGCAGAAATAAAACTCCCTGAACTCTAAACATAATTTATTTTCAAATTTAATATCTCTTTACTTGATCACCAGAACATTATTTTAGTCTTCTGATAAAAAGACAGGAAGACAAATAAGAAACAAGTCATATGACATCTGATAAATAAAATTACATAGATATCATTTTCCCTCCATAAAAATACCAATCCCTACTTAGTCTGGACCCTTGCCTCTGGGAAAATAAAACAAAAGAAAAAAATCTTCAAGTCTATGGTCATCACAGAAAAGAACACAGATTTGAACCTTTTCCATCTGCCAAGATGACTGAAAGACATACACTGACAATCACTTACACAAAATCCAAATGGGAAGAGTAATGAATGAAATTTGGAATAGAAAGATAATTTCCAGTGGCATGACTGAGAAAAAGAATGTACAGCTTGTACTGCAAGCCAAGATGACTGATAAACTATGTGCGTTAGCTCCAACTTAAGAAACAGTATTAAGTACTAATGACACAGTCCAGAAAATTTTTAGTAGCGTGTGCCAAGACCATTGAACAAGAGCCAGTTTAAAAAGGAATCTGCAAGAACCTCCTTTATCTGGGACGATGATCTTGCACGACCATCCGAGCGCTGGACTCAGGCACATCTTGAAGTCGGGAGTCCTCACTTTGCCAGAGGAAACCAAGTGGTGATGGAAAAGGCACTTAAGTTCAACCATCAGTCTCAGTAAAATGTTGTCCACAACACATGGAAACACTGATAAATCTCCAGTGAAGACTGCTGAGAACATTTTTACAAGTGAATGGTATCTATGGCTGATCAGTGCATATCATACTTTAGAGTATTTATTAGTGCACTAGTGATGAGTGCATACGTTGACTTTTTATGGTCATTTCTGAAGATTCACACCATTTATCTGCTGATTACCCAGAAACAACAGAGGAACATTTTCTTAGGAAGGACAACTATTAAAGAGATTTTACACAAACACCGCAGTACATTACGGGTGCTTTAGAGAAATAATTGAAATCGATATGAAACACCAGCATATCCATCTGCAATGTTTTTAAACATTCTGTATATATTTATACTAAATTATGAGGTAATGCAGAAGAAGTCCCGTGATGCTACAACCAGTGACTTCACAAATTTGTCTTTTTGTTTTGGCCACTTTTAGGCGACAATAGCGACAGGAAGCTCAGTCTTTAAAAGTCAAAGAAGATGCCGAGCTGGGCTGCAGGCAATCATCCCCCAGGAGATGGAGATCAGTACACTGGGGCAACATATAGCATGCCTACATATAAACATGCAAAAAGATAAATTTTAAGCTAGTGAATATTTTAAAACCAATGGCCAGATTTTACGTATTTGTGTGGGTGAAGTGGTAAAGGAACGACTGTATTACCAGAGTAAGTTTATAGTTCGACAGAATGCAAGGGTTGTTGCTATGGAATTAGGTCCAACTGCGTGCAGTGCATAAAGTAGATTAAATAATAGTATCACAACTGTCTTATATCACTGAGGTCCTTTGTTTTGGGATACCTCTCCTCTTGTTTTTCTCTCACCTCTTTTTCACTCTCCACTTCTTTTCAGAACAGATTTTGATTAATATGCCTTTCAATGAAAATGCCTAAGGCCATCTTTGTTTTATCTCTTACTGTTCCCTCTTCCTTTGAGTCTTCCCGAGTAGTCCTGTCTGCCTGTTTCTAGTACTACTTTATATTCATTTTCATGCCATCATTCTGTTTTCTTTCTGCCCTCCCTGATGACACCAAGTTTCTATTTCTACTTTCTAACGTTCATGTTGCCCACACAACAAAAGAAAACCTTTGATTTGGAAAATATCCCTCACAAAAATCACTTGGAAGATCTGAGTCTTGCAATTAACAGACAGACTTAGACAAAGCAGCATTCTAACAACAGTACTGTCAAAAAATTCTGAATATACACATAAGCTAATGTCAAAGAGAAACAAAGCAAAATAGAAGACCAACCAGATGGCATTCCTTGACCTGAGGAGGGCTTTATCGGTGCATTCACCTGATCCCAGTTAAGATCATCATCATCTGACTGACTATAGCCACAGGAACTCAGAGGCTCATCGAAAGTACAGCATCCTGTAAAATAAACGCAAAGATAAAAATTAAACAAGGAGTGCAGATAACAGATTATGAATCTCCAATCCTAACAACTGCGACACGATTCAGTGCAGGCTATGTATTTTTTAAATGTCTTTTAATACAAATCATTATACACTTCTTACTCTTTCTGACAGGGCATAAAATCTCCTTGTCTAGAAAACAAAATTGCAAGGGTAAAAGAGCAGATTTACAAATGCAGGCGAATTTTCTCCTACAACACAATCATCAGGTATGAAACACAAACCAGCAAACTAAAAAGCAATAAAACTCAGAACATCAAAAGATTGAATGATTAGCATTCTTCAGGAAAAATAAACTATTCCAAGCCTGAGAACCTGCATTTTAGAAGAAAACTGTAAGTTTGGGAACATCAGCTCCAACTCCTGTATCTTGGTTTCCAAGTAAGGGAAGGCCTAGATGCTCTCAGGTGTGCTGTGCTGCAAACAGGTACCAGCCTGCATGTTTGCGGGTTCAGCGCCTCTGCTACAACACAGCACAACTGTCTCAAAAAGCCAGTCTATGCACAGCCTCAGATTCTCTGAAAGAAAACTGTATTATCGCCTCTCTTCTTCACATTCTCTTCTAATTTAGGAAAGAATAACATGTTATAAAAGCTCACACTATCCCAGGCTGGGGCAGGGAAAACCCTAATGTCACAAATTCAGAAGAATGGAATCTAACATTATCCACAAGAAAACGGAAAACGTTTGTTTTTTCCTTTTGGTACAGAGGAAACTTTCCAGCTTTTTTACATCATACTGTTCTAACAGGAGACTAACACAGGGTTACAAAATTCTGTTCTCTTTGATCTCTGATGTTTCACTCCAGTGAAGAATGACATCTTTCCTATTTGGGAAAACAAATATAACCCTAGTCATGGATATTTCGGCCCATATGAAAGTATGCAGTAAATTCTGCAGCTGTTCAAACAAAACTAAACTTTTGGGCCATTCATCATCTTTGCTATCTGTCCATAGGCACTGCAGGCTTAGCTTTGCCAAGCTGTATTAAAACAGGAAACAGACAAAATCTAGCTTTATGTAACACTTTAAAAATCTAAATTTTCCTAGAACATTATAAATGGCATTACAGAATACCTTATCAAACAGTAGGATAATAGAAGACAAAATTTCATTATCCTTGACAAACTTTAACTAATTGAAGCCCAACCTTCCTAATAGCCCATCCCAAATTATATTTGAGATTCATGACAAGCACTTTGCAAGAAAGAAATTAATTTTATATGCAATCACCAAATAATTTCTTTTTTTTTGTTCTCTTACAGTGTCATTGGTCTTTACAGACATATCACGTTTGCCCTGCCCTTGGATACAGGTCATTCTATACTGTTCTCTGTCCTAAAATATCTTTCTATAGGAAGTCTTCATTAGCTCTAGGTGTATCAGGGAAATTGGCACCTCTGGACATTGCATCTTTCTCTACAATTTTCAATGCACAAAATTCAATTAGATAACCCAGTGGGAACAGAAAACCCATTAAAGAACTTGCAACTCCAAACTCTAATATTTCACCTCAGTGATAACAACAAATTATCTCTCTCCTAAAGTTAAATAAATTCAGAAATACAAGAGATTTGTATAAAGTACATCAAATAAGATCTGCAACATTTCCAGTGGAAAGGCTTAGAAAACTAGGCAGCCATTTACACCTATTGTGCTTTTTTTATAAAAAATATAAAACCAAACCACAGGTGAAGCAAAAGGTAGTTTCTTTGTAAAAGTACTGCAAATGATACTAGGACATAAATTTAAATATCAAGTTATGCAGCATGCAACATAGTCAAGCTTGGCAAAAAATACACACCCAAATAAAACCTGGCATAAATCAGGGTTTGCAACTCAAATGCAGGACTAATGAATGTACAGAATAGTTCCCATACCTCACGTATTCTAGTGATAAGAAGACACAGAAAAGTTTAAGGTGTTTTTTCGCTCAAACCCAGAAGTACAGCCAAGTGCTGCAAAATGTCCAATACTTGAAAAAAAGCAAGAGTTTGTGATTCCAGACGGTTAGTAAAGGCTTCTCCCTTTCTCACTAGTTAGGAAGATGTCAAAAACGTGGATAAATAGAATGACAGTCCTACTTGTCTAGACCATTTGTCTGTCAACACAGGACTGTTTCTCACTGCTTGTTTTTCTTCATTTCTCTTGCGAGTCTATAGCTGAATCATTCTGTCAGGATTTCACTTTTTTTTTTCTTTTCTCTTTGCTATTTACATCCTACAAACCTTTGTGAATTTACTATCTTGTAAATTCCTCAAAATGGGTATCTCATCGTCACATCTGCTATAGGAAGAGCCTAAAAGGAACTTTTGAACTCCTGCCACTCCCAAGTCACTTCCACCCACAACTAATATCCAAACCGTAGCAAGTATTACTACGAGTGATCAAACTGTCCAACCACCTATCCAGAGAACTGAGCAGCATCCATAAGATCTTTGACAGCACAGATGCTGAACCATGTTGCTTTCCACAGCCAGTCACAAAGGAGGAGATGAATGCTAAAGAAGGCTTTGCACAGCCATGACTTCTTGGAAAGACTTTTGAAGAGTAAAATAGCATACATAGCATATATAGGTGTAGGAAGTATAGGCAAGTTTATAGACTGAACTAAGAATAACACAGAAAATCTTACTGGAACAACAACAAAAAAAATCTTAGCCATATTAGCCAAGTAAAAATTACTGTAAATCGAGAGTCACTGACAGTCCTAATGGCTTATGCCTGCTCCCCAAAGTTCTGATCCTCATAGCTAACTGTATTATAAATAAGATGAAGTTAGAATTATAGAATGCTTTGGGTTGGAAGGGACCTTTAGAGGTCATCTAGCCCCCCCCCCCCCTCCAGTAATCAGGGACATCTTCAACTAGACCAGGTTGCTCAGAGCCCCGTCCAATCTGGCCTTGAATGTTTCCAGGGATGGGGCCTCCACCACCTCTCTGGGCACCTGGGTCCAGTGTTTCACCGCCCTTACGGTAAAAAATGTCTTCCTTATATCTAGTCTAAATCTACCCTCCCTCAGTTTAAAGCCATTACTCCTTCTCCTGTCACAACAGGCCTTGTTAAAAAGATTCCCTCCCCATCTTTCCTATAGGCCCACTTCAGGTATTGGAAGGCTGCTATAAGGTCTCCCCGCAGCCTTCTCTTTTTCCAGGCTGAACAGTCCCAACTCTCTCAGCCTTTCCTCATGGGAGAGATGCTCCAGGCCTCAGACCATTTTTGTGGCCCTCCTCAGGCCCCACTCCAACAGGTCCATGTCTTTCCTGTGCTGCGGGCTCCAGAGCTGGACGCAGGACTCCAGGTGGGGTCTCGCCAGAGCAGAGAAGAGGGGTAGAATCACCTCCCTCAGCCTGCTGGCCACGCTTCTCTTGGTGCAGCCCAGGATACAGTTGGCTTTCTGGACTGTGAGCATACATTGGTGGCTCGTGTCCAGCTTTTCATCGACCAGTACCCCTAAGTCCTTCTCCGCTAAGTTCTTTAGAAACGAGTCATGACATTTGACAAAACCCTACATTTGTATCTAGTCAAGCCCTCCTGCCTTCTTCTGCAGCACTTCACCTAATTTCTAGCCACGATGATCTTACTGTATAAGGTTTCCACCTCATAAAAAGTTATTGACATATGATAACAACAAGGGCTAGTAACATCTGCAAAATTATCAGTGGTCTTTAATATCTTTCCTCATTGCACTGTTTTGAAACATGAGCCACTGCCAAGATAGGCAATTATTTATAATGAACTAGCACAGTTGAGAAATTCTGCCCATTTTTGCTGTTAGCATTTATAATAACAATCAAAATACATATTGTCTGCTATGTAGTTTAATCAAGCAAAACAATTTCCCTGCCTGTTATACTAGCATTACACTTTAGACAGCCAAACTATACTTTAAAGGACGAATTCTGTGCTGACTGAAATATTTATAAGTAAAACAGGAGATACATATCCCATTAAGATTCTTTGGCTTACGTTACCTTTTACAGATATTTTTGGATTCCTAAGAGGAACTGAATTGACAAACGTGCAAGATGCAACACAGTCTATTACAGCCTACAGTTCTTTCAACTGCAATTATCCATTTAGCCATCATGAATCCAGTTCAATATAACTACGCAATTGTCCAAATGTAGTCCTTTCTGCATGTTTCTATTTTTATTTCGTTAAATTACTTTATATCTTGAAAAATTTATGAGCTTAAACAAGGAATATAATTTAAGATGAAAGCATCCAATTAAAGTAAATGGGATAAAGAATACACTGTATTTTTCGTAATGTGAATAAAGTTTTATTCAAAGTATTCTGTGTGTTACAGACTACAAGTACGACATCTTTTATGAAGTATTCTCTAAGAATACCTTATCAAAAGATAGGATAATAGAAGACAAAATCAACTAAGTGACAAAAACTAACACAGAAAAAAGTTCAAGTTACGCTGGACATTGCTCTATTTTTGTTAGTCTTATATACTGCAAAGATCTTAGATCAAGATGTACTTTCTATCAAAAATCTGATGCCAAATGTACAAGTGCTAAAACTTGTAATGCTTGTGCATATCAGTGCTAGAATTGGCAGGAAACATTATGTGCATACTAGAGCTGATACAAGGGCTCTGCTTTGGGATAAAACACATGGTTTCTGGTCTGCCATAGTACCATGAATTCTGTTGCAGAATACGTGAACACAGAAGATTAGTTTACTGAATCCCACATTTTATTAGTATTCTTCTTTATTTAATTTTAAAAATATTCTAAATTCTGTATTTTCAGTTTCATACTGGAAATGTATTTATGTTGATTAACTGTAAGTACAACGTAGCCATTCTTTGAAACAGAAAAAAAGGTTTTGATATCTGATCTGAAAGCTGGGTATCTAGATCACACGTGGTATTGGGGCCTTTGATAATGCAATAAAAGATTAATCTCTTATTAGGCAAGGGATCTTTTCTGTCTCTAAAAAAAAAAAAAAAAGAAGCCTCCGCCCAAACCAAGAATACACCATGCCTCAGCCAGCTGCATTCCCTCCTGTCCTCGTGAACATCCCTGCATCCAACAGCAATGGAACCAACAAGCACATCACCTGGACAACATACCAAAGCAAATGAAAAGTGGAATAACGGAAAACTGCAACAAACTGCAATTGTTACGCTTGACTGGACTGTGAATGAGTCAGCTTTCAACCCCAAAGGTCGCTGCTCAGGCAGTGTTACCGTGCTGCCTCGTGCTTCCTTTCACATTTTTAAAGTTTTAGGTTTCAGGGTAATCATCCCACCTAGGCACTCTGACCACAATTAGAAAATGACCTCAGAAACATAGCATTAGCATCCTGAGCTTCTAAACTGACAAACCATCAAATTAGAGAATAAACAACTACTCCTTTGAGGGCATGTAAGAAGTCATAAAATGGAAAGCAAAAAGCTATTCTCAACTATAAACTGGCTAACAGAGAAAGCAAAAGTGAGAATCAATGGACCATTTTTAACATAAAAAAAATAAAATGCCCTATCTAAAGCCATACAACAGGTTGGATCTGCTGTGTAACTCTTATTAGAAACAGGGTGATGACAAAAAATGTCTAATGCAAAACTGTCCACCTCTCTGAAGTCAATAAATGGTTCAGCCAATAAAGCTTCAAGTGAACTAACTACAGCTACATAAATGGACGTTTTAAAGAAGGTACTACAAACTGGACACACTGGCCTCCCTGGATTCTGCTTTGTGTGTGGATTCTCAGCAAACAAAGGCTCCACCTGCCCTTTCAAAGGTGTTACAGCATCACACGTTGAAAGGACTTTCCAGACATGATAGTGGAGGGCCAGCTAGCAAAAGAAACTCTTCTTTCTCTGCGTGCCTTCAAAGTGTGTGCAGAGCTGCCACGCATCTGCAGTGACATAAATGCACCAAAAATTCTTATCCAGGTTTTACAAGTGAGCTTTCTACAGTGGGTAGTCTGCTTTAAAATAGAACATTTAATTTCTCTCAAAATATACCAAGTTTTTGATTTATAATAGAGGCGAGCATTCAGAGCTGTAAAATAATACTGTAACCTAGATTACTGGTCAGGGAATCTGAAAAACCATGTGCTGCATAACGTCGATCTAATTTAAAATAGTATCTACATTTTGTCAAGTCTGCATATGCGTGGGGATGAGGAAGAAGAGCAAGAGGAAACAGATTTTACAACTAAAGAACTTCTCCGATTGCATCTGTGCTCAGAAAGGGTTCTGAAAAAGGTGGAGGATGGAAGAAATATCTATAAAAATCTCATGAGCCAGAGTGAAGATGGTTAGGTAAAAGGATGTATTTTGCAACTAAGAAAGGCCAGATATTAATTCTGTCTGTGAAGGAGAATAACAGATAGAAAACGATATAAAATTGTGCTAAGATATGTGGGAGAGGTGGCATAAGAATGTTAGAGAGTTCCAAATTCACAGACCAAATTCCAGCAGTATCGCAGCTGATGACAGTATACAGAAAAAAAATCGTTTTGGATAAACATTTAAAGCTGTTATATATGAGACTTCAAAAGCTCACCACATGTTCATAAAACATTTACAGTTGTTCTCTCTGTTTTCCCTCTACTTACCTGACAGAAACTGAATCAACACAAATGTCTTCAAAAACATTTCAGTTTTGGTGACACAGGACACTGTAGAAAAGTTTAATTTTATGGAAGATTTGTCTGTCAGTTCTAACTTCCCGTGGAAACCAGCCCACATTTAGGCAAATGAAATGTTTTCTAAAAAGCTACACTTGCCTAATAGATACTGAGAATAATTCCAGATTTGGGTTCCTGGACTCTAGCAACAATGCCTGAAAAAAAGCAGCAGCTTCCTCTCAGAACGTGCATCTGAACTCCTTTTAGACAGCAAGACATAGGAACGGACACCACACACCAAGGATAAAAGACAAGACATGGAATAAGGGCTCCTAAAATAAGTATCACACATCTCATGTAAGCAAATAACTTCCATACATTTGTGTCCTTTTTGTATCAGTCAATATTTACAAGGCCTGTGGAAAAACGAGTGCACATTAACAGTCCGTGAGCAAATATTCTGGCATTTTTTTAATGCCAGGGTGTTTGATTTTGTAGCATTAGTGATAGCTTTTCTTAATGTATGACATGGATTATATGGGCAAGTGCATACGTATGCTTATATACATAAATTATATCCCTGCTGCAGTTGTCATTAATTAGAACACGTCTACCAAAAGACATATTTGAGTGTTCAATCAAACAAAGTAAGTATGGATTATGTAGAAATGTATTTACGAAACCCTATTTTGAAAGGTACTATTAAAACAAACATATTTGCAAAAGCCATTTGGATTTTATGCTTTAGTAATAGGGAAGGATATCGTGCTGGGTGTTAAAACTACAAGCTGATCTTCTAGTCCAACACAAGTCAATACTAAAAGATACATTCCTTGTACAAACAGCTGCTACGGATAAATTTTAGTGGTTGGGGGGTTTTTGGTGGTTTGTGTGCTTTTTTGATTTGGGGTTTTTTTACTTTTCATTTGGTTTTGTATACATAACCTTTTATCTTTTTAATCATTAATTTCATGCTTAAATGGAGTTCCAGATGAGGGAATTCACTTTATAAATGTAATAAACACTGTCATGATCACTCTCTTGAAAGAAAGCCTTATAAGAAAAAAAAAAAATCTCCAAATGATAAGTACTTTGGAGTGACTTCTCAAGAACTACTAGAAGTCAAATTTGTAACACATATTTAACCTACAGATGTACAGAGCTTATTAAAAAGATCGCACTGGGCATATCAGTTGCAAAAGGGAGATCAGTGATGTACACGACTTTTGGAGCTGACTCAACCTGTCAAAATTCTGGACTGTGGTCAAAACCACTACAAAAATGAATAAATAAAAGGCAGATTTCCCATATGTTTTGTATCTTGTTTATCCCAAATACACGACAAAACCATGCTTCAAAACGCAAAAGTCTCTTGCATAAACTGCCTGAAAAGTTTCAGCATAAAGCTCTGACCTACAAATAACTAACAAAAGGAACCTTCTTTTCACATACTTAAAATAGAATTAAAAATTTAAAAGATATTCTGGCAGTAGAATGAGCCTCCTGAGAAAAAACAAAAATGCAACTGAACACCTCTTTCATACAGTTTATATCATAGGATTCACTTAATTTATTTTTATAGCTACCACCCAGGAGTGCACAAAACCCCTTTATTAAATGCATAAAAGCATTCAATCATCTTGGCTGGCAAAGAAAGCAGATGTTACAGAAGAGAGATGTGGGAGAGGTGGGGGTTCTTTTCCCCATTTACTCGAAATGAAGACTAGTAAGGACATACTGGGAGGGTGGCAAACAGACGTACATATTGCTGTAAATATACAGAAGGTAGCAATTGGGTATATGTTCTTTTGACAAGTTAACATGCAGTAACTCTTAAAGGACTTGAAAAGACACCTCTGTTTTGAAAAACTGCAGTAAAACACATGACAATGTTTTCTGTACTCTCTCCTAGGGAAGAAACGAAGGAGAGTAATTTTCAGTCTAGCTCCGGGACCACACATTATCCAGGTGCGACTTGGAAGCAGCAGCCTGCAGCACTTTACCCTTCCGTCAGCCGAGGGACAAAATACATACCATAGCTACTTCTCTTGCACTCAGCATCTATTTGTGATTTCTTACGTTGGTAACAGAAGCTGCCTCTACCTCTGTCCTTTCCTCACTTGGATTTTATTGCAATTTTACCTTCGCTTCTCCTTTCCGTTCACTGAGGAGTGCTATCACCAAAACACGCCCAAGCATGTGCAGCTGGAATTAAAAAGAAAATATCTAACCATAGTAAGAAACTACTCATTTGATTTCTGTTTTTTTTCCTTGGTTTCGTTTGCTGAGCTACTAAGGCCTAGAGGAAAAATCCTAAATTATTTCCTTAGGTAAAGTGCTGCCCTGACAAAGGGTAAGCTCAAGAATCACTCACCATTAATCTCTCAATATGGCATTTACACGGGACACAAGCAGTTGTGCTGATCTGTTGGAGATATAGGCAAATTTCAACAAACCGAAAGAAGACAGCTGTCTGCTTTCAGTAGCTTCACACTAATTCCACTTTTTTAACTGCTCACTGTAAAAACTGCTTAGTCCATTTCACCTCACCCAAGCACCCCAGCATCTCCGTATATCATCAAAATACAGCACTGCAGAGCTGCCCCAGAAGGATCTGTCCAGGGGAAGGGAGAGGAGACCAGGGAAGGCGTTTGGAAAACAATACAAAACCCTACAAGTGGGAAACAATACAAAACTGCACAGGTGATATTCAAGAAAGAAATGTATACTTTGGACATCTGAGATGAAATAAAACGCAGTTCAGAAGGAGGGAAAAAACAGGGTGGGGATATTCAGTCTTTTTCCCCCCCCCCAGCTGGGAGGAAGGGATTGAAATGCATGCCTCACAGCCAAAATCCATCATAATTAAGGGTCTCCTCACCCCGACACTTTATTTAAAACACAGTGTAACCTAAGAAGGATACAATAATCAAGACTGTGATTATGAGACCACACCAGACCATTTCTCTAACACCCATTCAGGAAACACTGTATTAGATTTTCCGTTTGTCAGGAGGACAAACCTTTTCATGCTACATCCATTCTAGGGCTCTGGGAAAATAAGCCTAAGAACAGACAGCCAAACCACCTTCCCACAGCCAGACTGTCAGCCGTTGAACTCACAAAGCCATTAAGTTCCTGATCACTAAGCTCCTTAGTAATTTTGAAAAATAGTACCTTTTTTTTTAAGTTACTAAAAGCCAGTATCTTCATTCTTCCTTAGAAATTGTGCTATTCAATTATCCTCCCAAAAGTTCTTCCCCATGTTGTAATGGATGTGCATGAATGAATGGATGGATGTGAACAAAGGCAAGAATAAACAACATTCAGCATGCACTGTGCTTTTGTCTATGGTTGTGCCAAGTGTCATACAAGTTTTCACAAAACAAATCAGCTTACAGCTGCATTTCATACTATGAGACTATGAGAAAAAGACTGTTGCTTCAACACGTTTATCACATAAATTCACAATTCAGATTGAGTTAAAGAACACTTGTCTGACTGAACAAACCAAAGTGTTACTTCATAGGTTAAAGTCACTTTGTTCATTCCTTACCTTACAGTGTTAGCTAAATGAACAGACATGGACAGACCACCTTCATGCTGCCACAGAATAAACAAAACCGCTGATATTTTAAATTCGCTACTGTATGGCTACTATGACTGCATCTGTTAACAGCACAGATTATATCAGAGTAAGCAGCAAATAAGAAGCTAAGTTCTGATTTTAAAGCTCAGTATCACTACATGTTTCTAAGTTCAATAAGTGCAACAGTGCAAAATAGTTCAAAGTCTTGGAACTGGTAAACACCAGCTCTAAGATGATGGGCCCGCAGCAAACTGAGATACCACAGCTGGATTGCCGGTACGCTGCAGAATATCCTCAAAGTGACCCCAAGACTCATTTCTTCCCCGGCTTCCACAATTTTTACCGAAAGTTAATACTGCCTCTTAAGTTATCACACAGCAGGACTGAAGACAACCTGTTTTATCAAATCCAATTTTGATAGCTGAGAGATTAATTATCATTTCATTCAACTATCAGGACATTCTGAACTGAGTAAGTTTTTCTTGTTTGGTTTGGGGGTTTCTTCCGCTTGTCAAAAAACTACCATAATTTCCTATTTATCTATATATAAAGGGATTTCACTGAGAAACCTGACAGCATTCTTCTCATCTGCCTGTTGAGCTTTTAAAATGTATCTTCATCTTTAAACTCTTCAAGCTAAAAAACACAAGTGTACTTGAAGCACAATCCTTCTCCCTGGTCCTGCTCATTTTTAATGAGCCTCTTGTCTTTACCTCTCCCAGAAGACAGACTCCACAAAGCAATCTCAGGTGATGTGAAACCAATGCCTGATGCTTCTCCAAGCCTCTGTCTTTTTGAGCCTGAAATCTTCCTGCTGAACCCATGTGGGACTGATGGGCCATTTCAGTCAAATCCAATTTCACTTCTTTATCACAAGCCCCTACTTAGAAAACTCTACTGTGGATTGCTTGTACACACAATCTGCTTCCAGCTTTGAACTTCAGAAAGGATTTAAGCAGTCAATCTCAATATCATTATAAACCCAATGTGCATTACTTCCCTATTGATTGTGAGAAAATAAAAGTTTGAAGCTTGATTTCAGGGCTAATCTTTCCATTTGCTTGATGAGTTCTGCAGTTGTTACAGAACACTTAGTGCATCCCGTCAGATAACAGCATATTAAGCTTGGATGAGAAATCCAGACTATTCACAACACACTTCTAGCTTTAAGTAAAGAACAAAAGCAGCATTAGCACAATTGGAAAAAAAAAACCCCACACACTAAACATCCGTATAAAGAATTCCACAACCTTAAAATATTTTCATAAAACTAGTAATATTAAGCTGGATTTTATATTTCTTCTGCCCAATATATCAAAAGTCTAGAATTCGACTATATTGAACTTTATATTCGATCTCATTGATGGGTAGAGCAAATGAAAAAATATATAGGACTCATTGGTATTCATTCCATTTTTAATTAGATTATCTTACAAATGGTTTTTTTCCCTATAAATTTTAGGTGAAATAATTTATCATCTAATTAAATGAGTTGTTTATGTTCTGAATTTTAATGTATGTACTTAGACATTAGAAAACACATGCCATAAAAGAATTTTATACACAGAAAGAATTCAAAGTTATTGAAGGCCATGGAGCCCCTTTCTTGCCTGCTAATCGAAGAATTCCCTCACACACACACCCCCACACACCATTCCCCCTTTTTTTAAATCTCCAGGTTTTCTGCTGCATTTTATCTGGACCCTTTCCTTCTGGTGAGAAAGGCTGTTGCTCATTTTGTTTTGCTTTTTAAAGTTACTGTGTATGCATTTTCCCTTGCAGTGACTACGAACTGCTACAGATGCATCCCAAACCATTTAGTTCTATGATACAGCTCTAGCTACTCAATCAATAATTCAGGAAAATATTCATCTCGATTTAGTTACTGCTGTCAGTACAACTCTCTGTGCCTGGATGAAAAGAGAGCAGGACCTCCATCTGGAAGTTTTACCTGTGCTGCTCAATGAATTAACCTGTAGGAGGTGCCACAGTGATGAAGCAGTCAAAAACCTCCAGCAGGCAACTTCATCACACGGGTAATTAGTTCACTACATCAATAACGCCTCCAGTCGTTAGCAGCGCCAAGGCTGAATCCAGGTCTGCTTGTTAAATTCAGTCAGCACAACAGGCTTCCACTGTGCTACAGGTATAAATAACTTTCTATTTTTAAATGTAGTCAGCTACTGCTTTTCCCCCCCCCCCCATTTTTAGTCATTATCTCTTGCAATAAATTATGCTTTATTTCATTCATCATGTCTATAATCTCCTCCCAGAAGGAGAAGAAATAATTAGTTTTAGAAATCTCTGACATTTTCACAAGGTCTGATCAACTATAAGAGAGACCCACATTTGAGAGTACTAAAAACACCACTGCTGCAACTGTATGACCCATGGAGCCAACTCCTGAATAGCTCACACAGCAGAACAGGGCACTATCACTACACTACCCAGATCAAATAATTACTTCCAATTCTTGTCTATAAGAGCATTAAGTCAGTAGTAACTCACTTTAATGTTGTACCACAACAGAAAGACAAATCAAGGCCACACACAGCTTCACACTTTCTAACCTTGTAGAAACCACTTTGGGTCTGTACATGAGTGACTGCAATACCCAAGCACTGGCAAATCCAACCACTGTCAGGTTGATTCAAATTACTTTTGCTTTTGACTAATTCCTGCTTCATGCCTGATGAAAGGGATGTTTGTCCAGGTCATAACACTGGGATAAGCATCTCTGATCCTCTGTGAAAAGGGTCTCATATTCCTGGGATCCCAGCGTGTTACTAAATTGAGAAGGCCTTTCCCTCCCAGTTGCCAAAGTTGACTTCAGGACAGGATAATCTAATAAAAGCTAAATGTATGCTCATGTCTCCAAACATTATACATTAGGACAATATCGCTGATTTACAACAGGTTAGACCAGCTCAGAGTTTTTGGCTTAATTACTTCAAAGTACCCGCTTTTTATCATAGTATTTTAGTAATATTGTACAACCCGTTACACAGAGTGTATAGATATATTTTGATACATATTTTGCAGTATCTTTCTTAGTTTACCTTTAATTACTCATATAGAAAGCAATAAACAGTTGAGCATTAGGGGCAATTTTCTTCTTGTATAAATGCACCTTACTTAAATGTTTAAAAATCTTAATAAAAGTTATGTTTGGCCTCTGTTTTTGAGGTAGCTGATAGGTCTACAGAGTTTATTGGGTTGTAAGAAATGTGTCAAGTGTCAATGCAGTCCAAATACAGGGATATTTCAAGTGGATGCAAGACATTCACACATTAATCCGCCATCACCCACTCTAACCCAACACACAACACAGACCTCAGGACTTAAAGTAATTAAATCCTGCCTGAACCAGAGCATATCTCTTAGTGACATATGCAATCACAGATTTTAAACATTTTAAATCAGAGAGATGTCAGAGTTACTGAGCTAACTGCATTCTCTTCTCTAACAGTCTATTTGAGCACCATTTCAGGTATTAGCTTGCAACTCTGTTCACGGGTGGAATTCGATACTTCTTCTACTGTCATGTCAAATCATAGAGTGCAGTGCCTCATCCTACTCTCAGCCAGCCGGACCTATTCACATCTTCCAGTCCCTCTGCTCCTTTTGGAGCCAATGGTGATAGCCACAACTAAACAGCTTGGAAAAGCAAAGCATTATTTAAGTTAAAATAAATACCAGAAGAGTTCAACACAGTCAGTCAGTCTGGTTTGCATGGGTGTTTTTTTCCATAATGTTTAACACATTTAGAAATTGGAGGCTTCACAAAATGCCTCTCTCCCTCCGTCTCCTTCCCTATGGGTGCTGTACAGATTCTGATCATTAGTTGAATCTTTCTCACTTCAGCAAACGTTCCTAACTTTTTACAGCCCTTCAAAGTACTGCTCCCATGCACTATCACAACAGTCCTCTTTTCAGCTTCAGGTGTGGAAACACGATGCTCCCCTACAACTGCCTCCTGGTTTTAATCTGAAGATTGCACATCTACAGCTACTGTGTCCTCTTCTTGTTTGTCTCTCTCTCTGAAAGAGGCATTTGGACAGAACAACCCAGTTATCACCACAACATCATCTCAAACACGCCACTTAAATTGTTTTGTAAAATTACATTTCAGCATTTTTAGATTCTTGAATCACAGAAGGGTTGAGACTCGATGGAACCTCCGGAGGTTGTCTCGTCTTCCACCCCAAACATGGACGACCTAGAGCAGTGGTCTCCAAAGTAGGGTGCGTGCAAGACAATCCACTGGGGTGTGGGAAGAAAATATCAGAACTTCCACTTCTTTTTTAACACAAAAATAAGAAAGAAATAAAGCTTTATTTGTATTTAATATACAGATGGACACTGGCATCCTCAGTTGGTCTGTATGTCAGACAGTCACTCTTCTGGGGGAAGAGTGGGTGCTCCACAACATGGAGGGGCTGACAGCGATGCCCTCACTTGATCATTTGCTTTAAATAAATTGCAATGTATTGCAGTTCAAGTCTGCCTGGTTAATTGGATTTATGGATATTACCTAGTGTTAAAGTAACCCTCACAAAACGCTCAAGTGGCTTAAAAAAATTCCTGCAAAGAAACCAAAGTCTGAAGATGACACTAGTAATGCAAGCACAAGCGAACAACAAGAAAATGACAGAGCTGATGTTTCTCCTTAGTAAGAGCTCTTCGTCAGCCACATTACAAGGTAACAACAGTGATAACCTAATCAGATCTCAAAAGAACTTGGCCAAAAAAATTTGAAACTATCAACACTGAAATAAACTGAATTTAGAAGGAGACCTTCAAATTGCTGCATCATAAAGTGTAAAACCAAGATTTTAAAAAATGATGAAGCATATTCAGTATCATAGCTGTTCCTAAAAAAATGTATTATTAATAGCTATATTTTAACTAAGAGGAAAAAAGTTTCTTTTTACCATTACTAAAACAGAATTCAAACATATTGTTTATTTCATCTTTATATCATCATTTTTAAATTTTTTTCTTGTGCATATTTTAACTGTACTAATTGTATTTGTATAGCAGTATGTATATATAAATTATAAATAACTATACACATACTGAGTGTGCATGCTCAAAAATTTTTACTGATAGAGGTGCATGATCAATAGAGTTTGGAGATCACTGACCTATAGTAGGCTGTTCAGGACCATCTCCAGATGGCTTTTTACTGTCCCCAAGGATGGAGGTCATCCTGTCCAACCCCCCTGCTCAAGCAAGTACACCCAGAGCCACTTGCCCAGGACCAACATCCAAATGGTTTCTGACCATCTCCAAGGTTGAAGGCTCTGCAACATCCCTGAGCAACGTGTGCCAGTGCTCGGTCAACCTCACAGGTCAAAACTGTTTCCTGATCTTCATAGGGAACCTCCTATGTTTCAGGTTGGGCCCATTGCCTCTCGTCCTGGCACTGGGCACCACTGAGAAGAGCCTGGCTCTGTCCTCTTTCCACGCTCCCTTCAGGTATTTGTACACATTGAGAAGATCCCCCCTAAGTCTGCCCTTCTCCAGGCTGAACAGTCCCAGCTCTCAGCCCTTCCTCATAGGAGAGATGCTCCAGTCCCTTCACCATCTTTGTGGCCCGTCACTGGACTCTCTCCAGTATGTTCATGTCTCCCTTGTACTGCGGAGCCCAGAACTTGACACAGTGCTCTAGCTATGGCCTCACCAGTGCTGAGTAGACAGACAGGATCACCTCCCTCAACCAGCTGGCAATGCTCCTCCTAATGCAGCCCAGGATATGACTGACCTTCTCTGCTGCAAGGGCACACTGCTGGCTCATGGTCAACCTGGTGTCCACCAGAAGCCTCAGCGACTTTTCTGCAAAGCTGCTCTCCAGCTGGGCAGCACCCAGCCTGTACTGGTGCCTGGGGTTCTTCCTCCGCAGGTGCAGGACTTTGCGCTTCTCCTTGCTGAGTGACACTCTGGTGTACCAGCCACTCCTCCTAGTTTTGCCTCATCTGCAAACCTGTTTGAGGGCGAATTAGTGCTGACATCTTCTGACAACCTTCTGGTCCTTCATATGCCTGGAAATGGCTTCCAGAATTAGTTGGTACATCACCTTCCCAAGGACTGAGGTGAGGCTGACCTGCCTGCAGTTTCCTGGGTCCTCTTTCTTCCCCCTTTTTAAAGACAGGGGTGACATTTGCTTTCCTGCAGTTCTATGGCACCTCTCCCAATTGCCATGATCTTTCAAAGGTTATGAAAAATAGCTTTGCGATGCCATCATCCAGCTCCCTCTCAGAACTCACGGGTGCACCCCATCAAGACCACAGGTACCAAAATAACATCCGCTTCAACCTGTAAGTTTTTCCAAAATATGAATTCACCTAATTCTCAGGAGTTCTATACAGCGTACTTGCAAACCCACATCAAATGTCGTACATTTGATTTATTGAATAGATACTAGTGGCATATTTAAGGAATTTCAAAGGCGTGCTTCCAAACACTTAATGGTCCAACACAGTTCTTTCTCTGAGCTCCCCTGAGCTTGCTGTCCTTCATGAGTTGTGACGCTGCATGAGCTAGATCAAGCATTCCAATGATATTATAATAATGCCAAGTATTCCTCCTGTTTTGGACACTTCTAATCAGACATCAAAAAGCATGGCTTCCAAGTCTTTTTCAATCACTGTTTCCTTGATAGTGTTTCTTTAGGCTGGAAGCACATCTTCGTTTCTGTGTCAAAACATACAGTGATTTCTTGCACTCCAGCTTTCAAGATCATTTAGCTCTCCTCTGATCACTACTTACCATGGCACTACCCCTGTTGTCATCTGCATGCTTTTACCAGTAATGACTCTATATTTCTTCGTCATCACTAATAAAAAGGTTAAACACTGTCAGATCTAAAATTAATCCTCAGAGGACCTCTGCATACTCCACATTGATTACTGACTACAGTTACGTTACTGAGACCTATTAGCCATTTTTTTTAAAAACACACTTGTGTATTCTGGTGATTCTGTATCATTCCAATTTCTAAATCAACCTGTCACATGGCACCAAATCAAACATTTTACAAATATTAAATAGCACATATCTTCGAAAAGTCAAACTTGTTCTCTCAAAACATCACATTCTCTTGAGAAAAGATCTATTTCCCACAACCTTTTGTTGACTGAAATTAATTAGTGACAAATTAAAGGTATGTAACACAGCTGACACCCATGCAGCCATTCTATTATTTTGCACCAGATTAATGTCTGCTTGACAGACTTACTGTCTGGTCATCCCATTCACCTTTTTAATGCTTTGTCTTACCATTTTTAAGCAATTCCTAGCTTTTCTTAGTGCACACAGCTATCCATTTCTCCTTCCCCTCTTCCCCCACTTTCGCTGTATTTTTATAATCTATTTTACTTCTCCTCCCTTCATAACAAGGATATAACAAAAAATTCTATTACTGCAATTAGTAACATTCTGCATATACATTTGACTATCTCTTCCTCTGCTACTTACAAATCCACATTGCTTCTGGGAGCAGAAGTAAACACCTATGAATTGTTGGAAAGAAATGTCTTACTCTCATGATAAACAAGCACACCAAAATACTTACACGGTTTTATGATGCTAATAAGTAAATTGCTAACAGGAGCAGTAAGGACAGTACTGGGCAATTCCTAACTTAAAAAGAGTTCTGAACTGTGAAGTAAGGAAATTCTTTACCAAGTCTATCCTCCCTGAGAAACAGACTTAATCACAAAAACAATAATAAAGATATTTTAGATAGAACCTACCAGTTCAAAATGTTTCATGAAAATAACATACACAGCCATACACTATGATTGTGATGTAAAACAATCACCTATAACAGAAAACATCCTCACTGTCAGTGAAGTCACTGACCTTTCGAATAATTCCACTAGGCTGGACCGAGACTTTTAGGAACTCCCCCCTCACCTTTCCACACACTTTCTTTTATTTTCAAGGGAAAAAAAAATCTGCAATATAACTCACCTGTGGCATGAAATGATTCGCAATGTCTGCAAAACACAGTATTTTATTTAGAAAGGCAGTGATTTGCAAACAATGGTGGTACAGAAACAGAGCTCAACAAAAGTATACAAATGATTAAACAAACATTCACAAAGACAGGAAATTCTGCACATGAGAACTTTCTGGAGAAAAATTTATAATGAGCTTTTGTTCTCTAAAATTGAGACTAGTAGTTGCAAAAAGAATTGCCAGTTTCACTGTGTTTAATAGTTTCTATTTGATAGAAGGCTACTTTATAGATGCAAAATTTAAACCATAATTGACAAAATGCACCTCTGTTTCTCCACAGTTATGAGAGTACTACAAAATCATGGATCTCCTTTCGGCAGAAAATTGCCTCATTTACAAGACAAGCATCTTGCATTTTATACACACATTACATTCAGACATATTTTGCCATGTTCTCAGGCAGTTTTTATTTTCTCTTTTTTCTCCCCCTAATCTCAGGTAAGTCTGAGAGCAACCAAGAATTAAAGAAAAGCAACTACAATGACATAAAATTAGAATTTCTTATTTTTCTTATAGTCAGTAAGCACAGTTAGCTTTCAATTTTTTAGGAAAGTATTTTAGTCTAGCTTCAAATTCATGCATACTGAGGACTTATTTAAGCTAAGTGCAATACTAACACTAAAGTCATTTTCCTCCTCTGTTGATTTTCAGCAGTAGATACGTTCCTCAGTCCCAAAGGGCTAGCGGCACTCATCCGTTCCCACTGCTCCCACCTTCCGTAGAATCGCAGAATGGTTTGGGGTGGAAGGGAACTTAAAGACCATGTAGTTCCAACCCCCCCTGCTGTGGGCAGGGACACCTTCCACTAGACTAGGTTGCTCAAAGCCCCATCCAACCCGGCCTTGAACACTGCCAAGGAGGGGGCAGCCACAGCTTCTCTGGGCAGCCTGTCCCAGTGCCTCACTACTCTCATAGTAAAGCATTTCTTTCTCATATCTAATATAAATCTACCCTCTCTCAGTTTAAAGCTGTTACCCCTTGTCCCATCACTACACTCCCTGATAAAATATTCCTCCGCTTCTTTCCTATAGCCCCTCTAAGTACTGGAAAGCTGCTACAATGTCTCCCAGCAGCCTTCTCTTCTCCAGGCTGAACAGCCTCAGCTCTCTTAGCCTTTCCTCATAGCAGAGATGCTCCAGCTCTCAGATCATTTTTGTGGCCTCCTATGGACCCGCTCCAACAGCTCCATGTCCTTCCTGTGCTGAGGGCTCCAGAGCTGGATGCAGGATTCCCAGTGGGATCTCACCAGATCAGAGCAGAGGGGCAGAATCACCTCCCTCAACCTGCTAGCCATGCTTCTCTTGATGCAGCCCAAGATACAGCTGGCCTTCTGGGCTGTGAGCGCACACTGATGGCTCATGTCCAGTTTTTCATCCACCAGTACCCCCAAGTCCTTCTCAGCAGGGCTGCTTTCAATCCACTCATCACCCAGTCGATATCATGCTTGGGATTGCCTTGACCCAGGTGCAGGACCTTGCACTTGGCCTTGCTGAACTTCATGAGGTTCCCATGGGTCCACCTCCCTAGCCTGTCAAGGTCCATCTGGAGGGCACCCCTTCCCTCTAGAGTATTAACCACACCATTCTTTTGGTTGTTTTTTGTTTTCTTTTGTTTTCCCAAGATAAGCAGAAGAAATGACCTACTTACAGTCTGTTCTTTTAACAAAACGTACTTCAGAGCCGGCTAGATACTGGACATGAGGATGTTGCACATTCACTCAGCTGCCCTCAGACCACATTCTTCCCCGCTAAGGAAAGGGACCAGAGCCCCCTTATGTGTCTGCTTGTTGCTGACATTGTGGTTTATACAAGTCAATGCCCCAACTCTGGTGGTTTTTTGCAGGGAACTAATCTCCGCATTACAACATCCTCAGCACTATGTGGAGCTATTTGACATTCACCAAACCTGACAAGAACAAAATCTTGAGGTCTTTATGCTACAGCAGACTGTAGGTCCTGTGAAAGTCCACCCTTAACAGACAAATAAAAAACAAAGCAACAAAGATGGCTTCACTATTTTAAAAAGGACACACCACTATCACACCGAGTTACACATGAAGAGAATCTCAAGACAACACCTCAAATTAACGCTGCTGCAGCAGTTCTCACAGATGGTAAACCAACAACAGCTTCTGTACTGTAAATCCTTCACTAAAAACCGTAAATCCTTGCCTTTAAGGCCCTTCTCTCTGTAATCATCTTTGTTCATCTTTCACTACATTGCCAAAAGCCCATAATTAGTATCATATTAGGCTGCCTTTCACTGCCCCTCATCCTAATCAGTTGACTAATTACTTGCATATAATCTCAGTGTCAGGTTAGAAGATGTTTTTTGAATGAAGATAAGCACATGGAAGGAGTCCCTTGCCTAGGGGGCATGGAAGATGCCCTGTAGACAGCTACAAAAAGACCTCAAGTAGGAGGTAGGTAAGGCCAACTAGCCCTGCTTAGGGGAAGAAAAAGGGGAGGAAAGATGCAGTCACAGACAACAGCAAACATAAACGTGATAATCCACAAAACCTGACAGCAGGAAGCTTTTAGTGAAGAAGGCAAGCCAAGGGAAAGGCTGTAATACAAAGAACACTCATTCTAGCACAACAGCAGGGAATGTGACTTTGGATTTCAAATACAAAGGAACACCAGCAGATGCTGCAGTAACTGACGGAGGAGGAGAGGAAAGCATACCAAATGGTTGTCTGCAAAGGCAAGAAGAGAACACATCTGATTTTAGGAATATATGAAAATATTTGGAAATGGTATGCATGTACGAGAGAAAAGAAAGCACCAGAGATTTACCTCCAAAGAAGTAACAAGATTAATGAATCAAGGAGCATGGCCAACAGTAGAAAGAAGAACTTTAGAGAGAACAACACTTGAGAGGAGTTAACTGCCCCCCCCCATCTCAAACAGTATAGATGTGACTTCCTCAGCATAATGACGGTGCGTTAAAGGTAAGGATGGTGGGCTAAAGATGAAAAGGACTGGATTAGGAATAAAATCCTTTTCAGATTCTTTTGCAAAGAACAGACTTCAAGACATAAAATAAGAGAAGGAACAACTGGGTGCAAAAAACTTAAAGAACAATTTTGAAACAACAATACTTTAAAACTATTATGTTTATATCATATTATTGCACTTTAGGGAAGAACAACTACAATATAAAATTTAAAAAAAAATATTCTGATGATTTACTAAACATTCCACCACGTGGAAACATCTTAAGGATTTCTCTGGATATTCTGAATGCAGTACAGAACTTGTGAGGAATGCAGAAGAGCATTTCACAAACATGTTTTTATGATGTTGCTAATTCAGTAGGTAGTTAGCAACAACTTAAGTACTGCAAAGACTCTAAACTGACACCAAGACAAATTTGTGGGGATTATTTTTACTATTAAACTCAAATTAACAGTTTTGTTTCATCTTCTGTAGCTTATGTTAGCACATCAAGGAATAGTGGAAGGTCAATATTCACAAGTTGTGGTTCTGTCCCCCTCTTTTTTTTTTCACTTACTAAAGTGCCTTGCAGAATCACAGAATAGTAGGGGTTGGAAGGGACCTCTGTGGGTCATCTAGTCCAACTCCCCTGCCAAAGCAGGGTCACCTACAGCAGGCTGCACAGGACCACGTCCAGGCGGGTCTTGAATATCTCCAGAGAAGGAGACTCCACAACCTCCCTGGGCAGTCTGTTCCAGTGCTCCATCACCCGCAGAGGGAAGAAGTCCTTCCTCATGTTCAGACAGAACTTCCTGTGCTTCAGTTTGTGCCCATTACCCTTGTCCTGTCGCTGGGCACCACTGAAAAGAGTCTGGCCCCATCCTCCTGACACCCACCCTTCAGATATTTATAGGCATTTATGAGGTCCCCTCGCGGCTTTCTCTTCTTCAGGCTGAACAAGCCCAGCTCCCTCAGCCTTTCCTTATAGGAGAGATGCTCCAGTCCCCCCACCATCCTCGCAGCCCTCCTCTGGACTCTCTCCAATAGCTCCTCATCTTTTTTGAGCTGGGGAGCCCAGAACTGGACACAGTACTCCAGATGGGGCCTCACTAGGGCAGCGTAGAGGGGAAGGAGAACCTCCCTCTACCTGCTGGCCACACTCCTCCTAATGCATCCCAGGACACCAATGGCCTTCTTGGCAACCCGGGCACACTGCTGGCTCATGGTCAACCTGTCGTCCACCAGCACTCCCAGGTCCCTCTCCACAGAGCTGCACTCCAGCAGGTCCGCCCCAAGCCTGTACTGGTGCATGGGGTCGTTCCTCCCCAGATGCAGGACCCTGCACTTGCCCTTGTTGAACCTCATCAGGTTCCTCTCTGCCCAACTCTCCAGCCTGTCCAGGTCATGCTGAATGGCAGCACAGCCTGCCGGTGTATCCACCACTCTTCCCAGTTTTGTGTCATCAGTAAACTTCTCCTTTGTGCTTAAGTGCAAGAGGAACTGCAGTACTACTTTCAAAATCATTAACTCCTTTGAAAACACAGCAGCAACATTTCAAAAACATCTGTGCTCAGCACAGGTCCCAGCAGAAAAGGGGAGGGGGGGGCACTATTTTTGCTCCGTCTAGTACTTCTAGGGGCAGGTTCTAAGCTTCTTCAAGCCTAAACATACAATGCAGAGTAACGCTGCTGAAACACACCCATGCAGTTATACTGATGAGCAGCCATCGATGTGGAACTACAGAACAGCCAGAATCTCCAGGCTGGTGCCCTGCGTCCAATGGCAGCCACATTTCAACAGTTTAAAGAAAGCAAGCTTGCCAGCCCTTAAATTTCTCGTTTTTCAGATCCTGTTAAATTGGGCAAAGGGTGAAGATTTAACTCTGCAGTTGGCAACAGGGCTGCGACACGTCAATGCATAAGCTGCAGACTTGGGCTGTGTCCAACAGCCACTGCAGTGCGCCCTGTGGAGTCACTGCTGTTACACTGTCCTCTCAATAATTTGTACTGATCTTTGCTAGTTTCCTTCATAGTCAGTGACATGGTCCAGAACCAAATATTCGCTCTAAATCATCACATGCCAAGGCCCGGAATTCAGCGTTAGCACACCACAATTTCTCTTCTGTGACAGTCTCAGAAATCAGAAAAAAAAATTGTTAGCTTTTTCTCACCTAACACAGCACATGAATTTGATTAAACAGCTAATCGTAAAATATGTAGGAAACTACAAAGAAACTACTTGGTTATCTGGATTTTCCCCTGTATTTAGCTTGTTTCTTATTAATGGAGAAAACATTTAGTTTGGCTAAACTATCATGCAAGCAGCATACAATAGTTTATTCATGTCAACAAGGCAAGAAACAAACTGAGGCACCTGCCAAACCTAAGGGTTAGAGTGTCAGGATTGCAAGGGGATTTATTTCTCTTCAACTTTGGACACAACTGCCTAAATTAGAAAATCAGTTCCCTTAAGGCCCTGTCATTCGTTGTCCCCTCCATCTAATCCAAGGAATAAGCAAGTACCTCTAAAGGACAATTCAAATTTACAGTAGTATTGCTTCCAACTTAGGTTTGGTTGCTGCTATTTCTGTGCTAGACACATATAATGCTTTACCCATGAAAGTTTATTTTTCAGACAGCTTTGAAAAAATCTCTAGTTCAAATTAAATGTTTTGTAGCAAATGTCAAAACTGTAAATCACTGAACAGCAGCAGTAAGCTGATAGAAAAGATGCTACTTGCTCAATACAATTCTCCAAATCTGTTAAGCCAAAAGTTGTTTAATAGAATTTAACTCACCCTGGAGTGCAGTTAAATAATTGTGATGGATGGCAGCTTGTCTTAGTCTTTTCCATTTGTTAAATTATGATAGATGAATTATGCACATTACTGAATTTCAATGCATTCTTTCTGTTCACCACTCCTGCTCCATGAAAAACATCCAGTCAATAAATAGTCTAAATCCATCTCCATCAGAACCATACGATGTTCTACAATTATGATCAAGAAGCTGAAGTCCCAATACGTTTCAGAGTAAGTCCCTCGACATTACGAGTAACAATAAATGTATGCAGGTAACATAACTAACACTTGCTACTATCTCTCTTTTAAATAAAGTAACTGAACCTCTATCTGGTAAAAACGGTTATTATTAGCACTTTACAAGAAATCTGGGGGAGGTAAGACTATAATGAATCAAACCCCTGAAAAGACACAGGTTTCTTTTTTTTTTTCAGCAATTAGCCAACATGGTATCACAGTCACATATTAAAAATAATGTTAAAAAATTGTTTCATAACAGAAGAAAACCAAGTAATATGTTGCTAAATACAATAAAATTTTCTAAGAAAACTCCACTTGAGCAGCTATTCGGTAATTATCTGCTCTTTGACAACACCTGCACAGAGGCTCCTAGGATGTACAGTTTGTCATTTTAACATACTCCACAAAATCCCAGAGCACTAAGCTTCAGAAAAGAAAATCCATACTATCTACTTTTTCAAAGGGTTTTTATCTTGGGATAATTGTTGCATGTGACTGCATCTGACTTCTAGCCATTTCAGTATCCGTGCTCAACCGGTGTGGAATTTCAGAAGAATGTGCGTTTACTTTGAATTATGTCCTTCATCTAGTTTGTTCTTTGTTTAACCACAGATGTACAGGGTCTTAAATTTGTCAGTTTAGAGGAAATTCTAAAGTGAAAATGGCCGATACAGACGTTTTCTTTAGAAAAAGACAGTGTATGTCTCCATGTGTAACTCTGTATGTATTTGTAAACGGCCACAACTCAAAATGTCTGACATGTACTGGACAATTAACAGAAACCACTTCTGATTTCAGATGTGCTGATGTGCACCAGGAGAAAGTCTGTGAAACCTGCGGAGGTACATCAAGCAAAGACAAGTCTACAAGAAAATCTAGTCAGCCTTTCAATGTGTCCCTCAAGACTTATGCAAAAGGAAACAAAATGAAGAAAACAAAAGATTTGATTTGACTGAGTGCCACACATTTCAAAGATTACAAAGTATTTACTTTTAACTGTTGGTGAGCTATAATTTAACACAGCTGAAGAACAGCACTGTGTATATGATTCACACTACCAGTCTGAGGTACCTTCCACAGCAGGTTTTTGTCAAACATAGTTGTAAGAAGGACTTAACCTGGAATGGCTAGTTTAAAGAATAAGGGGGGGGGAAAAAAAAATAAAGCACTAGACTATTAACTTCACTAGCCAGTTTCTGCATCTTTGATGGAAAGACTCATGAAAAGTTTATGAAAGTACAGACACGAGGCAGTAGCTCTGCCAAATCTCAGCGATCTGGTCTGAGTGACAGGTATACAGCTTCACAAACACATCCTGACAGTTACACATGCTGCAGCACAAGGAATTTTATTTTAAGTAGAGTTTGAAAAATCTAAAATGTGACATTTACAAGCTTTCTGAGCAAAAAACCTCATGAACAAATTCAATCTGTATTACCTTCATTTCATCCTACTTTTCCTTAAACATATTGTCCCAGGTTGCTCTTCTGATGTCTCCTATCCCGATACAGAACTAATGCCTAGGAACTACCATGTCACTTTGTGTCTGCCAGGAACTTTCAAAAAGTATTTTTATCTGAAATATGAAATGTCTTCCTGCTGGTGAAATGGCATTACATCTTTCAGAATTTTTCATTCATCCCCAGTGATACCACCTACTGGGGAAGGTTAGATCTGAATCATCTTCCTTAAAGGAAGCTTGACAGTTCATTTCAGAGGTTCCTTCTTCTCTTCAATTTCTAAGCAGAAAGTGGTGTACATTCAGAAATTTCAAGCAGCTGTGCACCACTGCAAGTGCCACAGAACTAAAATAACATTTCTCAGAATTAGTCTGTCATAGTTTAAAGCATCAAAATTGTTAAGCAATTCTCAAGTGACATTGTAATTGCAGAGTGCAGCTGCAGTGATGCTATACTTTAGGTTGAAAGAGCTATTCCTATCTAAAACACCATTTTTAGTTTCTTGCAACTTTGTCAGCATCCTCCCTTTAAGGCACACCTGACATGAAGCAGATAGAAGCACACGTTTTTGACATAGGCCTCCTTCACAATTCCAATTTTTATTCACTAAATAAGCTCCTGTTCCTTAAAGAGGTTAATATTCAAAAAGCAGAGAGAAGAAATTGCTACGCATAAACAGTACAGAAAAACAATTAAGTAAAATTATACATACTTGTCCCACTGGGTTCTACTTGGATGACAAAAGCAATGCACGTAGCTGAAAGCAGGTTATGACTGCAGTGCAACACTACGAAATGGTAAAAATCCTCAATTAGGCGTAGTACAATTTGGAGAAGATTTTAACATGAAAATCTGTTGTTATTGATGTCCCTACTTAGCTGACCCCCAATCCCAGGCTACCTAAACTCAATGAGTGACAAAATTTCAATTCTGCATTTTCTAGACCTAAAGCTACAATGAGCCTGAAGAAGTGGTATGAAATCATAGAATCATAGAATGCTTGGGGTTGGAAGGGACCTTTAGAAGTCATCTAGTCCAAGCCCCCTGCAGTGAGCAGGGACATCCTCAAGTAGACCAGGTTGCTCACAGCCCTGTGCAACCCAGCCTTGAATATTTCCAGGGATGGGTCCTCCACTACCTCTCTGGGCAACCTGTTCCAGTGTTTCACCACCCTCATGGTAAAAAAAGTCTTCCTTATATCTAGTCTAAATCTACTCTCCCTCAGTTTAAAGCCATTGCTCCCTGTCCTATCACAATAAGCCCTGCTGAAAATATTTTCCCCATCTTTCCTATAGGCCCACTTCAGGTATTGGAAGGCTGCTATAAGGTCTCCCTGCAGCCTTCTCTTCTCCAGGCTGAACAGTCCCAACTCTCTCAGCCTTTCCTCACAGGAGAGTTGCTCCAGCCCTCGGATCATTTTTGTGGCCTCCTCTGGACCCGCTCCAACAGCTCCATGTCTTTCCTGTGCTGAGGGCTCCAGAGCTGCATGCAGGACTCCAGGTGAGGTCTCACCAGAGCAGAACAGAGGGGCAGAATCCCCTCCCTCAGCCTGCTGGCCATGTTTCTCTTGATGCAGCCCAGGACCTGGTTGGCCTTCTGGGCTGCGAGTGCACACTGGTGGCTCATGTCGAGCTTTTCATCCACCAGTACCCCCAAGTCCTTCTTGGCAGGGCTGCTCTTAAGCCCTTCATCCCCCAGCCTGTATTGATAGCAGGACCTAATGCAACCAAATGCTCACATTTGACTCCTTGCAGCAGTCTATTTTTGAAAGCTCAGATGAATGATGATCTGCGAGATGAGCCCTGCCATCCTTTCTCCACAAGTCTAAGTGTGTGTGCCCTGCAGATTCCTGGGATGCTACTTGTAACAGAGAACATGCCTGGCATGCACCCCAGGGAAGGGCCACCACACAACATTGCATCGGACGCCTTTCAAAAGGCAGCAGAAGAGGCTTGCCCTCTCCCTGTTTTTAAATCAACAGATCAGATCTCTGTGGAGTCCTGGCTGGATGAAAGGGGACATAGCTTGGTGCCGTTGAGCAACCCAGGTTCCGATCCGGAGGTGAGCCTTGGGAGCGGCGGACACGGAACCCTGTTGGGAAGGTAGAGCGACGAGCTCGGGACACTGGAGCAGGGGGACCATCACGTCGCCGTTTCCTGCCGCACTGTCACTTCCTTCCTGCCACGCTGTCATTTCCTGCCACAGCACTGCTTCCGCATCGAGATGCAGCTCTGCACCAATCACAACGAGTTGCAGTAGTTTTGCCTATATATGGATTAGGGGTCTAACCAATCAGATGCTGTAATTGCTTTGCTATATAAACCTTGTTTTGCTGACTAATAAAGGTTGAACGATCAATACTCATATTGGGGTGACATCATTACAACGGATCCGTAACCCACGCCAACAGATCTCAGTTCACTGACCAACACAAACTCTAAATTCTCTTGAGGGAAGACATTCTCCAATACTCTTGTTAAAACATACTACTGTGCAGAAAAGGATGCAAGACTCATCAGTCCAAAGACAAGGGGACAGAAAGATGACTGATAACACTACAATCTCACGGTAAATAACTTATCCTGAAGGTGAAAAACTTTATTCCACAGTAAGAGACAAGAGAAGAAACATAACCAGAAAAAGACGAAGCAGACAATTGCATTAAATAGCAAGTTCTGGACTGTTAGGAAAATGCATATGCCAGAGGACCCACTGAAAGTTTTCAGGGATTCAGTTGTCTTAAGTGTTTCCATGCTGGCTGCCTACTACTCTGCCCCCCATCCTGAAATGTCTGGCTTTGTCCTTGCCCCACAGAGAATGCCTCAAAGGTATTAGAAAGACCCTGTACACTCAACAAGAGTCCAGCATTTCACTGCAATACCCAAAAAGCTCTGTGGTACGACACCTAAGCTCTTCTACGTATTTTTACTGGATTTGGATCAAACACTTTGTGCTAACAGTCAAAACAAAGACTAAACAATATTTATCTCCCCCTTTTGGGGCTAGCCTACAGTAGAGGAATACAGGGAGCAACAGTTTTTGTCTTTTCTTTCTCCTGACCTTTTCATCACTTCTTATTATTCGACAACTTCTCACACTTCTGTAGCTTCTTCTGGGCTTTCTCAGATAGTTATTAATTCACAAAATTTCCCAGTGCAGGCAATTGTCAGATTTTATATGAAGGATTTCTTATACAAATAAATAAATTAATAAATTAAAAGGGAAGTCCTTTGGTAACTCTGGCATTCTGGAAGTGAGAACCAGTGATCTTAATAAGCAAATTCATTTCAAGACTGCTAAATAACAGAACTCATGCTAGAGCTCAGATGCCAATACTTAAAAAACAGTACTGGATTTAAAAATCAAAATAAGTTAAGTCCTTGAATCCTTTCTTTCTTAGAAGGAAAATTAAGAATGCAAAGGGAGATCAAAAGACCCAAGCATGCAAACCAACTATTCAGCAATTGTTCAAAAAATAGTTAAAACATTTTGTCAGAAATTGTGAGAGAAATACAGGAATTTGTGAAACATACCACACAGACTGAGGAAGTGCTAAATCATAATTAGTATTAGAAAGAAAAAAATAAAATTATTTTTTATTAATTTTGGGTTTTTTCCAGCTTCCAATCATATTGTTCTAGGTAAGTTTAAGTAGCTTTGAAATAGAGCTCTTGAAAGAAGATACAGGTGGAATAAAGCAGCAAGTACTTTTTCCATCTGCAATGACCAATCACTGAAATGCACCAACATCAAGTAACCACTCCATTATTTTGAACTTGAACTAAAACTCAAATTAACGTACCATCAAAGTGTATTATGTGAATTTTATTAAAACGTAATAAAACTGCTCCTTCCTTTGTATGTACAGTCAACGTGACATTCTTTCTTCCTCCCAAAAGCAGGAGATGTAAGAATTAATTTAATCCCATTGTGAATAATCTAATTTCAATTCTTACTACATTTCACCGCAATAATTTATAGGCTGAGCACTTGCAGTCACAAACACTAGGCCAGAATTTTTCAGTAAACCGATGTAAAGAGCATTGCAGGTAAATAACATAAAATGTTTCCACCAAATAAATTGCTCTCTTAAAAATGTAATCCCCAGTAAATTCTTCAGAAGAAGCCTGATTATAATTGGCAGTGCCTCAGAACAGGTTAATTTAATATAAAGAAACTAGAGACCAATTTGTTTCACAAATACTGCTAGTTATGTTTGACATAAGTCATGGTCATTAAATACGTATCAAATTTAGCCTAGAAAGCTATACCTTCTCTTGGTTCAGCTACTTTCTTCACCCGACAAAATCATGTAGAAATGCATACCATGTAGATAGACAGGTGTAGAACTTTTATACATGTTCCCGAGAGAGGCAGTTAAAAACTCAGAATCAGTCTTTCCAAAGATGAATATCCACAAGGTGAGAAGCGGAGATGCTCCTTCATGCCTTCGGCCTGCTGTCAATGGATGACAGCAAGCACAATCCAGGAAGAGGCATCTACAGTCCTTCTGCACAGAGACATCTCCCCAGTCATTTCAGTCACTGGAGAGAACTACAAAACATATAGCTTTCCATACAAGAATAATCTATGATCTGATGGTTAAAAAAAACGCTGGACTTTATCCACACCAAGACTCTTCTGAGACAACTTATACAAAGCCAATACACTTTCCGTTTTTAAAGCACCAAAAAAATAGAGGAATTCGCAGCTTATTCAGTGACAACAGTTGGATATTCCTGCTAACTTCAATTTAATTAATAAAAATATAATTTACATATTATATTTAAAATAACTACAACTGCTTGAATAGCTTAAAGATTTGTCTTGAATAAAGATAAGAATACTGGCATAAATGTTAATTTTTTTAAACGGAACCTTTTTTATAGCAATCAAGCTTCTAAGGAAATTTGTCAGACATTTTCTATTAACCACTAATAAAGTTTGGAAATAACATGACCAGACCTTCAGCCTTCAAAACTAAAAATGCAACACATTATACATCTTTTTCATTGTAATAATGCCATTTATTCCTCTTGTCTTGGCAATTTGCAAAAGGTCAACTTGTTATACACTATGGAAAGAATTCTTAGATTATAAATTCATAAAGTGAGTTACATGACATTCCTGATCAACTGTAAAGTTATTCCCCACTAAAAGTTCTGAGAAAAAAAACACTGAATTGCAAGATTTTTATAACTACACCTCCAAATTGTAAATGCTTAGCCTTTCAAATATATTATGAGAAGCAGGGGGGAAATAACTTCTTACACCCAAAAGGCAAAGCACTGACAGAAAGGAGTCATTTTAAAAAAATTCTTAATGCTCCCTGTGCACTACAGAACATCAGAAATCCATTCTTTGATGATGCTGTAATGAAAGAAAGTTGCTCTGGTAATATACACGAAGCCCCAGATAAAAGCTTACAGGATTAAAGGATTACATGAAGGTTATTAAAGGGGTTGGGGAGGGAGGGAGGAGGATGCACGCTTTTTTAAATAATGATCATCATTCTGTTTGGAAATGTACATAAGCTTGTTTTTAGGTTGAGTTTTAGCTTTTGCAATAAATGCTCTACTTACTTTCTTTTCAGCAAAAACAAACAAGTAATATATAAGGAAATAAGTGCTTAACTTGATCTTCAAATGCACAAGAAAGATTTGTTTGAAACATAAATCTGTTGCGTGGCATAGCTTCATTAAGTAGAGGTTTCAATGCTGAACTGGCACATTATATACTGTGGTTTTATCCATAATACTGTCAAGCGCCGTATTTTCAGTATTTCTTCCTATGGAAAAACAGAACTAAATGAAAAATTGACATATCAGTGTAATGAATTACACTATTACTTCTAAAATAAATAAATGACTATTGTTAATTTACACATCTCATTCATATACATTATGCATGAGTTTCACAAAGATTACAGTTGACCAAGATTAAATCCACAGTGGCCTCTTATTCTCACTGTTGAAAGTAAATGCAACTTCTCATTTGAGCAAATGTCTTTTTTAAAAAATAATTTTGTCACACGGGCACAAACTGAAGCATAGGAAGTTCCAGCTGAACATGAAGAAGAAATTCTTCCCTCTGAGGGTGACGGAGCACTGGAACAAGTTGCCCAGAGGGGCTGTGGAGTCTCCTTCTCTGGAGATATTCAAGACCCGCCTGGACGCGGTTCTGTGCAGCCTGCTGTAGGTGACCCTGCTTCGGCAGGGGGGTTGGACTAGATGACCCACAGAGGTCCCTTCCAACCCCTACCATTCTGTGATTCTGTGATCTCAAAACATCAGGTTTCAGCTCACTCCCAAAAGAAAATTCCAAAATTACGAATATATAACTGCCTCCAAAGGGGGAATCCTCAATATGATTTGGAGTTACTACGATTATTTATAAACACTGGTTGCACCTTACCCATTACAGTTTTAATAACTTCCAGTGTAGCTAAACTGACTTTATTAAGTATAAAATACTAACCTCAGAGATGTAAGGTATTAGACTAATGGGCTATTACTTTCATAGAATCACAGAATCTTTCTTCTAATGCAGCTGTACATTTTACAATTAAAGCTTTCTTGAGAATTACCTGATCTCTTAGAACTGTCAAAAATAAGTAAAAAAATAGATATCAAATATTATTTGATTCCAAACAAAATACTGATGTTCACAGTGTATGGAGTATAGCTGGTGTACGAAGAAATGAGCAAAGTAATTGGAACAGCACTCTAGGTCTTTTCATATATAATGGAATACATGACACCTCCTTGGGGACTCATTTGTTCTTAATAATTAAGCATGAATCAAAACTCTTGCCGAGGGCAGATCTGTAAACAAGCATTAACCACAGCTATCTAAGAAAACAGGGGAGTCTGTCCATTCTGCAACCAGCAACTGTTAGCAACTTTTAAGGCAACACATGGGTTTAAGTTCAAATATTTGTTCTGCGCTCAGTAAATGTATTTTACACATACCAAATTATCCTATTAATATGTTATGCAGTTCACTGAAAAATAAATGCAGATAATTTTATCACTTTCCAAAAGCAGGTTATTTCACAAGTTCGCATGAACAAATATTTTACAGTAAGGTATTTCTTCTACACCTCTTAGTATGTATTGTAGTACCTACTGCAACTGGTACAGGAACTAGCTGAACACTGTGACCAGCTTTTTTTGCAAACTTTAAAAATAACCCACGTAAAATATATTCACAAATTATGTAGTAACTGAAAAGATCCAGAAATTAAGAGCATAAGTATGTCTTTGACGTCCTATTTAAGAGGCATTTGGCATCAACATCTTAAGTCTTTTTGCCAATCACTGAGTCATGTAACAGACAACAAGGGCGGGAAAAAGCCAGAAAGTGAATACACATGACAATAATGAGATGTATAAGAAAGCCAGATAAAATAAAAACTTTACAACTAACACTGAGAAGATAGGGGAACATTATTTAAAATATCAATTTTATCCCTCTGATACTCTTAACTTTTAACCTATTATCCTAATACACCTGCTAGAAAGAGACATTGCTAAGTAACCATGGATGGGTACAGGGGATTTATAGCAATAATCATATTTACATTATTGGGCACTACAAGTGTAAATCATCACCAAGAAAAAAAAAACAACCACATAAAACTCCCAGCATAGACAATATGTACATACTTTTGCCTGCATTTGTTACACATGATCCACTACTAAAGCCTTGTGTGCAAAGAGGTTGCACAAAATCCCACCCATTAACATTTTTCTACATGAGGGTTCCATTAAATAGGTGGTAGGAAAATATCGAGTGCATAGAACATGACTTCTCAGTTTCCACCTCAACATTTCCTATGTATCTCACATTTGTAAAAATAAGTGATCGGCTTTATGCCCATTACAATTATCGAACACTCATAGGTCCCTGGCCCCCGTTCCACTGGCAGGGAGAGATTATGAAAAAGGGCACGTGAAGAGACACAGGCTGGAGCATACAGACACGACACGCTTCTTCCAAACCATTCTGTCAAGCTCCTGGCAGGAGAACCAGTAGCAAGACCCTCAGCACTCCAAAACTGTCTTCTACAGTAAACGTTAATGGAGCTTAAGAACGGCCTTGATAAAAGGGCACAAAATCCAACTGCTCATTCATCAGCTACATGCTGCCTTGGACATTTTCTCTGCCAGTGTCCCACATTTCATTTAACTCTGTTCTTCACTGCAAGCTCTAACAACCTGTTTCCCAAGGATTCTGCCAAAATCTCCTATAGATGGACAGTACTCACCACCTTGGAAAGTTCTGAAGATGCAGCTTCTATGAGTAGTTTACACATCACCGCCGTAGGTGCATTCATAAATTATCTTTGTTGTGTTTTATACCTTTTACTTGCAGTACTCACCCAACTTGCTCTATTTATAAAGCTTCATACATATGGATAATGCTGCTTTGTATGTGCTAACAATCCTGGCAGGTTTCCCTTCAATAAAACACTCCAGATGTTAGTCTCAGTAATTATGTCTGACATCTCTCAGCTTTGGTAATAAAAAACTGCTGATACAATTCCTTGTTTGTATTTCTATGGATCATCTTCAGACATAAAAACTACAGAGTTAAAACAGCCACATCGACAGGCACAGAATGAAAATCTACTAAAATGAATATACAGCAATCACATGATTAGCATAAACAGGAGAAGTACGGAAATACACGATTCCATGAGGAAACTATCAGTTATACAGTGTATTTCACTCTTCTGCTTAATAAACATGCCCTTTCAAATACTATATATACATATGTATGACTACATGAAAGACAAAATCACCAGTGTTATCAATATCATGTAACACCGTGTAAGATTCAACTTCTTTCTTGCTTCAAAGAATCAAAACTCAGCTTTACACAATAGGCCTGTTGCCAACACGCTATGAAAAGAAAGACGCACAATGGAGTTTCTAAACTGAGAAGTCAAGGTTCAATACTTATTTTACCTATGATAATATCACATCAATTAAACTGAATATTAAAAGTGCTTAGGTAAAAAATGTGGTTAAATAATTTGCATCAAAAAAGCTTGAATTTTGTAGATGTGACCTTAAAGAATGCAGATTCTGGAAGGTATGTTACAAGGTGTGTACAGTTTCTACACTGATAAATAAGCCTGCTCAAGAAGTTGTCATCGGCT
The DNA here is from genome assembly GCF_030867145.1 of Opisthocomus hoazin. Lineage (NCBI taxonomy): Eukaryota > Metazoa > Chordata > Aves > Opisthocomiformes > Opisthocomidae > Opisthocomus > Opisthocomus hoazin. Next base: position 58,939,356 of record NC_134416.1, on the reverse strand, counting down.
CATACTACTCTCTTGGGGTTTTTAAATTATCACGTTAAATGTCAACACTAACAATAAAAGTGATTAAATCAGTACACAACTACTGCTGATGCCTGAAATTTCAAATATTAATAGTGCTGTCAATGTCGTATGGGGCACACAGAAAGAAATTTAAGCAGGAGCTGATTTTATATTAAAAACAAACATTTCTTAATGTAAAGTAAAAGGTCTTAAGCTGTGATGGGTGTCATGCCAATATTTCTGCCAACACTATTTTATTTCAGCTAAATTATCAAATACTCTTGACAAGTTCTTAGCGACAATAACATTCCTATATATTATAAAAACATGTTAGTTGCTAGTTATTATGACTACCTAGCAACATTAAGAAGCAACTTTTAGGACATACGGATCAGCACAAATCAGTTTTCATTTTTTAAATAAGTAAGAATATTGAAAAGTCACTTTATTGACTTCTGAAGGACTGAACTTAAGTCAAAGTCATTTAGATCAGTAGGAACTTCAGCAACTGCTAATTTGAAGTCTTAATTGAAAGTCAGGAAGTCACACATATTTACTGTAATATGCAACACCACCATTTTCATCACATAAAACATAAGCTTCAGCACATCAGAAATGAAAGAACTTCCCCACAGGCTACGTGAAGCATGTGAAATGGGCTATTTCCCAAACAGTATTATGGCTGCTCGTATTGTTATTCCGCAACTTAATACCATAACTGAAAACCATTTATGAAAACACCCAATTGCAATAACGATGGCCCATCACTGAACATTTTATTTATATAAGCATGACCAAATGTTTCGAATGGAAGTATGTGGACACACATACAGCTGCCCATCCCCATGGGAAAAAGCCCAGAAATTCCTACAAAAGCACATCAAGCATACTGGACGTGCTTTTGTAAACTCAAGGTCATCCAAAACGGTTAACAGTTTTGAATTTCACTAAGTATTTTTAGGCATTGAAGTTAGTGAAATGCTGGTCTAATTACAACATTCAGTTAATGATCAAACACACAAACCAGTACTAACTGGCTACCCATGGCAAAATCTCATGACCATAGTTTACTAATGAAGCGATAATTATCTTTTCTAAGAAATAAGTAAGTAAATGTTTCAAAGGGATTCACGTATTACAAAAAAATCTCTTCAATATCTCAGAAGAATGCACTATGGCTTGCCCCATCAACTGAGAGAAGAAAGGTGAAAAGAAGCAGTCAGGGGATCATTATTGGCAATTCTGAACATCTCCGTTTGCTCTTTGCATGAATCCTGTTAACAAGAACCACATAATTTAAGTGAAAGAAGTGAATCAGTGCCAATGCTGCCATTCATAACAAGGTATATGAAATGTCCTGACAACAAGGTGATTTTATTTAACCTAGACTGTGCTAATAACTTGGCAGGTTATTTTCTTCCTGGTAGGACGAAAGGATACAAAAGAAAAGGACTAAGAAAAGCTGGAGAGACTTGGAAGGGAATGGTTTCAGCAAAATATGAACAGTGTATTTTGGAAGGAGATACATTAGGAGAAATATATCAAACGATTCTTAAGATTCAGAAAGTTCAAGGAGTTGGGTGTTACAGACAATGTAGATTTTAAGACACCACTGCTATATCTGACTCTAACCAGAGAATCGTCAAGCTGAGAAATAAAATATAAGCCAAAATTTTAATTGTTCAGGTTCATTAAAATCCCTGTGTTTTCTTCTAGAAAAGTCTGGCTGAAGCCTAGAACCAGTCAGCAGGAAAGAGCTGACACTGGGAATTACAGTCTGCATGAGTACATCTTTACTTAGAGAGGGAGTCAGCTCCTTACAGACAGGACAGAAAGTCCAGCCCAGCACTGGTAAGGACTTTTCTAAGTCTCAGGTGAGTGGTTCAATGACCTAGATCAAAGTTGACATGCTGGTAAATGAAATTAGCAGGCAAACTTTTTCCCTTTGTCCACATTAATCCTCACGACCCTTCTTCACGGTATACCATAGAGAGGGATAAACTGAATCTCTCGGAAGAAACAGTGCAAAGCAACACATTGGAGGCACAGACACAGCTTCGTCCTCCCACAGCCTAGGCCATCAACCTGTACTTTGAAATATTCATACCATGCAAAATTAAAGCATTAAATCTTATATGTTGACTATATGAAAAGGAGAGAAGAGCCAGGCAAAAACAGTAATGACTAATCTTTGTGGGAAACAATGAATTATGTGTTAGGAATATTTGATTACGCAGAGCAGATAAAACCATTTTAAAAAGCTCTACCGTACTATTTTCTGTCTTCTCTGAGAGGAGAACCATCTCCAGCTGAAGAACTACCTTTTGATCTCTCTGTTCTTCAAGTAAAGCCTTCCACATTACTAACACGGTATACAAACATGTGCTTACTTACGACCTAAAGAACACCATTATTTTGACAGGACTGCCTACATAACAATATGCCTATGCTGGACTACTTTGCTTAACTGAGATCTAACGGCTGAAGTAATGAGAGAAAAAACATGAATCCTGCCACATTCTCTGACTGTAAACTGACCAAGTGCTAAGTAAGACACCAATTTCTACAAAGTTCCCATTAAAAAACGTCTGATCCGTGATTCCTTTCAAAATTGCTTAACAGTAGAGCTTAAAATCTCAGTTTAAGAGGACTCTCCAGAGAGAAGCCAATACTCACCCTGTGAAATCCATCAGAAAGAAACAGGTAGCTTATGCCATGCCTGGAAATCTTTACCAAACAAGGTTTTTCACAGGATCAAGACATTATGAATTCAGAAACAGACTAGTTTAGTGTGTTCTCATACAACATTCAACAAACCTATAATTTCAACTGTTCCACAATAAAAATAATCTGAATTTTCTAAAACACGGACCACACCAATCTTCCGTTACTGGGTATAATCATTGTAACTACTTCAGTATGAGTCTCAAGTAAGCTGGTGTTAAAAGTTTATAAAAGAAATACTAATGAATACTTCAGAAGCATCAGTACTGCCTTTTACTTTTTGAACCACGTAGGAAAGTGTGCACAAAACAAAGCCGCAGCTTCCTCCCTGCTGGCCTATGTGGCACTGAACCAGCCGGTTATTATTTAAAAAGGCAGATTCCTATTTGTGGTACTTAACGCCAAGGCTAAGCTAGCTGCATTCAGACAATAATAACTATTTTTATTGCTTGGTTTCTGAGATAAGAGGATTCTGTCATTAAAGCGTTCCCTTCTGCAGTGCTTATTCCTGCTCTAGTACACTGGATGAGACTGGGAAAGCTTGGAATTGATCATTTCCATTTGTTTTAATAAACTGCCCTCCTTAACTCCGGAGCCTCTATTGGCTCTCATTCTCCAAGAGGTTTTGATGATGCTGATTAAATTATGTCATTTTTAGATAATTTCTAAATCTTATTTTAAAATGCAGTAGTAATTAATGATGCATTCACTAGCAAACTGTGGTACACAGATGCCCTGTGTAAACTATGAGGATATAAAAGCCCTGTTTCTATTCTTCAATAGCATACTTTGGACAAAGTTCATGTACTCTCTGTGCAACATTATGCCAAGAATTATTAGGAGACTTGATGAAAGTGTCTTGTCTTTCCGCATGTGAAAATACCTTGACAGCTGCATTGCTTTAATATTGTTATTTGTTTACACCATCATATGGTGCCAGGAGGTTTTGTGTACGTTTTCCAAATAAAATTTTTATCTTATTTTTACCGTGGCAGTGCTGTACCCATGCAAGCTGAATACTGCTACTATGTACTTGTACTATGTTTTAAGAGAAAACTATGGCTTACTGCAAGGAGCCTTGCATTATTTCCCCTCACAATAAGTGTGCAGAACACGATCAAATCCAACCTCACAGGCACAGAGAGGAACGGGTACACATGAGCACCACACCACTAAGACAACTGCACCAACAAGTAAGGACAAAGGTGCACGTCTTCTCTAATGAAGCAGTCTCCCACAGCGCTGACTCACAGCACAAGTGAAAGTCAGATACAAAGATCCAGACACGAAGAACTCAAAAAGTGTCTCAATCTTCCCAAACCCCAGACTAGCAGCCTATGACAGAAGTAAAGAATTGAACGGGGGCAGAGGAAAGGTCTCATAACCTCAGAATCTCCCCCACAAATTTCAGTGTCACTGTACCAGAAACAGGTTGGAAATTACTACTTTTCCCCCCTCCGTCTTCAACTCTTCACACCAGCCTGTGCCCCTGTTCTGAGTTCCGCAGTACAAGGGAGACATGAACATACTGGTGAGAGTCCAGTGATGGGCCACAAAGATGGTGAAGGGCCTAGAGCATCTCTCCTATGAGGAAGGGCTGAAAGCTGGGACTGTTCAGCCTGGACAAGAGCAGACTTGGGGGATCTTCTCAATGTGTACAAATACCTGAAGGGAGCGTGGAAAGAGGACAGAGCCAGGCTCTTCTCAGTGGTGCCCAGTGCCAGGACAAGAGGCAATGGGCCCAACCTGAAACACAGGAGGTTCCCTCCGAACATCAGAAAACAGTTTTGAACTGTGAGGGTCAAGGAGCACTGGCACAGGTTGCCCAGGGAGGCTGTGGAGTCTCTGTCGTTGGAGATACTCAAAAGCTGCCTAGACACAGTCCTGGGCAACTGGCTCTGGGTCTCCCTGTTTGTACAGGGGGGTTGGACCAGATGACCTCCAGAAGTCCCTTCCAACCTCAATTATTCTGGGATTTTGTGAATTATGTAGAGGGAGAACACAGGCCAACAACAGTGTTCAACCCAGCATTTGCCTGTAACACTCAAATGACGATAATACTTACTTTAAAATGTCCATTACAGACCTGACCAATTCTTTCACATCTTGACTGCTAAGAGATGCATACAGTATTTTATATTACCCAAATCAGATGAAATTAAATGATAATAGGAAGAAATTCATCTTTTCAAGACAGCTGTGAATCCCTGTGTGACTTACCATCTTTAACTTCTGGCATATTTTAAGGCATCACACCAAATTTTAGAAACTCTCCAAGGTTCATACACAACTAAAGCACCTGATGAAACAGGACTGAAAACAATTGATCAGTACCCATACTTTACAGACTACTTACTGTATGTTTCTGTGGGAAACATTTTCCCATTAAATAGTGTTCCTTTTTATTTTAATATCTCATAATATGAAATAGAAACTTTAAGTCTGACCATTGTAATTGATTTTATATTACACATCATTACCATTTATATTCTAAAGTCCAATAGCTAGCCAGTATCATCCAAAACATAACCTAGGTTACTTCCTGCATATTCACAGGATTATTAGTTTAAGAATCTGTTTACTAGAAAATATGTTTTTTCTGCAGAGACAGAAAACACACTTTCTTTTGCACAAGTTATTCATCATAAAGCAAATACTGCAACCTGTTTTGCAAGCTGTTACTCTCCTACTTGAATTCTATTGTATCTTTCAGCTTTCTGCAGCTGTCATTAACTTCGGCCGCTTCTTTATCTTCAATCTGAAGTTAATTCTCTGGCCAGCATGTTGCTTGTCGTTTTGAGGGATTAAATATAAGGGTTTATGAAGAAAAGGAGCTTTTCATACAATGCTATTACAGCATGATAGCTTTCATAGAAATTGTTGACTCTTGAAAAATGCATGTTAAACACACGTTGTTCATTTAAAAAGAAGTATTATCATATTGCAAAATAATAAAATGATTATTTTAAAGCATTCGCTAAACATATATGGAATCCTATTACTAGAAGCAGACAGTAACATACCCATATTCTCAGCACAGCACACAGACATTGGAAATGCTGTTTGTTGTTTATATACATCATACAATTATTCTTCTAAGACATATTCAAAATACCACCTAAATTTTCACTTCTAAAGGAAATACTCTTAAGAAAATGGTAAAGCTAGAGAAGCATTCTAGTGTTGCAGAGTTACAAATCTGTGTTCCTTTTGTACCAGCCTTTCATTGTATCTCACTTTAGCTGCTGATGAAGCAAGGCATTCATCTACAGACCAATTTGGAAATTTAGGACAGTAATTAAAAGGTTTATGCTAACCATAATGTAGTGTGTCTGGGCTAATGTCTAAGATCTGTCTAACCAATGGATGCAATAACAGAGAAGTGGTGTGTTCATGAACCACATTTCCTTTCACACATGCTTCAAAACAGAAACTCACAGCTAATTCTTTTGTGATAAAAATACATACATACTTTGATTTAAAAAATAAGCAACTTCAGCTGACACTGCTTACCTGTCTGAGCACCAGTAGAGTATCTCAGGCTTTTCAATAACAAACAACCAGGAAAATCTCAGAAATTTAAAGTACATGTGAGACGCTAGCCAGACTTGACCTGGACCAGGTCATCAGTTGGAAATAATGGCAGTATCACACTCATTTCCCTTCCAAACATGTTTTCTATTCCATGAAGTGGAGAATAGTGTAGGAAGCTGCAACTGACAACTTTGCTAACAATCTCGCTACTGAAAAGTCTCCACAGTTGAGGGAATTTTCCATAGTATTAAAGCAAGAGCCTAAACAATATATATCGCTATCTAACACTATGCATTTAAAGCCCCAAGTTCTGCATCACAAAAAAATAAAGCAAGCCAACAAAGGAACACTTCAGTCCGTGCGCCAGCAAGCCTGTCTCTGTGGAAAGAACATGTTGCAATGGGGTTTTGTTTCACTAAAAATCACATTGTATGCAAAAAAGAATGTACCTATCTCAGTATCTTGTACAAGCAATAACCAGATGTGTTCTCTTGCCTCACGTGCTCTGAAATGCTAAAATACAGACTTTTTCTAACTTCAGGTAATTTGCACTGGATTACAGCAGAGTGACAAGTAAAGAAAAAAAATTATTAATATTACGTCTGTTACGGATGGAATAAGCATGGATAAACATAATCTTTTCATTGTTCTATGGAACCACGATTCTCAAGCAAGTGTACAAATCCGCATGATATCTTTGAGTGCTGGATTTAAATTTGGGTCTCAGAGAGAGGTGAAAGATCTGCAAAATCTTAAGTATACAAAGAATCCTTAGCTGACTAAATACATAAGCTAGCTTCTGCAACTGATTTGCGGGGATAAAGCACATCTTTATTTCAGCACAATCAACATAACTTCTCGCTTGTTCCTGATTTTCCAGAAGTACAGCGAATAAACACACAAGTGAGTGCGACTGGGGACTCGGCAACCTGCATCTCAGGATGGCACACTGCAATACGCTTCCTGCACGCCCTCCGGGAAAACCAGAGATCAACTTTTTTCTGGGGTAGCTCTGCTGGCAAAACCCCTGATATCTACTTACATATCCATTCAGCAAGGAAAATCAACTGTTAGCAAAAGCATTTTGATTCCAGTGTAACAGCACATACAGAATCACAGAATCACAGAATGTTTGGGGTTGGAAGGAACCTCTGTGGGTCATCTAGTCCAACTCCCCTGCCAAAGCAGGGTCACCTAGAGCAGGCTGCACAGGACCTTGTCCAGGTGGGTCTTGAATATCTCCAGAGAAGGAGACTCCACAACCTCCCTGGGCAGCCTGTTCCAGTGCTCCGTCACCCTCAGAGGGAAGAAGTTCTTCCTCATGTTCAGACGGAACTTCCTGTGCTTCAGTTTGTGCCCATTGCCCCTTGTCCTGTCGCTGGGCACTACTGAAAAAAGAGTCTGGCCCCATCCTCCTGACACCCACCCTTGAGATACACTGGACTTCAGCATTTAAGCACTGCAGAATAAGGAGCTTACAAAGAGTTATTCATAGTACGAAATACACAAATACCCATATCTCACTTTTCTAAATGACACTGTTACCCTTGAAAACTTCTTGAGCGTAGCCGTTCAGACCTCGGCTTCAGATTTAAAAAACTAATAGTACAAGCACTTCTCCTGAAAGAGCTCTAGAGGACTGATACATTAAAGCTTATGAAAGATACCAGATAATCAGACAGCACGAATAGTAGATGGCTTTACAGCCAGACAACTGAAGTATCAGTACTTTCCCGTTAAGTGCAAAACCTCCCTCTCCTTTCCCTAACTGTCTGCCACTGATGATGACAGTAACTTTCCAAACGGCTCTTCAGCTCACCTTCCATTTTTAAATGTGCTGAATATACAAGCACAAAACTGCTGTTATGCCCATCCCCAAGAGATTTTGTTTGGCAGAGTACTCTTCACCTACTTAGCATGCATAAGCCAAAAGGGAAGACAGTAAGTAGTCCATCATTCCTACATTCCTTGTTCTCCCTAAATACTCGAGGCAATTAATTCTGAATGTTTCTTTAAAATTTTTTACATAAAATGCACCTTTCTCCCTGCTAACTGGTTATATATATTAGACCAGTCTTTGTATCATGTATTCAAGAGATGATGCGGCTCACAATTAATCTAGCTGCCACTCTGGAAAGTTAATCAAGACTGGCACTAATAACCAAGGCATAGAACCAAATAAGCACCATATTGCCACATAACCTGCAAAGGTTATCAAAGTAATATATCCCAGCAATACTCACCAATTATTAGCCACTGGAAACTGGGGAAAAGCCTTCCCTTCCACCTCGAAATGTAATAACGAGCATGACCCCTGAATACGTGGACAACCCCCTCCACCACCCAGGAGAGAGGGTTTTTATACTGCAGCATCTGCTCTTCAACAGGCAGCCTGCTGAAACCTGAAGGGAGGCCTTCAACTAATGGAACTCTGTGAGAGAGAAAATACATGGCGTCTCGTTTTAAAATGAAATAAAGACCTCACATACATTGTTATTTATTGTGGTTGGGTGGGGGGTGTTGACTGAAAAGGCCAAATCAGATACCAAAGTGAAAACTAACAACATGTACTCAGTCGCTGCCATTAATCAAGCAGCATTCAGACAGCACCAACCTCTTTGAACAATACACTGTCTTAACACTGGCTCAGCCTGCACGTGAAATCCAAAACTGATTTACTTAATTATGATTTTAAACCTCGTATGAAGCAATTGAAACTTACAGTACAGGTAGAAAAATGGACAGTAAACAAACTCTTTACAGAAAACACCAGCACAGGAGTCTACAGGATACTCTATAGAGTGTTACACAAATAGCAGATGAATTATTATCTAAGGAAGCTTGCCTTGCAAGCATATCCAAAGAAACTATGAGCATCTGCTTCTCACACTGAAGAGCTGAAAAACCAGAAAAATTTAAGTTGACTACTTAGCTGAATACTACAAAGTTGAACACAAAATTTTGTCTTCATAATGCTGACTACCTACTGACAAACACACCACCTTTCAAAAATTTCTGTCATCATTCTTCTTGGCTGACTACTACCTTCATCTGCACAACTGAAATAAGTCATGATAGTTAACAGTACTACAGAAACCTGTAAAAGCCCCTCAATGGCCTGAAATAGTAACTTCAAAATACTTTCATAGTCCCAGATTCTAAAAAAATCTAAATGCAGTCTGAAGAACTTCAAACTTGAAGCGCCTTGCCCAGTAAGTTTTTGGACACCATCAAATCCATATTGTAGTCTTCAAATCATAAACAATGCTTGTCCTTAGGAATCATCTACTTGGACAGGAATATTTTCTTTTCTTCTCTCTCCCCCTCAAACCACATCACAAACCATTTGTGGCTGAAGCTAAGCCTGATATTCAGCTCTCAAAGGTGGTTTAGACAGAATTAAAAAACAACAGCCAAAAAAAAAGCCAACATCAAGGAATACAACATAGCAAGTTGGAGATTTTTTTAAAAAGGGAGAAAAGAATTTAATCCATTTCAGAACTTCCAGCCGAATCATATGAATATAGAACCCCAGAGGAAGGATCCTGCTCTCTGCAGAGGGTATCCAGTGGCTGGAAGCCTTTCCGTAAGTACCAATTGGAACTCAGCTGAGAGAATAAGATGAATGTGGATAGTTAGGGCCTGGCGGTCAGAAGATGTCGCGCTGTACGGAAAGGTAGGCCCCCCCCCTCCTCTCCTGATAACCAGTAGCGTTTAGCCCATAGGTGTAAGCAGATGGAAGTGACGCTGTAAACCTAAGCTATATAATACTGTGCTACCCATCAATAAACGCCATTTGCTGTCCACCACATTGGTGTCTGCGAGCTGATGGCCCGAGCGGCCTGGGGTTGGTCGCCGTGCCGTTCCTGAACCAGGTCGCCACGCCAACAAAGGCAACAAGTGGTGCCGAAACCCGGGAAAGACTCGCCTGGAGTCGGGTGAACGGCGGCCGGAGCGGCGGGACCAGCCCGGCGGGGAGGACGCTCCCGGACTAACAAGGAGGATGGAAGCCCTTGTGAAGGTCGTATCGCAATTACATAAGCAGTGGGGAATTGATTGTAAGCCCAAAGATTTTACGCTCGCAGTTGCGAGGCTTTTGCAAATTGGGGTCACTGACCAGCCGGTGGATATTCTCCACCCTGAGGTGTGGGATAAGTGCACTAAAGCGTTAGCCGAGGAAACGATGTCCTCGGGTTGTGGGAAAAAGCTTAAGTCGTGGGGGAAAGTCGTGCAGGCCCTGCAAAAAGCTATACAAGAGCAGGAGACCTGGAAGGCGGCAAAGAACTGTTTGTTAGCTACCCCAAAATTGGGAATCGGGGCAGCTACACAGACTTCGCACCCCCCAGACGATAACGGTTCTGCTGAGCCTAAAAATCAGCAAGAGGGCGACACGTCCCCTCAACTCCCGGACCCCGATCCGCTTATGGAGGGAGAGAAACAAGCTAAATCCTTCTGGGGCGGGTTAGCCGAGGAGGCTAGGGGCGCCGCGAAAGAAACAGAGTCTGATAAAGTCTGGGCCACACCACCGCCCTATGCGCCCCAAGATGGCACCGAGCACAAAGGGGAAAGGCGGGACAAAAATTCCTTTGGTGATAACAGGGAGGAAGCGCTAAAGTTATCAAGCGCACACAAAGGGGAGGCAGAGGAGAACAGGGGGGAGAGGAGCGGTAGGAGCGACCTAGAAGGGGAAAGGGGGGCCAGCGGGGGGCAGAGAGCCAACCGGCGCGTGCATTTCAAAAGGTGCGCCTGTGAGGTGGGCACCCCGCCGAGCGGAGGGCGGGGCGGGCCCGGGCGGGGGGAGGAGCGGCCCGCCCATAGGGGAGGGGGCCGGAGCTCGGCAAAAAGGTACTGGAGACCGGAAGTAACCAGTCATTTGAGTTCCGACTCCGAATCAGACACTAGCGGGGATGAGTGGCTCGTAACTAATTTAAGTTTAGAAGAGAAGAAAACAAAGATAAATAAAGTCAAGAGCCAAAATATCCCCATCCAAATTAAAGAGAAACCGCGAGGGGGAGAAATCCCTCTCACGGACTGGAGGAAAATAAAGATTACGTGCGCCGACTGGACCCCATCGGCCGCACTAGCGTTCCCGGTCCGGGTGACGGAAGGGGGACAGAGGGTCCACACACCGATAAACCCTAAGGATATACAAGCGATTGTTAAGGCAATCGCAGATAAAGGCCTTAATTCTGCCATTGACTCCGCCCTCATAGATGGTGTCTTCGGGGGAGACGATATGCTCCCGTTCGATATAAAACAAACTTGTAGATTGATCTTTGACGGGGCAGGGATGATCGTTTTTAAACAAGAATGGGAGGACAACTGTGCGAGGCAACTGGCCCAAGTAACTGGGGCAGACCATCCACTGCATGGCTCCAGCCTGCAGCGGTTAATGGGCACAGATCCCACAATGATTACTCCCCAGTCACAAGCCCAGGGCCTACGGGCCCATGAAGTCATTACAACTACTCGTGCGGCCAGAGAAGCTATTCGCATAGCCTCTAGAGTCATTGCCAAACCATCGCCATGGTCCACAATTAAGCAAAGTGAAAGTGAGAGTTTCACAACATTTGTGGATCGTCTCCCAAGCAGCGGTCGATTCATCAGCCTTGCCTGTGGAGGCAAAAGGCCCGTCGTAGCAGAATGTTTACGTCAGCAGTGTAATTCGACAACCAAAGAAATCCTGCGATCACTATCAGCGGGGTCGAGTATCGCAGACATGATTAAGCATGTCGCGAAGGAAGAGCATCTAACCCCGATCCAGGTGGCTGTTCGCACCATACTAGCCAGAATAAAACTAATGAAAACTGTGAGTTTTTGTTCACAGGACCGGATCATCGGACCCCCATCGGTTATGGGGGTCCATAACCCGCACACCCTGACGACGAAAGAAGATGACAAGTCAGCAAACGTTCTGTCCAAGCCTGGAAGTTCCTCACTATCAGAAGTTGTGTTACAAAATAGGAGGGGAATGGATATTCTTTTCTTGCGACAGGGAGGCCTCTGCGCTGCATTAGGGGAAGAGTGCTGTTTTTATGCTGATCACACCGGAGTAGTCAGAGATACCATGGCCAAACTTAGAGAAGGTCTAGAAAAAAGAAAAAGAGACAAAGAAGCCCAACAAGGATGGTTTGAGTCGTGGTTTAACCATTTGCCATGGTTAGCCACCCTGATATCCACCTTGATAGGGCCGATCGCGATGATCGTAATGACACTAATTTTTGGACCCTGTATACTGAACAAGATCGTGTCATTCGTCAAGAGTCGGCTAGAGAAAGTTAACATCATGTTCGTAGAACACCAACAACTGCTTTAAAAATGTACCTACCCAGTGTTATCCTCAAATGTCCCTAAAAGTTACCTCAACTTCTACCCGTTTACTGTGCCTTATGTTTTCTATTCAAGTTTATAGCATATACTTTTTAACACTACTGTACAATATAGAATAAGAATAACAATAGAATTTTTAAGATTATATTTTAGCTAATTTACAAATGCATTTGTCTAAGGTACCTTATCTTGTAATCGTAAGATTTTAATATTTACATTTTTTAAATTGTAGTTAAGGTTAAGTAAGGTTAAGTCTGGCCAGATATTAAGTTTAAGTCTTAAGGTTAAGTATTAACACTTTTATATTTTATATTAACCTATTTAGTTAAGCATAAGGAGGGGGGAAATGTGGATAGTTAGGGCCTGGCGGTCGGAAGATGTCGTGCTGTACGGAAAGGTAGGCCCCCCCCCTCCTCTCCTGATAACCAGTAGCGTTTAGCCCATAGGTGTAAGCAGACGGAAGTGACGCTGTAAACCTAAGCTATATAATACTGTGCTACCCATCAATAAACGCCATTTGCTGTCCACCACATTGGTGTCTGCGAGCTGATGGCCCGAGCGGCCTGGGGTTGGTCGCCGTGCTGTTCCTGAACCAGGTCGCCACGCCAACAAAGGCAACAGATGAATCAACTTTAAAGCACAGTTTTACATTCCCAAAATTAAAAGTCTACTAAAATATTACATAGATGAGAGTAATCTTGCGAGCACGTGAGTTTCAATTAAAATCTTGGTGGAAAAATGAAACAACAGTAAAATGTACACGCTGCACAGCAGGTCACCTAAGCCTGCTCTTAATGCTGATAAGAAACATGCAAGAGAAATGCATTTCATACGAAAGAAGACCTGAGGTACCTGTAACTTGAGGACAATGAACCGGTTTACACAGCACAGAAGCAATGAAGACTGGGAACTGACTAAATCACACACCTTCTCAGAGCCAACACAAAGGGTTTGATTCAATATCTATCTATAATAGTAACCGTGGGCTGAAGGAAGCAGGTGAAAATATGGTGGCAATTACACTAATGCTCACTACTGAGAACATACTAACACTAAACAGCCCACTGTCACACTTCCAGGGGGTACATTAGTAGTTCCCAGGCTTGTGCTGGGCACTCATGCCAAAACGACTGATGCAGCCCAGAGCATGCTCACTGCTCTGAGACAATAGTGAAACTGAAGCTTGCATAGCATGCTGCGGTTGCTTAACAAGCAGAGCTTCACACCATAAAATTCAGAATGTCAGGCAGTCATTACATTTTCAGCTGAAATTCAGATTATTAGTATTTTATAAAAACCCTCAAACGGTCCAGTTACCTTACATATCACCTGCCCTCCTCATACCAGATTCCTCTGAGGTAACAGATGCATTGTAGCAAGGATTCTTCTCTCCTCAGAGAACAGAGCATTCATATGGCAAGGTTTACTGTAAAAGGCTGTTAATATTGGTACTTTTTCCTCCACATCCATTCCTCATTAGAGCTTTCTTCTCAAAGCCTTACAGATTCTACGTATGATCTGATTCCTTCTCCTCGATCTCACCTTAGATTTACTCTGTGGGCTGAAATCCTTGAATTTACTGTATTTGCTGAAGACATTCTTTAAGTAAAACTACAGAAAAAATTCTTTCTTATATATTTCTTGTATGTTCATTCTTTTATTCACAGTATAAAAGACTAGAGCATTGAGTAAATAACTGGAGAAAAATATATAAGAACATATTTGCAGTCAAAATCATTTGGCTCCAGAACAAACTCACCTGGTTTCTACCTGAAACTAAATTTTCAGTTAGTTCTGTTTTAACAGAAGAAAACCAGGATTTTTTTAGATAAAGGAAAAGTGGGTCAATCTGAGTCTCAATTGTTCATGAAACAGAGGATGGCTCAGTGCTGTGTGTCAGGATCATAACTGGTTTCAAGTTTGTCAACTGCAGCTTCTCTGGCAAGGGCTGGTAACAATTCAACTCTTATTCTTTCACCCCAGTGGTGAGAAACGAAGAAAATTCTTGAAAGAACATTTAACTGACCTCTTACTACTAACTCAGACCACTTTGAAGTGATAAACGACCAGTTCTATGGGGCTCCACTTAGAAAAACTTTAAATAGCACAGCTGACCACTAACACTAAAAGGTTCTGCAGTTTTGACCTACGCTTTTCCTGCACAGATGCAGGGAAAGGGAGGGGAAAGGATTCTGTGTTAAGTGCAGGGAAGAGTTGCTGATTGAAATTTTAAATGATACTTCCACTTAAGATATTAGAGAATACACTTTTTTACATTATTGAGAGCAATAAATACACTTAATGCATCTTTAACCTTGACTACTGAAGTTTTTCACAAACCACCTGAGACACAAGTATGGTAATACACAGGCTATAATTTTTTTCCTGCTATATAAGTGCTCAAAGGTTTTCAATGTAATTAAAGTTGTTGTTAATTTATCATCAGTTCCAATTGACTTCACTCTAGAAGTCTGCAGTATTGATTTTTTTAAGGGCAAGTTGGGGGGAGGGTGTGAGTTTTTTGTTGTTTTGTTTATGGGTTTTTTTTTTAAACAACAATTTACGCTTAGCATTATCATCAACAGTAGATGCGTAACTAAGAACTTTTGCTTGCATCCTTGTAAGGACCCACTCCTCCTATCTGCGTAAAATGACTGTCTCCTGCTGACATCAGAGTCCGCTGAAATTATATGTGTTTTCAGAAAGTCAAAAAGTATCTTTAAGAATATTTATTTGACAAATCACAGTTATGTAGCAGTATGGAATGTCGGCTACAATACTATACAAACTCTGAATTTCCTGTTGTGGTCTTGAAAACGATGGACAAGTTATCCCAAAGAAAATAATTTCATAAGGTTGACGTATTTATTACGGATCTTCCAAAGTAATCTCTTATCATTCCTATTCCTATAACAGTATATAGTTATCCACCTATGCATACACAAAATCAGGCTACGGATATATAAAACACAATCAGATTTAAGCATGATGCATATTAAAGAGAGTTTTTGATATTTGAACACATTTATTTCACAGATACACACTATGTGATCCTTCAGAAGACACTGGAGCTTTTTTTGCCAAATGAATAGTAACATGCACCTGTCCACTGAAAAAAAAAAAATCTACAAGTGCTTTCACTCAAAAAAAAATTATTCTTACATACAAAAGAAAAGTAATCAGGAAATTATGGTGATAAGTTACTCTAACAATGTTCTGCTGGACTCCAAGTGTCGAAGTGAATAATTGATTGACTGTGACATCGCAATAGCTAGGACTATATAGCAGAAGAGAGAGAAAGATCCCTAAGGACCAAAGTGCACATCTTTGTAATGGGAGCAGCTGTAATAAATCTAAGCTGACAAGTATTCAGAGACTGAAGCAACGTTCCATCAAATATTTTTAAAGTCAGTTCCACACAAGTCAACCGAGCTTTGCCTGGAGATTTATCAGACATTTAGCTGGTGCACATGTGATCACTTGTTAGGGGAAAGCAAAAGAAGTGGACAAATGAGAGATACTAGACCAAGGCACAATAAGATTTTAATGCCTAAGGATGAACTTTCACATTTCGTTAAAGCTTGGAACTATTTAAAAATCTGTTCTCGTACCCTGCATTTTTAAAATATATTCTGTTTTCCCCTAAAGGTTTTCATTTAAGAAAAAGAATTGAGAAACTATTTTCTTTATTTTCCTAAACTTATGTGTCCCATTCAAAGTTCTTTTAAAAAAATAAATTAAAAAACTTAGTTAAGATGCACAATTAAGTTGCTGTTTATTTCCTAACAGAGCTGCACATTCTTAACTTCTGAAGTTTTACAGAGAAGTTCCTAAAACGCTGCTGAGAAACCCGACCAGTTCAGACAGAAGTAAGACATTTGATTAAATGGACTTCAGAAAAGAGTACTAGAAAAATAGGGTATAACTCATTCAAGAAAAATCAGTTTTATAGAATCACAGAACGCTTTGGGTTGGAAGGGACCTTTAAAGGTCATCTAGTTCCAACCCCCCTGCAATGAGCAGGGACATCTACCACAAGATAAGCTAGCTCAGAGCCCCGTCCAATCCGGCCTTGAATGTTTCCAGGGACGTGGCACCTACCACCTCTCTGGGGAACCCATTCCAGTGTTTCACCATCCCTCATTGTAAAAAATTTCTTCCTTATATCTAGCCTAAATCTACCCTCCCTCTGTTTAAAGCCATTACCACTTGTCCTATTGCAACAGGCCCTGCCAAAAAGTTTGTCCCCATCTTTCTTACAAGCCCATTTTAGATACTGAAAGGCTGCCATAAGGTCTCCCTGCAGCCTTCTCTTCTCCAGGCTGAACAGCCCCAACTCTCTCAGCCTTTTCTCATAGCAGAGGTGCTCCAGCCCTCTGCTCATTTTTGTGGCCCTCCTCTGGACCCACTCCAACAGCTCTATGTCTTTCCTGTGCTGGGGGCTCCAGAGCTGCATGCAGGACTCCAGGTGAGGTCTCACCAGAGCAGAACAGAGGGGCAGAATCCCTTCCCTCCACCTGCTGGCCACACTGCTTTTGATGCAGCCCAGGACCTGGTTAGCCTTCTGGGCTGCGAGCGCACACTGGTGGCTCATGTCCAGTTTTTCATCCACCAGTACCCCCAAGTCCTTCTTGGCAGGGCTGCTATCAAGCCTTCCATCCCCTAGTCTGTATTGATATTGAGGGTTGCCCTGACCCTGATACAGGACCTTGCACTTGGCCTTGTTGAACCTCATGAGATTCACATGAAACCGCTTCTCAAGTTTGTCCAGGTCCCTCTGGATGGCAACCTGTCCTTCTGGTGTGTCAACTGCACCACTCAGCTTGATGTCATCTGCAGATTTGCTGAGGGTGCACTTGAACTCACTATGTCATGGATGAAGACATTAAACAGAATTAGTCCCAATATGGACCCCTGAGGCTCACCACTTGTCACTGATGCCAGTCTGGGCACTGAGCTGTTGACCACTACCCTCTGGGTGCGACCTTCCAACCAATTCCTCATCCACCGAACAGTCCACCCATCAAATCCATATATCTCCAATTTAGAGAGAAGGATGTTGTGGGGGACTATGTCAAAGGCCTTACAGAAGTCCAGACAGATGACATCCATAGCTCTTCCCTTGTCCACTGATGTAGTCACTCCATCATAGAAGTTTTACTTCTAGCATAGCTTACTAATACCCTTCACAGTTCTGCTTAAGTAAAAGAATAGAAAGTCATGGAGACCCTGTTCAAGAGTTGCCATCCTCAACAGCAGATCAAGCCTGTTTAACACCGTGAATTCTTCAAAATACTTATCAAAACGGGCAACGTGACAAATCCCGATGTCAGCAAAACCCCTAACATTTGGGAACAAAAATAGATACATCAAATACCTGACTATATGCCAGGACGATTCTGTGTCTTGCTTCCAACTACACTCACACTAGAAATGTGAACTGAACAGCTTTCAAATGCTGTAACTCACAGTTCAAACACAGACACCGTTAACAAAACTCTGCTAAGATCAAGTATTCCCCAAAATTTAGAAATATGTAAAGTGATAAAGCAGTGAGTGGCAGGAGGAGATGGGGCAGGGAGTGGAGTGATAAGAGAAGAAGAAAAAAATCAGCTAAACGTTGTGCAATAAGAGGAGAGGGCAGAATTGTATACCACTTCACAAACACCATTCAGGGGTAGTGGAGCTGAGCAGAGTATTAGATATTCTCTGACACGAGCCCTGGACCCATGCTCCTTCTGTATGTATCTCTGGTCGTACCACACAGTGCAAGCATGACCCAGTTCATTGTGTTAATGGTAATTTTGGGGTTTGGTTTCACATAAGTGAAATGTAAAGATGCAGTGGAAACCGGTCAGGGGTATTCCAGACTGGCACAGACTGTCTGCTCCCCACAGCTTCACATTTGCAGAATTTAGTGGATCTGAGTCAACTGATTTAGGGATCCAGGAGTTCGAAGATATTTCTACAGAAAGTCTCTGAATCTCACTGTCAGCAGCAAATGCTATTTATTTACATTCACATTTTCATATCCAAGTTAAATGACAGCCATCTACTGACAATTAGGTTTACAGAGTGAACAGAGATGGATAAACTGTCACACAAACTGACATCCACAGTTCTATTCATCTGATGACGGAAGCTGGCACCAGCTTGTCTACATGAATGAGAGAAGACAGTACAAGGTGGAGATGTATTGTAAGGGGCTGTTGAGGTCCCTAAACGCAAACACAAGCAATTTATAATTGATGAGGTAAAGATGTAAGAGCCAGATGGATTTCTATCATACAGTCTTTTTTGATGCTCATTTATGTCCTCTTCCATCAAAGCATATGAGAGTTGCTGGTTTCAGTGCTGCAGTGCTCCCCTACCTAACACTGTGGCAGAAATGCACCATTACATCTGGCAGCTCTCCTACTGCAACTGCCCTGGAGAGGCAAGCACAGCCTCTTCCCGAGAAAGGAGATACAAACCTCCCTCTGGCAAACTGAGATTGTCTCAGTCAACACAGAAGCAAGGGTTACAGCAAGGTGACCTGTTCCATTTTGAAACATCATCTGGTTCTTTTCCTTTTGAAGCTTGTGATTAACATTAAAATTACAGAAATGAATAGTTTCATAATTTTGAAATTCACATGTAAGCATTTTTATAGACCAACACGTATCAAACTGTTCAGCAAAATCTACTTATAAGACTTAAGGACAAAACCACATTTTCCCAAGACTGTTATATATACTTATTAAGTTGGTATTTTTGTTACTGAGACTCCCCAGCATTATTGAATTATTTACTAGTCTGTGTAGATACTAATATATAAAGAACGATTTTTTTTTTCTTCAAAAGTTACTAATACAGAATTACATGATAATGACATTTTAATTCAAGCGATGGAGAGGTCAAGGAAAGACCAAGAAAAAGAAAAGAGTATCCATTTATTTCTTCTTTATCAGAGTCCAACAATGACAGTGTTGACAGCACTGATGGTGACACCGTGCACCTGCAGCACCATATCTGAAGATGATTCTCAATGGCTTGAGCTGCAAAAATACCAGTGTAACCACTCGGTTTTTCAGCTCTCTGAAATTCATTATTTTTTTTTAAGTTAGTCATTTACACATCCTCTATAATAGACAGCTATTCTATAAAGTAATTCATCCCATGCCAAGAAAGGTAGCCAAGAAAAGCAAGATGAAAGCGAGACCTGCAAGATGTCTCTTGTAACTAACAACTGGAGAAGCCCATACAACTAGGTTACGCAAGACGTCTGACTTGAACACACAAAGTCAGAAGAAATAAACCAGTCCCCCGTTCACTAAACTGAGTTGTGGGGCTTGATTTCATAGCTGCAACACTGAAGAACTTACATTTCATGATCTGGTTTATCTATAAATGGAAGACAATGCTTCAAAAGAAGCAAAAAAGCAGACTGAAATAGATTTAAAAATTAGTTCTAGCTTTTCATCATATTTGAAAAAAATATAATGACAACTGAAGGCTTTTGTCATTTCCAGAGATGCTATAAAATCACAGAGTGGCCAAATTTAATTAGAAAAATATATATGTATCGTCTTCCAACTTTTCTGTAGTGCTTTTTGCAACAGCTGAGAGGCAACACGGACATTGCCTATATTGGCTATTGCAGAGCTCTAATAAATTTTGCACTTGTTTTGGAGAGGCTGGAGGATTGAGTCCTTACCTTTAACACCAAACATGATTAATTTCATTCAATGGCACTACTCATATTAGTAAAAACATTTGTATATATGGCTGTTTCCAGAATGAGACCTAAAGCAATTTTGTGCTCCTTGACATTCCATTTCATGCAGAGGCCTTTTATTTTCAATATCACACTCACATTTTATACATGGCAACTTGGAGAGCCTCACTTTCATCAACCTTGGCGCCTTTTTGAAATCCTCTGATGCATTACAGCTTGTGGCAGAGTATGGCAAGTCTGTACTCTGCACTTGAGATAAAGGAGGAAGTTGTTGAAAACGCAACATAGGAGAGTGACATAAAATACGTAATTTGGTGAAGAAATTTTAACGCATATAATTCATGCATCTCTCATGGGTTTTAGGTCACAAAGAAAATGCATGCAAAGTATATGTACATTGTGTGAGCTGGACTCAGACAATGTAGGATTAAAAACTGAATGAAAATAAGTGAAAAAATTATCTGAATAAGCAAACATTAATAGGAAATCATTTTCTTCATTTTCACTTTTCTGAATAATTATACCTGTGGGCTATATGAATAATTTATGAGATGGCATGCAGTTTACATGTAGCCCTGAAAGTGTATGCATTTATAATATGATCATTCCAAATAATTCTGGGGTAAAACATGCCTAGTAAGTGACTTCTACACAAACAGTCTTTCAGCCTTAGGATACTTTAAGCTTCCAGTAACAGAGCAAGGCATTCCTTTTAAAAAAAAAAAAAAAAAAGAAAAAAAGAAAAAAAGGAAAAAAGTATTTTTAGTTTATTTAAATCTCTCTCCTGAAAGCAGCATTCAATAATTCATTAAAATTTTGTAACTCCAAAGTTCCTTTAAGCTTTGTGAAATACTGACTAACTACTTTATATATTGATCTTTACAGTGATTAAATTTTTAAGGCACTTGAGACTAAATTCTGGTAAAGGCAATATCCTCTTTTTCCCAGCAGCATACAAATTATGTTGCGCAGTCCAAACCCAAACCATTTGGAGTACTCTCCACTAGTTTTAAAAGTACAACATTGTTCAAAAACAAAAACCTGACTCATAACTCCAATGTTCTATTTTCTGATCAAGTGGAATATATGGGGACCATTTAAAACAATGACATACCCCTTCTCTATTGAAAGTCCTGTTTGCCAAGAAATAGTTTATTGTACACATACTTAAAAAAAAAAAAAAAAAAAGGCAAAAACCCTTTCTTCTTTTCTTTTTTTGGTCTACAGTGAATTTTAGTCTTGACCAAAGATGAAAAAGCCACTTTCAAGAGTACAATAGGACTTCACATTCATTTCTCTCAAGATCATTGTGCAGATTTGTAAACAGGCAGCACTTTGTCTTTCAGCGTAAGTAAACTATACTTAATGACTAGCGGAGTACTGTATAAAGAGATAAACTAGAACAAAAGACTTTCTGGAAAATACAATTCAGTCTTTATGCATAAATTCTGCATTCACAATACTGGTGCCTTTTAATAAATTTTGGCTTTTAAAGTAAAATTTTTTTAGCTTGGTTTGATTCTAACACATTTACTGTCTTTACAGTACATGCTACTCTTTCCTCTTCAAGATGCAATGCAAATAACCACCAACAGAAACTGTATTTTCAAAGGCTGTAAGTTTATTTATGAATTCTTTTCTGCTTAAACTCTGTATGTCAAAAATATGTCTGTTGTGTTCCTGTACACTTTCAAGTTCACAGACTGGGGTTTGTCATTTCATCCATATTTCCCTTGTACATCTGAACCTACTTTCACAGTACACTACAATGTTCCTATTCAAAAAAAAAAAAAGGATGGAAACACGTTCCTGACAACCATCCAAAGCACTGACATAGCTCCATCTTCCACCCGCTACATTTTGCTAATTATATCTCAATGGCTCAGCTCTCTTAAGACAGAGAAGGAAGCAAATGACACTATCAGTATGCTAGGGGAAAGAGTAAGACAAGTAAGCAAGGGAACCCCAGGAAGGAGGAGAATCAAGAGCTGCTAAATTCTGTAGCAACTACCAAAATCCAGCTCGCTATACGTAAACATTACATGTGCTTCACACCTGCACTGAAGCCATTCTATATCAAGAACTACCACATGTATTCTTTCTGTGCAGAAAAAGGGTGGTTTTCATCACAAAATTTGATGTCAGAGTAAAAGGTGTAAGAAGAAAGGAAAAAATTGCCTGGTCAAAACAGCAAAAAAATGACGCAAAGTTCTCCCCTTAAAAAAAACTTTCCTTGTCCTAACATCCTCCACCTCCTGCTACTGTATACTTTTACTTCTCTCCAACAAAAACATTTGAGTTGGGACTACTGTATCTCTGACGCACTGAAGAGACCTGTACAAACCTTTTCCCTTCTAAGATCTTTCAGCAGCACTTAGCATCTTGCCTACCTTCAGCTATAGCCACTCTCATCCTACTAGTGCCTTACACTACTGAACACGCACTAGAAATACTGATTTTTATAAATAAAGTTGGTAGTGGACCAAAGGCAAAACTTAGTAACCACTACCCCTGCCAGGAAAGGGTGGTGAGCAACACCGACCCTACTTGGAAGCTGTTGATGTATTTGTAAAGTACGTCAACTTCCTTTATGAAAAAGTAAATGTCACTGGCCAGAGAATACAATTCCAGATGTCCTTTCTTGCCTTTACTGTTTGCCATCTTGCTGCAACAGTGATTACTCATACAAAATTCTCCTTCTATAAACATATGTTACATCACATCCAAGCATATGCTTAAGTTGCTTATAATGTTAAAGTACACTAGCTAGTTTCATAATCAAAGCTCTAGTATCCTCTTCATCATAAATGAAACAAATGTTTGGTGTTCTTAATTTAGAGACCTATTTGAGGAAGAGAAGAGGAGAAACAACACAGCTACACAGCACTTGCAATATAAATGAGAAAAAACAAGTTAATTTTGAATGGGGTGGAGAAGCAGCAAAAACATACATTCTACTTTAATTCTGAATCAGCAATGCAGGCATTCACAATTAACATTAACCCACCATGCCCTGGTATCTATTGCCAATGGCACACCACAAGAAAATTTAATCAAGATTAGTAATACACATATAATAACTAGAACAAATTTCTATGGGCAAGATATCTCTGAGTATTACTTTTAATGCACGAGAAAGAGAGGTGCTGTTGCACGTAATGATTCCCTTGACGGTCTACCTTAGCTGATTTCACACCCTCCTAACTGAAAGAGCATGTCAAGAGGAGAGATGACAAGATCAAAAACTGCCATGTTCAGCCATATCCTAGCAAATGCCAGTATAAAAAGAGCATTAAATGCAAAGATGATTCAGAGAAATTTGGCTTAACTTTATGCAAATGACAATTCTTTTACACAGTCAAAAAGAAAAAAAAGCAATACACTCTGTTCCTCTGATATCACCTTGTAATTGCAATTTAAATATCATATATGATATCCAAATATTATATATGATGCCAAACATTTTCTGTTTTATAAAAGACACAGAGGGCCCCAAACAGTATGTAATTTCTTACAGAAATATTGATTTTTTTCATCTTTACTGAATAAGTGGCAATTCAAGAAATTAGTTGATCTTAAAACAACCTACGTTACTTGAAAATCGCTTAGTAAGCATACTCTAACAGAGCAGCCTTTTAATTTGGCACAGGTTGGCAAAGTGAAAAGGCCTCAGAAAAGGAAGAGCAGCAGACCTAGGAGGGGGCCTGGATATCCCATGCCAGATGCTGACCATCCATCATTACTACATAATTTCTGTAAAAATAAAGCACTGCAATAGTCTTATCTGTCCCAGAACCAGCTGAGCTCTTTCCCCAACAAGCAAACAGGTAATTTTCATCTGCTTCTTGGGCAAGACTCGTCTCTGCCACCTACACCAGCCCATACTTCCTCACTCTTAGCTGCAAGGAGACACTAGGGGAAGAGAGAAGCCAAGTTATTACTCCTTGCTAATGAGTTATTTTTCAAAGAAGAAATGAAGATACTGGATTCCACCCATCCAACAGAAAAAGTGTCTGACACCTCACCAATGCTTATGTGCGGCAACCAAAGGCACCACTTTAACTAGAAGCAGAGCCTGAATTTCATTCGACTATTCCACACGAAAAATCCCACCAAACTTGATCTTCATTCACTATTACCTTGTTCCTAGAGAAAAGTATTGGCCAATCTTCAACTACCTATGCTAGAAATCATATGGGAGCAGACAGACAGCAGAAAGCACAGAGGTCCACTGAATACTGAAGATGCAGTTAAGTGTCAGCCATCCGTCGAGCATACTCCGGAAAGACAACAGTTCCTGAAATGAGACACAAAGTGGCAAGCAGACTCCAACACATCTTTGGATCTGAAGTGCTCTAAGCATGGCAATAACAAATCAAAAGAAGATGGAGGCTGCATTAATAACTGCATGTAACCCTTGACCTTCAAATAGGGAACTAGTTCTGAAGGCAGTTACAGAGTAAATCAATTTAGCGAACTTTTGGTAACTGAAGGCTTCACAGAGCTTTTATTTGCATGGGGTACTGAGATTCATATGCCTACAGAAAAATACAATATTTGAAACTTTCTTGGGCTATAAAGCACCATTAATTTTTGCTACCTCCTTAAGAATTCAGAATTCTCTTTTCTACATGACTGGTTTTGCTTTCTTGTCCAGATATTATTCATTCAATAAAAAGGGGAATTTTTGTAAATCTCTGTAATCTGGAAGTTACAGTTCTGTGCATCATACATAGAGAAGCATGCATGTCTGACTGGAGCATCTATGATTAAGCACATATAGTATCTTGCCCTCATTTTCACATACATTTAAGGATAAATCAACTGCAGAGGAAAAACACCTAGTAGACAAAAAGAAACAACTAACTGATGTTGTGATGAAGTAAAGAAGAAATGCTTTGGGGGGAGATACATTTTCAACCAAAAGATAGTCAACACAAAGGTCCAATACATTTATGGCATACAGTACTTTACTATACAATACTAAGAACTAAAGCAAGTAATTTACCAGGAGAAATCCAGATTTTCCATATGGGAACCTGGTGCTATACCATCACATACGAAGTCTAAATCCTGTCATGAGAATACAAACGTCTGAAATAATACAACCTGAAATAAGTAATTATTTTAATGCAATCAGAAACATTATTTGCAAAACTCTTGCTAGGCACCCTGTACCTTAAATGGTTTATAAAAAAGGAAAGCTGGCTTATCTCTAGACATCAGTCTTTCAAATTAATATCTTTTATGTTCTAAATAATGCATTGTAGCTAAGTACCAGAGAAATTGGAAAATTTATGAGTAACATTATATATGGTTATAAAAAATTAACCTTTCAATTTTTTTCTTGAAGGAATCTGGCATAATGTTCTTTTCAAACAGTAAAGCATCTGCAAATATTCACGATATTCCTTTTTACATTTTCAACTAACAATTCTTCTGCATTAATACTAAACATGAAACAGCAGTATCCTTTTGGGATCATACACAATTTTACATGCAGTTTCTATCCATAAAATAAAGTTGGAGAACCAAACCAGTCACAGTGGTCAGCAGAGTTCATATCCCAGTGTAATGAATTTCTCAATGTAGTAACAGACATCATGAGAATCTTAATATTTTCAAGAACAGTGGATTAGAGATAAATGAAAGATGCACACACCTCCAATATCTGTATAATGCCCAAAGTTTTCTCTGTCTTCATAATCTGTCCAATAGAAGCTCAACGCACAAGAGGATTAAACAGCATAAATATACGGACACCTGAAAATGAAGACCTAGTCTGAGTGATATATTTTATCACACAACTTCCTCCCTAAAAAAAGTTTTGACCTTAATTGTGTTGTATACAAAGGAAGAACAACCATCTCTGGCAGCAAAAAAAGTTGCTTAATTTATCATCAAATTATTTCTTGAGACACACCTATGTTACAGTCAGAGCAGGATACAATGACAGAAGGCAAGAAACATACAGTTTTGTCCCACTACTATAGTGCAAAGCCATTAGAGCTCTTCACGATCCTTGAGTAAATGAACATATATTGCTAAGTTCTTCAGCAATCACAATCCACAGCTGATGAGCTTTCACTTCCCACTATTTTCCATCACATAAAACAACACAAAAAAACCACACACTCACTTTACAACTGAGCAGGCTACAGTTTGTCTACTCAAGATCTCCAGTATCTCCTTCCCAGTTGCCTCAGGTAACAACAGATTTCAAGCTGAAATCTCTGCACACTATCAGTTCTGCTAATCAAAAATCTACCCTAATGTATACCAGCATAATCAACTAAAGCTATATTTATTTTAATCCAGCCTTATTTCAGAGCACAAGAAGTATCAGTAATGAGTTACTGAAGATACTTGCAAGATAAGAGCCTACTCCACCATCTTCACAGAAAAGGTCTGGAAGAAACAAGAGGGGGAGGCTGGATGTCTACAGTACAGGGATGGAAAGGCATGTTTTTCTTACTGGTATCAAAGATGAAAGCTAAGATTTTTGGTGAACACATCAACTAGGAACTCATATCCCGCAGTGATACATGTTGTTGTTGATGTTCTGAGAACTTCCTTACACTGCTGTGAAGAACATCAAGCCATGCATCACCTTAGCCCCTACCAGAGACCAGAACCGAGATTATCACCAAGGCACTTCTCTTCCTCCACTTACTAACCAAGTTGGCCAGCATTCTAACTTCTCTTCGTCTCTCAGTCATAGAATATGCAAAAAAATGTAGAAACTCTCCTCTAAAGACTCTTTCCTCTGCAACGTTGAGCTTGTATCTTCTCAGACCTCTCACGAGGTCTCATATTTGATCTATAAAGGAATCTGTTTTGCACTACACTTTATAACTTCTGTATTAAGATCCCACCTGAGCAAAACACAGTAATAAGACATAATAAACATGAGAGTCTGGAAGATTATTTTACAAGCAAAGCGTATTTTGATAGTGGTACTGTGATTGTAGTAAACTCAAAAAAGAATTACAGAGCAATAAATTGAATACCTGCACATTCTTAGGTATCTATGCTTCATTAAAAACAAACAAATAAAAACCCAAACAAACAAAACAAAAAAAACCCCAACAACAAAATCCCCACTTTATCCTGAACGATAGCTGCGTAAGGTCATCGTCAATTAAATCTTAAGTGTTCCTTTCATGGTTCAGCTGGTGAGGCTTCCTATATACTTCTGCTAGAATATACAGCATATAAAATGAGTAATGGAGCTTGTATTTGTATTCTGTCATTCTCTATTAGTGTTGTATACAGAAAACAAGACCCAAACAGTTAGTGATGAGTGAGGTGAAGAAGGGAAATGAAAATGTCAAATGCAGGAAGAAACTGTTAAATGGCACCAAGTGCCTGGGTGAGGTGTTTGCCTACCCATGTGCTGCTTGTCTTTCTCAATCTATCATCAGAAAGGACAAGGAACCTCAGGAGGGATGAATGTCCTAAGTCAGAAGAATGGAGTGGTCTACATCCTTCACTGCCTGAGGCAATAGCAGGCTTGCCCTAAATTGTCAGTTTATGGTCTTCACTGCAATCTGCCTCCTGTCAATGCAAAATTCAGAAATTAAAATCCGATGTGACTTGTAGCCTTCAAAAATAAAGACTATACTTTCTTTTTTTTAAATGATAGAACAATGATTACAGGCGTTTACGGGGGGGATCACAGCATGGGAGGGGACACACATTCCAGTATACCAGCTTGCTCTGCTTTTCACTCGGACTGATGCTGAGAGATAAGAGACTGACTAGAAGCAGTTGGCCCAAATGACCATCTGACCATGAAAAAGAAGTATGGACTAGAATTTGAAAGGAAGTCCTAATGGAAATGTAAACCAGAGTCAAGCAGCACTGCTATTACTGTTAGTAAGAGAGGTCTGGAATAATAGAAGAAAGTCAATCAAAATAGCTAAAAATTAGAACAGAGACACACAGAAACATGATTAAGTTTCTACATGTCCGTTCATCTCCTGTTTCATAATAAACAAAGCGACCATAAACAGGAGGCAAGCTAACAGGCTTTATACTCACTATTGTGCTCAGAGATGAGCAGCACAATTTTAATTGAAAGACCACAAGCCACCTACCACTACAAATGATGCCATCATGAGCATGATGGGTACATCCCAGTTTATCCTAGTCCTGCTTTGCCTTTTTCTTTCTTTTTAAAGCATTTTTATTAAAACATGATGCTGAGTGTTTGAATACATAGCAAACAGAGAGGCCTATATAACCGTTCTATTCAAAATGGCCATTCCCCTTTTACAGCATGAAAGCTCACTGAGAGGATTATATCCTATTTCATCACAAAATACTAATTTAATTTTATTTTGTAAAACCTTTCTTATACCTAGGGATTTTAAAGAGGTTTTTGTATGTTTGCTAAGAATATTTTATAAACGAAGGCACATTATTAAGATTAAATATTCCTGAATGCTTACAATAGTACCATAAACCACGGAAGTCCTCCTTCAGTCATCCACACACACAAAGTCAAAGCACAGATCTGACAGTATTTTACCCAGACACCCTAAAATTCACAATCCTTTAACGCAGTCTAGACCACACAAGGGTCTTGCACTGAAAGTTTTTATTATAGAGAGTTCTCATTAATTCACCATATAGCCAATTAAACCAACCGCATTTTATTTAAGATCTCCAACAAAGACTTTCACTTACAGTCAGTTTACAACTTAAAAAAATCATTTTGTATAACTTCTATAGTCACAAAAACCAGCAACACAATTTCATTGGTTTTATATTCAAAAGCATCCTGGATCTACTTTTGTTTTTAACTGAACTCCACAGCCAGGCTACCACTGAGTTGAATGGCAGCATGGTTAGATCATAGTTTAAAGCATCTGAGACCCGAACTCCATGCCCATGAAGCAAGGATGAATGCTGGAATCTTTCGGGTTTTACACGCAACATATTTAGGACTGGAGATTGTGTTACAACACAGCCTACAGCTACACCTGAAAAAAACTAGAGGTGTCCTCGTAACACATCACCGAAGCCGAGGCAAACATATGCTGGTAATCTAAGAACAGACAGAACAAACGAGAAGGATGCTGAAAACAGAGGCATGAACACGCTGGTTCTAGCAATTCATACCCAATTTGCCAGATGCTTTAAGCAGGAATCTAGACAACCTGCACCCAGTGCAGTTACTGTCTTTAGAGAAACTGCATCAGAATCGACAAAATTTTTTTTAATTACCTCCAGAACCTTAAGTGGCTGCTGGCATAGGTTACAACTTGGCAAAGGTACATGTTTTAAATCCAATACAGTCTTCAGAAGCTGACTGTATATTCCTGATGAGGTCCTGTGCCAAGCCAGGCCACGTTTTTACCTTCTCCCCTACATGGTGAGCACTGCTTCCAACCTATATTCACATATAAACAGGAAATGAAACAGCTGGTAGAAGACTGTCACACAGCATGAGTATCTATCTGTTCTGGATTCCTCTAATGGTGCTGTTCGGTACAAGCATGAAAAAACCTCAGTAAAGCTCAGTTTGTCAACACATGTATTACTGTAAGAATTTGCAACGTCTTCATAGGTATTCAGAGATGTAAAAACTGCTTAAATAGAGGGCAATTCAAAGAAAGGGCTACTTACACACTGGTTTTGCAGTGTTACTCCTACTATTCCATCCCTTCAGGAGAAAGCCGCTGAAGCTGCAGACTCTGCAAGTTCTATCATTTTGTGTTTTATTTTTAAATTCAAAATTGTCTGAATATCTCAAATTGTAGCATTTCCACTTGCAGACATGCAAATACACATATATACAGTGTGCGTGTATACATATACGTGTTTGTGTGTGTATCTGTCTCTATCTCCATCGTCATCAATCAATAATCTGGTGTGATATCAAGTAACAGTATTGTGATACCTCGTCCCCCTTCCACCCGCCCCCAAAAAACGAAAATTAAAACTGACCTTATCTGCCTGTCCTGGTTTTGGCTGCAATAGAGTTAATTTGCCTCCCAGTAGCTGCTGTGTTTCGGATTTAGTACAAGAAGTATGGTGACAACACTGATGTTTTCAGTTGTTGCTATGAAATCAAGGACTTTTTTCCAGTCTCACAGATTCAGCTAATGAACAGGTGTGCATAGCCAGGCAGCTAGCCCAGGCTGACTAATGGAAATATTCCATACCATAGATGTCATGCGCAGTTTATGAATGGGGGCTGGCTAGGGGGCAGGGAGCTATCTGCTCTTCTTGTTTCTGGGAGTTCGAATCCTCTCTTGTCCCGGAGTTCAAACTTTTTCAGGAAATTCGGGATTTTGGGGCTCTGCAATTGCTGTTCGGGATCGGTCACAAATCGGTCATCAGGTGGTGAGAAAAACTGTATTGGATACAGTTTGTTTTGCATATTCATTATGATCGTTATTATCATTATTAGTATTAATATTTCCTTTGTTGCCTTATTAAACTAACTTTATCTCAACCCACAAGTTTCCCCTTCTGGCCATTTCTCCTCCCCAACCTGCTGAGGGAGGGAATGGGAGGGATGAGCGAGCGGCTGGCTGTACGGTGCTTAGCTGCCAGCTTAAACTACACTACCTGACACCCCCACTCCTTGGAAAACAAGCCCTAGCAGAAGACCAGCCAGTTTACTGAAGACCCTCCACTTCCCCTCCTCTCCCTGCTGAATTGCAGCTTTCTCTCCTTCACCCTCCCAAGCTCCCCCAGCTCTGGGAGAGACTGGCTCATAGACTGGTTTATCACCTCTCAGCAGCCCCTCTGCTTCTCACTGCCTCCGTCTAGCTCCTCCCAGGACTCTGCTTTTGCATAAAATACGCTCTGTAAGGCCCACTGATAACATTTGGGGGGGGGGGGGGCGGAGGGCAGGGGAAGAGTCTTCCGAAGACAGAATTCTTTTTAAGGAATTCCTAACAGTGTCTCAATAACCATTTTCACAAAACAAGAGTAAATGCAGTAACACAGCTCGGATTGTCATTCTCCCTCTACCAGCACAACGTTCTCTACGGGGAAGCAGGGAGAAAAACAAGGCAGGGAGGCATGAAGAGAGAAAAAGAAATAAGCAGCCTCAATGAGTTATGACACAAAATTTCTCTCCTAGCAGGACTAATCTCCATTTACTCTACTAAGATAGAGCTTCTTTATGGAACACTTCATATACGGCAGGAGATTATTGATTCACCATCCATCAGAGAAAGATTTTTTTTTTTTAAACCTGATAGCTTTATAGATAGATTTCTACTGGATATGCGTAATAAGTTTGTTTCTTATTTAGTGGATTATTCCCAGGTGCAGAAACAGCATCCCAAATTTAGAAGTAATTCAGTTTCACCCTCATCCCACCATAACTACGTATCTGTCTTAACAGTATGATCATCACTGAACACATCCAAGTCGCCTCAGGTCAGATGAATTTGCAATGATTTTATGATACTAAAATAATTTAATCTGAAGGGAAGAGAAAGCCCCAGAAGAGATAAGTAAATGGCAAATTGCTCAGTTGTTCCTTCTAACTGCAGCAATCATGATAAGAGCGGCTCACTCTCAAGACAGCCAGAGTTTTCTAAATGAAAACTGGTTCTTACCCCCTGCCCCCAAAATGCCAGTGAAGTCAAGAAAGGCTCCTAAAAGCCAAAAGAGGAAATGCAGCTTTTTTGTTCAGCCCAGTGGAAAACAATCCTGATAGCTTTTCCAGCATATGCAGATTCTGATCATAAAAATATTCTGCTGGGTCTTGGGGGGGGGTTGGTGTTGGTTTATTTTTTTACATAAATTCTTACTAGTCATCTGTGCTCCAAGACTGGATAGTCTCTCCAAGGCCTTAGCTAAGGGTTCCTGTTTGGAAAATTATAGCCAACCAGTGCATAAGGGGATGCATTAACAGTCACAAAACAGAAAATGCAGCTGTACCAATTTTAAATTCGAATACACTATTGCGTTGCTTTTACCCCAGCAGCTCTGATAAGTTGTTTAAGGTTCTAGTTAGTAAAAGGTCACTCTGCAGCAATTTTTTTCTTTATTTTTTTTAATGTCAGAGAAGTCCCCAGGGCTGTTGCAAAGGGATCTGCAAATGCCATAACATGGAATGGAAGAGAACAGCTTTTGGGCTGGGGGTAGGCGTCTGTAAGAACCTAAACCTTCTTGGTCCCCAAGGTGACAGTGAAGATGAGTCCACTGCACAGACTCACACAGACAGAGAGCGCTACGCAGGGCTACAATGGTCTGCTCACAGTGCCCTCACCAAAAATCTGCAGAACAAGCATCACCTTTCCCCAAACTTCTACCTGCCTGTAGCACTGATCACCTAGTGTTTCACCAAGTCAGAAGACGAGAGACTTGGAGAGGACAGGACTGAAAGCACACACAATTCAAGCAGAATCATTCAAAATGAGTCACTTGGAAGACAGGCGGTTCAGCACAATAAAACAACCATTTCCAGACAGAAAGTCTCACTGAATGGAACAACTAGAGTGCTATATGAAAACACTGCACATCAGTAAGACTCCTTAGCATACCTAGGTCTTGCTGACTCAACATAGCCTTAACAATTGTTACTTATTTCCTGAAAGTACAGCTCTCATTTACAATATAACCTAGGTATAAAATACTTAGGCACTGTATTTGCTTAGACAAGTTTGCTTCCCTTTTTCTTCTTTAGGATTTAATGAGCCCAGAGAAATAATTATCTTTAAACAAAGAGATAGCTTAGGTTTGGTTTTCTTTACTTATTTCATATTTTTTGGCTATGCAAGTCAGAAGGCAAGGAAAACTGGCAACAGAAATAAGAGTTCTAATTTCTAGTATTTAAAAAATGGACTAAATATGAACCAGAAGAAAATACATGTAATTTAGGGAAATAAAAAACTTTTAAAGGAACAAAAGCAGAACAAAAGTTTTCCTTAAACATCTTATTCAATTTGTAGATTTTTCGTTGCTTTTGAGATGGCAGAAGGAACGAGTTATAAAATCCTGAGCTTTGAAGTTTTGTTCATTTGATATTTTACATTTCAGCAAGTATTTTTTCATTATTCATTGATCTCCTTATATCGTAAGGCAAAGCCATAAACTCAGACTTTACTAGCTCATGCAGCACCCCAATATCAGGATGCCATTTGGCCACTTAAGAAACATTCTCCATCAGCTAACAAAAACAAAGTCAGGATTAGAATGAGATGGTAGAAACTCAAATTATCACTGTCAACTTCAGCTATAATAAGCATTTTTATTATATTTTATTTCATTCTACTTTTAAAATCAATTCTCTTGAAAGAAAAGTTGTAATTAGATATTGAACAGATAAGTGGCAAAGTAAGAAATTTGGAAAAAGATTTTAGAAAAAGTTTCCATCTATTTTTCATGCCATTTTTACTCCCCAAGCTGCCACATTATACAGAAGAATAAATTAGCTTTCCTTGCCCAGATAGTCTGACTTTCTTAATGTTACTCTTCTCTTGTCTACCTGTGGACAGGAAGATGCTGCTAAACACTGTAATTACACTCTGTAGAGATTACGCAGGAAATTACAACAGGAAAAAAAGAATTAGAAAGTGAAGGCAGCAAGTTTAAAGATTGAAATCAGTATTTTCCGCAGAATGAAGAAAACCCAACTACTATACTTTCATCTCTATTCATAATATTGGTAACAGGAGGTGATCAATCAAAACTATGAAACCCAAAAAATGGGTTCTCTCTTATCTCAGATGGCCAACTGCTTTCATTCATTTATCTTTAAGTGTTCTGGATTTTTTTTTTAATGTTGTTAATGTTTTTAATGACCATGTTTAACCCAACATCATTCTGATTTGAAATATCTTTAGGTCTAACTATAAAAAGTAACACCTGTCTATCGTTCACCATTTTTGCAGAAGCGCCATTCTATCCAGTCTAACTATTCAGAAGCACAGACTACCACCACATCAATGTCCATGAAGTCAATAGCTAAGGGAATCTAAAAGTGAAAGGTTTGTCCACGCAGTTGTTGCTAATTTCCAGTTAAGAGTACAGGGTACATAAGAAGCCAATGCACTGAAATAAGCACAAACAAAATTCCACCTGGCTTTCCAGGGCAGTTATGCCTTGACATCAGCTAATACATTTCAGGATAAGAAATAAAAGCAATGGGACCGGCTTCTCTCTCTCCCACCCACTTTCACATTGCATCCAAGCAGGGATCTGTTTGGCCCTAGCAAGGACCAGGACAGGACTGTCCTCAACTAAATCCTCGCAACTCTTCTAGTAACGGGAGATCAGGCAAGAGTACATTTTGGCAAGTGGATTTATATATAGGTCACGGCTGAGCTGGAGGCTGTGTTATTTTGGCAGCAGAATCAGCGGGAAGCCCTCAGCTCCTCATTTTCTGTAGAGCGGAGCCATCAGCAGGACCTGTGCTATGGGCCATGCAGCCGCCCTGCAGCAGGAAGGCTCAGGAACAAATCTTCCATGTGAGGGCAAATCCTGCATCGAGTCCCGCAGAGTCCTCTTCCTGACGCAGAAGGCAAAGGAAGATGGACTGCAAGTGGTAATTTTCATTTGATGCATCTTAGGCAGGTCTATCGAATATCTTACACTGAGGTCAGAGGGAGGTGAAAAGCCAATCAACTAACATAAAAAGCAAAACGTACGAAAGAGGCGAATGGACCTGGAGGCAAAGCCAGTGGCTGACCTGCAATGAGAAGTAGCCTGATAGACTTTGAGCTTTAGGAAAAGTAGGCAGAAACTACCTGGCCACAGTGGACAGCTTCTCCTATCTCTGTGCAGCACAACCCTTACACGGGACTTTGATGTTTCTTGATAACGGACCTACTATTGTCAATACAGGTGAACTAGAGCTCATTTATGCCTGGTTGTGATTATATTGAGACAAGTGGCTACCTGCCCTTCAGTCCTGTGTGATTTCTCCCTACCTTGCCTATCTCCATGTATCAGCCAAATAGGACTGTAAAGATGATCACTTCAGCCATTACTCCACTTACAGTCTTCTGTGAAAGTACTATTCAATCAAAAGGAGAAAGCACCTATAAATCCTCTTTTATCTCTATAATATAAGGGCACAATAATTTGCAAGTTCAATATACTGCGTAAGTTACAAATTAAATCAACTGATAGCATTTTGAAGAGTTCTCATTTTTAAAAGCTAGTGCTTCAGCACAGAAATGAAACAGCTCCTTTTAAAAGCTTACAAGGAATATAAAAACTCATCTGCTTTAGTACCATTGCTGTGTTTCATAAGGACCAGATATTTCAAATGCATTTTGCATTAATAATAATAATAACAACCTAGATGCATTTAACTATGAAAAACAAAACTGAGCTCCTTTCAGTACGAATTTGATATCCGATGTGTTATGGCTACATTTAAAACAATTGCCCATGATGCTTCTTGCTTACGTATGCATATAAAGCTTTTCAGAACTAAGTCCTATACGGATTTTCCAACCTGAATGCTGCCAAGTATTCTGAAAGTTCAGAGTCTGTTGATATATATGGATATTTTGTGAAGTTATTTTGTGGAGTTGGGTTTATTTTAACTTGGTAAAAGAAGTATTTAGTATATTAAGTGATTCATACAACAGCAAAATACAAACACTATCAAAAATACACAGCTATTACTCAAATTTATGTAAGCTGCAATATCTGTTTACCAGCTTAAAGGTACAAGACAGCAAAGCTGTCATTTGCTTTTAGAGTGTCAACCACACTCCATGTATCTGCTTTAGTTTACAGTTCTATCACCATTGCTGTTACTGACACCTTGCAGCCTGATGCATCGGAGGCTAATCCAGAGGTTTAAACAAATGATTCCCTATTATCTCTTGGTCTTAGAATGTGCTGCATCAGAAATCTGATGGATTAATGAAACATTGCTACTGCTAATTGCTGACACAGGAGCATTTAGAGCACTGAGGCTATCACAGGAATAAAAAATAATAATAATAAAAAATATATATAAAGAGGCTTCCTAGTTTTCCTCTGCAGTAGATTAATCAGTCATGCTATTTCCTGTTGTGAAAGATCAGTAAACATATGCTTTATTACTTGGTCCCAAATAAAGTCTTTTCCATATTAAGTGTTCTTTGGTTCAGCAGCTGTACGACTAACAACCAAAGATACTAAACACTGACACAAAGCGTAAGATGAATAAATAAATGCTTTTCAATTTACTTCCTGTGAAATTGTGCATAATGCAGGAGGAAGCTAACGCAAATGAGAAAACTCTTAAATTATATAACTCTTGAGGCCTGATCCCTAGAAAAAAGTGCAGGTGAATCTGCAAACGTGCACTAATCAGCCTGCTTTTACTGACATAAAAATCTAAGTTTGTTATTAAACAAAAAGGTAAGTAGTCAAACAATTTCACTCAGTAGAAATCACAGTTTATCTCGCCGGACTGCATTGGTTAATTGTCAATACCTGTAAAGGAGGTGAAGGTGTTTTGTTTTGTTCTGAGTGAACGACCAGAAAAAGTCCCTCAATACATTGACACCTCAGTGGCTGATGATCAGAGTACCAAGTGCTTCCACACTCTCACCAATTTACCCACTTGCAACAAAGAAGTTTAGGAAACGTGGTAAATTTGTATCTGGCTTGCTCAGAAGTCCCTTAAAAAAAAGGACAGACACCACAAAAAAAAAAAAAAAAGAAAAGAAACAACACATATGATGGGAATATGCAAATTATGGAGAAGTATACAATAGATTTTCTTTATATTTAATGAAAAAATACCAGTTATTTTCTGTGATCCACCAAACATCGACATGCACGTTCACTTAGGATATCACAACTGACAGAAACAAGAAATAAAACCAAAGCAAAACTGTAACTACCCCACACATAGGTGAACAGAAAAGATGGCCTGCCACTCTTGGACAGAGGCAAACCACTAAACTGAACTGCTATTCAATGACAATGAGAAAGCATGCTTCAAAAACTTCCCTTCCTTTGCCTGCACAATGAGAAGACAGGACCTTCTTACGGAAGGATAAGGCAACACAGAGGAAATTTAAAGAGATCTGATAACACTTTTTTTGACCAGAACAAAATGCTTGCAATTATGTCTCCTGTTTGTAAGTTAAAGGCAGTCTGCAATTAATGAAATATACTTATCGACTAATTCCTCATGATTTTGTGCAATGACCTGAACGTACAAACACCCACTCTTAAATTTCCATTAACGAAAAGCTAACGTAACAGTGGTTTTCCAGTACGGTACATAGTTTAGGATTTCCAAAATTCGCAAACCTCTCAAGCTGCCAACGCCTGGCAGCAAAGCGAGGCCTTAGAGACCATTTCTGTTTCATCTCAAAGAATGTCTAATGTCATTAAACAAAACCACGAATGTCAAAACTCTAGAAAAAGCCATATTAGAGAGATCTCTATTACACAGTAAGTGCTAGATGCTGCTGCTTTGTGTCAGTGTTTTGAAGAACTTTTCTATGTGGAACAGGCAGAAAAAGTATTTGCTAACTTAACTGGTCCGCAAATTAAAACCAAGAAAGTGAATAATGCAAAAAAAGAAGTATGCTGAAATTCTGATTTATTCCTCTTACTGTACACATCTCTACTAAAATATCATTCACATGCTCTTACACGTTATTCTCCCATATTTTTTGTTGTTCCAAGATGAAACTCCATCCATCTTAGAAATTAATGAAATATCATTAAAATTATCCATTGCAAGATCAGATGTTATCTGAAGATTAAAGAAAGGATTAAGATGCTTTGCTCTAACAACAAAAAAACACGAAAGTACAAAGACTTGCTGTACTACAACACTTTTGAATACACACTAACACGCTGAAAAAAAGTATTTCTCAAAGCCTGAAGTTATACTAGTATGCTTGTAATGATAGTTAAGTTTCGTATAGTTAAATACATTACATTGCTCTTTCAAAACTACATATTTATGAAACTTGAACACTTCAAAATGACTAATGCAGTAGAGGCAACCTCCAAATATCAAGATTCATAGCAATATTATAGTGTGTAGTCTTTTGCCAGAAGTGAATAACATCTGAGTCACACAACTTCTGGCTGTCCCTTCCAAACACAAGCAAGTTGGGAAGTGAAAAAGGACTGTCGGAAGACAGAAGACTATTGAAGGTAAGATTTGACAACACTGAACTAGCACACTGAATTTACACCAAAAAATGGTTTTGAGCTTAAAAGTTATCATAATTTTTTTTTTTAATCACCTGAAATTACTCTCTTGGTGTTCTGGTACTAATGGAGTGTTGGGAAAACAGTCGGTAGACTTCAGCATACGATGCAGCTCTGACTTGGATTACGTCATAGGAATTGCTGCATTTTAGCAACTTGTCTTTCCCAGCAGCAGAAATCAGGACCATCACACACATTTTGTTAAGTGCAAGTGAAATGGGTTTTGCTTCAGAGCTTAGCTAATTCAGTACTCCTTCTAAATATGTATTGTTCTTTTTGGTTTCCGTTTACCCTTTGACTGCAGCTATGGTACAGATCTCACATCAAGCCTCTGCTTCAATGACTACTCCCAGTCTTCCTGCAGTGGAGGTGAAAGAGCCAGGAGGTGCTGGAGCATCCAAATGAGGTTATTACCATACACACATGCAGCATGGAACTGGAGAAAGACGACCAACTTAGAGAAGTCACCAAGCAACTCAGAAACATCAACCACTGCACTCTGTATGTGATTCCAGTAGATCACCTACGAGCCAGCAACCAGAACCGTTTCAAGGTTTAACAACACATCATGTGCCTGGGCAGTCTCTAGAACAGAAAACTGAAAGACTGGAAATTGTAGTTGTACAATTACAAGCTACAGAAGTGGTTTCAGCATATTATGATGCTCTTTACCAGATCTATGACATTCAGGATTCTGAAGTAATGAGATTTTCATCTTTGTACCGTAATGAACTTTTGACAGATGCATAATTTCAATAATTGAAGAGCTAGGAACAGAAAGTTGTTGAAGACATTTTAGATTCTTTTTTCTAAAGATAGCAATAGATAACCTCATTGCATCTAGCATTAAAAAAATTGCAGAAACTTTAGCAATTTTCTAATTCACTTTCTAGCCTATATCCAAATGTTACCAATTAGCTAAACAAATGGTTACAATGAACCGGGACTTTTTTCCCAGACTACATTTCAACTGACTGTAGCAGCAATTATTTTCTATGCCTGCTGCGGTGGGAATAGTGGCATCAACAATTAGAACAGTGAATAACTGAGTAGGTAGAAATTGATAGATAGGAGTAAAACTTACAGTCATATAAAAATCTTCAGGACAAAAAACAAGAGAGGGGAGGGGGGAACCTAGAAAAGTGCAGTATCATTTAAACTATAAAGAAAGCCTGAAATCAGCAATCTTGTAATTTATATTATTTAAATAAGGCAATGTATTTTACTGCTTAAAAAACTCATCCCTTCTCTTTTTTTTATTCAACAGATAAATTAATAGAACACTCATTACGTGTCATTGCATTTCAGCTAATCTTTCCATCTAAAAAAGCAGTAATTTTAACTGAAATTATCATCCAGAAATGGCAAATCTGTCATTTTGCAAAGATCAGATTTTCAATGTTTTTTTCTTCAAGACTAATAATATCCATTATTTGCTATAATTCTCTTTCAGGCTTTTTCACATCACACCATGATGGGAATACCTTTTCTACTGGGAAACATTTATTAGTTGAAATCCAACTGTGAACTACCATAAAGATATTATTCCTTTTTATTTTACTACTGTTCTGACAGAGCAACCACATCACCTACTAATATTTAGAGTAATTACTTGGGGTATTATATCTACTCCTGACTACAATGGTTACATTTTGATGTTAAAAGTTTGTGGGTGGAATATAACCAACTCGCTATTATTCAGCAAAACTGAACCACAAAATACATAGATGAAACTTCACACACACTTCCCCCCCTCCGGCCAGTAAAAGCTATTTAATTATTTAAAGATTCAGTTTAATTTTTGAGGACATATACAGGGAGTGAGTCTTCAGAGACAACAGTAATGTCTCCTCTGCTTAATTTAGTTCTTTAAATTAGTATTG
The DNA here is from genome assembly GCF_030867145.1 of Opisthocomus hoazin. Lineage (NCBI taxonomy): Eukaryota > Metazoa > Chordata > Aves > Opisthocomiformes > Opisthocomidae > Opisthocomus > Opisthocomus hoazin. Next base: position 58,899,012 of record NC_134416.1, on the reverse strand, counting down.
TAATCCTAACGTTTTCATTATTTGGACTTTAATCTGATTACTTTGTTGATGTAGGTTTATTAATGGATGGGCCTAGTGCCCCCAATTAGTGCCTTTTAATTATTGGTTCCTTGCTGGATTTTTCCTTCCTTTTGTAGTTGGTAGGCAGCCTTCAATTGTTTCTTCAGTTTCTCATTCTGCTTTTCTTAGAGATAGTGGATTTGCTTCTGTAACAAGTACAAAAGTATATTCATAACAGCAGTGAGGATTAAACAACACATTCATAAACTGGCACTCTTACCAAGGTCATTACATTTCATATTGTTCTTTGTTCCCTTGTTCTTTGTCATCTTTGTGGCTGATGCTCTCACGGCCAGAACCTCATTCACATGTTTTACTTTCACTTGCCGCCTCCTCCATGTTATAATGCAGCTCTTGTAAAAGTCATGATGTTATACTGGCCACAAAGTGACATATCAGTTTATTCACATTGTCTCTTATTGTTTCTATATGGCAGCTGATTTCCTAGGGTTCAGTGAGTTATTTGTTAGGGGGAGAGGAGCGGAGGCATGGGGATCGGTAGCACCAAAATCCATTTTGAGTCAGCTACTTAGGAAAACACTTTTCTTTTTCTATTATACTCTGGCAGGGCTTTTTAGCAGGGGATGCCTAACTCTGAAATTGGTTGATTCTGCAAAACTACACAACACTGACCTTCATGAAAAGATGCAAAACGTTCCAGTTCTCTCAGGATTTTTCAAGGAGAGGATGGCTATTAAAGAACAAGCAGATCAGGAAGGCCTGTAGCTTTCCTGAAGACAGCTGATCTTAACGTCATACTTGTTTCTTATGCTAAATTAATAGCACATTTCAACCTCTGGTGAGGTAAATACTTTGGGATATTTTATTTCAACTAACTTAGGTTGCCTTTCCTCTTTGTAAGGATCTGACTTCAGAGCCCCTTGTATTTTTTAGCATTCTTTCCGTTCAGGGATAAACTAAAACACAAACAATCTAGAAATTCCTACAACATAATTCAACTTCCACACAGAACCCCCATTACCTGCCATTCAGTCCGCAAGCAAAAACGATGAGCCTGCACTTTGGTGGCAATCAGGGTAAAGGTCTTACCCTGCATCAGGGCAAAGGTCTTAGATGGCACCATCCCTGCCAGCATGCAGTTCAACTCTTCCACTTTATGTCACTCACAACAGACAGTGAACAACCTAAGAGCCAGACCATTTATCTAATACTTAAATTTAGCCATGTTGAAAGTAGCGTCGTCACTACTTTTTCATGAAACAGTGTTTTACATTCTCTGTTTGTAGGCACCATCTCAGTTGCTGAGGTTTTCTTTTACCCAATGTTTTACTGTGTTTCAGTCTCATAGGTATCAATTGAGACTCGTATGAAAACTTCATTTTAGATACCGCCCAAACTATCTAGCTTCAAAGCAACAAATGACTTCTGAAAATAAGTGTAGCTGACCTTTACCTTCCCTGTCTAATACAGAATTAGTTCTGTTCATACAAAAGAAGTACAGACCTCAGCGTTTCTAGTTTTCTTATTATTTGAGGTGGGGAGGGAAGCAACCTCACTAAAAGTAGTGTTCTTAAAAAGAAATGCAACTTGACAGGAATGCAGGCAGCCCCCATATTTCTCCTTCCTCTATTCTCTGTAATTTTTTATTTTAAACTATTATGGAAATATATAATCCGTGCTTTGTCATACAGATCTCCTATTTGTGTTTTGGCCAAGACTGAAACAGCAGTGACAGACCGACCAGATGATCATGTTCTTCAAATTACAACTTCAGGCAAATGACCTTTAACACTGCAAAACATAATCTTCATCAAGTCCAAACACAAGTAACAATTAATTAATGTTAACATACAGAAGCTTGAGAACTGTCCTCAGGACACAGCAGAATGTTAAATACATTAAAAACAGCTCTGAAAGAGAACACAGCAATGAAGAGCCAAAATACCTTTCTCAGAAGCCCTCTTCACTCCATGCCACTTAAAAGCAAATTTTATCTTGCATATCTGAGTTTTATCAGAAGTTAAAGGAAGAAAATCAGCACTTTGGCTTCTTCCTTAACGGAATAAACATGAGTGTTAGGAAACAGCCCAGGATTTCCTACCACAAATGATCACGGTTTATCACAACTTCCACAAAGCGATATCCCCATGTTTCCCTCAATGCCCCTGACGCTCCCTCCTGCCTCCCACCTGCTGCGACAGAGAATCCCGCCATGACGGTTCCAGGCATGCAAGCGGCTGGCCAGGCTACAGCCGAGCTGCGGCAGCAGCCGCTTCCCCTGGCACACACTAACTCCAATCTCCCCTTCACTCAGTCACAAATTTTCACACAACTAACAGGAACTAATTACCTCTGGGGTTTTTTCAGTTGTTAAATGCAGAGAAGCAAGTTCCAATGTTGCAATGAGGGACTGACGGAGCAACATGCAGAGCAATCACGTAAACCTCAGCACTTAGGACAGTAAGCTGCAGATGCAATGCATCTGGTAAAGCTAAAGCTTTCATTTCTGACTCAAAGTTTACACAAAAAGAGTTTACAGCCAAGATAATGCATCCTTACTTATGCCTCAGTTTTCCTGACCTTTGTGTTCAAATAGTGCACTCAGTGACAGCAGGGTGCATGACTACAAGCTAGTTTTCATCACAGTTATATCAGTATTAATCTCAGAGGTATAACCCACGCACCTTCATTTCTCCCACTGCATTTCCCTGGTCAAATTCCAGAGGAAGCTGGTTAAAATTACTCAGCTGTATTACTAAGTGCCAAGCATGGGCCGATGAACCTGATGAAGTTGCTGACTGCTTTTGATCATTTACTGGGGCTGAAGAACTCAAAACCAGAAAATAACGTCAAGTTAGAAGATGTAACTAAGGTTCAGTTTCACAGACTTTAGCCTCCACATATAAGGAGCTCTAGGAAAAGCATCCAAGGCTGCAGAAACATTACTTGTGTCGTAAGACAGAGGACAGACATTTCTTGTAGGATACAAAAAAAAATATATATTGTTTTTGGTGGTTTTTTTTTTAGTAATGGAGGATGTAAATCAATGATTAACATCCCACAGGCAGCTCTACTAAGATCAGAGAGCTTATGCTTTCCAAGAGAGATGACTTCAGCAGTTTCTGAATCATGCATAGTTATTTTGGAAGACAAAGGTGTGATTAGAAGATAAAGCTACAATGATACTTAAAAGAACAGGAAGACAAGAAAAACAAATCTCTCGATCTATCCCTGGATCCTGGAATTATCCCCAGTGAGAGAACAGCTGCTATAAAGTTCAATTAAATTAAATTAGTACAAATTAGCACCAGTTTATGAAGAATACCTTGAAAAACTGAAGTGTATGCTTAAAGGAAATTTATCAAATATAATAGTTTGATACATTGTTTTTGTGGTTTTGTTTTGATGCATTTTTAAAATACTGTATCAGGAAAACCAGAATGCTAAAAAAAATATGAAATTTGTTAAATTAACTAAAATCTAGACAAAGACACACCTCAAATGGTAACTATTTAGGAAAAAAAAAAACCCAGCAACACTACTTAGGTGTGCCATGAGAGCTCGTAACAAAAATGTTGAATAGGACGGCATTAATAACCTTTAAGAAAGCTGCACTGTCCTCAAATTGAGTTTGAAGATGACAGATTGAGAAAGAAACAATGAGTAATAGTGTTACACAGCAACCTCAGTGGCATTCAGTAAGTCAGAGAGTAGTAAACAATCATTTTGACAAACACATAAAAATCTTGTATTTAGAAGAAAGGAATGAGTGTGGAGAACAAGGGTCTCCATGCCAGGAAGGAAGGACTGAAAGAAAAATTTAAAAATACAAGCATTTAAAGACCAACAAACCCCCCAAAACAGACAATCAACCAAGTGTGGGTTCTTCATACAACAGTGGGGCCAAAGAAACACGTATGAACAGCAGGTGGGAGTTAACTATCCGGGCATTAAATGCTGGGTTTCAAGGAGGAGTTAAGTGTTGAAACTGCTAGAGCCTACAGTAGGGAGGCAGGCTGACCAACCCATGCCCGCCAACCCACCCCCAGTCCCTTCTGGTAACATAATCTGCAAATCATGTAACAATTTCCATAACCCAAAAGCCAGATTAGCTTCCTTCGAAAGGAAAGAGAAACAAAAGAAGGAAACTGGCCTTTAACAGGCAGTTAATAATCTCTCAGTCTTTCATTTTTTTTTTTTTTTTGTTCAAAAATACTTTTCAGCTTCAATTCACTGTTAAGACCAAAACAGGGGGAAAGTCCTTGCCTAGCAAACTCAGCTCTTCACAATAGCAAATTACGCTGATTTTCTAAACAAAAAAGATCTCCACAACAAAGGATACGGAGTACTAAAGCAGAATTTCTGCACAAAATTTCAATAAAGCTCTCGATGCAGGATGCAGAGGTCAAACATGTGGATACTATTAAAGCAACAAAATATAGAAAAATGAAAAGCAGTAATAGGGGGCAACCCTGGAGGTTATACATATTCAACTGGCAGAAATGTAATTGGTATCCTCTGGATTTTTTCATGAGCTCTAGAAGCTTCCAACATTGCATACACCACTGCGTTGTATGGAAACTAAACACTAAGTATGTGTTATCATACATTCACAAATTTCTGCTTTACCAAAACATAGTTATATACATATTTATCTAGCCACCAGAAACATCAAAGGCAAAGAGGTATGGAAAACCACTATTTCTGTAGTGAAGGAGTAATGGCTGTTAAGAGTATGGGTATGAGAAAGCAACACCCGTTTCCCAGTTTTCTGAGCATTGTTAATATCCATGACCTCAGCAGTACCAACATGGACTTTTTAAAAATAGGGAGGGGAGGGGGAATATCCTAATTTTAAGCTATGTTCTTACTCGTGTAATATTAAAATCCTGGGCAACAAAAGAGCCAGGTAACACTGATGTGTAGACACCACTGATAAAAGACATTCCTGAAACATTCTACTCTTATACTCTTTAAACAAAATAACTGATAGATGTATGCAAAATATTAACAGAAACAATAAAGCAACATAAGCAAGGCTGGGTTCTCTCAAAGGTGTATATTCATCCCTCATATCCAGTGCTAATAAGACTATAAACTGACAACAGCAACAAAAAGAGAGCTATGAGCTCGTCTAGCTGGGTTGCCTCTTAGCATGGGTGACCCTGAGCTCAGAATTTCCTGTTACATACTCATAATGTGGGAGGCCCAGAAGACTTCTTCGTGAGAGCACCATTAAGAGTAGGTTTATTGTAAAAAAAGCTCCACAATACTGACTCAGTCTGCCCTAGACTATCTCAAGACTGCTAAACAAAGGTTTCACCCTAATTGGTCATTACCATCAGACCGAGGAATTCTATTCTCGTATTTTAGAGAAACAGAGAGAGTCATTGAGCCCAGTATTAGCAAGAGTGTGCATAGTAACCTGCATATACTAGCAATTTACATTTCCAGAGTAAAGAGCAATTCATTTGTTTTAATTCATTTAATACTCATTCTTTTGTAAATTAGTTAATATTGTAGAGCATCCATCTACCCAAATTCTTTAAACAGCTATTGTATTTGAGTATAACTGAGTTCCTTTCAGCACCATTAGTTGTCATGATTTGTTTGGGGAAGACTTCAACCCACACTACAATGACATCTGTACGTACAGCTGGAATTTTGCCACAGGATCTCAGATTTCCCTCCCCTCCTCTTTTACAAGTACACTGTGGAGAGGCAGATATTAAATATCAGGGGTTTGTAATGAGCAGATCACTAAGCTGCCCAATCTGAGGACCTAGAGTGCTGTCCTTGTAAGATTAAGGTTTCAGAAATCTGCTTTTCTTTAAGAAAATAAATTCTCTACCACACATGTACTCTCATAGTAGCTGAAACATTATCGTTTTGTCAGTGTCTTCTTAATGTTAATCCAGTTATTGCACCAGTGCCGATAACCTGATATTTTACCCCTCTGCAAGTCCATGTGACCGAATCGCTGAAACTGTATCTTGCCTCTGAGCTTACAGGTGAAGATCAGCCATCCGAGAAACTACCCCACTTTCCAGTTCACTCCAAGATTCACCAAACCTCTGATCCACAAGGAATTCATCCCAAACACTTTGCAGTGATACTAGCAAATAGTTACAGAATGCTTTACTGCATTGTTTCCCAAAAGATTCAAGCAGAACAAACCGGTCCCATTTCATATTCTTGATTTCAGAAGTCTAGTGCTTCACTTCACAGCTGAGGAAAAAGTGTGCTTGATCTGGAAAACAGCCCTGCCTTTTTTTTAAAGGAAAAAGAAGCTTCTAGATGTTGACTATGCCTGAAAACATGAGCAGAATTGTAAGTACGCTATTTCTCTGATAACAGGAGGTGACCAGTCTTTAGGTTCCCAAGAACATTTCAGAGTTTAGCTAAGAAAGTCCCTGAAGAGATACTAATTTTTAAAAGGCAAGTAAATGCAACAGTATCTCAGGACCAGGTCTGCTGACCTGAACAAAAGTGCCCTTACTTCCACAGCGAGAGGCCACTAAATGGATTGTTCATCAAAGGAAGCCCTGACCAAAGAAAAAAAAAAAAAAGGCAGCAAAGTGACCAAAAGCTACCAATGGGTCATAAGGTTTACAAAAACCGTGGGAGATGCACACCAATTTCCCATTCTCCCATGGAAACTGAATTCATCTACTATTTTGACAGAACCCTTCCAGCACAGAGCACGTGTCCAGCTGGACATTTGAGACATCATCTGAAAGCCTTCTGATGAAGACTTTTGGCTTTTTTTGGGGTGCCCCTTGTTAATATGGCTCTTTCTTAGAAATAAGCCAAATGTTTTCATTTGCTATGCGTTCTGCTTTGGCTTCAGCCTCCTTCGAGGCAAGTTCTGCTCAGGGTAACAGTATCCTCTCACCCCGGCAGTTGACTTCAAGATACTTCCCATTTGTTGTCAAATTCCACAGACTAATTTTTGCAGCAGACAGCAATAGATGACCAGATCAGAGCGGATGTTCTTTTTACCTGCAAGGGAACCTCATCAGAGGGATTCTGGCTCCACTCCAGGCTCAAAGCAATGTATGAGGTGGGGGAGTCTGCATCAAATATCTGAAGGGACCGATGGCAGACACAGGGTACTGGCTTTCATGATGTCATCACTAGCAGTTGTAATAGTAGAGCTTTTCATGAGACAGGAACTTTAGCTTCTGAAGTGTCAAGATGCTCACCTTTAAGCGGGGGTGGGAATCTAACCCAAGGGAAATAACAAGAACCATTAGAAGAACTGCAAGCATTAATGAAGGTCTGACAAACCTGTCATTTGATAAGAGACCTATGAAGTCCAAATAATTACTTATTCCAGAAAAGTTAAAAAGATGATTTGCTCATAGTCTAAAGAATTTATAGAATGAGATTTCCGATAACAGGCAACTTCTTCATCTAGTGGAAAAATGCGTAACAAGATACAACAGAGCAGCACCTCAAAGCTTAGACAAATTCAAAACGGAAACAGGCATTCATTTAAATTCTCTAAGTGACAGTAGTTTACCACTGAAACCACTTAGCTCAGTATTTGGCTTATTATCCATCAGATAGACTCTGTATGAATAGCTTTCCAGATACAGGTCCAAAAACATGCAAAATGAAATGGGAAAGCCTATATAGGCAACACAGAAGACAAAAATCTACAAATGTGTAAATTACTCTATTTGCTCTTGGACCTTCTTACAGATTAGTTACAGCAGAGACTTGATAGCCTTCACAGGAAAAATTAGAGAAGCTAAAATTGAAGAGTTCAGTATCAAAACACCAATTAGCATCAGCAGAAATTAGATGAACTGAGTAGGCAAGATCATTTTCAAATCACTGAAAATTATCTCAAGTTCACGGGTATTCAACCAAAATGCTTTCTCACATTGCATTTTGATCTCTGTAGTAAAGATTCTAAATACTAGATATCTCATTAGCAGGTTTAATAAGAAATTTAAAGGAGGAGGAGGGGGGAAGGTATTGGGCAGGAAGGTTTTGTACTTTTTAAAACTGGAATAATAACATTGTCCCACTTGGCAGAAAACAGAGGAAATCCTAGGATACGTAAACCCAACATTCTTCCAGTGCTAGTAGCCTTTCTGCTGCCTCTTCCTTTCAAAGAAAGGATCCACTCTGTGTACTAACTAAATTTTAAACAAAACCAAAAACCTCAAGCAAAAACACCCATGGTCAAAACAGAAACGAAAATCTGATTTACAAGCTAGATTGGGAATTAATCCACAATCTTAGATTGTACATACACGTTTCCTAAATGTTTAGTAAAGATCTTAATAAATACTATTTGTTTATCAACAATTATCAAACAGTAAAGGAACTTAACAGCAAATAATCTCAAATGCTAAGAAATCCTAACTTCCTTATACTAAAAACTGTGAAATAATTCAGTAACTGTTAGCTACCCCCTCAAAGATAACATATTCCTCTTTATGAAGAACATTTTTGAATCTTAAATACTTCTGTACAAACCTCAGTCAATCACTACAGATTGTTTTTGTTTTTTTTTTTTTGAATCATCAGTAAATGTTCCCTGGGACAAAGCTCACACAAAAACTCCAGAATGTCTCCTGGTACTAAACCGTCTGTGAATCAAGCTTTTAGATGCTTGCAAGGCTCTGGCATCAAGACGTTCATACAACTCTGAATTATTTATTCACTAGTCTTTGTGCAACTTCCCAAACACCAATGGAGAGCAAGACGATTTCAGCTATTTGATGTTACATCTTCTCAAGTGGCTAAAGAGACTATAAAGCACCCCATTGCTTAAGCCTGCCATCTCAGTTCCATTAGCAGTAAAGACCTCTCTATTCAAACCGCTAAGCAAATCCTCCGAGAGCCCAGGGACTGTTTCATGCTTGAAAGCAACTGTTAAGAATTTGACAACAACCAAACTGTTCCTATTTAATCCTTCTCCCAAGGTAAAAAGAATTATAGGTAAACATACGCCTTCATTATTTGCTTTGCTGCATTTCAATACTCAATCCCACACAAAATTGCCAGCCAAGGATTTAATGCAATCTCTTCTGTATTTCAGAGCTATTGCCTTTACAGAATGGAAAAAGCTTAATAAGGGCTATGGAGTTGGTTAGCAAACAACTCTATTTTCTATAACTCACACTAGAGATTTTGCAAAGGTAACTTTTATAATGCAAGGAGTTTTGGAATTTTTTTTCAAGTTAGGATTTTCAGGTAAATCAAAATAGTTGTTAATCCATTCAATCTGCCAGTAAGTATTTTTCTTTTTAATTAAAAGAAACAAAATTGATCTGTTGCAGAGTACAACTACTCTAGATTTACTACATACACAGATTTACATAAGCTTTCTTTTGGGTTAGTGTGGAGTTAGTAATACGTATATTGATCAAACACTAGAATATCAAGGAAAGCTTCTTAGATACACTCTGGAATGCATTAAAATGAAAATTTCAAGCCTTCGATCAGGTTAATTCAGAAATGAAAGAATGTCAAAGTTTTTCAAAGATTCCGACACTGTTACTCTCTTATGCAGATGTACAGTGCTCCCATCCACGCAGTCCGAGCATTCATTGTCTAATGAAAAATGTGAACCAGTACAAATACAGAATAATCACTGCATGAAAACAAACACGCAGTTATGTTCTGTTGCAACAGCCACTAACTGACAAAAGGAGCACGGACATCACAAAGCAGCAATTCCAACCAACATCCGCCACAGTCCTGGCTGCAGCAGCTTCGCAGCTGTGTTTCAAACCGACATGGTGCTGTGTGACGGGAGGGCCCTGAGGAGCCAAACAGCGGAGCTGGGCCATCGTCCGCTCTGTATCTTGACTTCAGAGCCACTGCAATGCACTCTCAAGGACTGGACACCCACTAGCATCAGAGAGTGATGTAACTCCTGCGTTCCATCTCTCGCCTTAATTTCATTCAAAAAGAATCCAAATTTGCAAGCTCCGGGATGGTTTTGTGATGTGAACTGAGATTGCATGAACTCGGCCAATTCCAAAGTTCATTTCAGAGGTACATTCCTGATTCAAACCAAAACGTAAACATAAATTCTCCCTAAGAACAGAAGCAAGGCAAGGATATAAAAGAGAATAAGTGTATTAACCCAATTAATGTGGGGTTTTTTAAATTAAAAAAAAAAGCACACCCACAGAGAAAACCCCCAAAAAGCAGACAGCCTTTCAAGCACACAAGCCTTTATGCAGACTGCAGTTTTATGCAGTGCTGGAGACAAAACTAGGGCTAATATTAAACTTAGGAATTTATTTAAGCAGACAAAAGAAATTCCCAATTAAAAAAGGAGGCTGTGGGAAACTCATTAGACATTAGAAACCAAAGGCTAAATCCAGATCTCTCATTAAATATCACGGATTTGGACTGAACATACAGTACAGCAAAAGCACCACTTACATATAGCACAACAAATATGTTCAAAGCAATCTCTGCAGTTAGTAACATTCATACCATGTCAGAGGACTTGTTTGACAATTATTCCTGTTTCACCAAGCAGCAAAAAGAGGAAGAAACATATTATGTGTTATCTAACTGACATGGGACAACTAATCAGTAGGAAAGTTAAACCCAGAAATCACAGTCTTGAACCCAAATAGTTCTGATGGAATTTAAAAGCAAAATTCCCAAACTATTTATCATACTGTGCATCATTTCTCATACCCCACATTTTAGTGGGTTGCCCCTCACACCTTAGAGTGAGCAAAGCCTGTCATTCATTTTAATAATACATACTACAAGTAAACAAGCAGGTCATGAAAATGAACACGACGCTTGAAGACCCTCAGACAGTTACTGTTGGGCTAATTATGCTATTTAATGGAAAAGAAAGCGTTATTCCTAGTTTAATTTAAGCAGCAATAAAAAGCCACCACTAGCTTTGAAAGCTGCAGCTTTCTCCACCATTCAATTAGGCTTTCTTCTTTTTTTCTGCATGTTCACACATTAAAACTTCTTGTTCTTTTCATAAACATTTCAATAATAAATACCATTTTCTGTTCTGTACTGCTTAAGGAATTGGGCACAGTACAGCCTTTATATTACTCCTAAGCTTTTTCATCATGTCAAGCCTCTACAGATGCCTTGGTTGTGCTTAACACAGTACTAAAGCACTGCTGAACACTTTATGACTGGAGTAGCAAATTAAAAAGGAGTACCTTAATAGTCATTACTTTTCTTATACGTCAACTCTTTAGAAACTTCTAAACCCAGTTCGACATTAAAAACATCATTCTTTTTCCTTCCTAACTCACGACATCTGTTTTAACCTATGCTTCGTCTACACAGACGTTTGAGCACAGTAGTGCACTAAATTACTACCTTTTGAAGGGAACAAAATACAACCAATCATACGTCATCCCATCCATGTGTGTAAAGAATCTCAAATGAGGACTTGCGTGAACTGATGCTTACGTATTTTGGGACTTCTTCAGTATATTGTGTATTTCAAGTTTTTTGTTCTTTTTCCTGAGAAATTCTACTCTGCTGAGGAGCTTGCTTGTTAGCAAAGCTCTATTCTGATGGAAAAGAGTGGTAAACTAAGTGCAACAATAAACAGAAGAAATGCATACAGCAAAACAGTTCATTCAAACGGAGACAGGAAAGGAATATGATGATGGAGAGCAAATGATCATCTTTAGATGTATTTGCAAGGTTTTGTACATTTGCACATACTCAAAGTTCTATACTGTATCATCTGTATTTAGCAAAAATCATTAAAAACATTGCACAGTATAATAAAATCTTTCACAATTTCCTGGTTTTGGTTAAAACAGAACCAATTCTCTTTTAGTGAATCTTCCTTACAGCTAAGTTCTTTTAAGTAACTGCATTTTTCTGAAGCTGGCTGCATATTTTACAGACACTGGTAACACCTAATGTTTACACTTACACTGAGCTAACGGTAGGAAACAAATGCAGAAAAAGGCCCCTGCTTGTAACTGTCACTATAGCAGCCAAGGTGACAAATTAATATTGGCAACCAGCACGGGGCCCAAACCCACGACCCTGGGATTAAGAGTCCCATGCTCTACCAACTGAGCTAGCTGGGCTTTAACCCATAATGCGTACATAAAGTAGTCAAGTACAGAGTAAGAAAACAAACAAAAAACATCTTTGTAAACAAATGTAAACAACCACTTAACAGTGTCATTCTCCACATACTTGAAACCGTATGAAGGTTACTGCTGGACAGAGGCTTCTGCTACATTACAAACAGGAGATGAAGCTAACCAGTATCTTGTATGGATGGGTTTTTTTCAGCAGTTGTTCTGTGATCAATGTTTTGTTCTCTGCACTTTCAACCTCGTCCCTTATTTTCAGCCTGTAGGCTTCTCTGGGGCCAAAAGCACCTGCCGCTCTGTTTACACAGTGCTGGCCAGGATACCTGTTTCGTTCTGAAGTACTGTCCTGCTACTCAAGATGAATGGTAACAGTTTCCTTGGTTTATATCCGCTTCCACGCTCCTTTTTTCTATGTTGTAGTATAGTATTCCTAAACAGCAACCATTTCCTTACACTATAGACAACATCGGAGGACAAGAAACTTGAAAGCTAGACAGCACACACATCACGTATATCCCTCCTAAAAAATTCAAGACTGTATGAGGCACAGTCATTTATATTCAAGACCCTACATCTGTACATTTCTTTCTATAATTATGACATTGTATAGTCCACAAACAGCCTAAGCATTAAATGATACACTGTAGCTGTTGCTAAGGCAGCAGCAGATTTAGATGGGTGAAATCTAGCCAGTTTACCACCCTTGTAAATTATCAATAATTAAGCTGCTTCTCCATTAAGGCTGCCACAACTAAAAAAAAAAAAAAAAGTTCTTCATTTGTTATGAAAACTTTACATAAAATCAAGGTCTATACAGTAAAGACAGCAAACATTTTCCAGCTTTTAGAACACTTATGGCAATCGTTTTTTGGAAGTGCAGCAGCAACTTGTGGGCTACATGCCCAGTCACACAAACTACTTCAGGAAAGAAAAACACAAAACCCAAAACCAGTTACGACAAAACTGTTTCATAACCAGCTTCACTGCGAAGCATCATGCTTTATTTAGGTTAACTGCATTGCAGGTATTCCCATCTTCATGTAGTTTCAATAAACTCCTATCTCTGTCCCTTTTTAAGTAAATACAAGTACTCACAACAGCAAGAATTTTAAAGACGTTTCTGCTGAAAAAGAAATGTGTAGTGGAGGTAGCGGTTTGTTCAGTGTTTTTTCCTATCTTAAACACTTTCAGACACAGTGTAAATATAACAGATTTTATTCTGAAGCAGACTAGGGATAAAACCTTTCTAAAACACATTCTTATTCTAGCATAGAGATCTCTATATATAATCCAATTATAATTAAGACCAACTGCAAGTAGTTTAACTATACTTTTCCAAAACTTACTTCCAAAGAAGTGGCTGGTTTTGTCTGTACACAGTTTTTGGAAAATGGAAAACATACTCTCAGCAAGTTGTGTACCAGAAAGTGAGCACAACAGACTTTCTATACTCTTAACACTGAGGAGCAAAGCCATAGCAAATTGTTAGTATCAGCCCAACTGATTTTATTTGAACTTCTTGTCGTTATGTTAATAAAGAATTAGTAAGTCACAGTAGTTGCATTACAAGGTAGTGATATTAAGACTGGTAAAAAATATACTCAAGCAAAAGATTATTTGCACAAGGAGCTTCATAATTGATACAAGTCTTGTTTAACTAAAATTCAGCTAATTTTTTCTGCTGTTTCCCCATACGACTCCAATCTACACATTGCAGAAAAGCTTTCTAATGTATACTGCGTGGTACTTGCTGAACGGATTTTTTTTAAATTCTACAAATTTCAAATAAAAGTCACTTTGGTAAAGTTTATACTGCATAACCTTCTCCTAAACAAAATGCGTTTGATGAATGTGAAAAGATGTAAAAGATAAAAAAGTATTATAAATGCCTGCCTTTAATTTTGGAGATAGCTATGTGTCTGTGTATACACATACGTGCACACGCACACAGTCACTGACTCACTCTTACTTGACTCATTTCCTAGCCATTTTTAATAAGAGTTATCCAAAACAGTCTGGACACATATACTCGATAAAGTTCGACAGAGCATAATAGGGGTTTCAACTAGAAGAGAGTATACTAAGCATACTAGAAAAGTACACTAAGTTACTCCACGGTACATTCCTAATTAAATAAATAATTCTTATAGTAAATCACCCAACAGAATTAGATGTCGGGGATAGAGTTTCCTCTCAAATTCTACAGGCTTTTGCCACACAGAAGATGAGAAATCCATCCCTTTTCTTCTACAATACGCTAGCCACCTGCCAACTGCAACCTCTTTTGCGGTGGAATACATGAAGTTGAAATACTGGAAAATCAAAAAGTAGTAAAGAAGCTTAAAGAAGTAGATACTACTGCTGAACTGGAGATCAAGGCTGCTTGAGAAAGGAACACTTAAAATTGCCCAGCTGTTAGCTTCCTGGCTGTCTCATTACATCCTCAAACTGCCCTTCAAGTCCCACCTGTGCCCACAGGGTATACCATAACCTGCTTCCATCCTCACCAATCACTTCCCAAGTCCGGGGAAAGCAAAGCTTCATAGGCATACAAATGTTAATAGCCTATGCTATGCATTGGCAATCAGTCCCTAATTAACTGTCAACTATGATCCAAACTAAAGATGGTTCTGGATCATCACAGCCTGTCACTCACACTGTAAATGACACACTACAAGAGTGACTTCAAGGCCATTAGCTGTAACTACATTGGATCATATGGCCCCCTATGAAGACTCTCAAGAGCGTACAGTAACCTAAAGCTAAGCCTGCAAGTACAGGCAAAGGCAGAGATAGAGATCGAGCCTCTCCTCCAAAGGCCCACCACTACATACGCCCAAGAGGGTGTCCTCATGCAGTTTGTGAGGTGACTACATCACGAGAAGACGGAAGGGTTTTGCTGCATTGATGACTGCTAGTAACCTTAAAGATGAAGCACGTCCAATCCCTGTAACTGAGCTAACATGATCCTCCATCTTCTAAGGAACAGTGAGGTCTCAGGAAAGTCGTAAATGATCCTGCGTTCAGTGCCCTACAAATCTTTAACATAAAAAGTGTAACAGTCGTCTGATTAAAAAAAAGTATGGTAGCCTACCTCTCTTTATCAAATAAAAGGAAAAGCGAAAACAGAACAGGCAAAATGTGATCAAAACTGTTTTGAAAGTGAGTTTTGGGACATTAGGCATACCCACTGAATTACCAACACACATCAGACCTAGAATTTTGAATGCTATAACCAGTGTAATAAGTCAACATTGTGACTTTCTTCATACTGTGGGATACACATATTTCTGTAGTTCCTCCATTACAGTACTCTCAAGCTACACCAGTTACCAAAAAGAAAGTTGAAATAAGCCTTTTATGTTGCCTTAAATTCATGTATGTAAAATGCTACATTACAAACCAAGCGTTACATCCATGGAGATTTATTCAGCTCAAACACCTGAACTTTTAGAAATGCAATATTCACAAAAACTCAGATCTTTTCTTTGGTCCATTTAATCTCTCCACTGGATAAGGAGAAATGAAAGTCCTATAGAAAGGCTGATCATGTAAACAAGCATTGAATACTTGCAGAAGACAAAAGAATCTTGTTTCACCATTACTGACAGCCCTCAAGAGCTTTTGAGGTATTCACAATTGCTATGACACAAGAAAAAGAGAGAAAAAAAAACGTGCTGCATTAATCCGTAAGGCACATCAACATACCCTCCATAACATGAGGAAACATATCTTCCTTTGCAATATGCTCTGAGATATGCTGATGAAATACAGCTATAGGTGATGACTGTGGAGGGAATAAGCAAGTGAAACTATTTGACTGTTGTTATCCGAGATCTTTTCAGCTTCGCACACCTGCTTAGGATTTTTGAACCTTCAAATAATGTGACAGATTTATATTTCTTACCTAAGATGTATTTTTATATATGTACCATTTGAACAATATTTAAAGAAATAAAACTACCTGGCTTTAAATAAGAATGTTCCTTCTTTTAATATCTTTATTAAAAAGTTAAAATATTGAAAAGCTAACCCCGATAACCTTATTATTAGAGTGAATTAAAAGCTCACAATGAACATACTGACAACAAATAGCACCATACAATGTTTTGCTTATTCCAAGGTTGTACAGAATCACAGAATTATTTAGGCTGGAAAGAACCTTTACGATCGTTGAGTCCAACCGTTAACCTAACACTGTCAAGTCCACCACTAAACTACGTCCCTAGGTACCATTACTAAAAGTTATAAACATTTTGCACATGCATACGGAATTCTGTCTTAACTAGAACAACACAACTATAACATCTCAAAACTGGAAAAGCACCAAGACATCACAATTCTCTTCTTAGATTATTGCCAACTTTTAAGAAGCATTCAGAAAGCAGCAGTTCAGTTGCAAACATTAGGTAAGCCAAGACCATTAAAAGCTGTTTCTCTAGACATTAGAAACCAGTATTTGCAGTGACCCCTACAAGGGTTCTGCTTCACCCACATCACCCAGGTAGAGAAAGTAGTTTTCTCACTACCTCCAGCATAACTTTGAAACGAACAGAATAAAAAAGTATTTCAATTACACAAAAAAGTATGCTTCCTTTACCAGAAACAAAGCATACAACAAGCACCATGCCCATGCAGCAGCAACATGAGAGGAAATAATCGAAGATATAATTAGCATAAATTCTGAAAGTGTCCGAGAACACAAAAAAAAAGGGGGGGGGGGATTGGTATTAGGCTAGTATCAGGGGACAAAAAGTCTGGACTCTATTTACAATTTAGGCACAAACTTCAAAGGGAGGTAGATGATGTGGTATAGTTAATATTCTTGCTTTGAGATCTTGTGAAAAAGTAAACGAAGGACATTGTCTAGCTTCTGTTTTACTCGTTAATTCACTCTTCAGAGATGTATTGGTGCAAAGTAAGAACAAATCAGTGTAAGAGTTCCAATTACAGCCCTAAGCAGCAGCACTTGATTTCAAGAGATGAGAACTGGACTGTATAATACCACAAAGAGAGGAAAAGAATCGCTGAAGGTTAAACACGAAAAAAATAGAAAAAATTAAACAATGACAGTAACTGTCACATTTATGCATGCTCATTTAGTTTCGAACAGCTG
This sequence comes from Opisthocomus hoazin, assembly GCF_030867145.1. Lineage (NCBI taxonomy): Eukaryota > Metazoa > Chordata > Aves > Opisthocomiformes > Opisthocomidae > Opisthocomus > Opisthocomus hoazin. Next base: position 58,881,795 of record NC_134416.1, on the reverse strand, counting down.
TGGCAATGTAATTTGCACCAACAGCAACAAATTCTTGACTCTGTGTGTACATCTTTCACACTGTCTCTTGGTTGGTTGTCGTTGTTTCTTCAAGTTACCAAGACACCACCAGCAGGAACAGCTACTGCAAGCCACTCAGTAACAGATGCAGGGGACATGGGCAATCAATAACAATAATAATCTTCTGACCAACTCAAAAGGTTCCCTTGAATCTACTGCAGAAGACAATTCAGAGTGAAGTGTAATAACCACACAGTATAATGAAACCAGAACTTTAAACCCATTTAAAAGACCTCTCAAGAGACACGCAAAAAAAAAAAAAACCCATCCCAAACAAGAAAGGGAATTTACAGTACAAAGCACCATAAAAACTATGCAGTTCCAACACCTTTTGGTCTGCTTTGCAAGCGGCGTGAACCACCAGTGCTGTTTCACAAGCAGAGCTGTTCAAAAACCTCCTCTTGGCAGCCAGTACAGAATTGCTCGTACAATCTAAGTTCACATCTTAACATGGTGCACAGTAAATTTATTCATAGACAAATCCTAAAAGCAAGATGATTTACTGCGTTTTTCAAAGAGTTATCCACATTGTCAGTGTGTTCAAAAGTGAACTTGTGCCATCTGAATTCACACAGTGTAACTCCCAAGGATTCCTCTCCTGATGCGCATAGGTACAGCGTCACTTGTTCTTCGTTCAGCAGCATTTCCTGATCTATGCCCCAGAGATCAGAAGAGATCATAATCTAATGGCTCCTTCCAGCCTTTAACTACATTATGTTATGCATTTGCAGGAAACCCAATGAGCCACTAGAATTCCACTATGTACTTAATAAATATTTAAAGTCAAAACGTAATTTAGTCATAATATATAGGGCATTTTCTGCAAAAGACAGAATTCTATTTTCAATAATTCATTCCATATAAATGTACCCATAAAGAATTATATGCAACATCAACTCATATTAAAAGCACCAGTTCAATCACATATACCCTTACAGAGCTACAAAGAAATGAAAGACCAATTATACAAGTTACATTGTACAATCACCCAGATAAGACCCAAAATCGTGTTTCAATCACTAAACTTGCATACACTATAGAAATATTTTCACTGATGAAGTGACAGTATACAAGACTAAAGCATTTTCCCACATTTGCCTGAAGTACTCAAATACCTAAAGTAAATATATGTATTTTTTTAATAGTTGTAGCAAATCAGTTTAATTATGTAAATACATATATTTTATTAAAATATGTACAATTGCAGGAATATATTAGCTTAAGTTCAATAGAATCTTACCTATATATCTTTCTCTCTCTCATGTCTTCTATAGTGACAGTGACAACTCACATATACATACAGATCTATTGGCCTATTTTGAAATATCAGTTATTTGTTTTGTACATTCAGCCTGCTTAAGAAGTGGATTGAGCACCAACGATTACGTTTAAGCTCACTGTATGGGTTTTTTTGTTTGCTCATTTGTTTATTTTATTTGCTTTGTTTTTTAAGTTACAATCACTATTACTTTCAGAGGACTTCAGAAAAGAGAAGAGCAACACATTAGTCTCAAACTTTGCCCCAATGTGGTTTTGCCAGTATTGACACGCTGGATAACACCAACTAAGTGAGTAAACAAATCTATTTTAATTTCATGATAAATTAAAAACACAGTGGGTTGCTCAGACTGAAAAGGGTGTGGAAAACTAAAAAATTAAAAATTTCCTAATTTTAAAGAATTTTTAAGGGCAAACTGTGTAAACTATTACATAACCCCATTCCAGTGAAAGAAACAACACAATACCTACTTATGGCTAATATGCATACAAGAACTTGAAAAATTAACTTGACATCCATTACAGAAGCAAATCTGCCTGTTAGGGTGAAAAATGCATGTGTCATCAGGTGCCCAAAAAATAAAAAAAAGCTTTCCAGACATCATGTAATTTGTTTAGTTGCAATATATTGTAAGTAGTCTTTACTGAATAAACTGAAAACATCGAATTTGTTGCTGGCTCTCTTTCATTTCATTTTTCCCTTTCCTACACATAACAAGTGAGATAAATACTTCTGCATGTTCCACATCCCACACACATTCGTTTTTCCTTTCTCTTCCCTCTGCCTCTGTTCTCAACAATTTCTTGCTCTTCTGCTTTGCAGGGTTTTCCACCCTGTGTTTTCTATTCCCTTTCTTTTCTCAGTTCTGTTCGTATCCTCTCTCCCTCCACAATTCCCTAGGTCTCCTTTCTCAATTCTCCCTGCAATCTCTCCCTTACACAACCAGGAAGGAAGAGATTCTCTAACAAAACTTATCTTTTCACAACAAGGGTGGTTTTACTACATTTAAGAATTAACACTAATATGAAAAACTAAGAATACAGGCCCTAGATAATGATGCACTTTAAAGTAAATTTACAGGTTCTAACTGCGAAGGGAAAGCAAAGGGCAAGTCACTGAAATTCTAAGAAATGGAATAGAGAAACACACAAAAAAAAGACTTTATTTTCATTGCCCTGTTCCTACAGCCCTCTGGCACTTATGAGAGGTGTGCACTGCAAGTGTGCAGACGTGCACGCTTGCAGTCTGTCTGCCACAGCCTACCAGTATTTTTTTATTCTCCACAGAACTCTACTGCAGTGCCTGTTTCTGCACTTGGAGAGCAAAACTGACCCACACTTCACAGCACCAGTACAGGTGCCCACCATGTTACACTAAAATCAGCATCCATGTAAGAAAGAGCATCTGTGAGCTAAGCATCACTGCAGCAGTTAGCATGCAGTTAATGTCTTCAAGCTTTCCTTTGCAACTATGCCATCTAGAAACATTCCTTCACTCCTGTTACCTTAAACTGTGAAGATGCTGACCCAGCACAAGGCTAGAATTGCATTCTGCTCAGCAGAATCAGGTGGGTTTCCAACCATGCAATGAAACATCAAAGTTGAATTTCTCAATTGTGTAACTTCTGCTTGCTGGTTTCATCAGTGTCCCTCCTATATTACCTTCTCACAATCCCACTGCTACAATTCCTCTCTGCAAACAAGGCACATCTTCCTTGTGAAATCTTGATTAGACATCCTGACAGCAGTGAGACCAGGATTACAATTCTGTTTTCCCCTCAGAGCACTTAACTTTCAGTAGTTTCTCCATGTTTCAGATACAGTGCCTCTGATGTAGCACAACATTATATCAGACAAATCAATTTAAAATATTCTAATGTAAGGTAATTATAGCCAAAAATACATGGTACTGTTGCTGGTAATGCTTGGAAATTCATGCATCTGCCGATAACCGCCTTCAACAACCTAGTTTTCCCCAGCCCAAAGCCCTCTTCTTCCCCAGGCACCAAAAACCCAAGGCCACTACCACAAACACAACCCACTGCACCAACACTTCTGTGAAGACCCTGGGGTCGCCAACTACCAACATGAAATCAAAGAAACAGTAAAACAGAAACACAGACCACCATACATTGCCTACCCTATTTCTCCCACACATGGGTAAATTTCACTCTTACAACAAGTAACAGTCTGAGGCATAAAAAAGCCACCGTAAAATTAGCCAAAATGTGAAGCTTCAAGTTGTAACAGCATTAGCTCCTCTTCAAAATGCCCTCCTCCCAGCAGAAAGCAATACTCCAAACAGCCTCAATTATTACCTGAGCGAGTATGATGGTAAAAATTACGTTAATGCTGAAAAAAGAAAGGCTAAAAGTAGTGTGTTGAGTTATGGTAAAACAGGATCTACATTCAGGAGGCTTCTCCTCATTTCCCTGTTGGCCTGAGTTAGATATGCTGGCTCTGGGGAAACATTCACAGATACTTTTTATGTACACCAACTCCAATATTCACAATTATTTGATCTGCAAGTGTAAAGTGGGATTTTTTCAAACTACTTATTTTTGTCTTGTTTTGAACTGACAGTTCTTAAAATTGGCACTTATGTGCCCATATGCATACAGACACAGATTCAAATGCTAATAACAGCTACCTGACTAAATGCAGAAGTGCTCCTACAGAGCATCGATGATAACTTTCTGATGCAAGTGGTGGAGGAACCAACAAGGAAAGGCGCGCTGCTGGACCTTGTGTTAACAAACAAGGAGGGACTGGTGGAGGATGTGAAGGTTGGAGGTAGACTCGGCTGCAGTGACCATGAAATGGTCGAGTTCAGGATCCTGCGTGGAGGAAGCAGGGCGATAAGCAAGATCAAAACCCTGGACCTCAGGAGGGCTGACTTTGCCCTCTTCAAGGAGCTACTGGGAGGAATCCCGTGGGCCAGGGCTCTCGAAGGAAGGGGGGTCCATGAGTGCTGGTCGCTCTTTAAACAACACTTCTTCCATGCACAGGAGCAATGCATCCCCCTGAGAAAGAAATCTAGCAAAGGAGGCAGGAGACCTGCATAGTTAAACAAGGAGCTTCTAGCGGAGATCAGGCAGAAGAGAAAGGTCCATGGAATGTGGAAAGAGGGGCAGGCCACTTGGGAAGAGTACAGAAACGTGGTGAGAGCATGCAGGGATGCGACGAGGAAGGCCAAAGCTCACCTGGAATTGAAGCTGACAAGGGATGTCAAAAACAACAAGAAGGGCTTCTTCAACTACATCAGCAGCAAAAGGAAGGCTAGGGACAACGTGGGGCCGCTGCTGAATGAGGCGGGTGTCCTGGTGACGGAGGATGCGGAGAAGGCAGAGCTACTGAATGCCTTCTTTGCTTCAGTCTTCAGTGCTAAGACTGGCCCTCAGGAATCCCAGGTCACGGAGGTAAGAGAAGAAGCCTACAAAGAGGACGACTTTCCCTTGGTCGAGGAGGACTGTGTGAGGGATCGCTTAAGTGATCTGGATGTCCACAAATCCATGGGCCCCGATGGAATGCACCCACGAGTGCTGAGAGAGCTGGCGGATATCATTGCTGAGCCACTCTCCATCATCTTTGAGAGGTCCTGGAGGACAGGAGAGGTGCCCGAGGACTGGAGAAAGGCCAATGTCACTCCAATCTTCAAAAAGGGCAAGAAGGAGGACCCAGGGAACTACAGGCCGGTCAGCCTCACCTCCATCCCGGGTAAGGTGATGGAGCAGCTTATCCTGGACGCCATCATGAAGCAAGTGGAAGAAAAGAAGGTTATCAGGAGTAGTCAGCATGGATTCACCAAGGGGAAATCATGCCTGACCAATCTGATAGCTTTCTACGATGACATGACTGGCTGGGTAGACGAAGGGAGAGCCGTGGATGTTGTCTACCTTGACTTCAGCAAGGCTTTTGACACAGTCTCCCATGATATCCTCCTAGGGAAGCTGAGGAAGTGTGGGCTGGATGAGTGGTCGGTGAAGTGGATAGAGAACTGGCTGAATGGCAGAACTCAGAGGGTTGTCATCAGCGGCGCTGAGTCTAGTTGGAGGCTGGTAACAAGTGGTGTCCCCCAGGGGTCAGTACTGGGCCCAGTCTTGTTTAACTTCTTCATCATCGACCTGGATGAAGAGTTAGAATGCACCCTCAGCAAGTTTGCTGATGACACCAAACTGGGAGGTGTGGTAGATACACCAGAAGGCTGTGCTGCCATTCAGCGTGACCTGGATAGGCTGGAAAGTTGGGCAGAGAGGAACCTGATGAGGTTCAACAAAGGCAAATGCAGGGTCCTGCACCTGGGGAGGAACAACCTCATGCACCAGTACAGGCTTGGGGTGGACCTGCTGGAGAGCAGCTCTGCGGAGAGGGACCTGGGTGTCCTGGTGGACGACAGGTTAACCATGAGACAGCAGTGTGCCCTGGCTGCCAAGAAAGCCAATGGGATCCTGGGGTGCATCAAGAAGAGTGTGGCCAGCAGGACAAGGGAGGTTCTCCTTCCCCTCTACACTGCCCTAGTGAGGCCTCATCTAGAGTACTCTGTCCAGTTCTGGGCTCCCCAGTTCAAGAAAGATGAAGAGCTACTGGAGAGAGTCCAGCGGAGGGCTACGAGGATGATGAGGGGACTGGAACATCTCCCCTACGAGGAGAGGTTGAGGGAGCTGGGCTTGTTCAGCCTGAAGAAGAGAAGGCTGCGAGGGGACCTTATAAATGCTTACAAATATCTGAAGGGTAGGTGTCAGGAGGATGGGGCCAAGCTCTTTTCAGTGGTGCCCAGTGACAGGACAAGGGGCAATGGGCACAAACTGAAGCACAGGAAGTTCCGTCTGAACATGAGGAAGAACTTCTTCCCTCTGAGGGTGACGGAGCACTGGAACAGGCTGCCCAGGGAGGTTGTGGAGTCTCCTTCTCTGGAGATATTCAAGACCCGCCTGGACAAGGTCCTGTGCAGCCTGCTGTAGGTGACCCTGCTTCGGCAGGAGGGTTGGACTAGATGACCCACAGAGGTCCCTTCCAACCCCTACTATTCTGTGATTCTGTGATTCTGTGTGCTTTTTATCCCCTGATAAGACAAAACCAGCACACTGTTAGCTAATCCAGCAGTAACTACATAAAAATAACAAAGAATCCCTTTACAATGTTTTAAAGAACTTTAAAGAAAAAAATATGCATTTTACACAGCAAAGAATTGCATCTGGAGTCTAGATTCTCAGGTGTCGATTCTACAGAGCCTGCTGAGATTTCTGACACACAGAATGAAAGATATAAATTTATATTTCAGTCATTCGTGAAATCTCAGCTATAATACACCAACTCATAATTAGAAGTCTGACATGGTAATTAATTTTAACACAGAATAACCCATAACCTTTTCACTGCTCAGTGATTACTAGCAAGATGTTTTTACTGTGACTATAAACTCTCAAATTCTCTGAAAACATGAACTTTAATCCCCTGGAAATGACCAGCATGTGTCATCTCATCACTTCGCGCATTTCAGGCAAGAAGAAAATTTATTGCTAAGAGGACAAATGAGGGAAGAGGACAGCAAGAGACTTATGCTATGCAAGTCTCACATGAACCCATACCCCTGTGAATACCAGCATGCCTGGGATCCAAACCATGTCTAGTCAGGCCCATTTCTCTGAGTCTTTCTTAATTTGTTCTCCAAACAAAAAGAAAGGTTTAGGCTTCTACAGCACTTGGAATGATTAGAACCCAACTGAAATGAAAGTGAACAACAGTTAAACCGATTAGGGAAAAAAAGTATAGGAAAAAATCTTTGGACATTGTATAATAACCTCTAATTTCCCTGCAAAAGTAAAACATGTTTGTGCTTGTTTTTCCTTTCCAGAAACTTCTCTAGAGGCATCACTTCGCCTTCCTTCCACCGTTTTAAAACTCCCCATGGAGTCTCAAAGTTGACAGTAGCGCTTCGCTCCCTGCCAGTGCTATCTGGGACAAAACTCAGTTAAAAACCTGTAGTTCTCATCCTTGAACTACTAATTTCCCTCTGCAGGGATTTTTTTAATACATTTTTCTCATTTTAGAGGCTCTGCAATTTGTTTTCTGCTTAGTATCAGTGTGTATTTTCTCTTTGCTGAATTTTTAATTGAAAAAAGCATCTTCATTAGGGAGAGCTCCAGTATTGTCTGTTATTAGACAAGAATGTTGGTACTATACAATGAAAATTTCTGCCATGAAAGTAGTTCAGTGTATGCCTTCAAGCTATGTGAATTTGAAAACCACATTTAAATGTTTTCTGGAATTACTATCTCTTACTTCATTATAAGTCATCATTTTATTGTTTGGAAAATAGCACAATCAGAAGTGGTCACTGGTACAACCATATTCGTTCTGAACAAAACTAGACAGACAGCAACAGGAGTTTACATTACTGGCACCCTTAAAAGTATTTGTCAACACTATAGAAAGGTACTTAGAAAGACTTTCCTGACAGATGCATTTCAAATGCACTGCATTCAGAAGCCTAAAAAAATCCTTTAGCTTTTACCTTTTATGTTTTAATATACTCTAGAATTTCTTTTCTCAATGAACTTTTTCTCTTGTATAAAAATATTGTACTAACATACTGCACAATTTTTAAAGCTCATATTTTACAAGTTCATATAACGCAGAGAGATTGTGGGATCCCCCCTCCATCCATACAGATACTCAAATCTCAACTGGACAAGGCCCTGACCAACACAATCCAGCTTTGAAGTCAGCGCTCTGCGTGCTGAGCAGCGGGCTGGGCTGGACAATCTACAGAAGCATCTTCCCACTTTAATTGTGCTGTGACTCTACTCCCTTCCAAAAGCAACCAAAAAGAAACTGCAGGACATAAATGCAAAGCATTACAACTGCTCTCTTAACAAAATTTGCAGCTTTCACCTACGTGGGGTATCAAGTAGGAAGGCATTTCTCCAACTCTACATCTACAGTTCATAGTCTCTTAAAAGCTGTTAGAACAGCAATATTCATTCTTTGAGGTGGAGAAAATTTATTTGTGGACCAAAGCTGTGTTACTGCTCCTCCTCTTGGTTTCTAGTCCCACTTCTTGAAAGCAAAGTCTGTCAAAAAGAATCAGAGAGAGAACCCCAGTCGGGACTGATTCAGCAGGCAGCGGTGTTTTCCGGTTCCCTCTCCTACCTCCGCCTGGTGAGGCTGCCTTCCAAGGGAAGACAGTCAAACCAAGCACCAACACAGCAGAGTGAAAGCCACAGTCACCAACAGTTAATTATGAGTAGATCTCTCTCTTTTTACGTCTAAATGCCAATTCCTCTGGCATCAGATTCTGCCTGTCACTGTTCAAAAGCAGGTGATGCGTGAAGTACCCATCTACTCAGTGCAGTGCTCATCATAATGAGAATATTTCTCGCAATTTTTGCCTGTTAACTTCTGGTAACATACTAATCATATATAGCCAATTTGGCATAAACATCAAAGTTGTACATGTATGCATTTTTCTTTGATCTAGCACACTTTTTTGAAGAATTCTTCAGCACCTTTAATAAGTGATTTACAGAATGGGCTGCTATACAGCTATGGCTAGGAGCTGCTGTAGACCACTTCTTCCAAACAGCATGCAGCCCTTTATGCAGAATGCAGAGAAAAACACTCACACGCTTACTATGCAGCAGACAGACAGTAGAAACATAAGTTTAAGTTTAGAGCTTAACTTTTAAAAAATACCAGTAAAAAATCAGACTTTCTTCACCAGTGATGCTTGTACTTTTTGCATTTAGTCAGCAAAACAAAACCGATGCTTCCTATTACTTTTTGATTTCATAAGCAAATATTTATTTCCCAAAGCCACGGGATTTTGCATGCAAACACTACAGGAAAATATTTTAATATACAAACTATGTTCATGAAGATATTTTCAGATTGCTGACTTTCTTTTCATTATGAAACCACTTAAGGTTATCACTGTTTTATTTTTAAGAATAAACAGAGTCTACTACTTAGATCCAAGTTCTTAACTGTGTCTTTTTAAACATTTGTACTACCCAAGTATGCAAAAATACAAGAGTGACCCAGGTTTCAGCACACAAGGTCAAACCATCACATTTTCAAGTGCTGCACACTGCCTCTGGCAGAAACCTTAACTAGAATTTCAGAAAATAAAATACCCATAATGCATCTAACTAGTTTTGCAGAGTTTTTCTGTGCACTTCAGAAAAATAATCCTGCCATCAACAAGTCTAAACTACTGCAGGTAATACAGTTAGGCATTATTTAAAGTTCTTAGTCTTCTTTAACAAGAGCACTCTTGATCAATGAAAATGTCAAAGCCAAATCAGTTTTGTTTTTTCTTCTACTTGATCATGCCAACTTGGAAATTCCCTATGCTACAAATTACCATTCCTAATCCCTCTCCTATAGAGTCAAGTCCCTCTTCCTTTACAGGGAGGGTCAAGGTGAAATGCCTATGATGTATAGCTGAAGCCTTGCGGTTCCCTATTTACCAAGCCCTCCAGATATGAAAACTGATGCATATGAATCAAATACAAGCGACACTAATGCATTAATGACTGACATGTGGCACAGACACACACACAGATGCAGCCTGACATTAATGGAGAGATTTGCCTGTGGTCATGCACATAGAAGGGGGGAAAAATAGACCCACCTGCCTCATGTTTTAACCTGAGTATGAAATCAAATGTCAGAGAAGATTAATTAGATGCCTAAAGTTTTATTCTTTTCTGTTGATAGAAAAAGCACATTTCCATAATGTGAGGAAGCATTTATGTGGATAGCAAATCAGGTTGACATTGAGGGAAGGTTTACTTTATTGTGAATGCTAGCTGTGTGGTGCTTGTCAGTGCAATTACTTTCTACTCAAGTGGTTTGCTTTTTAACATTTTATTATCTTAACAATAAAAACCCTGGAAGCAATAATTATTTATTATGCTAATTCTTTAGCTTTTTTATTATGAATTTCTGCCAGACCATTAAAACTTGCTGTTTTCCAGAAATAAACCAGATTTATTAATATTCAGCCAATTAAAAAAAAAAGGGGGAAGGCAAAACCAATCTCTGTACTGGTAATTAGTTACTAACCAGTCAATTTGTACACTTATCAGCTTCCCCATAAGTTCTATTTTCATTTATTCAATATCCAACATTTCTAACATCATTCTTATTGAAAACAACTTCAAAACACTAAGTCCACTGCAGTATTTTTTATAAATAATAATTTAAGCAGTCTGAGAGGCAGCAGGGCTTTAGACCACTCTGCAAATGCACTATACTCAAGGACTGCATTTTAATTATGGAAACCTTTTAGAACATCCCTGTTTTATTAACAGTAAGTGAAAGACTATAAACAAGGCTTCAGTATGCACCACTTCTTCTCAATCCTGTCTAAAGCCCTCAAGGGGAAACAGCTTCAACGTGCTTTCATTTCTCCCCCCAAGCATTCTCATCTCTGAATACCTCTTCTCACCAGCTTTAAAATTCATTTAACATAACAACCACACAGTTATGCTTTTTTCTTCCCTCTCACCCCCCCTTCTTTTTTAAATATACAAGTGTTCCCTCCTTTAGGAATAAACACCAAGGCCACAGCTCTCAAACTCCCACAGCATAAATGCAATATAGGAGACCATAAGCAAGTCTAAGCAGAAAAGCACTGCAACTAAATGTACCTTGAAAAGCTCTTAGTTTGCAATACTTTTATAAAGCTTCATGTCCATGCACAAAGTGTCCCTACATTTCATGCAGTGACAGTAGTAGTAATCCCCTGAAGACTTCTAGAACAAATTCCTTAGCTCAAAGCTTAGTTCCCCCTGAGCCAGTGCAGATATCACTGGCGTCTTCTATGGCTAAGATGCAATACTTCAAGGTTTGTCACGGCAGCCCTCCCAGCTTCAATAAACAATATCAACTTCCATGCTTGCCACGCACAAGAGCGGAGCCAGGTTTCTCTACTGCGCTCTGCTTCTGAAACAGCTTTCTCCTGTACCTCCCACTGGAAGATTTTGCCAGTGGCAACAGAAAGTTCCCTAATAATATGTAATATATACCATAATTAGCACTGTAAAGCAGGTAGTTATCTCACAATTGTCCTCCCATCCCCTTTCTCATAATCACAAAACTTTATTTACAGGAAAAAAAAAAAAAGAAAAAAAAAACACTCAACTTCTTCAAAGCCCCAAATATTCATTCCTGACTTGAATCACTGGTATGCCATTGCCCACTGGATGGGCACAACCTAACAGGGGACAGAGATAATTCGCTCTTTTAAGCATCCATAAGTCTCCCTCTTGCCAGATACCTACAAGCCAAACCAGACAATTGTGCAGAGTTGAGGGCAAATTTAATTAAAACTACGATTCCTTGTTTGGAAATGCCCTACCTCTCATGTACTCTCCAAACATTATCAGCTACTTGTGTGAAGGGTTAAAAGGGCATATTTACTGAAACTCATATTCTGAAATTTTATTTCTATCCCAGTTCATTAAATAGATAAAGTCATCACATGGAGCACAGATGTAAAAGTATACAGAGACCCTCGTGACCACCAAACTCCCCAGTTACTCCATACCTGTAGCTCTTGTGGCCCCCTGCTATTTACTGGAACCTACTTTCCTCCCAGCCTCAAGAAGCTGAAAAACAGCAGCAAAAACTTCAGTCGATGTAGTTTTTTGCACCTAGTTATCAGATTATTATCAGATCAGACGCCACATCTGAAATACTTTGAAGAGCACCAAAGAGAAGATAAAAATTCCAAATGCTGCCATTTGAAAACACAAGATCCATATTGCATTCTCCATAACCAAGAACACTAAAACAATACATTTAAGCATAGAAATTCTCAAAATAAATTAACAGGCCACTTAATTATTTGTTTAAATTGGTAGTTGCAGTTGAAAAGGAAGCTGTTATACACCCCCTGAAAGATAAAAAGCATGACTCAGTGCTCTGTTTTCAGTTGTACTACCTCCAGTAAAAGACACCTGTACTTAATAGTGATGTGAAATAACACTGACCCTTCTAATCTGCTCTTCCCATTTTCTATGGGAACCTGGTCTCTTGCACAAAACGAACACAACGAAAACAACCATGCTCAGTTACCACTTCCCATCCAAGGGATAAACCAAAGGCAAGGCACCCCCGCAAATAAATAAAACCAGCCAAAGGGAGACTAAGAACATGCCCGAGACTGTTTAACAAAAATCAGAGCAGGAGGACACCGATCTTATGAACTACTTTTTTAAGCACAGAGTCTAGGGATGGAGGAAAAGACAGCAAGTGGACACGGGTGTGAATATAGAGAGTCTTGGCAGCCTGGCCTGTCCTCTCCTCCTCATAGACACCTAAGTCAATAAGAAACAGCATCTGCCTGGTCAACCTACAAGCAAGTATCAACACGAGGGAACAGCAAGACAAACCCTTTCCCGGATAACATCCATCAGCACTTTAACTGACAGAAAGCAAGGCCAGGGATGCCGAGGTGTGAAATCCTCTCTTACAAGGGACTAGCGCTCTTAGGATGGGCACGCAGTAATTCATTTGCTTTTTTAAATAAACACACAGCACACTGCTTTAGTCCCTCGCAGGCCATCAGATCAGGCCTGCAAGGTTTATAACATTAGTTCAGCCTTTCTAACAACATATATGCCTCAATGACCTGCATTACTCTCCTACAGAAGCAGCAGCCCAATTTGGTACAATCATTACATTCCTAGCCACACCTCTGACAAAGCGCACAAAAATCTCTGAAGTTCTGTCATTCCTGGATCCCAAAATTATTTCATCTGCAAGTTTAAGCCAGTGCAAGTTGCATTTGTTACCAAAAGGCAGGTAAGATAAATTTTGAGTTTCAGCACGATTGCCCCCCTTCAGCAGAAATTTAGAATGTAGTGCTCTTAAGCTTTGATCTCAAGACATACTGTGTTTGAGTAAGTAAATGCTAGAATTTTTTTGTAAAACTTACAAAAACTCTCTCACAAACTATTCACCTATCAAAATACTTTAACAAGCATGATAATCAATTTGGGAGCTACACAGAAACCCCTAATAAATACAGGCTTCTAGGCACACCTGACAGCAATCGGCTATTGGCAATGACTTCTGGCTGCTCTACTCGCACTCACATAGTAAGTACACAGTGTGTAGGTTGAGAGAACCAATGCACATGGAGCAGAACAATGCAGAAGCCTCTGAATTTTCTCTTCCAGGACAGGCAGCGAATTTTTTATTGATATGCTCTATAAATTATATTACTAAATGCGATGCAGAAACAGAAAGAGCTCTTTAAAAATATAAGATGATGTGACACAAGCTATATATCCTATTATTTTCATTTATTGTCCATGCATTTCAAACGGCATTAATTTACAACAGTAAAAAGCAAAGCCATTAAGTACATACAGAGCCCTGTCAGCTTCAGGTGTAAAATAAAAATGGTTTCTCACAATAGCTTAGAGTGCTGTTGTGTAAAGTGTGTAGAGTAAAACTTGATACCACTGCAATTCTACCTCATGTACACACAGGAAAATGTATGGAGTAGACGTGAATATTTTCTCTTAAGGAAAATGAATTACCATAGGTGCAATATTTCTGTATCAAAGGTGCAATCGTTCACAGCCATTTTTCACATCAACATAAAAATTTATTGCAAGTTATGTCAAAATACATTAAGTCACAGAATGGTTTGGGTTGGAAGGGACCTTAAGAATCATCTAGTTCCAACCCCCCTGCCATGGGCAGGGACATCTTCCACTACACCAGGCTGCTCAAAGCCCCATCCAACCCCACTTTATTTATTACTGATGCGCCATGGAGGCCATTAGCTCCATCTCCAACAGGGCTGCATTAGCAGGCTGACTCCGCTGCAAAGTCAGAACGGGGAGCATGAACCACCTCTTAAAACAGTGTCAGCTAACCCAGCCAGATTTCCACAGAAACAGATGAGGAATGCTTACTAAATCTAGCAGCACAGCTGAGCGACAGGGGAAGTATCCTCCATCTCTAGGTGGGTAATGAACATCTTTGGAAATAAAAATCTAACTCAAGTGATTTGTTGAAGTTAAGAGTTCATCTACCTGAACTTCTTAGAGTAATATACCTCTACCAAACTCACTATCCTGTTACATAACTGTAGCCTTTTTAAAGCCTTTACACAATTTCAACAATTCCCGTACAGCTGAACTGCCACACAGTGTATGTACACAAGATCAGAGTACCCCCTTTGTATTCCCAATTACAGCCTCACCTCAGCTAAACACAGAACCTTACTCCTTTTGGGTAATGGAGACCCCACTTGAAAACCTTCAGTTACTCTCTCAATGTCACCCTGCTTTTCAAACCTGGGATTCTGTCGATGCTGTAGAAGGCAGCAAAAGGAATCAGTCGCAGTCTCAGAGCTATGCAGCTTTGAAGAAAAGACGCCAGTAAAACTTCCTCCTGTCATTAAAGAGAAGAGACAGAACCCAACCCGTATTCAGCTTCCCAAAGCTCTGCGATCTAATTCTACACAAAAGGCTTAATAAGGTTTAGACTCGTAATACAATTAGTAATTTAGCTCACAAATTAGACTATCTATTAACACTCCAGCAGAGACATCAGCCATATGAGGATTAAGAAGGAATCTTCTGCTCTCAATATGGATGGCAGAACTTGAATGCTTTAATAGACCACTTCAGCTTCTGCACAAGAGAACATGTATTGTATTGTACAAAATGCTGTAAGCATGGCCAGCATCCTGCTTGTATACTGAACTTTCATCAGTAGGAACCATGTTAATAATTTGCACATTAAGTAGAGTGGGAACTTTCAAACTCATCTTAAAGGACAATTTTAACTGGTAAAAAAATAAGTACTGATAGCACAGACAAACTGCATATGCATTTTGAATGCATTAGAGGTGCACATAAAAACAATGGCAAAAACTACCATGTCAGCATGGACACAACACAGGCTAACCCAAGGTATGGACATTATACAACATTTAACGGCAGGATTTAAATAAAGAAGCAACCATTTTCTAAATCTCTGCATACAACATTTATTCTGTATCCATTAATAAAGGAAGCAGACCTATGCAATACAAGATTCTGCATTATCTTCTCCCCACAAACAGTGCTCAAAAGATTTAGAAAAGAGCCAATACCTTTAGCATACTACTTAATGGCACTTTGTCCACAGATAAGAAAATTCCAGATGAATTTTCAACGGCAGGCTGAGTAGGCAAAGAACACTCTACTTATTACCAAGAAACTCAAATTTCAATTGCTGTGTTTGAAAAGTGCTGTTCCAATTTCCAGAAAGCTATATGTGCAACTACGTTTCCACAAATTGCTGATATTGGTGTGTTTATACTGACTTGTATGAACACCTGATTTACTTGCAATTATTACGTCACTAGGAGCTTTTCATAATTATTTTCATAGTATGCCCCAAACTGACTTTAATTCATCTTTAAGTTTTAAGCTTCTGTTATATAAGTAGTGCCAGCATCACGAATTCTTTTTAGCTTGAAAAACAAACAAACAAAAAATCTTCATCAGTTTACTTCACACTCTAGTAAAAACTATTCACACCCAAATAATATTATGAATAACGTCCATCTGGTCTGAAATCTAGATCTGGCCACAGTATCTCATTCCCCACTAGCACTGCCTGCTGTTTCTGTCAAGTGTTCTGGGTGACTGCACTCCATGCAAATTAAGACTTAAACTTGACTAGCTTGCAGTACGTACTTACAAGTACATGCTTTGCTGGCACATGTATGGGACCATTTTGATTTGCCTCGGGAAAACAAAAAGAAACAAAAAACAAAACCCAAACTTCTTATGAATAATACTCAGGCAGTTAGGAATTGTATCCCCGAGCTTCTGTCATAGCCTCCCCAGAGGCTCTGGGGCTTTCTCAAAACATGCAGGTAGATCTCCCACCTGTAACGGCAACAGAGTGGCCCACGGCCCCACAGGATACCCCAATCAGAGCTACCATCCTCCAGTCTCAGTTCTCCTCTCAGCTCAGTCACAGCTGCCCAAAGGATGAAGGTAGCAAAGGAAGGCACAAATGATTTGTGATTTGCGGAGTGTGGTGATGAGGAGCAGACATAAGCAGAGAAAAGGAGGCAGAGAGCACAGGAGGTGGCAGGTAAGCAATATATTCTTAAAGGTGTCTTGGTGGTTAACAGCTTTGTTAAATATGTATGTTATTTGCTGTGGAGTAGGTGGTACTAAAGTGCAATTTTAAATGGAACTGAGAGCAGGTAAGAACCCGCCCTCTTCCTCTGCACAAAATTCCAGAGTACACGGCTCTAGTAGATTACTATAATTGGCCAATTCTTTCTTTCATTGCTAGACCACTGTGTAGAGTCAAAGCACTAAAATCATGTGAATGGGGCTGCTGGTGAATGTCATGTATTTGCTCAATGTCAGTTTCAAGCACACAGATCTGATTTTTTTTTTTTTTTTTTTGCAGTTCTACTCCCAAAGGCCCAGAAATGCACATCATCTAATTCTGGCATACAAGCCAGAATTCATTTTTCACTGCTGCAAATATAGCATGGTACTCCGCAGTCTGGGAAGACTTATAAAAGTCAGTTCTGGAAAAGTGCGATTTCTCACTCACAGCGAGTGGTTCCCAAAACTCCTGCGATCCACCCACTACAAGCACTGATTTGCAGTAAACAAGCCTGTCAGACACTACTTCACTGAGGCGGATTTGGAATCATAGAATGCTTTGGGTTGGAAGGGACCTTTAAAGGCCACGTAACCCAACCCCCCTGCTGTGAGCAGGGACATCCTCAAGTAGACCAGGTTGCTCAGAGCCCCGTCCAATCTGACCTTGAATGTTTCCGGGGATGAGGCCTCCACCACCTCTCTGGGCAACCCGTTCCAGTGTTTCACGACCCTCATGCTAAAAAATTTCTTCTCATATCTAGTCTAAATCTACCCTCCCTTAGTTTAAAGCCATTGATCCTTGTCCTATCACAATAAGCCCTGCTGAAAATATTTTCCCCATCTTTCCTATAGGCCCCCTTCAGGTACTGCGGAGACCTTATTGCAGCCTTCTCTTCTCCAGGCTGAACAGCCCCAACTCTCTCAGCCTTTTGTCATAGCAGAGGTGCTCCAGCCCTCTGCTCATCTTTATGGCCCTCCTCTGGACCCATTCCAACAGCTCCATGTCTTTCCTGTGCTGGGGGCTCCAGAGCTGCATGCAGGACTCCAGGTGGGGTCTCATCAGAGAGGAGTAGAGGGGCAGAATCCCCTCCCTCGCTCTGCTGACCACGTTCCTCTTGATGCAGCCCAGGACCTGGTTGGCCTTCTGGGCTGCAGGCACACATTGTTGGCTCATGTCAAGCTTTTCATCCACCAGTACCCCCAAGTCCTTCTTGTCAGGGCTGCTCTCAATCCCCTCATCCCCCAGCCTGTACTGATAGCGGGGGTTGCCCCGACCCAGATGCAGGACCTTGCACCTGGCCTTGTTGAACCTTATGAGGTTCACACAGGTCCATTTCCCAAGCTTGTCCAGGTCCCTCTGGATGGCATCCCGTCCCTCTGGTGTGCCAGCTGCACCACTCAGCCTGGTGCCGTCTGCAAACTTGCTGAGGGTGCACTTGATCTCGCTATGTCATTGATGAAGATATTAAACAGCACTGGTCCCAGGATGGACCCCTGAGGGTCACCACTCGTCACCGGCGTCCACTTGGACATCAAGCCATTGACCACTACATTGAGCCACTGACCACTGATGCCAGAATTAGTCCACAGCTGCTTTCTATTTCCATTAGTCACTGAGTCATAACAGGTATCATCCAAAACAAGAATTTAGACTTCCAAAGACTGTATCTGTTTCTCTGTAGAAACCAGAGAAAGAATTTCCAAAGCAGCAGCCAATGCAAGCACAATGCATGTTCCTTAATTCCGCTTGAAGTGACCCTGGCAATACAGCTAGACCAAGTCCAGACAGTCTTTATCTGAACTTCTCTGTCTGAACATACGCAATAACTAAGGTTTCACCCCTACTTCCAACCCAGAATCACTATCTGCACTTCAAGACTCCAAGTCCACTACATGACAAAGGAAGGCACAGGTGAGTAAAACTGAAGTGCACATTCAGCAACGGATCTGCCAGTGAATGAACCCACAAGCCCAACAGTATGTTTGTCTATGGTTGAAAATAAAACAGAAGTAGCTGAGGGATATTATTCTTAAGGGGTTATTTCTATGTCATTTCCCTGCATCGATAATCTCATGCTAGATACTGGGCTACACCTTGAAGATGATTTTAACACTTTTTACATCCACGCCTCTTTGTGGTCACGTGAGGTTTTTAATCTGGGTAACATTTAACTCCCCGATAATCAGGATGCAAAGTAGTAACAGATTCCAGTGGACAAACTGACTTTCTCCTAAGCAATTGTACATAAAAAGATCCATCTCTGAACCTTCTGCAAGACTCATTTAAAACCCCAATCTGCATCTGCTGTTGCTGCATGGCTGCTGCAGAAGCCAGTTTTTTATGTCAAGAGTGTATTTCAACTTGTCTTGGGCTCCTGGGCCCTACCCAATTTCAATGCGCATTTGCTCTGAAGGGTGTGTGCTTGTCTCAGTCTTAAGTAAATAAAACAGTCAAACCCCAGTGTTTTCCAAATCCCCAAATGAAAATGATACTCTAATTCACATAAATCCCTTACTAGCCTAGATTTAAGTAGGCAATTCTAACAACAATTCTTAAAATAAATAAAACATACCTCATGAACTTTGTATGTGGTTTTCAATCCACGTGCTTTGCTGTCACTATAAACAGAAGGTAGTAATGTTGGGCAATATACAGGCTTCCATTTTACATTTCCAGCCTCTAAGATTTTAAATAAGTATTAACTTCAGTTGTGTTTTGCTTTTGTTGGTTTCCCATGACACTCACAAACCTAACCCCAAAAGGTTGCTTTCATATTTAAAAAGTTGCTTGCAAAGGTTTTCTCCTGAGCTAGGACTGAATCAAGAGGACATTTCTCAGACACAGTAAAGAAGGTACCAACCGCACAGTGCCTTAAAATTATTACTGGGACAACAACTTACCTTACGTAACTGAGAAATTACTTCAGTAATAGCTGTCTCTGCAGAAGTTAAAAAGAAAAACAGCTTAAGTGATGTGTTATGTAAAGTGCTTATATTAAAGAGTTGAATGCAGAGCTTTGTAAAATAATCTTCATCTACTCTGCAGAATTCCGAAAAGGTAACACTAAATGAAAAAAGGCTATAGCAATTCTCAGTCATTAACATAAGCACTACTCCGCCGAGTACTATGGCTCCTGGAAATGTGCACAACTATCTCTATCTCCTAAACACGTGACAGTATTAAAGCACACTGTTGAGTTTCTAGGGAAAACTGAAGTTACAGGTGGTGACAAGAGACTGCTGTAGATTTTATCTAAACATGCTGGGGGGTTCTGAACTGTCACCCTCCTTTTTTCTCCCTCTCTCCCCCCCCTTTTATTTTTAATGGAAATTTAGCAGATTTCTCATCCACGAAAAAAAAAATCCTACTAGTCAAAACTAAACAAAAATCCACAAAAGGAACAGAAAAGCCTGGCTATGAAGATCCTCACTCATGTCACAGTCAAATGCCAGAGCACAGATTTAAATCCGGGTCCCCCACATCTATGTAGGAGTTCTGATCACTAAGCAACTATCACAATGGGAGTTAAAATATATATCTGTCTGTTTCATGCCATGCTGCAGTGGTATGATTCATGTCAGGCTATGTCATCCCAATGTGGAACCAGAAAAATCTCCAGGCTCAGAAAGTTCCACTGAGACAAAATCATATCCTGGTTAAGATTTTACAACACATCTTAAAACAGTTAAGTAAAAGAGATCTTACACTATCAAAATAGTAGTAACTTCCAAAAATTGTAATCATCAAAACACTGTTGATCCTGAATTACAATAATCAATTGAAATACCACAGTAATTACATTTGATTAGATATAGTCCTATACAAATATTCAAACAGTGTCAAACCTTGAAACGAACATATTTCCTCACAAGTTTCTACCAAGCCTGCGAGCACACTCTGAACAGGCTGTAGAGAGTTGTTAGGAAACATTGGACTTTTTGCATTGATTTTATTTACTAGAAGGATGGGAAAATGAAATTTTTCTTTTCAAACAAAACAGATATGCAAATCACATAACATGAGGGAGCAACTATACCAAACTACTACAGAAAAAAGTTATGTCTGATCTGAGACCTAACACAATTCACTGAGAGGGCACCTGACTTTCGTGTTTGTTTTCAACTGCTCGCTGAACTGTCTGTTAAAACAGAAAAAAGCCATGAATGTGAAAATAGCAGAAGTGAGATGAACAGGAGTTTCTACATGGGTAAAGGACAATGCCAGTCCCCTTAGGAAATTTCAGTCTGTGCTTCAGATACAGCCTGGTAATACTCTTTTTTCAAAACCAGAGATCCTCTTCGTCTGCATACCCTCAGAAATTATGTAGGCTTGGTAACCAAAACTTTAAGATGTGCATGTAGATGACAATTTTCTTGGTCATAAACTACTGTATCGGCCACTGTAGAATTACCAAGCATCAGCTCCCAAAATAAGGAATTGTTTGACCTTACAGGGAAAAGAAAAAGAGAGAAAAAATAAATACAACCCCCCTGCAACCACCTCTGCTGTAAGTATACCATGAAAAATGCAAAAGTCTGCTAAAGGGTAATAATTCATCAGCATTTTAAGACACGGGCGTATAAACTAGTGCATAGATTACAAGCATATACACAAGTATAGAAGTGCACATCATGGATGGAAATTATTTACTCAGTCTAGTCTACATTCACCAGAAAAACAAATGTGAAAAGCCTCTCTATTCATTTACCTGTAAGAACAATTCCATTACGAAAACCTCAAGACATTACTGGTCCACTATCCATTCACCTGAAAGTGCACAGCAACTCCTGTAATATCCTCCTCAATCTTTTGTTAGAATATCATCAGCACAACTAAACAGTCCTTTCACCTAATCAGCCTACCTTTATACACTACAGAATTAAAACAAAGGGTCGCAGACAAAAGTATTCTATCCAGTGTATTACTTTCAGAAATAAAGAGTCTAAACAATATCTGATTTTAGAGTTAAGGATAAAAGAGGTGATAGGATTCAAGGTAATAAAGCACAATCTTTCTGAAAACTTCCCCAAAATAACTGTGCTGTAAACCTCAAAAAATACCCAAACCAACAACGAAACCCTGCTCTAATACAGGCACATCATGCTCTATTTCATTCTCCTAGAAAATGAAGAGCTAAAGTGATGAAAAAGGTAATTAGCTGTTAGTTATTCTAGAGCAAACCCACATTTCTTGTGATTAACAAAACAGTGCTGTAAAAGATATTTATGATAGCTTAACATTGAAGAAGATTTCAAAAAAAAGGGGGGGGGGGGAAGCCAATCTACCCCTCAAAAAACCCCACCGTAACCAAAACTTACTGCTCCGTAAATCAGGGCAAACTCACTCTAAGCAAGCAAAATGTTGGTTTTACACCACTCCACAGAAAAAAAAAAATCATTAACGTTGTTACACTTAACCATATGTGTAAAGATAATAAACTAACTATTGCTATGTAAAGCTGTCAGAAGACATATTAGAGCCTTGAATATATTATTAAAGACAAATGTATTCAAAACTAAGATGACAAAAATAAGAAAATGTAAACAGTTCTAAATCCATTTATGTTTTCCAGATGTAATTTAGCTGCCTTTAGGGCTTCAGCTTTTTTTCTAGCACATCTTCTCTTCCAGTAAGGTTCATCTCTTACACTTCCAGAAAATGTTACTCCTTCCTTCCCACCTTCCGCCTCTCACCCTCAAACACCCTAATTCCAATCTGTTTTCAGAACTCCTTCTTCCTAATACTGCTGTGGTTTTGTCTGAACAAACGTGGTCATTACTTTGTTTCCTGCCACTGCTCCTTATGTGGCGAAGGGTCACTGTGGAGTCAGATGCTTCTGGCTGAGACCCTTCTTTCCTATTCCCTGCAGCTTCTGAGCGCGAGTATGTGTTAGAGGCGTATTATTTTTACGGTTATTACTTTCAGAAATTCGGGCACAAAAAAGTCTTTCCTTCCTTTTTAAAGCGTATGTAGGGACTTAGCCTCTGTACCCCCTTGTAACATTAATGGAAGTCGCATGGCTTAAAAACCAACACATTATTCCAAAATGAGTACAGAATTCCATTGATAGCAACATCATTTCTGAAAATAATTATTTTGAATGGAACAGAAAGCTTCTTAACAGATTGTGAGAAGACATATACCCACACAACACTTAAGCTTTTCTTTAAGACAAGGATCAATCAAGATGGTTAAGACATAACCTTATCGGATCTCTATAGCAATTACACTTGCATTTAAACTGATAGGGAAGCACTGACAATTTCTTTGTAATTTCATGCATTTTTATTATATTAGAGCATTCATTCATCCATCTGTTGAATACTAACAATTATACTGAAATCAGCCCTTTTACAAGTAATCAAAAGTTCATTTGTATTATAATCAAACTGATGCAAACAAGCCACCAATGGATTCAAATTCTCTAGGTCACAATAATCCATCATATACTTTCACACCTCCCCAGCTCCAAACACACCTACATTCTCATAAAGCCTAGTTTACAGAAAAGTGGATTTAGAGATGCAGCTACACCTAGTGATCAGCAGCAGACCACAGCAGGCAGAACTCACAAAGACACTACAAAAATCAGCAAGATGTATGTGAACATAGTAGGGTGAATAAAGTTACACAGTAAAATTTATTGCTAAATTTCCTTTTTTTTTCATTCTAAACATATGACCATACGTTCCAAATTGGTTTTGGTTTCCTGAAATGCTTTTTAACACATTGATAACATTACACAATAAATCAGAAATACAGATCTGGAAGTTATCAGCAAAATCAAATGAAATACTCCGTTTTTCCTAAAGAAATTGAGCAGACATACGATAATTCAGCTGCCTTCAGACATCAACAAATAATCTATTCCTGGGAAAGTTTCCAGAACTGCTTCTTTATACAAGTGTCATACGTGTGAGCTGCAAGGCTCATAAATGCAGTCATTTTCTGTGGAAACACTTTTATAACTTAGTGATGTAGCTACCTCAAATAAGTATTTGACAGTGATACTAACAAGGTTTAAACACAAGAGATCTCCCTATCAAATGGTATTTCCTTTAGCATAATAAAGTTACAACATGTGAAACACAGGATCAGTTCGCAGGCCCTGACCCCACAACATCACTGGACTTTGTTCTATCAAGCCCACCCCTATTACCTTCCCCTAGCTGAATCCAAGGATGCAAACTGAACTGACTGTCTCAGCAGTAAGGTGTAAAACTGACCTGGCCATTGGCAGCTAGGCTGTCTGACACATTCACTGACCATCTCACTGTATGAGCGAGTGCACACGAAAAATAAATGATCTCCACATTTATTCAGGTCAGACTCAAATGACATTAGTGAGATGGAGTTCAGAAGCTTACTCGCTCTATTCTAACATGTTTTGTGATTTGCCTGAGGATCTGATCTCTCTAGCTGACAATCTAGCAACTCCTGTGAGCACTAAATGTATTCTTTTTTCATAAATTATATGCTGCTATATTGTCTCAGGACGCTGTACTTTGTTTTCCTCACGGATTCTGATGACCGCTAAATTGTAAGACCAAATAAACATAACAGGATTTTTTCCCCCAGTGTTATTACATCCTTCTAATATTTTGTAGCATTGATTTTTAATTACTGATGGTTTCATTACTGACTTTTGACACCAGAACAAGACCGGAATAGCTAAGTAAAATACATTTAACAATTCAACACACATACCCACCACACAGTTTCCTTTTCGACAAAATGTGCCGCTTCCAAAGCCCAGACTCTCCTTTTTACTGGAAGCATTCTAAAGTACCTTCATATCAGTTTACAGGGGAACACAAACTTTATTACATCTGTCAAAAGTTAAAAAAAAAAAAAGAAAGAAAACCACCCATATTTAGAAGCCAATTCTTCAACATGCTTCCATTAATTTGCTGGACTATTTTAAATACAAATACTCTTAGGCGTAAAACACAAATCAAGTCATTCGCCTATTCACCTGACAGGGAGAAGTTTGGTTTGAGAACCTTCCCCCACAGCTCTCACTGTGTAGCGAGGCCACACTATGAACTTTAACTGGAATAGTTTTGTTGATGAGCTGACAACTGTGCCAGCCGCTAATAAAGCTGCATTTTCACCGGCATATGTTACTTCCCTTAAGAAGTGCAGGAATACGGACTTGATGGATGGGTGGAGAGGAAGCAAAGCAGGTGCAATAAGCAATGCAAGCAAAAGCAGAATTTGTTAAAGTGAGATACAAAGATACAACCACACTTGGAGCTCTTTGCTGATAAAGCAATCAGAAGAGCTATTAAAGACTTCCAAACAGAGAACCTGAATACTCTGAGAAACCTCTTTAAACACAGTTAATTATACCAGAAACTGTTTATTTTCTATAGATTGCTCCAATTGCCAGGAACTTCATTTCAGCTGTGATAAGACCTATGAAGATTTAACCTATATTCTTTCTTTTCATCTTCCCTCTCTGCAGTCACCAAACATCAACATCACCACAGTAAGTTTCAACTTCAGCATGTCAAACTTCTTCCTTACATCTGTTTTTGGAAAATGTGATTCTTGTTTCCAGAGTGCCTACACCCATAAATGAAGTAGGTGAATATAAGGCACAATATCTATCCAGAATGCAAGCTTTTGAATTTTCAATCCATGAAATAGCTTGAAGACTACTATTCTCTATGTAAAACCTTTACTAGTCACTAGTAAAAGTAATTTTCAACTTTTATACAGCACTTTTCCTCCTGTTCTTTTCCTCATAATTGCCACTAGTCCTGGTGCAAAGTTTCATTACAAGCACTTCTAGCCAGTCCGTCCATCCACCCATGGATCTCTCTCACTGCAGTAGGACTTATCCCTTCTCAGAAAAACTAAAACTTAAAAGAGTGTGTTAATATACAACCTTGTCACTTTCCATAGTGAAAGAGACTATAACAACCTAATAATAGCCCTCCCTCGGTCAGATTCAGGTTATAAGCAAGAAGCAGCAATTTCAGAATTCGGGCTGTGTGCACATTTACATCTATCTGAACACTATGCCTTCATAAAAACACTATTTCTGAGTTCTATTACACATCTCCCTGCCTTCAATTTCAGTTCCCCATTTTGGTATTTGACAGAACTCATCTCAACCAGACCCTTCATTTTATGCAACACCTAATATTTAGGCTTACAATGTCCCTTCTAACTTTCCATGTCTCCATGTTTGACCTAAATCGCTTACAGGAGTGGATTGCTTTCCTTCATCTGAATAATCTACCAAGGAGATAGAAGAAGAAACACTGGAGTCAGGTGGCATTTCATAGGACAGGAACACTTCATTTCAGGAACTTTTGCCCACGTAATAATATTTATGTTATAATTATAAACAAAAAACAGCTAAATTAGGTGTGCTCCAGTTTCTCAGAAAGAAACTAAAATAAAAAAAAAAACCTAAACCAAAAACTACTCTTGCGGAAAGATCCCAGCTACTTTACAAAAAACTTTCAACAGCATTGTCCATTTAAGACAATGTTTTTAGCAACATCTCTTACATTTAAATTCTTGAAACTGTTTGCTTCTTGAACTGATGAATCCAGAATTTTAAAGTCTTTAGTTAGGGACTCGGAGAGAATCTCACTGTTATTAACTGTTAAGCTGCTTTCAAAAGATTACTTGAAAGCTTCCAGGCCTTAAAAAGCCAAGATCTGATTTTTCAGTAAGATTATTTTCTAAGTAAGAAACTCAAATAAAACAATAGCTGACAGCAATGTTAGAACCAATCTCTGTACAACAAATCAGTCATTTTAGAAAAGGGTGAAAATAAAAATTGAATTATAAATGCCAAAGATTACTTAACTCACCCACTGCTATTCTTTGCTAAGAACATACATGGAGTTGATTTTGTTTCTTTTGTCTTGGTTTGTTTTTAAACTTTTTATAGGTTAGTCAAATAACTCCCGTCTGCAACAAGGAATAGCTATTACAAAAGATAACCACTCAACTCAAGGACGGATTTTTCTGTAATTTAATTTCTGCGACACTGATGCATCAAGCTTTTAACAAAAGCAACAGCATTTTTTTTTCCCCCAAGCAAAAATGACTCCTAGGCACACACTTCAAATGGCAAAGTACAAAAATGGAAATTTCATCAATTCTGTTCTAGTGCCAAGAATCAGTATTTCAAAAAAATCTGTACATGCATCTTCACAAATAATCTTTACATTCAATGTTTAACATACATGTACATATGCACACACAGGCAGAAAGCAGGCCAGATTCTGCACCCCATGACATCCTTTGCAACCTCACTGAAGCATGCAAATTGCAGCTTCTGTTTTTCTGTGCTCAGGAAGGGTTGGAATCACACCTTTAGAGTAACCATATGCACAGGTCATCTCTGAACTGTTTGCGTTTTATATCACAGTTATTTACACAGTGTGTGGCAATGGAAATGAATACAGCAGATACAAATCTAACACTAATGTGGCATTGTTCCTCAGCAACATGAACGGCACGTAAATGCTGACCCTAACATAGTACCGGCATATTACATGCACAAGTCACTTAAATACCCAGAAGAAGAGTTGCCCTAGCTTAACTTTAAACAAGAAGTAAAGACAGTTCACGCAGGTCAGCAATGAGTTAGGGATTTATCTCAATAAAGCAAGAGCTCTCACTGAAGTCTGGGCACTAGACTTCCAATATTAATGAGTTATAGGGCTAATATACATGAGTTCAGTTCTGTAATTCAGTACAGAGCATGGCTTCATCCTCACATGAGTATTTAGAAGAGATTTCATCATTGTTATATATCACCTAGGTACAAAAGATTTTTCTGCTCAGGGACCTTCAGTCTCATCTGCAGCAAAAAATGCTGGGGGGAAATGCAGCTGCGTACACCAAAGGTCCCTGGAACCCAATATAAACCTAGAATTTTTTAATTTTTAAAAAAGTTTAAAAACAGATCACCAATTCCTACCTGTCAAACTTGGTTTAGCTACAGTGCTGCGTAGAAGCAACACGCAACGTACGAAATATAAACTATTCTGCAGCCGGAGCAACAACGAAAGTCAAAAGTCCTGCTTCCCACCAGATCAAAGCACACTTCTCATGAACTGAAGACCAGATGTCTTCAATTTAACGTGCTTTTCAGTTGTACTAACATGACGTTAGGAACAAAACAAACGACAGAAAATCCGAGGTTACTCTTTGCAGTGAAGCACACAGAACTATTTCACAACCCAAATTTCCGTCTGAAATTACGGGTTTCTTCAACATATAAATAGGACAGGGGTGCAGGCAGAGGACTCGAGACGAGGAGAACCAGCTGCAGCCCGAGGACTCCCGGGAACAGAAGAACGCTGCTGGCGGGGCGCTTCGCTGGCCACGAACCCCGGCACCCCGCAGGCGCAGCCGCCCGAGGTGACCATCTGGGGGGGGCTGCAGAAAACCAGGGGCCGGGGGCTTCACCTGCGGCTCCACCGGCGTTTCACAGCCGCACCGCGGGGCAGCGCGAAAGGCGGGGAGCTCCGGGGTTAGCGGGGGCGAGCGAGGAGGCACCGGGGGGGTGAGGCGCCCGCCGGGGAGCACCGCAAGTTCTCCTTCCCCCGCCGCCGGGCCGAGGGGAGTGCGGCGGCCCCGGCCGGGGCAGCGGGAAACTTTCGGGAAGTCGGCGGCGGAGAACCGGCGGGGCGAGCCTGGGTCCCGCCCGCCGCTCCGGCCCTGCCCCGGGGCTGCCCAGCCCCGCCGGGCCCGCGCCCTTCCCCTCAGCGCCCTCCCCGCCGGGGCACCGGGGCGCAAGCCCAGCGGCATCCCGGCACCGCCGCCTCCGCACGCTGCTTCCTCCCCTGGCTCCGAAGTGTCAGCCCGGCCAGACGGACGGGGAGGAAAAAAAAGAAGAACACAGAAAAAGAAAAACAAAAAAAACCCCAAACCAAAACCCAACCAACTCCGAAACAGCGGCGCTTCCCCCCCGCCCGCGGGCGCGCTGCCCGGCCCCGGGGCAGACGAGGCGGCTCCTTACCTGTGAACGTCTGCGCTCCCGCCGCCAGCAAAAGTCCGGCCAAAGTAACCAGGCAAGTTCCAACTTTCCCCATATTTCCACCCCTTCCTGCTCCGGATCCAGCAAAGTGCCAAAGTGTTTGCCAAAGTAGGAGGCGTCCCTCTCGCCCCCCTCCAGGCAGCGGGGAGGGGGGGACCCGGGCTCCCCCACTCGGTGCCCGGCCGGCTGCTTTCCCCTCCTCGCCCTCTCTTCGCGTTCAGGGAAAGAGGGGCGCGAAGTAGCCGGGGCCCGCCTGCCTTCCTCCGGCCGCGCCGCTGCCCTTGCCCCGGGGGCCGCTCCGCCTCCCCCGTCGGACGCCCCACGCCTTCCGCGCCGCTCGCCTCCCCCGGTGCCCGGGAGGGGGGGGGGTGGCACCCTTAATCCCGGAGCCCCTCCGCCCGGCGCCGCCGCTGGTCCCGGCTCAGCTCGGCTCCCTCACTGACTCGCGGTCCCCCCCGGCAGGCTGAAGGGAGCGCGGAAAGTCACGCCCAGCCGCCGGCGCCGCCGCTCTCCCCCGCCAGGGGGCGAGGCGGCGCGGGCTCGGGGCGGCGGGGCGCCGCTGGCAGGACCGCGGCCGTCGCCGGCGGAGCCGGAGCGCTCGCGCCGCCGCCCCGCCCCCCCCCCACCGGCGGCTCCGCGCCTGGCGGGACCGTGTCGAAAGTTCGCGGGGCAGCGGGGGAGAGAAGGAGAAACCGCGGGGGGAAAAAAAGAAATAATGAAAAAACATCTCAACCCGGCGCCTCGCTAACTTCCGAGAGCCGCTGGGGCTGCCGTGCCTATCTGTCCCGCCGGGACGCGGCCCCCGGGCAGCGGCCTCGCTCTCCCCGCGGCACCGGGACAGGGAAGAATAAATATGAGAGAGGGGGGAAAGCGCTGGCCCTTCCTCACCGTTTTGTTTTGTGTTTTGGTTTTTTTACAGGCAATCTGGACTCTGTCGGCAGAGCTGGCTCGGAGACCGGTACGCGGTCTTCCGCGAACACCGCGAGCGTGCGAGCGCGGCCCTCGCCGCGGCAGGCCGGTGTGCGAGGCGGGAATTCAGGCGTAAACGAGTTTCTCCGGGCTGGCGACGAGCGGCACCGTGTTGTCAATAAACCGCTGCTCACCGGCGAGCCGCTGATCAGACTCCGGCGCCTTGCCCGGCCCTGGGTGACAGCCGGCCTTCGCCCCCCTGGGGTAAGGGGCCTCCGGGCCCCGCCGGTCCCCCCCGAGGCAGGGTCGCGGCTTTTACTCCGGTGCTGGAGGGAGGAGTGACGCCATGGGCCGGGGGCTAGGGGGTGAACGGCGGGAGCAGAATCACCCCGGGGTGGCGGCTGCCTTCCGCTGCTCGCCGTCTGCGGCTGCTGGCGTTTGTCTCTCCGCCGCGTAGGACACGCAGCTGCTTGGCGAGCTTTTCCGCTTTGGCTCCCGGCGTCCAAGGCGCTGGAAGGACGTGTTTATTGGTTTCAAACCAGTTCTTTCTAAACTAGACTTCTGGAAGTGGAAATATTTTTGTTGGCTGTCACTTTCAGTGAAAGCTTTCCTTTTATTTCAAGTGCGAGTGTGGCCAGATTTAATGCCTATTTATTCCCTGTGGGTCACAAATAAAACGGTAAAAACAAGAACCTAGATAATGCTGCAGTTAAGGATTTGAGCTGGGAAATGCAAATACGAGAGCTCAGGTTCTAGGTTCTCATTTTTTTTCCAGCACAGGTCCTCTGTCTGTGCTGCTCTTATCTGTAGTCAGCCGGCTTCACTCTGCTCTCAAGTCTTAACTCTACCCATCCCCCACACGGTAGTGCTACTTACATGTTAATGACTTGTGCATATTTTGTGTTATTTGTACACATAGTACATCATCGTCAAACTTAGGCGCGCAGCTGTATCATTTCCAGTGATCGCGCAACGATGCTGTTGTCAGGACACTGCTCTGTTATGTTTTTGCTAATGCATTTGATGTGACGCAATCTTCACGAAGGGACATGAACTTTTAGATGCGTGGGGGTAAGGCAGCTACCTCAAAAGTTAACGCGAGGGGGCAGAATAGCATTAATTGTTGTGTTTCCTGACGTCAGACTTCTTTTGAATTGTGAGAGTTGTCTTCGTTTATTATTTGCCTGGCACTTCCCGGTCTTCTCCCTGAAAAAAAACTTAACTTTATTCCCCAAAGCCTTGGTAACCTAGGTACGTTGCAATAAAAATTCTATTTTTTTATTTTACAATTTTTCCATGGTTGCGTAATTTATGCAAATTTTGTTCTTTAAAAGCTGCAGTCGTAGCTTCTAAAAATTAGAAACTATGGCTAGTCTTGAACGTGCTACATCTGTAACTACAGAACTGTTAAGGAAACCTCAAGAAGTCTCAAAAGTAATGTAAGTTACAGTAAATTTAACTTTAAAATGTGTCTTCTAGTAGATCTGTCACTAAAAACCAGTAAATGAACAGTTAAACCAGTGCTAGCAATGACTTCTCTCTAGGTGTCTCTTCACCGTGTCCAGACACACATAAAATTGTATCTCTGATGAGCCAATGTCAATCCTAACACAGTGTGGTCAAGTATCGTGTTCTCAGACATCCAACCGTAACTCTCAACCCCGTCTTTGCTGCAGTGAGTTGGAAACTCCATGCCTGTATCCACAGCTATCCAGTGTTATCTTAACGAAGATGAGATCGAAAGTCACTGACTTCTGTGGATTACAGCAGAGTATGTAAGAGTGTTTGGTCACAGTTAGAGTAAGAGTGAGGCTAACGTGCTTGACCTTCAAAGACATAACCATTCTGCTTTAATTACAGTAAATCTAAGAAACGGTTAAGCTCCGGGGAACAGCTAAACCAACAAGAACAATAGAAAACACAGGCCATGCATGGCTGATCGGGAATTGTTAGCTGTGTTTTGCTGAGTTTTCGTACTGGAGAGTGTATGAAAACAGTCCAGAAACGCTGCAAAAAGAACTAGAGCATCAAGAAAACACTAAACAAAAACCACAGGTTCTCTAGTGGTTTGATTCCAAGAACAACTTCAGGAGAGTTGATTAAGGGCTAGTCTGTGACTGGAAAGGGGGTTGGAAGCAACAGCAAAAAAAACCCAAAACAACTTTGCTGGTTGTTTCTATCAGACAAACAGATAGTTTGCATCTGTTCTTGAACTGGATCAGCTCAAAGAAATACCTGATGATAGTTCCCTACGTTCATGCACTTCAGCTCAGGAACACAGAAGATCACAAATCACTCCTGCTGAAAGGAGTTGAAGAATGAGACAGTGGAGTAGTAAGGTGTAGAATAAGGAGAAAAATTAATCTAGAAGTTCTCATAACTATTTTTGAGATTTTGATGTACATCAATAGGAAATGCACACAACCAGCCTTCATTGCAAAGTATAAATCCCACTGGGGGAAAATTAATCTAATGATAAATTATGGATAGTACACTGCTTATTACACAAATGTGGCTGGCTCTGCTGCCCTCTCACTGCTAATCATTCTCTTGCAGGTCCATGTTCAATATTCCAGATCTCTGAGCTACTTCTGACAAATAATTTTTGATAATTCCAAACTGACAGAGAACTGTGAGTATTACTGGTTAGAGGGGTCTGAGATCCAAATACTTACCATAATGTGCAAACAGAAGTACTTAACCAATGTGAAGGAAAATTTCTTAGGACAGGCATACATATATGCTTAACAATTACATATATATTGTGTTTATCTATTTCAGTGTTGCCTTTCCTTCAAGGTGCTAATGATATTCACAGTGCTATTCATTCTATGTTACTGGCATAAGAACAAGTAAACATAACTCAGATTCCATAAGACATTAAGGCCATCCTGCATAATCCGTAGCATGAAGTCACCCTTCCTATAATGATACGAAGCAGGAACACTCTCTTGCTCATGTTACAGCACAAATAGAAAAGCGAAGACTAGCATTCAAATACTGGAGGAAGGCCCAAACATCCTGCCTTTTTTTGACCCATGACAATGCTGATTAAGTGACCAAGAATGTGGGCTACAGGACTGTCAACTGACCTTTTGGATCAGTAGCAGATAACATCATTCTTACCGCTCAAAGCTACTTTTTGCACTATAAAGTAGCCAGACCAGAATGATTTTTCACTAGTCCATCTTGTTTTAAAGCTCAGACAGACAAATCTTCATGAGTCTTTCAATGACACTACTATTTAAATATGATGAAAAAGTAGTTTTCTTCACAGGACAGGCACATTTTCTTAGTCAAGTACAGCTAATTAGCAAAAGTAAGATGTGTTGTGTTAGTGGAAAGAAAGACAATGATTCCAATTCTCTGTTTTCATCAGTGCAGCTTCTCTGCTACAGTGACATTACAGAGCCAATCCTTCACCAGGAGGACCACTCAAGAAAAATCACATCTTCTCTGTAGATTGAGGGAGAACATGCCAAACATGAAAGGGCTGGGTTTTTTTCCATTTGTTACTCCTTAAATACAGACCAACATCTTCTCCTTTGCCAGTGTTCGCTTCTCTTTAGGCAGCTTTATCTTCTAACCCAGATTTTGGCTGATACTCTTCACATTTTCACTGCTGATTTTTTTTGTCAGAAGCTTCAAAAAGAAAAAAAGTGTGCTTAACTATGTGACAGGATTTACTGATTGCATTATACTCAATTATATTCTATTTCATAATGTTTAACATTACTATATCCATAGATGCTGTAAAGGTTTCATTTGTTACTGAAGAGCTATTTCAGTGATGAATTTAGCGTTCTTAATAAATTTTCTAGTGTTCATTCAAAAAGAGGTGCCCCATTTTGTTTTTTTTTTTGAGGACTACAGTGAGGACATAAGAGTGTCCTGAAAAGATCACGTCCACCCCATACCCCGTCTTTCCCTGCCTCCGAGGAACAGCAGAGGACTCCTTGGAATCTAAGGTCAATCTAAACCAGCTGCAAAAGTTGCTGCAAAAGTTACTGCATACGAAATGTTTCATCTTCAGTAGAGGCTCATCATCTTGTCTGCTTACTGCTGCTGAGGTTTGCTGGCACTGGAGTTGATCCCTGATCATTCATTTGGCACTGAGATGTGCTAATCGCAACTGTGGCTGCTGCCTACCAGGTATTTTCAGGTGTAATATGACTGCCTGCTTTATTTTTGGTACTGCTGATGATTTGTACAAGCAATGATAACCGATCCATTTTGTACAAAGGACACCTTACCTTATTCACTTCATCACTCTGAAGTTTGATGGTAAAAAAAGAACAAAGTCCTCTTTGTTTCCAACTGTTAAGAAACAACATTTGTGATGATAACTAAGGGAGTTCTACGTGGTCACTCCTGGCCGTGATATTAAACCATGGCTGGGATTTGAAAGAGAAAACACATCCAGATCATTGGAAAAAAAAATATTTTAAAAACTAGAGAAAAATTATCTTTAATCAGAAATTGTTGAAATAGAAGTGAGAAAAAGGTCTGAAGAATAGAAGGAAAACGGTGGGGGACCTTTGGGATCTGAATGTTAGGAGGGGAGCAAAGAGCAACAGATGGCACTGTACAGAGATGGTTACTGATAGTTCAAGTCCGAGAACAAATAGCTGCATTGTGGAAGAATATCTATTTCATAATCTCACACTTTGCTATAATGAAATGGGTAAGACAGAGTGTGGCCTAGGCAGGCAGAAGCTTGTAAACTCGAAAACAAATTAGCTCTATATGCAATGCTGTCTCTTCTGCTGGAAGCCAAGTTTTTCATTCCATGAGCAGTGTAGTCCCCTTCTACTCACACGTGATATGTATGGGCAAGGAAGAACATGTACCTCATACCAGGTTGTGTTTGGTGCATTTTGATGTCTGCGAGCCGAATCCTGTCTTGTCTTCTAATCATCAGCGTTTTATTAGGAATCTATTGTGTTTAACAATCTGCGAAGTCTTAAAACCATTGTGGCTTTTAACTCTACTCTTAGAAATATTTTACTGCTGTATAGTATATGTGAGAAGCAGACCTCTTCAAACTTGAACTTTCTATCAGGAAACAGAAAGGGTCAGCTGCTCCCTGAGGGATGGGGATCCAGGAGTTGCGTGCAGTAGCACCTCTCAGCAGGAGAGGGGCGAGGGTTCTGATCCACCAGCCCCAGCAAGGGGGGTGCTGGGGTACGGGCAGATGAGGGGGAAGTATAGCAAGATTCAGTCAAGGCTCTAGATCATCAGGCGAGTTCACGGTGATGAGGCTGGTCTGAGAAGAAGCCAGGAAGACAATCTACAGGTCAGAATTAGGATCGTGTTCAGTGATCACCAAGCAGGTCTACAGTGATAAGACAGGTCCAAGACCAAGCCCAGAACCCAGCCCACAGGTTGAGTCCTGGGTCAACAGGGTCTGTGACCAGACAGATGGAGACCAGGGTTCCTACCGCATAGCTCCAGCAGAGACCCCAGGGTGAGCTGAGGTGGGGCTCCTGGGACGACTGGGTGGGGGAGGGGGGAGGCCTCAGGTGAGACTGATCAGGACCCTTAAGTCTTGTGACTGCACCCAGAGCCATCTCATTTTCCACTTCTGCATCTTCAAATATATTACATAGCTTATAAAATTTCTTCTAGCTTCTTATACCTTGTAAAGAAAAGTACCTTCACTGTTCTTTACTACTTGTTCTTAGCTTCTCTGAAAATGCATATGTCATTATTGTGTCTCTGTCAACATTATCAGGAGGTACATACAGGAGACGAGAGCAAAATAGTTCAAATACCTAATACTGTTAAACAAACACCTACTTATGCCAACTAAGAGTGTATAACCTTCAGATTTTTGTATGGCTGAATAGGATTGGTCAGGAGCAGAAAGAAACAGAAACACAGGTTTGATCAAATGCAAATACTTGCAAATATTCATATATTCAGTCTTCAAAGTCTGCACAAATACGGACTGTAATATCATCTTTGTCACACGTTGCTTTGATCTTGTCATTCTTCTGGGTTAACATCCTTTTCTATTACAAATTTAGGCTTAATTTCATTGTCTTCAAAGTTCCGTACTGTTCTACCTTTCCCTACTCATCTGAACTTCAAGTTGCTGTTCTTTCTATTCAGTGTTTCTATAATCAGCCGTGTCAAGGAGTGAGACCAGAAGAATCAAAATTTAGGAGATAAGCACTGCAAAGTAAGCTAACTTCTCAGCCTTCCAAGACAGACTGATTGTTCCAAAATAAATTAACATTTACTACATAATAGAAGGAATGCACACTGAGTTATACCAGCAGAGATATAGCATTACATTTTTTTGCTAAAAATATTCTAGTCCATCCCGCTCCATAGAGAAACGCTTTTCCAGAGTGGGTTTCTCTGCAGGCTCCCATCAGGTGGAACATTGTCTTTAGCAGTAATCACTAGAAATACTTAACAAAAGTATATTTTTCAGATGTCTTCATATAAGGCAGAGGACTGAAGCAGACAGCTGGAATAGTAATGTCTGATACCATCAGTGCTAAGACTGACTGAGCACATCTGCGATAGCCCTTCAGATGGTGTCTCCAGTTAGGAGAACTTATTTCTGACATCTTGGGTTCATCCATCAAAAATGCACAGAAGCAAAAGCCAAATGGAAAGCCATATTCAATATAAGGTTAGTTTTCTTTCTGCCTGTAGATTTCTCTTGAGTTTGTTCACTTACGTATATTTTTCTTCAATAGTTCTGAATTAGCATCAGATAATAGTAGCCGTGACTTGGCATAAGATTAAGTTTTTCCAAAAGTTAATTTACAGCTAATCAGGAGTTTGTGAAACAGAAGTAGTGAAAAATGCAGCCTCTTTGTTTCTCTTCGTGGATCTTAAAAACAGTCATTGATGGATGAAATTAGAGTTCCTTCTGCCTCTTCATTAGTAACTCTTACTTAGCAATGTAGTATTCATGTTATCAACAGCCCCTACAGACAACTTCCCACTATTACTTTGATTGTATTGTCGTATGAGATGCATGAGATGTTATTAAATTGGATCCTATTGGAACATGAAGTTAAGATTTTTTTTCTACAGTTGTAGTTGAATGGAAGGAAGTGCACTTTATATCTTGTACTTGTCTTCAACAAAAAGAAATTGATTTTTTTTTCCCATGAAGTCTACTTTAACAACAATTTATGCTGTTGCAAAACACTGTGATACCATCTCATCAGAGGCAATTCTGAGCAGGCAGACACAGTAGTCAGTGATGCAGAATCCATCAAAGAGGCAGCATATGAGCGTAGATGTAAGTACAACCTCTCACACCACCACCACCTGTGCTGAGTGTAGGCTTTTATCTTAATGTGTTAAAAAGTTGTTGATAAGTAAATTATATGTTATAATGATGACAGCACTAAATTATGCAGTTTGTGTTAGTCATTTGTAGAATTTATTTCATATTTGTGTACTTGGAAATATTTGAAGATTTTTTGGAAAAATGGCAATAGTGGGTCAGGGGAGGCACTACAAAGTTGAAAGGTTCACATGTAAAATCTACTTCTCATTTAGTATTTTTTCTGTTTCTTTTTTTTAATATTTCTGCTTTTTTTAGAGAGGGGAGGAATATATTTCAATATACTTATGACTGAATTCTTGTTCATGTTCGCTTGTGCAGAATGATGAAGAGGCGTGAAAGTTAAATGTGCTTCATACCGTCATTTTTTCCTCTTGATTGCTTTCATACCAACAGCAGATGTCCAGTGAAGGGACACAAATATTTCCCTTTAGCAAGTCATTCCACTGAAAATAATGGGAGCTTATTTAAATAGTGTGGCCCTGAGGAGACAAAGGGGGGAGCGAGCACAGGAGAGAAGAGCAGAAACGTACTCAATCAAAGAATGACTTTATTTGCATTCAGTGAATTTTTTTAGCAAGTTACACATAATAAAATTAGTAGGAATTCAACTACGCATTAGTTTGTCAAAGGCATTGGGAATGATAACTTGAAATTTGTGGTGGCCATGAATGCTGTTGATTCTCCTGCTCTGTGCACTATTGTGCTAAAAAATCAATTATTTAATAATTGATTTTATAATAACTGTTAAATTATTTTATTAAGTCAAAATTAAGAATTATGATGGATACAAATGTGTGTGCTAAAACATAATGCTGAAATGGATTCCTCTCACAATTTTAAATAACCGTTCTGATGAGACAAGAATGATTACCAAAATAAAAGCATGATAAATAAAAGTCAGGAAGGCTTTGCAGATGTGGTGAATCATTACATATTACTTTGCTTTTCAAAATGAGTGCTGATCCTGCTGTTGCTTATTGTGCAGAACTTCGATTAAAGTTAATGGGAATTCTATGCACAGGAAAGCTGCAGTGTGGTAGATTTGGGTTTTTTACCCTCGCAGCAGTATTAATGGGAATTACAGGTGTGTCCTGGGGCAAAACTGCTACCCATATTAAAAAAAAAAGTCTAGCCACTTTTGAAGGGCTACATAGTATTATAGTTACAGCTCTCAAGAAGATGAATCTCTGTGGCAAACGAGACAATGCTGTTTTCTGCCTTCTCCCATGCAGTGATCAGATGCGAGCTGAGGAAAATTTTCTCTTATTGAGGAACTGACCAGTCATTGTCTGAAGCTATAAACTAAAGGTATATTGTTTCCAGAGAGACAGATGCTAAATCAGAGGCAATAAGTTGCCTTATTTTTATTACAGTACAAACAAAGAAATATATTAAAAAAATACTACTAAAAATCAAGCACCAGCAAGTTATAAAACACCTAGATTAAAACAGTTCTATAACTTCAGGGCTATGCCTCTGCCAAATTCAAAGGTTCAGATGCAAACAATAAATTGACAGAGCTCTTCAGAATATAAATGAATGAATTACATACAATAACCTTTGTGGTCACAAGCATTGCAGATATGAATTAAAAGTTTCCTGGATTAGAATTTCTCCCTTCTGAGCACCAAACACTTTGAAATAATACGTCATAACTCAAAGTAACTGTTTCTGTCTACCTCTTGTCTACAAAATCTCTGAAATGCCTCAAAACCAGGGATACACAGCTTCTGGAACAGACTAACTGGGGGAAAACTCAAAAAGAGGAATTAAAATATTTTTGCTTTTTCATTGTCATGCTAGTAGAAGAACAAGCCTGTGCCTGAAGTGTCTGCCTTAACACTTTCACCAGTAGTGCTGTTCCTATTTGATCAAATCCTGTTCCCAGTGAAATCAGTAGTAACAACGCAGCTTCATCAGCACTCATACTGCGTGCCAGGATGCTAAGCGCCATCCTAACCTTGTGACAGTTCCCCTTTGCCCATACTGATTTTGCTATGCAGCTGTGCAGAAATGAGGCAAAGGTGGAGATGAAAGGCCAGGCTGAGGCCTATTTGGTCTCTTCATACAAAGGAAAACACACAGGGCTTCTGAACCCTGTGAGTCCACCATCATGACTTATGGGAGCTACCACATTTTGGTGACTAAGAAGCTACTTGAAGCAGATGACCAGCGTGCTCTGGCTTAATAATGTCAGGATGAGAGGAAGCAGCAACAGGCTGCCCAGTTATGCACGTAAAAAGGCATGGCTCTGTCCTAAGCCCATTCTCCAAACCACAGACATCCACCAATGGATGATGGTGGCAATATTCATTTGAAACATCTTTGTGTCATAGTTCACTGTCAGATGACCATGATTTTTGTTGATTCCTTCCTTAGAGCACCTTTATTTTAGTCTCTCTGTCATATCTTTCTGCATTCCCTGTGTAGATTGTCTCTCCTACCCTACGAAAGCAGTACACCAAGCTGACTGTTGCCACAGTTCCAGGAAACATGCTGGTTAATGTGTAGGTCCCTGACTGGTACCCTGAAAAACTGTTCTATCTCCCATTCTGATAAACACTCATTAGTCCTGGATTTTTATTCGCATCAAGTTTGAAGAGGGGAAGAAAACCTCCCTGCTGACTAGTATCTGTTGTCTCCTGTCTGGGGAAGAAAACCTCCCTGCTGACTAGTATCTGTTGTCTCCTGTCTAGAGAAAAAGTGTTTTCTGACATGTCACTTGGAGAAAGTCACAGTGTGTGGCTTTTCATGTGCATTTTACATGCAGTAAGGCTTCTTTTAGGAGAGATGTTTCTCCTTTGGTCCCTTTTGAGTGTCTCCCAGGATAAACGTCCCTGGGACAGTAGCTTCTAGCATGAATGACACCAGTCCTCACCCTCTGGGTGCTTTACAACTCCATCTCATCCAGTTGGTTCCCAGCGGTTCTCCCTCTGAACTTGCTGCAGATGTGGAGGAAATCCCTGCAAAAATACAAAGCAAACACTGGGCACAAATCTGGAAATGCCTGTGTCATGGCAGATACTGCAGCATGCCTGGAAGACCTGTATGAGATGACCTTGTGTGGCAAGAGGGTGCTTGAGAAAAAACAGCCATAAATGTCCCATCCTGACTGACAGAAACGCATCATATCCAAAAAAAAGAAATCTCTAAGCTTTCTTATATAGGCATAGCTTTGAATTTTTACACACCAGCTTGAAAACACAAGGAAATAGCACTGAGGCTTTACACTGGCCTCCCCCTTGGTACAAAGAGGACTGAGGAAAAAGGATAGACAAGAGAACAGCAGTGGAGACTGCCTTGGACCACAGGTCTACACGTAAGGCTGACGGGGATCATCCTGGGCTTAAACGTGAGAGGTCATAAGGCAGACTCACAAGGCAAATGTCTGGTGACTCCAGACTGTTATTATATTCCTACTCTGAGCAGAAAACATATTTGTAAAAAGTGATTTCCAGCAATGGCCAGGGTCAAAGTGAAGGAGTGTGGATGCTAGCTAGTGTGATGGTTCAGCTCAGGACTGTTGGGCTCCCCTGTTAATAGCTCCTGTACCTTCTTATCTCTGCTTTGTCTTGTCTTGCTTCAGCCTCAGACTTGTGCAGCTGAATGTCTGAAGGTACCATGCAATAGTCTATTCTGGCTGTTCTGGAACTGGGAGTCACAGAAAGATATTTACTGGGTCTTTTTTTCCACCCTTCAGCAACATCCATGAGGGTTTGGAGAAGAGGTTCACCAAAAGAGTTCTTCTCTTATTCATTTCTGTCTGATGTAAAGCAAGTTATGGCTAAAGGTGTGCTCCTACCTAGTCTGACAAAGAATAGGTCCTCCGCCTGTCAGGACAGAGGCTGCTGGTAGCTCTGTGTAGTGATACAAGGACAGGTTGTGTAAGTCTTATGCTAAGGAGGATGTCTGGAGAGACTCGGATCAATGCAGAGTGGAAAGTATTCCAGCAGCTGCGGCAGAGTGGATTTGTGGTACCATGGATTATGGTTTCTATTAGCTGGAATGATCTGGAAGCTTTTTGCATTATTCTCTCACCAGTTTGGGGAATAATAGTCTGAAAATGGTTGTGAAGTCATTCAGCATGAATGGTCTGTGCTGTGCATTTGGCCTTAAGGCGGTCTCTGAAGATGCTTTACAAGTTAGCACAGTGGTAGATGTTAAAGATACGAAAAGGAGATAGCTGGTTTTATTCTTGTCTTTTTCTAGATCCAGTTTTGAACTTCATGTGTTTGGTTCAGTTAACAGTCACGAAGTGCACTGGTAAAATAATTATTTTGATTTAAAATTAAAACTGACAGAAATTGGGAAGGACTGACATTGTGAAGATGAATGACTTCTTAATCTAACTTCTATAGGAATGTCAATATTTTTGCTGACATTAAAAATAGTGATTGCACAAGAAGATAAAGTAAACAATGTTACAGTTTTGTAATGCTCATAATGCCTGCCACATGACTAAGTTAGAAAGCTGTCACTCTGCACATTGCAAAAAGGAAAGAAAGAACCAAGAATTACATATAACTCCTGCTGTCATAACTTAGCAGTATTTTTTCCCACTTAAGGTTACTTTCTGCAAAACTAATGCTTAAATCTTCAGTCACCCTAAGTTATATTTTGACCTTTACAAATACCACTTTGACATAAATGTGCTGCAGCTCCTTTAATCTGTTGCAGCTCACATGGGCACAGGACTTTCTTCACTAATAGCAGAACACCAGCTGTATTAGCTATAGCTGTCTTAGATAAATGTAAGTGAAAATGTCCCTCACATTCACTGAACATTTTAGGTTTTACTGAGAAGCAAACATTTCAGGGCTGCTCCTGATGCCCTTGAGAACATTTTTTCTCATTTTTCTTAATTCTTCACTGTGATTCAGTTTCTGTGAAGAGACTCTAGGAAAATTACAAAAAATGGGGGAAAGAAAGGAGGGGAAGGATAGCAAAGAAACAAAGAAAGGAAAGGTGCAGTTATGAAGCAAAACAGCATGTAACAGAAGCACTAATGAAGTGGGAAGGCAGGAAGGGGGAGAGGAATCAGATACCCAGAAAAAGGGGACCCAGAAGATGATGAAACAGTTGTGACTGACATAGAAGAGTGGAACTTACCAGTAGCTAACATGAAAAGGATATTTGGAATAAGAACAATCTGCTTATACTTCATGGTCCTTTCTGCCCAGCCCATTTGAAAAAAATTACTGCCAGACACAAATGAAAGACACAGAAAGTCCTGATTATGTATGTATATGTTATGTGATTGCTGATCTCAGTTGATGACATTTATCTTTATGAATTCACTGAGTTCTTTAGGTGGGAGAAATCAGAAAACATATCAGTGGCATTCTCTTGACTCTGCTTACAGTAAAATGAAATGTCAGTGTCATTGTAAAGATGAGCTTTCACGCGTAATATATGTGTAGTATTGGTTTTATGATGAATTACAGTCTATAAAATGCAAACTATTTTAAAGGCTTTAAGAAATTAATGTTGTGGGTATTACTCGTACACCAATAAAAGCATTTGCAGAAGACTGATCCAGTATTAAAAGAGAAGTTTTAATGCATAAATAGTTTTAGAATGCTGCAAATTGTGAGAAAAGGGTGTTCTTTCAGCTGTTGCAATGAAGTGAATTGTAAATTTATCAAATTAAGAGGTCTGCTTTGTACTATAGACTGAGGGCATTCTCTGAGTTTACGTTACGTCTACAAAGTATGTAATCCTCAATAGCTGACTTGCTGGAAAAAGACATTTAATGCTTCTCTGGGGAAAAAAAATGTACCAAGGACCATCAGTTCTGACCAACAACTTTAGTTAACACAGGACTCCTGGTTCACCCTCAAGGACCAGTTCTGGGCAGATTTAAGAATAATGGAGTAGTGTGAGTGGTGATAGTTTCATCATCGTTGAACAGAGAGAGGTCAGAGTGGGATTCAACTGTGTAGGAGAGAGTAGGACATTGTTGCATATGGAGAGCTCAGGGAGGAAACAAGAGACTGCTTAGCCTCAGTTGCTGACAAAAAAATAAAGCAGATTTAGAGAACAGATAAGTTTAGATTAGGAGAAAGTGTGCCAAAACACCAGTAGATGTTGAGGGTCTGGCAAGTTAAACTCAAAGGCATTTCTTTCCTGAACTTGAATTCCATGTTTCTCTGGCACACAGAATCTGAAGGATAGAAACTTGATCTGCAAACCACTCTGTCACAATACATGACAGAAGGGCTTGGGAATGTGCCGGTGCTGCAGTAAGGAAGGCTGGGGTACTACCACTTTTTTTTTAAAAAAAAAACAAAAAAAACGAGTGCTAGACTGCTAGACAAGAAATTTAAGTTCAGGAGTGTTGGTTTCAAACTAGAAACTTGAGAAACTGTGAGAGGACTCAAGGCAGAGGCACTTTGCCTGAAAGCATGTGAAAGTGAGCAAATTACTCTATTTGCAACAGTTTAATGGACAATGAGGTTAATTTGTAACTGAATAACTCACCCCGTGTTCCTGTGTACCTTGCTGCTGTGTATGTGCTTATGTGCAGCTACAGAAAACAAGCATATTTATATGGGAATAATTAAAACAGATACATGTATACATGACTTGCACAGACATTCTTGGCAAGATGATTTGCTCCAAAGATTATTTTCTGGCTGGTAGAATGCAAATCTGATTTCATGTAGACAAACCTTTCACTGCTTTTTAATAACAAATGTGTGTGCGACAATACTGTACATTAAGTACGTGGCTAAGATGTCACACATGCTAAGACAAAATCGTCAAAGCAAATGAGCATTTCAGAGATACAATGATAAGAATCATGTAATTAAATTCATTTCCATACCACTGATTTTATCAACCCATTTTCAACACTGTTC
Source organism: Opisthocomus hoazin (assembly GCF_030867145.1). NCBI lineage: Eukaryota > Metazoa > Chordata > Aves > Opisthocomiformes > Opisthocomidae > Opisthocomus > Opisthocomus hoazin. The sequence continues at coordinate 58,838,207 of NC_134416.1, read as the reverse complement.
CTTCTAGCCATGTGCTTTGTTTCAATCCAAATCTACTCATTAAGGAACAGTGACTAACATTTGTTATAGACAATGCTGATGATCAGGTCCTGGGATTGTTGGGATAAGGTTTAATTCGTCTGAAGAAGTAGAAACATAGTAAGAAAGAAGAGAGGGAGAATCTGATATAAAATGGAGAAGCGCATGAACGCAGCTGGGTGAAGGACTGGGGGGCTGAGAAGACAGATGATCAAAAAGGATTTGGAAAAAAATTGAAGTAAGGGGAAATGAAAAAGACACAAACAAGGATGAAAAGGAAAGAAGGAAAAAGGGTAAGAAGGGGGAGAATGAAAAGGAGCCTGTTAATGGTAGCTGGAGATAAAAGGGGAGAAGGAGGATAAGGTGTAAAATGAGACAAAACTTAATTACGCATACTTTTCTTTAAATGGCAAGAGTCTGTTTCAGTTCGACTGGTGGAACAAGCGCGTTGCATATCGCAGCTAAAACATTTAGCAGCAGTGGCATACTGAAAAGAGAGCAGGGTTTTCAGAGAGGGGCTAGGCAGGATGCCATGTTGGGGATCGGGCTGCTAATGGAGCAGGAACTCACTCCAGTAGCACCACTCCTCCCCGGGACTAAGCTGACAGGATTTCACATACGCTCCTCTGCCAGTGTGGAAATGACACTTGTGGAACCGAGGGCTCCTTTACCCTTTCCGGAGAGTGGAGACATGCTTTGACTATTTTGCTTATCAGGCCCATGGGGCCAAGGTAGCTGGGCCACTTGAATAGTTGCTAAAGCTCTGGGTTCCTGTTTGATCATGGCACTCTGCCAAACTGTCTTGACTGCTACAGCCCTTCCTCCCCTGTCTCTGCCTCCAGCTGCACCCTTTGCTCTCTGCTGTGCTTTAGACAGCGTGGTTCCTTCCCCTCCTCCAAATCAGGTGTTAAGAGGGGAACCAAGGAGTCATTTCCAGTCAGAACCAGGCTGATTTTTGTAAGACTTAGTTATTATTGCACAGCATGTTTACATCATCAAAGGAGCAAGGCAAGAGTTGAGATTAAGCCTTTTGCTGTTTGGTATTTTTGGGATTGTGGTCTTGGTGTTTTATTTAATGTATTAACATACAAAGGGTTTGTAATGGCTATGCTTATAAAAACTTATATTGCAAGTTTGGGAAGTCCTGAAGATCACCGATGAAACCTTCAGCTCCATCCTTAGATGAACACATCTGTCTTTATACACTTGGTGGTATGCTGGCACTTGAAAGGAGCTTCATACATTCCTGTAGGAACAGATAGTCAGGGAGGGAATCACTGCCATGCTAGAGAGGACTGACCTCTCCAACTGAGGCCTTCTCTGGGAACAAACCTCAAAAGAGCCTCCGTGAGATGCACCTTCTTTTTGTCCCAAATATTCTCAGGGCAGAGACTAAAAATAGTTTATTTTCTCCTGTTGTGCTCTCTCAGAGACAAAACACCATTGTCAGAGGTGTTAAAAGGATTGCTCTAGAGTCATGATGACTCAGCATTGAACCACTCTTTGTGACAGGGATAATAAGATTTTACATTTTGAGGCCTGTTTTCCAGTTCAATCAACATCAACAGTTTTTGGATTTATTTTTCTTTTAATATCCCTGTTACTGTTACAGTACATTATTTTATTTTTTTTTTAGAGTATGTGGGGCATCTTGGTGTCTAGTGCTACCACATAGATAACATGCATAGGAATGTGCAATACAGTTCGTCTCTCCAGGTGTGTATAAATTACAATAGGACTAAGCCTGCTAAATAGCGAGGTCATGGCATGCCCTGGCCTCTTGGTCTCTCAGCGGCAAACCACGGTGTGATGTAACACCATTTCTGCCTACACAAGCTTCCCTTATTTGGAAAGGAAAAGTGCACAGAAGCCGGGTGGATGTTATGGCCCGGGCTCACATGACAGCACAGGATGATACAAATGCTCATGAGACTGGCAATTTAGATATAACCAGAAAGACCGATTTCCACCTCATCCTTTTGTCCAACAGGCCACTTTGTGTAAGGCTATATTAACTTTTTTTTAAGTCTATCAGGCTGTAGCTTTAAGCCTATATTAACTTTGCTTTTTTGTTAGCTTTCTTTCCCCCTTGCCCTGTCTTCTTGTTTGTCTCTTGCACTTCTTCACTTCTTGTATCTGTGATTCTGACTCCTCTAAGAAAAGGTTTCTGATAACATCCCACTATTTCCTAAATGAGCTCAACTCTGCTTGGCTTAGAACCCAAGTGTCAGCAGGCTGCTGCTGATATTTTTAAAACTTCAGATTCATCTCCCCTGAACCTCTTCTGAACACACTTGCAAGGTGGGAGTTTAAAAGATCGCCTAAGGCCTGATGCTAATGGGATGTTCTCATTCTGTTAGTACACACTGTGTACATTACTACCTGTTATGCAGCAAGCTCACCATGTTTTGGGACTAAAAGAAAATCACAGCAAAAAGACGGAAGCCACCTATTGTCCTGAACATTGAGAGATCTAGAATACTGTTTTTTTCTACACTTTTGTGGAGTTGTTGTCATTTACCCGAGTCTATATACCTAGCATTCTCTTACATAGGTATATAATTATAGCATCTGACTTGGAATACAACTCTTTTGATGTATATTTTGGAAAAATAACTATATCACTGCAGGTGGGGGAAAATCCAGTTTCACCACCAAAGAGCCAGGTTAAGTTCTTTCAGCTACTGGAAAAATAATTAGCAGCTGAATTTGTTCTTCGTGTTTTTCTGCTGCCTAGAGGAAAACTAATAAAAGAGTGATCATAGGATATATGCTGGCATATATGCTAGGGAAGCTGAGGAAGTGTGGGCTGGATGAGTGGTCGGTGAAGTGGATAGAGAACTGGCTGAATGGCAGAACTCAGAGGGTTGTCATCAGCGGCGCTGAGTCTAGTTGGAGGCTGGTGACAAGTGGTGTCCCTCAGGGGTCAGTACTGGGCCCAGTCTTGTTTAACTTCTTCATCAACAACCTGGATGAAGAGTTAGAATGTACCCTCAGCAAGTTTGCTGACGACACCAAACTGGGAGGTGTGGTACATACACCAGAAGGCTGTGCTGCCATTCAGCGTGACCTGGATAGGCTGGAAAGCTGGGCAGAGAGGAACCTGATGAGGTTCAACAAGGGCAAGTGCAGGGTCCTGCACCTGGGGAGGAACAACCTCATGCACCAGTACAGGCTTGGGGTGGACCTGCTGCAGAGCAGCTCTGCGGAGAGGGACCTGGGTGTCCTGGTGGACGACAGGTTAACCATGAGCCAGCAATGTGCCCTGGCTGCCAAGAAAGCCAATGGGATCCTGGGGTGCATCAAGAAGAGTGTGGCCAGCAGGACAAGGGAGGTTCTCCTTCCCCTCTACACTGCCCTGGTGAGGCCTCATCTGGAGTACTGTGTCCAGTTCTGGGCTCCCCAGTTCAAGAAGGATGAAGAGCTACTGGAGAGAGTCCAGCGGAGGGCTACAAGGATGGTGAGGGGACTGGAGCATCTCCACTACGAGGAGAGGTTGAGGGAACTGGGCTTGTTCAGCCTGAAGAAGAGAAGGCTGCGAGGGGACCTTATAAATGCCTACAAATATCTGAAGGGTGGGTGTCAGGAGGATGGGGCCAAGCTCTTTTCAGTGGTGCCCAGTGACAGGACAAGGGGCAATGGGCACAAACTGAGGCACAGGAAGTTCCGTCCAAACATGAGGAAGAACTTCTTCCCTCTGAGGGTGACGGAGCACTGGAACAGGCTGCCCAGGGAGGTAGTGGAGTCTCCTTCTCTGGAGATATTCAAGACCCGCCTGGACAAGATCCTGTGCAACCTGCTGTAGGTGACCCTGCTTCGGCAGGGGGGTTGGACTAGATGACCCACAGAGGTCCCTTCCAACCCCTACTATTCTGTGATTCTGTGATTCTGTGATTTGCCGGTTAGATGTCTGCATTTAAGAAAGTCTGCATCAAACGCTTTTATGGACATTATGGCTATTACGCCAGCCGGTTCTCTATTTCACTTTCTTTTAAAATAACATGAAGAAAAGACAAAGATGACACAGAATGTTAACTTGCTCTCAGAGCCAAGTCTAATCTTTGAATTTAAACACAACCTCTCAAGGGAATTCAGAGCAAGCTTTACACAGTCATCTAGAGAAACAATAAATTTGGTCCACAAAAAGGGAATCCTCACATCTGGAATTCCTGTATTTATCAGTATTTCACCTTTAGATTTTCTGTGGAGCAAGGACTGGAACCCAAATTCACTTTAGGCTAAAAAGATATCCTAACTGCTAGCCTATTAGATGATCCTTTTATTTTTCCTTTCTGGCTTTTTTTGGTTGTTTTGTTTCGTTTTCTTTTCTTTTTTTGTTGTAGTTGTTTTTTTGGGTTTGGGGTTTTTTTGCCTAATGAATATTTCAGTATTCCAGGCAAAATGAAACAATTTTACAGAGGGATTTAGGGAGTTTGCTTTTATTCTAGAAAATGTTGAAAGTAGACATTTCAACAATTTATTAATTTTCCCCAAAAATAATGTCTGTTCCATAAACAGAAAATTTTAAGTAAAAACTGTTTTGATGTTTGATTCTTTCCTAAAGGTTCCTTACTTGTAAAATCAGCATGGATACATTGTTGTATTTCTAAGATCGTAAACATGCATCGTTCTTCTTCAAGAAGCAGAGTAGAAAATTATTCTTTCTACTTCAGTCATTAAAATAATGTTCAGAATGACTCACACACTTCAAATTCAGATTTCTGGGGTTTTATACTTGTTTTATAGGAAGTGGAAAACAAGCTTTAATAGACATACGGAATGTGAGAAAAGAGTTCAGACCTGTCACTGAATCATTTTATGGTGAGAGATAATGGTGAAAGTGTTATATGGTAAAGAAATAAATCCCTGTTGTGGAAAGAAAGTGTAGGGTGTCTTGTTCCCCAAAATCTACAGGTGGCACTTACTGTAATTCCAAAGGTGTATACAGAGGAAAGCACTTCCAGTGATCTGTGTTTGCCACCATTCTGTGGTAAGTAAAGATGAAGCACTAAGTCATGGGCTATTCAGAGCCTGTGAGAGCTTGTCTGGAAGCTGATGTCACTAACATGTTTCAGGGAAGAATTAAGGCAACATCTGCATTCCCAGATATGGTAAAATAATTAGAAAGCTGTTTGGGGTTTATTCTGCTGCTTGTAAAACCATGCTGGGTCTTGAATGGAATAGAACATTGGAGAAATATGGATTTTTTTAATCTATCATCTGAGCTATTTTTGGCATAGAAGATGGAGTTACAATCTTTCGTTGTTCTCTTCCTAACATCTTAGGGTTACTGTAGCTGCTTGAGGCAGCTGCTAGCTTAGCTGGCTTCTGCCCCAGCCATCGTGGAAGGACTGGAAGCAAGGCAAGGCTGCTGTCACTCAAGAAGGTATGTGCAAAGGTTAGTCTGGGCCTCTGTGTATTAAGTAATAACAAGGAAATTGTTTCCCTTGAAATTATTAAGACTGATTCTGCACTCACTGTGATCCAATTTTCTCAAAAATGATGGGACTGGTGCAGAGGAGAAGAAAAAATGTGGAGCTATGTCTATTCAGAAGTTACTCTGAATGTTAGAAGATGTTTTGCATTCCCAAGTTCTTCAAATTCTCTTTGCAATATCAATAAAAGGCAACCTGTGATATACTTTTTCAATAGAATACTATTTGTAGTTAGACAAAAAGAAATGCTTCCGGTGAGTCATGAATGCCAGCTATCTGCTCAATAGGTGGACCACTTTGGCAGCTGGATGTGAATTAACTGGACTGCTTCATGTTTCTCTGCTGAGTCAGTTGTGAAGCATGCCAAATTTCAGTAACAGATAGCCAAATAATTAATCTGATTTTTCCATTCTTTTCATAATTGGGAAAAAAATCCTCCTCTCTGTGTAGTGCCAATCTGCTTAAAAAAATGGAAACAATGAAGTTAGGAGTTATTTAGTCATAATTGAAAAGTAACAATAAACAAAATAATTGCACAAAGCGATTGCTTTGCAAAATTGATGTAACTGTACACATTTAAAATTGTACACAACTTTTATATATTACATCATTTAGCAAGTTGTTTCATTTACTGCATCCAGCATCCTACCCAAGTCTTTCCTTGTTCCCAGATAAGCTTTCAAGAATAATAAATACCCCCTTCAGGGGATATGCTTTAAAGTAAATAACCACTGCCAAATACTTTATCACATGTGACCACTGGTCTCCATCCTTAATTACTAGCATTTCATTCTACGGCTCGTTTAACAGAAGTTAAGCCTAATGCCTGTTCTCTGTATATTCTCTTTTTCAAGAGCTTCTTTTCATCATATGTTCAGAGTTTGAACTAGACCGTCCCTTTTTTGTGAAGAAAAGCATTTCTGTGGAACTTTGCCTATGGGACCCTGTGGCAGAGAGAATCCTATTTAATTCTTGGCATATGATGTATAAAAGAAGTCCTTGTTTGATTCAGGTTCAATAAACAATAGTTGGTACTTATTTGCGTAGGGTAAGCTCTATGCTTAACTTCTGGATAGTTCAGGTTTTGCCTGCTGTTCAATATTTATTGCACCTTCTTATTTATTTCTTTAATTCATTTAGTGGAGCAATATCTGGATGCTGTTTTTCCAGGGACTGAAATCGAATGAATAGTCTGACTCCTTGTGGTTTCACTGAACTTTTTTCAATCTCATAACAATTTACTAGGGCATGACTGCCTGTAAGAACCAAGTAACCAAGAGTTTATTCAATTTTTTTAAATGGTTTGACTCTAAGAAAAAGGGAGGACAAAGCCCATGCATATTCACTAGGTTAATAGAAATCTACTTTATTTCACTAAGAATACTGAATAATCAAAAGATGATATTCTGCTCTCAGCAAACAGACACAATTCCTCTGACATAGTGGACTTGTGTAAGCAAATGTCTTCCAGCTTCTGGGGTTTATTAGGAAGGAAGTTTTAAATAAAACTGAGAACTTTAAACTGTATAACAAACCAGCTTTGATTACACAGAACTATGAGATCTGCTCTTTTACTTGCAGTTTATTCACTTTAAGTCAAATTCACCTCTGGAATCATGGAATAGAACATTAACAGGCATGATCCCAACTATTTTCATCACACTGATGGGTTTAGCTAGTGTTAGCAGCTCTTTAAAATCAACATAAGATGCTGAGAGCTGGACTCTACAGTGATCTGAGCACTACACATGGCTGAAGTTAGATACGGTTCCCAAGACAGATCTAGATAGGATCTGTAGCATCTAGGGAAGACTGACTGTCAGCTCATGTAGGCAGGAAATAAGATGAAAGAACAACATCTCCTCTGCCTAGGCTACTTGGGTGTTGCCTTGATGTAACTCAGACAGCACCAGTATTCAGGGAGACGATAACTGACCTCAGCTACTGCCCACCAGTACATGGCTACAGAACAGGAACAGCAGCATCAAGAGGTACCTGTAATGCTCGAGGCCTCTTGGGGCTACTCCTGTTCTACTACTGCTGATCCCTTGTTCAGTGGTCTGAATGTATGATGTAATGTGCAGAATTAAACATGTGTTCTGTTTGGGGCTGCAAAAGAGTTATTGACTACGAGTGAGTCATTAGATGCAGACCTGGACTCCCCAGCTGCCTGGGGGGTATACCTGTGTTGGTGTTTTGCACCTATTTAGCAGTCTACATGCAAGCTTCAATTTTCAGAAGTGCAAGGACTAAGCTGTCAAGATCGCAGTATTTTCATCTTTTAAAAGGACTAGACAGAATAGTTCTCTTTAATGTAGAAGTGGCAATGTAGCCCTCATTCTGAGTGGTTTGCACAGGGAACAGTGAGACTTGAAATGTTGCCCAGCCTCTGTGGTGGAGCTCAGTTTTCCCCACGAAGCAGCAAGATCTGTAATCAGATAGTCAAATGTTTTTGTCAGTCAAAACTAGCGTATTTCATTCAAAGTATACTATAAGATAAAGCTATTTGAAAACTGGTTACACTATAATAAGCATGCTTTATGTTCAAAGCAGAGAGAGCAGGGCTGCATTTCAATGAGCATTGAAGTTGGGTTAATGGATTGTTTCTCTGAATATAGATATTTCAAAAAATAAAGCAGCAGTTTTGTGACTTCTTTAAGGAAAACCATCTTGGCAATATATTTTTTTCATATAAATATAGAAGAAGGCAGTAGATGTGCAAAGGAATATATTAGAATTGAAGCAGTAGCATGTTTTAGTACCTACGGACATATGAATTAATTTTCTTTTCATTTGTTTGTTTCTCTTGCTATACCTTTCCTTAAGTAGCTTGAGGATATATCTGAAGTGGTTATTACATATTTCTTCATCTATTCTCACCAACAAATTCTATAGCAAATATAGGTTTCTACAGCTATAATGGTTAAATAGGTTCACTGGCTGTGCTCACAAAGAACTGAAACTAGTCCAGTATCTCTTTTCTTTATCACAACGTATGTGCTGCAGATACAATTTTCAGAAAAGAAATAATTAAAATATGCTTCCAAATAAAATATTAAAAACGTGTAAGAAATTGGATTAAAATGGCTGAAATATTCCACAGAATTGAAAAAAAGCTACGAATTGTGTTTTGTTTTGTTTTCTTAGACTGTAGGGAAGACATTATCCACAAAATCATAAGAAATAGAGCCAATATAACCTAGATTTATTCCTAAGAGAAGACTATGTTAGGAAATTACAAGATAATCAAATCTCCACTATAAACAAATAGGAACATTCTATGCACATTTTTCTAAAGAACCAAGGGGCAATATTGACAGCATAAGGTTTTACTGGGAAAATGAAAGCAAACCTCTAGAAGACTAGAAGAATTCAATGCTAACTGCTGTGAACAGTAAAAGTTTTCCTTAGAGAGAAAACACCGGTGAAAAATTATGATTAGCTGTTTCAAATGTAAGTTTCAAAAAATAAATGCAGAAAGCAAAAGGAAGTAGCATGGTAGTAGATGGTTTCTTGAGTGACTTATTGTCCGATTTTAAAACACTGACAGAAATTAGTAGAAAATTCATTTTCAGTATTGCCTACCTCTGTTGTTTATTGCTTATTTTTATAGCTGTTTCCTCTGCTTCCTTAAGTAGAGGAATTTACACCCTTCTAGCATGTACAGGTTTAGGTTTTCCCATTCCCATTATTCATTCTTTAGGCACTCTGAAAATCCAGCATTGTGGGCAGTCTCAGCATTGTATCAGGCACAAGCGCATGAGGTGTTATTTGAAGTAGGATCTGGAGCTTGGAGGGTGGACAGAACTAGTTTCTGTCCTGTCTGCAAAATAAATCTGTTTATACATTACAAATGGGTAACATAGGCATCGCAACCGTTGTCCGTTGGTCATGCAGGGAGTCACTGTCTGGCAACTTTGACTATTTATTAAGCAGCTTGAAGTGCACATTGCTCTGTTGAACTTCAGTGCCCACAGTAAAGCTGTAGGAAAAATATGGCCTTCCATTACTTCAAGGCTGCCCTCTCTCCCAGTGTGCCAGGACTGCAGTTCAGATATCGGCTTCCAGTGATGGAGTCCATACTCAGAATCTGCAACAGAGGAGAGAGTATTTATAGTCGATGACCCTGCTATTAATTGATCCGAGCACAAGTTCACCGACCTTCAGGCATACACAGATCTTGTCCACTTACTCTGACTTTTACCCTGTCGTGACTCTGGGATTCCTGGAGGCAAGATTTTGAGGAAAATTCCTTCCAGTTGATGTTTATTGACTTTTGCTGTGAAATATCATACAAACAGGGTTTGATAGACACATTTTTATAGATCTTGAATTAAAACAAAATACCCCACTAAAAAAGCAGTATTATGCTTGTTATCCTATCCTGATAACCAGAGTTATATATATCAAATATGCACATTCAGATTTTGGGTTTTGGGCCGAATGTGCTATCCTGAATCCTGCCATATTAAATGGTATTCAACTATACATGCAGACAGTGTGCTAATTGAGAGCAAAGAGAGTTGTTCTCTAGTCACTTCTTGTTAAAGCAAAACTTTTAGTGAGCCATGTCATGTTCTGTCTGAAGTCCATGGGAGCTGTGTGGAACAAGTTTGTGTGGAACTGTGCAGAACAGTATTTAATCTAAAAAGAAAATCTGTACAACATTTGCTAATGTAATACCAATGGTACATAAGTTAATATAAATGTTTGCATTACTTGAGATGTAAAATGCAACATTTGCTTTCAGTACATGTTTAAACTGTTTTGTTGCAACTGAATTTTTTGTGCCAATGTTAGATAAACATAAGCAAAATATTCCTTCTTCTTCATGATATTTTATTTACTTTAAAGGAGTATGACTGCTAACCATCAACTGCATGTTATATAAATAAGTAGTTTAATCAGATTGTTATAATTTTAAGTGCCTTCCTTCCTTCCTTCCTTCCTTCCTTCCTTCCTTCCTTCCTTCCTTCCTTCCTTCCTTCCTTCCTTCCTTCCTTCCTTCCTTCCTTCCTTCCTTCCTTCCTTCCTTCCTTCCTTCCTTCCTTCCTTCCTTCCTTCCTCCCTTCCTCCCTTCCTCCCTTCCTCCCTTCCTTCTTCATCCCTCCCTCCCTCCCTTCTTCCCTCTCTTTCTTGCTTCCTTCCTCCCTCCCTCCCTCTCTCTGTGGGGAGACAGACCTTTTACCGTTATAAACTATTCTACAAAGGTATTATCTTTCAATGTCCTCTTCAAGGTATCCGATAATAAGTTGTAAATTTAGCAGAATATTTAAAATGTTTTTTACTACTTTTTTTTAGCCTTCACCAGCAAAATTTCATATTACCTCCATTTTTATGGCACAGTTATTTGTAAATGTCTAAAAACTGAGGAAGATGATACTATATAAGGCATATACGCACGATATACCCTAATCACATATTAAGAGAGGAGACATTTCAAGAGAAGCCACATTTCTACCAATCAAAAAAAGCTGAAGTGATGACTGTCCCAAAGAACAGAACTATAAGTACTTGCTTTTTAAATATGCTGATACTTTCATTACTTCCCTGCTCAAATCAATCAAAGCAAAATAAATCAATGATTAAATTTGCAAGACAATAGATTGATTGGTATGTTTTTAATATATTACATTTAATAGTCACATAATTCCTTTTAAAGCATGTTAAAAATTCCTGGTTTCAGAACATCAGCACTAGTAAAATACCATGACTCAGAAAAATATTTTCTACATTTGTTTCCTCTAAATTTGTAGAAACTGTGTCCATTTCAAGATGTTATCTGTCAAAAAATCTCTAAAATTGTCGAGTTTAATTTTATTTGTTGGATATGTGCTATACTTTTGATATCACTTTAAGAATCTTAATTTTCCTACTAATCGACATTGAATGATCTAAAGAGATATTTGCACCACCTGCTTCAAGCGATACAAAGCATGTTGCATAGAGCAGTCAAGCCTCAATATGAGATGTCACAAGACGGTGATTCAGGTCACCTGCAGCTAAAAATATGCAGTGTGCATCTCTTGCTAGAAATCTTAGAAATATTCAGACTTAAGTTGTATATTAGTTTTCTTACAAAGGGCCTTTTCCATCACCGGCATTTGGTTCACAGTTCACAAGTGAGTTGCCTCTACACCCTCAAGCACAGGTAGCAGCTCTGAAAAGCGACAGAACATGTATGGATGACTAAAGCCAGTCATCTTGGCTGTTGCATACTTGTGTGCCTGGAAATACTTGCCTTTGTCTCAATCATATTAGCAAATCAAATATCATTTGAATGACATGGGGATTACTTCATATGCCTAATTTCTATTCAGATGCATAATTTTACACATTAAGATGTTTTTTGTCTCTTGTTGTTGTGTTTCTGATCTGGCCATGCTTGCAAGATCATCCTAAAACAGATAAGATATAATTTCATATACTCTATAAATTGATTAGGAGATCAGATCACAACATAAAGCTATCAGCAAAATTCTAATGAACCTTCATGAGAAGACATCAGTCTTTAAATATTATATAAGCCAGTATTAAAAAGCATTGATCTCAGTAGAGATCCCTCTTGGACCTTGTTCTTCTGAAAATGCTGAGGTCTTTGTAATCTCAACCATTTGCTTTTCACCTCCCCAATGTTCTTTACCTATTTTGTTTAATTTTATTTTACTTTATTGCCTGTCCTATATTTGAAAAGATCATAACACAATAATCCATCATGTCTAAAGTTGACTACAGGTTTGTGAAAATCCAGATATGTTAAATCTGCAGGCTCTGTCTATACCAACAGTTATTTCATTAAGTACTGTGATTTGTCTGAGATGGTTTACCTTTCACAGATCCATGATGACTCATGCTTATTAAATTGTTCTCTTCCAAACTGAATGAATATTTAAGATAGCCAAAAATAGCATCTCAAAAGTTCTGCTACTATTGGCTCAGGCTTTGACACACTTAAACAGACTGCAAAGTATCTTCCCTAATTTCCAGTTGAGATTTCTTTTTCAGAGTAGGTTATTATTAAGCCTGCATAAAGGTGGCAGAATCTTTCTCATGGATGTTTTTCTTAAGATTTAATACGGTGTTAATCACTGCAACTTCTGAAAATTATGCGTTTCTGATCTAGGTTACTTTTCTTCTCAGCTGGTAAGGCATTTATAAGTGCTTACTCATGATATTTTAAAGGTCTAGCTATCTAAGTATATTATTTTTCATTCACAAAGACAAGGCAGTGGCAACACTTTTCAACTTATCTATGGAGAGGAGAGAGAAGCTTTAAAGCCCTGGGAAGACTAGCTGTAATAAACTATTTGAAACACCTTGAAGAGTATTTATTTTATCATCTCCCTCAATGAGTACGAAAGGTACCTGTTTTTAAAAGTACATTTTTTTTACCAGGACTATCCTAAGCAGTCTTCTTCTTTCAAAGCCGGTATTTCTTTGTCTTTTTTTTAGTTTATTTTAATTTAGTGTTCTTGTCACACTTTTTATATGCCTTTCATATGCTGTCAAAGTTAGGAAAAGGTTAATAGTGCTTGTGAAATCAGTGCAAGACTTTTATCACGGTTGTTGTTTAGGCCTTTTTATACAGTGTTTGCTTCTTCCCCTGCTGTACTCAATAAGCTAAGGACTCCTGTTTATTGCAGCCAGTTTTATGTAAGCTGTACAAGAATAAGAAGGCAGAGCTGGAGTGGAAAAAGAGCCAGCATATGCTAGTCTCCAAGACAATGAAAATTAATGGCTTATGAAGGAAAGAAGTAATGTTGGAAGAATGAATCAGAGGCTCAAGAGAACAAAAATAAAGAGCATGAAGGCAAGGTGACCACAGTACAAAGGAAATCTTAATGGTACGAATTAATTTTTGTTTGTCCCAGCATACTGTACTATTCTAATGCTGAATTTGCCAAAAATCTGGAATTGTCTCCAAGAGCCCAGGAAGCATCTCTAATTTGTGCACTGAAACATAAAAGAGCCAGTCACTGGCACACGTAGAGACTGGAGGCTTCCATTTGTTTCTCATATTTATGAATACCTCTTCTAAAAAACAAAATTCACTCCATTAACTTCCTTGTCAACATCACTCAGTAGTTCATTGAATTTGTCTAGGAAACCCAACAGCAACTCCTACTTCTTCCTCCCCCAACATTCTCAGGCCATTTTTTCTTGTGCAACTCATTACTATAGAAACAATGTTTCCTAAGGTATTTCAGTTTCAAAGAGCAATGCTGTATTAAAGCACTTCTGCTCATAGAACATTTTGTTTCATATTGAAAATGTCTCAGGTGAAATACTCCATGACAATAAATGTTTTCAAGAAACAATTTCGCCAAACACAAATGAAATGAGCATTTACTGCTATGGCGGTATTATCTCAGTTTCCACAATAACACCAATGAAGGTCACGTAAACTTTCATATTACCCATTTCATGTTTCATCTAGGTCTATGCGTATAAATTTGATATATTGTAGAAACAGAGTCCTGGGAAGATTCATGTCATATGATTGCTTTCATAGAGTGATCAAGTACCACCTTAAACAGAGGTGGAGAGTTTGCCTCAGAGATCACAGAGCCTGGTTGTTAGGAAACCTCCTTTTCTTAAAATTAGAAATCCAGTTTCCACTCTGATTTTGTCCATGGCTAAGTTTCCTCCTCTTAGGCGAGGTCAGTCCTTTAGTTTAAGAAATACTCTTCTCTCCCTGGTATGTGTCCGTAAAATGAAATTATAGACAGCAACAAGATCCACAGTCTTTGTTTGGCTAAGCTGGGCATGCCACACCTTCTATACTTTCTTTGTAAGAAGATATATCCTTTCACAGTGCATTTTTTATTTTTTCTGGGTTCCTTGTTCCTCTTAATCCTCTTCTTTCTTGTATTTCACACTGATACCTCTATTGCTGCGTGTCTCCTCCCTTCAACTCACCTCTACATCCCCCACCTCTTCACTCTTCTGCCTCACCACCCCTTTTGAAAGCTATCTGCACATTCACTTTCTTCCTTACCTGCTATCCCAATATTAGGCTTCAAGCAGCAGCTGGCAGCCTATTTCTCAGCTTAATTATAGGCCACACTTGAACTTCACAGAAAATACCTATATTTGGGAGCCCAGGACACTCTAGCTGCGCTTGGAACAGGGAGAGAATTTTTTTTTTTTTAAGACTTCCAAAGTGTCTGCCAGAATTCATACAAAACAACCCCCCCCCCCCCGAAAAATGGAAAGAATGTTTTTTTCATTAAATGTAACAAGTTCAAGGTAAAATGTGTGGAATAGAAAAAAAACCCTAACCCAATGCATATGTTTCGCTGTGTGAAACTGAGTCTTAAAGAATAACCAGTAATTGCTGTGATTCTGTTTTCATGAGCTAAACTTAGTTTTGCACCATTGGCTCACAAACGCCTATGCCAAGTAAGATGCTCTGAGAATTAAGGAGGAAGGAAAGATATCTGTGGTTTGGGAGGAGAAGCAAATCCATTCTGTCTCAAAGGCATCTGAGAAATAAAAGATTCACCATCTTCTGTTTAAAATAACTCTCCAGCTGGATCAGTTTGAAGTGTCACACATTCCAAATGTGTGTCATATATTTGGACAGAAGTGCTTTAGTGTCATGAGCCCTTCTGAATCATCTCTTCCAGCAGCACATCCAGGACTGTCTTCCCCAGCAGACTGAGAGGAACCCAGCCTGCGTTCGGGTTGCCCCAGTAGACACACGCACTCAGGCCGTACTGATGAGAGCTGTACAGTGAGGAGAAATTCTGCCGGGAACATAAATGGCAGTGGAAAATCCTGTCCAGCACATAGCACACAAACGGCAAATTAAGAGATGCTTACAGATATTATATCTGTGAGCCAAAGAGAGGAAATTGTTGTAATCACTCATTGTATTTGAGTAGTGCTTTGTACTGTGAAAAAGCTTAGCATGAATATGGCATATAACTACATTGCAGCAGGCCTGTCATTTGGAAGGTGGGAGGGAAAGAGTTTATCCTCTCCTTTCCATCCCTCATTTGAGTCTCTCCTTGTAAAGTCATGTCAGTAGCAAACAAAAGAACACAGTGCAACAAGCATGAAGATAATCAGCTTTCAATGCCCCCACTCCCACTGGAGCTTGAACAGCAGATTCCCCTGAGCATAACACAGTTTTATCAGAGTGCTTTGTTACACTGCGGGCTCTGCTGTTGATGCTTAAAAGCGAACACTGCTCCACAGGTGTATACATCATCTAGAAGATTCCGACATTCCACCGGGCATGTCAGTCCTTGGAAAGAGCGGGATCTTGCACAGGTTTGGGGAAACTCAGGACAGCCCTGTAGACGCTTGCAGGGACTGATGGGGTGCTTGCAAGTGGAAGCTGTGTGGAGTGGTGTTCATTGAAACACAAGCAGCTGCTGCCATCCTGCGCTCCCGGCACAGGACTAGAGATGATAACCCAGGAAGTCTGTCTCCACAGATGCAAAATTTCACATGCTTTCATCTTTCATGTAGATTTTATAAAATAAGAGGTATTAAAAGAAAAAAGCAACAATTGGAAGCTCCAGAAATAGTTTACATAAAAAAAGCTATTTCCTATTATGTGAGCAAAGCTTGTGGTAGATTTCAATTGCCAAAGAGCATACGAGCTGCCTGTGAAAGCTCCAACATTCTCATCTGGAAAAACTTTTAGATTTTATTCCTTTATTTGGCTTGAAACAGAGCTTTTTTGCTTTTGTTAAATCTTTAACTGAGGTCTGGGCCACAGGCAAAGTAAAAGGCAACACGCTGGCCAGAGGCCATCATTTTACATTTTAGAAGAAGGATTTGGAGTGAAAACAGATGAAAGCTATGGGGGCCCTGGTCAGATGGCAGTCAAAAGATCTGCAGGAGCCAGAAGGAACACAGTCCAACATATTTGAATCCTGGCTCTGAAGAAATCAATGATCAGCTGGAATTGGGGGTGATGCAACGAAAAATTAAAAAAAACAGCATTCCTTAAGGTATTGCTTCAGCACTTTGTATACTGAATAATGGAAAAATACCATCAAGAAGAGATTTTCGTAGTTCTGGCATCAAAAAATTCTGGGAATTGTTCGCATTAGCCGCTGTCACTCCAATGATACCTCTAAAAAGAACAGAAGCTGCAGAGGCACAGAAAGCAAAGGGTGGCCCAGAAGAAACAAGAAGACCTGGAAAACCAGAAGAGAGCAGACTAAATAGTTGTATAGAAATCTAGTCTGTGTTCAGCACCAAATGGGAATTAGAGAAGTAATCGGGGAGAAAGCAGACTGATGTACAGTGGATGAGGTAACCCATTAGGGTAGGGGAAGAGTTTAGTTTTAAGAGGGCCATGTTAGAGAAGATGTTAGTAGAGGTCATTGTTTTGTGAAAGATAATGAGTCAATTAACATACAGCAACTCCAAACTTGCTGCCCGCTGAAGCTTGTTTAGAAAAGTTGTGGAGGTCACAAACTGCAAAGGAACCTTTTAGTTCTGCTGTGCAATCTTAAAGACATACAGCCAATGCAGGAAATGCTTGAAAGGAACAGGGAAATGCTGGAGATGTATCTGGAAACAAGCAAAACCACAGCTAGCAGCTCTTCTGTTCTCAAATTTTGAAGAAAAACAGTTCTGGCCATTTTGATTAGAATATTTTAAGTGGAAAAAATAGCTCACAATAAATGTTTACTGTTTTCTTTTAAAACTAAAAACTAAAGCCATCATATCACCCACTGAACATTGCACTTGCGGTTCTCAGGTAGGTCTGTTGGTATTGCTGTTTGGAAAGACCTTCACTCTTAATGGTACAAAAACATTTCCTTGTACATTAACTATACTGCTGTTAATCAACTATTCTGCTATTATAGGTATTTATATTGCTATTGTTACTAGCTGCGCCATTGCAGTCAAATTCTGTTTCCTTTTTCATCCACGTATGGTCAGTGGAAGTAGGATATCCTCTTCATGCTCTGGGGCATGGTTTTCCTGTGCTCACTCAGTGTTGTTTTCAGTGGCAGTTTGTATAACCATGGAAAGTGGAAATGAGCCCCTCCATCACTTCTATGGTCCTCAAAAACGCTATGCAAGGGATATGACCCGAGAAGATTGTCACTAACTTCAGTTTTATTGCAGTGCTGCAGCCTCACTTTAAGCTACTGGGGGGGAAAAAACCCCAACAACAAAGAATATAGGTGGACTTTCTGTCACCTAACTATACCACATACAAAATTAAGTTTGAAGTGTTGTAAACAAGCTAGCTGAGCTCCTCATGTAGTCAGTGAGGTGGTGGTGAGAGAGAGAAAAAGGTGTCCATCCTGTACATATCTCAGGATAGGCTGAGTTACCCTCAAAAATACCTCCCTCCACTGACTATATATGAAGACTCGGTTCTTCAGGTGCTTCAGTTCTTCTTGTTCTGCAGAACTTAGGTACCAAGAACAGGCACACACCAGAGATTTATCTTCATTAACTAGTTTGTACCATTAAACAAAGTGATTTAAAATTAAGCAAAATATCTAACCTCCCTTCTGATCCTTCATGCTCCTATTGATACTCAATGCATCATGTGCCTAATTGATTTTAAAAATGTTGAATTTCCAGCTATTATGTAAAGACTTTATATAAATTTATTGGGAGGATGAGGAGCGGGGGGAGAACAGGCTGAAGGAAGTTAGATCTGAACATTCATTGTTTCAGAAATTCATCACTGACTATTTAAAAAAAATAATTTAAACAGTTTTCCACATGTCCTATTGTTAAAGCCTCTGCAAGTCACACAGGAAGATGTCTTGTGTTGCTGCACCAGGCCCTGGAGAGGAAATGGAGTGGTTCAGCCAGTCACTTCTTTTTTCAGTTTCCATCATTGTGTCAAGGTTAAAATTTGCTTTCCTTAAGGATAGGAACTGTAAACAAGCACCCACTAACACTGATAACCTCAAAAAAATTGTGATTTGTCTTTTAACAGAAGTTAAAACATCTGTTAGTCTTTAAGTTTGGAGTTATAATGCACACTTCAATCTAGAAGCACTTAGCATTGAATTTAAAGGACATTTCCTTCATTAGAAAGTTTCACTACAAGGAGAAAAAACAGAAATGAAGTATCTCTAGAGACATTTTGCTTTTAATTGGTACTCGCAACTGCCTTACACCCCCCTCCCCTCACACCCTCCCCCTCACAAGAAATAGTCCCCCCCACCTTATTGCACAGCTCCGTTTATCTGGACGTTCTCCCTAAAGAGGAGCTAAATAAACTTTATTTGTAGAAAGAGGATTTGCTAGCAGAAATAAATTTTAAAATGCATATTCACACATATGTAACCATTGGCTAAAATCTTTGGAAGTACAAAAATAAATATTGACTACAGCTTGTTTAGCAATCATTTTTTTTATTCCATGCTGACTTGTAACAGCAAAGGAGCTTAGCACATTTGTAACACTCATACATTTTACAATTAGAAGCTAAATAATCTGTATTATTGTAGTGCATCTGTATTTAATAGCTACAAAATGGTGAATAAATGTTGCTTTTTTTTCTTTCAGTAACATTTTCCTTGGAAAATGGAAACTGCTTTACAAAGCTAAAACTAACACAGACAATTTCTCTCTCCCTCCTTCTCTGCCATAATGAGTAGAATCCTCTCCGGAAAAACCCTTTTAGGAATATTGCGTTCTAAAGATCATTGATTGTTAAACTATATTACATTCTTCTGCTATCATCTTCCTGCACTGAACACTGCAAAAACACAAATTGTTGTTGCTAGCATTATTGCTCCATCTAATGTTGTTTCTAGTGGCTCATAAGTTCTGTATACCATCATATCCTTTTCCTATGACTTTGCATTAGCACTGTAAAAGCCCACAATAAGGATTACTATTTTGGACTTAATATTCTCCTTTTTTTGATTATTTTTCCTGAATAGTTATTTCTGTTGTGTGAAATGTATGTCAGATGAACAGTGTCTTATTAAATAGCATATCATCTTTACAGATATGGTCCAACCCCTCTTGAGTTGCCCTGGTACAAACAGATGCAGCACCTTCTTGCCAAACTTGTGTTCAAGAATCTTCCTAAGCCATCTCTGCTAGTTATCTCGGCTGTTGCAAGGAAAAACCTTGGGACTGTAAACAAGAATTTTACATTGTTCTAGGTCCACAAAGAGTGCTGAAGAAAAGGTCAGGAGCCAAAGACAGTATTTTAAATAATTCTCACTGTTTACCGTATCAGTGCTGATGAAAAAAAGCAGCAGGCATGAACATAATGCGAACATCTGCCCGACGCCTGAGAGCTTTACCTCACAGCTTAGGACCTCAGATGGACAAGGCTTGCAGTGCCACCTTCTTTTCCCTCCCAACCCAGATTAAATATTGACTGAACTGAGTTTAAGGCTGTTTGTTATTTGCGAGTCAAGGTCATTGTTAATGCAACAGCTCACAGGGTCCAAAATGTCCTAAGCACTTTACAGAGATGTAGGGCAAGCCAGGCCTCAATCCCACAAAGCTGATATGTCAGTGTCAATTTTAGGCACACCGACCAAATCTGCCCCTGTTCCCTCTCCCTCCTTCCCTCCCATACCCGTTTCCCTGGGATGTGTTGCGTCTCTGGTCACTTGGCAAATCAGAACACACATTTAGCTTTAGGAAATGAAAATTTGCCTCAGCATGTAAGTTTTTAAAATACTTGCTCAAACCCAGGTATTTTTGCAAAAGGAATGGGGATTAACAGCAGACTATGGGATCGGTCACCTCTGGTGAAAACCCCTTTGGCCGTATCAAGGACTAAACAGATACCTGGAATCAGCTCTGCCTAGATCTAGCAATGGGCTCTTTGGGCAAAGGCTCCTGAACATTTTGGCAAAGAGGGTGGAGCAATGGCAGCCTCCATCACTTACAAATGTATCACTGAATTGTCTTTTTTCAAGGAAGAAATGTTGCAATAATACATGTATTATTTTTTAAAGCGTCTTGATACAGACTAGTTCCAACTTGTCTGAGACACTGACAAAACTATAGCATTTTCAGAAGACAGTTTTTTCCTTCTCACATGTTCTATCTCTTTTAGTCAATTCAGTGGAAGTGACAGTTCAGGGTGAACCATCAAAAAGTTATTTAGTCTAGATCAAAGGTTAAATTTTCAGCTCCTCTCTCTCATCATAAATAAAGTTCTGAAAACATGTTTTGGAAATGGTATTTTGTGAAATGAATTTTAAGGTGGCCTTTTAGGGTAGTCAGTATTACAGGAGTCAATGTGACACACGTTGTGTAGGAGAGGGGAAGAAAGAGCTCATGTAGAAGGGGTTTAAGCAAGCTTATTGAAACTGCTCTTGTTGAGTTGCATTTTTCTCCAGCTGAATTCCTGCTCAGTAGCAGTTTACCAGTTGGGTCCTTCTCAAATTAAATCTACAGTTTTCTCTGCAAGGGAAGGGAAAAAATAATAAATCAAAACTAATGAGGTATTCTTTATACTATTGACGTCTTCATTTTTTCTTCCTGCGTCACTGATAGATTTGAAAGGAGAGAACAAGGAGTGATATTGAATGTGAAAAATGAAAACTGCCCACCTGATGAAAAGAAGGGAAGGAGGAAATCAGGAGGGTGAGCTAGCAGTTCCTTAAGCATGTGCAATATCTGTAATTTTCAAACTTGACAATTACACTGGGAGACAGAGGGGAAGTGAGGTGACTGGGAGAATGTTTGCTCTTTCACAAACAGACTTGCGAGACAAATGCACCAGTCATTTTGTCCAGGCTGAGGGTAACACATGCACATCTCAACACAGGCACAGAATGGCAGCCCCAGGAGGGAGGAGGGTTCTCACCTGTTTTTCCTCCCCTGCTTGCTCTGCCTTCCCTGCAGTGAGAAAATTGACACAGCCCTTCCTTTCTCCAAGAGGAGCTGTTAGCTTGAAATCCAGTCAATTAAAACAATTTCCTTATCCTTTGCTAGATGCATCCACAAACACCGGTGCTATTTTTTTTCAGATTTTGAAATTATATTTCCCTATTTCTTTTTTAATTCCTGCTTTTGTTGCTATGTGATGCTTTTCTCTCTCTCCTTCCCCAACCCCTCCCTCATCTCCCTCCTGCCAGGATAACAGAGTGACTAGACTGAGCAAACACTGAAACAGACAGCGTACAGATTGCTTTCAAATGCACAAAAAAACAAACTGTGAGGAGAGATAAAAATCGAGAGGTTTCTTTTCCCCCTCTTTAATCGTAAGTGTTATTATAAAAATATAGGTAAAATATTTTGCGAGGAGGTGTGATTTTTAAATTGATAACGTCTGTAAGTTCAGACAGTGGCTGAGAAGTTGGAACTCATCAGCTTCTGTGTGCTGGAGCACTGGCACGTTAGGCAGAATGAAGAGTGCAAGGGAGCTGCACTGAGCTGTGCCTACCCATATCATCGCACATGATTACGATCACATGTAGCCTACTTGCAGTTCAGTGGGAAGATACATCTAGAGTTTGACTGTCACTAGACTGTACTGAATTTAGTGGGCCTTTTTGATGCACTCATCTTACCTCTTGATTTTTGTTGTCTGACTGTTGCTGATTGTTATCCAGAGAGCCATTCCAATGTCTAAGATATTAATTGATGCTGTAGTCTTGTTACGGTTTGTTTTCTGCTGCTGCAGTTAACTGAAGGAAGTTCTTCAGATACAGAAATTTGAATAAAATGAACAGCAAAACCAGAACATTTTCTTGCAAGTAAACATTTGTAGTGAACAGACATTGAATATCATGTGCAGCATTCCATACGGTTACCAAATTTGTCTTTAATACAGGCATGTCAAGTATCTAAGAGCCTTGTCCTTACTTCAGAGATGCTGCATAATCACGTCTCTGGCTTCAGTGGGGGCTGCAGGACACCAATTCTTCACAAACTTCCAACTTGCAGAAAAGTGACTTAGATTCAGTCCATCTCTTCTACAAGACCAGGTATATAAATATGTTTCCTCCTGTCAAGGAAGCTTCTGTTATCTTCCCTTTTAGGATATTTTAATGCTGTCCCTGTTTATCTGTCTCAACAGTTGGCTTATGCTCTGTAAGAGCCGTCATTTGTTTTGCCTGAGATGTATCTGTGTGTGCACACGTAGAGGACATTAGGTATACATAAGACCTAAGAACCAAAACATCAACCTGTATTTTTGATGAGGCAGTGCAGAAGGTTTGGATTTGGGTCTAAGCCCAAGAACAAATAGAATTTCTAAGTAGTTTGGGTGAAAGAAAACTCTTTTCCTTGTACTTGCAGTTATTTTCTTTCAGAACTCAAAGGATCGCTGTCTGGGGCCATCAAAAATTCGTCCCTTATATGACAGACTAGAACTAGAAGCAGAACCTCTGTTGCCAGACTGACTCATCTGGCTGCCCCAAACAAGAACAATAGGTATCTCTGTAGCCCCTCTCACTTTATATTTGGTGGATGCTGTAACTGAGTTAAGACCATGTGTCTTGCCCTGATACCTTACAGACTTTTCAGGAGACTGAGAAAACCAGTGCAAAAATGCACTCTGACCTAGGACCCCCCTGGCTTTCACCTTCAGGAGAATACTTGATCGAGGTTTAAAAAGCAAGAATTCCTTTGTATTAATTCCTTATAAGTTGTGGTCAGCAGCATGCATTCCTCTTGTAGCCATTATGGATCTCAGCACCTTTCATGAGGATAAGACATACATTACAGCATAGAGAGAAAGGACAGTGTAGAAGTTAGTGACAAAAGCCGACCCTTCCATCAGAGAAAAAAACAATTATCAGTCACTTTTTTATTTGTCTGTGTAACACTCAAGACACCAATTAACTACCTGTCTTTCCCCTATTAGTAATATCTACACTGTGCCATGCAGGAAAAGTGTCTTAGTCAAAATTAACAAGGCACAAAGCAGTAGTTGGATAGCAATTAGCAGACAGTGTCATTGCCATATCTTGCTAATAAGATGAAACAATAGAGAAGGAAATGTCTTGTGTGTGTCTAATGGATGCTGTAGATCAAATAACATCTCAGAGATTTCTGAAGAAGCGTAAACAGAATGGCTCCCTGTTGTGAGAAGTCATCTTGGATCAACGGTGGAACTGGAATAATCGCTGGCGTGTAACTGATGTGGAGAAGGGAAAAATACAACATACTGAATTTTATGTTTTCAGATGAGCGGCTTCTTCTGAGTCTGCAAGAGCATTTGACCAACTCTGTACTAGGTAGGAGACAGACACTAATGGGACTGGTTTGTTTTGGCAGACAGATGACTATGGTTCCACCCTTTCTCCCTCTTGTTGCCCAACCTCAGCCCAAGATCAAAATGATTCAAAAGCAGGTTTCACTTATCTGACATCCACATGTGCTCCTTTAGGGGACAGAGGCTTAGATAAATGGTCTGGGTTTTTAGGTCATCTCTGTAACAGGATTAAAAATATTAACTGGCTCATAAATTTGTTTTACCAGGGTAGCGTTTCCTGGCCGAGCCTGTATCATTTTTATTGCTAGCTACAGTTATGTGTATTGACAGACAAGGATTATAAAATGATGACACAAAGCAGTAGTTATTCAGGGTTCCAGCAGGAACAATAAATTCTCTGCCTCCAGTTCTGGAAATGTTTCAAGGCTTTTTCTTCATGAATAGTTACTCTATAAAGCCACAGTGTTTTCTTGACTAACATTACTCATTTAGTTCACCTGTGTTTCTCCAATCAGCAGAACAGAGATGCAGAAGAAAGTGGTATAATACTATAAAATTTACAAAGCCCTAAACAGACAGAGCTGAAATTATTTTTTTTCTGTAGATCTTAGTTGCCTGCATCAAGTGTAGATTTTCATCTGTCTAGGAATATTTCTAAACACAAAACCCCAAACCACCAAAAAGGCAAACAAGAAAACTTGATAAACATGAGGAGCTTGAACTGGAGAAAAAGAAATAAATAACACTTACACTTCTAAATACACAACAGAATGACACAAAATCAGGCATGCATTTGTTGAACCCCAGGTTTTCAAATGTTAGTTATATCTACTTTAATGACACCAAAAAGTAGTAGGATATTTGCTGCCCAGTGCAAGAAATGATACAGAGGTGGCCTACTTCACTTTCAGCCTATTATTTCAGATGTCAAATTTTTCAAGCCTCTGTCATTTGTCTTGTCTTCCTTTTTCCCGTTTAATATTTATTTACATCTTTCCCATAGTATGAGATATGACTTGGTCTCAAGAGTAACTGAAGTTCTACAGAAACACAGAAGGGCCAAGGTTGGAAAGGACCTCTGGAGGTCATCTTGTTCAATTCCTCCGCTCAAGCAGGTTTATCTAGAGCCACCTAGAGCCTCTTGCCCTTTGCAAGTGAAAATTAATATATCCGAGAACCAGAAGAATCTTTTTTAACATAGTGTCACACCGTTGCCACTGTCTGTGTCCCCCTAACTTCTAACTCTTTTTCTGCCTTATACTGCTTCCTAAGTGGTTTTTCCCAATTTCGTGTGTGCAAAGCACCTCTATAGCAATTGCATGTGCCTTTATCAAATTCCCACCAGTTGACTTTGGAATAGCTTTCCAGTTTCTGGAACTCCTTCCAAATCTAAAATCATCCTCATCTTTTCATCATCCAGATCATTGATCAGCAAAGGGTTGAATAGAAATGGGCTCAGAAACATCCGATTTTAAATGTCCTCCCAGTTTGACAACAAACTGTTGATATTTTCTCTTTGCTTTTGTTTTCTCAACCAGCTGTGAGCCTTCTCTGCAATGATTTAATCATATGCCTTAATTTGCTTACGAAAATGCTATGTAGGAGACTCAAGAGCCTTACAAAGTCAAGATACATCGCGTCTGCTGCTTCCCCCTTATTCACTTATTCTGTCAAAGAAAGAAATTAGATTGGTTTGATACAATTTGTCCTTGACAAATTCGCATTCACTAGACTATTATTACCCTTGAGGTGCTTATAAATTGATTGATTGATCCTCCACCATACAGCTTCAGTTCAAGGAAAATCACTTCACCAGCATCTACTCTGAAGTGCAGCTAATTGGGCTCAGTTCTATGATTTCAAATTTACTTCTCCTAGTTTGGTATTGTCTTCCCAAAGAGGCCTCCTAACTATTTTGACTATGTGTTCTTTTCAGTCCCAAAGCTAACCAGGTTATACGAGGTTTACCTGCAGTACTCAAGAGCACCAGATGTATGAACACTATGCACACTCATGAACAGGCCGTGCACTCTCTAACTGACCTTTTTCTCCGGTACTATCAAACACAAAATCACTACCTGCTGATGACTGTGACTGACCAGTTCAGGGGTGTGCACTGCTAGTGTGCATGAGCAACAATTTTTTGTCATTTATTCAGAAAGATTCCAGCTGAAGAGCAGAACTCAGTAGATGGAAATATCAGTAAGCAATACTTGTAATTTATGTAAATGAAACTGCCCAGAACTGGCTCATCTCCTTTTTTCCTACAAAGGGAGCATAGAGTTTCATTTTTCTAAGCCGTTTGACCCTGAGGCTTACATTTGGAATTTCATGCTAATAGATACTACATAATTATTATTTTAATTAGAAAAGCTGCAAAAGTATTCTATTGAGTCTCTTAATTCAAATGGTGTAACTGCCACATAGGGCTTAGTCCTGCAGTGGTTTCAGCACAGAGTTATACTGAGCACAGTTGGCTTTTTGCTCAAAACAAGCTCAGTATTTTGACATGGCATCCTCCCAATGCAGAATTAGGTTACTAAAAGGGCGTTTGAACCCAAGCTGACCACGAGTAGATACTCCACTATTAAATACTGCAAATGTGACTTATTTTGACATGGCATCCTCCCAATGCAGAATTAGGTTACTAAAAGGGCGTTTGAACCCAAGCTGACCACGAGTAGATACTCCACTATTAAATACTGCAAATGTGACTTTTACACTTAGGAGTAAAGGATTTTATTAAAAATGTTGACATGAATAAAGACCTAATATTATAGTTCTTACTTGGGCAAAATTCCTGCTGCAACTAAGGAAGGATAGTCCAAGCTCCATGTGAAGGGATCTAGTACCAAAAAAGTACCAAAATAATTGGTGATTTGTTTCAAAGATAATGCAAAACACTGAATAGTTCATTATACAATAATGTGATTTTAAGAAACACTACCTCCGAGCAAAATGAATAGATTAATGGTATCATTTTGCTATTTCTTTTCTTCTTCTGCTTGCAAACATATAACAGATAAAATTTGCAGAATGATAACATTTTTTCATATTCTATCATCTACCAGTGCTAATGTATCCATTTGCTTCATTTTATAAGCAGTTAAATTACTCTGACTCCTTTTATACCTCTGTGAAAGAAGATGTCTACCTGAAGATTTACATGCCCCCTCTTCCACTCATCACTAAAGGCATGTTTGTTTTGCAAAGGGACACAGAATGATGCCTGAGGTAGGTTTCATCCTAGTGTATATCTCCACACATTACTATACAGACCCGTGCTACTAACCTAAAGTGGAAGCAATAAATGTCCTAAAACACAGCACTGTACCTGAACAAGTAAAGCCTCACATCTCAGCAGCTGGACTGGGACCTGGGCTGTGGTGGGGCTGGGCTGCTTTATGGTCTTCTTTTCCATGCGGACCTACCCCAAGAACAGTCCCATCACCACTTTTATGTTCCTGCCACAGGTCTTTCAACAAGATATGGAAGCTGAGGGTATACAACCCTGCAATAGCCAGGTCAGGAAAACAAGCAGATCCTCAAATGTTCCATAAAAATTGAAGAGCTTTATAAAAACAGGGAAATAAGTTCAAAATATGCATTTCAGCTTAATTACCAATTAATTTGAATATGAGTCTTGGACCGTACCTCAATTCTCTGCTAGAGTTTTATCTATGTAAGAAACAGCAGTAACGTGAGCTCTCTTTGTGGCTCCGTAAGCGCAGCTAGCTAAGAACATTGTTCCCAAGGCTGTGTGTGCCCCTCCTGACACGGCCAAGGTTACTTGTGAATAAGAATCACGTTTGCTTCTGCTACATCAGAAAACAATTAATCTTCATTGTTTACCAACCAGGAGTAATCAACAGCAGTAGGGAAATAAACTGTATTTTCAGGTACCTATAAAGATATTACAGAAACAAAGGCAAAAATGCAAACTAAAGCTGATGAAAGCTCCTAGATTGCCTCTTACAGGAAAATGAAGATTTAAGTGTTTTGCAAACAAATTATTTTTCTCGTATTTCAGTGAAGACATATTTGATGGTGTAAACTCCAGATGTGTGGCAAAGTGATCCAGAATACATTATCTGCCCTGGAAACGGTTAAGGTCGGAGCATATATACAAGAACTGATTTATTTGTTTAGGTTTGATTTGAGAAGGTAATTTTAGCAATAGCAATGGGGAAATTTGGCTCCTTCTTACTAGAGTGGAGGAGAAAAGTATTGCTATGAGTAACCAGGATTGCACTTGCAAGGTACTGACACACTGCTCACCACTGTAATTACAGGGATGGATAATTATCTAGGTTTGAACAAAGTGCAGAAATTAAAAGAGTTGAACTGCTGACTCTATATTAAACTGAGAGCTAGAAGCAATAATGGACTTCTAAGTCCACAAATTAGGCACTTATCTGCCCAAAACAGAAAACACCCAGTTCCCTGAGCAAAAAATAAAATCCAGCTGGTCCAGAAAACCCTGAGCATGTACAAGCCTTCAGCTAGCTAGCAAGAAAAACTGAACTTCTGGCTCGGTGTGCAAAAAGCATCCAGGGGGACAAAACTGCCCAATGTGGTGGGGACCCACAGCCTGGTAGATCAGGTGAGGAAATGAGTTTTCTTCCAGAGAAGACACAAGAAGAAGATATTCCCACCATGCACCTTGGCTGCAACAGCTTGTGCTCTAGAATTGAGCTCAAAGGCCTGCCAAGCCTGGGGGAAGAGGAGGGGGAGAGGAGGAGGGAGGGGGAGAAGAAAGGTGATGGAGAGCAGCATTTTGAAAGAAAGCAAGAGCACTTCTGTTTTCTGTGGGGCTCGGTACAGCTGCAGAGGTGTAATGGTCTCTCAGAGGAATTAGACCGTCCCCTTATTAGCTTTTGGATCTCAATGGAAAATGAGTAAGAGCCGGGCCAAACTTTCTGGCCAAAAAAGCCCAGCAAGTTTAGATACCGCCGGCTAGCTTCTGAGTGGGTTTAAAAAATATAAAAATTAAAAAATCATAATTTCAGATTTATATACCTGAAAGCTGCAAATGCAGCTAGGTTCTGGAGAACTTTCTTGGGTATGGCATCATGTGTTTCGCGCTGTACTTCCAGACTACAAGCCCTACACTACAGCAGTCCACTACATTCCCCTGTGCTGCAGCCCACGTAAGGTTTCTTCTCCCGCGTGCGGCACGTGTTTGCCACGGGGACTCTGTATCATTTTAACTCGTAACTTCCTTTATCAGGGAACATTCAGCTACAGACTGGCTTCCTAAAAAAAACCCACAGACTTGGAAAAGTAAATCTACTATCAATTTTAAGCTGTAAGCTCACTGTAGCAGAAAATCCTTTGGAAAAAAACCCCAAACATGCTGACAGTCCAATCAAAAATTATTCAGTTTGTAGTAAATAGCAGCAGGACAACAGACTGCCTTGCTTAGATTCAAATCCTAAGCTACTGTTATGCACATTGTTAAAACTTCTTCTGCATGTAAGTTTTTCTACAGAATTTATCCTGGAGTATCTAAGCCTTGTACAGCTGCTCACCCACTACTCTGTGATTATCTGAGAAGCCAGCTTCTCTTTTTCAAACCTTTTTAGAGGTTTAGGCTTCTCCTTTTTCATTTGGTTTTGCTTTACTGTAGTTATTTGATGAAATGCAACAAAGAGATGTGTTTCACAAAATAAACGGAAAAGCCCTTTTAAAAGTATTTAAAGCCTTGGGCCTGTTATTAAACTGCTCACCAATGGTTGTGGTCGCAGTTGATGTTGCTCCTGTGGGTGGCAGAATGGCCACAAAAAGTAGGAGAGACCACAGCGGTAGTTCGAGTGGTTACTTTGGGTGAGTTAGAGCAGGGGTAGGTGAAGAGAAGGGCAGCAGACAGCCGTGCAGCAGCAATCCTTTTCAAAATGGTAGGCTGCACAGGGATGCAGTGGTCCTGTACTGAGGCACCCTAGGCTGAGACATGGGAATAGTAAGTTATCACATGCTAATGGATATCCAACATGTTGATCATAACCTAGTAGATCTGTCCGGCAGACTCCAGCAGGAGCCGGTATGTCCCTGCATCTAAGGGAGCTAACACAATGAAAAGCTGAGAAAAGGGGGAAAACTACAAGAAGCTGTAGAAATAATTAGGTCTGTAGATGAAACCAGTGCAAGGTCCTGTTCTGCTGCCGAAGAACAACTCTGCAAGGAAGCTTTGTGCTGTTTACCTTACATACCGCACTGCAAAATTTCTTCTAGGTGACCACTTAAGGAGCCGAAAAATTTTTTTTAGGAAAGATGGTCTTCAAATAAAGTGAAGCATAACTAGTCAGCAGGCTGGGAATTGTTTAGGACAGTCTGTTAGGACAGATGGCTGCTTAACAAGAATGGTCTCTTGACCAGGTTTCTCTGTCTGCATTCCAGGTGCCTGCACGTAAGGAAGCAGATCACATGTGCTGTTTCAAATGTGTATCGATTTGCCAGTGAGGAGAGAGAGAAAACTCCGTCTTTGATAAAGAACTTGATTTGATGATCATTTACAGACCACACCACATGAAGTCTTGACACTGTTTCTTCACCCTAATTACTCTGTGAGCCATCTGGTGCACCTGCTGTTGCAGTGAGGCAGGAATAACAGTTTTACACC
This sequence comes from Opisthocomus hoazin, assembly GCF_030867145.1. Lineage (NCBI taxonomy): Eukaryota > Metazoa > Chordata > Aves > Opisthocomiformes > Opisthocomidae > Opisthocomus > Opisthocomus hoazin. The sequence goes on along the minus strand of NC_134416.1, from coordinate 58,807,999 downwards.
CTCCCTCCCTTTTCTTGTATTTTTTCTCACACTGAGATGGATCTTTTAAGTGAACATCCACCTGACGTGGCCAGACAGTGCAGATGTAGACGCAGGTGCAAACTCGGTCAACCATGCCTCCAGATGGCTCTTACTTATTAAGACAGCCAAAGTAATAACACCAGACAAAGGGCCTCCAAGAAAAAGCCAAGACCGTCCTGCAGGAAAACACTAGGTTTAGAGATGAAGTTTATCAGGATCCCAAAGAGGTAATCAGCTTTGAATCTGTGGTGAAAACAGGACTGGTCAAGCCCCCTTGAAATTTGGATGAAATGATAGATTGACAATTGAGCAATAGGAAAAATGGTTAAAATGCAATAGTCTCTCCTAAAGGCTGATTGCATTAAGCGTAAGTGCCAGTAGCTAGATGCCAAGATGAAAGCTGTGGCTTCCTTTTCTCCTGCTGAGTAATATGCTCTGCAACTGAGAAATCCAAGAGACAAAAGCAATAGGGTATTTTATAGTCTGATTTCTTTTAAACATCAGAGGAATCACACTTCCAATGGCCGAACTCCAAACAAACAAGCGAGCAAAACGAGGCAATTGTGCCCTCTCTCCACCTCTCCCTTTAATATCTTTAATTACTGGCCCACAGAGTGCGCAGGTTCAAAGGAATGAGTTTCAGGCTTGGGAAGCAGCCTCACTAAACAAGTTCATTTGGGCAGAAGCAGCTCACACGTGTGCAGAGGCCACCTCTGCTTCCACAACTGAATGAGCTTCTCCCTGTTAACCTGAATGCTCTTTAGGGCAAAGGTATCAGAAAGGAAAACATCTTTTTCAGCCAGCTAGTCCAACACACCTTCCTCGGGACTGTCACAGATCACTTGGGGCCCTGAGACACAGCATAAAAAAGCACCCTCCTCTCTGGTGATCATCCTAGCAGCCATGCTGCTTAAATGAGTGCTCTGCTGAGCAGAATTTATTGCTGCTTTCCACCTGTGTTTTCTTGAGAGTGGATTTGTGGCAGGGCGCCAGCAGACGCTGTGCTACTTGGGACAGCGGGTCCAAAAAACCAGCACGCAATAGTGATGGGAGGTGCAAGTCCCCAGGCAGGACTCCCCTGGCCCTGCCATTCCAACAGTGATGCACAAATGCCGTTGGCCTTGGCCAAGGGGCAGAGTCAGCCCCGCTCCAGGCACTCTGCAAGGTGAGACGGGGGAACTTCGGGGTAGCACATCTTAGTGAGAGGTGGGGTTACTATACAAGGAAGTCATGCCAAGCTCCCCAGTTTTAGTCCACAAGGACTATGAAAATGCCTAGGCTTATGTCTCCTCTGATGCATCCTTGAATTTTCCTCTCTAGAGGGCTCCTTAAAGCCTGACATCTCGGGGCCTTCAATGCAAAGTCTCCCACCACCATGAATGGAATGAGATCCCAAAGCTGCCTCATAAGTCCTGACATTCCCTAGAGAATCAAATCAATTCCAGATCCCTCATGTGTCTGATCAACATTCTTTATCCAGCTTGCTTTCTTTCTCAGAGGCTTAGTCGCATTCTTCTAGAGCAGCAATTGGTGCAGTTTTAAGCACAGCTTCCACTGGAACTATGATTTGGTACTGGGATATAAATGTTATTAGAGTCACAGGTGAAGTACATTGAAGGGCAGCAAAATGGGTGGAGCTGGAGGTGGAGCTGGAGATTCCCCCCATCTCTGGCTCTCGTTCAGGGAGCTTCCCCACAGCAGCTCCTCAGATGCAGCCACGTCAGAGCACAGCAGTAAGCCTGGCCCTGCCTCGTCCCCTGTCCTCCCAGTGCTCGGGAGGCCCCCAGCAGCCCTGGGCAGTGGAGGGGAAGAAACAGAGTCTGTCTGGGGCTGCCTGTGCAGCCTTTCCCTTTCTTTTCCCTCCTCTCCTCACTGTCAGTGCAGTCAGGCCCATGCACAACGCAATCACAAGTGCAGAGGAAGGCGAGAGCAGGCCGAGGGAGTTGTGCCTTGACCCTTTATATGAAGGTGTCGGTCACTGCCATAAATACCACTTTGCTGACACAGTTGAGAAACCTTGAAAATTATTATTTCTAGAACTAGGAACTAAGAGTTTTATCCTTGGACCAGTACCTCCTGCACAAACCCACAAAGGCAAGGCATCTGCCTCCCACAAGAGCTTTAAATGCTGTGGATTAGGCAGCAGATGGAGACGGGGAGCGTAAGGAGGCAGCAAGACCTCCCTCACCAGCCTGACACACACACTCTTCTTAGCACAGCAAAAACCAACTGTTGCAAAGTTTTTGTAGGTTTGTTGAAAAAGCTGAGTTTTACTGAGGTTTTGAAAGGCGATAATGCAAACAAGAAAAGAACTGTATTCTGGGTTATCATGCTTTATCAAAAATTCTTTTTAACTCAACAAGCAGGGACAGCAAAGCCACTTCTCAAGTCCAGTACTCTGCGTTGTGCTGTGAGAACAAACCTTTCCTCAAACACCCTGTTTTATTTATTGCCCATTCAGTTTGCTAGCTGTATATAAAGCTAAACCTTTGTTTGTCTTCCTGGAAATGAAGCCAGCCAAACTACTGAAGAGATATATTTAGGATGGAGGAGCTGTTGGGGACAGCTGGAGCATATATCTTCTACTTCTTTACTCTGGCACTATTTAGCCTTGTCACTGGGCCCAAAGTGAAATAGCTGGTACTCATATTTTAATGAATGACAGCCAAGTAAATTCAAGTGATGAAGTTGTGATCAGCCCTTCCATAGTAAAAAAAGAATGTGGCTAGACCTGTATTTGATTTGATCTATAAATATAATGTCCTATTAACGACCTCACCCAAAGGCAGCCTTAAAAAGTGGAACAATTTGTTTTTCTGAAATCGGAACTTTCAGTGAGTGCTTCAATTTGGATGTAAAATTCAAGGACAATGCCTATGTTTATTGATGCTAGAGGTTCACTGGACAATTTCTGAATTCACTGAGGGGTAGTTATTACCAAGACTGGGATGTGCATGATGAAACTGTGCTATATAGGATGAATTTGTTTTACAATGTTGTCTGTTTTCTGTGCTCACCATGATCTACAGTACATGTATATCGGTTTGCATCCTGCATTCTGAGTGGCCTGCATTGGCAACAACACAAATTTTATATCGCTTATTAGTTATATAAATCAAGCATTTCAGCTGCTGAATAATGGTTTATCTGAGACTCATAACCAGTGAAGGGAAACTCAAGATTCTCAAGAAAACAGGATGATTCTTGCAGCAACCGCTTTTATCAAGCTGTCTTCAGCTCCAACTTTTTTCTTCCCTTTTTGCAGCTGAGTTTCCATTTGGAAAAGCAAAGTGACAGGACTAAGTGAGAGCCTTTGTGACACACTGCAGAATGCAAGAAGCAGAAGGAAGAGTTTACAGTCTGGCTAAAGCAACCCAACTCCGTAAGAGGGCAGTGTAAGAAATGAGCACTGATAATTCTTCAGAAATTATTTTCAGTGGCATTGAATTTAGAGTTCCCACAGAGGCAAGGTTCCACGTGGTTTCAGGTAGCTGGGGGGACGAACTCTCCCCTGAGCAAGAGTTCAGGGATATCACTGAAATCCAAAGGATTGCTGCATAGAGGAATTTGTCCTTTGGCTCTCTACTCACACTCGATTTTCTGTCTAAATCCATGATTTAATTTTGGTGAATCTTGATTTATACCCCTATGAATAAAAGGGAGCTGAGGCCATCAGTAGTATAAATAAAGTCTTAGCTCAACGGCAGTCTCGCCTGTGTGAGAACTGCAGGATCAGGCTATATAGTACTGGTAGCTCTTTGGCATTTGATGAGCAAGTTACCTTTATTTATAACATGGTACAGGAGGACGTGTCGTTGTGACTGACTGACAACAACTGCAAGGTCAGAAGTTTGATACACTGAGGGAAAAGTGTCCTGGTAATGTGTATCTGGAGATTGTGTTGGATCAGGGATACGTAAAAGGTTAAATAGAGTAAGTCCAGAAGCTCTGGGCTTTTTTATATCTCAAACTAGCTTTTTAGAAACATCCTTGGAGGATAGTAAAGAGTGCATTCTATAGCAGAATACTGAATTCGCCCTTTTTGCCACCTTCTGTGACCTTTTCACCACCTCCTTACTTGTGCTTTGTAAAACAAGAACCACTAAAACAACCCTGTCATCAAATCCACTGCATCTATTCCTTCATTGATTCTCGAGAGGCGATAACAAGCTCGGCTAGGAACACATATTAATAATCATATAGCTATAATTATCATTTTGGCTTTGCTAGGATTTTTTGAAAGATAAACTGTGCGATCTATTTATAAGCTTGATAAGCAGGAGGACCTAGTGCCCTTTCCTTCTAGTAAATCCATGGAAAGTCTCACATGTGTAGTGAAATCATCTAAAAGAGCATCAAATGAAATTATGAGGCTTCCAATTAAGCATAATCTTGCAGTGGGTGGGTGTGGTGAATACCTCACCAGTGAAGGGAAAGCATTGTATTTTACGCAGAAATAGGGATGTTTCAGTAAATACTTAGAAAGTGGCAGTCTTCCATGAGTAGTCCCATCCACACTAACACCTATCCCAGGACAAACGGGGAGGGTGAAAAGCTATTCCAGCAATACCTTTGGTGTATACCAAGAGGATACATTTTGAAAGAGAGCTCCATTTTACACAGCTGATTAGCTACACAATATGTATCTGTTCATTTGCAAAATCGGATTTTGTAAGCAAAAACAAATGGAGAAAAATAGCAGGAAAGACAATGAAAAATGGATACACAATTTCAGGGATGTCAGAGCAGGGGCTTTGGGTAAAGTATGAAAGCAGTCCCAAAGACAAGGCTTATGGGGTCCTGATAACTGTTTCCTAGCAACAGGAATACTATTAAGGGGGATGCTGAAGTCCAGTTTAATACATTTATCGAGTGTTCTGAAGGGCAAGTAAGTAACATCAAATTCCTTGTTTTATACAGGGCTACCAAATCAGATTCTGTAACAGCCTTTACAGGAGGAGTTTCTACAGAAATCCATCCTGCATGTGTACCTATATGTATCTTTCTGTATATATATATATTGGTCTTCTTCCAGCGGAACAGGGAAACAATGTTATGTAATGGGATACCTGCTTTGGGTTATTTAATCAGATACAAGACTGCAAATGAATTAAATGCTACAATGTGAGATTAAACTACAATACCTTCTGCTTTTATTTCTGGGATATTTAGACTGCTAAGGTCACAAAAAATCTATTATGGTATTTATAACTGACTATCAAAAAGTTACTGCATGGCACAGCTTTAATATAGTTCAATAATTATTTTTAGTTTAGTTGTGAAACTGCTTTCATCAAACAACTGCTGCATTATCCCATTTTATCATATTTCTCCTAGTAATGCTAACCTAAACTAAAATTGTAGTTCTCTTTGAAGGTTTTTAATGCTAAAGAGAGATCAGTATATAGCTATGAAAACTATAGATTGAATGCTGTGCTCCATGTTGTTACAGATTTGTTTTAAAGGTCTGTGCAAACTTTCCACAGAATAACTGTCAAAAGGAGAGGCTAACACCATGTAAACTGTTGGGAAGGGATTTGATAATTTGGTTAAAAACATTGCACAATTCAGTAAAACTCCTTAGAGTCACAGCTCAACAATAATATATATGTATACACTGAAGTGACTAAGACCAAAGCCAAAACTGAATCAAAATGTTGGAAAGCAAGGTGAAAATGACTCAAGAGCCAAGCAGTGAAAAAGGTTAGTTTCTGCACGTCATCGTGCTTATGTCAGCGCAGTCTTACTCTAGTAAGCTTCAAATGTCGATAATTAATGATCACCATAGCCCTGGTAGCCTCCTAAGCCAACATTCAGAGGACTACCATCTGATTTCCATGGCAGATGACCTTTCAAATTGATTCTTCACATTTTGGGGTTGGAGGGACAACATAAAATAGGATTTGGTAACTTTTTTTTTTACTCTATTCTTTTGCTGCTCAGGCTGAGGTTCTAGTTAGTACCCGATATTTAAATTTTTTCCAGCACTGTTTCAGGGGTCTGATTCTTTTCTTCAGCATTTGGCAGATCTCTAGACCCAAACAACAAATTCTAAGCTAATTTCTTTCCACAGCCTGAAATAAGCATGCAAATGGGCTCTAAGACCCACAGCCATCCTCTAGGAAATGTTCAAAGAAACTCTAGGTAGAGAACTGGTTTGCCATCTCTCATTTTCCATTTGGAGCTGGATGTTTTGTTAGCCAACAGATGCAGAAGACTAGGCAGCAGCACTGTCAGGCTCGAACTGGCAAATTTTCAGGGTTCTCTCATTAAAGAAAGACAACAAGCATTTCTTTTAGCTTCTTACATTCCATCCATTTCCCTGAAAATGAATTTTTGGCTGAGTCCACCCCTCTTTTAAGGCAGGGGTCTCCAGAGGGGCTGGAAGATGAATGTGTCCCCACTCCCATCTGACAAGAGACCTCAGGAGCAGCTTGCAGAAATGCCTGTGGGCAGGCCCTCCTGGTGGGCCTGGGGTGATAAGCTGCCTAATGGCACCCTAAGCAGATGAGCAGCTGGGAGCGCTTGAGCCATCAATTCAGGTGAGTCATATAGAAAGTACCTGTATTTTCACAAGTCTTGGAGATCAGTCACCTCACTTTGTGGGTTCGCTGTCAGGAATGGAATGAAACAAAGCTGGCAGCCAGAGCGGAAACATCATTTCCCACCTAATTTGGCAGGCTGAAAATCCTGCAACCATCTTTGCTTCTGAAAATATCTCCATGCTCTCTCTGTATGCCTCTCTGTGGAAGTCTGACTAGAAGCCAGTCTACATCACTTAAAGGATGGAACAGGCACCGTTACATAGAGCAAGGTAACAGACAGCTGCCTTCAGACGATGTCATTTCTAGAAATGAAAGCATAGTTTTAAGAAATTAATTCTTTTATCTTTTGTCCTTCTTGTAGAAGTTCCAGGTTTTCTCTGAAATAAGCAGATTATTTCTTTTAAATGAAAGTTGAGGTACAGTTAAGATACAGACACAGAAAGAAACATTAAAGCAGTGAAATCACTTTGCTACTTTGAACTCATCTGCAAAATACCTTTGTGTGCTACTTCTATAACCTTCCCACAATAAACAAAATCCCTACCTAAACACTATGTAGACCTTTAGGCACTTTAAGTTTTTAATGAAATTCTTGGGACACTTACATGTAGGCTCTGCCATCACCCACAGTTAAAGGAAAAGCCCGTATTTTTCTGTGGTGAAATAAATCTGATACTTGTTACAGAGTCTGCAGCCCCTGTTGCTGTTTCTCACCAGTTTCGGTGTAAAAAACAAGGGCCTGTGCTACCCTTTTATCTTTACACCTGAGCACTTGCTCACGAAATTGTAGTGCTAACGTAAAACAAACCAAAGGAAGGAAACAGCCGCTAGAGGCTTGAAGAAATAAACTGCATGACGCTCATACAGGGGTTTACAATTTTGCTGTTCTAGTTACAAACTAGAGGAGGTTGTTATGATCTCTTCCTCCTTGTGGCCCGATGTATGAAATACAACAATGCTTTTTACCACCATTAGCTGGCTAAGCTCCTTTTTTGTGGTAGTAGAGGGAACGGATACTTGGGGGATCTAAAGGTGTCAGGCTTAAGTCCCCGCTGAGTTGGATTCCTCACAAGAGTGCAGCAAGGAAATGCCAGATGAAGGGTTTTCTGTGTTTGACATTTTTACAGGTTGTTACGGAATAGTTTATAAAACATCAAATGATAAATAATCTTTCATTTCCTCTGTTAGCTGCCTAATCCTTGTCTGCCTCCTTAAAAGGCGAACTACAACATCTTGGCAGATCTAGCTTGCCTTTTACACATTTTTGCAGATGATCACCCTTATACATTTAATATGAACATACAATTTAGCTGTCTAAATCGGTCACATGAAGTCTTGCCTGCCTGGATCTGAGACTGAATGCCAGAATTTGCTAATTGTGGTGTTATTAGGGCTTAAAGATTTTCAGACGCTAAACAGTTCTGCATACATTTTGGCACTGCTCCTGCTGGTTTAGAAGAAAAATACTGAAGAAGGCTTCAAATGGATTAGAGACTGTGGAGCCCGTTCTTTAGTGTGTGGTTATTATTAAAAGGTTATTTGGGGGCTTTGTTATGGAGGTATCTCTGGGTTAAGGATTTATGGAGATAGACCAAGGATTTCTTGGTAGGTTCTTAGTAGTTACGTATATACCATATGTTGCTGTTTTTGGCATTTCCCTGTGTTTAATAGTATTACTTTTTTGGCTTTTCCTTAACATTATTTGCAGTTAGGTCAGAGCTCCACAGTCCTAAACGCTGATCGGAAGGCACTGCCCATACTATACTGTCTGAATCCAGCACTTTTCAGTAAGCCTATATGAAGTAAGAATCAATTGCCAGGTGAACTTAACCCATAAATAGACGTGGATTGCAGGAAGCAGATCTGATAACATCAAAAGAAGCAAATCATAGAATACCACTTGTCAGATTGCCTCTGAAAAGAGAGGGACTTCATGAAACTCATCGTGAAATTCCATTTACTTGAATCAACACTGGATCTCCTGAAAGAAGTCAGAAGAGAAAAACCTCACAACTTCTTGGGTTAGAATTAAAACAATATTCGACTTCACAACAAGCATTTCTACCACAAAACCTATCAGTATTCAGTTGGTTAATGATGGTCAGATAGGAACACTTGATATTTGCCTATCCACCTACTATGAAACAGATAAACACATGCTTGCATACCTACAAATGGAGACATATCCCTCTTTGATTACTGGCTTTCATTTATCAATCATATCCTGAGCTTGTAAATACTTTACCATTATGACCCTTAGGTGTTCAACACAATTCTTACAGCAAGGGCTTGATTTCCCCATGTTAAGTTGTACATGTGTTACTTAATGTGGTGACAGAATTTTGCCTGCAGGTGTTTCTGAACAGCAAAAAATGCTTCTCTGTCCAAAAATGCCTTGATTAGAATAGGAAGAAGCTTGATTTTCACCTGCTTGCCTCTTCAGTCTGGGTAGAGCAGGTGTGAAGCACTCTGTAATCGAGCAAGTGGATACATCTGCTCTCAGAGTTCCAAGTGAAATTATTAAAAAGAATTAAAGAATGAATGAAGCAATGAGGATTAGAAATAGGGCAGGATATTTTGCTTCTGTGGAGGCTGGATTTTTTTTGATGATACTGCATAGATCAGTGAATTCGTTTCTATTATTGGTCATGATCCCTGTCCATGAGTCCTTTTCAGATGCGAACATTTCACTATTTTGTTTTGGAAACTCTACTGATTTTTGATAAGCAAATATCATTACAGATGCTGTTATTGGCGAATCATGGAAGATCTTCCCATGGAGTTCTTTCAGAAAGTATCATTCTGTCACCAGCATTAGATTGCGTCAGCTTTGCTGCTGCTGTGATAAATTTTAAATTAAATTTTAGAAAGCACAGGTAGTTAATGATTTCCAATAAATACTGCGAAATTCACTTCCTGTGGTAGTAAAAGACACACAGGTTACAACACACTAAAATTTATACATTTGCTGCAATTCACCTTTAAGGAACGCCAGAGGAAAGTTAGTGATTTTGAATAGATGATGTGTTTTATTTTATCGTTTGGAAGCATGCCCGTTATTCAGGATCACAGAGCTCATGAATTTATGATCTGAAGGGAGGCTCTTTTGCTATTGCATCTCCTGCATTGCCTCTATAAATATCTCTTTTTTTATTATCATTATGCAGTTTTTAGATTTGTTTTATGGTAGTGGTTATTAATGTTATACCTCAGACTCTTAAGAGAATTCATAGCTCTGTTAGAAGTCTGACATGTCTGGGAGATTTGCTTGTGTATGTAGTTTTCTTGCAATAAACCAATCTGCTGGACAGGGAGGGGAATATTCTGCCTTTGATAGCAGGTATATTTCTGATTACAGTTAGTGAGAATATGTGACTTCAAACAAAACCAGCAGCCCCAAAAGTTTAAATTACTGCAAGCGCAGAGTGTGCAAGCTATTTGTATGTGATTGCATAGCCTAGACAAAGAACAAGGAAATAGCTACTGCTGTTTATTCCTACTGGAGAGTGAGGATTTGACATGAAAAGCTCATGCTCCCAGTTAACTTCTCTGGGAATTTAAAGGATTGTCCAGGTATAGGACAAACAGTGTCTTCAGCTCACCCAAAATTGCAGCTCAAGGAGATCAATGTTACTAACAGCATCGACCTTTTTTTGTTTTTAAAACCTCCATAGTTTCACTCGTGAAAATGCTGTTGTGACTGTATCGAGGCTCCCCTCCCCTATCGGGATGTTTCAGAGCCAGGAAGATACTAAATTCTTAGAAGATGTTATTTTGTATTTTACTTGCATCTTTGGGGTGTAGTGAAATGACAAAACACAACTATGAAAAAGAGTCAGCAAAACTATGGCAATGAAGACTTTAATTTCTACAGCAAGACATACTAACTTGGAGTCCACAACGTACTGCAAATCATATCTAACACACCAAATGATTCGCAGACATGCAGTGAGTAATTGTACAGCTGCTGGTGCAGCAACTTGACAGCAAGGTTGGTCAAGAGCTGGTTTATCCATGAAGGCTACAGCAAAAAAAAAAAAAAGCATGCTTTTTTTTAGGAGGTTAGATAGTTCCTCCCCTCCAGGTGTGACTTTCAGACCAGACTGAGTTTCTGAGTTTGTTTAAGGTTATTTCCTCTCTGAGAAATACTCAGTGGAGAAAAGGCAGAGGAGGAAAATTTATGCATTGCTTCTTATAGTGTGTTTTCTCAAAATCTCATTCTGGGGGTGATGCTGATACCTGGAGGAGCTTTGCACCTAGCAGCTACCTTTATAGCACACGCTTCAAAGGCAAAGACCGTCTTTAAAAGCTGTAACATCACGTTTAAGATCCTCTCCACACTGGGCTTGTTTTGCTTGCCTTCCAGCCCTTTCTCCTCCATGAGGAAGGAATACCTCTTTCAACAGAAAGCCCCCCCCATACAAGCAAGCATGAGAAGGATGATTCTTGTGCAAAAAGCTGACAGTATGGTCTGGAGTCTGGCTCTCAGGGAAGCTTTGCTGTTGACTTTAGCTGGGCCAGGATTTCACCCGTTGCTTGTATCAAGTTTGGCAAGTATTACTGCATGAAACTGATCCTGAGGGGAGAAATCAGACTGCTTTTCTATACAAATGCCCAAATGTCCAATATGTACCAAGAAAACTGGAAGCACCATAAAAAGGACTAATCTTTTAGACGTGCTTAGCAGGCCTGATGATGCTCCCACCGAGGCTATGGGAGCTGGCTTGAAGAGCAAGTGTGGTACGCCAACATGAGCACTTCACCTCTGTCTCTTGTCAGGTTTCCTTTACAGCCATCACAGGGCATCTATTTCTTCACTCGACAGCTCCAAATGAAAGAAGCCAGAGTGACCCAGGAGAGATTTAAGCTGGTCACTGCAAATTGATTTGTGCAAGTGTCTCCAGTGTGAGGATGTACTACTTCTTAAGCAGCAAGAGAAGGGGAAATGAAATGAAGAGGTTGTATAGCTGCTCTCAGGAGAACAGCAAGCTAACAAGAGCAGATTGGTGTTAATTTAGCTGAGAAAAGAAGCCTCTCCTTAGTGCTTGAGGATTTGAGATTCCTGCAACAGGTTGGTGAGGTAGGAGGGGGAAGGAGTGGGAGGGAGATAGCTCTTTCTTAAGCGATTGCTGAAGTGTGGAAGTAGGTTACGGCAGGTTAGGGAGCAGGAGGAGAAATACATAAGCAAAAGGGAAACACATAAAAAGGGGAGCGCACAAATCTGGGGGAACAGACTAGTCTTTGCTGCTTCTAAAGCGTCTCCGTTGGGAGAGCAGGGCAGAAAATCACTGCTCTGCTCCACAAAATTAGCAAAAAACACAGCACTGCTCCCACTCTGTAGCAGGACAGATCCCATATCTGATCATTCAGCAGGGTAATGTTGATGTGAAAACACAGTATGGCTTTGGAGTAGTGTTTATTCTTACCAGATAAGACTAGAGCATGGCAGGAGCAAGCTACAATTCTGTCTTTATGTCAGCCCAAGGACACATACCCTGTAGCCGTAATCCCATGAACAACCTGAGCAGTTAGCGTTAGCACTGATGAAAAAAAGCTGTTCCCTGTCATGTGCTCCCTAGTTGCCCTATCTAGTTCAGTGCAAAACCCCTAAACAGCCCTGCCAACATAGGCTTGAAAGTGTAACAAATGTAAGTGAGTGTCTGGGGGAAGGGAGAGAAGGTTAAACCACTCTTTCAAAGTCTTAGAGTGTGTGTGAAACTGTGGCTCAAGACAGATCTTTCATAAAGAGAAGAGAATATCCACCTGAGAGGTACTTCTTTCTGGACAGCCAGAAAATTCAGATGAAAAGCTGCATTTAAGAGACACTAAACCTTGAAGAGGAGTACTGCTTCATATCTGATAACATGACATAGCGTGTGGATTTTTTGATACAATATATCATGTAGATGATGATAATAATAATAAAAACATAGGTGATTTTGAGTCCTTCTGCATTCTAGGGTTGTTGTTCTGATTTGTACTGTCAAGATAAAGCAAAAACAAATGGTTAACCAAGTGCTGAGTATCCTTGAGAGAGCTAAAGAACAATTTTCTGAAGATAGAGAGAAGGATAGATTGGCATGAGGTAAAAGAGACACCTGGTTCAGTTCTTTTTGTTGATCCAAAGCTTCTGTTGATTCTAGAGATAAAAGAAGTCCCCTGATGGGATGTGCCAAGAGACACTTTTAATCTTTTTTTGCTGGTGAGCAAGAGATTTTATTGCCAACGTTTGCAGTATGAACTTCATCCAGTGTTTATTGTGTGAAGAAATGAGATGAAGGAGCAGCCTTCTTTGCACCCCTCAGACTTAAATAGAGATGAGCCCAAGGTAGAACCTAAGATTCACACACTTTAATCTTTTAGAGGACGTATAGAGAAAAGATATGGGTCCAAATCCATGGGTTCAAATTAATACCTACATATTTGTAGGTTTTTCTGATCTCAGAAACCCCTTATTTTTATTTTTAATGTGTCTGATCTCCTGAAGAATGACTGGTTTATCGCAAATTTAACTCAGTGTAGTGAAAAAGCAGCTTTCAAAACGTCAGCTGATGAAAAACTGAATGAAGCAGAGGCCTAGGGCAGCTTCATCCTAAATTCAGGGCAGAACACGGTCCAAACATACCAGCTGGAAATTTTCATATCAGCTGCCTGGTTACATAAGGGAGATTAATTGCTTCTTATGGCTCTCTTTTGTGGAGGACAGTAGTTGCATCTCCCTCAGTTTCCAAAGAGGTTAACTAGCATGCTGAACCAAACAGTTAACTGAAGTGCTGTCTGGTAGGAAGCGAAACCCACGCCAAAACTAGGTATCTGTTATGCATTCTAGTTTATTTTCCCTGATTACAGCAGGAATCAAACAACAACAACTGCAAAAAAAGGCACAGAACAGTGAGCAAAGACTATCTTTGAACTAGCACGCAGTCCAAAAGCTCTCCGGGCTCTTTTCTCGGAAGCCATTCCATCTGTCCTTCTATATCTGATGGTTTCTTCTTTGTTAGTCTGTTGTTTTCTTCCTCCCTTTTTTCAGAACCTCTGTCCTTGCAGATACAGAAATATTGCAGATATTCTCTCCTGCAGATACAGAAAATTTCCAGCAGAGCAAGAAGGGGTGAGGCCACATCTTCTCCTGGGTGCCTGTGCTCCATCTTTGGGGTGTGGAGGTGAAGTTGCTATGGTACCATCTCCCTCATAAGTGAGAGAAATCAAAGCCACTCGCTTGTTTTCTTGCAACTGTATTGAAGTGGGGAACTGTGATTAGTCATTCCCCCAGGTGCCGGTTTCAAAAAAGTTTAGCCAGGTGTATAATTACATAGCTATTTCACCTTTACCTTACGGGGCTCAAAATGCTGACAATTCCAGAGTGCAAACACTGCCAAAGCCTTATTGCCTTTCATAGAATCACAAAATCGTAGAATGGTTTGGGTTGGAAGGGACCTTATAGAACATCTAGTTTGACTCTTTCAAACCTCTTGAATTTTCTGTGGGAGGCACTTAACCCCTTTGCATTTGGGAGACTGACCCAAACACTTTATCCTAGACAGAAGAATACAAAACAGAACAAAACAAAAAGCAGCAAGAAGAAAAAACTCAAATACTTCAAGACAGTGAAGTCAACACATTCTCCAGCAGCTTTGCCATTAGAGGTGTGCTCCCGGTTAGTCAACTCTGTCAGTTCTTGTGAAAGAAACCTACTGAGAGATTTGGACATACTGTTTCTTCCCCCAGTTTTTTTTTCCTGTAAAGCTTTTGGTTCATCCGTTGTTGTATCAAACTCCAATGTAGACTTCTCCATGTTGTGACCTTACAAACGGACCCTCGAAGTTGACGAAAAATTAACCTCACTAAAATTTCTGCTGTCCTGGTATGCTCCTTAGACTCCTGTTTGCAAGGTACCGTTGGACTAGGGCTCTTGCAATAATTCGGATTTGAGTGTCCTGTTTTCTGAGCTAGTTTTCCACATGGTGCCTACATTGCACCCAGTACAATTTTCTCTCATGTTTGATAAAGGCTTTGCAGCCTCAAACTGTCCAAGAGTTTTACAAGCATCTTATAACTTAATCTCCCCTGTTCCTCATTTAACTGCTCTCTTGAAATATCATGTCTCAGCTTATATCCTTCCAACTTTGGATGAATGAACAACAGTGAACATCAGAGACAGGCAAACACTGTAATGCTTTTATGAATATTCATTTGTATTTTGAAGGGATCCCTGCATTTCCTTGGGTTTAATTTTCACACCATATATTTTCTGACAAGTAGTATCTGTACAGAAATATTTGCCAAAGCAACATATACTATTATAACAGCATCAAGTAGTACTAGAATGATCAAATTCAAATGAATAATTGATATTCACATCAAAAAACTGAATCAAAGAATTATCCAATTGAGGCAAGAAGACATGGCATGTGATCTCTGTGTTAAATTGGATCAGACTGAATTTCTTTCTTGAAAACCTGCAATAAGCTGACTGTGAATTGGCCTAAACTTGCATTTCACTTACTGTAAATCATTCTGAATGACACGCAGACTTGCAAAAACATGTTTATAGACAATTTTCAAATGGAAAAAGAGGCAAACACATTAAAAAAAGTATTTACCCTGAAATATTCTCCCAGCTGAGCTCTTAGATAAGTTACTGTCAGACAATCCAGAATGGTGCTTTCCTTTTGCATTCTCTCTCTCTTAAGTCATGCCAATTTGAGGAGCAAAAGATTGTGCTTTGACCCTGGCATGTCAATCTTCTGCTTATCCATGCAGAAGACTACCTCAGAGTCAATGGGCTCTCCTTATTTGAAGTACTGTTTCACTCCCTGGCGAAAGCATGCCCACGTAGAGAGTTAAATTATCCATGAGTATTCTTGCTTCACCCACTGACTTGTAGTACTATGACCATTACCCAAGGTGATGCCGTATTGGTATTTCTGCTCCATTAAACAAGCCTTCCCAGGGCTAAAATACCCTTTATCAAAACATTACAAGGAAGCACCAATATGTAGTAGAGTGGTCACCATTAAGAAAATACAGTCTTTTTCTACAGAAGGTGATTTTACAAAATATTCCCATTCAGTGGGACAAAAGGATGATCCACAGGTGAGACAGCCCTGCTTCGTTCCTTTCCTGGGAGGGAAGGGGAAAAGCCAGTACAAAAGGGGAGCAAAGGAAAGGTCCCACAGGCTGTGGCACTCCTGGGGTTTGTCCGGCTGTTTTCTTCAGTCAGAGGAACAGAAGAGAAAGCAAAGGCTGCCTTACAGGTCTTTGAGCAGCTTGGTCATGCAGGTTTGGTTGTTAATATCTACTTACAGACACTGTTGAATGAGGTAAGCTCGTGAAAGGATGCAGTAGTGAAAGAGGGGTGCACTGCTGGAGGTTCTGGGGAGTGCCTGTCCATCTGCCAGCTGTAATGAGAGGGCTGGAGTGGAGTCAGCTCATGCTCAGTCACCTTGGGGCATGCACGATCTGGAAAAGTCGTCCTTGAGAAAAGGAGGTGATGGGAGCAACACCGCAGACCTGTTGGTGAGCCCAGTGAAGGGATGCCAGGCTGCTCCAGCCGGTTGGGCAAGCCATGTGCCTCCCCTGGGCGGCAGCGCTGCCAGAGCGGGTGTAGCGTACGGAAAGCATAGTGAGGGCTGCAGGAAAGCTGAATCTGAAGGAGGTCAAAATGCCAGCAGGCACGGGAAGAGGTGAGATGACCCACAGGGAAAGATACTACATGTAGAAGGAACCGATCAGAGTAAGGGGAAATGCATCCATCTGACAATAAACAGTTCAAAGATCTGTGTGGATCACATTTTTAAAAAAAGCCACCTAAGCAAAAATCCCATGTTGTAGGCAGGAATGATACTTTGGGGGATTGTGGTACACCAGCTGGCGTGGCTGGAAGCAGCACAAGCCAAGAGCCGTCCTGCAGTAGGAGATAGGCTGGCTGATAGGCCTTGAGGTCCTAGAAAGGCGGGTGAAACCTGGGACTGTTGGATCAGCTTTCCTATGATGTTTTTTCCCCAACATGAGCCCTAAGTGGATTAAGGAATTTTGGTATCTTTTGTCTCACCCCATATCCTTTTAGGAGCTATGTGCATAACTGTAGGAATACTCTTATGTTTATTAGCTTTTGTTACGTTATCCACACCTTACATGTAATGGTAGCCTTCTGTTTAAATTCAGATGCAGTGCTCACATCTCTCTTGCCGTTGTGTCTACCCATCTTCTGTGTGATGTCAGAATCGTTCATGAATCAGTGTCATAACACTTACAGAAATCTGTCTTAGATGTCACTTTTCTTGCTTTTTCGGTCAACAAATATTTGAGGTAAGAGGAGACAAATAGCAACACAAACAAAAACAGCAACAAAATCCTACACTGAAATCATGCAGTACCCTGTTATTTGCAGAGACACCTTTCAAAACACAGTCTTTGCTTGCTGCTTCTTTACATGTGTAGAACTGTGAACACCCCCAGTATTCCCAAACAAAGTAATCCAAGATTCCTGTGCAGCCTGCTGTAGGTGACCCTGCTTCGGCAGGAGGATTGGACTAGATGACCCACAGAGGTCCCTTCCAACCCCGAACATTCTGTGATTCCGTGATTCTGTGATCCACTGATGGCAGTTCACTGCAGCTTTATAACACAATCCATATGCAAGTATTCAATGCAGAAAGATATTAGTTGACAGTGAATTCTGGGAATTATTTCACCTTCCTACAAAAAGGCAAATCCATCTATCAGCTCAGATCCATTCATTATACTTTTCTATAAGACAATACCTTTCTACCTAGATATTGCCTTCAAAACCCTGGCCGTATTGTGTGAAAAAACAAACACTGGAGCTATCGCTGAAAAGCATCTTTCCTGGTTTTGCCAGCAAACCTTTTCTTCTGGGGAAATGTGTGCAGACAGGATGCTCCTCCTTTTCCTTCCCAGTGACCTCCAAGCCAGCAGCTGTCTGAGGACAAGGGGCCTCCCTGAGTATTGTGATTGCCATTCAGCTGGACTTTATAGGCCATTATTAGTCCATCTCAGGGCATCATAGGCTTTTGCCAT
Source organism: Opisthocomus hoazin (assembly GCF_030867145.1). Lineage (NCBI taxonomy): Eukaryota > Metazoa > Chordata > Aves > Opisthocomiformes > Opisthocomidae > Opisthocomus > Opisthocomus hoazin. Next base: position 58,790,390 of record NC_134416.1, on the reverse strand, counting down.
CCATGCAAATTCTGGATTATTTCCTCCTCTGCACAAATATTATTGCAGTTTAAAAAAAAACAAAGAACACCCAGAAAAACAAAATCCCTTCTTGCTAATTTGTTTACTCATTGACTTTCATGTAATACAGCAACCAGCAATGTGGTCCCTGAGCTAGCTCTTCCAGTATCAGCACATCAGTATTCAGGAGTCCAACTGCTGCTGTTTGCAAATCTGTGTAAATGAATGCAGTCCAAAACGTACAAAATGGACACAAACATTAAACTCTATTTACTGTAGAATTAAAGGTAAGTCTTCAACAAACAAAAAATGAAAAACGTGGATCTGCAAATATGAGCAAATATAAACTTCTGATTTTAATATGCTGGGAAAAGGGATTTTCGTACAGTTTCTATCTCTGACATTCCCCTGTTTTACATGCATTTCCTCTCCACAGATGTGTCTGGACTTTCAAAAGCAGATTTTGGAGGCTGGGTCTTAAGTTGCAGCATGATGACTTGAGTCATTGTCTATAGAAGTTGTGGCCGAAATTCAACTGTGTTGATGCAGAAACAGAAGCATCTAAAGTGAAGACTCTTCCCCCTGCCTGGCAAGGCACCTTAGCACCCTCATGCCTGTGCGTACACACACCAGTGCCCAGAAGGGTGCTTATGATCCTGCTGTGAAGAAAGATCTGCAATTGCTTGTGACATAAAGGCCTTCAATAAAGCATTAATGTTTGAGACTTGCTGGGTATACCTCTGTCAGATTTATATTACTTTTTTTTTACACATGATAAGCTTTCTTCATGTCGGGTATATTTAGCTATATAGGTTGATTTTAAATGCTCTTGTAATTGAACCCAGTGTAATATACTGGTGCACAAATGACAGAGAAAGGCCATCGGTGGTATTTGTTTGTGCTGCTAAAGCACTCCCTTTATCCAGATAGAGGAATTTTGAAAAGACATGCTGTGTGCTAGCATTAAAAATATCTCAACACCTGGAAGATTTGGAGGCCAGCCCAGGGTAAGAGTGGGACCTCTAGACACTTGAACTTCACACTGATGGAACTTGAGGATCATCTTGATGTTGATGGAAATGAACCCTAGACTAAAAGCTGAAGTGGAGAGGAGCAGATAAATTAATGCAACGGCTATCCAAAGTACGGAGCATCGCTGGAGCCAGCTGTGTCACAGCTCAGATTGCTTGTGAAGGGAACGCCAGCCTCTGAAGGGGAAAGCACCAGCAGTGCCACTTCTATTCTGGCAGACAGATACTTGGGGAAGAAACATGTATCCGTGGAAACACGCATCCATGGAAGTATTCTCTCTGTTTGAAAGCTGACCTGTCTCCCCAAAATGCACTTCGTAGGGCACAGTGCTATCTGAAGCACGCGGCAGTTTGTGTGCAAGGAACCAACAAAAGCACAGATAAACTGGTAAATTGAGTCCCAGCATGACCTGTATGCCTGCATACTTTCATATTACACAGGGGAAAAGAAACAGTAAATATGGATTGTCAGTTCAGGGTTTTGATAAGAAGACTCTTTCTGTGGGTAGTCACTGCATTGCTTGAGCACACAAAATGAAATCAGTCTGATCCCTGATTGATAGGAAGCACGGATCTGACCTGATCAGCCTGTTAGACGCCTGTAACACTCTCTAGGCATAACACTGCTGAGCTGGTTCTGCTCCAGATACCACACTGCAACAGCCAGCCTGCTCCTCTGGACACGGGGTGCACCTGGATCTTTGCCTTCGGGACTCTGCTGATGAATTCCTGCTTGCCTTGGGCAGAAGCAAACAGTTTAGTTGCCCAAGAGCAATCCGTAAGCGTAACAATGTTTGTTAGTGTGTGTTAGTCATTAACTGGAGTTTACACAATTTGCCTAGTGCTTACAGTCATAGCCCACGTGTGCAGCCTCAAACTGACATGAGTCCATTTGAGCTTTCTTCTTCAAGAAGAGAAGGCTGCGAGGGGACCTAATATATGCTTATAAATATCTCAAGAGTGGGTGTCAGGAGGATGGGGCCAGACTCTTTTCAGTGGTGCCCAGTGACAGGACAAGGGGCAATGGGCACAAACTGAAGCATAGGAAATTCCATCTGAACATGAGGAAGAACTTCTTCCCTCTGAGGGTGACGGAGCACTGGAACAGGCTGCCCAGGGAGGTTGTGGACTCTCCTCTGGAGATATTCAAGACATGCCTGGACAAGGTCCTGTGCAGCCTGCTGTAGGTGACCCTGCTTTGGCAGGGGAGTTGGACTAGATGACCCAGAGGTCCCTTCCAACCCCGACCATTCTGTGATTCTGTGATTCCAGTGACTGAAGAGAGCAAAGGAAGTAATTTCTCCTCAGATCACTCTGATTCACCTGTCTGTATGCAACCTTTCGAGGGTTCCAAATCTATCAGCGGGCAGGTGGGGTCCGTCTTTCTACTGCTCAGAAAAATTACTTCGGTCTAAAAGTTTCTCCGCCTTTGTTCTTTCATAGCACGAACATAGATAAAGGGCAGCGGAGACTGGCCAAACATGTGCCCGACTTATTTGTGAAGGCAATAAAATTGAGAAACATCAGAGAAATCAGTAGACTACTAATGAAGTATGACTGCAAATAGCCCTGTATGAGCTACAGGCTCAGCCTGGGTTGTTATGAAATTTTAGCATCCAGTCAGGAAGAAGGGATGGATGCCTGGCTTTCTATAGATAGTGACTGCTACTTTGGGTGCCTTTGGCTGTAGTCTAGCCTGTCATTATGAAATCTAACTTTACAGGTTTGGATGTATTTTGCATTTGCTTGGGTCAAGTCTGAATTTAGTCTGCAATGAAAAAAAAATCGACAGAAGCAGGGCAATTAGTTAGGAAAATGAAAATGCCAAGGGAGCTCTTGGACCCTATGCTTCTCCTTCCCATCTTACTGCATGCAAACAACAGCTTTCCTTACAATTTCCAGCAGAAAATATTTGGAGCACTCATTTTGACTTCCTGATTTGAGTGTGTGCTTGACTCTGTGCAAGTGGCTACAGTTACCAAAAGCGCTGAAACAGAATGCTGTGCCTCAACATGAATATTCAAGTTCTTTCAGGAGGACACGCTAAGATTATTACAATTGCTAATTATAAAAGTGGTAGCCAAAACTCCCGCTTCCTTCTATTATTCTTACATCCTGCAGATGTCCTGATTTAGCCAGTTAATCATCAGATTCTCTTGGGAATCATCTGGTCGTTCAGTTTTGTGCTTCTTTTTTTTCTTTTAAAGAAGTTGCTCTGAATTTTTAGTGTGGTGTTTCTCAGTTTCTCAAATGTTATGTTTCATTTCTTAAATATTGTATGAGATGTCGCATTTCTTAAACACTGTGCTTGGCATGTGTGCACGCACTTAAAAAGTCCCCAAGCCACATTTTAGTTCCTGGGAAAATAGTGTATATCCCTTCAGCCAAAGCAGGCTTTTCATTTTGCCTTCGATCATTATACCACCTGCTCACTCTCAGCTACAGCAGAACTTTCAATAGCTCTGGCATGTGGCTTCGGACTTCTGAGAACCGTACCAAAGACTGGGGTGTGCTTGTGGGCTGGTGTGATGCCCTGCTCTGCAACAGCGCCTTGTGAAACGACATCTGGGGGAATGATAAGCAGAGTGAGTGGTTGGCCAGAGTCGCCTGGCTGTTCCAGCACTTTTGTGCTACCTGTCAGCTGTAGACATCTGAATGCCTCCTTGTCTTTTCATACGCTTTAATTTTCCCACAGCTAATGAGATAGCATGGGACTGCCACACCATAATCTGCGAGGAAAAGGATGTGAAGGGAGGAAAGGTCACCCATTAGGAAACCATAACCCTGAGGCCTAGAAACACATAACAGTTGTGTTTCACCTACTGTCGCAAGAGGCTATATTTCTAAAGCATTTATGCTGTATTATGTTTGTAATGCACTGATGGTGTGGTATTCACTGCCTGGCATAATCTGACACTGTGAAAACTCATATCCTTTGAAAAGGCCACTAATGGAGAATGGGAATAGAGATAATTACAAGAGCTGGCAGAGCTAAACCATCAGATCACAATAGCAAATTTGGCCACCGAATTGATTAGCAGCAAGAGAGACTCTTCTATACCAGAACCAGTTCTATTTTTTCCACCTCCTCTCTTTCCAATAAACCAACAGAGCTCAGCTTCATGGTTGCAACAGAGTCCACAGATTATTTGCTGTGCCTAACATATCATTTGTGGGGTTTTTTTTCAGTAAACAGTGTGAAAGTTGTGTGTTTATTCCTTCTGTATGGGTTAATGTATTTGAAGATAAATTCCCTCTTTCCTCCTGCACATACAAAGACCTCTGTGCTGCATTACCACCAAGGATTCAAGTCGCAAACTGTGTGTGTAGGGATGCAAAGCACAAGTCTTATCATGTTCATGTTATTTGCTGATTTTTCAGTCAAGCCTAAAAATACCGGCAGGTCAACTTCCTGAAGCACTGGAGCTCACTGCTCAGAAGCCAGCCCCAGGGACACACACCAAGCTCTTCAGAAGTGATAGCCAAAGCCATGGGAAGAGGGGATGCATGAAAATGGAAGCGGAATGTGAAAAGCGAGATAGGTGGGCAAAGTGGGTGATAAAAGGCATAGTAGGGGGGAGTGAAATAGAAGAGAGAAGTAGTTCTAATGAATCTTGAAAAAAAATCTCACACAAAAAGAGTTTTAGCAAATGAAAAGATGTCAGACTTTTTATTTATTCTCTTTTCTGTGGATGAGCCCAGAGAAAAAAATATGTCTATATTGAATGGATGGCATTACTCTGGAATTCACATTATCCAGCTATTAGGACATTGTTTCCTCACTGCGCCCCTATGTCTGGGTAATTTATGATGCCATTTTAGAGAGCAGATGCTGAAGCCCCAAAGGAGTTGGGGTTTCCCCTCACTGTCATGTTGCGCTGCTTCTCATCATCTGCATCGGTGTGAAACACTGCCTGTGGGATTCAGCAGCAGGCAGCATCTGCTTTGTGCTGGAGTAGATATCTGCACAAAGAAGAAGAAGTCAATGCCCTCAGTATCCTACCCAAGGCCATCCAGAATGCCCATGGTGCAGCCTTCACCCTGTCTCCCAAGGCCCACTGATGTGTCTGAACCTCAGGAGAAACCCTCCTCTCCCAGAGCCATGTGGTGCACCAAGTTGGCATGTCCCCATGTGAGCAGATGGCCTGCAGGACCAGAGTAAGATGCTATGCAAAGTTCCCCGCGGGGAGTCAAAGCAAGCCTTTCCATCATGAGCACTCTTGAAAACACATGAATGGGCAAGTAATGGGCATTTATGATGCCATGTGAGCTCCAGCCCACGGGTCAGTATATGAACAGGTATCTGAGCTGCCTGTAGTTTTCCTGCTAGGCACAAGAGGCTTGGCAACTGTCCAGCATCCATCCTCTCCTGCTGGACTGCGTCCTCCCACATTGACCAACCTATGCATCTGTTTTAACTTTGCCTTTGTGCAGCACTTCACGTCTGTGCTGTGTAAAATCAAATGCTTAGATAGCTTTCTTAATCATGGTTGAATTCATTAGCTGAGATTCTCCGCTTTGTTACTTGAGGCCTATCCAAATGTTCTCCCAGGTATAGCTCAGGGGAAAACTTTGTTGATGACATTTATGAACCTCTTCCTTTGATGTAAACACTGGCCTTGGAACAATTCTTCCCTGTTTTGTGAACTTATTTTTCCCCATTTGGAAATACTGAATAAACTGAACAACTTGGGGGGACATTAAAGCTTGTTTGAAAGCATACACAAAAGATTTTGTGCAGCTCAAATGCCACAGAAATGTGTTCACATATGATTGAACATAATAGTCCAAGATTAGAAAATCTAGCAAGAAGCAGGGGGGATTAAGCGCATGCTGTTGTGAAAGCCTTCATAACTTCAGATGAAAGTCAATGCAATGAGGTACCCAGACAAGACTAGTCTGCTGAATCATATCACTCTACCACAAAATAAGCAGTGTGAAAAGGAAGATTTTGCTCATTTCACTTCCACTGTTATCCTGCATCTAGGCGAAAATAAATTTTTACAGTCTTGCAGTATTAAAGCTATATATTTGTGTCAGCAAATTGTATGTAATCTGTTTTGTAAATATTAGGACTTCTAAACCCTTTGGCCAAATTCTGCAATGAGATGCACATACAAAACTCTGATAGTCTTCCGTTGACGTTCATGAAATGACAGAAAGCATAATTTGACTGAGCCAAATCCATTCCTTTTAGTAGCATAAAACATTGGAAAAATAAGTTGGGCTAAATTCTGATCTCAAATGCACTATTATAACTGAGATAATAACACAGTCAGCTAAATCTCTGTCATTTCAAATTATGCTAGCAAAAAAGAGCAAAATTATAACTGTTTGTTATAAATTCTTATAGAAAGATTCTCCTTGATGCAATGCTGGGTCTTCAAAGAAAACATTCAAACCTATGGTAAAAAAAAAATGAAATTCCTAACTATGTCAAGAGTTTTGTGCATTTTGACAGAACAGAACTGCAAACAAGTAAGTCATCAAACAGATCATGTAAACTATTTATTCCTATTCACTCCACCAGAAGGATGAATTTGTGAGATGAGCTGCATTGGTGTGTGACTCAGTGTTTTTACACCTCACTAGTGAGATTAATAAATGAGATTAGAATTTTCACCCACTGTATCCTGAATAAACTAAAATTGTATATTCCTCATCTGGAAACTTCTTATGTTTCAGTGCTGGCCTCCATCACTCTGCTATGGAGCTTGCTGTTCTAGCAACTTCTCTGTATTCTCATGAAATTAAAAAAAAACTGTTTCTCTATGATTTTAGAACTATCCCATACTTTTGACTAATTCTCTAAGTCTCTGGAAATGTACCAGTTCCAGAAAAAGAATTAGAGCTCAAGATTTAATCTATCAAACAAGCAATCTTGCATAATTTTCCTCTACTCTACACTGTAACAGAGCCTTCTAGTTCTCATTTCTTGAGCAATAAAAAGAACTACGTGGTTCTATCTTCGGATGGCCCTGAACTGAATGTTTGGTCTTTGGCACAGATTTTAAGGTGGAATTACTTAGATTTTTTAAATTTTCATTTTCAAGGAGAAAGAAAGATTTCCTCTTTATATTGTCTCATTTTGTTGTTTGCAAAACTAGCATGTGGATTTAGAACTGTGGATTTTAAAAACTGGAACTAGCATTTTAAAAACTGTGGTCAGGAGCTGTCTGATCTAGGGCTTGGGAATGGGTTCATCTCCTTTTATCTCTGAGATTTGTAATATTTTGTTGCAAGGACAATAAAGCGTTATTACGGTTCAATATGTGCTACTACTCTCTAAGGAAAGGGCAACCTATTAGGAAAAAGGCACAAAACCCAATGTAATTTAAAAATAACGTAGCATAACTGATATTTCTTTAGAACAGGCTTATATGGAAGGGAACCAGAGGTTAATTGTGCAAAATAATATTACTGCACATCCAAATGCCATTTCTAAATGTTATAGTACATTAAAGTATACTGCAGTGAATTAATAGTCCTAACAGTGATGATAAGCATGAGTGGACTTGAGGAGGTATCCTGCAGCTGCTTTCTGTCAAATATAAGTAATATTAAGGAAACAAGTGTATGATTGCTTTTGATCAGAGTTAATGAGACATTAACAGTGAAGAAAATGACTTTAAACCCAAACTTCCTTATTATATTTTAGCAAAACATTGCTAAACACGTTTTCTGCAGTGACAGAGATGGAATGACCTTGCAGAGGAATTCAGCAAGCCTGTATAACATATGGGTTTCTTCCCCATTTAAGATGTGACTAGTAGGGCTACCTCATAACAAGCCAATGTCCATCCAGCCTTGCCTGGTGCAACCTAATGATCCTTCCACACTTCGACATCACTGTCACCAGGGGATATTGGTGTATCATTCCCAGGAAGTCTGGACCAGTATTCAGCAAAAGTCAAGCCAGTGCAACCGAGGCTGAATGAATAATTCTTGCCAAAGGCCCCATTGAACTAGTGGCTTTCAACTGCTGAGGTGTTATGAGAAACAGCTTAGGAAATGGTGACTGAGTGTCTGTCCTTGGAGCCCTGTAGCTTCCAGTGTCACCTGGTTCATAGCTGCAGAGGTCATCTTTAAAGGGAGTTACTCAGAGCTGTGGAAGTGGAAGCGGGCTTCTATGAGAATATTTCCAAGGTAACCAGAAGACTCAGATGCCTTTTATCTATTTCTTTTCAGAAAGTGGGGGGCACATGCTCTGCTTTTGAGAAGTCTCCCCTGGAAAGGCTGCAGAAAAGTATTGGAAATTGTATTGCTCCACAGCCCCTCCATGGCCCTAAGGCTCATCACTGCTGGGCAGGTCTGAGGGAAGGACAGAGGCAAAGGACTCTTAATGGATTGTGCAGTGTTTCGGGATACATGAGGTTGTATTTATAAACCACATCTGTGGAAACCCAAATTAGAGCAGTGTCAGTGAAGGCTGCAGTGTTCCAGGTAGCTGCACTGCCCAGTCCCTGTAAGAGAGAGATGCAATTCACTCTGCTGCTCTGTGTGGTTCAGAGCTACGTGCTTCTAAATTTGGGTGGATATTCCAGAGATTCTGGACAGAATTGGCACAGAACAGTCTACTGCAGGAATAACGTGTTCTGCCAAAAGAAAAACTTATTTGAAGATTGGCGTACAAGTTACCATTGAATGACTGTAGGGAGAAACTTTGGATTTCTTTGAGTTTCACTTGCATCTATCTGAGGGAAAGTTCTCTCAACTAATGAGGCACAACAATTTCCTTAGACTTTCATATATGTACTGATCTATTATTGCCTTAAGCAAAAAGGTACAGCAGGAATAACTGCATTACAATGCAATGCACACTGTAGAGCATTGTAATCATAGACATAATTGTAACAGCAGGTCTATGTTGTCCAGCTAAATAGAGATCTGTAATTCAAACCATGCAGAACAGAGTGTTGTTTGTATCTCTCAGTATCGTAAATCTAAGGTGGGAATTTTACTCTTAGTGTGCTGTATTGCAACTTTCTTTGCTGTGCAGTATTGCCATCAACCACAACGATAAGCTCCTACATCAATTCAGTGCTAAGAGGACTCCCTGGGTATCATCATCCAAGTGTCTCTGGCCAATTAAAGATTTTAACTTTGTCAATCCAGCATAAATATTCTTTAATACCAATTAACACAATTCTTCATCATTATGACAGTTTTACTATTGTGCCAGCTTTTGCAGACCTTGGAATACATATAGTACAGAAAAAAACCCACAGCCCAAATGGAACATCATTTTGCTATTGAAATAGCATTCTGATATTTTTACGTGTAATGTTATATCAGAGAATGAATGAATGCTCCAGGACAGATGTTCGGTTAAACCTCTTGTTTTCATTCCTGAAAGACCGCTGCCATACATTTTAGATTGTTCTGCTGTACTACTTTATTAGGAGCAAAATATATTGTTCAGGTTATTTAATGAAGGTGTCTCCCCTTCAAGCAAGTAGTACTGGGAGGGTTTGGAGGTATTTTATCAGCCCCAGTTATATTAATTCCCCCAAACAAGATTGTAATTACAGTGTAAAGGAGAAAAAAACAGATTTATGGTTTGACGACAGTGAAGGCAATAATCCTAACAAATAGAGGACATCGCCTAATAAAAAACAGTTATGATTTTTGCCTTGTCCCTGACTGTGTAATTTCCTTGTTCTGTCTGTGGGAGGACACACATTGCCTGAGCTACTCCTGAGGCTCTCCAAAGTCATCTTTCACTCTTACATTTCAGCAGCAAGCACTTACAGCAAACTTTCATTCCAGTGAACAGCTGCGTATTACCTAAGAAACCTCAGCTGCAGGATTGTTCAGTGTGATTTTTGGAACATAAAAATGATTGGTTTTCATTGAAATGTTCTGGTCCAATTTGACCCACTGAGACCAGCAAATAGCGAGTGGCTGAAATAAAGCGTTTTCAGATGACAGGGGAAAAGCACTGGGAATAGGGAGACTGAGGGTATTAGTTCTTGCTCTGCCACTGGATGCCTGCACGACCTTGGCCAAACTGCTTGCTTGCTCACATTTCCCTTCCTCTGTTCTCTCCAGTTCAGTTTCAAGATTTCCGTGCTTGTTTGTGCAGACAGTAGCATGTTGCAATTCCACCTAAGAAAGGACACGTTCACAAAACCAGGCAGGCTTTCTCTCTCTCACTAACGTCAGCAGTCTCGTGTCATTGTGGGGTTTGTTGGGGTCTTTTTAGGGATGAGGATTCGGCATATCAGCTGCTGAAGCTGTATATTTTTTGTTTGGGAGAAAGTAATCTTCTGGGTTTTGAGCCCACTCCCCCCTTCTTGCTGAGCTGTAGGCACAATGAGGTGTGTGTGGACAGGGATGCTCGGAGCCCCCGTACAGGCAGCTGGGAAGGGCTGCTGGTGCCTACTCCACCCTGGGTTGCCACCCTGTCCTGGACCCAGTTCATCACGACTGAGAGAGGAGTTCCTTCACCTGGCTTCAGGAAAACACTGCTGACTTGGCTCAGACATATTTCCAGCATGAATTTGGCTGAAGAATTACAAGGAAGGTGGAAAATAGCAAAGATGCAAAGGCTCCCTTACACCTAGATTATGGTGGGATTTGTATCCGGATAGGTTGTGAGCCTGCTACAGACATCACCACATTTTGAGGACTCGGGTAATTTTCCTCCATCACTGGATTGATTGAGACAGGGTGAATTTCTCCGCCTTTCCCAGTAATCTGGCTGGGTCACTAGAAAGGGTGAGTTCAGACTGGCCCATTTCAACACACCACAGAATGCCACTTCAGACGCTTATCTTCTGAGGAATCTGATACCTTGCTTGATAAAGCCATATCAGAGGAGAGCGCAGCGGAAAGGAAAGCTCCTACTTTGTCATTGGGAAGGAAAAAATCTCCTTTTCCTAGGCCTTTAATTCTTGCATGATTCTAGAGCCCCAACAGTAGGCTGGGGAGTAGCCATGGAAAGGAACAAGGGAGATCTCCATCGGACAGGGAGATGGTGGGGAGTGGGATGGCAGTGAAGGAGAAAACAGCCTCTCCGGCAGATGAAAACAATTAGGGAAGAGACTGTGACCTATCCTGCACAAGTCATTAACAGTTGTTCCCAGGTGATTTTTATTAATAAAATTGTGGCCTACTTATGCCACCTCACTTGAATTTTGTTTTACTTTCTATGCTTCTGGGACAAGAAGAAAAATATATTCAGGAGAAATAAGAAGATGGTTCTGGAGACAAAAATCCCTGACATTTTAAAAGACATATTAAACAATAGACTAGCAACATCGTGTACAGGAAAGAAGACAAAATAATGAAAACAAGGAGACAGAGACTAGAAAAAGAGAAGAAACTGAGTGGTAGGAAGAGCAGAGCAATGTGGAAGGAATGAAGGACACAGTGTAGCTTCTTAACTTGTAAGGGAAAAACATCATTGTCAAGTACCACGCGTAACATGTACGAACAATGAGTACTTGCTCAATCCTGTACAGAAGCATGAAGGGTATAGAAGTGTCTGCCAGTACAGCCTTTCCTAAAAAGATCCAGCCAGCCAGGCCCAAATTATGCAAGCAGCCTCACAAAAGCATGCTCTGCGGAAGCCGCTTGTCTCCTCTCCTGTCCTCTGCTGTTACTAGAAGAAGAAGGCCTGGAAAAACACGGCTCTTTTGTTCTCAGCAATACAGTACCAGGCCTTAATTTATAAAGACTCATCCTAAATAGTTCTGCTGTAACCCTGATGGACTCACCAAAGTTCAGAAAGTTCAAAAACATTGCAGGCTGAAGATGTCCACTTGTTTTTTCATTTTACTTATTTTCAGTTTACAGCTTGATTTTAAAAAGCCTTGTGTTACTATGGCTATACCTGTGATGGTCAAAGGACATAGGCAAGTTAAAATTTGCAGGTCTTTGCTGGAAAAACCTAATAGAGTGGGAAAAAGATCATCTTCCTGGCATACAAACCCTTCCTATCTACATTTTCCAACTACACTGGTTGGTCTAATAAAAGATGCTACTCCTACCTGCAAACATCACCTCGCCTGTGACAAGATTTTCATTTACCTCTCTAAACACCTCATAATATAATATCATTTTTTTAATACTAGAACAATCCTGAACAGTGTGCCCATGTATATAGTCAAGATTCGAAGCATTAAAGGAAACTTGTGACATAACTCACTCGGCCTTCTTTTTCTTTTTGGTCCCAAAGGCATAGCTTAACTCACATAATCAGAAAGTGGATTTACAGAAGCCACTGCAGCTTTAATAGTTGAAGAAGCACTAGCAATTTAGGAAAAGGTAGGAGATAAAAAGACTGGAAATTTTAGAAAATGCTAATCCTTTTCCTTACTGAAACAAACTTGCCTTGCCCGAGGCATCATTCCTATGGAAAAAAAAGAAAAGAAAAAAAACACCCAAGCAGCATTAAGATTTAACTGCAGGGTTGGATTTGATTTTGTTTTATTACATTTGTACACAAGAAATATATGTGAATTACTAGTCCTTCCTGCAAAGGTATCATTAGAGCCTTGTGTGACATATTTGTAATTGCTTATGCAAAGACTGGGGCATGTGATGGGGAATGTGATGTCTCAGCATTGGTAAACTGTGTTAAAATCCAGTATAAAATAAACTATTGCTAGTTAAAGCATTTAGCAGACCAGCTTAAAACACATTCATTGCTGCTTGTGCAAGAACAGCTCCTCTATTCAGATGCTGGCAGAAAGTGAACACAAAAGAGGCATTTTGCTCAGCTGTAGTACAGAGTTACAAATTATTTGCGTTTGGGGTGGAATCACATCCTGTTCTGTTTTTATGAGAGTATTAAGCATGTTTTTGATACTGGATAACTAGTGAAACCCAACAGTATTAAGGACATCACAATATATCCTAGGTACCTATTGCTGCAGTAGACAAGCACCTTGGCAGATCTGGATAACGGAGACAGAGACATTACAGATTCAGCTGTCATTTTGTTGTATCAGCTTACCTTCTAAACCTGTCTGGAAGAGAAAGGGAATAAACTGCTGTTTGACATGCATGCAAGAAAATTTGTTCTGCTGTTTATGTGCGTGTAAGATTGAAGGATTTCTTTTGGGTTTATTATTAGCATAATCAGAAACATTGCACTCCATCATTTTGTTATAGTAATCCTTGTTGTTGTTATAGGGACAAAATAGCAGGATAAATCCTTTCTTCCCTTATATTGGGAGAAAGCCAAAATAATCGTGTTCATAATGGATTTACTCTGGAGTTTACATCGGGGTAAATGAAATCAGAAAACATTACAAACTTCTATGTATTACGGACAGTAATGGGTACCAAGTGTAGAAAACGCAGTGTTACCACTTGAACTAGGTTTTACCGTTCACAGCATTATTAGGCTGCTTTTTCGCTCATGTCAGCTGCCCAGAAGGCTAACATTTAGTAGAAAAAACAAAGTGAATTTTATGTAACCTGTATCTTTTAAGTCCTGAGATTTCCCGATTTCATGCTTCATCCAATGTGGTTTCTAATGAGATCCAAAATCCACCACCTTTCAAATTGACAATATTATAGCTGAAGCAAAAGTTAAATAGAACTCCTAGGACTGGCTTAGCATTTTTTCTGGCAAAGAGGTAAAATTATATTAACAATTTTTTGCCAAGGACTCTGCTGCGTGTGCTTAAGGAGCAGGCAGTCTGGGAAGCAGTTGGTACCTCCAGAGAAGTGGTTCATCGGCGGCTGGGTGGTTCTAAATGTACCGGCTTGTTTAAATAGCAAATTATTTTAAATATGAAAGGAGGCTTCTTCCAAGAATTGTTATATTGAGCATCACAAAATTGCTGGTTTTTTTTTTCCCAGAGAGCTAGCCTCCATCTGTTTCTGAAAGAGCTTAGCATTCATAAAGTAACAAATTATATTTCAGAGCATAGCTCTTTATCACTCACCAGTTAATGGGGCTAAGAAAAGATTTCAGAAGATTCTTCTGACTGCAGCGCAGGCTCAGAGGAAACAAAAGGAGCCGCCTGGAGATGTTTTGAAGGCATAGTTATTTGGTTACAACTTAACCTCTTGCAGTCAGAAAGCAACAAAAGTACACATGGCATTAGGTCACTACAGAAAATTCTGCCATTAAGCTGGTCATATTTCAACGGAGTTCTGAAGTCTGAAATGCTATTAGGCAAGCAACCGGCTGGAAGGGATACAAAGAGAGAAAGCACTGAAAAATGTAAGAGACCAATAGCAAAGGAAGATATAATTTAGAGAATATGCAATTTTCAATTCCCCCCTCTTGAAGCAGGACAGTGTGAAGAAGTAGTGATTGTTTGGTACATCATTCACCAAGATATTTCAGGGACTTAGGATTCTTCTCTGTAAGCACTGGAGAATTTAACTTTGTGTTAACCACTCAACTCCAGTTTCTGCCTCTTGTTGGTTGTTGTTGCAGTGTTGATGGTTGGTTACTGCAGAAGTGTAGCATATGGGGGGCAATGGGCCACCTTCCCGCTTACCTGACTGTCTCTGAGTGAACCATTGATTAGCAAAACTCTTCTCTGTCATGCTAGGGGTTGTTAGCAAGTGCAGTCCTGGTGCTTTTCAACTCTAGATGGTCAATAATGGAACAATCCCGCCTCAGCCCTGAAATGCCTTTTTGATGACAGTTTTGACAAAACCAATGCATTTCCACGAGAAGACTCTACAAGGTGGTCTGAGTCCATAGACATTTTGTTGCAAAACTGCTTACCAGAGCTATCTAAAAAAACAGAAATATCTCTATGTAGTTGCCTTTACAGTCTCACCTTTCCCCTGTCCTTCCACATATTCATCGCAACATAGTTTCTAAGTAGGTGTCAGATACTATTTTCCTTTGGTTCCTTATCTCAGTCAGGGCATTTGAAGGAAGGTCATCCAGTGCATATATATTCAGTGCATCTTTCTTATCCAACCCTTCAGTGGATAATCCTATGTTAGTTGGTCTGAACCTTAAATACTCCATAGAATTATTAATTTCTGAATAGGTTAACTTGTTTTAAAATTATTTTAATGAGGGCAAAGAAATATATTTTTCCTTTAATATTTTTGTCAATGGCTTAGCTCGGTTACAGAAATATTTGCTCCCTCCCACCTCCAAAATCAAGCTTCAGGCATAAAAAAACATGAAAAGGTTGAAAAGTTAAAAGCAGCTGGAAACATGGATCTGATAATAGACAATTTTCAGTGCAGCTTTCACTGCTGGTAATACGATAATCCTTTTGTAAACACTCCTACACCTCTCCATAATGTACAAAAATGAATACCACATATATAAGATAATCACAAATGTTGTAACCATGACAGTTTTATTAGTGCTAATGATACTATTTTATATACTCACAAAGCATATGGCAAGCAGGTTAATACTTTTAAATTGGCTGAATCTCTCTCGTTTGACAGTGCTATACTTGCCCTGAATTTCCAGAAGGATTTACTGCAGTTTCGGTCTCCCACCTTCAGGGCAACCACTTAGAAGTGCCCTGGAGGGGCTCAGTGTTTAGCAGCAGGTCAACATTTCTAAGGGCAGCTCCTCCAAGGCAACTCACTTTGCAGAAGTCAATGCATAGCACATACATAGCACTGCCAACAGCATAAAAACAGCTGTGGTGCTATTCAGCTGCAACAGGGAGAAAGGATGCATTTAAGGAGACACAATAGATTTCTCCAGTTGACTCGGCATAACCTGATGCGATTTTCCTTTCAATTTGCTGCAGTCCCACATGTAAGCCAAATGGAGCAGTAAGTCCTGTATCTGCAGCAGCTGTAACAGTAAACTTGCTTGGACACTGCTGGTTTGTTGGGGAGGTATGTCTGCTTGTTTGGAGTATATTTTTAGTGGGAAACTTTTGCTATGATATCTTGTATTTCATTACTAATAGGGTATATTTTGACCTGATGATGTATCCTCCTTATGGTTTGACTGATGTGTGTTTACTAGAATGGCAGTAATGTTTCCCCATTCTTAGTAAACTCAGGGCAAATCAGAAAATAAGGTAGTATTTTGGAGGTTACAGAAACCTGTTGCTGCATGCTATCTTTTTGCTGCCAACATTCTTGATGTCCCTTAACCCTCTTGCTGCACTACCCACACTCAGTTTGAAGGTACAGTGGAAAGTCTCATCTTTCAGTCTAAAATAGCATCAGCCCTTTCCATTGCGAAAGCGATCTGGATGACTAAAACGTTTACAAAAATCAGTTCACTAGGGTTAAGTGAGTGTCACTCAGCTTGTAAATAACACATTGTGAAATTCCCGTAAACGAGGGGAGGAGGGGGAGGTTTGTTCTTTCAATCTTGTGCTCTAGGAACACACAATCCACTGGGAAGAGGCAGCTGCTGAGTAGCTCCGACATGGTCATAGTCAGCAACCAGCACTCAAGAACTGTCACTGGAAATACTTGCCTAGAAATCTTGCTGGCTTTACCAATATGGCAAGGATCTCAAACCTGCTCCTGGAAACAAACAAAAAAAATCTTAAAACATTTATGTGCACAGAGTGGGAAAAAAAGGGGCAATAAAGCCTTACATACTGTCCTGGCATGCTCAGTATGATCAGAGCACAAAGCACGCAGCCTGCACTGAACAATTCTTTTGTTCTTTTGTGTACCTGCAGAAATGACTGAAAGCATCCTCCTCCTCAGCGATCTCCCTCTTACGTGTTTGGCAACCAAGAGTTTGCATTGTTGCTAATGGTATATGACATCTCACACCTTTTAACTCTCCCATGGTGAGAACGGGGACAACGTCCAGAGACAGCAGTAAGAGTTTCTGAAATGTGGGTGACACAGATGCTGAAGTCTGCAGACGTAAATGGTTTTGAATGATGGAAACAGGAGTTTTGGAGTTGTACAAATCTTAGCCTTTGTGAGGGAGAAGAAAGCAGAAAGTTTGTTTTATGCAAAATTAGAAGAAAGCTTTAAGTTTTTGTTTTTTAAAAAGTAAACCTTATTATTATATAGTTAAAAGCTGAAAGTAATAGCTTCTGAGAAGCTTTTTTTTTTTTTTAAACGAAGGGAGGGTAGGTTTAGATTGGATATAAGGAAGAAATTTTTTACAGTGAGGCTGGTGAAACACTGAAACGGGTTGCCCAGAGAGGCAGTGGAGGCCCCATCCCTAGAAACATTCACGGCCAGGTTGGACAGGGCTCTGAGCAACCTAGTCTGGTTGAAGATGTTCCTGCTCACTGCAGATGGTCTAGATGACCTCTAAATGTCCCTTTCACCCGAAGCATTCTGTGATTCTGTGGTTCTACGATTCTATTTAAGGCTTAGAGCTTAAAGAAAATAACAACTACCTTGTTCCATAGCATGAGTACTACTATTGTTACTACTATGTTTCGGCTAAACAGATGTTTTGGTTGAATGTGATGAAGAAGTCTGCTTTTTGTAAATCACAAAGATGGCAGATACATTTCCTGCTAGAACCGCAGAACAACAAAAACAACCACCACCACCAAACTTTGGAAAAAAGAGCCCTCAGAAATTTAGATTGTGCTGCATTGTGCTGGCATGTAAGAAAGTTTAACCAAAGTAAACTGGTAATACTGGGTTTGATACCATTTAACGTGCCCTGAATGATGTCCATCACTGTCCTGATTGATGAGCACCACCAGCAAGCTTGTGCCTAGAGCTAAATTAGGGTGAGGCATCAGTGTATGGAATGGCATGGTTCACACGAATCTCTACAAGCAGGAGAAATGATCTGACAGGAGCTTCATGAAGTTCAAAGACACATGCAAAGTCCTGCCCCCGAGGTGTGGCAATCCTATGCTCTAGCACAGGCTGTGGACTGGCAGAGCGGCAGCTCTGCAGAGAAGGCCTTGAGGCCCTGGTGAACAGCAAATCGCACAGGAGTTAGCAGTGCACCCTTGCAGAAACCCAAGTGGCACTTGTGCGGGGCTGCTTAAGCACAGGCACAGCCCGTGGGCTGGAGAACATGATTATTCCTTTCTACATGCTACTGGAGAGGCTGTGCATGAAATACCATTCTCAGTCCAGGGCCACCCAGCCCGAGAGATGTGGAAAAGCTGGACCAAGTTCAGTGGAAGGCCATCAAGGTGGCTGGCAGCTGGAGGACATGACAGATGAGGAAAGGGAGCTGGAGTCGCTTTGTTTGCAGGAGAGAAAGTCGAGGGGAAAGATAACTGCCTTCTGCTGCCTAAGGAGGAGTTATAGAGAAGGGAAACCAAACCCTTCTCAAAGGCACAAAGTGAAATACGATAACAACTTGCATCCAGGGAAATTTGGACTGGATATAAAAAAAGTTTTTCTTTACAGCAAAAGTGTTAAAGTCCTGGAGCCAAGAAAGTTTGTGGAAACTCCACCACTGGGGATTCTTAAAGCTTGACAGGTAAAGGCCCTGAGCAACCATGATCTGACTTTGAAATCACTTCTGCTTTGTAGCAGGAGGTTGGACTAGTTGACCTCCAAAAGTCCCTTCTGATATAACCTTTCTATGATACTACACTTCTTTGAAATGATTTATTCGCATGGGAAATTTAACTGTCCAGGATGAAAGAAAAGCAAAAGTTTATAAAATCCTGTAAAACTGAGCAGAACTAGTTATAAAACTGTTTCTATATCACTGCTTTAAACTCCTGGTTCATATCCATATAAGTAATTTACTAATGTAAGCACTCCAAAGACTAGTAGATAATGATGCAGATCCGGAAAGGAAGTGTAATGCAACAGTGTGGAGTGTGGGTCAGTCCACTCACCGGGAGGCAGGAGATGTCTATGTTTTCTGCCCTGTTAGTCTCTGGAGATTGATTAAATGCTGTGTCTGAGTGCAGGTTCGCATCCTAACAGTCTGGCTTGGGGCATGGAAAATTTGAGCCCTAATTCCATCCTACTCTTTGAAATGCAGTGAGGAGCTACCTGTAGGCTCTCAGTGGAATAAGTGTGTGGATCTGGGCTGTGAGAAGAGAGCTGGCTATGCCAGAAGACAGAGCAGAGTTTTGTGAGCAGAGCTGTGCCTTAGGTCTGCAGTCCTTGAGGCAGGAGAAGTGGATAGAGAGCACTCATGTTCCTCTTTTCTCACAGGGTTTACAGCCTGCCACCATCTAAAAGTGGGTATGGACAATCCTCTTTCAGACAGAGCTAGGCGATTGAGAGGACACTTGTTTTATTGTCTCTTTATACATTAGCATAGAGGTTAGCAAGCTCTTTGTGAAAGCAGAAGGTGCTTTCTCAAAAGCAACACCCTCCCACCTCAAATCTTGAAGAGTGTCTCATGTCTTAGGACATGCCCTAATTGTCCGTCTACAGCTGTGGGAGGGAGGGAGGAAGGGAAAGGGAGGCGTACCCAGCTCCACTGTGAGAGCTTTTCAGCTGCTGAAAACAATTCATTTTTCTTTGAAAGAGAGGGGGAGGGAGGAAATTTGGTTTGGCTGCATCTCAGATGTTGATGTTTTGCAGTTAGACATGCACACTTCTAATAAAGGCTGGCTCTGTGGTCCTTACCAGTTTTCGACTGGGTAAATACTTACTCAAAGACATATGTGCAAGCTAGAGCACATTAGAGATGTGTTTGCCTTTTAAGAAACACATGCACAAAAACCAACACCTCCAACCTCAAGTATACAGGAGCAATATGCAGATCCAGCAACTCCATTCTTGCATGATCCAATGGCACCATCGCCTTCTATATTTACATGAGGGGCAAGAGGAGGAGGTCTTTCACTTCATGGGTACAGCCAAATTTTTTCTTCAGGGGTGCTTCTTCAGGTGTATTCTCCAGTGCAGGGCACACTGAATGTGTGAGTAGTGACTGTGCTACAGAAGAGGGGTGGGAGTAATAGTTCCTGGTATTCCCTAGTAAAGATCTGCCTGAGTGCTTTTGCTGGTAAACCATTGCCTGTGCTAATGAGTAGTTCAGTGTTGTGTGGTTGTCCTCTGTTTTGGCAGTGGCAGCATAAACCAGAGCTATCTCCTTCTCATGAAATGGGAAATTTAGCTGTGGAAGTCACTAGACAACTAGTTGCAGTGGTTTTAGGGTTTTTGTGTTGACTAAATTATACTATGATTCCACTTCATCTACTAGACAGAGTATTTACTTATGTAGCAAACTGAACAGAGAAATATTGTCTCTGTTACCAGACACTTGATATACTAATGTCCTATGACCTCAGTAATAAATTATTTCAGGTTTGTGATGCCAAATGTATGCTTGCTCTCACTACACAAATAATACTGTGTAAACTGATTTGCCCCTTTGCAATGGCCGTGTGCAACTTTACCAAATATTTTGCATGCTTGTTAGAAATTCAGAAATATTTATTGATTCGAGAAAATTCAGAATCTAAACTGGTAACAATGAACTTACCTGCAAAGGGTGTTTTTTCCAAAAGAAGATGGTCCAAGCTTGTTGCTTGAGAGATCGGCGTGAAATCCATGCAGTCTTAAATTTTCATTTTCATGAAAGTGTGTCCTTACTTTCAGACTTCTACCAAATCTGCTTGCGTTCTTCAAAACATGATGTACCACATCTTTTCATTCACAGAGGTGAAGCCCTGAGCCCATCAAACGAGGAAGAATGTGAATTAAGATAAGCAAGGATATATTTTTAAAACCCGCTTCGCCAATGCTCTTCAAGCTCTAGCCTGCCCCATTTACTCTCACAGCTTCAATCAACCTGGAAGTTCATTATTTCTTTTCAATTTATAAAAGCTGCATTCACACTATAAAGCAGACGATAATCCTTGTGAGTTAAGATAAATCCACAGACAGTGCTCACTTTAGTTCTAATTCTAATTAAAATCTGCATGTTTATTATGGAAAGTGTAAGTTGTATGATTTAAGGTTTCATATTGCCAACACTGACCATATTATTTCTGTATTATAAGTTTTCCTTTCACATATATAGCAATGTAAAAAGGATTACTAACTGAAGTCCTGTGTTACAAACACTGATCCATACAGTGAAGCAATTACATTACAGCAGTTAAATATATAGGGGCACAGAGCTCTTCTGACCACAGTCAATAGCAATTTAGCCATTAACTTAAATGAAAGCAAGATTAGGTCTGTATTCTAAAAGAGGTAACATGCATTTTTATAGCTACAGTTAATGACAATGTCAAAGTAAAAATAATGACTCAAATCATTCATTGTGTACAGCTGCCACTGCTATCTAAAAAAACCCATCCGAACAAAAAATCCTTATTGCTAATGGCATTTCTATTGTCAATCAGGACATTTACCACATCTGGAGAAGGTAATAATTGCTTGGATTTAAGTCCAAGTAGCAATTAGTAGGGGCTCACCTTCAGCAGATCTTGGAGACACCAAGACTCTGTGAGCTGCTGGGCACTTGTGCCTACCAGCTCCCCACATGTGAGGAGCCTGATGCAGTAGATGGGCTCTGAAAGTACTAGTTGTCATTAGCCAGAGCTGGCTGTCTACACAACCTGGAGTGCTCACTAGTTCTCCTTAAAAAGAGAATATGCTGCTTTCTTGCCATTTGTATACCTAAGGCTGAAAGCTCTCACCGTGGAAGTTAGAAACCAAGGTTTAATTCTCTCCTCTGCTGCGACCCTGATAAAGGAGTGATTGGACTAGCAGATAAACTAGCTTATAAACTAATCTGGGGTGGAAGGTTCCTTTCCCCCGTGCTGTTGAAGCAATACCATCACACAAAAAAAGGAACGAGAAGATGCAAAGTGAGCACAAAACCTGTACACGCAGAAGCTCGCCTCTACATGCAGAAGCACCTATATGGTCACCTAGAAGTGAGGTTAAGGAACCTACAGAAGAGTTTTCTTGCTAATGGCTCTCACAGGTGCATGAAACTCTCGCATAAGATGAAATGTCTTCACCAAAAAGGGCTAAGGCTATCCCGCTTTATTTCTCCTTAGCTATTCTGTACAATCAGCTTAAATTGACCACGTAGCAGGATTCTCTGTGAGATGCAAAACGGAGTTTAGTTTTCACAGGCTACAGCAAAGAAATGAACTTGTGTTTCTCATAGCCAGTACTCTGACTTCTGCATGGTGTTATGCTTTCTGATCACATCAGGGCTTTCAACAATTTGAATATGGATTTCTGGCTCCATCTCTATGTGAAGTACACCTGTGCAACTTCTCTCTTAAATTATTTGTAAAACCAGGGACTAAAACCTGACAGCTTCCTTGAATGGTGGCTGTGGGTCTAAAACAAAGGCTGGGAACTACTAGGAAACATAAACAAGACTTGGCAGAGTTGGGAGTTACATGCTGACTTCCAGCTCTGTGCAGATTCCCAGAGGCTGTTGGACATTTTGTATTTTTGCAGAACATTGTCTGTCTTTGCAGTGCAGGAGATGAGGCAGTCTGTTCAGCCAATACGAAGAAAAACTGGCAAAATCCAGTATACCTAAGAGGAATGAAAATATCAGTGTTTTCTGCCTCAAGGAAAAACTGGAGATTAAATAAGAAGCAAACTGACCTTTTCCTGTCTTTGAAACCAAACATGAGCAAGAGGTATTTCCAATGCTTGAAAATGCCTCTTTTATTCCTTTCTTATGGACATTGCTGAAGAAATGAGTGGGGGGTGATGTATGCAAAGCACGTCTTGTCATGTATAATTGGCTATATAAATAAATCAAATAGCCTCCTTCTTCAAAAATACATAGCACATTAATAAGAAATAATTATTTTATTGATGGAGCTGAGTTTCTATTGGCTAGGAGAAAACTATTCTTGAAGCCAGTCTAGACCCAGATTTTCCAAAATGTTATAGAAAACAATTGTCAGTCAGCTGTCTAAAGCATCCCTCAATCAACTGATTTAATAGAGACAATATCATTATAATAAAATACTGTCAAAGAACAAGTCTCATAGTTTCAAAAAAAATGCCTGTGACTTTATTTTATAACTATCCATGATTTGTCTTAGGCTTTTTTAATCTCACAAATGGAGGCCATTTTCCTATACTAAAGTTCTAGCCAATTGACACTATTTCTTAATTACTTTTGTAACATATTCATTGCAGAATTTTTTCAAGTAAGAAGTTATTGTTTAATTTCCGAGATGGATGTGCTCGTTTCATGAGTATTAGATTAGTGGAGAGTATGCAATTTGTATTAACATGCATATGTCATTAAAGAATACAATGTTTTCCAGCTGTCTTGAAACAAAAGCAAGCCTATGAGATACTGATTTGGTTTTGCAGCATCTACTCATGCAGATAGTGCCAGTTAATATTCAAGTGAGTAAGGATTACATAATTCAATCTACAGTTCTTGCATTTGTTTTGCTTTTTTTTGCCTGATTTTTCTTTCATGTTCATTCTCCTAGAAAACACACACACACCAGTTTTTTTGAGACTTCTTTCATAGTAGGATTAATTCTGATGCTAAATGCAACCAGAAAGAAAGCAAAAGGGCCACACTTCTTGCCTAGAGAGGACTAACATTTCTGTGCTGTGAGGAAAAATCCTGCACTTCCAGGAAAACTGAAGGGAGGACCTAGCGATAGGTCTTTCATTCTCTAAATCCCTTAACATCAATTAATTCCTATAACAAACTAAAGGACTGAATATTTACAGGGTGACAAAAGCGTACCACAGAATTTTAGGATTTCATGTCAAATTAGAAGTTTCCACACTTTCCATTGTCCTAGCAGCCAGGAAGCCCCTGCACCCACAGTCATGGGTGTTCCTAATTCAGCCAGCCCATGGATCCCGTGTGCATCTCCAAGGATTACATTTTATCATTCTTGCCTTAGGGCTCATTTAGATTTACAATTCTGGAAGACATGTGGGCTTCAGAAGGACATGAAAATCTGTCTATAATTCTGGGGCTGAAATACGCTTCTAGCTCAGAGCTACAAGGCAAATGTAATGAGGAAGGTAGTGCTTTCAGTAATCCTGATGACCCCAGATCTAGACTGGGGTATGCTGAATTTCGCTACATCACCCTGCAGGAAACTGAGGGCACAAGAGAACTCTGCAAGAGGATGATGGACAGCAAGGTTTGTCTCAAAATGGCAGCACTACACAACTATGGTTTTCCTCAGCAACAGAAGGTGGGAAGAACTCCTAACTTCCACTTCGTAGACACAGCTTTAGTTCCCAAAACAACACTTAGTACCTAATTTCAAAACTGTGACTGTGAACTTGGCACTCAACAATCACTTAATCCTGGTGGCACCTTTACCAAGTGCCTCCTTTTTGGCCAAAAATGCTGGGAAGCTGGGGTTGAAAGAAGAGCAATGCTTCAGCCACCAAAGGGGACCATAACTTCCGGTGTCTCCAGTTAGGCTTGCTTTGTATCTTCCATATAAGTCACTTTTCTTTTTCTACCTTTCACAGAAAGAGGTAAAAATAGGTACAAGCAATCTCAGCCTGAGGATGAAGGTTTCCTACGTCTCGGACAAATACTAAGAGCGTGCAAGCACCCACACCTCATGTTCCTCCCATGTTCTGGAGAAAAACTGTGATCCATGTCCAGCTTCAGCAAATAAGGAAAGTGGGTCCTACCTGTTGGATCCACAGGGGCAGCAGATCTCACTTGCAACTTTGGTTCAGGCAACAGGGCCTGAGCTGGAGGGTGCGATCCAGAGACCCCTCTGTGCCCGAGGTTTCCTATTAACTGTTCTAGGCAGCTCCCATTCCCCTTGCGAGACTCTCACCCCCGTCATCTGAAACGCCAAACTTTTTTTGCGGAAATGGTGCAAAATGCTGGGGATTTGTTTCCATGCAGGTGACCACAGGCACCTCAGGGTCACACACTTTGGCACTAAGTCTATGCTTTTTAACAGGGCATAGTCCTGTTTGGGTAAGCATTTGCCAGGATAGACATAAAGCGGTTGCAATTCCTCGGTTATTTTTTTTAATGATTAAATGTCCCATAAGTTTCCAGTTACCTTGATGCTGGTTGATTTTAGTGGAACCTTTCAGCAGCTTTCAGAACAGGACTGCATTAAAAAGCCAGCTTATGCATATGCAGCTAGTGGTAAATAAACATGTATGTCTAATTAAAACACACCTGGGAAAGTCTAAACTCATTTAACATCTAAATGACTGCTGATAAAGAGGTAAGGGAAACCCAGAAATATTATCCTTTTAAAAATTGTTTGGTGTAAGAATTGTAAAATGAGCGGAGATAACCATCAAAGCATCTAGCATGAAAAACCAAATGAAAAAAAATTGCTGAGATGAAGTTATGGAAAGAGATTAAAGTCCGTGTGCACTGCAAGTGAAAAGACGTGGCAGAAACGTGCTCAGCTTCCCCAACACGCTATTAACATCTGAGAAAAACACTACTGAAATGTTACAAACTAATTAAAATGGGCGTACAAGGGAACGAATGGGAATAAATTATTATGCAAATGCAAGGCTTTCCCTACATAAAGCAACTGCCAGGCTTCGGTGCGGTGGTAAGCAAGGAGCGGGGCGACGCGGGGCTGCCCAGGAGGTGATGCTCGCACCGAGGGACCTTGGAGCTGCAGCATCGCGCTCGGGCGTGGATGGACCTGATCACAGAAAATGGGGCAAAATCCCACAGAGGGAGGCAGGGAGGGAGAGTGAGAAGGAAAAATGTACCTGGGACTTCCTACAAAGGGGAAAAGAGACTGATGCAGGACTGGTAAAGCAACAGTGCCATCTGTCGCGTGCTCTGCTATGGGAGCAAGCTGATTTTAGCATCTGCTGCTCTGCTGCAGCGGTGGCAGCAGATCTGAGAACCTCCATGTAGCCCTGAGCTCAGGAGGGAAGGGTGAAACCCAGCCTTTCCTCCGGCCCAGCCTTTGTACCCAAATGTGTATACAGGCCTCCTGAAAAAAATTTTCTGGACTGTCCTTGTTAGAGACATTGCCCACTGAAAACAAAAAGGTGTTTTTCTCCCTTGACGTAGCAGGACCCTGCGCTCAGACACTTGTGAAGGATCAGTCCTCTATAAAGCAGTCCGTCAGCGAGACGTACGTCGTGAATGTGTAAGACACCAAACAGCTGCTGTCCCATCTCTTTTCTGTGATGTATTTCTGTCACCTTGTAAAAGAGCTTTCTGTTGCTGGTGCAAATCTGGTGTTGGTTTCAATCCAGACTTTTATGCACAGCCCTTTTCACAGTGTTTGTTACGTCTCTGAATGCCTTTGTACATTATATATGATCTGAAACAATTATAACAGATGAATCTAATCATTATTATGAATTTTTATAATGCTTTTCATCATAGCTCTCAAAACTCATTTCTAAACGTAGAACCTAACAGAACTCATAAAATACATGTGTAGCCACTCCATGCACAGTTCTGGTGGATTTAAGTCTCTAATCCACACATCCATGTTTATGCGTCTAACCTTTACTCAAACACTCTTACTTTTTTGAAGAGTTCCACAAAAACATGTCCAGGGCAGAGTAGGAATGGAGTTTTGATAAAGTGATTCCCTGTCCTATGACCTCCTTCTGGATGCTCAACGTACTCCTTAAGGACATTTTGCAGGGTGGATGGTCTAACATCATTAGCCCAGGCAGTGTTGTATTTAATAGGTCACATTAAAAAAATTCCCCACACTAGGACATCGCTCTAAAATGTTTGTAGGCAAAGGCTATTCTTGACATACTTCAGCATCTACTTGTTTTCTTCATTAGACCATTGCTCAGGCACCCATTCCTTTTGCACGTGTGCCACAGAATCCCTGTGATTTGTCTGCTGCAGATGTTAAACTTTGGTTTTCTGTTAACTGGCAGACTTCCAAGCTGTCCCCTACGTCCTCTGCTACTGTTCCTAGACTCATTAAGGACGCGTGGAGGCGGGGCTTTTGGAACTAGACAGTGGGATTCTGGGGCAACAGATGCTCTACGGTAACTCAGAGATGCTTCATATTTCAGACCTGATATTTGCAATCAAGGGTCTAAATCTGAATTTCAGAAAGGGATAAAACTTGTGATGAAGTGTTTGCTACGAAGAGACGTGAATTCCAAGAACTGAAGTCATCTCCTGCATGGGTTCAAAATATGAATCTCAGCCTCTACTGGTAACGAATGAATGCACTCTCCATCACTGAAGTGCCTGAATCACTGCCTTTGCACACACAGGCTGAATCAAGGATGCATTCCTTGTGACTTTCTTTCTGTCTCTTTTTTGGCTTCTTGGAACTTTATATGATTACTTCAGATTGTAACAGCTATAAGATCTGGAGGCTTCACATTAATTATTAACCTCAGTATCTGATTCCTATATTTTAAGATCTACAGCTCTGAAAGAGGAGACACTGCTGGCAGTAGCTACGTTGGGAGGGTTGAAATTTATTATAAATCAAACTAATCTATACTGTCTCCTGCTCAGGAAAATGAATTCTGGGAGTTTGTGAGAGTCAACTCAGAGTTGACTGAGACTCCTAATTCACACAGATGGGGGACATTTGCATTGAGATAAGAAAAATCTGTTGATCTGGTTCTCGTTACAAATCAAATTTAGTAATTCTGGAATTCAATCTACCATGTTTAAGTTAGTTAGCAGGACCTTAAAAAATGGAGAGTGGAGTCTTTGTTCTTTAAAAATAGATGCAACAAGATTATCTGTTAAAAAAAAGAGATGCTCATTTTGTGCATATTTAGCCAACAGATACTTCTAATCAAAGAGTGATAACAAGTTTCCATTATTTGGTTATGGGCCTCTGCTGGCTGAGGTCCCACAGTGGCAATTTTTGAGAGAGTTCTTTGTACTTGGGAGCTTAATCAAAAACAAGACTCAGCTCTGTATTTTCCTCCACAAAGTCAATGGACTAAACTCACCAAAGTCATAGGGTTAAATTTAGCTCAATGTGTCTTTGTTAAAATGTTTATAATGCAAATGGTGGCTATTCACCAAAGAAGTAACAGAGTCTGTGTATGGATTTGTTGCTTTGTCACCTCACTGAGCAGCTGGAAGGTATCTCCAGAAAGAAATACAATACATGTCTTCTTGTGAGTCTGGAAAAAAACCCACCCTTCTATTGTGTAAACCCTTGGCTACCCATTTCCAAGAAGATGGGCATCTTTGTGCCATGCTTCTTAGCTACAGTGAAGAACATTATTAAAAGCTCATAGATGCAAATTATTCTCGCTAGCACTATCAAAACTAAATAAATAAAATGATGGACATCCCTTCTGAAGTCAGAAGATTCGGCATTTGCTCTGCCTTACACATGCTGAGGGAAAGTAGCTGAACTTCTGCGAAGCCTCGGCTGGAAATGGCTGCCGTGGGAACTCAGGGAGGTGAGGAATCGCTGTAATCCCTGCCAGGGATGGCCGGTCCCTGTCCCAGGCTCCTTTGTCACAGTGAACGCCTGCAGCGACCCAGTTTGCCTCGAAACTGCTGGCTGCTGCCGGCAGCCCTCTGCTTGGGATGAAGGCATCTGACACTGATGTTGAGCGAACGAAGCCTTTTGAAGCAACCGGATCCCGGTGCCACAGGCATGCTCTGTGTTAGAAACAGACAGTGGGGGGCTCAGGCGAGGGATGGGGGGGATATATTAAGCTATTAGCAGTATCTCCATGCTCTGGCTAAACCTCTGTGAGCTCTGCTCCAGCTGCTGATGTGTTTTGTCAGCAATGAGTTTATTTCCTAGCACAGACGAGGCTGAAGAGGTGAGCATTTCTTGATTTCCAGCTTTGCAAACACCTTTGACCAGCATCTCAAAGGATGACAGCCTGAGAGCACATTAATGAGCAGCTGCTTCCCAATGGAAACTGTCATGTCAGCATTTCTTCTCCCTGTGTTTTTCCTGCCGCTATCCCAAATGGGGACACAGAGGTGCATGAGCAGCTCAAAGATGACTGCAGCAGCGTAGGTACCTAAAGCAGCCAGGAGGCCTTGGGATACAGAACCAAATATCCCAACTTTCGAATGACAGCTCTCTTTCATCTGGAGATGGGATTATGAATACAGCATTTACTTTTATACCGTCAAACAGAAATAATAACTTAATGGACCAGCAATTCTGCTGTTATTCTGTGGCTAAGAAAGCACGTAAACTGGAAGGCCAGGGAAATCAGTCTTTTTAGTTAGCCTTAATTCCTCTGCACATACAGAAATGTAATGGGAAGCCAGAAATGGACCCCTACAATACCCTGTTTAACCTATAGGAAACTTTCTCTAAAGAAGGGGTGTGCACACTGTGTCAGAAATTATATACAGTGCTAATGATATATTAGACAGGAGATAATAAGCCTTTCAGGGATTCCTAAATATATTACTTGTTAATTTAGGAGGTACCCTGGGTGCAACTTATGAGGTGGTACTAATTTAGAAGGTATCATGAGTAACTCTGCTTGCTGGAGGGCTGAAATGTAAATCTCATTGTTCAACAGGGAAGATGAAAATGCTCCTTCCATTAAGTCTGTGATCTGTCCTTCACTTGCCACTGGGAATAGCATAATTTAGAAAGCTGCCTTCTAGGATGTTGAACAATCATGCCTCATCAGTGAGATCTCTAGATTAAAAATGTGAACATTTTTACATTACTAGAGGGATTATTACATCTTGCTTAATATTTCATGTATTTGACATCAAACTACCAAGTAAAGAGTATAATGTATTAAAATGCCCTTCTAGTCAAATTATTTGCCTGGGTTTATGCAATAAGACTTCAATTGGATTTGTTCAGTGATACTGTACAGTGGTTTGATATATGTTTTGTAGTGCTGGGCTGAGAAGACACTTTTAAACTGATTATCATAGTCAGTTCAGATCTATCTCTTGAGTTTCCTTGGATCCTGAAACAGAAGGTGCTCCTTGGAGGTAGAAGAGGTTTTATATCCTTCCCTTAAATGCACAACCAGTGCAGCACGACCTTCCATGGATCTGGCTGTACCTTCAGGCACCCAGCAGTAAGCAAGTACAGTATTTTCAGCCCTGACCGATTCCTTCCAGAACTAGTGGGTAAATTATACTATTATGCTGTTACTGTATGTTATGTTATAATGCCCTGCGTACACCAGGTCCAGCCCGCTTCGCTTCTGCATGTCTGCAGTTCCCACTGTACTCCATGGGAGGAGAGGCTTGCAGGAGCTATTCCCCTGGTCCTGCTTTTCTGGGGTGAGTACCCCATGCAAGCAGAGACCCCCCCCCCAAAACTCTCCTGACAGTCATGGCAGGGCAGTGCTGAGCTTCACACCACACACGCACATCTGCTAGGTCAGTCCAAACCAGACAAGCAGATTTGTGCTTCTTTCCTGGATCCTGTTTTCTCCCTTTTCTTTGTCCAACCATTTTTTCCCCTGTCCTGAAGTTAAAGTGAGCACCTCTCTGTGAACAGCGTAATTGTTACTGCTCTCTGTAATCATGGCTACGCACCGTTGCTCCAGCCTCAGACTGCAGCTTCCTTTTTAAAGGACTGACACCAAAGAGCAGGAGTGTATTACACACAGGTGAAAGGGAGTGAGACAGGCATATTTTCACAGCAGAAATGGAGAGCTAGACATAAATCTCACTGTCTACAGCCCATAGCAAAATCTGGGGCTAGACAAGAGAATCTGTTCCTGCTTTTGTATGTTTCTAAATCATTCTGTAGCAGTATGACAATCAGGGAGACTGAAATTCCTTACTTCCAAAATGCAGGTAAACGAGGCAGTGAATTTGTGTAGAGTTTCGCTGGGAACAGGAGGGGACCTCTGGAGAAGAAGTCAGGTGAGGACGGGACTTCTTGTTTGTTCACAGTTATGCATAGACTCTTTGCTATGTCTTTAACATTTGCAATACCCCTTCAGCAGCTGATTAACATAAATGTCCATCTAGAATTGTATTGGAAACTGAGGATTTATGAGCTACAGAGGCACAGAGAAATGCCACTAAGTGCAAAGTATATTCTGCTCTTTAGACTAGTTACTGCTTTCTGAGGCTTGTTAGCCATTTTTCACTTATTCTATTTGTTATTTTTCTTCCTTTCTTTTTTCTTCCTTGTCTTTTTGTTGTTGTTGTTGTTGTCCCTCTGTGTAGTTGATGAAGACAGTCCTCTGCTAATGATTAACTTGTTTTGGAGGGCAAATTCAGAAAAGGAGGGTTGAACTGACATCAGTCAAGCAGTCAACTTTAATTAAAAATGTCGAAACTTGTTAATAAGAAACAAAGGGGCAAAACAAAAAAATGAAGGAGACTGGGTAGCAATAGAAGAGAGAGAACATAATAAAGAAAGAAGGAAGGACAAATGAAAAGAAAAAGGCAGCAGAATTGACGGGAAAATGCAGATAGCCAGAATAGAAGAAACGGTACATCAGCTGTCCTGTCTTCTTACTAAAGTGACTAGATGTCTAGCAGCAGCCTTTAAAGTGGCAATCCTTTCCTCCTCACTCTCCTTATATTTATTATTTATCTGATTTTTACAATATACTCTTGGTAGTATGAGATGCCGCAAGGCAAACATGGGGCGTTTCTGCTGTGTATTTGTTGTTGAATATGCACACAGGCCTAGGTCCTGCTCAGAACAGCCAGCTGCTGCTTTGGGGAGTGCAAGAGAGGGGGCACTGCTGCAGAAATCCCGGTTTCGTGACTCATCACCCTAGCAACACTGGCAAGAGAAAAGCGATGCTTATCTTTCTCCAAATCTAGACTATGCTAAATTGGTGTAAATGTGAAAATGATTTACTGAGAAGAGCTATTAGCTTCACAGATAAGTTCCGAAATGTCACTGCTTTGCAGCGTATTAGCCTAGCTAAAGAACATTAAATAGCCTCTCTAATGGGCACCTGATACACCAGCGAGAATTCTGAGTCCCTGGTGAATTTCCACGTCCTCCCCTAAGGCTAGTCCTTATGAGGATTTGGACATGCCGCATTAATTTTTCTCACCCATGCACTCTCATATCTGCATGCCAGTCCAAGGAAGATGAAACGTCTGAACTGCTCTAAATTCATAACTTTGAACCAAATGAGAACTAAATCAAATCTATCCCTGATATGGGCTTTGCAAAAATGAAAACTTACCAAGTCCTAATAAAAGCATTCATTTGCTTTCTGTTCTCCCAGCCCTGGGGGATCACTTAGACAAGAGCAACCTCAGGTGTTCCAAGCAGGGCTAGAAAATATAGTATCTGAAGTCTGTGAGACACTGACTTTATGTTTTCACACAGTGTAAGAAGAGGCAATTAAAACACTCGTAGTAAGACTGCCAGATTAATCTATCCAAATAAAATATGGAGATTGAAGGGGAGAGCTAAAACATATATATCAACTATTGATAAGCAACTGCCAAAAGTTCTGAATTTAAACTAAATTTTGAACCAGCTGTGTTTCATCCCCTGTCTCTAAGAGTAGCCCAGGCAATTGGGTGTGAAAATTCTCTAAACTTTTCCATTTGAGCCTTCTGCAACCATCCAGGCCAGACTGAAATCCAAAAACATTCTGTTTGGTGTTAGATCTATAAGTTTTCTTGATAGCTCAGGCTGTGCAGAATTTAACTTCTTTTCTTTTTTGATGGGCTAAAGAATGCATTTCAAATAGTTCACTGCAAGAGCTACTAAACTTTTAGTGACTAACAGGAAATGAGTGTATCTGCTTGTGTGAATATTGATCAATAAAAAGCCCACGAATCAGAATCCTTCAATGTTTTAAGACCCCACAGTGCTCAATAAAAGGTCCCAATGAACTTTGTGATATCTGACACTAAAAAAACACCTAGAAAAACTAATGTAAAAGAAATTCAAAAGCAACATAATTTACCACTATGTGTTTTAAGTCCTACTTCGATTCTAAATTACCAGCATTTTATTTGCAGCGGAATACGCTGTTTTTCAGTCATCTCACACGTATTCCTCAGATACTGCATCGCAAAGCATTGTAAAAAACTCCCAAATACCTCCACACATATGCACACACCAATGCACACACACACATGCTGAGAGGGAAAGTTTTTTTCATGAATTTAAATCAATGTTAGTATCTTTGTAACTTCCTTTGTATATGGACAGAGCACACAAACGCCGCCTTACAATTTATTCTTTCCAGTGTTGTTTTCCAACTGGAAGGACAAGGTAATTGTGCTGGAAGGTATACAGGATCCTTGTGCACAGAACTGCCGATGGAAAGGCATTATCTTCAAAGAGTCACACTCAGTTGAATGGATTTCCCAAAGTGAAGGTATTATTCTTCTGGGTTCTTCAGCTCTCCCATCAGTGCCATTCGTAGGGCACTATATTGCTCTCTGCCAGAGAGACCCGTCTGCTTACACAGGCAGACAGCTGAGGAGCCTCTGTTGTCCCCTATTGGGGAAATACGTATACAGGCACGGACCAGTACAAAACCCCATACATACATACCCATGCTTCCATTACATGTTTTTTTTTAAAAAAGGGACAAAGAACAAGCAAGGACAGTGTAATGAAAATCACTTTGTTTTCTAGATGGAGGTGATTTTTTTACTGTAACAGTTTGCTGTTACTCGCTTTGCAATTTCTGTTAGCTGATTTCGGAATGCCTTTTCTAAAAACTACAGAGGCTTCTTTGCGATGTGTCCTGCTTACCTCCGTTTTGAGGTAGAGCATTTTAATAGACAACGAGAAAGGATTTTCTGCCATTGAAAGCATTTGGCACAGAGCACTGCAGGTGTGTTGGTGTTTCTCTGATGTGTCTCCCAACCTTTCTTAGCAAGTCTGAACGTTACACTGTATTGAGAGACAGTGCTTTGTGTCCCATGCACACATGCTGCAGAGGCAAGGCCAGGTGAAGGAAGGTATTTGTACCCTACAGTTTCGCTGACCTTGTTCCAGATGCCTGAATTAGGCTGCAGAGGTCCAGGGGCTCACTCTGTCCGATGGGGAGAGACCACGGGACAACACAGGGTCCTTCAGCAACACTCCTTTCCTGGTGCCGCCCGGGAGCGATGCATCCGTCTCTCTCCATCAACCATGGAAACAGCATCTGGTGACCAACCGCTGCCTGGAACCCCGAAGGCAGGCGCTTAAAGCTGGTGTCGTGAGCACGATGCCCGTTTTGGGTGGGTAACCCATCTCATGGCCAGTGGTTGTGGAGCCTGTCAGCCTCCCCCATCCTGCCCTCCCTGCGTGGCGGGGGAGAAATTGGACCCCTGGTACATTTTCGCGCCCACCCACACCTGGCAATGCTGGCTTTGCAGGAGGGGAAAGGCAATTCGTTGCTTCTGTGAATACACCCATGATGCAAAGGCTGGAGACCAGGATGAAAACAGAGCAACATACATTTCCCTCAAAGAGTTATACTGAAAAAGAAAACAGATTTATTTATTTTTTTTATGTCTGGGAAGTGGAAATTAAAACCGCGCTATCCATCAATGAATTTATGGTATCTGAAACTCCCCTGAGCCCTAGGAAAACATAAAGCTCTGTCCTTTGGTCTTCTTTCAGTCTGCCTGGGTAAGCTCACTTTATGAGGCAGCATAATTTGCAGTGACCTTTTCTGAAGCTGTTGCTACACTGCCTGCTTCACTGGAAACCACATTTTCAGCCATGCATGATGTGACTCCACCTACACCGGGGTATAAATTTCAGGCTTTGTGGCCAAACCCTGCAATATAACCCGATGCAGTAGGCAGCCGTAGGGGTGCAGGACGCTGTCGGTGCCGCTGGGCTGCAGAAGGCGGTGCTGAGGGATGGTTTCTGAAGGCCGGTTGGCCCTGGTTGCGCCACAGATACATGCGCGGAATCACTGGGGGCGGGAAATGAAAGAAGAATTTAAAACTAGGAATGTCAGCAGTCTGCTTTTCTCTGGATTGCTGGAAGGGAGGAAAAAACATTACTTATCTAATTCCCACTTTTAAAAAATCTTTACATGGATTTGATTTCCTCTTGGGATATTCAGGGTATTCAGATAATCTAATACATTTCTAGGGAGGGCTGTTTCAGTGTCTCTTTTTTAAACTTTTATAATTATTATTCTGCCTCTTACTTGTACAGAGGAAGGATTATGCAATTTTATAAAAGGATTTTCAGATTTAGTCCACCTGTGAGTATTAAAGTGTACCTCTGTCCCAATATATCTAAAGCCTCATACCCACTTCAATATCTACTGACTTTTTAAACCTTGTTTTTGCCATATATAATGTGGCAAATATACATATGCTCATATAAACACAGGCCCTTCTACAGTCAGCGGATGTTTTCCTTTGGTTGTAACTGTTTCAGGATTTCAGCTCCCACGTGTGTGGACTGCAGAAGCATGTGTGACATAATAACACATGTATTTTCTTAATATTTTAGAAATTATTATGCATTGTTATTATTTTATAATTATTTTGATACACAATAATTATATTTAATAGAACTGTGCAAGGCAGTCTGAAACGCTCCTTGACTCACAGAAGAATTGCCATCTAAAGGCTGTGCAGCAAATTTACCCTTGGAATTTGGTGAAAACCTACTGGTCGGATGAGTAGTTCATTTTCTTTGCTTTCTTGCTTTATCTCTCTTTATTTACCTTTATCTCTGTCTTACGTGGTGAAGAACTTTGAGGCTTCTTTTTTTCTTTGGTTAAGGAAATAAGCTGAAGTATCAATGATTTTTCTACTTGAGGAAATTGTATGTTGTGACATGTTTTTCCAAGTAGTGTGCTGGCCTAGCAAAGTAAAGAATATGTTCAGATCGCTTCAGGATCAATGCAATACTTTTTAGATGAATCCTCCTTCACTTAAATGATGACTGTAAAGTTCTTAAAAGCATTAACTGAAAGATATAACTTCCTGAAGCTACAGCGTAGTAATAGGAAATGAATTAATTTATATCCTAAAAAGCTTAAACTGCAGAATGCATATTCTTATAGAAAAATGCCTAGAAACTGCTGTTGAGTTTGGCAAAAAAAGAGGAATTTTGATGAAAATGAAGAAAAGTAAGGAGAAAATACTGACAAGTTGGGGAAAAAAAAGTTGACATGTTTTTCAATTAAAATAATAATCATAAAATCTTTAATCTGAATTTCAAGAGCTTTCAACTGGAATCTGAAAAATTCTCTTTTGAAATGCAACCCCAGCACACCTTTGAAATTGATCTTTGTAGGTTCTTGCTGCTTCGCTCAAGTAACGGGCAGATGTTCTTGGCCAGATTGCATGCCCATGGCTCCCTGCGGGGCTGCTGGGACATTGCAACAGATTTCGGGAAGTCACAAGTGGTGTGAAGAAGTTTGCCCACATGGCAGGTTTGGCCAGTAGCCCCAGTGCAGTAGGTACAACACCTTTCAGACTTAACTTCCAGTGAGGTGTCACAGCAACACTTCAGATAAAATTGTTTTCCCTTCAGTCAAAGGTTGAATTCACTAACTTTGGGTAGGCCAAGAGCCTGAAACCTTCCAGTTTTCCAAGGCTTTGCTTGCTGACTAGACTAAAGTTTTCACAGAAGGCATCTTTCTTTTCAATTTAAAATGAAAACGGATGGAATCTGTTCACTTCACCAAATGTACCATCAGTGTGTTTGATGATAGCTGGTGGTACAAATTGTGTAGACCTGTTGTCTATTACATTTATTCCAACCATTTGACCCCTGACTATGTTCTTTCTACTTTCTTCTTGTGCTTTGCCCTTTGTTTCATCCACATCAAGATTTTTTCTAAGCTCTTTGAGCGCTTCTCTGAGCAATAGTCATAGAAAAGTCACCCTGCCAAGACAGTATCCTTTTCCACGAGTGGATCCCACTTTTTCCATTGCTTCGAAGAACACCACCACCAATAACAACAAAAATAATGTATCAAAAGTTATGCTGCTGTGAGTCTTAGGATGAGAAAACTTCAGCGCGTACTAGAAACAAGTGTGACATTCTGCATATAGTTCTCTGAAAGATTGTAAGTCAAAATCGTATCATTTAATATATACACAGAAGTGGTACTGTCGTCACATATCATGAGATATGACTGCAGCCCCTGCAGCTTTTCAGCTCCTTTTTTCCCTGTCGTCTGTACAGCTAATATCAGATGACAATGCTGAGATCCACCAGTTCTTTGCTAATACCCTGCTGGAAACTAGGGCCAGCATGTGACATCAGGCTTTCTGTCTCCCTCCTGCACCTCTTCCTTTCTTTCTCATCTCGATCCCTCTCAGATGCAAGTGCATATGCCTTTACCTGCCTCTCATGCGTATTTCTATACATTAACAGTTATACACAGCCTTTTCTTTTTACAGGAAGGATTCAGAACACTACTTTTAGTCATGCGAGATCCTTTTCTGTATCTCTGAGAAAGCTATTTATAAGGTTCTTGACTGAGGAATGAAAGGAAGACTAAATCAGTTCAGCAGAAATTATCTTCTTAATGGTACAATCTGAATTATACATTAAAGTACCATTTATTCAATGAATTTTATTATTCTG
Organism: Opisthocomus hoazin; assembly: GCF_030867145.1. NCBI lineage: Eukaryota > Metazoa > Chordata > Aves > Opisthocomiformes > Opisthocomidae > Opisthocomus > Opisthocomus hoazin. The sequence goes on along the minus strand of NC_134416.1, from coordinate 58,753,153 downwards.
TTTAAAAAGGCAGAGACTTTTATGTGTTCCGTATGGTTACAAAGGTTTATTAGCTTGAGTAAAAGGTTATTATTATTCAATTGAATAATTGAATTTTAAATGATTGGTATTGCACTGCATATTGTAACTGCTTTTCCAGATGCATTTGATTATGTCAAATTTGCCTTTTAATTCCCTGTCTGGAGACCATTTTTTTGAATCATGCACTGTTTCTCACCCTCTGTAGTGGTAAACTAATGAAAACACACCATACAGTCTCTCATCTTCCATGTAAATTACTGTGCATACCTCTCCCGGTCAGACCACATCAGAGGCTATCTGGTGTCATATAATCCTGGATACTGATATGTGGAAAATCTTTTCAGGTGATTAATGCCATAGGCATCTAATTTTCCTGCAAAGCACTACTGCGGACTGCCATGTTTATGTGAATGTCAGACTTAGGGATACGAAATGCACATTTAGAAAAGTTAATAATCTGTGCCTAATCCCCTCCAAAAATTATCTGTTGGTATTTCTATAAGTAACTGCAGCTTTATTTCTTGTCGCTAATTGAATCACATATTAATTTATTACATGCAGTGTTCATTAAAAAACTTGGACCTTTGCTATAAATCTCATTGCATGAGTGAACTAAGTACATGTAAAGCTACACACAAAGTATCTTTGTGTTCAAAATATATATTAAGTTAAAAAGTCACAAAATAACTGTGCTTTGCTGTGTGTTTACGTGCTTTGGTGTTTGTTTGCTTAATGCTAGAGCAAATGTGCCCTTCAAAAAGGTTTCTTGTTTGCTAGAAACATAAGAATTTTCCTTGACTGCACACTTGGAAAATGCGGTTGCTGGGTGTAGCACTGAAATTCTCTATTAAGCTAACAAATGGTAAACAAAACAATAATAAAATATCAGAGCAGGCAGCCCTGGAGTGGAATATTCTGTAAGCACTAATTCTTCATTGCTGCGTTCAATAGCTCACTGATAACGTTAGCGTGGCCAAAGGTGCTGCGTTTGCTTGCATGTACCTATGAATTACATAATTGTCTGCTGTTATCAGGCTGCTTCTACCTCTGCTGAAGAGTTCCCTCAGCCAGGGGTTGTCCAATAACTTACCTAGAAGCAGCATCAGCCTTCCACAGCCTTCCGTAATTTCGAGCAAATTATGTTTTAGAAAGTAATCATTGATTCCTGAGATTTGACATAGGAGAGGAAGCACTTTAAAAGTGGCTTTGAATACTCTTAATTAGCTCAAGAATTACAGGCTCACTCCTCTCTCACGCTGCCATTACAAGCATTTAGCTCAACTGATTTCAACAATTGCTTCTCTTTTACATGGGTGTGAGGGAACAAAAAACCCAGGTTGCATAAATTGTTAACAGCTCTTTCATACAGCTTCTTTATTACCAGATAAAACTCTGATGAAGGACATTGACAGAAGATCAATACATGAAACCACTTAAGACCTGACTTTTATGCTACTGGTAGATACTGAAAATCACAGAAAGAAGTATTTGATTTTGAAGCTCTTACTTAAGCCTATGGTTGGTTTGATGCTGCTTTTCCTGAAGAAATATTTCACCTTCAGGAGGTGTACTGCCTCCCAAATAAACTTACTCCACGGCTCCGATTGCAGGGGTGTGGGACCGGGAACAGAGTGCAGTCTTTCATCGAGTAATGAGCAACTTCATCTGACAGCCTTCGTTAGAGGGAATAAGAACCCACCTTCATTGCTCCATTTCTCATGGATGCTGCTCTGGGCTGATGCGATGCACCGGTGTCGGCACCTGAGGGGGCTCCGTGGGAAAGGCTGCATGTCTCAGGAGGGGAACTACGGGCTTCGGGGAAGTCTGGGGCCTTTTTCCAAAGAATTGGGAAATTGCCTCATCAACGATGATCTTCACCTGTAATTTATAGAGGCCAGCTCACAGCTGGGGGATAAACAACAAATGCTATTGAACTGGCCAGTAATACACTGTCTGTGGGCTAATATAGCTCAGGATATATTCACTGCCAAAAGTAAATTAAACATTTTCCTTGAGATTCACTTAGATAGCAGTGTTTGTTTATGTAGTGGTTTATCTGCATGTGAAGAAGTGATCAGGAGTTAAAGTGCAACTGCAATCACATATAGTAAATCCAATTTATATTTATTCCTCCAACCTAATAGCTGGCAAATACACGTTTCTGCACTTCTAGCAGTCTTCCTTAATTTGTTTCTGTCAAATGAAGAGCAAACATTTAATCACAGGTGTTTTGTTTTGTTTTCCTTTCTCCTAAAGAAACCCAAACACACCAACACTGAAAGTTACAGAGGTGGACATTTTTAGAAAGTTACTCCTCAGACACCTAATGAAGACCACCATACTTTACTTGCTTTCTTCCAATAGTTATTAAAGCCATCCTCAGTCTTCAAAATCTGAGCGTTATGAAGTGGAAATGCCCGTGCTGGAAAGCGCTCCGATACTGCTGAGTCTTGATGACAGGCTTAATCCCAAGGTCAGCGGAAGCTCAGTTGTGCTCCTTTTTCTCCCTGAGGTAGTTGAAGAGGACGTCCAGCCCCCCTTCGACGATCTCGGGCAAGGGCCGGGACAGGGGGTTGTGGGCGATGTGGAGGCCTTTGTCCATCGGGTTCCAGGCGATGCGTGGCAGCCGGTGCAGCAGGTAGAGGTTGTCCGGGAGAGTCTGTATGGCGTTGTAATCGACATTTAGTAACTCCAGAGTGGTGACAAAGCAGAGAGACCGTGGCAGGGTGCGTATGTTGTTATTCTCTGCAATAAAGATTTGCAGATTGACCAGATACTGGACACTCTCTGCGATGTTTTCAAGCCTGTTGGACCCCAGGTGCAAGAAGTCTAAGCTCCTCAGTGTGAAAATGCAGAGGGGAATCTGCACAAAGCGGTTGTTGCTGAGGTTCAGTTTCCTCAAGCTTGTCAGGTCGGTGAAGCTCAAAGGCAATTGCGAGACGCAGTTGTGTGAGAGGCTCAAAACCTCCAGCTTCCTGCACAAGCTGAGCTCCGCTGGCACCTCTGTCAGGCGGTTCATATTGATGAACAAGACCTTCAGGTTCCTCAGCAGCCCGATCTCTTTAGGCAGACACTTGAGGCAGTTGCCACCCAAGTTCAGCACTACCAGTCTGTCCAGTTTCCCCAGTGAAGGAGGAATCACCACCAGCTGGTTGCATGAAAGGTTCAGCTTCTGCACCTCGGGCAGTCCCCACAAGAAGTCCGGTGTGCTGGTCATCCCTTTCATTATGAGGCTCAAGCTGACATAACGCAATCCCTGTTTCAGCAGTGTCTTGGGCTCTTTCCCTGAGAGAAGAGCATCTTCCCACGCAGACAGCTTTGGACCTTTCCTCAGAAAAATCATGCTTCTTCGCCCCTCGTTCTTCGAGTGCTCAGTTCCCATAACACCCCGTATCCCTCCTGGGAGATGAAGTGAGGTTTTCCTCCCTTGCAAGTGCTACACCAACATGCAAATGCCAACAGAGGATGGCAGCTTGCAGGAGGTGCGAAAGTCAAAGCAAGGAGACAAGGAGGAGCCTGTGAAAAGCATCTCAGTCCAACGGAGCAGTTTCCATAGCTGCTGAGGAAAGTTTCACTTTTGGGGGCTGATGTTGGTCTTGGTGCACAGTCTGTAACGAAATACTTGCTCCTGACTTGTGAGCAAACCTCTTCAATTCAAACCGAATGCCACAGGGCAGCTGTCACTGTCATTTGGCCTGGGCTTTATTGGACAGATAAGTATCTTCACTGCAAAAAGGTCACAAGGATGCTGTATATAACTTCACCATGTCAGCTTTCTTGGCTATCTGGTGCATACCATGGCTGCAGGACAATTAACAAGAATGACTTCAAAAAACAAACAAGCAAGCTATAGAAGAAAACAAGCAAACAAAGGAGCCATCATTTCAGTTCAGATTTAAAGGACATTTTCGCAATAATTTTTCATTTGATATTTCTAATTTCACTGAAATAGTTACCAGTCCACCAGAAAACTGTGTGCTGCAAAAATTCTGGTAAAGACTTTTTATGCGAGTCCTCTTTTTCCATTTAGTTAAAAAAAAAAAAAAGAAAAAGTTAATACTCATAAAAAGTGTTAGTTTTCACATCCCCTTTGTGGTGAGAATAGGCCTCTTTCTTTCCAGAAGGGGTACCACCTTCACTGCCGCAGTGACATTTTCCACTGGTATCTGCGCCCACTTGGATGATTGCTTGCTACGCACGTTGCCAAGTGTGAGCAGTCACACCACAGAGTTCTACCCAAATGACTCTGTCCTAAATGCCCTGTGCTACTTTCACATCTATCAGCGAGATTTTTGGGGACTGGTTCTTTTGTGCTGCAGAAAACATAGCCACTTGATGACCCTTTACCCGTGAACTTTCCTGTTTTTCTGGGCTATTCTGGGATACAGGAGGACTAGCAGTCAAATAGCTCAAACTATAAATGACATTTAACGCCGGGATAGAGGGACTGATGGGAAAGGAAGGAAGCAGTGAAGTATAATAATACCCGACAACAGCTGAAGCTAGCTCTGCTGATGAAAGGAAATTGTGCTGCTACGGGAATATGCAGTGAGTTTAAACTCAAAGGGACCCTGAAAAGGATGCACAAAAACTTCAGGCACCATTTAAACTAGGTGAAAATTGCAGAAAGTAGTACAAGATCTTCAGTGCTTTTACTATCCAGTGGATCCATGGTGATGGAGATGGTGTGCCGCTGCCTGAGAGATCTGGTGATGGGTGTACCCTCCCCACTACCTTGTTTCAGGAAGCCTCACCTTAAAACCTGCATTAGCTCAGATGCTAAAGGACTATGCGTGAAACTGCAGTTGGGAGTCAGGGCACTCTTTGGAGTCAATCCCTGCCATTCCTTCTTACTGCCAAGCACCGCTCAGTCTCTTTTCAGATTTGGGTCCCTCATAGAGCTGCATCTGCTTGGGAGGAGAGAGGACAGAGGGGGGATTCCCACCGTCATGCCTGGTAAGCTGGGTCCTGCAACAGGAGAGGAGCTGGGACCACAGGGAGAAGCACGAGACGGTGGTGAGCTGACCAAGGCACGCGATTAAAATGTGCCTCTTAACAGGGCTGCAGGGCTGAGGGAGCTGGGCTTGTTCAGCCTGAAGAAGAGAAGGCTGAGAGGGGACCTTACAAATGCTTATAAGTATCTTAAGGGCCGGTGTCAAGACAGTGGGGCCAGGCTATTTTCAGTGGTGCCCAGCAATAGGACAAGGGGTAACCGGCACAGACTGCAGCATAGGAAATTCCATATGAATACGAGGAAGAAATTCTTTCCTTTGAGAGTGACAGAGCACTGGAACAGGCTGCCCAGAGGGGCTGCAGAGTCTCCTTCTCTGGAAATATTCAAAACCTGCCTAGACGAGGTCCTGTGCAGCCTGCTGTAGGTGACCCTGCTTTGGTAGGGGGGGTGGACTAGAAGATCCACAGAGGTCCCTTCCAGCCCCGACCATTCTGTGATTCTGTGATTCTGTGATTGATTCTGTGAAGCCAGCTGGTCCTGAGCCTGAAATACTGCATTCTGTGGAGTGCCTGGATGAACCTGAAAAGGGCTGAGGTCAGTTGTAGCTGTGGGTAGAGCAGGCTGGCAGCCTGACCGAGTCACAGATCCCTCCCTTGCAACCACTTTCCACCAGTATTTGTCAGTTTACAAACAAACATTATATCACACCCCATCGCAGTCATAACCTCTGACTCAGTGTTCTTGTTAACCATCACCCGACCACGCTGCCCAGAGTGGCAGAGATAACCCCGCTGCTGAAGGCGGAGGAGCTGCTCGGCAAGGAGAGGAAACCCAGCGGCAGGCCAAGCTTGGGACAGATTTGATCTTGCATGACAGAGGGATCTAAGGCTAAAATGTGGCCCTTCAGCCCATGCAGGTGGAGAAGCAAAAGCCAGACCCTCTCGTGAACCCTGACTCTCGGTTGTCTGCCCAGCTGCTGTTAAAAATGCACCTATTATCAGACAGCCTAAATGGATTTGAACAAGGCATTCGCTCTGCAGCCGCAAACACGAAGGGAAGAAAAAAGCCTTTTAGAGAGTGTTTGCAAAGCTGGGCATCTCCCTTCTTTTAATCACGCTGCTGGAAGGAGGAACCTAGCGCAGCTCTGCCCAGCAGCCCTGCCCCTGGCTGGGCTCACATGTGCCCGCGTCCCCACAGTCACATCAGGGCTCTTCCTTCTGGGGGTCACTTCAAGTAACAGATGAAAACAAAACACAAAGGAAGCATGGCCTCCCCATAGCCACAGTTTCCCCCCTGGCTAGCCAGATATTTTTGGATGAGAATGTCGTCCCCAGCTCCAAAACGCATTGGAGTCCACTGCCTGGGGACTTGGCAGGGCCACAGAAATCCCCATTTCCTAACGACGTGACTCAGCCAAAGTGCTCTGTACCCTGCCCTGGCTTTGCATCCCACCACTGGGTTGAAACTAAGCCCGTACAGCCTGAGTCGGGCTGGTGTTGGAAAGCTTCTCCCTGGGCTCTCTGACAAACAAAAATGCTTGCTCTGCTTCAGTCTTGCAGCATCTCCTGCTATTGTGCTGCTGGGTCTCCACTGTTCGTCAGGCAGCAGCAGCAGCAGCAAAGGGGATTTAAAAAAGAAATTCCACATCTGCAGCTTCCATTGTCCGGTTCCCTTCCTGCCTCCGTGACTACCGTAACTGCTGCGCGATGAGAAAAAATAACTGTTTCCTTTTCTTTGTTCTCCAACAGAAAAACAGGCTATGGAGCACTCTTGCAGTTGTGGAGAAGGGAAACACTGAGGTAACCAAATAAAACTCCTTGCTTGAAATAGGGATAGTAAAACCACAGTGGCCTCATCTGGACATCTCAGGAACTAAATTTCTGAACAAAAATAGTCCCTTGTCTGTTGGTGTCCTGGACCGCTTTTGTTCAAACGCGTTTCAGTTCCCTTTTCTCTGCCCTGCCCAGTGCTGTGCCGTGAGGACGGATTGATCCCTTTGGGCCGCTCGTCGGTTGCGGGGCCGGTGAGAACACTGACCAGTGTAGGCACAGCCTGGCAGAACGCAGAAATGAATTTCATGCATGCAAGTTTGGCAAGGGAAAAAACCCCTCCAAATTGATGGGGCTGAGATAATACAGTGTAGTTGATAATTGCTTCGTGGATTAAACAAAAATGTTAGCGGGGGGGGGGGGGGGGGGGGGGGGGAATGACCCAAAACTTGCTGGAGAACGTTGTAGTCTAGTATAATAAAAGAAACTGCACTATTAGCAATGATAAAAAAATGGTAAGCTGACAAAAAATGAAAAGCTCTATTTTCTGATGTTCTTTGACAATGCAAATCATTTGATTTTTTTTTTTTTTAAGGAAGCAGAATTGTCAGCCCTGAAAAAAACTGTAAGATGAGTTCACAAAGACCTGGAATTTTAAAGTCTATTATCTGTGGGCTCTTTTATCTGCCTGTGGGTTTGGAGTCTCTAGAACATGCTTGGGAAACATTTTCAAACATTTCTGTGCTGTCAGATGGAGGCACTGGACAATTGCATTGTTTTTAAATAAAAGTTCAGATCATCACATAATTACTTTTCCATAGGATTTGAGCTTTTAACAAAATATCTGATAGCATCAGACTTTTAATGAAATCATAGCCATCTGGACACACTGAATTTAATTTTTGTTTTCCTGCAGAACCAAATTCTGTCATTGTCTTTTGAACTGGTGAGCATACAGTAGATACCTATAGTTTCATCGGCATATACCAATAGTTTCATAACTGATTTTGAAACAACTTTCATGTTCTCTATGGAGTAAAAATCTTTTATAGTTCCTCTGGCTCAATTTAATTTAAAAATTTACTAATATAACAAGCAATAGTTTAAATTTTTCAGCATAGCCTTTTCTAAAATGCTGGGAAGCGCAATCTGTACTTTTTCGGAAGAAATTTTCATCATTATCTAGGTCTTACAATAAACACCCAGCTAAATGAGGATGCAGAAACTACCTAACCCTTCCTGTGACAGGAAGAATGCTTTGGCTGAAATGGGTTAATTTGTTTCAAGTTCAGCAGAAGGCAGCAGTTGTGCTGGAGAAACACTCACTACAAGTACAACTGCAGCTACTGAACCATCTTCTCTGTTCTGTTCCTTTCCTCTGAAGTAAATAAAGGCTTTTTAAAGTGTCAGTGCCGTGCAGACAGTTAAAGATGTCCTCTGGTCTTAGTGCTAAGGAAGCAAGTTTTGTAGGTTTATAACTACTTTGTAGTGGTTTGTTGATCTTGCAGCTATTCTGAAATAATAAGTCAAATTTCAAAGGAAATTTGAGATTTATGAGACGTGACACAAGACAGGAGCAATTCTTATGGCAATTTTAGATTTTGTGTTAATTTATTTCTAGTTCCGGTGCTGTTAACAGACTTAAGCGCCTATGCGTCCCTGGAGCTTTCCTGGAATGTTTTATTAAGGTCCCATGTGGAGCTACTGGATCGCCTGACCCATGAAGAATTGGACCTGGAGGTGAATAACTGCCTATGCAGGGGCTCATTTAACAAGAGGTTTGGCAGACAAAGTTTTTCTGCAGACCTCTTGACAGAAGACAAGTTCAAACTATTCATAGCATGGAATAAAATGAGAGTTTTCGTGTATGTACATAGACTAGAAATCACAGGCTTGATTGTTCCAGGTCCTCAGCAGCCAGCAGTGATTCTCATGTTGCATGGAATTACAGGAAGATTTATTTCTTTTCTGCAAACTTGCAGTAGTATTTTGAAATTCCAGAAAATGTGAAAATGATTTGTTGGTCAGCTCCTACTTCTGCCACAATTCCCCTAGGCATGCACAAGCTAAATAGCTGCGCTGTCTGGCTGTATTAACCAGAGGCAACCCGCAATCCAGCACTGCAACATCACCCGTGTCCTCTGGGCCACCGGTTTGTCCCGTGGCCATGATTGCTCTCCCGGGCACCGCCAGAAACTGCTCGCCTTAGGTGCTCGCCCACTCCTCTGCAGGGGAAGGAGAGCTTAGCACATGGACGTGCCCTAGGGCAGGAGCGCACCGAGGGCCCTGTCCTGCTTCATTTCACCATCTGTGCACAGCCTCTGCATCTCAGCCTTCTCCTCTTACGGCCAGTGTGGTGATGGATTTGACACCATTTATACATGTATTTGAATTCCTTACACGGAGGATACCACTGCAGTATTAAAAGCATTCGCTGTTCTGTTGTTCATCACTACATTTACAGTCACATCTGCATTCATAAACACCCATAAAATAGCCTACACGTGCCGGTTAGCAATATGGATGCTTGCTAAATGCTACTCATGATCTGTGGCTTTCCAAATCAAATTGAAAGAAAAGTTGGAACAGATTCTCCAAACTGTATGAAGCAGCTTTTAATATAACTGCTGCCACATCACCTCTGCCACAGGTATGCTTTTTCACAGCGATCTCGAAGGTCATTTTGTTACATTTTAGATGCATCATAAGAAAGAACATATCAGTTCTTGGAAAGTGGAAGAGAGAGCCTGAATTCTCCTTGCCTAAATACAATCTGATCTAAACAGAGGTGTTCCTTGACCTGTCTCACTGCAGGAGTCTGATCATCTAAGTGTCCATCACATGCCTACTCAGTTGGCCTTCATGCAGAATGCATCCGCACTTTCTTTTCTTTCTTTTTGTCTTCCTTTTGAACTACAACTCCTCCCAGACTTTTTTCAGTGCATGGAGCAAATGCAGTTCAGCTGCCTGTGGTGTGCAACCCCCAGCTCTCTGAAGCGCCCTGTGGCCAGGGGTTACATGTCTCTGGGACGAGGGAATCTCCCCACCTCTCCTAAAGCTGTTGTTCAAGTTAGCAGGGTTTTCTTAAACATCAGTGGGTGCAGACAGTCCAAAAATGAGCATGAGTCTATGGTCTTCTGGTAGAATTCCCTGTCCCTCCTCCAGAGACTAAGTATTTTACATTTAATAGGTCACTGCAGCTACCTACTTTTCTGGAATCTGAAAATCCATGCTGTGTTCTGGAAACAAAAGGCAGAGATGGCCCTGAGGGTCCCGAGCAGAGAGTAGCATTTCCGTGGGGTCCTAAGTGTAATACCTGTAGTTTAGAAACAGATGGGATTTAAGCTAGACCATTAATTCAGCATTATCTAGTAAGAGTCCTACAGACTCTCCCTGCTCAATCTGCCAATATGCTGATTTTGATAGACTGTTTTTAAAATAAGCAGTTCTCTCCAGGCACTGCTAATGCAAATGTGTCTGTGTCCCGGCTCCATGGGGTTCTGCATGCCTCAGTAAAGACCAGGTGACTGAATGTTACGTATTGCACAGTTCATTGCTGCTGTGCCAATATCCCTCTTTTTATTCTAATCAATGAAGGGTGCTTGAAAATGCTGTTGTATCATAAAGTCTTAAGGGACAAAGCTAGAGGGAAGTTGTAAAGTTATTTTAGAAATAAAATCAAACATCAAATGATCCAGTTTTTCATGCCTGATTTTGTGTTTAAAATAAATGCATTCTTCTCCAATTGAAAGCACAAGACATTTTTGTCTTATTCCTCATGAAATTTGGCAAATCAGTGCTGCAAATCAATGTGACCCAGTGTGAAGGGGTTTAGATATTTCCATCCAGATTCCATTACAATAATGGTTGCAGAAAAGAACTTAGGAAATCATTCAATCAAAGCTGCTATGGAGCCTTAATCCTGGATCCATGACTCTTACACAAATTTTACTGATATAAGAAGAATACTCTGCATTTACCTTCATATGCCTGATAAAGGATAAAACCGAATCTAATTAAAACTCCCTAAAACACATACCAGTGTCTCAGTTTGGGTTTTATCAGAGACGTTATCAAACAAAAGGGCAGACATCCCTCTAGACATTTGAAGACTCAATGCTGACAATTAATAGCTTGACTTTTAAATTTCTGAGCTCTAACTTAAGGAAACATATTGGATGCTTAGCTTCAAAAGCCTTGAATGAACAAATAAAAAGTCTTAAGCAATCAGTAAAGCAATGCATCTAGGTATTATTAGTATGAGAGTGATATTTGAATAGCTACGAAATAATATGGGTCATTGTATGGCCAGACAAAGGCTGGTGAGATCTGATTCAAGCTGCAGTTAAGGGGAGCTAAGGGCGTCACGCAGAGCACAGCCCAGAGGCAGAAGATCTAGCCCAGTACGTGAAAAAAGCACATGAAAAGCAACTTGCATAAAACAATTACCTTGAAAGTAATAACGTAGAGCAAATCAAAGGGAAAATAAGAACTTCGGGCTCAAGTACAGGCAAAAGGAAACAGAGAGAAGAAGAAAGGCCCACCTGTAATTGTCATCTCTCCTATTTTACAGCCTCTAATGAGCAACTTGCCAATAGAGAGAATCAAACATGAATCTGTTCTGTATTTGAACATCACAAGAAACTAATTGTGGTGTACGACTGCGGGGTTTCAGCACTTATTGTACTGTGGGAAGACTGGATATAGTAGTTAATGATTCCACCTGAGGTGGAACAACAGCACATTCCGCAGCCATGGAGGTAAGCGGAAGGTGAGCGCTGATACTCAGATGTGTGTCCAGGCCAGCCAACAACAAGGCAAGCTTTTGTGAAAAGGCGGAAAATGCTGTGCGGCTTGAAAGGAACGCAAATGCCAATACCAAAATTTAAGAATGAAATTAAAACAGGAGGTTGGATTGGAGCCAGCAGGACGAGGGATTGGAGTATTTTATTTTTAATCTTATATTTCTGGACCTGGGAAGATGACAAGGAATATTTGCAGAGGATTTGAAACAACAGTGCCAGTCTGTGCACTGAAAATTTACTACGCACAGAGCTCAGTAAACTGATGAAAGGTGTTCTATGGTATGGTTGCCTGTGAGACGTGGAGACTAGACCCAGTGACCCATATTGTCTCTTCCCATGCTGCGATCTATAATCTGACCTCCTCTCCTGCTGTCTTCAACTCCCCTACATGTGCAAAATTCAGGAGCCTCGGTTCACAGGTCACTGCATTCACATTATCTTTGATGCTGATCTACACGTTTTCTGCCTCACTGCATTTCACTTTTAGTTTATTGGATTTGAACAAATGTAGGCAATCGGAGGAAAACGCAATTATAACACAGTTGCAGCCAGTTGTTTTTCAAGTGATAAGAAATCTTATCTGTAGCCAGGGCTGGGTGCGGACATAACCTGGGCTGGCGGGCTCAGAGCAACCTGCCGGCAGATGCCTACAGAGGGTGACAGTCTGTTTCCCTCTCTCATCCATGGAAATTGATTCAGGTTTTCCAAGGTTAATGAACTTTGCTAAGCCATTTCCTGAGTCCTGGCTGAATGTATAATGTGTTACAAATGTCTTAACTGAGTCAGTTTGGCAATCCAAAAATGAATACACATGTACAATCTTCATTAGTATATTTAACTAGCAGCCTGGAAAGAGACAGTGCTCTATGGGTAACATAGACAGGTAACATTTCAGGAATATAGATTTTGGCAGCCTTGCTTTAAAAGCCACTGGTGGACTGAAGCAGCAAGAAAAATATTTCTTAATGTGCTGGTTTTACCTACCGCTTAAATGACAGTGTCATTATGCTGGAGTAATATCAGGTAATATGTGATGACAAAGGAACGGTGATATTCCACCACTGATAAGGCAGAGCGAACATTTGTCTGCAGCCACCTGTTCTTGAACTTCACTAACTGCACTTTTTCACTGTCTCACTCTGTAGCAAACTATGTGCAATACAAATGGAAAAGAGCTAAGTGCTCTTCCTTGCTGGAAACCGACATGGAAATACTGCACATTGTCTGCTACCTGACATAAGTACTGATCTAAAAATACACCACCTTCCCCCCAAACCCTCACTTTACATCAAAAATGAAGCATAAGCAGACCCTAGAAAGACTGAAGCAGAATGTCTGCTGAATTTATGATTAATAAGCATGTCAAGTTTTATAACAGCATCCTTATGTGGACACAGCTAATGGCCTTAACATTGCTTCCAGAATCAAAATTGAATGGTTGAGCAGACTTAGCCTCAGGAAGGCCCACGGTGATAAGGGAGCCATCAGAGAAAATAGGTGTACGCATTTTTCAACCTGTCAAGTGAAAAAAATCACAGATGATGATAAGTCAAGGATATGCCCTCTCATATATGAGTTGTGCGAATGTTTGTGCTGAACAAGGCTGCTTCCTAAACAAGAGGGAAAAGGTGAATGTAAGCAACAGAAAGCTGCACGATTATCCCGTAAATTACACTCACCCAAGAGCAATAATTACTTTGAATCAGCACATATCAGGGAGGGAGTTATTTTGTGCGTCTCAAAGCTGCCGTAAATTGCTAACTCTGTAAAAAGTGCAGGAAGAAAGAAGCACACAGGTAGGTGCAGCAAAAAGGGGGCCAAATATTTGGATAGAGCAACACACAGACTTAAGAATTATGTAGATTTCGGGGGGAGGATTTCACCTGTCTGTTATCAAAGGCTATAGAAAACACTTGAGGCTTTAGGGACTAAGCCAGGCTCTAAGTGCTGATGATTAGCAAACTAAACTGGAGAGAGCCTAAGGACCTGCCAATCTGCTGTTAGTTTGCCTTTCTCTAAGGCACCTGCTGTTATCTTGCTGCTGAAGATGGGACTGAAAGGACTCTGCACCAGCCGGGTCTCATGCAGAAAGACCCAGAAGCCAGACATATTTTTTTCTGTTTCTAATTAGCAAAATGATGTGCACAAGTATAGACATGGGTGAGATATAAAGTGCTGGACATGGCATGTTGTCTTTTAATATTGATAAATCATTGATGTTCTCCTGGACCAGTCTGCTGAGAAGGACAATAATCGACTTGCTAGAGATGTTATTTGTGTCAGCTCAAACTCTCCCCAGTAAATCTCATAAACAAATCTTAGCTATTACTATAATGCTTACATGCTTTATTAGTTTTCAAAAAAACTCTGAATAAAAAAAAGGGCTGTAAAGGTAGAAGTCATAAATTAAGGGGACTTCTCCATTAGCAGTGGTATACAACCATAACATGTCCTTGCAGAAGCGGTAGCCAGATAACTTATTGAACTATCCAAGCAATCATGGAAAAGCATTGGAAGGGGGACTGTCATTTGGGCTGTCTATGTGCAGCATATAACATCTGCTGCAAACACGGTAACTAGTTTTGTAAGCAATTCTGTTGCTATATGCCGAGCACAGCTCTGCACCACTGGTTTGCGAGAGTATCAGCTGTGATAGACCAACAGTGTCTCTTTCATTTCACAGCCTGGTAAACTTTTTTCCCACTTCGCTCTTGTTAGGAAAGCCTCGCTAATTCCCTCTGTGTTTTTGCCACAAGACAGAACCAGGGTTTTTTTCCTAACTAGCTTCTGAAGGGTGGTCGTACTCTCTGATGCAAGCAGGTCTCTATTTCTTCCACTACTATATGTACATCTTGCAGGAAGTATTAATTATTGCTTTTACAGCTCTTAAAAAAAAAAGGGAAATCGGCAAGAACCTAGAGCAATAACCCGCAGGCTCCTTCTGATATGTTGTGCGGCGAGTCCTTCTCAAGCCACCCACGACCATGACTTCCACCCCGCAGCTCAGCCGAGGCGTAAGCTGTGGCAGCACCACGTAGGCGAGGGCAGAGCTCCAGCTCCTGCTCTGTGTGGGCTGGAAGGCAAGAGCGGCCCCCGATGAAGACATGCTTCCCGAGGCATTTAGGCAGTCTGGGGGCTTCCAACACAAGATGAGCTCTGTTTCAGACATGAAGAAGTGATGTAGGGAAAAAAAAGGTTTTTAAAAAAGTAAACATAGTATTAAGTATTACTGTGCCCTCTGGTTATATCTCTTTGTAGGTGGCCACTGTTTACATAAGATATAGAGCTACACTGTTTATTTCCAGCAAGATTATTAAAATTCTTGTGTTCTAGAATTAAACAACATTTTTATGCAATCCATTGCTTTTAGATAATTTGAGAACACCTGTGACTGCATAAAGGTATTTTGTATTCTGGGGCCTTAACAAGACAAAAATATTTTCTAAGTAACAGGCCAAATTCAGAATCAATGTCAGTCAATGTTGTTTATTTTGGAAGTCACACCTGTCAATTCTCAGCTGGAATGTGACCCTCTGGCTTTGCATCTTAAACATTCACAGGTATCTCAAAGTCAAAAATGGGGGAGCTTTCTTACAGACTCTTACCATCATATCATTGCATCCCTTCCGTAATTTTGACACTAGAAGGAGTTCTGTCTACTGATTAATAGAAAATGATGCCTGAACAGCTAATTTCCTTTTATTTAAACTCTCTGTTGACATTTTTAGTGGCAAATAACTGTACATCATGCAATGAATTTGTTCAGTTGTGGCAGTTAAAACAGAAATGTGTGAGTCTCTACGTCTTCATTGGACAAAGATTTGCACACACTGCTGAAGTTACTAAATGTACATGATATAATTTATTAACTGAAAGCCCATTAGTTCCCAACAAAAGCTAGGAAAAGGAGTCACAATATAAATATTTAAAGTATTAATTCAAAGACTTTTAAGGAGCATGCAGATGACACAGGAGTATAGGAAGCGGGCTTTGTGTAAGGCAATATTTGTTTGTGAGATTTCTTCTCTCTAAACCACTGAGCATCCTAGCAGTTCATGCTTCATCAGTTACATAATAATGACTAGTTAAATATACTAAAATATACTTACAGTTCAGTAGTCGTGATTTTATTGATTGCCTCAAATGATGATGTGATTAAAATGTACCAATAATGTGTGTTTTCAGGAAATATTCAAATTTGGCTTGCATTGAAATTAGAGAAAATAAAACTTCAAGCTAGTCATTATGCTGTGGCATGTTGTGAGAATATCTTTTATTCAGAGAGATGTTGGAACTGGAATCTACAAGCATCACTTAGTGGCTTAGGACATTGCATTGCCCACCACTGGCTCTGACTGTGTTTCTTGCTTTTCCAGCCAGACTGGGACTGCCTGGGCAGCACAGCCTTTTTTTGAAAAGCTAAAAAGCTGTAGCATGAGAGTACTTTGCTGTTTGCAAAACCGATGATGCCATTTGGAAACATAGAAATAAAATGTTCATTTGTTTGTGAAGTAAAGGTGTTGAGCATGTGCACTCTGGCCAGGGAGAGCCATTCAGCTCCACAAGCAGCATCTGGCCAGCCTTTAAATCACATCCCAATTACAGCCACCTCTCCCTCCTCTGTCTCTCAAGATGAAGAAGGCAAAGCCTGGACAGAGAGAGAGCAGGCAGCGTGGACGTGCTCTGCCCATTGGCACGGACGCGGTTGGGAACCTGCTGGATGACAGCAGAGCCACTGGGTACTTGTTGGCACCCAGAGACTTTATTCCAGAGGAGTTATTCCTGGTTTAGCCATGCAACTCCCGGTTTATGTGCTCTGTATCTGTGTCACGCTGGTGGATCCCACTTTGGTTTTAGACCAGGTACAGCTCTGCATCTCCAGCAAGAGGACTTTAGTGGGTGTATGGCAACCACTACCCTGTACCCTAACCCCCTCATCGAGTCACTGGCCATTTTCTGCCTCTGTCCTGTGAAATCTTGTCTGTAAAGTAGAAATTTTGGACATTGGCTCTTCTGAGAACAGAAGGAATGATCACAGCAGAGATATAAGTGCTCCAAACCCATTTCCTCAGAGTGCCTCAGTCCTGATTCAGAAAGATCACATTTAGCGATAAAAGGATAATTCAATCATCATTTAGTATCTCTTCCTCTGAGACTCCCAGCCAGGAATGATTTATTGAAAATTGTCGTGGTAGCTGTTATGTTTCAGACATTCTTGGAAAGGCTCTTTCATAACGTGTAGACAATTCACATGGGCACAAAAATGAAGTTTATTTTAAAGACAGGTGTTTTAAAATATGTATTAGAGAAAAAAAGAGATATTTGAATTTAAACTGAATAGCTATAAGCTTCCCTAGATAGTCTTTTTTTAGTAACAACTGCCTATTAATTATTTACTGCTAGCAAAAGATTTGATCCCAAGCAAATTCTTTGGCTTTTGTTGGCTCTGCTGCCGTCACTGCTGCAAAGTCTGGTGCGTGGTAATTCCAAATTCCAGGCTCGCCTTTTTTTTCCTGTGGTAAAGTTCAAACTGACTTTAATGAGAGACTTGCTTCAGCAAGGGATGTGGAATTTATTATTTTGTCAGTATTACACAAAATATATAAAAATTAAACCTGTTACCTTGGCAAAGCAATAATACCCACGAACTTTGAAGTTGTCCTACTTGTCAAATGCAAATAAGCCAGTTCAGTATGGCGCCAGGAGGAACTCGGTATCAGAAATTGTCAGGCAATAAAAGGCTCCACAAAAGTTGTTTGTCTTTGTTTTTCAAAGAGATGAAACTAACGTGGCATTTGGATGAAGCAAAAGATCATACAATCACAGAATCATGGAATAGCAAGGGTTGGAAGGGATCTGGAAGATCATCCAGTTCCAGCCCCCCTGCCATGAGCAGGGACATCTTCCACTAGACCAAGATAGCACTTACTTCCTTAAAAGCAGTGAAACGCTATTGCCAAACTATTCAGGAGCAGGCAAAGTCCCCTGCAGACAGCCCGTCTCATCCTTTTTTCCATCAGAATGACTGCCATGTCTGCCTGCAACACCCAGAGCCGGCCAAGCCTCCGCCGGGCACCGGCAGCCCCAAGCCCGAGATTTCTGCCTTGGGGGAAGGGGGAAGAGATGCAAAAAGTTCCCGGGAGCGAGGAAGCTGGTGGGCTCTGCTTTGCGAATACAGGTGGCGTTGATCTCATTTGAACCGCTAAGTGGGTGTTATAAGGAAAAAAAAGAAAAAAAGAAAAAAAGAAAAAAAGAAAAAAAGAAAAGAAGAAGAAGAAGAAGAAGAAGAAGAAGAAGAAGAAGAAGAAGAAAGAAGAAGAAGAAGAAGAAGAAGAAGAAGAAGAAGAAGAAGAAGAAGAAGTTGTTAAAGGTTCTGACTTGCAGTTTTGCAGTGCCACCCAGTGGCTATTTAAAATGACTGCAGAATTAAATCAGGAAAATTTGGAGCTTACTGAAGATTTCAGTGTGTAGCAAGATTTTCAGACTTGAATGAAACAGCACACAGGCCTTCAAAGTGAAATTACATTAAATTGACTAACTGTAGCTTATATTTGTTGTTTTTAATAATTATTTTTTTATTACAAGTATTTACTCTTCAATCTGTTGCAAGTACTTTACTTTTAAAACAAACTGAAGCATAGGAAGTTCCGTCTGAACATGAGGAAGAATTTCCTCACTCTGAGGGTGACGGAGCTCTGGAACAGGCTGCCCAGGGAGGCTGTGGAGTCTCTGCTTCTCCAGAGATACTCAAAATGCGCCTGGACGCAGTCCTGTGCAGCCTGCTCTTGGTGACCCCGCTTTGGCAGGGGGGTTGGACTAGTGATCCCCAAAGGTCCCTTCCAACCCCGACCATCCTGTGATTCTGTGATTTGTATTTGTATTAAAAAATTGATTAAAAACCAAATTAAGTATCTTGTAAGAACACGATCCACCAAGGCATGGCCTGGTCACAAATAACTTAGTAGTATCTGAAAACTGAACCGGTGCTAAAAAAAAAATCTCATTCGGAAATCCTTCACCTACAGGTTAGTGACCTGGTTTGGGATTTAAAGTTGGGTTTTTTTTTTCCTGTATGGTCTTGTGTATGTGGCTTCACTGTCACGCCATTAAATAAATCTTCTATATTGCTGGTGTCCTCAGCTTACAGATTTTATAGAGTAGTTTGGAAATGTTGTAATATAAAGTGCTCACCAAAAATCACTGTGCAAACTTGTATGTGCTGACTTGTTTATGTTATAATTGGCTCACTTGCAACCAGTCTTTGACAGAGTAACTTTAAAATTTTTCTGTAGTTCTTAATAGTGTATCAAAAATCCTACAGTAATAACACCTACTTTTTTCCTGTTCCTTGCTAGCATCTATAAAGGAGTCTTTAAAAAAATAAGTTGGCTTGGTTGCATTGTGCACGTGATGCCAGTCAGGGTTTTTTTCCCCCTACTTTTATAAATGAGAAAACCCCAAAAAAAAGAGAAAGCGCTGGCTTCATGGGCAGCTCCAGACGAGATACAAACATTGTCTTCAGGCTGATGGCGCCTCATTGCAGATGCGAGCATTGCTGGCTCCTGTACCTGCGGTGGGGTCACCTTGGGTGGCATGATAGAGCATGGGGAAGGGGAAGGAGAAAAGAGCTTTTGGAGCTTGGGAAGAATTTTAATTGCTGCTCGCAGAATGGCACCTCTGCCTGCTCCCTGCAGACGACCACAAATGCACAGGGAGGAATCCGGGAATGGTAAATACAGCGCAGTGTCGCTGCAGACAACCACTGACTAAAACTTGGTCATATTTTCATTTAAGCACAGGTGTTTCTTGGGTGAAGTCAAAGACGGGCTAGAGAGTCCACCTCCCAAGCTCTCCCCTCATCAAATTGGTTGGCTTTGCGTCTCATTCTCCAAAACAAACCTCTAATTAGCAATGGCATTTACACAGAAACATTGCCTTAGTAAATACAGCCTGACAATCCATCCATCCATCCATCATGTGTATACTATTTACGTACTGTTGTCTCTTCTTGCTATGCAATTCATATTCTAAACATTTCCAGTATCTCACAAAGTTTTAATTGTAATTCTCTTTAAAGTGGAGCTGATACCTCACTAGATATTAAAAAATGTTAGACTGCTTCTTCACTGATGAGCGTTTGTTTACACAGCAAAAAGGAGACAGAAAATGATAGTCAGGCTTGGTAGCATTTAACACTGACTTTGCACTATAGACAGCTACATAAGTAGGAAGGGAATCAGAAAATAAGTTCTAGTCAGTGCAATTTAACTTGACAGTAGTCAAAATAAGATTGCCCCACAAACTTTGTCTTTTTGCCAGTATTTAGTTATTTATGAATTAATGGGGCATCAGATTTCCCCTATTTGCTGAGTCAGGCTACTCTTTCAACACAGCTTAAAGACTAGTTCCATAACTACCTGTAGCTAGTTCAATGTAAAAGTATTTCATTCAAAATCATACACTTGAAGTAATGCAGAGTTGCTTTTAAAAATGAAATGTGCTAACTCTGCTTCCATTCTACCTATTGACAATAATGTTTGGGTAGCAGAGGATCTCTCTAAAAAGCATTAGAAAGGTGAAGCACACAGATTTCCAGGCTACACTGTCATTTTTTTATCTAATTGTGAAAATTCGGTAGAAATACATGTAAGAGTACCCATTAGGGAGCAGGACGGCCCATTCACCTGCTTTTATAGCCAGCAAAAGTTGGTGCTGGTTTGGAAATGCTGCTTCCTGAGCCTCCCATTAGGACATTTGTACTGCTCCTCGAATTAGGAACCTGACATGGTTTTTTTGATTATTATTTTTTAAATGGCTTCTGGTTTCAGTCTTCAACAGCGATAATTTCTTGAAAATTGTAAGTGATAAATTATTCAGTCTGCTAATAATGGCATTCCAGATAGGTGCAAGGCACTTTCTTGTAATAGCAGGAATGACAGGATTAAAAAATAGCTCACATTATGAACATATTTCCTCCCACGTTAATAAAGTTACATTGTCTCTTGAATTAGATGCTACGGAAATTTTCTATAATACAAACTTAAAGCTGACACCAAATTAATGTCTAAGTGTATAAATACATGACTTCATTTTAAAAGCTATGGAAGACATTGTTCCACAGGTTGGACTAAGACGTTACACATTTAAGATCTTGGTTTTCATCTTCTGCTTTCTAGAAGTTTTTTTCTTGCATTAGCTCTAGATATACAAAAACATGTGATGAAACCTTGCTAATCTTATATCAAGATGCCTTCTTTTAACACAGTTTTTTCACAGGCAGGTATATGTCTCTGGGCAGTAAAATCTCGGCTCTTGCTGTTAAAAGCTCAACCACTGGAACAACACTGACATCCCGCAGATGTTTTCCCAGCTGCATACCCGACTACACTCGAGAAGAAATCCAAACTAACCGAAGACAAGATCAGAGGGTGTGGTTAACTGATTAGCTCACATTAAATAATTTTTGCAAAATAACACAGAAGCATAAATTAGTTACAAACTTTAATCATAATATCACTTTGATCACAAATCAATTGTGGTTTAAAAGTATGAGCTAAATTATTTTGTAAATCCTCTATCCATTCAGAACCATCTGAGATGTTAGGAGCACAAATGAAATGCCATTCAGTTTGGACATCTCTGTGAGGGCCAATTTATGTTCTCTCCCCTTCCTAACACAAACCTGGAAGTGATGGGTTTGGATCCCTGAAGTCCCACAAGTCCTTTCTAGAAGTCCAAGATCAGACTGGAGGTGATCAGTAAGATTTTTTCCTGCTGTTAATACTTGTTCTTCATGTTACACATGTCTGTCACAAACTTACCTGTGGCCATTCCTTTGCCTGCATGGGTTACTGGAGCCTTCAAGCTCTTGCAAACGGTTCAGTCAAAACATAAATAAAAGTCCCATACCCAGACTGGAAACAGCATGATGGAAGGGTAGTTGTTGATTACCAGCAGTGATGGTATTGTATTCTCCATTGTCTAGGGCTTTAATTTTTTCAACAGAAGAAACATTAATGTGAATTCACCGTGATTTTGAGGGGGAATATATTGGCTATGATGCACTACACCATCCAGTCATTCCTGTTGGAGAATAATCACAATTTCCACCCTGTGAGCAGTTCACAGAAAACATGCTGAGCCTTGCCTTTGACACCACTCAGAGCCAATGAGTCAGTTCTAGTAGAAAACCAGCAGAAACCAAGCAACAGACAAACATCACCGCTTATTCTGCAATGTGGAGCCAATGCAGCTCTGTTAACCTATTTCCAAACCATGCCACCCTTTGCAGGCACGGCTTCCTGCTACCTGGTATCTCTTGCTACCTGCATCTCCTGCCTTGGTAGCCATGGAGGGACAAGAGTTACAAGCAGTGTCTCCACAGTCAGGTGCCTAAGCATGATCTAGGCATGTGGTATATTCACCACAATATAATGAGAGAGTTCCATATTTAATTTCAAAACAGGGGGCCTGGGGCAACTATGCTGCTTCCATTCGGTCTATCCGATGGTGCATGAAAGCAGGGTTCCCAGGATGAAGAGATCTAAGAATTACTCACTACCTATACTTCTCATTAGTATCTTCTTATTAAAGCACTTTGATTGCACTATTTGGTGTTGTGCCTTTCTTACTGAGATTGGGGAAAGACCCTGGACATCCCCTGCGCAAGAACAGCCAGTGATGGCACTTCTGTGCTCTCCTAACTCCAGGCCACATCTCCTTGGCAGAACTTTCAGTCTCTTTGCTGCAATTCCTGTGCCTCCTCCCCAGAGGTGCCTTTAGCACCAGGCTAGATTATGGCTGGTAATATGGTATTACGGGGTGGCTGGGTGTTCACAGCCCCTTGGGAGCCTGGAGGGAAAGGTACCGCTAAACCCACGTGCTGTCAGTGCAAGGGACATGGAGGTGCATGAAGGTGGGGGCATGTACCGGGCATGAGCAATAGCCCGGGTATTAAATCCTCTGTGTTATGGGACTTCTTGTTCTGGGAGCAGAGTAGGAACTTGCAAAGTTTCCCATTTTCTTTCTTCCGCTTCCCCTTTTCGCATCCAGGCTGTCCTAGAGAGTCCGCTTGTCTCCAAAGCCAGCCCTCCTCTCTGGTGAGCACTTCAGTCTGGGCAGCTCCTGAGGTCAGTGAAGGTTGTACCATGAGCGGGCAGTCCCTGAGGTCCCCTGAGGGACCTTGTGCCTGGGGGCAGCCCACGTGGTGCCTTTTCTGTCCAGGCTAGAGTCATTCAGTCCACTCTTCCCTTTTCCCCTGCGCCTTGACAGCTCCTTCAGTCTCCCGGAGCAGCTGTTTCCTAGGTTCTTCCCAAAGAGAAGATTTTCTTTAATCCTCATGGAAGCCTTTATCATCTGAGAGCCAAATCATCGTAACATAAATTTGAAGTTACAGCTTGAAATCACTTTCAGGAATAGAAAGGGCAAAGATGACTGCTGCCAAAGCAGAGCATCAGGCTATCAGCTGAGGAACACCAAGAGGGACCTGGGAGCGGCCCTGGCCTACACCTCTTTCCTCGGGTTGCACATCCAGCGCATCGAGCTGTAGAGGTGGTGTCTCTGTTGAGAGGGAGTTGTGGGCAGTGTGTTGTGAAGGGCCTTTTGCTTTTAATTTACCCCTCTCTTTGGTCTGTCACAGCTCAGATTTATTCACCTCCAGATGTACTTTTCCGAGGGAGGGAGAAAAGCACTTGAAGCGTTCTGGGGAACAACTGAAGAGTTATTTAAGCCAGATTTCAGTGGCAAGTGACTGTTTATTAGAGTCAGACAGGCAGTTTGCTCTATTGCTTTTTTCCTCCGATTACAAGTGATAATTATTTCCAGAATACTTTTTCAGAACACTTGGGTGGTGCTTATGAGATAATGAGGCAGAGATGCAGAACAGGCAAGAAGTGTGTGCAAAAAAGCCCAACAAAAACCAGCTAAAAATTAGAGACCCTTTGTTGTACAGTACAGCTATTGATAAAAAAAAAAATTATTTATCCATTAAATGCAGTTCTGGGTGGGACTATTGGCTGGTTCCATCAGTGTACCTCCTCCCGGTCACTATTCTGAATTCCCTGCACCACTTCCAGCAGATATTGCATCAGTGGTGTTCGTAGTGTAGAAATGCCCCGATAGGCAGTGAGGAGAAAGGATCATTGAGCGGGATGGGTGGTAAGGTGGGACGTGCAAGTTATTAAATGCTCTGGCTGAGGAGAAGCACGGTGCCCCTGGGAGTGACGAGTGTCCCGCTGCCCTCCGGGGTCAGGAGGCGAATCCACGCTCCTGAGGGGCCTGGAGGGAACCTGCCAGTCACACAATAGCTCTGCCTTAAGCACAGCAGCGCAGACAAAAGCTGAAAAAACATATTTGGTGTTCACTTGGAGTTTATTTAGGTGCAGGATAGCAGAGCGGTACCATTCAGGCTCTGTGTATTCGGTCTTTTTCCAGTTTGAACTCTCCCAAACCTCTGTTTTTGCCAAAGGCGATGTTTTTATCCATAGGTTGTTATCCACAGATGGCTAGATTAACATATTCACTTTGTTCTACATAATCCTAAATACTTTAGGATTTTCCATTGCTTTGCAACTGAAGCACTTAGTCCTTAAGGCAGTTGTAACTCATGAAAATTGGTGAGAGAGAAAACAAGATTTTAAGATGTTCCCTCTAACCACTTCTCTGAGTATTTTCTGGGTACTTACAGATAACTTTTTTCTTGTCTTACACAGAAAAGTTCTGTTTTGTTTTGTTTTATTTTGTAGTAAATTTTAATTAGCAAAACCAGTAAGTGTGAGGGATTCCAAAATTATCCTTCCTAAAATTTGTGCCGTCTCTATCTTTCTTTCAAGTGAAGCTGGAGCAGTGGCAACTTACTTGTTTTACAATATGAAAGTCTCCTCTGCTATTTTAATTTGCGGTGCTACTATCCACGTTAACCATATGTGATACGGTAGCGCTTAGAGTTTCAGTTTATGCAGCTAGTTTTCGGGGACTGTATAAACATGCACAAAAGTGCAGTGCTCTAAAATGCTTTCATTCTTGCGTACATTTCTTGACTCGCTCAAGATCTTACCTGTACCACGGCATTCCATTTCTCATCGGATTAGCTTGTCCTAAGACGAAGAAATTTCTGATCTTCAACTTCTCATACTCGATGCACTCGCTTGGTGTAAACGTGCAGTGGGGTGACGCTTGCTTAAGAAGCGGAGAGTCTCATCTAATGCCATAATCATTCAAAGCTCTTTAGAAACCGGGGTTAGGAAAGAATTATATTAATAGCACCTTGTCTTGAACCAGGGATGATTCTGATTGCCTGGTGCTTTGTAATACCAGCAATGGACTGTGGAAAAAGGAATGACAGAGAACCTAGTAGTCCTCTTCTGCAAGCATACACGTACTCAAATGAAATCTGAAAAGAGCCAGTTTTCTCAGGGAATGATTACAACGGGCACTGAACAACGGTGATGTAGTCTTGCAGACTAATTCAATGTATAGATTTTAGTTACAAGTTGTAAAGAGATGTTTAGTCAACCAATAATAATCGAGTCAGATGATAAAGTCCAGAGCTGGATCTCAATACACATTCTTTAGTTCTTCTGGAATATTCTGATGAGGATAAATGCATGTAATAATAAACTGGCACCGATTGTTGCATGGATGTAAGATACTACTCTTCAGCTTGCTGTAATTTGAAGAAATGGTTAAACGAATTACAAAGCTGTGAACTGGCAGGAGTTTATGTTGCACAGATGCTCCCTCTTTCCCTTTCCTTTGTACTTGGCTCCCAGCTGGTACTTGTGATCCCACACAGAGGATTCCTTAACCTGACCTCTAGGATTTTAGAACAAATGACACTTTGGCTCTTGGAATTTGTTGACTTTTCTCTCCACAGATGTTTTGCTTTCCTCCTCCTTGCCTGTCCTGAAATTTAAGAAGTTCCTGGTGTGAGCAAAGGACGGATCTGTTGGAAGGGACAGATGTGGAGTGTTCTTTATTTGCAGGCTGGAAGGCCTTTGATAAGGTTTTATGGCAGAAATTTTTCATTTTTTTATCTCCTTGACCCATAGATTTTTCCTGTTTATGATTTGAACATAAACATTGCTATGCCTTCTCAAGTATAACTCATAACTCTTGAGTTACATGAGAAGAAATAGCTTTATTTTATATGAAATATGTAAACTACTGTTCTTTTCCTGAATTTCTTTACCCTGATCAAAAAAACCAACCAGCCAACCAAGCTGAAGTCTGAACCCCGCAAACAGCTGCCCCCGACTTGAAGAATGCACTTGCAGCCTAACTCCGCTCACGGAGCTCATATGTATTACTGTACTTTGAAACACGGTTGTAAATGCTGTGCCATACACAGCCACACAGTGTTCTCCTAAGAAATCAGCAGCGTGCGTTGCAGCGGCAGGGAATCACGTTTGAGAGACAGTATCTTTTGACTGAAATTGCCCCACCTCAACTAACTTATTCTGGGCATACATTTCTTTTCTCAGGAAAACGTCACTCCTTGCTGCAACTTACTCGAAAAACTCGTGAAGGAGTACTATAAATCTGAGCTCTGCGAGCTGACAAACCTTAGAGCAGGACAGCCCAACGGGAATGACCTTTCCTGGAGTACGAAAGAAGCGTCTCTGCCTTGAGGAATTTCTACAACCAGCGCGCTCTGTTCCGTGGTGGTTTCAGCAGAGAGCTGATCGTTAGCGAGCTGCGAGGACTTCCTGCGGGACAAAAGCCGCCCACCCCTCGCCTCACCGACCCGCGGGAGAACGCGGTTCGCTTATCAAACATGGCTGATGCGCCCGCTTCGCGTGCGGCGGAGGCTCGCAAAGTATCAGCGCGGGCATGAAGCCGCAGGGCTGGGGAGGGCTAATCTACGAGGAAAGGCTCAGCCGCTGAAGTTTTGTGGGTTTTTGGTATTAAACCCGCGAACGTGCCGGCCGCCCAGGGAAGCCGCAGCCTGGACGAGCTCGGCAACGTGTGCCCCCCTCCGCGCTCCCACCTTCCCACTTCTCCCGGGTGCCTCGCCCTCCTCCTCGCCCCTCCTCCCAGACACCCCCAGCTCAGCAGCCCCCGCTCTCCGAAACTTCTCGGGCCCCGGGGCTGCAAGTGCTGCGGGGGCGGCGCTGCGGGGGCGGGCACGCGCGGCGCGGGGTCCCCGAGCGCGGGCGTCCGCGCGAGCCCCCGGCGGCGCGGGCGCGGGGCGGGGCGGGCCGGGGAGCGGTATAAGGCGGGCGGGCCCGGCGGGGCGGGCAGTGTCCCTCACGGCGGCGGCGATGGGCAGCGGCGGGCCGTGGCTGCTGGCGGCGGCGGTGGTGGCCGCGCTGCTGTGGGTGCCGGGGCAGGGCCAGCCCCGAGGTGAGCGCGGCGGCGGGGGGCGCGGGCGTCTCTCTCTCTCTCGGGGTGCTGTGCCCCGCGGAGTTTGTTCGCAGCGTCCCGGAGCGGGGCTTTCGCTCCTCTCCGGGGCTGGGGGGGCCTTGGCGGTGCGACCCCAGCCCTACCGGGCCGGGCTGCAAGGGGAGCCCCGCGGCGGGCGCCGGGCTGGGATCCGCTCCCCCCTCCCCCCAATCCCTTCTCTCCCCCATCTCCGCGCTTTGCAGCCGCTCTCCCCCCCTTCCCTCCTTCCCTGCGGCCCTTTCTTCTCCCTCGGCGGCGGGGGCCGCTCTGCCGGGCCGCCTCCGGGGCCTCCCACTCCCTTTGTGGGAGCCGAGGGACGCGGTGGAGCGGCCGAAACCCGGGGGAGGGGGCGGGCACGGCCGCGGCCCCTGCCCCGCTCCCCGGGGCGGCGGAGCCCCCAGCGTAGCCCCTGCCCCGGCTGGAGACGGGGGGGCCGCAGCCCCGGGGGTCCCGCTGCGGGGGGGGGTGGGGGGAGCAGCAGGCAGACCCGGAGGATGCCTCGACGCTGTCGCTGATGTGAACCAGCTTAAGCTCTGTTAGACGGGGCGAGAGGGGGTCGGAACCGCTCTCCAGGCGGGCGGCGGAGGGGCGCGAGGGTGCGGTGGGGGTGACTGACAGCGGCTTTCCTCTCTGCCCTCGCCCGCGGGGCCGGCCGGCGCGCTCTGCGCCGAGTTCGTCCTTCGCGAATAACTTCGGCGCGCTCATCCGCTTTGTTCCAAGCGCGGTAACGTGCGTTTTCCCAGGGGGCCTGCGGTCGGTGAGCAGCAGCAGTGCCCGCTCTGTTACTGGGACAGCACCAGCTGGCGCTGCGGCGGTGCTGCGTTGCGAGGGAAGGCGCTGGTGGACACCAGGTGCCCTCGCCTTTGGTTTGGTTCCGCTCCTTCCGGCGTCGACAGCAGAATTCCCGCCGATCCCTGCTCGTTAGTCCCCAGAGGCGTTAGGTCTCTAG
Organism: Opisthocomus hoazin; assembly: GCF_030867145.1. Lineage (NCBI taxonomy): Eukaryota > Metazoa > Chordata > Aves > Opisthocomiformes > Opisthocomidae > Opisthocomus > Opisthocomus hoazin. Next base: position 58,725,274 of record NC_134416.1, on the reverse strand, counting down.
TGAAAAAAGAAAGCCGAGGATGGGAAATGGTCGGAAGGCACGTGTTCTTTACAGTGAAGCGTGGTGTTCAAGACGGATATAGTGTGGGAGAATAGCATCTGGAAGGTTACATGCTGTAGTAAAAGCAAGAGTGTTTATTAATGTCATTGTGCGTACAGGACTTCATCCTCCAGGTAAGGAGGACAAAATCAAGCCCAAGTAAACTGCTGAGTCCATATATTTCAGCTTTTAAACCAATACACTTCACCTTGGTTATGAAAATTCAGTCTTGGAAACAAATGAAAAGCCGGACAAAATGATGCAAAATTTACTTTTCACGATTTTTTTTTTGTAAGGTACCATCGTATGCACACCAAATAACCTTAATTCACTATTAACTCCTATTTGAATATATATGTTAGCACAAAGTTTGAAAAGGTAGAAATTTTCCTAAAGCTGGTTAAATGTAGGTGATGAGTCCATATGGTTTTTTCATAGAAATTTGCAATGATCGCACTGCAGTAATCTGCTGCAGCTTTTGCAAATAATTTAGTGCTAGTACTCCAGCTTTTATACAGCAGCCCGCATTGTTGGCGCCATCTTGATAAAATGCGTGTTTATACCAGTGATCAAAGATACTTGATTGCTCCTAAGCCACCCCTCCTGGGGCTATTTAAATTTATAATTATATTTTTCTAGTTGAAAGATTGGATCAGGAGACCATTCTTTCTAGTAGATGAAGTTGATAGAATTTCTTTTTCTCGGTGTGAGAGCACAGATTGTCCGAGGAAGCAATGAGTATCGAACCCCCCTGGTGGATAACTGCCTTGCAAAAACCAGGATTCAAGATAACTGATCCTAAAACAATGTGAAGAATGCGATGCAGATTAGAATAGCCATGTTGCTTTTGCAGAAAGTAAACAACTGGAGCTCAGACTTGTAAGCATCTTGATGATGTAAAAATACAGTTTGTGGTAAGGCTGGAAAGATTTCCCAGAGCTGTTGCAAGAGTGTTGGAGAAGTTTGATGGAAAGGTGTCTTTCCAGGGCAAGATGAGTATCGTGGTAGAACTCTCAGCTTTTCTTGTTTTTCTGTTTGTTCCTGCTTTTGTCCTGTCAGCAGATGAGGAAACTGGAGCGTACGATGGTTGCAAGGGTCTGTCAGAAAGTGCTGAAGTCCAATCTAAGAAAGAGAAACACAGAATAGTAAAGTCACTGCACTGAACAACTTTGAAGGTTAATGATTGGTTCCTTCAGCCTAAAGATTAATATCTACATACCTATAAAACTTAGTTGGTATTTTAATTGCAGGTGTTTCGTAAAGTGTCCCCATCATGTTGAAAAGTTGGGTTTAGTATCCAGCTGAGTCTTTTGTATCCTCTGGTGGAGTAACTCTTCGTGAAGCACATATCACTAGTGTCCGGATCCAGATGAGAGTTATTTTCCAAGCTCGGAAGTGAATAGCTATTTCAGAGGCTTGTGTAGCAGGTTTGCTCCGTTGGAATGCATTCTCAATTATACTGGAGGTAACAGTGATACAGGTCTACAAAGTAGAAAGGGAAAACAGTTAATGGTTTTGCACACAGCTGCCTATATTTCAGAAATTTTGATTCTGCCACTGTCAGGTGGCTTTTCTATAACTAAAAAAACAACCTGCTACTGTAAATGGGTGGTAATGGTAACTTTCAAGGCTGTAGTTGTAGATTACATGTTTCCTTAGCTTGTTTTTGTAAGCTGGTGTGCTGCAGTAGCCTGCGCTGTTGATCCTGCCTGGGGTTTTGGAATCAATAGTCTTCAAGGGCTGATGCTCAGGGGATTGAATGGCCCCAGGAAGGTGCCTGGGGTGCTTCACGTGGGCAGAGCTGAGCACGTGTATTTCTCCCACTTACCGTCATTTGGGTTTCAAACCTACCGTGCTTCAAGAATCTGGTTTAGTAAGTATGCTTAGGCTATGACTCATACACAAATTATGACGTTATGGTCAGTAACCACATTTTTTGCTGAAAAGTAAGTGATATGGTTTGCTTATAAATCAGAATGTGAGAGCACTTGCCCAGGAAGTGGAGTGGGAGATTTAGGTTAATCTCCTTAGTTTGAGATTGTTTGAACCCACATCTCCAATTTCTGAATAGTGCCACATTACCAAGTTACTGTGACAGGTAATGCAGGGGAGGGGGAGGTGTGTACGATATCTCTCCAAACCTCTGTTTGAAACTGAGCTACTGTGCAGCAAAGAATGCAAGTTTCACGTGTGCAGAAGCCAAATGGGCAAGAAAAAAAGCTGATGCCGTAGTTGGATCGTTAGGGCACTCAAAGATGGAAGGAGAATCAAATGGCAGGCCTTTCTCTTTTTTTACTTTTTGCAAGCAGCAGTCAGGAGTCCAAATTCAGGAGAAAGACTTTATTTGTTGTACCAGTGTCTGCTGTTTCCTTTTACTGGGTCACTCAAGCCTGGCACCACTTGGCTGGATGATTGTTCATCCCACGTAGCAGAGAAGCACTTTTTGGTGCCTGATTGAGGAAGGCAAGTTCCATCTCAAAGCTGATGTGCTTTATTTGGCAGGAAGACACTTCAGTCTTTTGGGTTTTTTAGATCTGACCTTTAGTCTACAAGCCTAGATAGGTAGGACTTACACTTAGTTGCCTTGCTACAACCTCATCCCTTCAAAGGTGTTTTCTGCATTGATATGGTTTCCTTTCTCACTTTTGAAACTGAGAGCCAGACTTCCAGAATGTACTTAGATGACCATAAAACTTTGAAGAAAGTCTTCTTACACTTTGAAGATGAGCTGGGTGTTGCATTCCCAAATACTTTCTGGATGAGATGAAAAAAATACATCATAGGTACTTTGCCATACTGCATCATGGTTTGGTATATGCTAATGGCTTGAACAGAGCTCGTTTCCATCAGTCTTCAATACCAGATTTTTCACAAAATCTGCAACAAAGAAGTGATATGGGAAATGGGAAGGTTTCCATCCCCTGCAAAGTTTGCCTTTATTTTTAAATATTTTCCTTTAACATTTCTGCTATATTTCCACTGGTGTGAATATTGTTTCCTGATAAGAGAACACTAGAAGAAATTAAAAGTCCCTTGAGACCTGTGGAACACTTAGACGCAATGCTGTTTGCAACTTGCAGTGTGAGGCAAGTGAGCTAAAAATATGACAGGAGTCTGAGGCAGAATGACTGAATGCTGTGGTGAGCTGAAAACTTTAAATTTTGGCAAAATTGGGCAGAATGCTATACTTGGCTTAAGTTCTCACTTTTCCGCTGGGTTGGAAACCTTAGTTCCAGTGAACCCATGTGTGCTCAGCTTTACTACTGGCTGGACCTGGGAACATGGGGCTGCAGCAGCTGCTTCTCTGTTGGGCTGCAGGACTTGGCACACCCCAGCCAAACTCTGTAGGAGAGCAGATGTGACTCTGGAGCTCTGGGCTTTTGTTTTCTCTGACACAGTTTGGCTGTTGAGGCCTTAGTGTAATGGACTTTATTCTATATAGTACTCTACAAAAGTCAATTCTAGATGACCTGTCTATGAAGTCACCTCAGAGGCCACATTGCATGTTCCCAGGAATGCTGACTTTGTGGGTACCATAACGTTAAAATGATAAAGTTCCCTTAATTCATAGTAAGGAACACAAATATATTTTGAAACCTTTATTAAATAGAAATGGGGCTAGATTTTTAATAAAAGGAATTTGTAATGTAAACACTCGTGTAAAAGGTAATGGATCTCAGCTAGGTGCAAATTTTGCTGATTGAGGTCTCACTTGAGGATGGGAGAGAAGAATAAAGAACCATGAGAAATATCAGTTTTTCTGGTGGTCTGCAAAGAACATTGTGGACATACCGTGGGGAAGACGTTGTGCTTGGCCTTGATTAAAAAGTCCTAAATTTATTATACGCTTTGTTTTTCCCTCACTTGTTTTAAAAGAAAGTTAGCACCAGCAAGCCATAGGCTGTTTCTTCTTTTCTCAGAGTGCAAAGGTATGTGACAGAGAAAAATCCCATGAAAGTGTTCTAAGTAGACTGAAGATTAAGATAAAAAAACCCACTTGTCTGTCATAAATATTTTCTCTACTCCCTGAGGGCTTAGAAAATGCATCTCTCAAAATTCAGGACTATCAGTGTGTGTTGATCCGTTGTTGGTATTTACAGCAGTCTCTCACGAGATGTTCAGGTGGGGTTTGCTGCCTTCTCCTATGTTGGTTTTTTTTCTGTCCTCCAGGCAGCCCTTTCCGACCAAACAGAGGAATAGTGTGTTGGAGAAGTTTTGCAAGATGAGGTTAGTTAGGTCAACTTGCAGGAACTGTGATTTGCTAGTTGGCATAAACCTTAGGTGCGCATCAATCAAACTTCCCATTAATATATGTTTTTAGGTACTTAAGTGGTATCTCAGAGGCTGTGTACAGTTCCTCTGGGCATTAGGTTATGGGTACAGCTCTCTGGGTTTGAGGTTTGAGGTATGTGCCTCGTTTGCTTCTGGGTCAGAGCAAAAAAAGGTTAGGTATATCTGTGGGTTTTTTTAGTTATTTCTGCTATTTAAGGACTTCATTTCAATGCTTTCTCAAGCATTCTGTGTTTTTACAGGAAAAAAACTGATTTTACCCTGAGGTGCCATTATTTTATACACATTTTTGGGTATTAAAAGCTGTATACACCACAGTTTTACAGGAAAATGAGGTTTATTTTGTAGTTGCAGTAATATTAACATCTAAACATTAGAAAGCATAGAAGTGTAAGACTACAAAAAATACTGTAACAGTACAAGCCTTCAATATCCTCACTACAAAGATACGTAGATGCATGTAATTTAGACTTACCCTCGTGGTGTGAAACAGCAGTTACAAGTTTTCCCCTGTGTTCGTGGCAGAGCAAAATGGACTTGTAGGATGCTTCGGTTTTACCTGAAAACCTTAATTTTTTTTTAAAGTCTTCCTGGAAAATCACTACTGTTATAATGGCGGTGGGAGCTCAGGGGGCTGTTGCGAGGGAGGGGGCTGCGGGGCAGGCAGTCTCACCCACTGCCCTTCGCACAAGTGGCCCAGCCTTGCAGCAACAGCTGATGGGTGTTGATGGACTAAGCTGGTTTGTCTGGGCTTTTCTGGCCTTGTCCTACCAGGCTGGGCCATGAAGATCCCACTGCTCCTTTGTGCAGGCAAAGTAGATTTCAGTCTTTAGCAATTCCTTCTGTTTTATCATCTTTAACTTGTTAGCTTTTGATTTTGTTTTAAACTGTCATTTAATACAGGAAGGACTTTGTCAGATATTCCCTAACCAATTCTTTTAGATTGAAGTTTCAGATCTGAAAGTTGTTTTGCAAGCGTACTGTAATTCCTTTCTGTGAGCTCACTTATTGTGCTGTGAGATCCAGCCCCCCTCTTGATTCCCGCATGAGAATAAAGGTTAAAAAGCTGTTCAAGAAATGGTCTTCTTGATGTGGAAACTTTATTTTCCCTGTGGCTCTGCCTGCATTTGTACTGCTGTTTTGCTCAAAAATGACCTTGAAGATAAGCCTGTGTCTACTGCGTCCTTTATCATATGTGTATAAGCTTTTATTTGCTGGAAGGCTGAGAGTGCAGTGCAGAATCTGTATAGGTAATTTGAAACAACTTCTATAGTCTTGATTTGATTATTGGATTATTATTTTTTTCCTGTGGACCCAGTGAAGCAAGAAGTTTTTAACAGCAAAATCATAGCTCTTTACAAATCAGTGGCCCAAGTCGTGCTGACTATAATAAACCTTGGAACTCAACCATTGAGCATAAATGCAAACTGGAGCTAGCACTGACACTGCCTTAGATTAGTATCGATATTTTTTTATTCAGTTTTCTGGTGGCCCAACTGGCAGTTTTGCCTTCTGTTGCAAAGGTCATCTGATCAAAGAAGTGTCCAAAGAAATGTTTGTGTGGGAAGGAAGGCAAAAAACCTAGTATCGACTGGCACTCCCAGTGCGGTTTGTCTGTGGCCAAATGCCACCCTTCCAGGGAGGACTGGAGCAGGGGTACAAGCCTTCCCGCATTTTGTTTCCATGGGCACTGGCAGAATGAGCTTTGCAGCCATGGCACAAGGTGGTGGGAGAGCTGGGTGCCTGCGAGGCAAGAGAGTCCACTGGTTTTTCTTGCCTAGTTTTCTCTTAGAAACGTTTCTTATTCAAACCCATGAATAGCTAGTGTGTGCTTTGTTATCCTTCATGCCACACCATTCATATATTTTACTTGTTTTTGCTGTGCATACCTTGCACTGTTTTAAGAGGAGAGGGCAAAAAAGGCTTGCAACTGTGTGCTAATCCCTCTGATGATTGTTTCTACTTTATTGGCTTGGAAGAGCTAGATAACAGAAGTTTGAAGCCAAGGTTCTTCGACTTGTCAGGAGCTGTGGAAACCCTGGTTTAAATGAGGGTTGTGAAATAGATACTGTTGAGATTTCTAGGATTCCTTTTATTTGCTTTGGCCTGTAAAGTCTCAAAAATGTGTACTTAATGACTTCTACTAGAAAATACCCTTTAAAATATGCTGAAGAGATAAAAATTTTGATGGGAAATTGAAGGATCAAACAAACTCCACCGACTTCAGGAGAATTGCTGTGAATTTACATTTATCTACAGACAATTGTTCACTTATTCCTTCAGTAGTTGCTAACTAATGCATTGGTTCGATAAGGCTTGTTTTTAATTGTCCAGGTAGCCCAGTTTGCTTTTATGGGGTAATATATCTCATTTACAGGATTAAGTAAAACATTGTTACAAATAGAAAGTAGGTCTGTCATGCATCTAGAACTCTGTGATTTGTGAACAAAACTGGGTGTTTAAGGGTTGTTTTTGGATATTAATAATAAATCTCACTAAAAGTTGATCAGAATTTTAGAACCCATAAATTTTTTTTGCTAATGTAAAAATGTGAGCTTGTTACTGAAATGATCTCTAGAAGTAAACTTGAATTTTAAGCTAAAACTTGCAAGAGTAAGTCCTTCCAAGCTCTATCACCATTTATCTTCCTTGAAGTAGGTTTACAGTGTGTCTGCCAATGTCCTCCAGTGCAAGTTTATCGTTGCTAAAGACATGCAGCAATGCAAATACTAGAGTCGAATGGCCACTCTTTACTAGAGTGGTCACACAAGGGACAACTTAGTTTCTTGCGTATTTGGTAATACTGTAATGGGGAACATTTCTAATTAAAGAAATGATTCTGCAAAGTACAGTGCAGGTTTCCTGTGAGGTGGACGAGGCTGCTCTTTGCAAGCAATGAGAAAGAGATGTATGCGGCTGGGCAGGGAACTTCAGCCTGAATAGCGTGATGACCAAAGGAGAAGAGATCTTTCTGTGGCGAGGAGTGATAGCATGGGATCTGAAGGCAGCAATGAAGCAGTAGGTACAAATCATGACTGCTGGTGGATGGCTGTATTCAGCGTGTATCTTGGCATGGTTCGAAGGTTGCCACACTGATGTTTAGCTCCAGTGATACGTCTGGTTGCTCAAGAACTTTTTATTGTGGGTGCTTGGTGTAAGGATCCGCTATTGCTGCGCAGCCACGGTGAATAGCGGTAATGGACAAATCCGTGTTTGGATTATCTTTGGTAGGCTGAAAATCCTGCTGTAGTGATAGGAAGAGAGGGTAAGAGGGGGCTTCTCAGTGGTGCAGTTGCAGGGAAGAGGTCAGGAAGTTTGCCCCAAAGAACAACCCCTCTGTATACCACATAGTACCTGATGACACAATGTCTCCCTAAAACTTGAGCAGCCCTCCTCATCGTTTCTGTTCTTAAAGACAATGAGAAATACATGCTGCCTGCTCTGCAGCTCTACCTGTGATAGCTGCATTTCCCACAACAATAGGCAAAAATGTTTGTGGTGTTTCAGGGCAGGATCCAAAATGTGCCTGGAAGTTTTTTTTAGTGTCATTGTAGCATTGCTAAATTTTAAATTAAAGGTCTTAAACTCTCAGTCATGGTCTTCAGACTGTTACAATTTTCTTTAAAAATAGCCCTTTGGGATGAAATGCATCATTCTTGTTTTCAGGCCAAAGGCAAAATACTTTCAGGACACTTGATTAAAATTCCATGCGGCTGGCTGAGTTATTGAGCATTGATGGCAATATAGAAGAGAACCTTTTTAGTTACTTTGCAATAATGGTTGTTTTTTCCCCCTCTTTATTTTCATGTTCTTAAAGTTATACTTTTTTTCAGCAATTAACCCTGTGTGACACAAATGTCTTTGATTTTCATGAAGATGTTTACTGTAAAAAAAAAAAAAAAGAAAAGGGGGGGATTTGAAAGTGGTGAGGGTTCAAAACACAGAAAGTGTACAACAGGTGACTTGCTATTTAATATTTTTACAATACTGAATTGCAAGATGTGCCCTGTACATTTGTTAGCTTGTGAGTCTGGAGACCAGCAAATTTAAGTAAATAAAGCATGGTGATTCTGCAATTTTGCTTGTTGCCTGGAGTAAAATGCCTAGAAAGCTAGTAGCATGATATGTTAACTTTTTGCAAAGAACAGAAAGCCACCTCTATAGCACATCGAACAGTTAGTTGTAACTGAAAAAACACCTACAGAGGTTATTTCCCAATTAACCATTTAAAGCAGAGATTGCAAAATCTTGTCGGTAGAGATAAGGGAATGACCAAGTTTTGCATGTCTTCAGTGCACACAGTTGCAAATCCTTTCAGCTTCTTTCAAGCTGGGGGAAATGCACTCCCTTCAACCCAGGAAGATCTGGCAGTGATATGGGGCTGTATGTGCCCTGATAATGGCTTTGTGCCTGCTGGAATGAAAACGTTTTTCTTCTGTCTCAAAAAAACACATGGCTTTGTAAGACAGGAGAGCTGGTAGTTCTGAGATGCTAAGAACTCTTCAACTTAAAGTAGCTTTTGTTCATTAATGGAAAAATTCCACTTATTTTAAATAGTATTATAAATTGCAGCTGCATTATATGAAGTTAAATTTCTAAGTGCATTCATACTAGGAAAGTGGAAAAATACCACGTATAAATTTTGTGTTTGTGTGGCTGGTGAATAACAAGCTTAAATTAACAAAGTGGAAAATCCATTTCAGTGTTCCTTTGTTATGCAACTGCTTGCTGTAAGACTTGGTTTATGATCACAATGAGATGTCAGCTGCCTTCTTTATGTTTATGTGGAAAAAGAAGTAGTAACACTTTGGTTGTGATACTGAGTCACAGCACAGAAATGACAGGGACTGCTAAACTTTTAAAATTATTTGCAGGCTCAGGTCTCTCAGACTTTGCAAGTGATAAATATCAATTTAGAATCAGGAGAGAGCTATTAGACAGTTGGGTCACAGTGTCATATTTATTAAAATAAATAATTCAGTGTGAAACTTTACACTGCACACTTGTGCACGCAAATTTAATTAGGATTAAACCCAGACAGGATTTTCATTTACAGGGAAGACTGTTGCAGCAGGTTGAAAACTGATGGTAGGAAAGAAGTGCAGGGTGGGCCATTAACTAATGAGGTAGTAATAGCAAAAGGGGGGGAGGAGGCTACTTTAAATCTAACATCAGTAGGAGCAAAAATGTTCTGCGATGTTGATATTGGGACACCTCAGTCATTTGTCACTTATGTCTCTAGTCTTTGACATGCCAATCACACTGCAGTACTATTGTCACATTGATCTAAGCTAATATTGTGTCTTACACTGTATATAAACAAAACTGACAAGACACTGAAATATTTAATAGCTGTGGCTTGTATTTACTTCAGGTTTGAGTGAAAATCATTCCCAAGATTACGGTCCCTTCAGCAAAAAAAGCTGGTGTAATACTAAGAGAAAGAAAAACCCCCCAAACCAACAAACAATGACGTGGGCTCCTCAAAGTGTGGAAAAAGCTTTGGGTGAACAAGAACGAACTAATTTCATGGTCTGTCAGGTTTGTTCCTTGGCAGCCTGCCCATCTGTCAACTTTTGGCTCTTTTGCTTTGGTGCAAATGCTGTGACAATTTCTAGATAGATTCTTGAACAGGCCAACACAATATAAAAAAATCAATACTTGCAAGACATGACTTGACAGAAGAAAGACTGATTATACTTTGAAAATGCATGATATATAAAGAGAACTTTCGAATTACCTTTTTACATCCAGTTGTACTGTCTGATGCTGAAAACTAGCATGAAAGCTAGTTTTCTTCTTTTCTTTGTACTGCCTCTTATTTTGTTCTGATTGAAGGAAAGCAGCAAGTTACTGCCAATAGTGAAGGTATTAGAAATTACTGTGATAAAACTTTTCAATGCTTTTGTTATTTTAATTCTCAAGAACTCAATATTTTTTGCCTCAAATACCTGAAATTTGTGAAGGTCCAAGCTATAATACTAAAACCACATTTAGGGCTATGATGTAAGCTATTAAACCTCCTGTATTTTACCAAGGTTTTTCAGCTGAAGACTGTCAAGTATGATGTGCACTCCTTTGGGAAACTAGGTGGCTCATTTGTAGGCATTTCTAGATGGGACTGGAAATAGTTACTCAAACTGCTTCAGTGTTAAGAATTTACACGCTGACCCATGTCTTTGCGTACTTATCCTCTCTACTTCCAATTTAAGTACGTGTTGTGATATAGTCTCTGTATGATCTACAGCTATGTTTGCAAGCTCTGAGCATGAGAGGAACTCAGAAGCTGGGACATCATAAGGTTTGCATTAGCCAAGTTGTTAATACTTAGCAGGATCTAAAGGATATTTTTTTTAGTGTTAGCATTCGGTCTAAACTAGTATCTAACCCATCTGTGGTGTTAAAAACTTCAATACGTTGTGTAAGAAAATATTAGTTACTGTGTAACTAACAGAGGTGACAAGCTTTACTTTCTTATGCAGATGTATTAGTATTGCTTGGCCTCCCTGTTTTCTAAATATTTAATCTGGAAGTTTGGGTTTTCTTTGTTATAGATGTTTTTCAGTGAGTTTGATAATTCCCTAATTTTAACTCTATCTTCCTATACTGCATATCAGGAAATTTAGTATCATGCAGTTAGGGCTTTTTTTGGGTGTAATGCTTCCTCCTTCTTTTACCTAGGTTTCCCATTCCCTTTCACATTTAGCATGCTGCTTCTTACACTTTGAGATTTGAAATTTTGTTAGAGTTCAGGTTTTCTGCCCTTTTTTTAGGAAAAACATTTTGCTTTGTTTGCATTCTCTACTACATTCAGGCCATCAACCTGGTTGTAGGCTGGTGTTTGAGAATTTGAAGGAAGACATGCAAGTTGTGCCAGACGGTAGCTCTTTAACCTTCACAAACTATATGGAGAAAACTAGGGGGGGGGGGAGAAGGAGGAGGAGAATAGTAATACAGCTGATGTTCATTCTCCAGTAAGCAAACTTTTGCCTACTCTGTTTCCAGTCTGAATGTGATAGAATGTTTCTTTATTAGTTTGCAGTGTTGCCCTTCTTTCCAGCCATATGGGCAGAGGAAGGGGCAAGGTTTGATCTTCTGTAGCTTGTTTGTGCTCTGACAACTTGCAGGGCTCAAGCAGAATGGTTTTGGTCATGTTAATCGCTGCAATGGATTTTTTGTTGTTCTTTCTTCTGGTGCTTCAGCTGGATTGTTGAAGTGTGATCTGCAAAAGCTTTACAGAATCAGAGCTGTAACACAGTCAGCAGATGGTTCTGAAAGCAAGTGCTCATGAGTATTCAGCAAAGGGCTGCAAAGTAATCTGGTTTACGCATAACCTGAGTTCATCCCAGGGCCTGATGTGGCATATGCTTCTCTTTCATGACTGACCAGGCTGCTGTGCACCAGCGAAGGATCTTGCATTTACCCTAGCATGCAATGCAAACCGAACTGTTGTACCTTGAAAAGAAAACAAAACTTATTCTCGGGTGTGTCAAGCTGTCAAGAACATAAGAAATTATTCTACTCCAGTTGGTGCTGATGAGGTCTGAGGAGCCGCCCTGTTGAAGAGATGCAAACTGCCAAGAACTCAGAAGGATAAGGGTTTAGAAAATTCACTGTGGAATGATTGAAAGGGTTGTTTACTCAGTCTGGAAGAGAGAAAAGGGTGTGTGATAACAAACTTTCAGGTAATCAGAAGCTCTAATCAAGATCATGAAAGATCATGAATGCAACAAATAGCGCTAAAAGTTTGTAACTTTTGAAGTGATAAAGCACCAGAATAGACTTGTCAGGGATGTAGAGGAATATCCCTCATTGGAAGCTCTGGAGAACAAATTTATTATGTTCTAATGTTGGAAGCTGGTTGAATTAAATAAACTTAATCTTACCAGCTAGTATTTCTGATTGACACAGTAGTCAGCTTTGCTCTACAGTATGAGAAGAAATATAAAACAGGTTTTAGAAGGCAGTGGTCTGTCACGGTAGTGAGGTTTCATTTTAATCTGAAATAGTTAGTGCAAACATTGCAAATTAAAGTTTCCAGAGCTTCTGCTGATAAAACCATACCCCTTAGTTAGCTCCTGCAAGCTTTGTGTTGTGCTAGCAGAAATTCTCCCCTCTGGGTCTACAGAAAAGCGACTGATCAGTTTCCAAAATGATTTCTACCTAGTGGCTTGCTACCTAAGCCTATTGTTTAAGTTGTAGTGAAGCTTTCAGCTTTTCAAATGGGTTGATACTGCAGCTAATGCGTTTTTTTAGGCAATGTCTCCACAAAAAGTGGATTATAAGGCGGTGTTATGCCACAGATTTCTTGCTGACTCTAAAGTGCCTTAATTCCTGCAGTTAGAAGTTAGGGATTTCAGCCCATTTATTTTAAGGAAATCAGCCTGGATTTTCATTGGGATTACAGGATAGGATTCAGATGAAAGTACACAGAAAAGTTAGGGACATTCACTGGTGAAATAAAATGAGACTAAATCTATTAAGCAGGCAAGGAATCTGAACCCAAACCTGATAGTTCCAGGGCTTTTGTTTAGTATACATTTAGTTAAAAACTTGAATAATACAGAACAACCAAAACAAATCTGTGCTATTGAAAACTGCCTGAGAATATTGTGAAGAATGTGACCTCAGCTTCTGCAGTATAGTACTATGACATGTTTTATACATTCTAATACTCTTAACATTTTATTACATTTCGTCCTTAGCCCTTTTTGTTGTCCTGAAGTGCATCAAACTACTCTGAAAAACTGTCACTGTGTCCTCTGCAAATGTTTTCAGTAAACAGAGAATCTATTGCTTGTGAGCAAACTTCAGCATTGCCTGCTTGTTATGAGCCACTGATTGCCTTACATTTTTAAAAATGCTAACTTGCAAATGAGATTAGATCCCTTCAAGTATTTCTGTGTTCTGAGAAATGAGACAATAAAAAGCTCATTGTTAACTGCACACATCAGCTCTGTTTTTTAAGTCACATCTACTTTGGTCATTTACGAATTACTGCTTTATTACCCTCAGCGCAGAAAAGCCAGAATACTTGGGGATAAATCAGGTTGTTGCTTTGCTGAATGCCTCAGTAGAGTTGCTTGCTGAAGTCTAGTTGGAACTCTTCATTGCATACGCCAATGAACAATCCAGAAAACATTGTCACCATCTGGACTTCAGATAACCTTTTGTCTTCATTTCCCATCAGTTTTTGCTTTCTGATTTCTTAAATAAACAAAAAAAACCCACAAACCCCAAAACAAACCAAACCCAAAGACCTCCCTACTTTATTCAGCTTTCAGGGGATATCAGACAGGTTAGTGACTCTGGATTCAGAGGGAAGCGGTCTTAAATGTAGCCTTCCTGTAAGAAATTTTGCCATCCTCACTGTGTTGATCAGGATACCAAAAAGTATTATCTTTATTGTGCTTATTGAACATATTTGCTGGCGTAGCGAAGCCTATGTAAAACAGAACTCTCATCTGTATCCTTCTGTTTGTACAGCTGTGTTTAATTTCTTTTATAATCAACTGTGCCTCTGCTAGGAAGATTATTATTCTGAGGAGTGTCTCGCTTTCTCCACATGCCATCTATAGAAAGTGAAGAAGTACAGTTTCACCCTGTTTGTCAGTTGTGTTGTGAGAATCCATACAGTCAAACATGGTCAAAAACTCAGACAATGCATGGATTTTGTCAGAATGCACAAATCTACTTTCCCTCCACCTGAAATGGAACAGTGATGAAATACTATTAATTTCATGAGTGAAAAATCATTAATTATGAATGGAATTGGGGTTTCATTCAGATTGGGCTGTACAGAGTGCAGCCAAAGGTGCTAAACTGGAAATATTTTTTAAAGATAAGGGAATAAATGGCTAAAAAGCCTTTTATAAGTGGCACACAACTGCATGTGATTTCCAGATTTCCATTCATGATATGTGCATGCTGTGGTCTGAGCAAGGAGAGTAAGTCTAATGTCTTTGGAGTGCATGGATACTTCTGTACACGGGCAAGCTACCTGAGCCTAGGCAAAATGTTCAACAAGTCCTGGGTGTGTCAGATCCATTGTGCAAATACTATGGAATTGACATGCTCATGAGCAGTAAATTGGGTGTGTGTAGAATATAACAGATGTGCATTGATCACAGTTGGGATTGCCAGAACCCTGAAAATGTCCCAAATCCTTGAAATTTTTCTTGGTGAAAACTCCAGAGGTGCTTGGTAGTCTATACCTGTAACAAAATCAATTAGGTGAAAAAACCCTTATAAAACCACAAAGAATTAAATTGAGTTTCTAGGGAAGATGATGGTACTTATCTCTGCAACAAGGAGCTTGTGAGGATTTCCGTAGGCCCTGATTTCAGGTAGAATAATTCCCAAAGAAGCGTAGGCTGTATGATCAGCCATAAACTTTACAACAGAGGGAGAGCTCACCTGGTTGCACATGTCTTTTACTTACATGATGATGTATTTCAATGAGGTGCTGGCACAGGTTGCCTAGAGAAGCTGTGGCTGCCTCCTCTCTGGAAGTGTCCAAGGCCAGGTTGGATGGGGCTTTGAGCAACCTGGTCTAATGGAAGATGTCCCTGCCCATGGCAGGGGAGTTGGAACTGGATGGTCTTTAAGGTCCCTTCTAACCCAAACCATTCTATGATTTTTGTGTGAATTGTCCACACTTTGAATCTGCCCCAGTAAGTTGCCTGCTCCAACTATTCCCATTCATTCTGAAGGATTGGAGTTGACAGGCCTATTGAAGCACATAAAACAGAGGTTGAGTGACTCATCTACCTAAAGATCTTTGCCTGTCTTCCCTGACATATTGCATGCTGACCACCTGTTCATCATTCAAATACATTACAACTGGCTTCATTATGAACAAGCCTTTCACCTGACTTTAAGTGAAACATTAATGCTATGTCCTTCACTACAAGGTCTGCCTGATGAACTATACATGCAATAAATCCATCTAACCTTGGAATTCTTCCTTCATGTCATTTCTTTAAGAATCAAACATTGTACAGTGTGAATGTGACAAATTCTGCCATATCTGCATTGCAAACCACCTTGTCAGGGATTTGATTTCCTCTGCTTTCTCTGAGCTTGGGGCATTTTGCCTCTGTGGGAAAGATCTGAATGACATAATTCTGACAGCACCCACTCAGGTTTTCAGTTTTTCTGTAGTGAGTTTTAGTCATGCATCTGGCTAAAATCAAGTCCTTACAAAAAAGATCAACTTGCTTGAACATCTAATGAAAACACTGAGCTCTGCTTTTGTGCTGAGCTATAATGAACAAGTTGTTACTCTTTCTTAGAGTCAAATTAGCATCTATACACTATTCATTTTCTGGTACTGGGTGGTGCGTGAATATCTGGTTTGGGGCAAATGGGCAGCTGAGTAGCTGGAAAAAAATCAGAGAGTTTACTTTACCATGAATAGAGCTGGCCAGCAGTTAGGAGTAAGTGAATTTAATTTAAAAATTCTTCCAGTTTTTCTCAGGGCCATCATAGTCTCTTGCAAAATGCTGAACAGTACTTCCCAAACAGAGATGGGCTTGTTGGTGGAAAGATAAAGCAGCAGGTACTTATGTGCAAAGTTGGCTGCAAGGTATTTTAACAAATAGAATATAGTCAACCAGACTAGATTAGCAAGATGAGAAGTCTAGTACTGATTTGTGTACAGATCTACATGGATCTGTTGCCATCCATATGGAGATTTCTCAAGGATGGTTCAAAGCTATGAATGTCTAATGTGATAATGGAGCCCCGCAGCTCAGCAGTGAAACAGTGAGGATTTTGTATGTAGCACTTGCTCTTTTTTCTAGTGGGAATAAGTATGACAAGTCCAATTCAATCAATCATTTGTGCTGGACTTTAGATAGCAAATTGTGAAAGTTACATCAATGTCTTTAAGAATGCAAATATAATTTGCTAAAAATTCAGTATCTTCTGCCAGAGTTTTATGTCTGTTATGGCCACTTGGATTTTATAGCAGGCTATGATGACAGTCACCTATTTATCTGTAAATGGCTCATTTAAGTGACTGATTCTGTGGTTGCTCATCTTCATCATATGTACCCCTTCCTAAGAGGGAGAAAAATACATTTCACCAGATGGTTTTATTCTTCTTTGTGTTTTGAGGGTTTGTTTTTGTGTGTGTGTTTTTTTGTTGGTGGTTTTTTTTTTTTTGTCAGAGCAGCTTCTAAGAGCTCTTGAACTCGCAATTCTGAGTACCCACCTTTTCTTAAGAGAAGATTGTTCATGAGAATGTGCTGAATGACTGAAGAGGGACAATGTTCTGTAAAGATGCAACTCATTAAATTTGCCTCTCCCATTTTGGTTATTGCAGGTACCTGTTGTTTTTTAATAAATCAGCTCCTACACTAATCTCAGTCTCCAATGAAATCAGTGGCTGCACCTCTGCAGAGTGCCTTAAAATTTGATTGCTTTAAAGAGAATCAGAGGTGAAGGTAATCAGCTGGGATTTGAAGAGATGCAGTATCTTGCAGGATGGAGCTAACAAGGCCTTGTTTTTTATTTGGATCCTGGGGCAAAACTCCAGTGCAACTCGGTTGGATTGAAATGTCCTTTCTTTTTATCTCTGTGGGACCCAGAAAACTCATCATGAGACCTTAACATTACCATACCATTATCCATTTCATTATCAATCAGTGAATTTATTAGAAATCAGTGAGATGCTTGATGATGAGCAGAGAAAAGGGCTGAGTCCAGGGTGAATGCTACAGTGACTGAAGCCTGGGGTTTTGGAATGAAGCTTGACCAGCACAGCACTTTTCTTCAGGACTTTGCTACTTGTTTGGCACAAGTCTGTTGACTGAAGGTTATCGTAGGCAAATTATGTCGCTGTAACAAAGGACCCTGGAAAGAAATGGCAGTGCTACTCAGTAACGTGAGTGAGGGTGATGAATGTCCTGGGAAGTAATGGATAGCTCTTCAAGACTGGCTGACAGACACCTACGTGTACAGTAATGAATACTGAATAGAGAAGATTTTATGTCGTTGGAGAGCAATGTTAAAGAGGGTATGCCCTTCCACCGCTGAGCTTTCTTGTCCAGTAGGAAAATGGAGGGTGGCATTGCTGCTTTGCTTTCAGCTTTAGGTCTGTAGCCATACTGCACCCATACTGCCTGAGGTGAGAGAAGACTGCAGAAAGCACATTACTGGTAGAAGAGCCACACCAAAGTGGTCAATAGGATGTCTTCAGTGTTCTTGTCTGCATCAAATTTAGGCATAATGGGAACAAGGCATCTGACCTAGTCTGGATTTAACTTAAATGAAGTCAGGATTCAAAAAAAAAATAAAAAGCTCTATCTCTCTCCTGTTAAACTTTGAGAGTAGCACAATTGAAAACACACTGTTTGTTATTCATGCTGTGGTGCAGAGGGTTAGGATTTAGCCACATTTTCAATAGCTGAAGTCAATGTTTAAATAGCACTAAAACTTTTCTCCAGGCTTTCCAGGGTAATGCAATTACTGGGCAGACAGACACACTTTAAATTAAAGAAATTAAAGGAATATTGAATTTTGCCTGGTTGAGATGGACAGCGAAGAAAACCAAAATATTAGAATGACAATCTTTTTTAATGTATGTTGTAGATTAATCAAATAAAAAAATCCATGTGTTTTTACTTGTGAAAAAGGCATCTATTTTCACATGTATGACTGGATTTTTTTTTTGTTTGTATTCAGAATTCCTTATAACACAAGAAGAATACTAAAAATCCTTTCAGAGATGTGATTTTAATACCTCTCTATTGCAACAGTAGCAATTCTTGCGGTGCTGTTAATACACCATACCAAGGCTCTACCTTTGATTTCAGCCCATTGTGATTAATGTCTAAAGACAGGACTCTTTTTTTTCCAAAATTGTTTCTCTTATTTAGAGTTGCTTCTGAGTGGAAATGGAGTATCTCTATTATACCATAACCATGCAAGAAATAAAAGCTTTTTAGCACAGGAGGGAAGGCTGGAAACTGATAACAATGTTGCTGAGAAGCTGTGCTTAACTTCTGTCTGTTGCATGCAGTATTCTTGAAATTTTATCAGTACCCTTCAAGACAAAGTAAAACTTTACTCCTTTTAGAAAATACTAAGGATTTCTGGTCTGGTAGCAGTAGTCTTGAAACACTTAGTCTGTTGTTTCATCATTCCAGCACACAAGAGCAACACCATTTGAAAGTATGGCAAAGAGTTTGTGCGAAGATTAAAAAGTGGCAAGCAAAATATCCCTTAAACTTTACACAAACTGCAGAAAAGCCTGAAGCAAAGGTCTAAAGCACAATCTGTAAGTCTTGGGAGCCTGGAACATTTTGAGGTCCTGTTAAATGCCATTTTCCACACCAGCTAAGCGTGCACTGTACAGTTCCTCCTCGCTTCTGACAGTGGGCCAGTTGTCCTCCTGGTCTTGATTTTTTCCCAAAGTGAAGAGAAGGTTTAGTAACTGGAGGAGTTAATGAGTCTTGTGTCCTTCAGCAGTAAAGCATCCAAAGAAGGAGTAAAACAACAGGGTTATTATGGTCAGGGTGCTGTGAGAGCCAGGGGCTCCCTGAGGGCCATGGAGGGTCCCTGGGGGGTCCCTCAGGGCCTGGAGCTGGCAGCCAGGCCCTGTCCCACCGCCTTAGCCAGGAGCAGGGCAGCCAGAGCCACGGGGGCAGCCCTAGGCATCGAGCACCTCCCTGGGGACAAGCTGCAGGTGGGCCAAGCTCAGTGGGCCCCATGGCTAGGCAGGGCTGTGGGGGCTGTGTGCCCTGCTTGGGCAGGGGCTGATGGCCCTGGGGGGGCTGAAATGGGGTCATGGGCAGGGGGGGGGGAGCCCCAGGGGGCTGAAACGGATCCTGGGCTGTGGGCAGGGTTGGGGGAGTCCTAGGCAGTGGGCAGGGCCACATAGGGCTGCGGTGCCCCAGGGCTATGATAATTGATGTGCTGGTGTCAGTGTGGTATGATAACCTTTTCACAAAATAAGCTGTTTTCATTGTATTTTTCTGTATCTCTGACTCTCAGCTAGAAGCTTGTTGTGAAACCCTGTACGTTCGAAGATGTGCCTCATACCCCTTTCTGTATTTTGTTTGGCTTATGGTGTGGCTGATAATTGTTATTTCTTTCAAGGCCTGTTCCCTGCCATTTTGAACCTGGCCAGTAATGCTCACGTCTCCACCAACGCCACCTGCGGGGAGAAGGGACCGGAGATGTTCTGCAAACTGGTGGAGCATGTCCCGGGACGGCCCCTGCGCAATGCTCAGTGCCGCGTCTGCGACCACCATAGTGCCAATCCCAAAGGCAAGTTTCGTGTGGTTTCGTTTCAGTTTTATGGGTCTGTGTCGTTCTTTTTTGATCCTCTCCCGTGAATACAGGGTGAATTGGGGTCAAATTCTTTCTACTTTTAGTCTCTCTACTACACGAGTGAAACTACCTTTGAGAAAAGGGCTGGCAGAAAGTGTTGAACACCTTTAAATCAACGTTAAGCACCGCAGAGTCCGATGACAGCCTATTTGTGTGGGGGCATATTTTGGCTTTTACTTCTCTATGACAGGAAGAAATTGTGCTCAGTGTGAAATAAATGAGCTGGGTCAAAGAAAATGCAGTGAGATGTATTTTCAAGAGATGTTTAATTTTTTGTTTGAAAACAGAGCAGCACCCGATTTCCAGTGCGATCGATGGTACCAATAATTGGTGGCAAAGTCCCAGCATTCAGAATGGGAGGCAATACCACTGGGTCACCATCACCTTGGATCTAAGGCAGGTGAGTAACGTTTGGGTGAGCATCATTTATTGTATGTAGAAGATAAGCCTATGCAATTGGTTGCAGTTCTTCTGTTTAGATGGCAGGTTATTTAACAATTAGCTATTTAGTAGTACATAGTTAAACATGGATAGTTAAAGCTAATAAGAAGTGATTTTAAACATATGTGTTTTTCAATTATTGTTCTAGAGCAGCTTGGAGATTTCATTCCTATTAGACTGGAGTGGAAGTGACTATGTTTGTAAGCATATAGGTCACAGGTTGTTGTAATTCATGGCACACTAACAAATGTACATATGTGGATGAGAGTGTTTACCCAGGTGTTTCTTCTGTGTTGGTAATCTTTCTCTGTCTGAACCTGCTGTCTTTTGCCTAGCAGTTCTCGGATACTATTTTCCTCCACCTTTGATTTCATGCAAGTTACTTGAAGTCTGGGTTATCAAAGACTTATCTTCAAGCAGCAAACTGTTTTCAGGGTATTGTCATAAATGCAGATTTTATATGTGAGGATGCATCTGTTTCTGTTTATTAACTATAACTATCAGTCTGTCACCTGATCATTGTACACTTTCTTAGTAAAAGAGTAGATGATTTGGAGTAGGACATGGTAGAAACATCTGACATTTATTATAAGAAAATAGAGCACAATACACTTCCAAATGTGAATTCTTTTTGTCTATTGGTATTGTAACTCACATACTGAGTTGCAGAGGAGGACGGAAAGGTAAGTGACTGGAGGATTATTGTATTTGCATCAATTATTTCACAGTAGATCTGAAGTTAAACTCTAATGTTTAAATTTCTGACTATTTTTGTATATTTATATTAAATATATAAACCTATAATGAAACATAATGGTCAGACTGAAGTGTAAAATTTCAGAAAGTTTAATTGCAGGATCTCCAGAACTGTGGAAACACTGACTTCCGTCAGTTGAGGGATAACCTTCAGGACTAGAAAGCAAAACAGGCATAAAATGGGGCAAAGTTAGTGTTGCTGAAAGAAAAGTTGATTTGCCACTTTCTGTGCTTCTCTTCTGACTGATTCTGATCACCATCTTGTTGGAAGGAGCACTGGGAAGAAATGCGTTATATCTTATATGAACTTTTGCTGTCAGTTGTTCTGAAGAGTTAGGGATTATATCTCTAAAACAGTGATTTTTGACCCTGGGGAGGTCTGGGGAGGCTATAACTGTCTAGGTAGAAGTTGGTTCCTCTGTTTTAGCACTTTATGGCAGAGCTTGGAGGGATTGATCATTCTTAGGCGGCAGGTGGCTAAACTGTACAGAGTATTTGCTAATTTATAAGTTTGTCTGTTGGACGTGGAAGAATCAGAAGTCTCCTACCCTGCTCCAAGAAAAGACAAAATAATTTTTGAAGAAAATGTATTTTTCTTGGCTTTTTCTTGTTATTTTGCTTCGAACAGGTCTATGCATTTGCCTAAGCTGTATGAAAATCATAGCTCAACAACCCATTATTAATATGGGGATGCTTCCAAACTCTGCAAGAAGCTTTGTTACTAACTAAGAGATGCATACCTGAGGTGTGCAGTTGGTAACAAGCTTTTGCAAGATCCTTAGACCTTGCTTGAAAGTTATTTTAAAGATTAAAACAGAAGGTTTAACTTTGATGTTTTAAAGTGAAGCGTAGGTTAAACAAGTGCCTAGTTTACTCTTTAATTAGAAAGCAGAACTGTTAGGAAAATAATCACGGGGTATGTTTTGTCAGTGACTGAAGGTTTGGGTAGGACTGTCTTGTTGTTTGAAGAGTTGGCTTTGTGTTTGGTTTGTAAATGGACAAACAGGAAGGAAAAATGAAGGAAGAAGGAATGCCTTAGTCTTTATCCTCCCAGAACATTTTCACTTTGGAAGCAGACCAGCCAAGCTGCCCTCTAAATCTTTTATTCTCCAGTCTTAGAGCTGTTGATGTTTCACCAAATACATATCTTTCCTTTCCTGACCCACACTCAGTTTCACTAATTCAATTTGAAAAGTTTCCCCCAAGGGGCCTTTCTTCTGTGTTTTCCTTAGAGAGTTTGAGAGAGAGAAGGCATGTAGGGCTATGCAAACTGAATGTAAATTACTGCTCTGTGAGAAAGGATTTGGTTAACAGAGATCACTTGAAGTCAATGAATTATTAGAGCTGACTTGGTGTGCTTACTTTAAGCAAGTCAGCACAAGTAAAGAAAACAAAAGAAAAGCGTATGAAGGACCTTAGTGATTTTAGTAACTGTTTGCTTTATGAATTTGCTTGAGAATGAGTTCAAATACTCTTCTAGGACCTTTAAAATTATTTCTGAAAGTCAGTACCTGTAACTATAAGTGTTGCAATATATCTTTAGCATTGGTACTTTTTGTTACATTTCAGGCTTCATGCATTAAATCTGTCAAGTAGTGTATCAAAGTAAATATCTCCTTTTACTTTCCTTGCCAGAATATAGAATATATTCATACCCTTTTTTGATGTGAAGAATGACCATCTACTCATTATTTATGTTTTTTGAGGAATTACCGGAAGTTCTAGCAATAAGAGGAATGCATTGCTTCGTGGCATTGTTAGCAGTGTACAGTTTGGAGATACAATCCAGCAGCTGGGTTGGTGAGTGCTGGAACATAGCCTTGGCTGGCAGATGTGGGGAAGATTCCCTTAGCTGGGGAAAACTGGCTCCAGTCTATGTTACCCTAGGTGAAGTTCTGGCCACAGTCTGTGTCCTATATTTGGCTGTATTCATCTCTTGGCTCAAAGCTGAAGGGAGCAGAGAATTTATTCTTTATTCTTAAAGAATATTATTCTTTCAGCTAATATTCTGCCTTGCACTTAGTTTATTTAATCTAGAAACAGCTGGACTCAAGAGCAGTTTGATGGAATCTCGTTAAGAAAAGAGGGCTGGCTAATAAAATCAGCATTGAAATTTTGTTTTGATCTTTCTCCTTTTCAGTGTCTCTGCTATTTGTAGCTAATGTTAAGCATTTTGTAAGGATAGCCTGTGCATATGTCAAGATTTTTTAGCTCACATAGATCATAACAACTAGGTACATGTATTCTGGTGTGTCTTTCTCTTTCCAGGACGCAAATGTATGATAGTCTCTCCCCTGCCCCCCCTTACATGTATGGCAACGATCCAGAACTGGGGAGAGTAGTTTAGCAATGAGGTGTAGTATTGATGAACAATATACCAAGATCTGATTTATGACCTTGTGCTTCCTACACTGACAATTCTACAGAAACAAAATGTGCAGCAGCAGTTTTAGATAAAAAAAAAAAAGCATTTTTGCCTAAGTTTGACTGTTCTGGACAGCTACTTTGTGAAATTATAATGAATTAAAATAAATGCCGACTAATATAAATGTCAGTAGTGTGCTCAGACCAGCTGTTAAATATTTTTGTCACACCATTAAATGAAGAATACTTTCGTCAGTTTTATTACCATGCTTCAGACTTATAAAGGTATTTAAGGGTACTTTGTACGAGGCGTAGCAGAGAGACACAAGTTTATATATCAGAAAGTTCTTCAATAGCAAAGCAAGGTTGGTTATTCTTGGAAGACCCATAGGATCAAGTTGAGAAAACATCTCCACTTCTGTTGAAGTCATAGCTCGTGAATACTTCATGAGTATTTGGTTACCACTCAGAGACTGGTGTAAGAGTAATATGTAGTTTCTGTGATTAGAAAGTAAAAAAGAATGTAAATATTATAGTATGATTTGTATGGAGCTTTTATCTTGAGAGCAATTGGTAAGAAGACATTTTTGCAAGGATAAATCTTTTGCTGATGTAAAAAGATATTATTCTGTTGAGAACACTGGACCAATGATAATTTACGTATGCAGCAAGCTTCCTTAGAAGCCTTATATGGCTTTGTAAAACTGGTAATGCAAGATTCAGGGTGCTTGTCTGTACATTCTTATAATACACTTCTTTAGTAAAACGAATTTTTCTTCTATTCCAAAACAATGTTTGCACATAATGCATTAAAAGTTTAAAGAAACGATAATTCAGGAGACTAGAAATTCTACTGGATTTGGTTTATTTTGCACTTTTAACATCACAGACTCCTCTGTCACAGGCAATTGCTAGGCCTCACAGTCTCTAATAAGAGCCTGAAGCTATCTGTATCCTTTAAAAAGACATTTCTGTAAACAGTAGAGGCTGATACTCAGAATATCCATTCATGTAGTCTTCTACTCTTTGAGAGTTTGCACAGATTAGTTTTAGACTTTTTGGACAGTAGAACAAAATCTGAGAAAAAGAGGCTTTTCTGGTAAAAATATTTATATGTGTTGACAGCACTGAACAGAATGGATTTTGCAGTTTCACTTAAAATGTGGAGTAATGGTAGTTGTAATAAACATTTTCACCACAGGACTTGTCATGCTATTTTGAAAAGTGTACTTAGCTGTTTTTAGATTCCCTTTCTGAACTCATCCCGAAGGAAAAATTTAGCTGAATTTATAAAACTAGGAGGAACCTGTCTGCCAAGAGCCTTGCATTCCTCCAGGCTTGTTCATTTTGCAGTCTTCTGCATTATACAGTTTGCATTATGCCAATGTGATTTCAGTAGGGTGTGCAATAGGACACTGAAAGTGATCCTGAGATTCTAGAATCATATCCTCCTTTCAGCTCTTTTCAAGGTCAGGTACAGTTTGGATTTGAATTAGGGTGTAGGTTGGAAGTAGCAGTTGGTACTTCTGTTTTTAATAGGTTAAACATTTCTGAAATGTAGAAAAAAATGTGTTGGGACTGATCTTTCCCTTTAACTTTTCGCTTTCTGAGCCTGGGGCTCAAATACTGGTCGATATGAAAAGACAGAATCTTCCTTTATTGTTGACTCCATTTGTGTGAATTGAAATCTATAACTGGGAGGCTTTATCCAAAAAGACTTCTAGGAAAACTGTGCTTGCAAGGGCATGTATCAGTGGGGGTTGTAGAGCACTGACCATGCCCGTGGAAGTGGGGACTTTTGGCTAGCATCTGTTGCACGGCCACTGCTGGCTGGGTTTACAGTCTTGAATGGGGAGAAGGGTTCATTTGTAAATCTGTTTCCAGAATAATGTGCTTGGTGTTTCTGGGTCAGCATTCAGGGGAACAAAGTCGTTAGAAAGGCTAAATAAAGTAACTTGTTAACATTGGTACTGCTGCTACAAAGAAGAGGTTCTTCAGTATGAGTTTATTTGGCTGGTCTCTATAGTCGGTATTAAAATGCCTGCAAAATGACACTTTGAATCTATGGCTGCTTGGGAATTACTAACTTGCTTTGGCATGCCCTTTTTACCCTTGTAGCTCAATAAGGGAATGAGTTCTGGGAGAGCTACACAGTGAAATGAAAGTGTACAGATCATTAGCTCTTGTCACACAGCTCAAGTTTATCGTGTGGCTGGTTGGTGGACACTGAATGGATGTGGAAAGTGGTAAGAAACTGCCTTTGGTGATGTTCAAACCTGAAGAATTTATGAAAGTAATAATCTGTAAAGAAGTGCTCTAAGGATGTTGGAAAATCAGCTTGGTTTACATAGAGTTCCTGGTTCGGATCCATTTTGCGTTGCAGAGGCTGTGGGATTCAGGGCCTGTGAAACCCCTAGCTGCTGACATTGCTTAAAACATCTTCATCTGCAAACACTGGGAACACCTTAATCCCTTCCTCCAGCTTCATTCCCTTGCTTGGGAACATAATCCCTGAGAATAAAACTCCTATTGATTGGTTGTCTTGTGACTTCTGGACTGCAGGAGCATTTATACAAAATCTTTTCATTTCTATATTTGATCTATATTATTTCATGGACTGGCAGGTTTTCTTGGTGTTGCTGATATTCATTATCCTGTGAATTTACCTGTGAAGGTTTTTGGGTAGCTATGGAGTATATGTGTAAATGGAAGAATTGAGAGGATCTGGGGGAAAAAGAAGACAATGGTTTTCTACACTGTGCATACTTAAATGTTTATAGAACAAGTCACTGATTTTTGAATGCCTCTTTTAGGTTCATAATGTCAAATATCTTCATTTCAGCTGTTGATGAACTGTAGGCATGCAGGAAAAATCAATCCCTAGATGTCTTGAGTACCAAATGTGGCTGCTGTTTTTCTGGAAAAACGATGACTTGAAAAGATTTAGTTTATAGATTTATGCATTGAATATGTGCACAGTTGCTGTGAAAAGTTTATCTTTAACTGCCTTTTCCCTTCACTCCCCCCTCACCAAGAAACTTGATATTTAAAATAAATTTAACTTGCATGCTCTTGTGGATATTTTTTATTTCTGCAGCAATGGCTGCAGTTAGTTTGTGATGAAGGATAACCCATTGTTACTAGTTGGAACTGGATTTAAAACTAGCTACATCAGCTGCAAATTATAATGGGTCTTGGAAAATCTCAGTGTAATCAAAAGCAGATCATTTGTTGTTCAGTCGACTGTGTAATAAGTAGGGAAGTAGTTTAGTTAATGGCAGCAAGCAGAGAGGAAAAATAAATAAAAGACATATAACAGTTTTTGAGTAAACTTTTCTACCATGGCATTGGAAAAAATTGGGGTTCCAGTGTTGCATCTTCTGTGCATTTGAGAGAGATGATTGACTTCAAAGAAACGTGGAGGTGCATAGCAGTTCCTAAGCTCAGTCAATAAAGCTTCCCTAGTTTTAAGAGTTTTCTGCAGTTCTCTTCTGTGATGGAGAAAATAGCCATACAAGTGACTCTTGTCACATGCAAGTGTCTCCAGGTTAAGGGTACCAAAATGATGATACCCCAGATTCTGCTTGTGCATCAGCCAGTGTGAAACAGGTATGTGACTCAACTACCGCTAACTGAATCGATGAAATCCAGGATGTATGTAGGGAATACAGTTGCTTGACTTGGAGTCTGTCTGAGTTTTGTTTAAAAGGGGCTCTTTTCTTCGTGGAATCTGGATTATAATTCTTGATATTCACTTAACTTTGATCAAATTTTAAGTTGTGCTGAACAACAGAGAATTCAAAGACCTCAGAAAAATTTAATTTTTGAGACTGTAAGACAGTGACTAAAGACTAAGCTGGCTTCTCTTTTTGTTTACTTCTGCTCGCATTGCTAAAATGTCATATAAGTCAGTAGACAAAATCCTCAATTTGTGTAAATTTTCATATTTATTGAAAAATCTGGAAATGTTCTATTTATATATTCTTGATGTCTCAAAAGATAGAAATGGAGTGCCTGAAAGGAAAATCAGACTAAGTGAATATCATGTTTTAAGTTACGTCTGGTTTTAATCAAAACTGGAATAGTTTGACTTTTTTTTAAGGTATTAAATCTTGTAAGTCATTCGAAGATAAGTATCACCATTTTTTTTTTCTCATGTCTGCAAGATCTCCTAAGCAAAGCTCTGTTCACTTAAAGAACATTTTATTTCAAAAGCAGTTTCCTGAATTGTGCACACAATGCAGTTACTATTTATCTGTGTGTTTATTTCCCCATTTGACAAAATCAAAATCTGATTTTATGTGGCAAATGCTATTCTTGCTCTGGTTTTAATCTGTTTTGGGGGGAAAAAAAAAAAAATTTAAAATGTCTGAAAGAACTGATTGTGGCCAAATTGGAGCTCAACACAGTGTTAATACTGCACATACAGACAGGAATTATGAAGATTATACCAGCTGACCAGGCAGTCTGTTCAAGTGAGAATATGTACCTCTGAGATGGTTGAATAATAGGGTATTTTTCTTTCATCTCAGTGTGGCCTGATACTATAGTGCATGTAAAACATTAAACTTCTATACAGAAGTCTTCTAAATGTGCAAAACTAGCCTTTTTAAATGAGGTGATGTAGTAGGTACTAGGTAAGGAAAAGGATAGTAGCTTTGCAATAAGTGCACTTCAGTGTTAGTGTCTAATGCTGTAGCTAGTTGAGGGCCAGTGCAGGTTATCTAGCTGCCATGACAAGGTCATTTAAAAGGCGATATAAACTTAGTTACTGCCCTGCTTACTCAAAGAAGTGCTGAACAGTGCTGTTGTGTGGATGGAGGTTTCACTTTGGACCCAGGATTGTCAAAAAAATAGTGAAGATACCTGTACAGCCTAGAGTTTACGCATTTTAAAAGAGCTATTAAATAAAGTTATCATGCTTGTATTTGTCACATTGATCTTATTCATGTCTGTGTGTTTTCAGCAGTGTCTGTAACTAGTCTTCTGCTTAAATAACTTAAATACAGAATGAAAATGGAATGTACGGAGATTTTTGATGTAGGGTCCAGCAAGCTTATCAGAAATGCTGCTACTGAGAGGATTAAACTCCCAGCTAAAATGTGAAACAAAGAGTTGTTTGGACTGCAGCTGTTTTGAGAAAAAAAAAAAAACCAACCCGCTTCTTTGAAGCCCTCAGTGGTTCAGAAAAGCTAAATAGCACATTTCCCATAGAAAGAATGTTATACCCAAGTAATCCTGAAATGTAGTGTAGGTATAGATTTCAGCTATTATATTAACAGAGAATGATGCACTGAATACGTTTAGTCTTTTTTTAGCCACGTAAATGAATGTTTTGTTGGAATGTTCAGAGTTTTGACAAAAAACGATATATATTTCTGTTAGTAAGAGATTAGACTGGCCTTTTGGCAAATGTTTGTGCAAAAGCTTTGTCCAGAGTCACTGTACCAAATTTTACCCTCTCCCCAGTCAAGCCATGTACTGCTTTTACATTTTGAATTTAGTACCCAGTTGGCTTCTAGTGGTCTTTTACAGCATAATGGAGTGTTAACATTTTCTTCTTGTGTTTTTTTAGGTCTTTCAAGTTGCATATGTCATCATCAAAGCTGCTAATGCTCCACGACCTGGAAACTGGATTTTGGAACGCTCCATAGATGGCACAGAGTTCAGACCATGGCAGTACTATGCAATTAGTGATACCGAATGTTTAACTCGTTACAATATTACGCCAAGAATTGGGCCGCCAACTTACAAGAGAGATGATGAAGTGATCTGCACCTCCTATTATTCCAGACTAGTTCCCCTGGAACATGGAGAGGTATGTTTGTTTTTGTACTTGCAGTTTGTGAGTAAGAACATGGACCGATAGCAATTTAAAAACGTTTGTATTACAGTCACAGAGTTCATCACCCTCAGCACTACCAGATAATCTCTTATTCTTCT
Source organism: Opisthocomus hoazin (assembly GCF_030867145.1). NCBI lineage: Eukaryota > Metazoa > Chordata > Aves > Opisthocomiformes > Opisthocomidae > Opisthocomus > Opisthocomus hoazin. Next base: position 58,696,102 of record NC_134416.1, on the reverse strand, counting down.
GTAATGATACTATCTTTACATCATGTACTAGTATAGCAAACTTCTAAATATTGGGATGTAACATGTCTTTGATTCTATGTATTCCTGTTACTAAACTCTTTGTTCTCTTTCTCCACATAATTTGATGGTAGCTATTAGCTGTGAATTATTAGTTGCTTTATCCTGAAAGACTACAACAGAGGCTCTATGTGCTGCCAGGTTTTTCATTTAATAAAGAGAACCCCTATGTTAGGAACACCTGGTTGTGTGAGATAAAGCTGTAAACACTGTTGAAGTGCTCGGCACAGCTGGAACTCCTAAACAAGCCTTGGCATTGTTTCAGGGATGTAGCATAATTAAAAGAGCTACAAGTTGTGCAGCCTCACTGTTGATTGTTCTTTCTTTTAACAAACTCTGTTCATGGTACTTGTGTAATTTATTCGGTAGAGGCAGCAGCATAATGAAATGATACATTAAAACTAGTGGTTATTCTACTGTGAATGCTATAATGTAAGAACGTGATAAGAAATGCAGCGTTTTCCCATGGAGAATGCTAGCAACTCTTAGCTTAATAGAAACCAGTATGTTTTTATTTCTTGGTTAAAAAAAGACTGGAGTGTATGCACGTAAGGGCTGAAGTATGTCAGACTTTCACAAGAACTTAAAACTATGTTTCAGCAAGAAAAAGACAATGAAATTCAGTAACATCAAGTCCTATTTGCTTTAATCAATGTTTATTGCAGTGATGTAAGCATATGCCCAACAGATCAGATGGAACAGTCAAAGCAACTTAACCTGTCTCTCCACACAATTAACCAGAAAACCCTTAGGTTAACTCTGTACGAACAGTGTCTCTTGTAATATAGTCTGATAGACCATACAACTCCAAACCCAGGAATGCCAGAGGTTCAGTTTAGTGACATTTTTTTCCTCATTGATTTTTCCTGATGTACACAGAGTTAATTGGGTGACACTATCCAGAACATTGTTTTTATTCTGAGTGCAGTAACATAAAAACATAGGAATATAAAAAATGACAGAACTAAATTGCTGTGTACCACATAGAATCACAGAATCATTTAGGTTAGGAATCATCGAGTCCAAGCGTAAACTTGACACTGCCAAATCCACCACTAAGCCATGTCCTACAGCTACATGTCTTTTAAATACTTCCAGGGATGGAGACTCAACCACCTCCCTGGGCAGCCTATTCCAATGCTGGATAACCCTTTCAGTGAAGAAATTTTTCCTAATATCCAATTTAAACCTCCCCGGCACAACTTGTGGCCATTTCCTCTTGTCCTATCACTTGTTACTTGGGAAAAGAAACCGACGGCCACCTCGCTACAACCTACTTTCAGGTAGCTGTAGAGAGTGAGAAGGTCTCCCCTCAGCCTCCTTTTCTCCAGGGTAAACAACCCCAGCTCCCTCAGCCTCTCCTCACAAGACTTTTTCTCTAGACCCCTCGCCACCTTCATTGCCCTTCTCTGGACACGCTCCAGCACCTCAATGTCCTTCTTGTAGTGAGGGGCCCAAAACTGAACGCAGTACTCGAGGTGCGGCCTCACCAGTGCCGAGTACAGGGGCACGATCACCTCCCTACTCCTGCTGGCCACACTATTCCTGATACAAGCCAGGATGGCGTTGGCCTTCTTGGCCCCCTGGGCACACTGCTGGCTCATGTTCAGCTGGCTGTTGAGCAGCACCCTCAGGCCCTTTTCTGCAGGGCAGCTTTCCAGCCACTCCTCCCCAAGCCTGTAGCGTTGCATGGGGTTGTTGTGACTGAACTGCAGGCCCCGGCCTTTGGCCTTGTTGAACCTCACACAGTTGGCCTCGGCCCATCGACCCAGTCTGTCCAGAAGCCTCTGCAGAGCCTTCCTACCTCAAGCAGATGAACACTCCTGCGTAAAAAGCTGTCATTCACAAAGGACAAGTTGCTCCTTCATAACTGGAATGGCAGGCAGACAGGAATATTCCCTGCACAGACTATCTTGCAACCTGTATTAGTGAATCTTGGCACCCTTTTGAAAATACATATATTTAGTGCTTTGTAATTGGTTCTGGCCAATCTATTGAACTTCAGTATGGGGCTATAGGAAGTCCTGCAGACCCCCTGATCTCTACAAGCACCTGCCTTGTATCCAGCATTTATTAGCATACCAGTGTTTTGCAGTCAGCTCATAGTGCCCTGGTGTGAAAAAAATGGTAGGCTAAAAAAACCACATGTCTAAATATGAATGTCACTTAATAATAATTTTTTTTTGCCAAATCAGACATTTTACCAGTTTTGCTGCTAGTTTTTTCGTGGGTTTGAAGAGGTGTAGCTGCTCTACTGTACGCTCTGTTGTTTACCTGATTTATACTACTTGAAGATCTGTTTCCACAAATTTACGTAATGAGGTCAGGGCTCATGATGAATGCCAAGGCTTATATTACAGTTGTCTGGAAATGATCTTGAATTATGGAGGACAAGTAGGCCAAAAATATATAATACAAATATGTCAGTCTATATAAGCCGTATTTAAACAATGTATTAGCCAAATATAGCAGCATACATAGAGGATCACTCTTTTTCTTCCGTAGTGTCTTAGTCTCTATCCTTAATGTTTCTTCGTTTTTCTGCTAGGAAAGATTCCTCTCTTGTCTCTGTAGTAATTGTACCTATTATTACAAAATTTCTACCGGTCAAGCCAGCAGGTAACTTCAGAGTTAAAATGTGAATAATGTTCCACATTTCGTCACTTGAAAGCACTAGTCCTGAGTATAGAGAGTGTACATATTACCAGCAAATTTGAGATTTAGACAGGAAAGACTATGTAAAATGAAATGGCATGTGTCACACAGGAGGTAAGGTGAGTTGACTGTAACACGTCTTTTTGGATCTTTAAATCTCTGGAGTCTTAAGTGATAAAAAGGAAACATGACATGCTAGAACTCCCAATGCCATGACTGGATCCTCCTGTCTTTGTTGTCAAAAATTAAAGGATTGCACTGAGCCCAACAAATTCTGCATCTGTAGTTAAGGGTAAGTGAAAGCAGGTTACGGTGCCCCATGCTAAAGCTGGGTTCGTCTGCAATAAGTATGTATGTATTTTTTTTTTTTTCAGTGGAAGTAATGCAGTGATATTTGAATACTTGGCCAACAATTCTGCCTTGTATTTCTCAGCAGAAAACATAATTTCTGAATGAATATATCCCAGACAGTTTGCCTAGAGAGAACAGACTGAGATGGGGTGGTAATGTTCAGTTGCATAAGACATGGATACAAGGAGGAATAATCTGTTCTGCCTGTCTGTGACAGGATGGAAGAAGTGGTTCGAAATTGCAGCAAGGAAAACATGGTTTAGAGATTAGGAGCATTTTCAGCAATAAAGCCAGACAGGACTCAAACAGACTGCCCTGGAGGATTGTAGAGCCAATACCAACAGTGGTCTTGAAGAACAGATTAGTCAAACATCTAACAAAACTTGTGGCACTGTTTTTCTCTTTATGCTTTCCCCACAAAAATCTGGGATATTTGAGACTATGATGAGCTGAGAGTGGTGGTTTCAGAACTACAGGAGTCGGGAAGCAGGAATTCTACCTACAGGTAGAGGATGGTGGAGAAAAAAGAATTCCAGGTTGTTCAACATCTCACTGTCCCAAGTTGTTGGAAAATAAGCTTAAATCCTATTTTTTTAATTATCACACTAAGATGTTCGTTTTTGCAAATGAATCATAATTATGTTTATGATTAAGCCAGTCCCTCTTTCTAGATTCACACGTCACTAATCAACGGTAGGCCTAGCGCTGATGATCCTTCACAAAAGCTTTTGGAGTTTACTTCTGCACGATACATTCGCCTACGACTGCAGCGTATTAGAACTCTTAATGCTGACCTCATGACTCTCAGCCATAATGATCCAAAAGAACTAGACCCCATTGTTACCAGAAGGGTAAGCTGATTGTTCATAAACGGTATTCAGTATGACTTGATGGGAGAGCCTTTTCTGATCTGTTTGAGGAGGAGGAGGAGGCAGTACTTGATCCTTTGCCATTCACAAAGTTGTTTTGATAGGTCGTTAAATAATTCTTGCCTTCCCTTTGATGTTAGTAACAACAATATCTTGTTGGAATCGACTTCCAAAAAATGCTTTTTAGAGATTTTTTTGTTGTTGTTTACTTTTGGTTGTATTTGTTTGTGTAAATGATTTATGCTAGGAACAGTGTTTATAATGCTTTATCATCAAAATTAAAAATATGATGTGGCTGATGGAAATGTCACTTGAGGTAGCTCTTAATGCAAGTGTAGTAGCTTTTCTGATGTATCAAGGATTTCAGGACCCAGAGCTCTGGTTCATAAAAACAATTATTTGAAAACCTTACCGTTTTGAATTTTGATGTCTGATTAGAGTTTTCGTCATTTTCTTAAGGCTGATGTAATCAATCATTTTAAAGCCCATGAATTAATAATAACGTAAAACACTCTGATAGAATTCTGAGAGTAAAACTGATCCTTACACATTTGATGTTGGAACTGAGGAAACTGAGGCACCAAGCACTTAGGCTGCCTTCTTCAGGCTCTCACAGAAGTTCAGTATTGGAGCCACTGATAATGGTAGCTACCGTGACTAAGTGTTCCGCAGTATTTCTGCTTTGTGTTTTGCCATTTTGACCCTCTTCTTAATTTACCTGAGACCCATAGGTTAGGACATCAGTGGCTTCAAATTTTTCTGTGAAGGCAGGCTTTCTGATGAGGACAGAAGAATATGAGAAGTGTTACCTCTTCCCCTTCCTTCATAGCTCTTTGCCTTGAAGAACATCTGCAGGCGGCAACTCCTTGCGCAGCAACAGGACTCTTGCAATTTGTGACTTCTTTGATATAGGCAATCCTTGTGCATTGACACTGCTTCTGTGAGGTCTGGCTGGATAGCTGGCTACAGAAGGGGGAAAGAGACTTGAGTTTGGTCAGGGTTTGGTGGGTACTTTCCAGGCAGCCCCACTCCTACCTTGGTCATGGAGGTACCCATTCAGCTGCAGCATTTCTGAAGTGTAAAATCTAGATGTTCTGCTTGTTCTGTCTGCCTCATATGAGAATTGCTAGCATGGGGACTGCAAGTGCTGAGTATTGGACTGCTGCTCCAGCTGTGCCTTGATGGCCAAAGGGAAGTGGTTAATGCACTGCCTGACCAGGTGAGATATTCCTGTGGAGTGGGAAAGCTGACATTAAGGTCTGTTGGTAGTATTGTAATATGAAGAAATACACCCCAGAAAGAAAGGTTTGACGTGGAAGCATACAAACATACAGCTGGGAAACAAGGGTGCTGAGGGCAAGCATTCCCACTGGTTTTGTAACACACAGAGTTGTGCAGTCCAGGTCTTAGTACTACCCAGCGCAGCGCTACTTAGTGCAGTTTTGCATGAAAAGCTACGCATCTTTTGTGTTCACAAGATGTAGGTTTTATTGGGCAGGGTTCCCAAATCCTGATGTGTCACTGTGCAACCAGCTACAACTAAGGTAATCACTTCCAGCTCTTCCTGGATAGTGTTTTTTATTGTTTTTGAAGACTTTACATCCAGTTGCTGATACCAATTGTGTTTAGGTTCTTGTACATAGTCTTGTGAAAGGGCTGATGTAGAACTTTTCTAAGTATTCAACAGCACCTTTATTTCTCTATTTATTTATTTATTTCTGTCTGTAGCATTTGATTAGCATTGGTCTCTCCTTCAACTTCAAGCTGTACACAGCTGCTGTGAGCCATACACTGTGAGTTTTAAGAAAACAAGACAAAGGAGATGAAACAGGGAATGCAGTGAGAAATACAACTCTGCTTTGATCCTTCTACTTCTCTCAGTCTGGGCCTCCATCTCTCTAGTTAAGGACTTGCTGTTCATGAGAAGTCCCTGAATGTTATTTGTAATTCAAGCCCATAACATTAAAAAAAAAAAAAAAAAACTAAAATATGGAACATAATAAAAAATTTAAAAACATAAAAAATTAAACATGAAATCAAAGAGGCTAGTTTGCTCCAGCTCCAAGATCCTTCAAAGAAATAACAGTCCAGGAGTCAGCATGTCTGACCACCCAGGGCCACCTCCCCCTCCTCAACCAGATGACTGTAGGGTTGTTAGGTCTTAGAGTCTTGAACTCTTTCTTTAGAAGTATCCTCAAAATGTGTTTCTTTTTCATTCCTGTGTAGTCCATACTTCCCAGGATACAAACAGGCCAACCGTGTTGATACAGCAGCTGTAACTGAACCCAGATGGTCATTTCCTGCCTCTTCCTTGCCTCAAAAATTAAATCCTTTCCTAATGTGTGTTGCTTTTGCTCACCACTGGCAATATTAATGGGTTGTACTCTGCTGTATTGCCAATTTATAGGCTAAGAATTTGGATAGGATAATACACTGCCTAGACACTAGTAGCAAAGAACTGGTCTGGAAGTGAGTTCACAAAGTGGTTTTGAAAGAGGTCAGAGTTCCCATTTTAAGAAAGCATACTCTTAGCCCACAGACCAAAATTAAAATATAACAATTTGTTATGATTCATGGCTTCTTATAGAGTGAAAAAAGGATTTTTTTTACAAGTAAATTTCGGCTGAGGTCGCATTTGGTGGTCTTTCCTGAAGCTGAGAAATTGCGCATACTTATTTAAATTAAAAGTCAGTTATTTGTTTCGTACCAGTGAGGAAAAACATGGGGTAAAAAAAAAAATCACAAAATGGAAGGTTTCCCCAAGTGTAAAAAATTCAAAGCTTATCTTATTTTCAAGTATTTATTTTGTTTTTCAAGTCACAGCATAGTTAAATGCTGGTATTTTTTTTTCCAGACTAGAGGGGAAGGTGTAAATAAATGTAAATGTCTTTTATTCACCCCCTTTTTCGACTTTTTTTTGTAGTACTACTATTCAATAAAGGACATCTCTGTTGGTGGCATGTGTATTTGTTATGGCCATGCTCGAAGCTGCCCTCTGGATGAAATCACAAAGGTATTGTTTAATCTTATTAATTTATTTTCACAAAACAACTTTTCCAATTAAAAAAAAAGACTGCCTAAGGAGAATGAGAAGGAGGCTAAAAGACATCGTACGATATGGTGTGCACAAACTATTTGCTATAATTTTCTTCCTTTTCTGTGCAAGCATATCTAGGTCTTTGGTAATGTGACTTTCTTGAAGTAAATGTTTTCTTTGGCATTACATTTAAACAATTCAAGGGGCACAACAAGAAATAGTCTCTGTTGCAATGCAGGAGATTTATTCCTCCTGCTCTAGAAAGGCTGTTCCCCAATAGTTGATACAGCATGGTTTAGCAATCTAGTGCTAATTGTGGTGTATTTGTGGGTCTTGACATTTTGTGAAGTAAGTGTGATATTAGGCAGACTTTTGGCAACATTGATTAATTTATGGATTAAAAAATATTTCAAGAAAGCTTTTTTTTTTTTTTTCTTAGAGATTGCAGTGCCAATGTGAACACAACACATGTGGAGAGAGTTGTAACAAGTGCTGTCCGGGCTACCACCAGAAACCGTGGAGACCAGGAACCATTTCTGCTGGGAACAAATGTGAGAGTAAGTATACACAGAGGTTTAGATAGTTTCATAAAGGCTTGTTATTTTCTTGTTCGAGGTTGCTTTTCATACAGATCTATACTGCTTCCAAGAAAATTCCACGAACTATCAACTATCTTCATGGGGTTGTTTAAAGGTAGAGGACCTAGTTCTAATCATATCTGTTAAGATTGTTTTAAATATTCTATCCAATATGACCCGCTGACTAGTGGAGTTGTTATGTAGTAAAGCTTTCAGAGTCTCTTTTTCAAGGAGACTTGGGGATTTATCATGCTCCTATAAAAACTAACAGATTTGCATCAATCATTTTGTTAGCTACTTGAAATGCAAATTTCTTATGTTGATCATAAATTTTGTCAGATAAACATCTTTGTTCTGATAACAAATGTTTTGAAAGAAACTCCTTGTTGGCCAATTACGTTTCAGATTGTCTGATAGATTGACTTAAACTCTGCCAGTATATCTGAATGTGTTGCTAGGGCTAGTTAGTGCATTTTCTCTCTTCACATTGCAAATGCATAGCACAAGCTGCAGACAATTAAGAACCTATGAGATAAAATTTACAGCTGCAAATGGAAAAGTAGTCTTTTTAGTTGAAGTCTTTCCACAAGTCTCAGTGTCACTTTTCAGAAAGTAGGTGTTTATGACTGTTTGGACTCAAGTATCCTCTAACTTATACTGAAATTTATACTTGTGTACTGGCATTGTTGACTTCTCTTCTGTCTGTAATACAAATAAGAGAAGAATTAGGCAGATTTTCTTCTGCACTGCAGAGGACAGGGAATGAGAGAACAGTTATTACTAGTAGCACACATGACTATTGACATCAGTCCTGACAGGATTGTCTTAGTGGGATCTGCAGGATACTGTTAAAACCGGTGTTATTAAAGTGGTGACAGTGATTTTGAAATGTACTTACTTGCAAAGAAATATAGTGTATCAAGACTGCTGAAGCATATAGCGTGGTTAAAGGGGAAAAAAGCACGCTTTTGAGATTAGTTGATATGCTCTTCTACTTATATTTTCCACTTTGAAAAATGTCAGTGTTACAGGAACTGTTATACAATGTAAATAAAAAAAAATTATTTATTTTCCATTTCTTCTCAGAGTGCAACTGTCATAACAAAGCAGAAGATTGTTATTACAATCAGAGTATTGCAGATCAGAAAAGAAGCATGGATATTCATGGCCAGTATATAGGAGGTGGTGTGTGCTTAAACTGTACTCAACACACTACTGGGATCAACTGTGAAATGTGTGCTGATGGATATTTTAGACCACACAAAGTAAGATATGGAAAATACCGTTCGAATGTTTTGGTGAATTACAACATGGTACGATGATGTGTATTTCAGCTGATTGTAATTAATATATATATATATTTTTGTCAGTTGCAGAATAGCGAAGAACTATAGAGGGTTTATTGTTTTAGATGACATACCACCAAAACTTTCAGAGAAAACCAAAATGCTTGTCCAGTTGTGTGGAAGGGCAAGTCAAGTTGTTGGAAAATAAAAGATTAAGTGAAGATGAAACTTGAAGTCCTAGTGTGGGAATGTAGATATTCTGACAGGAAACCCATTTCTCCTGTCGGTAAAACTCTAAAAAGTGCCAGTATTGAAGTTTCAGTGTCTTTAGAAGTGCCAAAATTGTGTACCATCCCATTTCAACCGGTGTTAAAACAGACCATTACATGATTCTAAGATCAGGCTCTTTGTCTCATGAGATGTTACAACAAATATTATTCCTCTTGACATGATTATTGTAGAACATGTGCTCTCTGAGCCTGTGTACTTTCCAGTTTATCGACAAATGTCACTCTTTGGAAAAATGATCTAAACTCTGCAAAAAGACATTTGTTAAGATGTGACTAACAGAATTAAACATATGAACTTCCTGCAATGTTAGAGATCTCTGTATAATGAGACATATTGAACTAAACTTCTACTTTACAAGGTCTTGCTTTGGCAGATTCATGCATATTTTGGAAAACCCATGCTTTAGAAATCCAGCATAAATTGGTGCAGAGAGCGAGGGTGAGTGTGTAGGAGTATGGTTAGACAGCAGGTACAGCTCATTGAAAGAACTAAACTGGAGCCAGAGATTGTCTGATTCGCTTGCTGTAAGAAGCATTGCAGAAAAGTCTTCAATAAACTTGTAGCCAATAAACGTGTATCTAGAGGTCATTGCTGATTGGCTTTACATCTGAAACACCTCAAAAGAAAATTTTCACTGAAAGAAAATAAAATCCTTGCCATATGAATTGCATTGCCTTATATTTCAAAGATGTATAGATCATGAGGTCAGAATGAATGTTCCTGCAGAGATAATCTGTCCTGCCACTGAACACAGAGCCAAGGATTTCTTTAATTTCCTTCCTCTTTGAACCAGAGGGTCTTTGCAAAAAGCATCCATTCTTGTCTTAAACATTTCCATAATTTTTGGCAAATCATCACAGTGGTTAACTGCTGTTATATTAAAAAAAGTCTGTTTATGCTGAATGTGTTGGGCTTCAGCTTCCAGCAATTAGCAGTTACTATACCGTTGTCTGTGCTATTGAAGACCAAATTTTGCTCCCACATTTAAGTTTTTCTGTGCTGCAATCCCCTGATCTTCTGTTTGCTGAAATTAAACTAGGCCCTTGATCTGTTGCTGCATTAGCTTTTGCAGTCTTCATCATATTAGTTCCAGTAATCCCAGACAAGAAACAGATGTAACTTTACTTTTCCCAGTTAATACTTTGAGAATTTGACAGAGAATGTTTGTGTTTTAGGTTTCTCCCTATGAAGATCACCCCTGTTACCCCTGTGGCTGTGACCCGTTCGGCTCTCTGAGTTCTGACTGCATTAAAGATGAGCACCATTCTGACTCTCAGCGTGGTAAGGGAGTGGGAAGTGCCTTTTCTCTAAACTTCAAATCTGGCTATATTTCTGGTCATTGAAGTTTGAGGAAACGCTAGCTACTTGTGAATGGCTGCCAGTTAGGTACCAATTCGAAACAACAGTAAATATTTAGGAAGGAGAGGTGAGGCATGACATACTTTTAGGATTTTAAGGTCTGCCAGGTCCCTGACTGTGTTCTGGTGTGGGGCTGGCGGGCTCTAACTATGTAAAACAATGTGGAGGATTGAGATCTAACACTGTTGTTTATGAATGCTGTTACAGCTGTTGCAAGATCCATTTTGCTGCAGTTTCTCAGCATCTGGTACTCTAAACGTGAAAAATAGATGGTGGGACTGACATTATGCCAAGTATGTGTGTGGAATATAACATGTGTAATAAAAAAGGAATGCTAAATTACTTGCACCCTCTGAGACATCTTGAAGCCAGCCCAGTGCCTGCTCTTATTGTTTCTCTGTTTTTGCTTTTCAAGGGACTTGGCCAGGTCAGTGTCAATGCAGAGAAGGTTACACAGGAGAAAAATGTGATCGTTGTGCGTTTGGGTATCAAGGCTATCCAAACTGCCTGCATTGTAACTGCAGCCTGACTGGTAGCATTAATGAAGATCCGTGCACAGAACCTTGTCTTTGCAAAGTGAGTATGAAACTGTCATTTTTGTTTAAAATGGAATCTGTGGATTGATTTGTAAACTCCTTTTTAATAAAAGACTTCATTAACTGGAGGGATCACATCTTTCATAGCAGGTAACCTGGTGTAAATGTACACCTGACAACCTAGAACTTAGAATTACTAACTATTCTATGAACTGAACAATATGGTAATTTATGTTGAGTAGTTATGTATGTTACTGATACACCATTTTCTATAGTAATGGCCCAGACTGACATTAAAATCAAATAATGACTGCACATGTGAGTGTGAGGGAGGGTTGCAGAGAGAATGACAGTATGCCCGGCTGGGTTTTGTTTTAGGGATGAGCTGATACTTCACTTCAAAGTCACTGATTTCTTGTAAAGAAAGGATGTGTTTATAACATCTGCTTTGTGTGAAGAAACAGCATGCACTTGGAAAGAACTATTGGAACAATTACATTAGATGTATGTATGAAATATGGTTTAAATATTTGATTACAAAATATAAACTATAAAAAAATGTTTTAAAAGTTTTGCAGTCTTTTATTTTTTGGTCAATATCCAGACCCCTTGAAATATTTTTCAGCTGTAGATTCTGCTGAACATTATTGCAAAGTTGTGTGTCAATATTTGAAGAAGTTACTCTTAGTTTTCTGAACAAAATGTTAGCTAATAGTTTATGTATTTGTCACCAAGTAAGACAGTGAACAGGAGCCAGGAAAAATGTGGGTATCAGCTGATGCAGCTAAGTGGTGAAAATTTTTGTATAAACTGGGTAAGAAACTGTCCCCTTTCATGGGGGGCAGATGAGCCTGGCATACAGAATTTCTCCAGATAACTGAGAGTGTCACCAGTCAGCAGCCCGCCTATAGAGGTGAAAGGAAGGAAGGAGAAAAGTTGTGTGCTCCAAATATCAAACGAAGGAGACAGGATTTCTAAGCCCATGCAATGTCTGTCAACACAGTAGTGCAAGCTATTCTGTTTTAAACTCTGAATTTCATATTTGATCTTTTGTGAAACACAGCTCTTGAGGTCTGAAGTCATTGGGTAGAATTTTTATTTTTCGTTAAGAAATAGATAATTTCTGTCTAATAATGTTACAGAGACAAAGTGAAATGTGTGATCCAGGTGCATCCTGAAGACTGAGAAAAGAAAAAGCTGAAAAGAGCGTACAAATACTATTTCTGTAAAAATCCAAGATTTTAAAAACTCTTTATCTCAGGAGGCCCTTTGCCTGATATTTTTCCTGAGTTTGGATATTAACAAATAGAAAGCAGTTTCCTTAGCCTTTGAATCAGAGCTGGGGATTTTTTCATATGATTTGCAAAAGCAGTTTCTACTTCGCTTACAAAAGCAGATAACCTACCTGTTTAGAGAGGTCTTATGTAAGCTTGACATGCGGAACACTGGTCCAGAAGAAGAAACAGTTAGTAGTGTTGCCACCAAAGGTGTCAGATTACTCTCCGGTAAGCCTGAAATTTGCTCAGTGGGACCAAATCTGATGCAGGTCTGGAATCTGGAGTGGTTCTTTTAGCTGAAGTGAAGTTACCCTGGTAACTGCTTCTGAAAGCAGCATTTGGTTCACAGGCTTTGTATTTTAAATTGCGATGCAGAACTCACACAGGCCCCCTTAAAACAGCAGGATAGTGGAAACCAGAGGTTGAGATGGGGAAGTGATGTGTGTCCAGGTCTTGGACATATGAGTGCTAGAAGATATGAAGCTAGGACATGTTCAGAATCTTGTACCGGGCAGCGGGAAATGTTCTGTATCTTACTGTGTAGAAATACGCACAGAGTTCTACTGTTTACACGGCTTTGTGGGCAGTTACCAAATATTTTCTCTGCTGGTTTGCTTGTCAGCAGCAATTGTCTAAACTTCTGGAATAAATAACTACATATTGTCTGAACAAATTTTACAAGCAAAAATAGGATGCACTGTTTTAGGTTGTTTTTTTTTTTCCCCCCCCTGTAAATTCTACATCAAAAGAGGTATGCAGCAGTATGCCTGAACTACCCAATTTGTACGGTAAGGAGGCAGCAGGCCAGTGAAAGGAGCTAAAGGAGGTAATCGCCTCTACTTTCGGAGTAGGGTGTTTCTGGACCTTAGCCAGAGCATGTTAGAAGGAAGAGCTGCCGTCTAGCGTAAGTGCATGTGGTGTTCCTGCAGGAAGAGGTGGCAGCAGCGGTGGGGATCACAGTGTAAGTGTTAATAGGTGGTTGAGGAACTGTTGTCTTGAAGCTGGCTGTGGTAGCTCCAGGAGCCTGGCCTCGAAGGTGAGCTTAGGCTGTATGTAGACCACTGGGATTCAGTAAATGTGAGAACTTTTCTCCAGAGCAACCTACAAAATCAAACGACGAGAGAAGTAGACTGGCAAGCTGGCAGAAGCTTTGAAAGCCTGCCCGTGTGCTGAAATTTCACTGCAATAGAGCCCTTGCCAGGGCATGTTTAGGTTTTGATGAACTGGCGAATTCTGATGATTTTTTTCTAATATGTTTTAGTTTTAAGCTCTGAGTCTTATTCAATAATCCTGCTGTGCTGAAATCTGTTTTCTTTTATAACCTTCTGAATGCTGTTATGCCTAAATCCCATCTAATCCACTGTATTTGTTACCATAATAAAGCTGATGCAAAACAAATGTTATATGCCATTGACAGGAAAATGTAGAAGGTGAAAACTGTGATCGCTGTAAACCAGGATTCTACAATTTGCAAGAAAGAAATCCTCAGGGCTGCACAGAGTGTTTCTGCTTTGGGGTTTCTGATGTCTGTGACAGCCTAACATGGCCCATCAGTCAGGTATTTATGTGTTATGTCCATGAGCTCATATTCTTTCCTCAGGCAGCTGCAAAATGTACTATATTTCTCTTTGACATGCACCCAAGTTAACTTCAAATTCTGGCAAGTGTCTCTGTACAGAGGAATGGATTGTCAGTGTCAGTTGACAGCTCTGAGGTAGTCAACGTGTCGTCCCAGTGCAGGTTTTGGCCCCACTAGCTTGCAGTAATACCAGAAGCACTGGGTAGTGGAGACTACAATAATGCACTGGAAAAGTGTATTTTTTTCTGATCTTGTGCTGTCGAAAGTTTCTTTGCATATTGAAGAGATGAACCCAAACCTGTTTCCTTGCTCTCATACCTATTGGTTAAGGCCGGAGTGGCCTCTGCCAATGTTGTCAATACTCTTTCTTAGAAAACAGAGTTATTATGAATATCACTGTCTTCTGAATAGACGCTTCTTGAGTTAGGGAGCTTTGGGGACATTATTTTTCCACCAAATTCCTTCTGTGTCTTTGCAGAGCTAGTCATACATTGGTCCCTGTTTTGTGTGCCAATAAAAAGAGAGGAAAACACATGAAACTGACTGAAATTCAAAGAAGCTTGTATAAAACTCTTTCAGTGAGGAGAACAAAGTTGTCTCATCTTGCTCCTTCTTCTGGGACTCTGGATTTAACTTTCCTGCAGCTCAGCCCTATCTATAAATGGGGATGATACACCTCAAAGCTTTTGAAGTTCTGTAATTCTGTCTCATGGAATTACATGGGTATAATGATAATTTTGTTGGTAGGATGAGAATCACACTCATTATATTTTTGTTTCCGTCTAGTAGAGATGTAGAGACAATCCTAGCCTGAAGTGGCATATTTATGTGTACTGGATGTCAGACTGGGCTAATAGAAGTGTTACAGATCCACCAGTTCAGATGAATATCTAGGGAGGGGTTAAGTTTAGTGACTGCTTTCTCAATGACACAAAGCCTTACTCCATTAATATTACTGTTCATTTTTGCAGATATCAGATATGACTGGATGGCTTGTTACTGATCTGTATAATGCAAGGAGCATGCAACCTCAGCGAAGCCAATTTGATGGACTCCACCAAATAAGTATTAATAACACTGAGGCTGTGAAAGTACTGAAACATACTTATTACTGGTCAGCACCTGAGACCTATCTAGGAAATAAAGTAAGTTCTCAGCTAGAGTCAAAACTCTTGCATAGTTTCTCTATTTTAATGATAACATATTGCTCCAAACATATAGTTTCTGTAATTAAAAATTATGCATAAACCCCAACATTAACAGACTTCTCAATCTATCTCTGCTCTTCAAATCATAGTGTTCCTGGCCAGACATTCCCAGCACCCTCTTCTTGCTCTTTGAACTCATTCATCGCTCCCCACTTCCTTCTCTGCTTGTCCTTGACACAATATAATCTCTCTTTTTCTCTTGACTGTTATAAATTTATATACTCACATTGCCCATACTCTTGGCTCCTATCCCAAAGCTTACACCCTTAACACCTTGTCCAATACAGTAGACAGGACTATTAAATTCTTCTTTCCTGCCTCTTGGCCATCTTCTCTTTTGCATTTATTAGTTTCCAGCCAGCTAGTCTGTAAATTTTGCCCTGGTTAGTACCTAAAGCTCTGGGTCTTCTGTCTTTTACAGCAGAATCACAGAATAATTGAGGTTAGAAGGGACCTCTGGAGGTCATTTTGCCCAACCTCCCTGCTCAAGCAGGGTCACGTAGAGCAGGTTGCCTCGCATCATATCCAGAGAGCTGCGTCTGAGTATCTCCAGGGATGGAGACTCCGTGATATCCTTGGGCAACCTGTGATCACTGCTTAGTCACCCTCACAATATGAAAGTGTTTCCTGATGTTCAGAGGGAACCTCCTGTGTTTCAGTGTGTGTCCACGGCCTCTGGTCCTGGCACTGGGGACCACTGGAAAGAGCCTGGCTCCATCCACTTTGCACCCTCCCTTCAGATGTTTGTATACATTGATGAGATCTCCCTGGGCATTCTTGAGGCTGGACAGTTCCGGTACTCTCCGTCTTTCCTCGTATGAAAGACATTCTAGTCTCTGAATCATCTTAGTGGCCCTTTGCTGGACTCTTT
This sequence comes from Opisthocomus hoazin, assembly GCF_030867145.1. Classification (NCBI taxonomy): domain Eukaryota; kingdom Metazoa; phylum Chordata; class Aves; order Opisthocomiformes; family Opisthocomidae; genus Opisthocomus; species Opisthocomus hoazin. The sequence goes on along the minus strand of NC_134416.1, from coordinate 58,680,148 downwards.
CCAGGATGTCCATCTCTTTCTTTTACTGGGAAGCCCAGAACCGGACTCAGAACTCCAGCTGTGGTCTCACTCACCAGTGCTGAGTAGAGGGAACCTTGCAACCTCACCTGTAATTATTTTCAGTCCAGTCTTTTTGCCCATGCAGCCCCATTTCTTAGTATGGTGACACAGTAAATGAAAACAAGTCTCAGAAGTGTGACATTAAAGATTAGTTTTGCACAGGGCAGCACTTGGTCAAATTCTGATCTCTTATTCATTTAATATAGGTCTAACTGCTGGTTCTACTCTTTAACTTACTTCAAAATAGTCAGCGGCAGTTGTGGGGCTAAGGAGCCTGAAAGGTGGAATATGGAACGTGAATGATTTCAACATGCTGTGCCCCTTGGCTAGGAAGGTAGTGTAAACCTCTGCTGTTGAAAGTCCTGTAGGTTTTCACTGAATTGAGGGCACTTATCTAAATCATCTGTGGAGCCTTCAGCTAGCTTTCCCACCTGCACAGCAACAAGCCAGTGCTTGTCCCTGTACTGATACACACGGCAAGTTAAATTTTCCCTGGAAAGTGGTATTTGTAAGTCATGTACTCCTATAATTTGCACATTGTACTGTCCCGTGTCACTTCTTTGTGTTGGTTGGAGGTTATTGTGTTGTTAAGACTTTGCTTTTTGTTATTTCAGCTCACAGCATTTGGTGGAGACTTGAAGTATACTGTATCTTACGACATTCCAATGGAGAGTGTGGACAGTGATATAGTGTCTAGTGTGGATGTCATCATTCAGGTGGATTTTTTTTCAGCTGCTAATTATTCAGACATTATGAGGAATCTATAAAGGGTTTAAAAAAAGGGAAATACATTAGTATTTGTATATAGTAGGTTTGTCAATTTTAAGTGCCTTATTAAAAGTCACTACCAAGATTTTGTTACTACTCGTTTCTCTGATTTTCTGATCCATTTGTCTGAAATTGTAGGTATACAATACTAGTTTTAAATGATAAATACCTAAATTTTAACCTATGTGTAAACAGGTGAGGTGTTCATTACCAAATGTACAAAGCTCTGTTTACAAAAGAAACTGCAATAATCTGGAAGGACTTACATTTATGAATCAGATGAGTGTTCGTGCTGATTGCTTACTTCTCTAGATTTATGTTGCAGTTAAAAAATAAGGCTCTATATTGAATCCAGGCCCCTCCAAAAAAACATTATTTTGTAGTGCATGCTTAGTAATAGAACAAAGGACAAAAGAGATTCTGTTTTGTAGAGGAGTTTGATTTTTGAAATTTAATTTAATTATTTTTTCATAAGAAAATCAAGTAATTCTGAAGTCTCTGAACCAAGAGAGAATGGGATCGTAGTCTTTTTGAAGCTGCAGAAAATGCAGACATTTTACTTTATTCCTAGTGCAAGAAATCTAGTTTGATCGCCTATTTTCTGTGTTATCTGGATGTGTAGCTAACACTAAATGTAATTGCTTAATAAAATTTGCTTGCAAATATGGAAAGTGTTTTTTCTGTCTTTCAATTTCAGGGTAATGGGCAGATTTTGAGTACGAGAGCAGCAGGCTTGTCACTACAGCCGTATGAGGAGTACTCTAGTGCAGTGAAATTTGTATCGGAGAATTTCATAGACTTCAATACAAAAAAAGCTATAGACCGGGAAAGGCTGATGACTGTTCTGGTCAATGTGACCCGTCTTCTGATCAGGGCCAACTACAACGTTGCCGAAAGAGCTGTGTACAGGTGAGGGAGAGAAAATATTCAAGGTAATCTATGTAATTCTGTTATTTTTGTGCATAGGAAACACTTTCCATAGTGGCAGTATTCCTAAAGTTTTATGTTAATCACTTCTAGAAAAAAATATTTTTTGTTGATTTTTCTCAAGGCTGGTCTTGTCCTCAAAATACATTTCTGTGGAATGGGTGGAAAAGGGCATTTCGTTGTATTAAAGATACCTGATAGCGGAAACATTGTTTTCTGCTTTAAAGGAATACTGCATAGAAGCCTTATTACAATGGCTGCTTTGTTAGAGGGAAATACCTCTGAAACTCTCAACAGTATGCTTATTTTGGTATGTGGCAAGTTAATCCATCACTGACTATTGAAAGCCTGCCAGTAAAGACATTAGCTGTAATTTCTTTTAATGTCTCTAGATGTTACTGACGCTCATCTCTAAGGGAGTGCTTAACAGGAAAACTGGGCTGGAATGGATTAACTCATCATTGTGTAGTCTTAAGTGCGCATTAGCAGTATCTGCATCAGACCTTACAGATCTTTGTTTTACCTGCTCTCCAGGACATACAGGAATGAAGTCTTATTGCTCTAAGGGAATCAGTTCCAGTGCTTCATAATTTATACACTTCATTCCCTTAGCCTCACCAATAGCCTTTCTTCCTTGGGGCCAAGCTCTTTTCAGTAGTGCCCAGCGACAGGACAAGGGGCAATGGGCACAAACTGAAGCACAGGAAGTTCCGTCTGAACATGAGGAAGAACTTCTTCCCTCTGAGGGTGACGGAGCACTGGAACAGGCTGCCCAGGGAGGTGGTGGAGTCTCCTTCTCTGGAGATATTCAAGACCCGCCTGGACAAGACCCTGTGCAGCCTGCTGTAGGTGACCCTGCTTCGGCAGGGGGGTTGGACTAGATGACCCACAGAGGTCCCTTCCAACCCCTACCATTCTGTGATTCTATTCTGTGATTCCTTGTTCCTTAATTGGTAGCATTTCATGTCAATAACATGAGACTTGATACTGAAGTTGCTTTGTGCCCTTTTGTGCCCCTGAGGAGTGGTGATCTTTATGTCCATTTGGGGACAGTGTGTTCATCTTTCTGGAATGCTTGTAAAGATTTATTTAAATCATTTTTCTTGTGGCCAAGAAGATTGTCTCTGCTTCAAGATGCCATTGTTTGTAGTAAGAGATTTTGCTTTGTTCGGTTGTGTGCAGCACCAATGGACTGGTGCTGTTTGTCACTACTTACCTGCGATGTGTGTCTGTTTTAGACAAGGTGCAGTAAATCTGTCTTATTTCACGACAGCAATAGAAAGCTGCCCCACTGATGTACCTCCAATACCATGACAGAGGGGGAAGTTTTTGTTTAAACCTCTCCACAGGAGAAGAGACGGTGGTAGTAACAATAATGCTAACAGGAGGAGGGCACACCTACTCCCAGAATTGCAAATGCAGTGATAAGACTACGGTCATAGTCCTTTTACAGCAGAGATGTATGGCTGTTCCTCAGCTGTCACTGCCAGGGAGCAGCACTCAGCAATTTTACTCCACTAGAAGCAAACTATCCTGATCCAAATGAAGTTTGGGGAAACAAATGATGCGATGTTTTCATGCTTGATCCTAGGCTGGACTCTGTGACCCTGGATACTGCAAGTGCAAATGTTATAGCTCTTTCTTCAGCACCAGATGTGGAATTCTGTGAATGTCCTCAAGGTTACACAGGAATATCCTGTGAGGTAACCTCTTACAGTGTTTTATGTAGGCAGAATTAAATTCTATCTGAAAGGATCTAGGATTTAACAGCAGGCTGCCTTTAATTATACTGCCATAAAAGTATATGTTCTGTGATGAAATGCTGTCTACTATACTGTACACAATGCTGTAGATATTTTCTTCCAGATACACTAAATGGGATTTTAAACCTATTTCTTGAGTTCTATTTGGTGGCACTAAAAGATGATGATACACTTTAGAACATCAGTGTTGCAGAGGGAGCAGCTGTAAAAGCTCTGTGAAGCTGTTTTGAGCTTACCTTACTCATTAATAGCACTTTTCCTGGATCTGAATTGTGTACAGTTTATTGCTGTTTTATGTCATTAGGTTTATGGAGGCAATAAGGAATCTTAGCAGGGAGGAATGCTAGCCTCTGGAAGATCCCACGAGGGTCAAATGTGCCACGCGAAGTGGTATCATATATTTGTGAATAGAAGATTAGGGAGGCAGAGCACCACCTGCAGAACAGCAGGGATTTTTTTGACAAATAATTTCAGTTTGAAGCCTTGTGCCTTAGCATCATTAATGATTCTGCAGAGGAGGTAGAACATCTGGTTTTTATTATTGCATAATAAAGAACTTCACATATTCAACTGCACAAAACTTATGTGCCTCCGGGGGACAAAAGGCTGAATCAAAGTTTTATGGAGTTAATTCTTATCCCCTTTATCCCAGTGCAAGTAAAAAACAACAGAAAAGAGCTTCAGTGACATCAATAGAGTTGAAAGAGCATTCAGTTGCTACAGTGTGAATGAGTCAGATGGTGGGTGGTCAGAAATGGTCTCTTTGAAAATGTTTTGATGTGTACTTTTAAGGCGCATAATTCTACTGCTTCCCCCCCCCCCCCCCACCCCCCCATTTCTTTTCAGTCCTGTCTCCCTGGGTACTACCGTGTGGATGGAATACTCTTTGGAGGTATTTGTCAACCCTGCAAATGCAATGGGCATGCAACTGAGTGTGATATTCATGGTGTTTGCTTTGTAAGTCACCCTTAAAGTGTTTGTGTTGTAAGTGTCTGTTTAGGAATTAGGAAAGCATTTTGACTGTGGGAGACAAGCTTACAGTGCATGTAAATTTCAGGCTATGGGTACCAAGTGTTCATTTTTCTTGCTTTTCATTGTTTACTTCAGAATATGTTCAGGGGGCTTTATTAAAGTGTTTTCCAGTAAAGGGTTTGTTTCAGTTTATCATTTCAAGCGGGGAATAATCAGAACTAAAATAAAAATGTCACCATAGATTGACTGATAAAAATCTTAACTTTGCTTGCTGCAGCTGACGATAAAACTTTTCCTGGAAGGAAAAAAATTAAACAGTGTTTTGGGTAAATATCTGTTTTCGGATATAGGTGCATCTTCCATGACTGACATTAGTGGAAATTACATGTTACCTTCTGAAGAGAGAATTTAGCTCTCAGATCTCTTCCGAAATTTAAAGGTCACAGAAATAAAACGGCTAAACACCATTAAGAAATATATGAGAATTTTTTTGCTGCAAATATGTGTAATATACAAAATATGTTTAAGTTGGTGTATAATGTGTAAAACATGTTTAAGTTTATGTCTGGTTTCATGATGTAAAGTATATTCTAAAATGTAGGAAAGAATTACGATTTGTTACTACAACTTAGGAAAAAACCCACTTATTATCAAAGTTCTGCTCTGTTCTTCATGGTTGTCTCCTTGAATGTTATACTTCATGCAGCCTCCTGCAGGGATCCCTCGGGGGCTGAAAAACCATCAAAAGTAAATAAGTAAATACTTTTTCCATGTCTCACAGGCTTGTCAGCACAACACGACAGGACCTTTCTGTGGTCAGTGCTTGCCTGGTTTCTATGGAAGTCCATCCCAAGGAACTTCTGAGGACTGCCAGCCCTGCGCATGTCCTCTGACTTCTGCTGCCAACAAGTAAGCGGCTTATGTGAGATTTTCTTTTGCATCCTCAGCAAAATCAGAAAGTGAGATAAAGAAAAAATGTCATGAAATCTGAAGGAGAGAGAGAAGGACTTTTTTTCTCTCTTCATTTGAGCACATCTCGTAGAAACATTGTTTTTCCAGTTAGACAAATGTATAGACTAAGTGAAGACAGGCTGAGTGAACTGATGCAATTTGTACTTGAAGGTTGAAAGTAATACTTTGACCTGTCCTTGAACTAGGCAGCAAAATCACCATTATTCTCCATGTTGTTTCAGAAAACAACAGAAGAACAGAAGGGTTGCATGTGAAAAAGAGGATCTCAGCACAGGAATTGGACAGATTTGCTAGAAAGAGGGCCAGGTTTTTAGGAAGTTTTTAAATCTTCCTTTCATTTGACAGAAAAAAAACTCAAGAGTTTTTGAAAATTGTAACTTTATTTTGACATGTTTAAAGCATTGATGTTAATCTAAAAATTTTGCAATTACATGGTTATGTAGATAGAAGCATGGACTTCAAGGGTAGACGTTGAATGTTTGTAGAAGTCTTGTGGTTCTGTATACTGACACTGACTGCCATAAATATTGTTGATAGCTTTAGTCCTACTTGTCAGCTGAGTGAAGGAGGTGGAGTTGTCTGTGACAAATGTCTTCCAGGCTACGCTGGTTCTCAGTGTGAAAGGTATGTACTCTAGCTTTGGGTAAAATATCTATATTATTGCCATCACTAACTGTTTATCATCCTACCTGCCTTGAATTGTTCATACCACATGTACAGAATAATATTTTCCTTCCCCTTTTGTCTTTGCTTGTAAAGCAGAGACACTTTAGATAAAAATTTAATAGGAAATACTCTGTAGGGTGGTGAGAGTGTTTAACATGACCCCATTCCAGCTGATAAAGTTTTAATCTCTGGTGCAGGTGTGCCAATGGTTACTATGGAAATCCACTCATGCCTGGACAATTGTGTGCTCCTTGTGAATGCAGTGGCAATGTAAACCCTCAAGAAGATGGCCACTGTGATACCTTGACAGGACAATGCCTGAAATGTCTGGGGAACACAGCAGGTCACCACTGTGAAAAGTGTGCTGATGGGTATTATGGGGATGCAGTGATTGAGAAAAGCTGTCGTGGTAAGCTATTATTATTACTCTCAAAATATAAAGAACACAAAAATGTGGTGTACATGTGGCAGAATGGATGGGGAGATAGGCGCCTTTGCTGAAAGAGTTAGTTGTGAGCTGGCAAGTGCAGGTTGAAAAGCAGGGGGTGGGGTTAACCTGAGGAAGGAATATATTATGCTGGGGTCTGACACTTCATATTCCTGAAACTTGTCTTGCTTAGCACTGTCCCTCCAGTGACCTGGTGTAGACATTTCCTACTTCTGAATGTTACATATAGGGCTGGAAGAAACAAACTTCTCAAATGTATCTATTCACAGAGGTAGGGTTTTTTTTATCTTTTAGCCCATATGTGTAGTACAGATATTACTGTAGTATATTAACACCTGTGGGATGTAAACAGGTGAAGCACACATTATATACCAAATTTGGAATTCTGTGTAATAATGATTGCATATAGATAGACATTAATAATTTTCTTTTATTTGGTTTCTTTTTGTCTAAACATAAGCCTGTGAGTGCCATGTGAATGGTTCCCTTTCAAGTACTTGTCATCATGAGACAGGTTTCTGTCACTGCAAATCAAATGTGACTGGAGAAAGATGTGATAAGTGCTTGGTAAGCAAATATTCACCTGTTCCTAATATCCACATTTTGTATCTTGGTCTTCCTGTTTATCTATGGATACTGATTAGAGCAGATACAGACAATAGCAGCAAATATATTCAGGGGAGAGGGGACCTATTGCTGGAGCAGAGACCAAAGGTTTGTCTGCATAGGCTTCTGCGACTGCAAATTGCTCTGCCTGTGCTTTTTGCAGAAGTGAAGCTATGTAGTTGACTCAGCACCCTTCTGAATAGGGCTGTTCAGGCTAGTGCTGCACTGACTGACAGCGTGCGGTCATGTTGGCTTACTGAAAAAAAGAATCAGAACACTGCTAAGAGACGTGAAGGGATCTTAGCGCTGTGCTTCTGCAAAATGAACTCTGAGTGGGAATATCTGAAGAATGTGGTTGGTGAGGATAAATACATCATGGCTGAATGCCAAAAACGGATTCCACTAAAAGACAGGCCTGTTATAAGAACAAATAGATATTCACTGGTGACACAAAACAGCAGTTTCCAGCCTTTTGCTAAGTGTAGAACTGCCTCAGAGACCAGAGCAGGAAATCTCTGCCCAGTTACTGCCCTTGTGCCAGCCCAGCTGAATGTCTTTCAATCCGCATGTACCATAGGTCATTGACCTGCTCTGTTCTGGTTTTTCATTCACATTCACAGAAATCTGTGCCTGATCAGCACAGCCCACCTCACCTCATGGAAGTCTTTAAATTAAAATAGACTTTAAAACAAAGTCTTACTGCTGAAATTAGAGGACCATGAGAGCATTTAATTGTTTGCTTTTTCACCCAAATGCATACTTGCCTATAGCTGGGAACAGTGAAGAGATAAGGCCAAGGAGTCCTCCTGCAGCAGTCGCACAGTGCTGACCAATATTCATGCACGTCAGACAGCAGGGAAAGTAAACAAGAGAAAATAAGAGTGTAGATCATATTGTTTTCAAAAATTTATGAAATGTAGCTCAAATGTATTTTCTTCCTGTCCAACAGAATGGTTATTATGGCCTGCTTGCTGGGCTTGGCTGCATTCCCTGCAACTGCAATCAATTTGGCTCAGTCTCCGAGGACTGCAATCAGCAGGGGCAGTGTCGCTGTGTACCAGGAGTGACTGGAGAAAAGTGTGATCGTTGTGCTCATGGTTTTCATACGTTCCAGGATGGTGGCTGCACATGTAAGCTCTGATCCATGATCCTTTCAGGGTTTGTCTGGAATTTCTTTCAGCAATGTATTTTGTGTTAAACTCTGGCAAAGGTCAGTTATTCTGATGACTATGGAAAAATCTGTAGAACGGTCTCCTAATATTTTGATTAAGCTAGGGAACAAAACATTTCTTTGACTGCTTGTTGTGTCATTCCTTGCAAAAGGTGCTGACTATGAAATAACAGCTCATAAAGGTTGCATGAGAGAAGTATTACATCCTCAATAGCTCCTTTGTCTCCTTTTTCACAAAACCCTTCAGTCCTTCAGAGAGAATAGAAACTTATTTTAATCGTAAAAGTTAAGAGCGACTCATCTTACAGATTTTTACCTTTTTTTTTAATTCTTAAAAATATATTTTATACTTTGATGCCATTGACTCTGTTTTTACATCATCACCTGGCTGTGTACAGTTTTAGTCATCATCATCAAGTTTTAGAGGAAAATCTTAATCCAAACAGAGAATATGCCATCAAAAAACCTAGTTTATCATGTTAATAAGGTTCCCTTTTCAACACAGTGGATCTAAAGGAATGCCTACCTTTTCTCCAACCTGACAGAAATATTTTTTTCATGCCTCAAATAGTATAATGATATGAAATCTGCAATGAGATTATGTGATAGGATTATGTTTTGGAACATATATGCTGTGTCTTTACTAAGAATCAAAGACCCCTTAACTACATTTAAGAATTTCAGTCTTTAAAATTTTGTAAGTGTTATTAAAACAATTAATAAAACCACTTTCCTGAACTTCTGCTTTTTAGCAAGAATAGTATTGCATTTCTTAAATAGATAGTACTTCCTGCAGCAGTTAGTTATTATAAAAGTAGTTATTCATTGCTATTATTCATTAAGCAATTCTTGAAAAGTGCTAATTCCTGCGATTAATTCTTTCACCTGCTTGAGAACATTTTCATATCCCCTGATGTATTCTGTATCCTCTATAATAGATTTTTTCCTACAAATTTACTCTTCTCCACAATAATTTTGTTTGGCTTTGTTAATTCCCCTGTGGAAATGCATCACTGCTTTTTAAACCACCAAACAAGCTATGTCAAGAAGCAATAATGGGCTTTTAATAAAAAGATGAAATGTCACTGTGGTCGTAATTTGTTTCTCAGTGATTAGGGATGCCAAGGAGTTCCTAGTGGAATGGATAAACCTTACTGCATAACTAAGAGAAGTAAGACTAGCACTGGTCCTGGAGTTTCTTCTCTGTAGCTAAAGCAAGGATAAAGTTAGTCATTTGGTCCTATTTCTCTTGCAGCCTGTGACTGTGCTCATACTCAGAACAACTGTAATGCTGATTCTGGCCAATGCATTTGTCCCCCTCACACTCAGGGACCAAAATGTGAACTCTGTGAAGAAAAACACTGGGGAATTTCTCCTATACTTGGCTGCAAGGTATGGTAGGCTGGCTTAAAAGCCACGGGTGTTAAAAGCAATTTGCCTTATACTAATGTCAGAATTGGACTCTTGTTTTGGGAACCTCAATCTTTATTCTCTGTCTCAAAGTGTTAGTGCAACATGCTTACATTAAAAAAAAAAAAAAAAAAAATCAGACCGTAAAGTGTTTATTGAGGGACCTTGTCAGAAAGCTGTCTTTGAACATACTGATCAGAGTCTCTATTCTGGATAGGTGCATAGATCACGTGAAAATTTTGAAGTGTGTGTTCTAGCTTTTAATTGCTTTAATAGTGATACTAAACCAGTTTTGTAGCAACAATTGGCAGCAAGGCCCATAGTTTCTATGCTAATCAAGGACTGATGATATTATGGTTTTAAGAACAATGAAATCTAGCTTATCTTGAAAGCCACTGCATGCTTTTTTCTGAATATTTAAAATTAAAATGGTATAAGTAGTTAATGTTTCATGAATGGAAAAATGGTAACTCCCTGTATCTCAGCTTAATATTTATGATTAAGCAGTAAAGTGTCAACTCAGTGCAGATCCAAGGAGTAGCAACCATTTACGCAGTTAGGTTCACGCAGTAAATTTCTGACAGATATGGCATTGGGCCAATCTTTATTTTATAAAAGGTGAGATTTTAAAAAGCTTCAGAATTATGTGAATGTAATGGGTAATTTCAATGGAGAAACCACAAATATAATCAACTTGACATGGTCTGTCATTATATACAGTAAGTATTTGACGAGTACAATTATCAGACAAATTGTTTTCTTTTTTCTATGTTGATTTTTTTAGAGTAGGGGTGATCAAATAGCTCTATATTATCTCTTCAGAGTTTACAATCTTATTGGTTTTATAGCACCTTACTTGGCAGACGATCTTTAAAGCATTGCTTTGTCAGCTGCCAGCTACTGTCATTCTTATCTAATGGTCTGCAAATACTATGTGCCAGTTCCCTGTGCATTTCCCTTGAAGTGTTCCTTTCATAGGGTGATTCTGCAGCACTTGCCAATGATCAAGTTTAATTAAATATGTAACTACTCAAGTTTACTAAGATGTTTAACATTCCCTTTGGTTACAGTGTCACAGTAATTAACATGAATTACTCTAAGGTATTTTAGTTACTTTCTTGATGCAACAAACAATACCGTGATCTGCAGGTAGCAGTCCCAAAAGAAGCTCCCCTGTGCTGAATAGTCAGCTGTGGCAAGCTGAGATCCAGTGCAATGTCTGCTGGCAAACCCTGGAAAGGCTCTTGCATGGCTGAGATGGGGGAGATGCGATCAGAAACCCAGCTGATCTGTTTTTGCAACACAGACTGTGTTAGTGAGATACTTCATCTGATGCCATTTCTTACAGTTTTCTTCATATTCAGCATCCATTTCTGGGTGCGGTGATGGAGCAGAGCTGTAGACATGTTTCGCTTACAACCGTTTTCAAGTGTACTGCAGCACAGTTAATTGTACTTTAGAGTCCTTATTTATCTTTCTCACATATAGATAGAGATCGAAGAACATGTAAATTATTTCTGTTATTATGACTCTTAAAATAGGGTTTGATGTTCAGAGCTGTAGAGCTTTAATGGTATCTGGGAGCCAAAGTTGTCAACTTTGTCGTCACAAAGTGCATTAAACTACACAGTGTAGTACCTAGTGCTTGCTGCTAGACTAAAAACTGCTTAGTACAAAGAGTACTAAATGTGAGCAGCAAACTAAAGGATACAAACAGCTAATAGCTTTCGCTTGCCTTTTTGTAAAGGGCTTTCAAGGTAAGGCTTTTCATCTCAGAGAGATGATGAGGAAAGAAGACTCAGGGAAAATGCTCACAGTCAGGTGGTGATAGATGGATCAGACTTTTTGCCTGCACTATTAGAAATAACCGTAGAGCAAAACTGGACTTGTTAAGTAACCACAGATATGAAATTAAGACTGAAGATTAGATCCAGTCTGCTTCAAAATTATGTACATCCACTTTGCATATTTGTAATAACAGGTTCATATTGCTGATTGCATAATGAAGGATGGGCTTTGCTAGGGAACAGTATTCCTTTGGTACTGAGCTGCAGTGAATGCTGACCTTCCCAGCTTTAGATGCAATGAGATTCTTGGCTCCTCATCGAATAGTAAATAAAGCTTAAGCAAGATATAGACCCTATAAGTGCTTCTTGACGTCTTAAAAGAAGGTCATTTTCTTTCTATCATAGTTATAAATTGTACTTGCAGATTTTTTTAATCCAACATTTATATAACATCTTTTACCTTACTTGCTGCACTCAATATGTAGTATTTTAAATAAAGTCTCATGGATTTTTTTTTTCTAGAACAGATTCCTCCAACTCCTTTGATTCACCGCCTAGATTTGGAAATCAACAAGCTTCTTATTTTTTTGTCGTCCACTGTTTACTGGAAGTGCAGTTCTTTGTTCAAATACAGTCCAAACAACTCCATTTCTATGTGGAAGTTCTTCCCTTTTATCATTGTATAGTAATTGTTGACAAACATTGAGCTTTAAAGGGCCACTCTAAATTTACTGCACTGTTTCTGTTGTAAGAAAGTTGTTTTTAAAGATCTGCTGTTTATGAACATTTCTTCTTTTTATCTAAGGCTTGCAATTGTAGCAAAGCTGGTGCAACCAGTCCCCAGTGTGATGTATTGACGGGTCAATGCCAGTGCAAAGTTGAATTTGGAGGACAAGACTGTTCCAGGTGTGCATTAGGCTACAGGGACTACCCAGACTGTGTTGCCTGTGACTGTGATTTGAGAGGAACCAAAGCGGAGATGTGTGATGACACTGAAAGGCTTTGTGGTTGTGAAGAAGCAACTGGCATCTGTACGTGCAAGGTACTGAAGTATTCAGACCCTTTTGGGACAGCACTGGGGTTTTCTGGATGTTTATTGCATAAGTGTCACGGAACGTGTAGCACTGAAAGGAATTCAAAAGGCAATCTGCATCCCTTCTTTGAGACATTTCCGAGTACACCTAAATCACCCCTAAAGGATTTTTTGTGCCAGCAGTGAATGGGTCTTATTATTAGTCAGCGGGGTTAAAAACTGCAAGATGATGTTCCCCACTTGGGCAGACACAGCACACCTGTAGGCAGAGGAGATAGCAACAGTACCAACATGGCGTTGTTATTTCTGTTCTCTGAAATTTCTGGATAATACTAGACAGTTTGTCTCTCCTACCTCCCTTTGTTTTGTTTTGTGTAGCCAGGTAATTTCATTTCCAATTTTTGGTCTTAAAATTATTGTGGCACAGTACTGTAGTTCTCTTTTAGACAGAATTCATGGAATTTGATGTGAATGTGTGTTACGAAGTCAGGATCAAGACCCGTTCGCAAAACATCATTTCTAGCTGACTAATGCTGAATCCTTGCTGTGTTTACAAAACAGCAACTGTACATCTGATAGAAAAATGACTGGTGTCTCTCTAGTTTTGTACAGGATTTGGTACATTTCAAGGCTGTAATCTCACTGCAGCCCTAAATTCAAATAGATTGCATTTGCTCAGTGTAGGAGCCATGTGTTTATTCTCTATTAAGTGAGTTTCTGTAACCACATCATTTTTGTAGTACAAAGTCCTCTTTTTTTGTGGATTAGTATTGTAAGGTAGAAAGAAACGAAGATGCACTTGTCTTGCTTTTCCTTTTGCTCCTAAATTTCTGTCTGCCTTCTTTGGAATAGGACAAAACACTGGCCATGAGTTCTGGGACAAAATTTTTAAAAATCTTGTTAAATATATGAGCAATACAGACAAAATATTTCTACCTCAAGCCAGGGAAAACTATTCCTTCACAAAGTCTAGGAATACTTTGCTGCAAGAGTTGCACTTCTGAGTGCAGGTCACATTAATTGATATCATCGTGAAGTGTCTAAGCAGACAGTCGCTTATGAAAGGGTTGTTTTCTCAACTTAAAAGCATAAATTTCTTACATGCTGTATGGGAAATGAATTATTTAATTCTCTATGTAGAGATAGACAGACAGCACTTCTACATGTTCTTCCATCCTAGATGTGGAAGCATTTTAAAAAACTAATTAAATGTTAGAAAACTCCAGTGAAAAAGCTATTATATTCTTATCCACATTATTCAAATTGAAAAAATGAAAAACAGTTGTTTCTGCTCATACACGCATGTTTTTATTAAGTTTGGGAACAGCAAATTGATTCAGATGATATAGCCTGCTCTTTTGAAAATCTGTATGACAATGATAGAAAGAAACCAATAAATACAAAATGGAGAATCTCAACTTTTTTTTTGAGATGTGGCTATGTTGCAAGTTCAGATTCGTTTCCTATACTATAACAAAAGGCAGTGCTTAAGAATAACTCACGTATATTACTACTAAGGAAGTCTGAATTGACATTCTTGTATAAAAAAATGAAACGATAACTACGGAAGTTTAGTAGTATAGATTGTTCTGAAAACGTGTGAATCTGTTCTTGAAAGACTGAGTGATAGTAAAGAACTTACTTCTAGGCAACGATGTATGCCCTCATATGTCTCTCTCCAATCTTCTTGTTAAAGATGCCAGTGGACACTGACTGTAGTTTTGGGTTTTTCTTCAAGTTGGACTTACCAGTTGGGAAATGAGTGTAAAAACGTACACTTCGGAATACGTCCCCTGATTCCTATTCTTTAGCTTTGAGAGTCCATTTTCTAGATTGGCAGGGGGTGGGGGGAGATTTTTCTGTCTTGAATGGAAATGTATTGCTGCTAATTTTTGCAAGAAATTCAAATACAGGAGTTTACTTTCAGTGTTCTGTGGTTGTTTATTATTTTCATTATTTTCCAATGCTGTTTAAAAAAAAAATGTACTGCGTAGTAAAACATAATAGATACAATTAACTTTTTGTTATGTAGTTTACATAGCAACTAGTTTTTCTTCCGGAAAGAACTGTCTTTCATTCAGCTAGCAAAGTAATGTGAGTATGCTGTTATGTTTTTTTTATTTCCTCTAGGAAAATGTATTTGGTCTACAATGCAGTGAGTGTAAACCTGGAACTTTTGCTCTGTCTGCTAACAATGCACTAGGTTGTACTCCGTGCTTTTGTTTTGGGATGTCCGCATCTTGTTCGGAACTAGAAGGTCATGTGAGAATTCCTGTAAGTGACGTGACATAAAGATACAGACACAGTTTGGTGTTATCCTTATGTTAGGTACCACACTGGCGTGCTGAAGGTTGCATACAGTTCATGAATTGGGCTGAATGTAATTGGCTAGCTAACGGGGGCAGTGGCATATGGCAGAACGAAAGAGAAAGCAAATGGTAAGTGGTCATAGTCTTATTTCTGAAACCTTGTGTTTCACTCTTTGCTTTTTGAAAAAATAAGTATCAAACATGTTTCCCATTTTTTTTATTTGGGCATTTATTACTCTAAGATGGACTATTGACTATCTCAAAGCAGCTAAAACTGTTAACAGTGTACTACACTGAGATAAAACATTTTTGTTGAATGAATCTTTTGCTCTTTGTGTTGCAGATAACCTTAACTCCAGATCAGTCCATTCTGCATGTAGTAACTCAAAGTAACCTGACTGGAACAGTGGAAGGAGTATTTTCACAATTTCCTGATGTTTTACTGGATGCTGCCGTAGTCAGAAAATACTTAAACACAGAAACATTTTACTGGAGATTACCAGAGCAGTTCCAGGGAGACCAGGTAAGATCATTCAATAATTAGAATGCTTAGTAGATAATTTTATTGTCTAATAGTCACTCCTTTATTGTATAATAGTCACTTCGTCTTGATCACATTTTTCTGCTTTAGTTCTTCTTGTAGGTCATAATATTATAAATATTCAGTGACTGAACTTATTTATAGCAAGCACAAACAATATGTTTACATTGCCCTTTCCTAATGAGGTTTTTCATGACCCTGTAAATTGGTAACACCCATATTTCATTACCATGTTACTCTTCAGAGGTTGTATGGGAGGGAAAGAGTGATGTATCCAATTTTAGTTCAGAAACCTGAAAGAGTTTTCAACCTTGACGCTAGATTCGGTATATAGATCATGGAATCTGTTGCTGAGGAATTGAATGAAAATTGAGTGCACACCTTGAAAGAGCCTAAAAGAAGAAACTGAGACTGGTGTTTAGAAATATGCATTTAACCTTGGTGCAGAAACTGCTGAGTTTAAGTCAATTTTCAGGTTTTATTGCCAATTCTTCAAAGAACTGTCAGTTTTCAAGTCTTCTGATGATGTTAAAGTATTTTCAGCTGGTAGCTCTAACCTTGGAGTAAAGAAAGTAAGAATTTTTTATCCAAACAGCTCATGGCCTATGGAGGGAAGCTGAGGTATACTGTTGCTTTTTATGCTTTGGATGGCTTTGGAACCTCAAATTTTGAGCCACAGATTCTAATGAAGGGAGGTCACACCAGCAAGTTCGTCATCTATGTAGACATCCCTTCTCCAGAAAATGGAGTAAGAACTGACAAGGAAGTAGAAATGAAGGAGGTAAGCCAAACAATTGGTGTGGAAATACTTTCTTCTATTAGCTTTTACAGAAAAGATCTCTGTATTTAATAAAACGCTTTGGAAAATGCATATCTGATTTCAAATAGGCTGAGTAAATAGAGCTCTTGGATTAAAATGCATCTATTTTAGGGGAAAAAAGAGCTGGGAATATTGTGTTATAGCATCAAATAACATTTTGACATTGTTTCGCCTTTTGGAAGTGCTGAAGGTGTTGCTGTGGCAAGCTTTTCAAACACAGACTCAGATTTCAGTGATAAATGACAGGCAGCCAGGTATTGGCACTCTCAGCCAGTCTCATAATTTTGTAGCCTGTATGTTAGATTCACAGCCCAGGAACATCATATGGGGTGTGAATCTTAACCTAGTAGGAGGAAGAAGTTGTAGAAGTGCCCACTGGACAATTTCAGAGGAGATAACAATGATGTCCTTTGGTCTCTGGGACTCTCTGCTGACTGGGGCTGAGGTGAGGTCTAGTTTTAGTTTCTCTTCCTAACAGGAGGCAGGACACAGTTACAGCAGCTGTTTCTACCTGCACATAAAATGAGTGCTGTCAAGTTCTGGTCTTTCGGATGTCTGGGTTCTCCAGACCTAGCCGGAAAAAGCTGTGCCATGCAGGTGTGGACTGCTTTCCTGCAGAAAATGGTCATGGAAGTTGAATGCACGGAAGGAAAGGAGAAATGGTATAAAACCATGTCTTGTTCTAACGTGGAGTAAGATTTTGGATTTTCTGGGACCTAGAGTTTAGACATGGCCACTGTGACTGCATTTCTGAAAAAGCACCTGAGGAGGAACAGAGCATTACCTTGAAGTGAGCTTGAACACTCATGGTTTTAATAATACATGTTATGTTTCCTTAGGATTCCTGGAAGTATTATAACTCTGTGTCTGACGAGCCTGTCTTGCGTTCAGACTTCATGTCTGTGCTAAGCAATGTTGAATACATCCTTATCAAGGCAGCTTATGGCAAAGGGTTACAGCAAAGCAGGTAAAGCAACCTCGGATTGTGTTTACTTATTGTATTGTGTTTATTGTAATTTAATTTAGAAATAGTCCCAACTGAGCTATACAGTAAAGATTTAACTCAAATTAGAGAGATTTCCAATTTTCTATTCATGACTTTTGTTCTTCCTCTGATGAGAAAATGTTTATGACCTTTAATGGCAGCAGAATCCCTCTTTAATTTTTTCTTTGAAAGACTGAATGTCTCTGCTGCTTACTTTGATAGAAAAGCCCATAAAGCATCACTGAGCCTTACAGGCCGATGCAGTGTTCTGCAGGGTGGGTGATATAGTTAGATGTTTTCTAAATTATTTCTTTCCCATGTTATTTTCATGGGTATTGAAACTTTTGTTTGCTTTTTCAATTTTAACACATAGTCCCCCGAGTTCTTAGGTTTGTACCAATCTAGGTGTCTCCTGTAGCTTTATGCGCTATGGGCAGTGGTAGTAAAATATTCCCACCTCAGAATACTACCTCCCAGTAGCATTTTACTGCCATTTGGAACAGAACTGGCTTACTAGTGAGAGGGAGGAGATGGGATGCGGTCATTGCATCTGTCAGTTCGGAAACTAACAAGACAAGCAGAGATGCATACAGTGAAAACCCAGTATCTGTACATCTTCACAGCTGCGAAGAAGTGTGGTTCCACCTCCAGATTTGGGATTATTTTTGATTCACATGCTGTCATCTGTCTTTTGGTTAGCTCTGTCCAAAAATCTGTGAGACAAAGCAGATGTATGTCTAGTGTTTCTGAGGCAGAAATGCATACTCTTGCATGGTGGGTTTGTCAAGTTTTGCAGACCAATGGGAATCAAACTATATTACTTTGAAGTACACCTGATTTGTTTGTTGTAGGTCGTGAAATCCCATAAATAAGTAAAGAATCTTCAGATTTTATTGAGATATTTGCATGGGGAAAAGGGAATCAGGGGAGATTGTGTATCATAGCCCTGACCTTGAAGCACAAGAATGTTTTGATCTCAGTTTTGGACTTCTCTAGATGTTCATGCTGTCTTCTGCATATATCTTGTAGAATTGCAAATATCTCAGTGGAAATTGCAGTGAAATTTGAAGAAATGCATCTAGGCAGAGCTAAAGCTCACCTTGTAGAGCAATGTAGATGTCCTGCTGGTTATTCTGGATTGTCCTGTCAGGTACAGAATCCTTTAATCCTTTTTGTGTGTCTAATAGTGAGATAATAAAAAGTTATTTAAATGGCTTTTAAAATTGTTTGTAACTGTCGATAGCCACAATCATATGATTTTTTTGTTTTACTCCCCTTACAAATAGAGCTGTGCTGCAGGATACTACAGGGGAAAGCGTACAGAACTCGGTGTAAAAGAGTCTCATGCTCTGATAGCACCTTGTGTGCCGTGTCAGTGCAACAACCACAGTGAAACCTGTGATCGTGAAACTGGAAAGTGCCTGGTATGTACAATTTATACATTCTTCTGTTGGTTTCACCTGAGCATACAATGGCAGTAACCTATGGAAGGAGTTTCTAGGAGAAATATATGGCTGTACTATTTGGATAAAGTATAATTTCCCCCCCTACTCTGAAAAATGGAAAATCTGAGTAGTATTTCCCTTAGGATCAATTCAATAAAATTATCAAGCTTTTTGGGCACTAACAGCTTCAAGATCATTAATTATTTTAGTTTTAATTTTTCTTTAAAAATAACTCGTGTATCAATTCAGTTTATCTGTTTTTCTGTGAGACTCTTTGGGCTTCTGTCCTTGGTCTGGCGAAGGTCTGCTTCGTCACACGAAAAAGAAGTAAAGGAAGCAGTAAGCCATACCACATCACAGACTAGGTCAAAGTCAAATTCTTTGTTCCTCAGCAAGGCAATCCTCTGGGCAGCCTTAAGTGAGGCTTTTTTAACTCCCAGAGACTAAAGAGGTATAAAGATATGCCTCAGCTAAGTTAATTTGCTTACTTCTGTCATTTTATCCTAAAGGTTGCAAAGAGGGGCCACATCTGACTAACACATTGCCTCTCTCTTGTGGGCTGACGGCCCTGTGCACAGCAAATTCTCAGCTAACCAAATAAGGCATATTAAGTCTGTCTAGTATGGCTCAATATTCTTTCCTGAGGTTTTTTCAATTGCTTTGTTTTTTCTGATGGTGCGTTGGTTAGTTCAAAGTCAACTTCTGCCAAATCCATGAAGTCAGTTTTTAAAGTGAGTTTCCTTCGTCCTTCAGGCTTATGTAAACCATTCTTTTGCTTTCAGGTTTGTCCTAAAGTATGTATCTCATGACTAAGAACTATAGTTCTCATTTCTGCAAGGCCAAAACACAAAGGTCTCTCACATTAATGAATACTAGTCATTCGTCCTCTCAGCTTCTCTTTGCAGATGTGGCAAGCCACCTACGTGTTGAGATTACTAGACATTTCCGGCTGCTTAGTGTAGGCAAGAGAGATGGTTTTCACCCTTTACTTCTGCTCCCATACAATAGGAGGCTGCATTGCTATTGCTTAATGTCTTCAACTAACCTCTAAAATACGCACACTCACATGAGTGAGAATATGAATCAAAAAAAAGGGGGGAAAAAAAAAAAGGAGAAACTGAATTTTATTCACTTAGGGGACCAGTCACTTAAATTATGTTTATAGTACCAATTTAGTGTTTTAATATTAATAGCACTGCTGTTGATCAGTACAGTTGACAAATTAAATGTGGTGTCTGTGACTCCTAGCTGTGGATGGTCCTTGGTTTATAGCATTCAAACGCATTTGCTGAAACATTGAAACTTATATTTTTCATCCAGGTATCCTGTTTAATTTTGCCATCAGTTGCTACTTTTTTTTTTTTTTTTGAGGATGTTTTGCTTTGTACTGTGATTTCCTGGCCTGAATTGGATTAATAGAAGCAGAAATATATAAACCATAATGGAAATTTAGTACAGAAATTAGGTCAGCCTGCCTGAGGGGGCATTCACATAAGAGAAAATATGCTGGCATTCTGCTCATTTTTACATAAAAGGTTTCTCCTCTCAGAGAACGCTGACCAATGGGTAGTGATATTTAGAGGTGATTGTTGGAAACTGTATACATTTATTGATTGGGGGAAAGATAAAGTTCCTCTTTTTGTTTGTTGTTGTTTTAAACTGTCTGAATTCCTTTTTGTGTATCAGAACTGCAGAGATAACACAGTTGGTGATTACTGCAACACTTGTGCCCCAGGCTACTACGGGAAAGTAATTGGATCTGTCAACGACTGCTCTCTTTGTGCCTGTCCCAGAGCCAACCCTGTTAGGTAACCAGAACTTATTAAACTGAACATACATTTTAGCATCGCAAACTTCTTTTGCTGTGTGTCTCACCTCCTACTCCTCTCATGCTATGACAACAGGAGGTAGTTGTCATTACATGTCCTTAATTTTTAGACATTTCAAAGCTACCTATTTTAGTAAATGGAGGTTACATCCTGAGTGATTCACAGCTAGTGGTCACTCTGTGAGGTTTTTAAATAAGAAGATTAACTGATAGATAAGTCATTTTTTTCTGTAAGAGTAAATCAGACACATAGAATGTTTCATAAATACTGGAATAGTTGCTCTGACATGTTTCAGTTTCAAATGTGGGTCTCCTTCATTCAAAGAACAATGCTTTTGTATTGGCAAATATTCAGCCGATCTCCAGTCAATGCGGGAACTTTTCTTGAGAACAGTCCTACAGGAAGAACAAGGACTCTTTTGCTTGCAATGTGTACATCTGTTTGTTTGGTAGAGGAACAGTTATCTTCATATTTTGAAAATCAAAGTACTGTGCAGGCTGTTTTTTATCCAGAAGCTTCAAAAGCATATTTGTTATTTGCTTTTGGAGAATTGAATCAGAATAAGAGTTTAGCAACTCTTAAGTTCTCATGCAAATCTCAGTTAGATATATAGTATAGCCATTTCATGCAGCATCCGGTTTTCATTGCCTTATCTTTTATAAAGACGTCCATAAGGTTCTTTTGCGTGTTATACGGTAATAGAGTCACATTGGGAAAGCAAACTTTTTAAGAAACAAATAATTTGAGGTACAAATTCTTGAGCACTACATCAGATTGAGCAGAGGATGCTGTTGCTTGTAATATTTAACCTGTAGCCGAAGGTGTTCTCTGTATGGTCTTCCGTTTATGTGCTAGCAGATATTTGTTTGTCCTTCCTCCAGTTTTAGTCCCACTTGTGTCCTGAAAGGTGTTCAGGATTACCACTGTGATGCTTGTCTACCAGGATATGAAGGACAGTACTGTGAAAGGTGAGTTACATGTGATGTTCTCATTTATCCCCAACTCCCAAGGACAGTTTGATTGATACAAGCCATATTTGAACCTGGAATAGATTATTCAGTGTTCTTAAATAAATATATGAATGAGTGCTCAAGGACTTAGAGTGTTAGTTGCTGTTAAGAAGCCAGTAATTAAAAACCTATCAGTATTTCTCAAAATAAATACAACATCTGATTTCGTGATGACTATCCCCTGACATTCAGTGTCCCATTCCTCCCTGTGCAGGTGTTCCCTTGGCTATTATGGTGACCCTCAGCTTCCTGGTGGCAGCTGCCATCCGTGTCAGTGCAATCCAAGTGGCTCTGTTCATGTCAATTGTGACCGTGCAACCGGCCAGTGCCTCTGTAAGCAAGGTGTGACAGGACAGCTCTGTGAGCAGTGTGAACCGAGACATCTTCTTATGGAAGACGAGTGTGTTTGTAGGTGGTTTTTAAATTGTTTACTTTCCCAATGGGCTTTGGTCTATTCCAGTGATAATTTACATGCACATGATTATTCCTTGAAAGTTTTTATGATGTCAGGTCCTATTCTTTCTATGAAAGGAAAACATCTTAACAACTTACTATGTCTGTAAAACACAGGGGTTGGACTAGATAATCTCCAGAGGTCCCTTCCAACCTCAACCATTCTGTGAACACAGAGGAAACTACAGTAGAGATCATAACATCAGACAAACAATGGCTTGTTCAGTGTTACAGGCTAAGTTCAAGGAAAGATAATTTTAATATTATTTTGCTGTCAGTAGCATACCTTTATTTAAAAATGCTGAATGCCTATGTCATTGACCCTTTGGATGTGAGGTTGCTGTAATTTTTGGAGCTATCCCAGGTATGCAGATATACTTCACCAACAATTAGTCATATTCCACCAGTGCTTAGTCATGTAATTCCATATGAGAGGGTGATAACAGAAAGATACAGCAAGTACACTAATCTGCTTTTACAATGAATTGGGATTTAGGACTCGGATTTTGCTTTGTGTAAGTAAAGAAAACAAAAAAACCCGAGGAGTAAATGGATTACACTGCTATAGGCTTAAATTTTCTGATTTTGTAACCTATTTGGGTGAATGTCAGTGGCATCACCCTGGATTTGTAGCAATACAGCTAAATAGGCTTAATAAGCTTATAATACAGCAAACAGCTCAATAACCATCACAGAATCACACAGAATCACAGAATGGCAGGGGTTGGAAGGGACCTCTGTGGATCATCTAGTCCAATCCCCCTGCCGAAGCAGGGTCACCTACAGCAGATTGCACAGGACCGTGTCCAGATGGGTTTTGAATATCTCCAGAGAAGGAGACTCCACAACCTCCCTGGGCAGCCTGTTCCAGGGCTCTGTAACCCTCAAAGTGAAGAAGTTCTTCTTCATGTTCAGCTGGAACTTCCTATGCTTCAGTTTGTGCTCGTTGCCCCTTGTCCTGCTGTTGGGCACCACTGAAAAGAGTCTGGCCCCATCCTCTTGACACCCATCCTTGAGATATTTGTAAGCATTTCTAAGGTCCCCACTAAGCCTTCTCTTCTCCAGGCTAAACGATCCCAGCTCCCTCAGCCTTTCCTTATAGGAGAGATGCGCCAGTCCCCTCACCATCCTTGTAGCCCTCCGCTGGACTCTCTCCAGTAGCTCCTCATCTTTCTTGCAGTGGGGAGCCCAGAACTGGACAGAGTACTCCAGATGGGGCCAATAAGCAGGATCAATTAGCAGCGACCATGAAACGGTAGAGTTCAGGATGCTGCGTGGAGGAAGCAGGGCCATAAGTAGGATCAAAACCTTGGACTTCAGGAGAGCTAACTTTGGCCTCTTCAAGGAGCTACTGGGAGGAATCCCGTGGGCCAGGGCTCTCGAAGGCAGGGGAATCAGGAGTGCTGGTCACTGTTTAAACATCACTTCCTCCATGTTCAGGAGCGGTGCATCCCCCTGAAAAAGAAATCTAGAAAAGGAGGCAAGAGACTAGCATGGATGAACAAGGAGCTTCTAGCGGAGATCAGGTGGAAGAGAAAGGCCTGTGGAATGTGGAAAGAGGGACAGGCCACTTGGGAAGATTACAGGAATGTTTTCAGAGCATGCAAAGATGCACCGAGGAAGGCCAAGGCCCACCTGGAATTGAATCTGGCAAGGGATGTCAGAAGCAACATGAAGGGCTTCTTCAACTACGTCAGCAGCAAAGGGAAGACTAGGGACAATGTGGGACCGCTGCTGAATGAGGCGGGTGTCCTGGTGACGGAGGATGCAGAGAGGGCAGTTACTGAATGCCTTCTTTGCTTCAGTCTTCAGTGCCAAGGCAGGCCCTTGGGAATCCCAGGCCCTGGAGGCAAGAGATGAAGCCTACAGAGAGGACGACTTTCCCTTGGTCGAGGAGGACTGTGTGAGGGATCGCTTAAGTGATCTGGATGTCCACAAATCCATGGGCCCCGATGGAATGCACCCACAAGTGCTGAGGGAGCTGGTGGATGTCATTGCTGAGCCACTCTCCATTATCTTTGAAAGGTCCTGGAGGACAGGAGAGCTGCCTGAGGACTGGAGAAAGGCCAATGTCATGCCAGTCTTCAAAAAGGGCAAGAAGGAGGACCCAGGGAACTACAGGCAGGTCAGCCTCACCTCCATTCTGGGAAAGGTGATGGAGCAGCTCATTCTAGAGGTCATCATCAAGCAAGTGGAAGAAAAGAAGGTTATCAGGAGTAGTCAACATGGATTCACCAAGGGGAAATCATGCCTGACTAATCTGATAGCTTTGTATGGTGGTGTGACTGGCTGGGTAGATGAGGGGAGATCCGTGGATGTTGTCTACCTAGACTTCAGCAAGGCTTTTGACACTGTCTCCCATGATATCCTCCTAGGGAAGCTGAGGAAGTGTGGGCTGGATGAGTGGTCGGTGAGGTGGTTTGAGAGCTGGCTGAATGGCAGAAGTCAGAGGGTTGTCATCAGTGGTGCTGAGTCTAGTTGGAGGCCTGTAACTAGTGGTATCTCCCAGGGGTCAGTACTGGGCCCAGTCTTGTTTAACTTCTTCATCAACGACCTAGATGAAGAGTTAGAGTGTACCCTCAGCAAGTTTGCTGATGACATAAAACTGGGAGGAGTGGCTGATACACTAGCAGGTTGTGCTGCCATTCAGTGAGACCTGGACAGGCTGGAGAGTTGGACAGAGAGGAACCTGATGAGGTTCAACAAAGGCAAGTGCAGGGTCCTGCACCTGGAGAGGAACAACCCCATGCACCAGTACAGGCTTGGGGTGGACCTGCTGGAGAGCAGCTCTGTGGAGAGTGACCTGGGTGTCCTAGTGGACGACAGGTTGACCATGAGCCAGCAGTGCCAAGAAGGCTAATGGGATCCTGGGATGCGTTAAGAGGAGTGTGGCCAGCAGGTCGAGGGAGGTTCTCCTTCCCCTCTACACTGCCCTGGTGAGGCCTCATCTGGAGTACTGTGTCCAGTTCTGGGCTCCCCACTGCAAGAAAGATGAAGAGCTACTGGAGAGAGTCCAGCGGAGGGCTGCGAGGATGTTGAGGGGACTGGAGCATCTTTTCTGTGAGGAAAGGCTGAGGGAGCTGGGCTTGTTCAGCCTGGAGAAGAGAATGCTGAGAGGGGACCTAATAAATGCTTATAAATATCTGAAGGATGGGTGTCAAGAGGATGGGGCCAGACTCTTTTCAGTGGTGCCCAGCTGGTGCCCCAGGACAAGGGCAATGGTCACAAACTGAAGCATAGGAAGTTCCAGCTGAACATGAAGAAGAACTTCTTCCCTCTGAGGGTGACGGGTCACTGGAACAGGTTGCCCAGGGAGGTGGTGAAGTCTCCCTCTCCGGAGATATTCAAGACCCACCTGAATGTGGTCCTGTGCAGCCTGCTCTAGGTGACCCTGCTTTGGCAGGGGGGTTGGACTAGATGACCCACCGAGGTCACTTCCAACCCCTAACGTTCTGTGATTCTGTGAATGTGTGCTAACCTAAGGAGAATATATTTGGAATTGGTCCACTCTTAGGGGAGGCAGGGGAGGGCAATATTACAAATATGTATACTCAGAATTATTATATTTAATCACTCCTAACTCAAAGGTGAAGGCACATACTGTGTAAATGAAAATAAATTTTGATATTTGGTGGGTTCTTTTTAGTACTAATTTTGCTTCCACTTCTTCAAATTATTTATTTAGCTTGTGATGACAACTGCACAGGAGTTTTATTAAACAGTTTGGATAATATCAACAAGGCTATACTTTCAATGAACCTCACTGGTGTTGCCCGTGTGCCTTATGGGATATTGTCACAGTTGGAGAACGCAACAAAACATCTGAAGGTAAAATGAATGCGCAAATAGTAGAAATACTTAGTCACACCTTTAAAGCAAAACTTGCAGCTTCTCTCTTGTGCCAGTAATATCTGCCTGTAGTACTTTATTTTCATTGGTTGAATTAGCATTTAAAGGAGTGAATATATTTTTCAATTAGCACTGTGATTATTCAATGTGCTATGTGTGTGTGCTTCTTGTGGATTATGTGGATCCCTAAGGCTGGCCCATACCTACTGAAAGCAAGGGGAACAATTTTCGGCAACGAACTAGCAACATTGGGCCAGGTCTTTTCCCTTTTTAGTCCCTTTGCTAAGGAGCTGCCAAGGCGTAGATCTCGAGGCTGTTTCCATGGAATCCTCAGGAGGAAGAGGTCTGGCAGGTTGCTTCTCCGTTTAGCCAGGGTGCCTGGGATGCAGCAGTTTGCTTTCCCTTTGGTTGTGTGGCGGGCCAAGTGTTTTACTCTGTCCTGCATCTTGGGACACAAAAGCCACGTAGAATGTTTCAGTGTTGGACACTTTCAAGCTGCTTGTGGCAAACTTCCCTTCCAGCTCCTCTGCCTCTTAAACAGAGCATGAAATACCATGTTTTGTGGTTTTAGAGGGTCATTGATTGTTGCTAAGGATTAAGTTCACGTGGTCTCAGCACAAAGCCAGAGATAAACAGAATGCTCCCTACTTCATGACCACTAAAACATGCACATTTATTAATAAGAGTCTGCTCAGCATTAAGTGGAGCAAGACAAGTTGTAAGACAGAAGCAAAGCTGTCTTCTTTTTATTCCACCATATTGCAGCAGAATCAAAACAATGTGAGCCTTCCTGTGCTGCTGGATTCAGCAGATTAAGAGTTTGAATTAAAATTTATTCTATTTAAGATGTAAGGCAGAATGAATTGTAATCAGTGTACTTCAAAATGTTAGTAATTACAATATCTGAAGGGAAACAATTCAATTACATGTTTATGCTTCATCAGAGGTACTCTTATACTTTAATTTTAGCTCATAGCATTTTAGTTATACAGCTTCAGTTATGCTTCCCTTCCTTTTTGTGATAAGGCATAAACGTACTGAATTATTGTAATACTTTAAGGATACAATTGACTTGCTTTCTGTCATTGTTTTGTGTAGAAGCATCACCTTCTGGGACTACAAACATTATTTGATATATAGCTTTTATTTAGCACCTTAATTTTAAAACAAAGTCAAATCTTGTGTAGAAATAAAAGCAGTTGAAGTTTCTGCTTTAGTACATGCATTTTTTTATATTAAATCAAAGCCAGCTGTCACTCTCTTGAAAGTGGAATGTTAAAAGTGATATAAACCCATTTGTGACTATGATGTTAGTTCTGTTTATGTAAGGCCACAATGTTCTTTATACAACTTAATCTTGAGGGTATGTTGGTAGTCTCAGGGTTTTTCTCTGTTTGGAAATGGTATTCCCCTCTTTCTGACTAATCAAAGATTACTTTCCCTTTTGCCTTATAGTAAAAGTAACTTTAGCTGGAAGCCAGAAAATCCCCAAGTTTGTTTATGTGAATTACAGACCTTCCCTGAAGGGCTGTCCACTGCACTGTATTGTGTCTTTGCCTCATGCTGGTTGCTCAGGAACTCGAGTGTTTCCTCTTTTCTATGCATTAGGTGTGGGTCTTTCAATAATGAGAAAGTTA
The DNA here is from genome assembly GCF_030867145.1 of Opisthocomus hoazin. Lineage (NCBI taxonomy): Eukaryota > Metazoa > Chordata > Aves > Opisthocomiformes > Opisthocomidae > Opisthocomus > Opisthocomus hoazin. Next base: position 58,652,687 of record NC_134416.1, on the reverse strand, counting down.
CCAGATCAGATCACCTACTCCTCATTGCTTTTGCATGTCCAGTCTGTCTCAGGACTCCAGTAGTTCTTTTTTCTAGTTAAAGCCTCTTGCTTTACTCCTCCTGACATACCTAGACATACTTGCTGTTCCATTCTGGTTTTTGAACTGGGCTTTTAAAGAAACTTTGCTGTGCTTTATCCCAGGAGGCTCAAGAGCTTCAGCTTCTGTTTCTCTTTTACTTGTTCTTTCCTCATCCTGAGAAAAAGACTTTGAAAATTTCCTTTTGACACAAGGCTATTGGATAATCCTTTGTATTAATTCTTTAAAAAGTTGGACTAAATGATACTTACTATGGTATTTACAATGGTTGGCTCTGAACCATTTGAAATCTAAAAATAAGCTTTCCCAGGCTTGCTTTGCTGTCTTTGTAAGAGACGCCTTAAGTTTCTTTGCATCTTTAGAGAAGTGGTATTCTGTTGCAGGCCTTGACTGTATCAAATATGATACACTTAGGTACAATGGCCTATTTATTGCCATACAGAGCAGTTTTGAGGTGATCTTGAAGTCAAATACAGCCTGTTACTCTCTCTTATTGGTTAGAGGATCCACAGAGCTGCTTGTGTCTGGAGGGCCAAAATCCTGAAATCCTGAGTGGCATGCACTGGATTTTGAGATGGGAATATAGAGCTCTCCAGGGTCATCGTCAAAGATATACCTTAGATGCAGCTGTTTTGACAAGACCAGCTGCCGATTCAGTAGTAGCTGTGGGACTGGATGGAAGCATTTAATCTGATGTGCCTTGGAACTTCTTAAAGTAGCTTACACGAGCAGCTCAGACTGGTGAAGCTGAAAATCAGGAAAGCAGAAATTAGGCTTCCTTCTTATTACTTAATTGAAAGTGTGACATGGCTGGATCCTTGCTTCCATATTTAAAGAAGTGACACACTTTGCATGAACTTTAGATATGTGAATACTTTTTGTCATCTTATGTGCTTTGCAAATCAGTCATTTAAAACCTATAAATAATAGAAGTAGTGTGCGTAGTTGTTTTCTTCCCAGAACTTTTCTGGACACACAAGGAAGTCCTTAAATTACAGTGTGTTGTTTTTTGATGTTTCTTGTAGGCGTCTATAGTTCCTAGGGAAGATCCAACTTACTCATTAACTACAGCAAAGGAAAGTCTACTGAGTTTATCAGGAGGAATTGATAAGCTGCATGAAGAGGTAGGTGTGGGCTTCTTTATTCTTAGCCTTTCTGGAGAAATCCTTTGAGATTTCATAGCATGGTACATAAATACCAGAGCTGTTTAGAAATTATTTTAAATCTGTAAAGTTCAATGAAAGCATTGAGTCCATTCTGCAGTCTTTCTGAGGATGGGAGTTAATTGGTCTGCGGAATTATGCAAACTACAGTGTTTTATGATTTTGTACAGGAGATTTGCATGGTTTCTGGTAAAGTTCAGAAGCTTTTTGTACTGTGATCATTTAAGGTCCTAAAACTGGAGAAAAGGAGATACTTTCTTCTCGCAGATTCTAACACGTGGTGCTTATTCAAAATTATGTCATAGCTGAATATTCACCAAAAAGTCTTTGATACCTATGGTATTGTGTTTCAAAAGATCTCAGCAGAAATAAATCTGTTGAAAATCCACATGAAAAGCCAACAACATTCGTATTCTTTATTCAGTTTTAGCACAAGAAAAATTGTAGGTAGAAAACTGACAATACTACTTCAGCCATTAGATCTCATTTGCTGACCACATGTACCTGTAATTTTCTTATCGTGTATACATAATCTAACTGGATGCTTGCACTAAGTGTTATTACTGCTGAAAGTCATGTATTCAGAAGAGTGATTTTCTTAAGGTACGTTAATAGTAGCTAAAAGAAAAAAGTAATGTTTACTTTGTTAAAGAAATAGCTTTGGTAATTATGATCTTACTGATTATGAAAAGAATTGGTGATACAATTCTTCACTGATATCAGAGGCTGGAACTTTCGATATAATTAAGGCATCTGCAAGCATGGAAGCATCAGAGGTTTATGAATCAGCTGGGTCTACCTTACCAAAAAACATTGTTTCCCCCCAAAAGTACTGTCAATATTGGGGAAAAAAATGTAAAAAACATAGACAAATGCCATGAATTAATCAGTGTTTTAGGAGTATTGTCAAAGATTATCTCTTGGTTTTATTTTAGTCATCTAGATTTTTGAAAAAAGCTTGGCAGCTTAACACAATGACTCAGGAAACCAGGAATAAAAGTCAAGAACTGACTGGATTTATTGACACAGTACTTACGACCATCAAAGGTATCCTGCTTTTAAGATATTTCCACTTTACAGAATTTAGAAGGGTATTTCCTTTGCAGCTCTTAAAGAACTATTTGCATGGAAACTGCTGCAGTTTGCACAGAGGGTTCGCATATATTCTTTTTTAATAATATGACTAAATTGTTTACTTTTATACTTAGTACTTGCTGAAGTTGCTATGTCCCTAAATGAAACACTGGGCCTGGATCTCCCGCTGTCAAATGCTACATCTCAGAGTCTGCAGGATGATATTTCTGCCCTTTTGGATGCGTTGCACAAGAAAGATTTTGTTCAGCAGCACCGTAATGCTACCAGTGTTCTAAAGTAAGCCTGTTATACTGAAAACTTTGTGTATGTCTATACTATACCATACAGCTTTTTGGAGAGATATCTGGAGAAAAATTATGCCATAATGAGAGGCAATGTGACGAATAACTAGCCCAGGTGGAGTTACATGAACTCTGAATTTGGAGTTACAAGATTTGAGGATATTTGGACATCCTACGTGATACTAGTATAGGCAAAGCCTGTTCATTTGGATGTGATACAAAATTTCCCAGCAACAAATGAAAAGACTCTCTGGTTTCAGTTTGTTTCAGATTTGGCCCTAACCCACATCTCCTTGTTGCTTTTGGCTAGGAGTAGTCATAGAACTGTCTCAGTCGATTGCAAGTCCAGGACATGTCAGGTCTGCTGAAGGCCATGACAATTCATTGTCGCTGGAATATGTATCACATAGATTTGCAAATGAAACAAAGGCATTTGTTTCAACATTCTGAGCCACAGTTTAGGACTGTATTCCATCATCTTGATTTGTCTGCAGTTAAAGACTATTTCAAAATGGCTTTTGTGTCCATTGTTAGTGCTTATTGCCACACTTGGCAATATAAAACATTGACTGTTCCAACAGTCAGCAAAATTTTTGTTCCAGCTTCAGAAATACTAGGTATTGCCCTAGCCTACCAGAACCTGTAAGAATGTTAACACTGGCTTCAAGGGAAAAAGATTTAGACCAGAGTAGAATATATCTGAAAAATTGACTTTTCTTAATATTAAGTGCTTTGGATTAGGCAGGATAGAATGTGTGTGTTGGTAGCATGTCTAATTTTGTTCAACACACTCCTGTGCTTGTCCTTGTGATGAATATTAATTTCTATAGAATCTAAATGGACATGAAAATGGACTAGAAATGTACCATTTATTCTTACATTTATTAGGTACTTCAAATAGCTTTTTTTGCACTTACAGAAACTTCTCAAAATATCCTGTTGCATAGTAACACAATGTTCTGACTTTCAACATCAGCTTTTGAGCTGGTATACAAGGCGTTTGTGAATTACCTTTTTCAATTATAAGCTCTGTTGAAGTCTCTGAAAGTTCTCTGAGAAGTGTTGTTTGACAGAAGAAGAGAGTTAACAAGATTTACAAGATGATTTGCTCTGCAAAATTTATCATTCTGTATAGCTGTAAATTCAAAACTGATTTAAACAAGCAGGTTGCCAGTCCATTTTTCAGGGAGCAGAAGTTACCACATGGCTCAAAGTGGACTTGGCTTGTGATGACATCCTGTTAAGCAACGTTCATAACTGAGGTCTCCTCTCCACACACTTGCCACATAAGGCAAAGTTCCCAAACAATCTGGAATGTAACCTTGTTACTCTACGCTGAAATAGAAGCCATTACTGTCTGGTCAAGTACTTTCATTCTTGTAAGTTTTTTAAGGCTATGGCTTCTGAGTGTAAGGACTCTGAATTAATAGTTTTAGGAAATACATGCAAATGCACATCTGCTATTCAGTAAGAAAGATGGAATGTGTTTTGCTGTACATAATAGTGAAATAAACTAGGTTTCTTTTGCTTTGGCCGAAGATCTGTGTGATTTGAAATCAGATTAAGAGGAACAAACATTTATGTAAAAGTATCATTACAGGAGTTACTGTGTATGTGCTGAAATTAAGAGAAATAAAGAAATAGACTTTCAGGATCATTTTCAGTTCAATTCCTTCAATACTGGAAAGTGTTCAAATGGAGATGCAAATATTCCCAAATAGAATAGCTGAAGCGATTAACAACTGACAAATTTGGGGAGATTTGATATTTCCCAGATAATGTCTGTTACTCATTAAAAAAGACAAGTGCAGAGATTGCTCCTTTCAGTGTTCATTTTAATGAGGCTATTTATTTTTTCTTTGATATTGAAACTTTTCAGGACTCCTGAATGTATCTTTTTCAGTTTTGGTTACTTGTTTCTTCACAGTGTCAATCCTCATAATTGATGTTTTGATCCTACATTCAAAATATGAGTCACTACAATTAAGATATAATGCAGTCCCCAGAAGAATGTTTCACAGAAATTTTGATGTGGGGGATGTCCCAAATTAAGGCTAAGCAAATGTGATTTATACTAACCCCTTTCCCCTCTAGTCACCACATACAAAGTTTAGGCAGTCATCTTTTTATGTGGTAAGACAAGTAACCAAGCTACTACGTGTATGTATGCTGTTATAGAAAAAAAATGCAGACTTTTGTATAAAGATGCATTTAAATTAATTTCACATCACCCACTTTTCTCCTCAAGAAATCCATGCCTAAGTTTCTCCTTCGCTGTTTACTTATTTTCTGATTCCTGTCTTTGTCAGAGCTGCAGAAAATTTGTTGATCGAAGTTCAGAAAGAGTATCTTAAACCCCAACAGGAGCTTGCTGAACTAATAAAGGATGCAAGCCAGCTCTTATCAAAGCACAACAGCAGGCTGCAAGATGCCCAGGACCTGGTGAATGAGGCGCTCGCTAACATCAATGAGACCAGTCACTTGTTTCCTCTTATCTCTAGCAACCTGGCGGAGTTAAATGTAAGACTGGACAATCAGTGTTGTTGCGTAAGAAATACAAATATGAAATTGTGTTTAAAAGCTGCTTTTTAGACTTTAATAAAATTCTACATATTTAAACATCTTAATATATGTGATACCTTAAAAACCCAAAGGAAAGCAGACCCCTGTTTGAAAACCAAAAAATGATTGTGTCATGTGAACTCATCTGCACCAGCTGACTTTACAGACTACTATAAAACACTTGATTTATGCTATAGGACAAAAAGCTAAATATAAAGGAAGGTGAAGAAGTCTCAACCATGCTCATTAAAGAAGGGAAGGTCCTAGTGAACGCTGCTAATGCTCTTGCCCAGGATGTGAAGAACTCTACATCTGTAAGTTCTTAAGTTTTAAGATCCTCTTTGCAGCTATAAAGGTGTATGTAGCTATTGAAAAAAAGGAGTAAACTATTTTATTGTGCAGAACCTAGAGGTCCACCAGGATGGGTTAATCCTATGGAGCACCAAACTGCGACACCACGTGGATGAGCTGGTGATGCAGATGTCTGTGCGAGGAGTGCTTGACCTGGTATACAGAGCCGAGGACCATGCCACCCAGTTCCAGAAACTTGCAGATGCACTAGAAAGGTGATAAACTCAAGAAATATGAAATTGGGAGAGATTTACAGTAGTGTCAGGTTTAATTTAAATAGGTAGTAGCTTAATCCACTAAAGGAATTCCCTGCCCATAGCAGGGGAGCTGGGCTAGGTGATCTTTAAAGGTCCCTTCCAACACAAACCATTCTATGATTCTAAGATCAATTTGTATTCCCCATTTCATTTCAAGTGCTTTTTACTTTTAATGTAGTGTGTCTTTATTAAATGATATGGACGGAATTGTATTTCATATGGATGGCTTACAGAGTAACTAGGGAATTATTAAATGCCCAGTGAGTATATCATGGTATGGCTTGAAAAGCTTCTGGTCTGTATATGAATACTTCTTGACAATCTCTGAATCTTATCAAGAAGCTATTCCTACTATGCCTCCATTATTGTTGCTTTCAAAACATGTTGCAGAAATGAGTGAGTTGCAATCTCAAATCCACTCAAATGCACTCTTAGAATTGTAAAGTTGGAAAGTCATTCCAGTTAATTCAATGGAAATTAATCCTCTACCCCAGAAATCCTTCCAAGATTCTTACTGTTTTGTCTTTTAAAGTCAGCAGATATGTGTTAAAAGTTCAGTCATCAGATTGGAAAATTTACACGTATTTTGAGAACAGAAAATTTTGTTCTGAGTAATGCTGAGCAACTCTACTGACATCACCACAGTCAGATACTTCAGTAAAGCAAAATTTAATACAGAATAGCTTTCAGATGCTTAGAGTTTCCTCCTAGATTCTGTATTTCTCTACTTTGTGTTTGAGCTCCAGCTAGGAACTGTTCGGTTCAGGTGATGTGGTGTGTTTGTTCTAAGCGACTAAGTGGCTTTATAAATTGAAAAACTGACCATAAACAACAAGGAACAAAATTAAAAAAAATAGATTAAAACCTTCCTTGAACTGATTTTCTCAGTTCAAAATAAGGAACTTAAAAGCCGCTTATGCAACATAGGGCAAGGTGGGCTTCTTTCTTCAGAGTGCATTGTGTTCTAGAAGGATGTGCCTGTTGTAATGGAAGACATGGAACTTGGTGTTTGATTAAGATACTCTCACTAAAACAGAATTACTTGTTAATTCTCTATTTAGTGGCCTCTCTAAAGTAAGAAACGTGACTCTCAACACAACTGCTGCTGTCTACACCCACTCCAGTGTTAAAAGTGTGATTGAAAGAACAGAGAGTTTGGCAGATGATGCATCTAGAGTTGTGAATGGCCCCTTGGATTTAGTAAGTATCAATATTAGTATTTTAATTAACTTCTTTCCGTTTCTGATTTTGGAATATTTGTGCTAATTGGTTTTGCACTTGCTGAAATTTGAGTCTTCTTGATGAAGGCACGTATGGCAGTTTCTTGATGGAGGCGTGTATGGCAGCCTGTGCTGTTGACTAGTGTATACTGTATGCTGAATCTTTACTCCCAAGGCAGTAATGGCACCAGGTTTCATGGTCTGTTTACCTTGCTTTTATCTCTACCACAGTACCGTTTTACCTTTTTTTTGTTTGTTTTTTTAATGTCTAAGGCTTCGTTACCTGGACTGGTCTTGATTCTGTGAGTGTTTATATCAGTCATCTGATATGCATTCCTATAGAACTTGAGTTCCCAAACCTCTGGCACTCCCTTCCACCTTTGGAATTATTCAACCATCTGCTTATTTGACCTGTCTGTCCCTTTTCCATTTCTGTCTAGGTATTCCCAATCACAACTGTTTTGCTTAAATGATGATATTTCATAACCAAATGTATGTTTGTGTCTCATCTGCCATCCCTCTGCCTTGCAAGATTGTCAGGTTGTCATTGAAACAGTAGATTAAAAAGACCAGACCAGTTACCAGTCTGACCTTGTTACTTTCACACTGTTCTGTTTTCCCCCCTTTATCCCTTTCTGCTTTTCCTGATTGTAAACCCAAGGAAGGAATGGGCTATGTTTTACAAGTGTCATGCACGTTATGCCTGGAGAAACAAACATGTGACAGTGCATTTACATGATAGTGATCAAAATAATTTGCGTTGTTTTGTGAGCTCGTATGTTATTTTATAGCACTCTGTCTTTCTAGAGCATGAATCCTTCAAGATACTTTTCCAGATTTTCCAGTTGAAGAAAGGGATTAAAAGAACACTTTAAAGACTGGGATTTTGAGATATCTCACTTTAAAGTGCTTAGTGCTGGGATTTATGACTTAGCCCTGGCACTAGAATTACTGATGTTCTAAAAGGCAACACTGAATCAGTAGCAGTGTTCAAACTAGGATTTCGTAGGTTTTGTTTCACAGTTATCTTTTTTCATTAACTCACAAAGAGATTCAATGTCCCATTCTTGGACAAATGGTTGCAACTTGTATTTTTTTTAATTAATGCTTAATAAGGTAATAAATAGAATATCTCATAAATGATGAGAATGTTCAGTAACTTGAAGTAGACATCTGCAGACACTTAAATGTTTTCAGTTTAATTTCTGTTTTTCACATGTGGCAACTGATCTCTGTTTTTCAGCCAGAGGAGTCTCTCAGTCTTCTTGGAAAAGAAACTCTACTGCTTAGCTCCAAATTTCAGAATGAAGCTAAAACTCTGAAGAAAAAAAGTGATGGTCAGTTCTTTAGAGTTCACATTTCTGCTTTTATTTCTTTTTCTTTTTCTATATACTGTTTTGTGGGGTTTTTTTATTAATGTAGTTTTTTGGTTTTTTTTTTTTTTTAATGAGCATAAACTAAGGGAAAATACTGCATATGACTATATACGTATGTTCATACAATTAAGATTAATCTGTTATAGAGTCATGTGGCATTTTAACTTTTTGGGTAAGAATATAATTGTTCTCTGTAAACATTTAAAAAATTGGCCTTCACTATACCTCATTTACCTCCAAGCAATGCTTTCATTAAATAGCTGTTTTTCCAAATGTTACGAATTAAATCATTAGGGACTATGCAGTAGACAAAGAACAAACATAATTCTTCAAGAAATCCATTCATCCAATTTTATCTAATAAATCATGGATTACACAAGTAAGTAGGATGATATATTTACATCATAATCATTTTTACTTGTTCCTTCTACACAGCTGAAATACAGTAACAAACTGAACTTTTTTTGTCTGTACAAAGTGCCTTTTGGCTCAGAGTCCCTCTGTAAATTCCAGAATCCTTTTGGTTTTTTATTAATTCAAAGATATCAACAAGACCTTGAAGTCTGAACCATGGAAATTGAAATGCATTTTGAACACAGACTTTGTGTTGGAGCAGAGGCTGTCCCTAAGGGAAATTCTGGACAAAATTGGACAGAAAGTGAATATTTCAGAGAGATAAACTGTAACTGGAAAATGGTCTCTGCTTTTAATATCAATGGCTTTAGAAATATATATACATTTTGTGTAATTCAGGTGGGCAGAATATGTGCCTTTTTTGTTCCTTCTGTTCTGCACATTTTTATATCTAGTGAGAGGATTCTGCAAACATATGACAAATAAATAAGAACACTTCTTTAGCTCCTGTCAGATATCACAAAAGGTGAAGAACATCATAAAAATTATGAGAGTTCCCAACCATGGAGTCAATTTATAGCCTTTTTCTGACTTTCTCTACCAATTGAGTCTGATGGAACTGGCCAAAAAGGGTAACTTTGAATGGAACAGTACCCACAGGAGCTTATATGTGCATACTTCATTAGTTTTGCATTCCTGTTTGTAAAATGCTCTTTCTGTTGGGAAAAAAAAAAAGTTCATTGATTAAATTAAGTTGATTAAAGAAGTGAATGTTTGTTATCACTATACATAGGGTTTGTGTGGGTTATATGGTATTTGTTTATGCATAGAAAAATCACAGTTATTTCTTCCAATAGGTCTTTTATTTGGATTGAATGGGTTGAACAAAAAGGTAGAAAAGATTCAGGAAAGTACTAATAAAATTGTCAACCAGCTTAATGCTTCCTTGTTGACACTAAGAGGATTGCCTAATAGTAAGTGAAATTTATATTGACATTCTACTTATTATAGAACCATGTAGTACAATTGTAATGAAATCCTGTTCGTTGTCTGATTGCAGAGACCTAGCAATAAACTATACTGGAGACTCATTTAGCCTCCTCCCTTACAAGGAATATTTTCAATTTTTTTATGAAACGTAACTGGGTTATCATATGAGGTATGTAGTCTGATTCCCACATCACAGTGCTGTAAATCAGGAGGGGCTCCAAAAGCAATGTAATTACACTGATACGAGAAGAGAGTGAAATCCTAGAATATTTAACCCTACACGGAGAGAAAATTCTGTATGGAAATGTGAAGTTTTGCTTTCTTCTGATAGCTTGTTTCAAAATTGTTTATACTACATTATCATAGAATCATAGGTTGGAAAAGACCTCTAAGATCATCAAGTTCAACTGTCAACCCAACACCACCATGCCTACTAAACCATATTCCAAAGTGCCACATCTACATGTTTTTTTAACATCTCCAGGGATGGTGACACAACCACCTCCCTGGGCAGCCTATTCCGATGTCTGACCACTCTTTCAGTAAAGAAATTTTTCCTAATATCCAAACTAAACCTCCCCTGATGCAACTTGAGGCCATTGGGAGAAGAGACCGACACCTGCCTCACTACAATCTCCTTTCAAGTAGCTGTAGAGAGCGAGAAGGTCCCCCCTCAGCCTCCTCTTCTCCAGACTAAACAGCCTCAGCTCCCTCAGCCACTCCGTATAAGACTTGTTCTCCAGATCCCTCACCAGCCTCGTTGCCCTTCTCTGGACACGCTCCAGCAGCTCAATGTCCTTCTTGTAGTGAGGGGCCCAAAGCTGAGCACAGCACTCGAGGTGCAGCCTCACCAGTGCCGAGTACAGGGGCACGATCACCTCCCTACTCCTGCTGGCCACACTATTCCTGATACAAGCCAGGATGGCGTTGGCCTTCTTGGCCCCCTGGGCACACTGCTGGCGCATGTTCAGCTGGCTGTTGAGCAGCACCCTCAGGCCCTTTTCTGCAGGGCAGCTTTCCAGCCACTCCTCCCCAAGCCTGTAGTGTTGCATGGGGTTGTTGTGACTGAAGTGCAGGCCCCGGCCTTTGGCCTTGTTGAACCTCATACAGCTGGCCTCAGCCCATCTATCCAGCGTGTCCAGATCCCTCTGCACAGCTTTCCTACCCTCCAGCCGATCCACACTACCGCCCAACTTGGTGTCATCTGCAAACTTGCTGAGGGAGCACACAATCCCCTCATCCAGATCATTGATAAAGATGTTAAACAAGACCAGACGCAAAACTGAGCCTTGGGGAACACCACTTGTGACCGGCCACCGATGGGATTTAACTCCATTCACCACCACTCTCTGCGCTCGGCCATTTAGCCAGTTCTTTATCCAGCAAACAGTACATCCATCCAAACCATGGGCAGCCAGTTTCTCCAAGAGGATGCTGTGGTGAACAGTGTCAAAGGCCTTACTAAATTCCAGGTAGACGAGTCTTATCACCTGCATCTAAATGTTTTCTTGTTGTAAATGCTTGCTTTGTTTAGCCGATTAAAACATTGTTTCTGTGCTTTTCCAAAACAAAATAATTTCCTTTTTAAATAAAAGTCATTATTTTTTATAAAGGCAAGACCTAGAGTTCATGGAAACTAATAGAGAAAATGGAAGTTGTGAATAAGAGGGTCTGAAATACTTTGCCGACCTCAAGAATATTTTTTTTGTTTGTTTTAAGGCAGAAAAACACTCAACCTCCTGCCTGGATTCATGGGTTGTACTGTATGTTCAGATTAGAATGCTAAATCCAAAGCTTTAAAATACCGATTTTACAGCTCAGGCTCTTAACTCGCACTGAAGGGTGATATTACTGATAAAGTTACACTGGATATTAATTGCAGGATGCTATCTAACATAAAGCTACACATTGAAAATTAAGGCATTATTAAAATTGTGGGACTGTCCTCCTTAACTCACAGATTAATATTGTTTCCTGTCAGTTTTGTTACTTTATTTTTTTTAATCTGGGCACAGATTCATGATGGCATTGCCCTCTGTGTAGGGTAGTGGTGGTGAAGAAGGATCCCTGCAGACCTAAATCAGGCCTTTTGTGCCAGCTGCAGCATCTTCCCACTATTCCGGGTGCAGGGGGTGTAAGGGGCAGGCAGAGATTGGGAGTGGTGCACTCGCTATGTAAGTGATGGTAGGCCAAAGCAAAGGGTGCAACAGACCTTCTGCCTCAGCAGTTTTTTTTAGGATTCAAAACATAAGTCTCAGACTAGTGAGTCTGGGTGCCAACACTCGTTCAGGGAACTTAAACATGATAAGCCTTCATATAATCTTCCTGTTGGATAGACAGAGTCAAGTTCCCCATCACTGCATTCTGTGCCTGTATTGTATTCAGAGCTGGTCATGAAAAATAAAACATTTTTCTGGAATTCAAAACTTGGATTAATCCAAGTCTTTTGATCAAAAGACTTGAAAATCTAAACTGATGAGACTTAATTAAAATTGCTGCATATTCTATTATTTATGTCTGTATAATATATTTTATTATTATATATCTCTGTGTGTGTCTGTGTGAACAAATGTAACTACATCTATAGCTATATCCATATTGGTATCATCAATTTGGGAACATCCAGCATGTTTTTTGTTCAGGGCCATAGCTGTGGCCGTTTTCCAATTTAATAACTGGGCAAGAGGAGTTGCACCAGCTTCCTGGCACTCCAGTTTCACAGAATGTAAACTACCCACTCTGTAAGCCATGGTGTATTCAGCAGTTAAGCAAAGTTAGATCACAGTAGGTCTTGGTTTGGAGCTCCCCTCACAGACTGAAGAATACAAACAAAAATGTAACTCTTACTATGAAAGGAACGTAACTGACAGCATTTCTAGTGTTTTGAGTATGTTTGTAACTGTGGTGTTATGAAGCCAGGCGTTTATTACTCCCAAGTATGTATGAAAGCTGAGTATTTTTTTTAACCTGAGAACTGTGTTTCAGATACAAGGAAATACATGCTTGAGGTGAAAGAGCTGGCTGTGTCTGCAAACACCAGTGCTGTGGTGGGTTTAAGTCACTTTGGGGATTTCAGTCAGAAGCTGCTGAATACTTCTTCTACATTGTACCGAGTTAATGACACATTGAGGAAGACTAGTGAACTTATAACAGATTCATCAAAAGCTGGTAAGTTTGCTGCTTCATTGCTTTTTAGAAATGTCACTGCTTGCAGAAGTAGTACTAATATTCTATTTTAATAGACATTAAATATGAATCTGATGGACTGAAAGATTCTTCCTAATTCAGTAAAAATGTGCTAGCTTTTTAAAAGACCTCTAGGGGAACCACATGGGATACACTTAAGTATGCATATTCCTTAATGATGCTTAAAATTGCTGAAAACAAAATGATCAGAAACAGGCCACCTTGGCTAAGTATTTTAGCAATGAACAGTACATTTCTCTTTCAACCTGCCTCAACATTTCATTTATGTTTTGGCAGCAATCACTGCTGAAAAACAAGTTAAAGAAGTCGAAGCACAAGCAAGTCTTTTATTGGATAGGCTGAAACCTTTGAAAATTCTAGAGGAGAACCTGAACAGAAACCTGTCTGAAATTAAAGAGCTCATCAGCCAGGCCCGCAAGCAGGCAGCGTCTGTAAGTTCCATCATCCCAGACTAAACTGGCTTCACTTTCACTTTTAGCAGGAAAATTCTTTGAGTTAAAGAGCCTAAAATTTACTGTCAAAGTACCTGGTTGTTCTGGGGCCTCACTGAAGTCCAAGATCACTGACTGATGGTTAAATTGTACTGGCAGTGCTGTTGGCACCTTTTGCAGTTTTAGCATCGAGTTTCTTACTGAGTTTCGGAATTCGTCAGAATAGCAAGGCAGTAATTTATTTACTATTTCATTTTGTTTCCTATAATAATGATGATATGATATATTAGAAAGCAATCACAGAGATATTTTGGTGAGAAAGAGACAAGTGAGGGGATGGTGCTGCCATCCTTTTTAGGACAAGATTTTAATTTCTGAGCTTATTTTGTGGGGTACCCCCATATAACATCAAATATCATTACAAATTTTTTGACAAGAGTGTTGATTCTATCAATATATTTGCCATCTATACCCTGCCATGTCTGTTAGCTCTTTGCATGAAGCTGCTGTGCATCCAGAATACTTAAAGACAAATAACGTACTTGTTTTTAAAACTCTGCTCCCCCCTTAAAGACAGCAAAAGTGAGTCAACTGTATTATGGACCTCATTAAACTGTGAGGGGAATATGAAAATGACTTTGCACTCAGTAATTTTTGGTATGCCCTTGGCTTTAGTATGGATATGTTATTGTAAGGCTTAGGGAAGTTTTGTTTTAAAAAATAAAAAGCTTTGAGTTCTTTCTGCAGATATTCTTAATTACATGGTTATTGCTTCTCTGTCACAGTCTACTGAAGCTTAATGAATCCACTGCAGAAAACAGGGAGTAGTATTTTCTGAAGTGTCAGTAGGAGCACAATCCCCTTTTCCAATTTTGAGAGTTTGTTCTGTTGTTTTGTAAACTTTTACTAGAGGAGACAAATTTTATATATCTGTGTCTATACACATATGCACGTGTGCTTTATGTATTTAGCTGTTACAAGCATATTCAATGAAGTTGATGAAGTTAAGGCATTTCTGTTGTTAAAACAGGGTTTCTGCCATTACACTACTAAGCTCGTTGGAGTTTGGCTGCATGTAGCCTGAATCGATATCCTATCAGTATACTAGACAGTGTCCAAAGGAGTTAATGGTATGACAACAGGGACATGAATTTCTCTACTTAATCTTTAAGAAGTTTAACTCGTAATGTATTCACAAATGTATTTTGTGAATAATCATGTAAACTGGGTTGTAAAACTTTGAAATAACCAGAATTATTGCAGACTGCCTTTCAAATTTTTTCAAAAAATCTTTTCTCTGAATATAGACTAGAAATTATGTTTTCTTTTGCTTTTAAAAGGTTTTAAATTTCTATATCTTTATTTTCTGATATTATTGCAGTGGCTTTTACTGATATACGGGCTTCTCACCCAAGATTTGATTTGTTTGAGTTATTCGAATAGTTTAATTTACTGGCTTCAAATCTCCTAGCTGAATGAATGAATTATGACAGATTTCATTATTTTCTGTTTGTGCATCTTTCTGTCAAGTGATACCAAGGAGATTGCTAAGATCTAACCCAGGAAGCAATTGCATGAAAGCATATGTCTTGCATTTGTTGGTCAGAAGCTAAGTACATATTCCAGAAATACATACTGAGACTTGTTTAGATTCCATTTCTTCATGTCCTTCACAGATTAAAGTTGCAGTATCAGCAGACAGAGATTGCATTCGTGCCTACCAACCCCTAATTTCATCTACAAACTACAACACCTTAACACTCAATGTCAAAACTACTGAACCAGATAACCTCCTTTTCTACCTGGGTAGCAATGGAAAGGTAAGTTGCTGGTGTACATTTACTGAAGGTGATGGTAATCAAATTAAAAACCAAAAAATTTTAAAAGACCATATATATGTTTTTTTCCTAATTAACTTCAAACTAAGTATCCAAGTGAGGTCCCTTGCAGACAAATGTGTTCGCTAGGGGTGGAAATTTTTTTGTGCCTTGGATGATTCCAGAGATCCTCAAAGGTAGAGAATAAAAGCACCTGATTCCTTAGGGTCAGTTCTTGGCCATGTCGTTTAACTCTCCTTTCCTTTTCCCATGCTGTGCATTAACCTCATGCAGTGTAACGCTCTAGGTGATGCTTTTGTATGGCATGCTGGAGTATGTCAAACAATTTGCCTGGTATCGCAGAGAAAGTGCTTGAATTTGGCCTTCATGAGCATGGTGCATCTACCCACTTGAAAAGGATCATGATGGCTCACCTTCACATTGCCTTCCTCTTCCTTCCCTCTGTAATCCTGATAAATGCACAGCTATTAGCTACTTACAGCATGCTATCATGTGATAGTATTTTTTCACAGACTGGTAGATCACTTCACATACGCTCAGAAGCGCATATTTCTGTATGTCTGTGTGTGTGTGTACATCACATGTTTTTATATATCTGTGAAGAAAACGTTCACCTAGTTGTATATAAGCTGAGTTTTTTGGTTTCATTAAAAGTACAAATGAGTAAAAACTTACTGGGCCTGATTTTGCTAAAAGTCAACTCCTGTAATATGGGATGCAGGGACATGAATCTGGAAAGACTTTCTCAATGTTACATGCTAAAATACACGAACCAGAAACTGCACATTCGATGCTATGTATAAGCCCTGCTGTTTTTCAGACAGACTTCCTTGCTGTGGAGATGCGACGTGGTAAGGTAGCTCTTCTTTGGGATTTGGGCTCTGGATCAACAAGAGTGGAATACCCTGATTATCAAATTGACAACAACAAATGGCACAGAATACATGCAACCAGGTAATTAAAATAAGAATGACATAAATGTTGGACACAAACCATCTTCTGAGTTTTCCACTGACAAGATTTTTCTTGTCCTTAAAAGCCAGTAGCATGTATTAATTAAGCCTGGTGATTTCTAGTTTATTAGTTTATTTGTACTTGGCAGGTTTGGAAAAACGGGTACGCTCAGCATAGAGGAAATGAACTCCAATCAGAAGCCTTCATCTAAATCTGCAGCCTCTCCAGGGACAGCCAGCATACTGGATGTTAACAAATCAACCCTAATGTTTATTGGAGGACTTGGAGGGCAGATCAAGGTTAAATTCTGACATCAGCATTCTGTAAAATGTTTTTATCGTATTAGAGATCTAAGATATACTTTTGACATAGAAATAATTGCATGAATTGGTTAACTTCACGAAGAAATGCCAGGTACTCTCAACGTAAAGCAAAGACGCTATAAGGATGTTCTAGTATCCTGAAGTTAGTTTTCCCTGGAAACTTTTGCATAAAGTATTAACCAAGACAGGCTGTGTGTGCATGCATGGTGCATAGACATTACACAATGAATTTGTTTTTTATTTCTTTCCATGGCTTCTTTTAGTTTGCCATTCTTATTCATGCCATGAGGCATGTAAGTAGGTCAAGGACATAGTTATTTTACTTTTCAACTTGCTGCAGAACTCATCTATTATAATTTAAATGATAATTGTTAATAGTTATGCTAAAATGTGTTGTTCTTTTACTGTGATTTATATCTAACAAAGTTAGAGTTCAAGGAAAACAACCAAGCAAAAATTTGGCTGCATAATTTTCAGACTACTTAACATTAATTGTATTCATGAAGTATTTCTTGTCTTACAGAAATCGCCTGCTGTTAAGGTGACCCATTTTAAAGGGTGCATGGGAGAGGCATCCCTGAATGGCAGATCTATTGGTCTTTGGAACTACATGGAAAGAGAGGGCAAGTGCAATGGCTGTTTTGGAAGGTATTTTGTCTCACTCTCTTTCTTGTGACAGATTTAGAGTAGTTTACATCTGTAATATATATTTCTGTGTTATCTAAAACTAATGAACTTGGATAAATTGCAGTGTTTCATTGATCATTAACTTACAGTTCTGAACATACTAATTTGAATGTGCCAGTGGTGTCAAATAATTTCATTGTATGGAATTTTGTCCCTTGTTAATCACTTTTTCAGAGCAGGTCTATTGCTGTGGTGTATTTTGTGCACTGAAAGTAGGGACTGCCAGTGAACTAACCTGTTTTGGAATAGTTGCTTTCCAGTAATTTCCAGCAAGAAAAAAATATTCTTTCCTAGGATAAGAAACAGTGTAAAGTGCTCTTAAAACAAAATCCATAGCAAAAGTAGCCCCTGAGCTTGCTACCATTCTTGTAATCATTGTGGGAGGGGATAGCAGACTGTACTATTTTCATGTTTAAGGAATTGAAAAGAAGTATGCTTGACCATATTCTTTTTTGTGGGATGTTTCATGTAGAAACAGCAGAGGGTGCTGCTTGATTATATGAGATATTTCTTACATGTATTATGTTGCAGGGAAAAGGTCTAATAAAACATTTATTCTAAGTGCAATTGTGCAAAGCATTTTGATAAATGGATGAAATGTTTTAAGTAAGAGGGTATATGTTGTAACAATTATTTTTTCCCTTGAGAAATCATTGGAATTTTTTTCATGCATAAGGGAAGAACATTTTTTGTCTTGTATACATCCTTCCCCATGGCTAAATCACGTATTGTGAGATTCTGTAATGAAAGTGGCCTTTGGCTGGAATCCTGCAGTTATTCATAACATCAAGATTCAAGTCTCTTTCCACGCTTTCTAATTATACTGCCTGGGGGCTGCAACAACGGATCTAACTTTTCTTAAATTACATACAAAAATGTCCGGAAAACCATAAATCCTCAGTTAACATTTTTAACTCTGTTTTCTACTTCCATAGCCCACAGGATGAGGATACTTCATTCCATTTTGATGGCAGCGGATACTCAGTCGTGGAGAAGGCACTCCGCTCAACAGTGACACAGATAATAATGTTTTTCAGTACTTTTTCACCTAATGGGCTGCTTCTATATCTTGCTTCAAATGGCACTGTAAGAAAATGGATCAGACTCTTAAACTATCAAAAACTATGTTTAGATCACTTGATGGTTTATTGCTTTATTCTTTGTTATTTTTCAGCTTACATACATTAAAACAAGTGATTATCCTTGTATACATTGTCACCTGTGATTGACATCATAAGCCAAAGGAATAAAGACAGAAACTCTAGAGATAACTCTTTAGAGCAAATATTCACGTATACTAAGGACAAAATGAAGCAATGAAAAGAATTCTCCATAATTTGTTCTAATTCTAGACTAAAATTAATGATTATTTAACTAAAGGCAAGAAAAAGAAACAGTAGGGACAACAAACTAGTTTTGTTCAATTGGAGGAACCTTTGCAGAATGTAAAATCTTTTGGAACTGAGCTTGCAGAGGGCAAGGTAGTATTGAATAGGCATATTGAATTAAGTCCATAAGATGGGAATTCAGTAAACTGAAATAAATTAAATAAAGCTCCTTGCAACAGCAATATAACCTAGACCCATCTCCAGACCTGCATTGTCATGTCATGCAGTTTACGGCATACTTAACTGGTGGTTTTCTTTTCCTGAAGGAGGACAAAACTTTGTTTAGATACAGATTGTTTCGGAGTCACTGCATTATTCATTTGCTTTGTTACATACTCAGTGCCTGAATACATTGCACAATGATATCTGACTTAAGTTTTACAGTGCAGAGGGGGCACTTTTAATACAATTCAGAAAGTCTTTTTTACTTTGTGAAGAAGCTCTTGCTTCTTGCAGAAAGAACATTGCGGTGTTTGGTCATTATGCTAACAGTCAAATCAAATTACTCTCAACTTCATCCAAAAAAAAAGCAAATGTGACATTTGTTATTTAAACCTTCCCCTGTTGAGTAATCAAGCCTCATGATGCATGTAAGTAAGAATAACAACGAAACAAACCAAAAAGACATCCTTGTGAGGGAGGTACATGCAACTTTGTTTTCTTAAACATAACAAAGATAAATGTCTTGGGGCTAACAAATAGTTTACCTTACAAGAGTTACCAAACCTTTTCCACACAGAGGCCCAAACCTGACAAGGATGCATCCTTTTGGAAGATTTTATTTCAAGGAATATAATCTGTTGTTTGTTTGTCTGTTATTTCCTCCCAGAGAGATTTCTTGTCCCTTGAGCTTGTTGATGGCAGAGTGAGACTGACCATTGATCTAGGTTCAGGACCTCTTGCTCTTACAACAGAAAATCGTTACAACAATGGAACGTGGTATAAAATTTCATTCAGTCGGAACAAGAAACAAGGTAGGCTACAGACTGAAAAAAACAAGTGTCTGCACATTTACAGATACAAATATCTAAGATAGCCACAGGGAGCATCGCTGCAACCAAATTTGGTCAATTCCAATACAGTTTCTGTAGCAGCCACACCTATGTTACTTTGCTTTTAGAAGGACAGCTGTGTAAAGTTTGTGCTTGGTTTGGCACGTCTTATAAAGAGCAGGTAATGCGGAAGCTGCCAGACAAAAATGTATCAATAGTCATTACAGAATGGAAGATCCCTTTCCAAGTCTGTGTATCAGGAATTGTGTTTTCTGTTGTGTGTTTTAATAGTACCTAGTACAACAGTATTTTGGGCCTATGTTTGGGAAGTAGTGTGTTAGAAATAATACATGTTAATAGCTCTAACATATTTGTTTTTTTCCTGTGGACTTCCCCAGACTTGGTTTTGTCAGAGAATATTGAAAGAGGTGATTAACAGAATAGCTGCAAGTACAATAAATTACTCATTCTAAAAATAAGAAGGTTGTCTGTACATGTTTGAGTGAATGAATACATTGTCCTTTATTAGAGACAAGATTGCCACAGTGGAAGAACATGTATTTGTGTCCTTCTCCAGATCTTTACTCCCTTTTCTTTGCAGGAATTTTGGCAGTCATGGATGCGTATAACCTTAACTATAAAGAAACCAAGCAAGGAGAATCTCCTGGGGTTGCCTCAGACCTGAACCGCTCTGATAAGGACCCGATCTTCATTGGTGGGCTGCCAAGATCGAGGACTGTGAGGTAAAGGGTATTCTTGCTTTTGCCCCTTTCCTACACCTCTTGTAAGTAGAGGGAAAGACTTTAACAAACTCTATTTGCACTGAAATGAGTGAAAACCAGTGAAGTCTGAAGTCTTGTTGATGGCCATGTATACCACAGAATTATCTGTCCTTTGCCATAAAACTTGAATACAGTGCTTTTCACTGGTAGGTCTGACACTGCAGTTCAGATCAGAGACAAGCTTCTGTTTTTCCCCTCCATGGGTGATTTCCACGACAGCAGCTGCCACAGTAGCCACCTGCTGTTTGTGTCAGACTGCGGCAAGCATTCAGCACTGCTGCCTGGAATGATGCTCCTTTGATCTCTACCTGTGTAAGCCTTATGTTTTCCTGCTGGCATTTATGGGTGAAACTGCACTTCAGGATAAAAGTTCTACTTCAGAAAGGATTTCTTGTAATTCAGTTTTGAAAACTGGAACAGAGAAGAAATGGTTGTGAACAGATCAATAAAAATCATTACAAATATATGTTTTATAGCATGTCTCTAGTTTATACTTTTTGTATTGCGCATCCCTGCTGAACTTGTAAAGTCACATTTCTTCTGGTGGCTTCACTGTGAAAGGATAAACATGGTGAAAGAAAATCTAATTAAGCTGCTTGCATGCTCTTGGAAATAAGGTAAATTCCAGGATAATATTGGTCTCTGCACAGTTATTGCAGAGGTGCAGACTTGTTAATCGTAGCTGGCATAGCAACCTGTAAAGGATTATGGCGGGACAGCTTTAGATTTCTCTGACTTAAATCTGGAACCAAATTAGGCATCATCCAGACTTAAGAAATGAAAAAGAATTACTAGGTAGTAGAGAGCTACAGTTACCCAATCACATAAAAGCCATTACATTTCAGCTGAAGATTCACCTTAAAGTTTTGGAAAATGACCTGGCCTGGCAGCATAGCACTACACACTTGCATGTTTCCATTTGGGGACAATGTTACCTGACTCTTTTTAAGATCAGAATTAATATCTGCGAAGAGTAAAACCCATATTCCGCATTTTCACTTACAGTGAAATGATTGCGTTCTTTAAAACAGATCTCTTTCTTTCTTATTGAAGAAAACGTAATCTTTTCTCCCACGAAATTCAAAATACTACTGCTTGGAAAAAAAGCCTTGTTTTGTGTTTCAGGAAAGGTCTTAATAGTAGAATGTATGTGGGATGCATCAAGAATCTGGAAATATCCCGTTCAACCTTTGACTTGCTTAGAAATTCGTATGGAGTAAGAAAAGGCTGTGTATTGGAGGTAGGAGACTTTTAGGTTTTGTAACCTGATCTTTATTGTTATTGAACAATAAATAGTGTTGTTTATAGTGATGAATGTAGTGAGTTGAAATGGATTTATCTTGAAAAATTCTAAAATAATGTAATCTGTACTTAAGATGTTTGGTTTTTTTTCTTACTGAGTGCTATGTAGGAACAAAGTTAGTAATTAACTTCTCTTCCTCATAAACTAGCCTATTCGTAGTGTTAACATCTTGAACAATGGATATATTGAGTTGGTACCTAAGTCCTTAAGCCCAGAATCAGAACTGATGGCAACTTTTGCTACAAAGAACAGCAGCGGCATCATCCTTGCTGGACTCAGCAGGGGACTGGAAAAGCGACGACGTAGACAAGCACATTTGGTAAGTACTGAAAACAAACATTTTTTGTTTTGGTTTCGCTATTTTGATTTTGTAATATTAACTCAGGTTTTTATGACTGTAACTTTAAAAGAAAGAGAAAGAAAAATTTATTCAGCTTAGGAAGCCTAAATACAGAGGCTAGGTGGAGAGCCGAGGATATTCATTGTAGCAGAGCAGAGATGAAGGATCAGTTAGCAAAGACCTATTACAGTTGCTGGGACCCAGAATGCTTTTGCAACAAGGAGAAAAACTGCACATGAAATGCACACAGAGTATTACTTTCCACTTCTGTTACTCATAAGTAGTTATTGAAGGATTTGAGATGAGCAGCTATCTCATATCTGGTGGGCTGTTTTGGAGCTCCTGGAATCCAATGATAAAGTCTTGGTATGAATACCTGCCCCTTCTTATTCTCTTCCTCTAAGGACAGGAGTGGGGTGGTGGTGGTATAGAAAAGAAAATCCTGCATTTTAAGCTGAAGTTTTATCATGACCACAGAAATTTCCAGCTTTTGTGTTTTCTGGTAGAAGGCTTTGCACTCTAAGACGTACCAATGCATGCCTACTAGTCTCTGAGTTTCATTTAGAAGTTTGTTTACAACAAAGTTGGAGGTGATTTTTTCCAAAGTATGTTCTATTTAAACACTGAATGAGTGTCAGGAAATTAAGCTATAGTTAAAAATAAATCTTCTGGTTAAATCCACAGCCCTTCTTTTCAATCATGCTGATTGATGGTCATCTTGCAGTGCATGTTAATGCAGGAGATAGAGCAAGTACTAGGAAAGTAGTTCTTCGGTCTGCTAACGGAACATACAGTGATGGACAAGAACACTCTGTCATCCTAATCCGGAATAAGAGGTACATGTGACTGTGAACAGTACTACCTGTTCAATTACTGTGTGCTGTTGTCAGTTCACTGCGGTCTCTGGGGAACTGCCTTTGCTAGCTCATTAGGTGGAATAATTAGGACTGTGTTTTTCTGCTGTTAATGGAAGTGTTCTGATTTACATGATAATTGTATACAGCATACAGCCACTGATGAAGTTGTAGTTAAAAGCTCTCAAAATATCTAGGCAGCTTGGGCCACTTGAGTAAAGCATACTAAACAGTATCAAGAAAAAATACAGCTATCAAAATAATTTGGAAAGATATTTGACAAAACTCTACGTGTTTAAAAATTATCTACAGAAGAACGTCTTCTAGTTGTAGACATTGAAAGGATTATCAAAGTGATGGAATCTTCATTTCTTAGAACAGGACATTTATGAGGCTGAAAGGAATGCTGTTCATTTGAAAATGAATGTCTAAAGCTCTTGTTGAATGTTTTCCCTACTTTATCTTTTTCAGGATCATAACTGTACAGGTGGATGAAAGTAACCCTGCAGAATTGAGGCTTGCTTCATCAGCAGAAATGAGCCCCATTAATATTTCCAACTTCTATGCTGGTGGCATGCCAGCAGGAGAGGGCATCTTAGGGCTAAAAATGGCTGGCTCCTTTTATGGCTGTATCAGCAATCTTATTTTTAACAAGGAGTAAGTCAGAGGGGTAACTTCCCTGTTTTGGAAAACTCTGTAGTCATTACTTGTAGTTTGTAATCTCTTGCATGACACCGTCCATTTGCCTGTTTTTTAACATAAGACAAGCATGATGCTGATGATCTGGGTATTATAACAGGCATAAAATGGATATTACCAGCTACATTTCCAAATAACATTAAAAATATCTTTAATGCATATGGAGATGCTGCACAAAATGCAGCTTTCTCTACTATAGTTTCATCTGCATTCACAGACAGAATGGTTTTCCATGTATATTGTCTATTAATATTGTTTTGTGGACAGATTATTTGCCACTTCTCAATCTTTTTGTCTCGGCATGCTACTTTCCCTTTCTCTTGTTACTAGTGAAAGACCCTGTAACATACCCTCTTTGTGCTTGGGAAAAGCAGGGAATTTCGAATTTCACCTCTTAAAATACAGTTTTTTTACCACATAGGCTTTTGTATTTCACCACTTCTATGAAGTATGAACATGTGGATATGGACAGCTGCTTTTTGTCAGAGAAGCTTAAACCAGCCATACAGCCAGAAGACATAGAGATTCAACCTGAATTTCAGGCTTTACCAGTTCCCCTGAGGCCTCTTACAGATACAAAAAAAGTATGTGTTACAGCAAAGCTCTATTGCCTCTTCTAGGAAAGCGTTCAACAGCAAGATTCGTTTTAGCTTTGTGGAGAATTTTCAAAGCATGAACTGTGTATATTTGCTTCTTTTATGGTATGGAATGGTTCAATGAATGTGGATTTCAAATTATTAGTTCTTGTAGAAAGACTGTGATATAAACCTTTGTAGCAGCCTGTTGGCATTTTGGAAGGGAAAGGTAGTAAGTTTTGTCATTGTTCCGGCAGCAACACTAAATAAGAAAAAAAAGTGGATTGATAAACACTCAGCAGAAGGACTCGACAGTAATCATTACATCTTTAGCATGTTCCTGCCAAAGTGGCTCTGTACTGGTATTTGCATTAGGCTGTGCAATTCAGCATTCACGTTTTCCTGGTCACACACATGCAGTCTCTGCTCTGTGTCAAAAAGTAGGCACAAACCATTCCAGAGATGCACAGTGTCTGAATGCAGCTTGTGTGGCACCTGTTTTCTCTCATACAGTCCCTGTCCCCAAGGGAGAAGGCACCATTACTTCTCTCCCTCTGCAGCTGCACATCTTTATAATGAAGTGTTTCGAAAGCATCCTGAAATCATTTTTCTGTGGCAACAGAAAGCAGGATTTTATACATTTCACACAACTGTGGCTATAAAAAGAAATAAGCTGTGCTTCTTAGAGCTAAAGTATAGCTTTGGCTCATACTGTGTTACTCGGCTCTCCATCCCCCAAATCATAACCAAAATGTGCATCCTCACTAAATGGGAAAATATTTCTACCAAGTCCGTAGGATTTTCGTACTGAAATTGTATTGTGTCTTCCAGCATTTGTTATCAAAAGGTCTATCAATTAAGACAAATAGTGAATGAATACTTCTCAAATGACAAACATTTTTCAGTAGAAAAGACAAACATTTCTCAGTAGAAAAGACAGTGCTGTCCATGAGACTAGCTTAATCATTAGAACTAGTTCTGTTTGAGCCTAAAGATAGCTGAAAATGTTTGGGAGTTTAGCTAATTGATGTTGCTGTATACTTTGTGGTTATTATGTGGCTCAATTTTGCTCCTTACAAAGTTCTGCATAGGCATATTGCCATTCAGCACTTGCTGGTCAGCACCTGATACTATTCTTCTTATGAAAGTCCTTTCATTAACAGGTAGTCTGTGCAAAAGACGAGCTACCTGATCATGTTCAAGGTGCCTATCAGTTTGGACTTGCCAAAGGCAGCCACTTGACACTGCTCTTTGATCATTCTGCCATCAGGAAGAAGTGAGTATATCCTGAATCACACATGCACACAGTGTGTTAGCTTATATTGAGCTACAAGAAGTGCAGTGATTGTTTTCATGACTGATCGCTACATTACCAGCTTTGAACATGGCCCTTGCTTCAGGTTTCTGTGTGTTCCTCATAGAAGAAGGTATCACAACCACCGCAATGTAGTTAATGTGTCTTTCCCCAGATTTGTGGTCATGAATTTATCTCATGGTCAAAGTTCTGCGTTTTTTTCCCCTCAGACTTATGAGCCCCACCGTACCTGCTGTAAGTATTTTGATTTCTGTTTTCCACATACAGAGCTCAGCTGGTCCCTGCTCCTTTGACTGATGCAGATAACATCTTGCCCTCTCCTCTGAATTTTCTGCAATTGCACCTTCCATGTCTGCTTCACTCCCCAGGTTACTGAAGGAGCCAAGTCTACTGAGAAGAATCATTCTGTTGAGATTTAACGTGCAATAGCCTCTCTACCACTATTCTTTGTTTGAGAGGCTCCCAACAAGGTCCTCGAAACACAGCCTGCAAGCCACTTGCGTATGCTTTCAGCTTGAGAAGCCTCTGCAGGCATTCAGAAAAGAGCATTTTTTCCTTCTAGTCCTGCTGTTGTAACTATTGAACAGAAGGACAGTGCAGAGGTTTGATGCTATGTAGTCTAAACCTAGTGTCTCCATAATAAATGGCTCAATCAGCTCCTCTGCGTTCTAAGCCTCCCTCTGTTCTCAGTCTGCCCATCATATCCCAGCAAGCCTGGCTAATAGTAATTGGATGCCATCACATTGTCCTGGAATTCCATCCTTTCTTGGGGCAATAGGCAAGCCTGCAGTCACAAAGAGCTGAGCCTGTCCATCTTAAAGCCCAGCTCACTCTGTCACTTTTTCTGTCTTGTGACAGGTACAGCACTGATTTCTATTATGAAATACATTATAGGTGATGCTTTCTTAGAATCAGTGCAAATTCTACTTTTCTGGCCTTGTAATAATAAATTTCTTTTCATAATAATAAATTGGTTGAAGCTGTTCTCTGCCTCCAGAAAAGCTTTTCAACAATGCAGAAGTATCTTTCGGTAACAGTGAATTTTTATTGTCTAGACTTTCTATCCAGCTGAGTCTCAGAACCTTTGCCTCCAGTGGCCTGATTTACTACATGGCTCACCAGAACCAAGTTGATTATGCAGCCCTACAGCTTCATGGGGGACAGCTCTATTTCTCATTTGATCTAGGCAAAGGAAAAGCAGTAGCTTTTCACCCTGCTGTTGTCAGTGATGGAAAATGGCATACGGTAAGTAGTTGTCAATCTTGTACTCCATTTTCTCTTCCCTGGAGTTACTGGGATGTTTTTTCCCTGCCTTTCCTCTACGCTTTCTGTGTTGCAAAGGCAAACAGGTTTTAACCCAGTCATGAAACCATTCAGATAACTTGTGTCTGAGTATAATTATTTCCTTTTTAAATTCCTGTGAATTATGCATCAATGCCAGCATCCAGCTAGTGTCAAGTATCTCAGATTATTTAGAAATAAAATAGTTCACCAACTGTGTAATAATAGTCATCTTCACCAGAGAAGAACCCGACAAGAGAGATCTAGACACTCTTGACTTTTTCTGCAGAAAGCTTTCCATACACTGTGTCACCAAAGACCTGCAACTGCACGTGTGACAGAGTGAAAGAGATTTGTGGGTGCACAGTTTCTCCTTTCTCCCAGTTGCCGCTTGATTACCTGAGCATGTAATAGCAGCTAGTGCTAGCAGGGAAGCACTCTCTTTCCTTTCCTTGGTTGATGCCCAGCGTCAATGAATGGAGGCTGGAGGGGGAAGACTTGGCATAAGGAGACTTTGATGAGAAATTATGGCTACGGCCTTCAGGTGCCAAGTAGAATTCAGGTCCTTCCAAACAAAGATTCTGTGTTGGCCTCTGTTGGCCCAGTTCCTCTTGAGTAACCCACCTGCTGCTGGCTCTGGCTTTCTTCATGAGAAATGACTGTGATGTCTGCGTGAGCTTTAAAAGCAGCTCTGACCACATTACTTAAGGCAGGTGAGGATGACAATATTCGACTTGCTAAGCTTCCTTTCCCTTGTACCCATATGTGAAGCCTTAACTTCGGGAAGTGGCTTCTGTGGGACAAAGCTGATTGATAACACAAAGCTGCCACCTCTCCTACGTGCCTTGGGAATCAGTAGAGTGTTATTTTTGCTTTCCATATGTAATCAGCAGAGGAAAACCCAGCAAAAACTAACGTAAAGAAAGCAAATGTGAATTCTGTCAGAGAGGGATATCAGAGTTAAGCTCTGCTGCCTACCCTGAAAGGAAGAGCACTCCAGGATTTACAGCTGCATGTTTAAAATTAAATATACTCACCCCATCCGCTTTTTAAGAGATGAACAGATTCCATATGAGAGCTGACCTACCTTTACTACCCAGGGCATAAAGACATAATCTTGAACCTTTTTTCAGAGATTAAGGCTGAGTCACACCACTTCATAGCTGGGGGTGATTACTGCAGTAGCTCTACAATCAGTTTAAGCTAATATGCATTGCTGCTGAAAGCAGCATTTCTGCTTTTTGTTCTCTGCTGTCTACTCATATCACCCTGCTGTACCACATTATCCCCTTACCAACCCAAATGTTCATGAAACCTCATGTTGAACCTGGTCAGGATTCTGAGTGGGGCTAAAAGTGACCAGGGAAGAATAGATGGGTAGCTTACTTCGAATAAAATCCTCAGCATCATGTGAGTAATTGCTTTAGTGCCAGGAAGACATAGGAGCATGAATGAACAAGATGGACAGAACTGGAAAATGTTTTGGTAATAGCAAATTCAGCACTGCCCATCGTAAAATTACAGCATAGGGGTGTGTGCTTCAGGGAGCTAAGATGGCTCAGCTGGCAGGCGGCACATTAGTTGCAGAAGACCACCACAGTACTCCTCTTTTCAGACTCAGTGATGTACTCGTATCCTAAGGTAATAACCTAGTGATTTTAAATAATAATTGTTAAGACACTGAAAAACTTATGGAGGACAGCATGCAATCATTGTGAGCCCTTGGGGAGGATAGGAAGCAGTTTAGCTGCTTGTTTGTACTCTGCAATGGCCTCAACTTCACAATGATTTTCAACAGTGTGCCTCGGTACGGTATGTTAAAGCAATCTAACCACTAAAAAATTGTATTGCTTCTATGGCAGATGATGGCTAGGTAACTGATTCAACTTACTGATTCATGTTTGCATACCTTCATTTTTTACAGATAAAGACAGAGTATGTAAAAAGAAAAGGTATAATCATTGTGGACGGGCAGGAACTAGTAGCAGTCAGTGCTCTGGGAGATGGTAGCACTTTGGATGTGGAGGGGAAGCTCTACGTGGGAGGTCTCCCCTTAGACTACGTGCCGAAGAATCTTGGAAATGTAAGAAGGTTCGGGGTGGTGGAGGATCTCTGACATTTTGCAATGCTAGAATGAGTACTGCATCAAACCCATCTAGTTCAGTATCCTGTCTCTGACAGGGGCAAAAAAAGAAGTACTTAGAGAAAGAAACAACAAAGAAATCAATGACCCTTTGCCAGTTAAATCTGTCTAGCTTTCTATGGCTTAGTGACCCTAGCTAGAAATTGTATCCTTGTGTTCTAGTAATAGCTCTTAATAGATTTTTTTCTTCTGTCAATCCCTGTTAAAAATGGATAAAGAATATAAACTCCTGTGTTTCATAGTATAAGATTAAAATATGATGTAGAATCTCAGGCATTTTGGTACCTAGATCCTGTTACATTCAGATAGGAATCAGGTGCCTTAAATATCTGCAAGACTGGCTTTAGCTGTCGGAGATTAAAACATACTTTTTACACAGGCTTTTGGAGGATAGGTTTTTGTCACCCGCTTCCTTGTGCAGCCCATTATCCAACCTGGGGAGGATTCCGGTGATGATAACAAAGTTTCTCAATTCCTGGGCATACTTTCTTCACCCATGCTTCTTGATTGGATAATGGGGCTAACAAATGTTTTAATACCTTGAATCTGCAGTTGCTGAAAATAATAATAATAATGAGAAATACTAATGAATCCTTTTGCTGGATAGAACTCTGGTGATCTATGCTTGCAAAATGTTGTACGAAATATTGATTTACTTGTTAATTTGCTGAAGCACGTTTGGAATGTCTTTAACTGCTGGGCGTATTCCTGTTCACATTCAAGCAAATACAATTCTTTCTGCATGTTACGGAGAGTGTACACTGTGTTTCTAAACAATATTTATTTTGACTCTAAGACAGTATGTACATTTGTAACCTTATATAAATATGTGTAATAATAGAAATGTAATTATGTAAATATTTTAGATTCTGCTGTGTTTTGTTCAGAGGATTTTTTATTTAGAGTAACATCAGGTGAATCACTAAGAGAGCATTGCAGCAGTTTGTACTACATGTTAACTCTTATATTTCGATATTCTTAGGTGACTCACAGTATTCCTGCCTGCATTGGTAGTATGGTGATTAACAGCAAACAACTGGACAATGAGAGCCCTATCTCCATCTTTGCTGTGAATAAATGCTACACAACAGTGCAGGACGGTACTTTCTTTGATGGGAGTGGCTTTGCTGCTCTAGGTAAGTGTTATTCAATGAAAGCAGTACCTTACTGAATTAATGTTAATGAAAACATACTGTGCTTAGGTCTTGCTGGAACTGTGTGAAATTAATTGACTCTTCACACAAAGAACACTTGCCCTGCATATGTATTTCTAACTCAGTCTCTTTACCCCATACGTCCGAAAGTGGCCGTTTCTGCAAAGGGCTGTCTTCCACAAATAAAAGAGCTGATGATTCTAGCGCTGGGAAAGAAACGAACTACCTCTTTCTTCAGCTAAGAATATCCATGTTCATGATGTTAAGGTCTGTTAAAGAGTATGGAGACAAAAGACATAGGGGACTTGTGCAGTAATGTGAAGGATTAAATTTGCGCTCTTTACTGTTTCTTACAAATAAGATAGAATGTATTAAATCTAAAATAATGAAAGAAAACTATTTTGGGATTTGGGAATTTATCTTTTCCAGCATAAAATGTGAATTATGACTTTGGAAAACTTACTTTCCAGAGGTTCTGTAAAGTCCTATCCCAGCAGAGTAATTGACGAGCTTTTTAGGTCTTTAATAACAATGTGTGTATTCTACTCTGTACTGTGGGTTACCAGTCTTCTCTTAGAAGCTTATAACTTCTTTTCAGTCAGAGAAGGTTACAAAGTCCGATCTGATGTGAACATTACACTGGAATTTCGTACAACAGCAGTGCATGGCATCCTCCTCGGGATCAGCAGCGCGAAGGTTGATGCCATTGGACTGGAAATTGTAAACAGCAAGGTAGGCTGCCCTGTGTTGGCGCACTCACCTCACGAGGCTTGCTTAAAAATGGAAGGCTAGAACTGTTGGGTAGCACGAAATAGACCCTGATGAAATGTGATCACAGGATCACAGAATGTTCGGTGTTGGAAGGGACCTCTGTTGGGTCATCTAGTCCAACCCCCCTGCCAAAGCAGGGTCACCTACAGCAGGCTGCACAGGACCCTGTCCAGGTGGGTCTTGAATATCTCCAGATAAGGAGGCCGAACCAAATCCTCATGGAACTAGCATGGGATAGACTTTCAGTCTTAAGGTTTCTCGTCATCATCATATGGTAAAATCTGAGATTAACAGAAGTCACTGGAACTTTTTGCCTTTTCGGTGTAATTTATGTTAGTCTGTAACCGCTGTGACCTCCTCTACTATGTACCTTGTATGTTAGAACAAATATGTACCTTTGTTGTAGCTGGATATTTTTTCTGCCATAGAGCTACACCTGTCCTTGATAAACATGTTATTGCACATACAAAGCACCCTGTTTTGTAATCTCTGCTTCCGTATTCATGAGCAATTAACTCACTCTCTACTTGTACTGGCTGTTATGCTCCATAAACCTTTTAACAATCAATACATAGTTCTCCACTCATCTCCTGCCTGAAAAGTGTATACGTAATTGCTCTTAAGTCTTTTCTTTCTCATAAATAGCTCATTTTTTATTCAAAACTTCCTAGCTAGGGATAGTGTTAAATATCACTGTTTCCGTGGGACATATTTTCTCAGTTAATATTTACATCTTAATCCTCACCACAGAGCTGAGGAAATGTCTACTGCCTTGACAAATAAATACATGAAATAAATCAGTACCTCTATTGGCAATGACAAGTGCTTTCAGTCCATTCTCATTCACTTCAGTTGGATACAGTGGTGCTTCTTTCAGATCTGAAGTCTCAGTTTCTGTGAGAAAATGGCTTGATTTGTATTGGTAAGAAACATTGAAAAGCTAACCCAGCAGACCATGGCATGGATAGAACTAAGTCTTTTAGATTTTAAAGATACTTCAATAAGGACACACTCTGTCTATCAAAGTAAACATTAGCTCTGCATAATTATCAAACATTTATAAAAACGGAAATCTCTGCACTACCATGATTGTGCTTTTATCTAGGCAAATTAGTTCATGTATTCTTACTTTATATCTTTATTGGCATCTGGCTGTTTATACAGGTTTTATTCCATGTCAACAACGGAGCTGGCAGAATAACAGCTACATATGAACCAAGAGGCACAAATAGTTTGTGTGATGGAAAATGGCACAAGCTTCAAGCAAACAAAAACAAACATGGCATTTCGCTGATGATTGATGGGAATTTGGTTCAAACTGATAATCCCTACATCCAGTCAACATCTGCAGATACGAACAATCCCATTTATGTTGGAGGCTATCCTGGTAGGTACAATAATATTTCTCTTCCCTTCTTTCTCCACTGCTCCCAGTCTCTTTCATAAGAATGCCTCTTAACACATGCGGTTTCTTCCTCCTTCCCTCCCTCCCTCTTCTTCCTCTCTCTTTTCCTCGCTCTCTCTCTCTCTGATTCATGAAGTTCATGACTGAGTTATAAATCATAGTTACGATTTTCCACATTGTTGCTGAGATCACAGCATATTAATATTTATGTATACTGTCTTTGTGGTGGACTGCATTTAGCTGTTGAGTGTGTTGGCAAGATCACCTGAGCTCATATCACTTTCCTACACAAACCTGCTCCTTAGTATCTGAGGATTTCCTTCACATGGTTTGACTTTCACAGTCTCTCTCAGACTGCACAACGTCCACAACCGTATGTTGAGGTGTGGTTCTCTTGCAGAATCACAGAATATTAGGGTTGGAAGGGACCTCTGTGGGTCATCTAGTCCAACCCTCCCACTGAAGCAGGGTCACCTACAGCAGGCTGCACAGGACCTTGTCCAGGCAGGTCTTGAATATCTCCAGAGAAGGAGACTCGACCACCTCCCTGGGCAGCATGTTCCAGTGCTCCGTCACCCTCAGAGTGAAGAAGTTCTTCTTCATGTTCAGATGGAACTTCCTGTGCTTCAGTTTGTGCCCATTGCCCCTTGTCCTGTCGCTGGGCACCACTGAAAAGAGCTTGGCCCCATCCTCCTGACACCCACCCTTCAGATATCTGTAAGCATTTCTAAGGTCCCCTCTCAGCCTTCTCTTCTTCAGGCTGAACAAGCCCAGCTCCCTCAGCCTCTCCTCATAGGAGAGATGCTCTAGTCCCCTCACCATCCTCGTAGCCCTCCGCTGGACTCTCTCCAGTAGCTCCTCATCTTTCTTGCAGTGGGGAGCCCAGAACTGGACGCAGTACTCCAGATGAGGCCTCACTAGGGCAGAGTAGAGGGGAAGGAGAACCTCCCTCGACCTGCTGGCCACACTCCTCTTAATGCACCCCAGCATCCCATTGGCCTTCTTGGCAGCCAGGGCACACTGCTGGCTCATGGTCAATCTGTCGTCCACTAGGACACCCAGGTCCATCTCCACAGAGCTGCTCTCCAGCAGGTCCGCCCCAAGCCTGTACTGGTGCATGGGGTTGTTCCTTCCCAGGTGCAAGAACCTGCACTTGCCCTTGTTGAACCTCATCAGGTTCCTCTCTGCCCAACTCTCCAGCCTGTCCAGGTCTCGCTGAATGGCAGCACAGCCTTCTGGTGTATCTACCACTCCTCCCATTTTTGTGTCATCAGCAAACTTGCTGAGGGTACACTCTGTCCCTTCACACAGGTCATTGATGAAGAAGTTAAACAAGACTGACCCTTGGGGGACACCACTAGTTACAGGCCTCCAACTAGACTCAGCACCACTGATGACAACCCTCTGAGCTCTGCCATTCAGCCAGTTCTCAATCCAACTCACCGACCACTCATCCAGCCCACACTTCCTGAGCTTCCCTAGCAACATGTTATGGGAGAGTTATGAGAGAGTTATGGGAGTTGCAGTCAAATTCATGTTAAGGCTATCCTTCACATTCATCTAATTGAGGTTTCGGTAGTGCTCTTCTCTGCTTTGTTTTCACTAATGTTTCGTGTCAGAGGCTGTGCAGGCGAAAGGCAAGCTGCTGCAGATGAACATATATTTCCCTTATTCTGTACAAATTCCCTCTGAAGTAATTCTCAATGATACTTTGATGGCAATATAAAAAGATAGTAACACAAAAAATACATTATTGAATTACTTTTCAATTAAGTTGTGCGAATCATTAGTTGATAATTTGAGCCAAGGCGATGTATTCGTTGAAAGGATTGAATTTCGAACATCATGAGTTTGGCCTTTGTACAGGCATGATTTTTGATTAACACATCAGTACTGTGAGTGAGTAGGCTTTGTATGGTTATGAATATCTTATACTTTTAAGCATAGCATAAAATGCCCATGTACATTTGTCTCTGAAACAGCTGTTACAGTTTGTCAGTTTAGATACTTCCATTTGTGTGAAAACAGAGTGATGAGGTCTGAAGGGAAAACTCAACTTTTAAATGTTTGGAAAGCTTTAGGGATAATAGCTTGAAATTTTACAGAACCTTCTGTTGCTCAAGGTTTTGGTGCTTTATGAAAAATGAATGAATGGCTAATTAACCTGATCTTGATTAATAGTTGGTCTTCCTCGAATACCAAAGCAGCCTTATCAGCATCTTGTGAACTTTTTTTTTAAAAAAAAAAAAAATAGGGCAATGATACTGGTTGTTTTCTGAGTGCTCCATCTGTAGAGATTAGGGTAGATAGAGAAGAGAAAGTCTTCAGTTGAGTACTGCAGAAGTGGAATGAATTGTTTTACAGGCTGTATGGAAAAAAAGAGTTGGACTCTCTACCAACGTCATGTTTTAGTTTGCCGGTGGAGTCCATGACTGCGTACGGCTTAGCTGTTGCTTCATATTCTGCCAGTTTCAATTTTAACTTGGAAGATGCCTATGTAGAGTGGCTTTCTCCTCTGTTTTCCGCTCTGTTATCTCCCATTGTCCCCTGGGACAAATTATTTCTGCATACACCTCACAAGTTATCCCAGTGCATGGCTTACGCTTGAAGGCAGCAGTGACTGTCCATGGTGCGATGTCCCAGATCATCCAAACATGAGTGGAACTTGGTGCTCCTCAGGTGCTGGTTTTATCTCTTGTTTGGGACGGAGGGGAAGCATTTGAGTAATAATCTGGATCTTTGTTTCAGTTCACTGGAAACAGATCCTATGTATTTCACCTTTGTTTTTCAGCTGATGTGAAGCAAAACTGCCTCACAAGCAAGAGCTCATTCCATGGCTGTTTGAGGAACCTCGTGTTGACCAAGGGCCAACAGGCAGAATTGTTTGACTTCAACAGAGCTTTTGACCTGCGTGGAGTCTTTCCTCATTCCTGCCCTGGGGCTGAGCACTGAACTGCAGCAAAGCCTGTCTGGACTGAGAGACAGGGTTTTTTTTGTTGATCTGTTATTTTTCATTCTCATTTCATAATGAAAAGAAGAATTGGTGAGAGCCTGCATCTCTTTGATTTTCTGGTTGTTTTCCAACTCAGGTCATTTATTTTTTTTAGTCAGAAGCTCTATGTCTGCATTTTAACTAAACAATTTTAAACAACAAATACCTCTACTATAATGTTAATGGCATTAATAGGGTATTTTTCTTTTGGGAATTTTTATTAATCAGTGTTTACAGTATGTTTTCTTTTGATTACTTGACAGTATTTCATTGTATTGTGTGTTGGTCGTTTTATGAAAAGGTCATAATTTTGAACCACATAATAAAACCACAATAAATTGTGCATTATTTCATGTAGTTCAGTTGTCCATGCATTGCAGCTGAAAGAAAAAGAGCCAGAAGCCTAAGTGAAAAGTATGAGTGAATAGAGTCCAGCAGAGGGAGCAGGAGACTAAAGGCACAATTTTGAAGGTCTCAGATTCAGAGTCTAATGAATAGAATTCTCTAATTTATACTTTATATATGGTAGCTCAAATCCCTTTTCCTTCTGCCTTAATACCCAGTGCTTCTGACCCCCATTACGGCCACATTGGAGGATTATGTTCCTACTTATGCTTTCATGTAATCAGCTGCAGGACGAGCAGCAACTCCACAACACAGAGACACATATGAAATGTTGTGTTGGTGAAGAAGCGATTTGGGTATTTCTTACAGGACACAGGGAAGCACCTTTGGTGCTCTGCAGTTCCTAATTCAGGCCAGTCAGCAGTTTTGTCTTTACCCGTTCCTCCCGTGCCTGCCTCTGTTTCTAAAATTAGTCTTCCAGTAGTGGCATATGAACCAGATATTGGGGACATGAGCTCGGTCTTACTCAAGTAAGGACAATTGGCCAGATCATTGAGCAGTGACAATCTCATCTAGTACTTGAAGATGCATCTATAATAAACATAGTTCTTTACAAGTCACTTCCATCTCTTTTTTTCTCTTTGGACTAGCAGTATTTTTGTTTGCTCCTTACAGATTTTCTTGGCTATGCTTTTTTATAATGCTTTCTAAAGTCAGTTTTGCTCTATGTATATCAGACTAGTTTAAAAAATTGGCTCATAGAAAACCCCAAAGAATTTTGTCATTGATTTCAAGGAGTCAGGATTCCAAGCAGTGTCATTTTGTACCTTGCATCGAGGTAGAGCGAGGATGCTTTTGAGCAAGGATGGCAGAATGTGGTCCTTTGTGTAGCTAGCTGTTCAGGTGCTGTAACAGCAGAGTTGCTTTTAAGACAGAGTTACCACTGTTTTTTGCAATTTGTCACCTGCTTCTGTCCAAAATCCACGTGTTTAGATTTGAAGAGCTTGCTTTGTTGGTATTGTTTTTATTTTTCACATGGATACAATACAATCAACACATTCTGCTGTACAAATACACTTATGCGTGGGCTTACTTCAACAAAACACATAACGTAATGACGATTGTAAGGGAAATGTACATACAAACATTTTGCTTTGATTAGTGGCATCGTATTATTTTCCAGAGAAGACACACATTAATGGAAAGCCATTGCGAAATAAAAACTGAAACACAGTATGTTTGTATTTGTTGTCTATTAACGCCAAGGTCTGATCTCATAAGATTCACATTACAAGCAGTAATTCAGGCCAGCATGATGGTTTGGATAAAATTTCATGCAGATCCTGAAATATGGCTTTTAATATAGATTTTTTTGTAAATTCCAAATCTTACCGCTTAGAAGGAGAAACATTTTATGAATGTAAAAGACTAGTGGAGAGGTGAAATTAATAATAGAAAGTTTTGGAATAGTAAACCTCTAAGCCAAAATGTTTTTCCTGGAAAATGCAGAGTGAGGTAGTTAATATTATACATAGACACAGACACATTTGCACACATGCACACATTCGAATAACATTAGCTGCATTAAAAAAGAGCATTCCAGTCTGTTTCCAATACCTACTCCTTTCAATACACTCTCTCTGTCTCTGTGTTGATATGCAAAATGCTGTCTTTGTAGAACCATGGAGTACATAAATGCTTGAGGCATCGTTGGAGTTTGTTGAGTAAGTTTCTCCCTGCTTGCTACCACTTTCTTATTAATAGCTTTCCACGTATTTTGTTTTTTGTTAGGTGACAATCCTATCATAACTTGTTTTTGACTGCAACTGCTGTTAGGAGGAACAAAATTCCTGGTGCCTCCACCAGCATTTTGAAAAGTAAGGCCTAAAGTTGAGACCTCATGTTCAGAAATGTCACAGAGATTGTTCTGTTTGTCTGCTGCGTATTAAATCAAGTTAGTGTACCACAACAACACAAAACAACTTAATGTGTAACAGTATTAACCACAGCACACATGGGTCATTAGGTCCATTCGTATCAAAAAAGAATTTTGCCACTGTCTCGGAGACAGCGTGTATTTGGCCATGGTGTTGTAGTCTGGGCACTGTACATACAATCTAGTTCATCCGCTAACATGCATGTCTTGTAAAGTTGTAGGCAACTTTAGTATAAAGCAGGTGTTCACAGGACAGGTTTCATGACGTCAGATTTGGCTTTCGTAAGTTGCAAAGTGGTAAAAGTGAAAGTCTTCCAAAACTGCCTTGTGTCCTGTACAGAGCGCCGTGAGATCTATTTCAGAAATAACTGTGATGAAGTCCTCATTTCAGGGCCCAGAACATGCTGAGCACGTTACAGTGTGAGCACATGCGTGCTCTGTAGCCTTCCCTTGCACAGCCGCTGAGAACACAGGGTGACGTGAGTGGCCAAGACGGAGGAGGTCAATGTATTTGAAAGTACTGTAGAAAGTTATCTCATTTCAGATTCTTTAGTTAACGTTTAAGCTTTCTGTATAGTCATAAAAGCGCTTTCGTTGGCTATAAATACAAGGATGCTTAGCATTTATATGATCCTTTTTGTATTCAACGCACTTTCCACTTAAAATCCCTTTGCTGAGTTTGTCCTTCCTAGATGGATGTTTATAACTCTTGTTCTGCTCGGGGAATAGTTTGGCTGCATCTGAGAGCAGAATTTAATTCAACTAATTCTCAAGTTACCTTTATAAGGAAAGTACTAGTCCTGTTTTACATCTAAAGGAAAAGGGCTGCGTAGTAGAATAGTTGTCCATTGCCACAGGGGGATCTAAAGGGAATTGGGAACAAAGCACTCGACAAAACATTTATGCTTAGTCCTGTGAACAAACCACAGACCTACTACCACTTGTATACTTAAAATAAATATTTGTCAAAATAAGCAGCGTATTTTATAATACAGCTGTCATGTTTTTTTCCTGGTTGCAACTATGCATCCATTAGTGTTAAGAGAAAAAAAAAAAGTTAAAAATTTTACTGTTTTAAAGAAAATAAAAGGATAATGTTGCTGAACCTTATCATTTTTTTATCCGAGAAGGTAAGAAAGACAGACGGGATCTGCCCTCTATGGACATTATTGTTGCTGGTAAAATTATTGATTCAACGTTGATTTATTTCACTGAACACCAACAAGGAGAGTTAACTACTGGAGAACACAATTAACTTTGAGCCAGAAGTAGATTCTAGAAAGTGCAAATCTTCGTCACAGAGCATCACAAGTTACAGGCTTTCCCTGCAGGGCAGCGTACTTTGCATTCACCTGGAGGACTTGGTTCGGAACGCTTTCACGTCGTTACCTGGTAAACGGAGCTCTAGCTTCGGCCTCATCTCTGCGTCCAGACCAGGACCAAAACTCATGGCCCAGACTGGGTGGATTGGTTGTGCGACACCGTCACCCAATAACGGAGACATTGCAGTGCAGCTGAAGGTGTTCATTCCCATTTTTTGCATAAGACAAAGACGAAAAGCGTACTTGCTGTTTTACAGAGACTTGTGATTTCCGTACTCAATAAACATGCTTTAGTTCTACAAAGTATAGTCCAAACCGAGAGGTTTAGTTGAAGAATGGTACTCACCCTTGTGACTGGCTACAAACTAGTCATACTATCGTACGTTCGCTATGCTGCGTTCCCAGTGCAGTTGCAGCCCACTGTTCTCTGGTCAGCCTGGGTGTTTTCATTGGCAGCGTGCTCTCTGTAAAAGGAGCTGCTGCAGTCTGCTGTGTGTTTGTAAAACCCCCAGCACAACTGGGCCTCGTTTGCCTACAGTCTGAAGGCCCTAATCTGTAAATGTTAAATAAGAGTATTAAATCCCTCTGCTCATTAGATCATCTTTTTCTTCTCCATGCCGTTTTATACAAGATCCAGACAAAGATCTCTCTTCTCAATGCAGCTGAATAGTATAAAAGTTGGTTACATATTGAAGCTAAAATAAACAAAAGAAAATGAACTAGGTTGCAAATCAAGAAACTACAATGTTTAACAAAAAACATGATGGCTGTAAGTGGCACCATTAACACATATGTTATGGCATTACACAGACTTAAATATGAGAGTATCAAGTAAAAGGATGGGGAATATACCAGGGGAATATGCCTCTGCTCGCCCAGCATTTGTCTCCTGAAGCCTGTGTGTGTGACGGGAAGGAAGGAGAAGATGGTCTGTGGCGCTACGATTGCGCACAGTAATGTGATCCAGGCAGGTGATTTTGGAAGACTGGCAGTAATATATGCAGTGGTACGTAAGTAAAGCAGTATAGCTGTGTATACAGCAGTTCTTTCTCCTGCCTCCCTCCCTCCCTCCTTCCCTCCCCCAGCATCAGGTACTCGTGAGGAGTGACTGAGAGACATAAATACTGCAGTAATGCACACTACAGGTTTACTTTCAGCAGAACGGTTTGATTTTGTCACATGACTACATCTTGGCACTGCTGCAGGTCGAGCTGCTCTCTTCCACGCTTGACAGATACCGTCTCATCTTGAATATCTCTGTGATGCTTCTGTGTTACGCTGTGGTCAGTAGTGTTTCATACATCTGTGGAGGCCACTGGATTCTTTCCTTTCCAAAAATTCATGTTTTCACACCAGATCAGGAAACGAAATCTCCATATGTGACAGGTTGTTCTCTGTGCTCCCGTACCTTGGTCCGTCCTCCTTGACTCCTGGGCTAGCTGGCACAAATGTGATCCTCATGAAAGCAGAACTGATGTGGTATGTTCAGATGGCCCAGAAGCTGCAGTGATAATGCTTAGATCAGAAGTAGTACATGGCAAACATCAGTTGGACAGTACACTAGGAAGGAGTGATATCCTGTAGCTACCATTTTGCTTTGTCTCTGCCAAGAGCTTCTTAAAATGACAGGCATCACTGTTGTCCATTTGGCTTTTTTCCAGTACACCACGGCCTTCTGCTTCATCTTGCTTTTGGTTTTATCACCCATTCTGCCTGAGGATTTGCATGGTAAACGTCTAACATGTACGCGTCCGGATCCAAACAGTGCTGACCTGAAGCGGAAATCGACAGCTGTGAATCATAGGATGTTTTGAGCACATCAGTAAATAGAACAGAGCTGTGTTAAAGTGTCCTTGAACGTATCTCCGACTCGCACATAGCGAACCCGGCTTGGTGTGCCCAGCTGACATCTTGCCTGGATACCGACAGGGGCTTTGGTAAATTTGCCAGTGATTTTACTCAGTGAGAGTCTTGAATTCACTGTCACTTCCAGACAAGGTGCCCTGCATTACACTGAGTTAGGGACAAGGCATTTAGTCAAATGATGAACAAATATTATGGTTTCTTTAGAAGCATTAACAACACTATTACTGGAAGTGCCACAGTATGGGGTTTTTATTTCTTTGGATTTACTGAGCTGGAATTACAACTCCGTGACTTTGTTTCTACACTATTTTTAAATGCTGAAAAAGTAGCTCTGTAAACCATGTGTTCCTGTCCAGCTACGAGCTTGGAAAAAATAGGGACTATATCAAGGTTTTTGGGAGTTGCTGTTTTGCTGGTTAAAAAAAAACCAAACAAACCCAAGACCTCTGAAGTCTGGACTTTTGAGGATTTCGTTAGGTGGTGACTGGGAATAGGAGTTGGATGGTTGGGGAATCCCTACTGCCTTTGCCACAGAGAGAGGCATTTGTTGCCTCTTAATTGAGTAATAAGGCAATACATTCTTGAGTTAAGTTGATTTGTTGGACCGTATTGCATTTACACTGGGTGATGAAGCCAGTGTAACTGGTGAAGTTACAAAGCTGTGACACAAAGGATTATGGTAAAATTTTTTAAAAGTTACTTATAAGGTCACTGAGGTCTTAATGATTTTATTAACATGAAAGCAATAGAAAAGAATTAGTGCATAATCAATGGAATAAGGTGCCCTGGAAGATCTAGGACTATAAAAATTATTTTATATGAAGATGCAAATTAAATTAAACATTAAATAAAAAATGTTTAATAAAATTAAAAATGCAGATTTTTGAAGGAGCATGGTAGGAATACGTAGGATTGTTTCACCAGGCCTTTAGGACCTTCTCTTTAGCACCGGTTGGTCATCCTGTTTAGCCAGGCAAAACAAATCACTAATCAAAAATAGCTTTGTACGAGCATGTCTTCAGTAATGGAGACTTTGCTTCCTGACTGCTACTGAAGCAAGTCTGTGGTGTTTTGTAATAACTTTATAGAAACTGTTTCAAGCTGAATCTAGAAGAATTAAGGGACAATCTAGTCAGACAGTTGACAAAAGACTCCAACAGAGCATCCAGAATTTTAGTATGAATAGAGAAAGGAGAGAGGCAGGACTGTGCAATATCACATTAAAATCTGGTTTTTGACCTTTAGTCCAGGAGCTTGTGTGGCAAGTCACTGTTGTTAACTATAAAAATCTCACTGCGTGAAGCACGGAAGAAGACAAAATAGCTGCTGCAAGGAATTTACAATCTAAATAAAGCACAAGGGTTAGTATGAGTGTAGTACACCCATACATGCAGGGGCTGAATTCTCAATTCTGTGTTTTTTATTTGGAGGAGGTTAACACATAAATACAGTGAGGAAGACATAGGTCTTGGGGAAAGGCTTCATAGCGAGGTGGAATATGTTCGTGAGAGGAGGAGCTCTTAAACATGGAAAAATGCTCAATTATGAGAGTGAGAGGCAAGTAAAAGGTCAGATGAATTTGGCAAGACTGTCAGGAGTCCTGCTGAGATCCAGCCATCAGGTCACTGTCTCCTGTGGGGTGCCCTGCTAGTCATGCTGGAGTCAGAAGGAATCGTTACATTGATTTTAACAGCTTTTGGGTCAGACTCCTTTGCTGCAGATGGGCTGGAAGGCAGGAGAGACCCAGCACTGCCCTGAGGTCGTTTAGGAGGCTAAGGACATTCAGAAATGAATTTTCAAAAACAAGACCTACCTATATTTCCTCCAACTTCATGTAAACTTTGGATCTGGCCTCTCATGTTCTGTGATGAACCGCGGCTAGGACAGAAAAAAACCCTTCAGTTTGTCTTTCCTGTTATAAC
This sequence comes from Opisthocomus hoazin, assembly GCF_030867145.1. Taxonomy (NCBI): domain Eukaryota; kingdom Metazoa; phylum Chordata; class Aves; order Opisthocomiformes; family Opisthocomidae; genus Opisthocomus; species Opisthocomus hoazin. Next base: position 58,610,135 of record NC_134416.1, on the reverse strand, counting down.
CGTTGCCTTACCAACCACCATCTATATTAAGCTAAAAACTGGTATTTTTGCCCCTGTGAACTTATCAAAAGCAAGGACTTCCACCTTCCAGCATAATACTGAATCTGCTACAGAGGTAATTTACTGTGTCACAGCTAACTAAGTCTTCTATTCTATTATTTATTTTTTGTTATGTATTTAAAGAACATGATCATGTGGTAACATGGGGACAATTCACAGAAAAGACTTTCAGATACAATTTACCATTTCCCATAACTGTTAATAATTATTACCTTACAGAAATAAAAACATTAATGTTTTATGGGCAGATGTAAGACAATCCTTCTGGGTTCTCTATGCAGCAAGTCTATAAAATGTATGGTTTTAGTAGTGGCATAACAGAAGGCAGATTGATTCTGTATAGGAGCCAATTATTAAGTAAAATATAAAGAATGAAATCAGTGGTTAAAACTTCTTTTACCAAGGTAACCATAAATTAGCAATTTTATTTTAGAAAAAGAGTTCTTGTAACACAATGAGTCTTTGAAAAGGGGACAGTCTATTCATTAATAATTCTGACATTATTGTTCAGGAAAAACAAAATGTTCTGATTTACCCACCTGTTTTCACAGTGGAATCGAGCCAGGATGTCTTTGGCTTTTGTTTGGCTGTTGAGTTGAATTGCCATAGAGACTTTTGAATGCAATGGAGCATAAACTCTTATCACCCCCTCGGGTATGTCAGACTGCAGGTATGGGGGGAAAGTGACAGCTCCCTAAAATCAATATTCAGCAGAGTAAGTCTAAGGAACACATTGCTGTAGCTCCATTCAGAAGCAGTTTTGCAACTTTTTTGAGGTTGCTTGCAAAAATCACTGTCCTGAATTCACTTAATTATTATTAAAAAAACATATTTGCAGTCTTACAAATGCAGATTTATAGATACAGTGTAATAAGACACGACACAAAGACACAAACTCCTTGGTAAGCATCACATAAATGCATGCGGAACGAAGTACGAGCCCTTGGATTTTAATTGCTTGCAGTAATATTGAGTCATTATCTGAGATTTTTTAAGTTATCTCTGTTTACATTGGTCAATCAATAAACTGCTTATTTAAAAATGAATAAAAATGACTAGGAATATCTGGTCTTCCTTTTAAAGATTAAATTCTCCCAAGGCATGAAGTTCCAGTTCTCTGTTTCCACTTCCTGTAGCTTCAGCTAGATCGAAGATTATGTACAGTAAAATATCAAAGTACCATATGGTTTCTGTTAATTTGAAATTTGACCGTGTGTAGGGTTCAAATGATCATCTATGGAGTTTATGCACTCTTCCATGATTAAGGGCAGATAAATCAATTAGCAAGGTTTGCATTCCAGTTCTAATCCAGTTAATACCACGCTGAGCAGAGTACAATAGTCTCTCCAGTCTCTGTCCCTGTGTAATTTAGAACATCTGAGACCCAGGCTTTGTGTTAAGTGCTCTCAAAATTCAACTCAGTTATCCAAACAGAGTTTACCTCCAATTTACCCTTCATATTTCAGCTACCTGCCATGGCTAGTCTCCTTTTTATTAGATGCAAAGCCAATTACTATGATCAATGAACTTGTCTTCCCGGCGATGCAATGACTGCAGTAATTGGCTCTCCTTAGAAGCTCTCACTGATTTCGTTCCAGGGTGAATACAGTTTTGCAACACAGTAATCTACACCGCCATTTTAAATAAACATCTATGTCTCCATCTGCAGCACAAATGTGTGTCCTACCCACATATGCATTGCAGTCAATGCTGGCAAATGAATTCTCAAAAAACCTGAATTAGCATTGATTCACATTTCATATACAGAACTTCTTCTATTTTTTCCCAGACATTCCCTTCTGCATTTTCTCTGTTCTCTGTATTAGATGGCTTATTCTCTATTTCTTATAATCTCTTAATATCACTCCTTCCTAATTTGTCTTTTCTTTTGTCCTTCAAGACTGTTCTTCAATAATTACAGAGTCCTTGACTAGTTCCTTGATTAGTCCTCTTACAATTCACTGATATCCATTCTTTTAAACCTCCGTGGAAGACTCTGAAGACTTTTCTCCCCATCTTATTAAAGGTAGTTACTACATGGAAATACTACATATAGCATGCTATAGGGACTGTATGTGTTATGCGTGTGTACACAGCATGCTTTGTTGCCCAAATTATATGTTATACCTAGTACGTAAGTTAATTTTATGTGTCTATTGAAGTAGCATACCTCAAGTAAGTTCCTAAACTCCATATCCAGGCAGTGGAGAAAAGTTGGTGGCTTTAAGACCTCCAGAGTAAGATTTTTGTATCAGGCTTTCCTAAGTCTGAACTGCAACTGGAGCCTTGGAAATCCTCAAAAGGAGGTACCTCTCTCCTCTGGCTGTGTGAGGAATGACACCACAAACTACTTCATTAGACACTTAAAATTTAGACCCAGTTTTGGTGTTTATGTTAGGCAGGCTGGATTTTCTTCCTGCTTAGGAAGTTAGTGAAGAGCTGTAAAACTATAGCTTGCAAGGAGAATATTGAGTGGCCTGGACCAGGGCATGGGTAAATACAATTAAAATTCGGTAGAAAAACTGGTAGAAAAACTGGTAGAAAACCAGCATGTGTTTGTAACAACGTATAGCTTGGGCTGCTAGAAATCATTCTGCCTCCCTCACCTTTTCTCAGTAAGCCCCCAAATCTTTGTCTTATCAGGATGTTGGACTGGGAAGGACATCTTTCAAGATAGCTCCCAAACCGACTTATTTGGTATGGCAAAATTTCCTCCCCACCCCTGAAGCTTTTGTGAGATAAGAAAGGAGGGAGACTGGTTAAAGCTGCCCTTGAAAATGATAGATTTTTATCACACCTCTGGTCTTTCAGGTCTCTCGCGTTCCATGGTCTTTCGCCTCAGAAGTTTTCTCACTCCTTTGTCAAACATCAGCTGCCTCTTGCTGTTGTTCATTGCTGCCTCGTTCATTTTTCTCACTTGGGAAATCAGAAAGGATGGGACCTAAAGGGAGGAAACCAGAGCTGAGAATATACAGTAATTTTTGCCTCCATAAAATTAGTGTTGGGGCTTTCGAAAGGCACCAGATTTTAGACAGCAGAAGCTCTATTTATTCCCAGAAGGCACATGCGATCAGTAGCTCCTCCAACAACCCACAGTTATTCCACTGGTGAAAGTATAGATCATCTTTCCTACCATATAAAACATTTTAGTGATGTTTGCAGTTGCAGGAACTTTATTATGAGTTAGTCTTTGCAATCCCCATCATACCCTCCCTCTGTTACAAAGAAATGAGCTGAGGCTGTCGTCATCTTCATGCCAACCTTTGGAAGTCCAGCAGGTAGTACACACTTTTGGCCCATATTATTATGAGCTAGACTTTAAACAGTTGTTTAATCTCATTGAAGCTTAGATACCTCACCTAAGCATCTAGATGAAATCTTTCTATGCATTCTTCTGCATAAACAATAGTGTGGGATAGATACCTCCAGAAAGCAATTCGTGCTAAAATGGATGTCTTAGATAGGTCAGGTAAGTCTCCATCCAGAGGTATCTGTCACCCTATCTCATTTTAGATATAGAAGACTCCAGCCAGTTTCCAAAGAATAGCTAACTGTTGCTTCTAGGAAGGACGCTTTATTCTGATTTCTGCAGAGCTGCTGCATATAGTAAAATACTTCTCTGCACGGAAGCCATAAAGAGAGACCCAGCGTTACTCACTGTCCAAAGGATGTCCTGGTACCGAATTAAAAGCCGCACAATGTGTGCTGTGGTGGCGGCTGCTTGCATTTCTTGTTGGTTTGCACGTTTCCCTTTGTAGATGAAGAGGTTTGGTGCAACAATCATAGAAACATTCCACAAATTCATTTTATTTTTCCCTTCATTAGCAACCACCTTTTTCAGGAACTGAAGAAAGGCCTGGAAAAACAATTATGATGAGTCTCACAAAATACCTTACTTCTTAAATGCAGCGTTTTCAAATGCACAACATGTCTGGCTCAAAAGCTGCTGTATTTGCACTTGGAGGTGAAATTTAGGTTTTTTTGCATTCTACTTTGGATTACTCTGATATTTGCTGGCACAACCACCTGTGCCAATCACAGGAGAATAGTTAATGTTATCAAAATACACATTAATAAATTATCTACCACTTAGAGCATAATCCCAAATCCATGAGTCAAATGCAGTGTCTGCACTAAGGCTCTGAATCCTGTAGCAGAAGAAAGATATAAAGGTGTTGCAGTGGAATGGTGAATTTCTTCATCAATTTCAAGGTGTCCGTTTTGACATATCTAGCCAGGGCTTTTTATATTGCAGTCACCAGGGTGATCAGCCTCTCTTCAAATGTGCAGCAGTCCCATACGTGTTATGATGTGAGGAATTTCTGCCAGCAGCCCCCAAACTTTTATTCTGGGATAATGAAAGCAAGAAGAGCTCGGTGGTTGTTCGTTGACGTCACTTCTGCACATGCATGGCAGAGGCAAAGGAAACTCATTTCCCTTTTAGGAAGTTTATTCAGGATTTTGCTTGAGTGACTGAATAAGATGGATTGCAGCTGTGGTTAGAATTGGGGTCTGCCAATGAGTCCTTTTGAAACACCATACCATTAAAACTACTGCCTTTGTACCCTGACATTGCAATTAAAACATTTTTACAAACCCAGGCATTACAAAACAGAAACTGTGTTAGAGAAATTTCTAAAATCTCATTATAGATAGCAAGTAGAGAAGCATTCAGTTTTGTCATCACTTCTATTTTTGTATAAAATCCTAGTAATAATCAAGAGTCCTCATCTAGCATGTGTTTTACCTATACAGCTCCATATCAATATGGACTTTGGTAGAAGAAATAATCCCCATTCTTCACAGAGCACTAGTAGACCTCCAAATGCCTCCAAAAGGAACTGAGCTCATAAAGCTATATCTAAACTGACCAGTGGGAGACTTTCAGAGGCAGGGGACCTGCAGGCTCCTGATGAGCAGGGGACCTGAAGAAATGCCTCGGGCTGCCAGGCAGCTTGTTCACCTGGGTTTCTTTTATGCTGAAACAAATGCAGAGACACAATCAGTGTCCCTTAGGGTCAGGACATAGCTGTAACGAGATCTGGGAGCTCCCAAGCACACAAAATGCTTGTTACTACCGTGTCTGTATCAGGAAGTAACACATGGGTGTGGATGTGAGTTTGCAAGGCAGATGAGCCGAGGCTGAGGTCCTGGCAGTCTGGTCCAGTGTCCTGGAAGCGCTTCAGCACTGGGAGTGCACTAGGTGAGCTCCTAGGGGGGCACCTTCTCATTTAACTTAATCACAGAGAATTCCCATTATACAGAAATGCCAGGAACTGGACCTTCTTTTTTCCAAACTATGTGGAGAACATGTCTCTTTGAAATGAATGCTCCAGAATAAACGATGCCTGGGAGCCATTTACTGACACCAGCAGTTGGATACCTCCAGCAACTCTTTCTTAATTCCTTGTAAAAGAAATGACAGCCAGGGAATTGGAACATGTTTTCAAGGAAATGATGAAAAAACACAGATAAATCCTTTCATGGTTCAGCGTCTGATCACTGACTGTTAGAAAAAAAACAGCCTCTCATTTAAAAGTCAAAAGCACCACAGATGGCAGGTGATAGCTGAAGAACTTACCTTGGCTGTGTCTCTGTTGGCTTCAGGCAGCAGCATGATCAGTAAATGCAAAGCTTGTAGTTGTAACTTGATCTTGGAGATTTCTGAGAATATGAATAATTAACGTTTTTTAAATCCCAGTTACAATTGGTTTGTTCTAAAACCCTTGTTGGTCAGCAGCTCTAGAAATATAGCAACCACTGGTCGGTTGAGACTAGCATGTTTAGATATTTATTAACCATAATCTTTTCCCCAAATATAGAAACAACTGTAATGAGTGGGTTTTTCCTCATTATCTCAAGTCTTTGTTACAGGGGGAATCAAGGCTCTATAAAATTCTGTCTAAATAGCAAGAAGCTAATACTTTTCAGTACCAGCCAGTTTCTCTTTGATATTGTGGTCAGAACGTGTGGTATATGGAGCAAGTATTTTCCCACTTTCACACTGAAATGGATATTTGTTTTCAGAAAATTTTTGGACTGTTGTTTTTGAGTAATTTGCTGAATGCTTGCGTTATTCCATTGGAGATAATTGCCTGTAACTTAAAAAGTGTTAGTCCCAAGTCTAGCACTCTAGATAAATGTAGAACCCCTTGTCTGTCACAAAACATCCTCTGGTTTTCAGCAATTGGTGTGTACCGGTACTGTGCAATGCTCACTAGAAGAGCTGGAGTGGTGAAGACGGGAAGAATAACTCTGTCATTTACTTCCAGTCAGAGTGGATGAGAGAGGTTTGGAGAAAAAAAGAGTGAGTTGTGGACAACATATCTTTTGGAGGGAATAAATTCACTTTATTCTGCACAGACAACTCATGTTCTCTACCAAACTGCTAAGCAATTGTAACTGCATGCAGGCTGGGACTCACAAGAAGAACACTTGGGTACATGAATGTTACAGGAAGGTGTCACCTCCTTGTGCCCTTTAAAACTACCTCATGGAGACACTGAAAGCTTGGCTGCAACCTTATATAAAAACTCTAAGTTTTCTGTACCAATTTGCCTAATGAATTCACCATCCTGATAGTTTCACTCTGTCCTTGCTCAAGTGAATTTACAATGAAGTCAACGGGTATTGCACAGTACTACCGCGTTCTTCCTGGAAGAGAACTATGGACAAAGACTGAGAAAAAGAGGGTGTATGTACACTTAAAACAAAATCCGACTGCCTGAAGCTTGCTGTGATCACACATACCTTTGTACAAATATTCTGACCTCAGCATAAACCTTAAGAGGAATAAAATAGATCCAATAGAATGTGAGCTAAAAGGCAGTGACTTGAGTTTACCTTGCAGAAATTTTCATTTATGAGATCTGTAATTTGTGTGAATCAGAGGCTATGTATGAAAGGCATTGCTTAGCCAGCGTGTGCTCACAAATTTCAAATCTTACATTAAACAGTTGCATCATTCATAACGCGATTCTATGCTATTAGCTAAATGCAGAGACTATTTTCCATTTGAGAAGGAAATCGTGCAGAAAACTTTAATGTTTTGCCAATGCACTGGGCATTCTCTTCTTTCTGCTTCAGAGGGAGAAAACATGACATGGGTTTTTTCCTCTCTACTTTAGAGAGAAAAAAAAATGTAATGTCTACTTTTACACTTTATCTAGAACAGTCCATAATAACTCATTTTCCACCTACTTTCCACTAGCGTGATGAAAGCAGGCAGATATTCTACTGTGAAGAGGGGGCTTGGGAGTTCTCTTATAAACATTTTCAGCAGTCCTGCTGCATCATTATTTCGTACTTGGTCCCAGTCAAAAGTGTCTTCATAAAATTTTGCCTCAAGTTCTTGATGGAGATTCTGAAAGATAAAAGGAACACCTGACCTTTAATCATTGCCTCTGACCTGGCAGTTTGTGAGCACTTCGGAAATCCCATTACAAACAACAGGCTGGTTTGCACCGTAGTTGAATTAAAGTAGCCTGAAACCAGTAGCACTCTAGGTACCGCTGTGCGGAGTTCAGAGCAGGTTAGCAGATCAGGTTGCTGGGGATATTTTGCAACCCAGGCTAGATTTGGTTTGCATTAGCTAGGTTTCTGCCAGTGACCCATATGAACCTTTTTAAAGCAAGATGGTTTTGTGCGATGTCTTAGAATTAGAAACAGAAAATTCAGTTAAACAGGATTTTCAGCACAGCTGTTCTTTTTATTTAAAACACTCTGCAGAGGTTTTGACCCTTAAATCACAAAGGAGTGGCATTTCTTCCTCACTGCCGGTGAACTTGCTAGACAATTTCTTGGCATCCAAGTCCATTGGCCTTGAGCAAATGGCCTTAACTTCAGATCTGCCTGTCTTTAGAAGGATATTTTCTTTTAGGATAGCTATAATTAGATTTGATCGCTTCTTAGAAAAATAAAGGTATCAAACCATCACTGTCAGAAAACCTCCATTTAATACATGCCAAAAAAACCCCTCAAAAACTGTGCGAGACTGCGAAGACAGAATTGATTATATCCTTTTGGGTGCCCACTTAATCCTCCTGTTCTCCAATGTCAGCATCTTACTGTATAACAGAGGTCTGTTTAGTTCTGGAGGGTAACTAAGCGATGTTTCACACACATGTGAATGGTAAATATTCAGTAAAGTTCCTGGTAGGAACAGAATTTGGCTTCAAACCCAGATCACTGTTTGGAAAATGCAAGTTCTTCAAAAATTCTTTGGGTTAATAAGATTGAGGGAGACTATTGTAATATAAGCATATCCATAAATACTGCAGCTTTCGCAATTATTACTGGCCAAACACTGCCCTATCCATGGGAAGTTAGTTGCTGCTTTTTGCGAGACCATTTATTACAAAATATATTGGTAGATAATATTCAGGTTTTATGTCAAGTTTTTGTCAAATGCACTTTAATATTTCTTTAATTCTGTCCATTCAGACAGAAAAGCTTCTAAAAATGAAGTCTGTATACCACGTCTCACATGAATGGAAGGAAATTACATATCAAATATGGTCACACATAATGAAGTGGAATGGTTGGCAGAAAAGGAAATAGAAAGTCGTTCAGGATTTGGTATATAATGTTGCAATCCCATTTTAACTAGCACATGTTATTGGTTGTAATCTGGGCTATCTCAGCTTCCTCTGTATTCACATCCTTTGCACATAATCCGTGCAAACACCTGGATTAAATTCTCTCCTTGAACTGACTGGGAAATGTGGAACAGAAATCCTCACCTCTTCAAAATCACAAGGGAAGAGAAAAGCTACTCCACATTTTTCTGCAGAGAGCTGGGAAAAGCCATAGAAATAGAAAACAAGAATTTTGAAAAATGAACATTTTTTATATATATATCCACACAGGCAAGCGTGTATGTATATTTTATACACTCTCACCCCCTCTACCCCCCTATATGCATCTAAGTACTTTTAATAATGTTTTTGCAACTTTTTTTATATGTGACTGATCCTATAGTAGACTATCATGCATTTTTGTTCACTGGGGCTTTTGTTACAAAACAGGTTACAGACAGAGGAGATCTTGTATCTATTTCTTCTATTCTTTGTTTTATAAAAGTAACCTATAATCACGTAAGTAAACCTATAATCCATATGCCTTTTCTTTCTCCAAACAAGACTGAAATAAAATTGGAATGCCCTCAAATCCTAATGTCATAATAATGTATGAAGACTTTGAAGGATGAAATCTGGATCTGATTTGAAAAAATCTCTCTCTTGCTGATTGGCTTGTTGGACAGACTTCAATGAAGGCAAAACTCAACTAATTTAAAACTTTCACAAGGGCGGTTTAACTCTACCACCCAGTATGGGAGAGTTACATATAAAGTCGTGTCCCATAGCAGCTCCGTGGATATAGATTGTGAATAGGAAGTGAACAAGACACAGCACAGTATATGAAAAGAATATGAAAGTAATTTAGTTAGGTAGAGCTCAGCCCTGCTGTGTAATCTCTCTGGAGAGGCTGGGAAAAACTGAGATTGTGTGAAATAATACTTTCAGTGTTTGTATGAAAAAATGAGAAGCTGAAAAGCAAAGGCCAAATTAGGAGCTCCCTTCTGCAACATGTGGTGCTTTGCAAGGTGCGGAGCGCTTGTATCAGTCCACAGAGTTAAAGGGAGCTGGAATGCTGCTGCCTATCTTCTGTGTGCTTCATGTAATGCTGCTTTTTCTTGTACAGTCATTTTTTATAACCCCAGCCCATCAATGTTTACCAATATCCCCAACATTACTCTTTGCGTGGCTGCCATGATGTGGAGGCTTCCAGCCTCAGAAAACAAGGCTAGCTTGCCTGAGGATGAGAAAGTAGGATTGGGATGCACTAAAAGAAGTTGCTTAAATCAGATTAAAAAAAAGTAAAAGAAAAAAATAATGTAGGAAAGATGTAGACATTACTAAGCCCAGAAAAACCTTGTTTTCCTAATTTGCCTCTGCCAACTGCTTCCGGTTCCTGGAATCCAGCTAGTCTGAAGAAGCAATTGCAACCATTAGTAGACCTCACTGTCAGGGTATTTGTTACCAGATAGCCTGTGTTCATAGCCCACAGACAGCCTGTGAAAATGTAGTACTTGCGGCTGCCAAACAGAGAACACAGGCCAAATTTCTCTCACTTGGAACATGAAACTGTAAGATCACAGAATATAAATGAGAAATAAAATGACAGAAATGTTAAAATGACATAGATAAAGATCTTTATCTGAAGTTCACTCAGTTTGGCAACTCTGAATTTCTGAAATAAATTATAACAGAGATAAGATCACAGCAATTTTGCATGGCAGAGATAAACCAAAAGGATCCCTCACTGTTCAGTGGAGAAAGACTGCATTCAACGTCAAGTCTATACTTTATATAGAACATCAACAAATGTAAAGCAATAGACCACATGTTCTGTGATTTATTGGTTCCCAGGAACCAATCTGACCTTTCACTGGTAGGAACAGAAATGCTGATCTACACACATCCGCATTTATCTGCAGTGTGCATTTGTGTGTGCTGTATTATTTTACATAGGGTCTGTGGTCCAGGAGATGGAAAACTGGCATGAGTGTGTACCTTGACTCTGGAGGCAGATCCAGGCACTCGTAGAATTCCTTCGGTTTCTAATCCTGTTTCTTCAAGCTTGAGCAGCAACTGAAAAAAACCCCAACAACACCTAGGAAAATACTCAGAAGCACTTAAAAATACTATTAACATTTTTCAGTCTAGGTATCCTTGAAACTAACTTGAAAAAGGTACATTTCTGTATAATTTGCTAGTGAAAACAAGCCAGATCACGTAAGTGAACCTTTCTAATTTGTTCTCCATATTCCTGACACTGAAATACAGAGTATGCAGAGTATGGAAAACTGATAATGCAATAGGCTCCTCTGTCCTTGATTTGAGACTCAGCACTGCTATAGAACAATGAACACATAAATGTATTGGTATAAGGGCAGAAACACAGGGTAAAACACAATGGTGTTTTGAGGGAAAATTAACCTCTGAGAAATGTTCAAGTCTTTCCCCAAGAAGCACAATGGAAAGGTCTATAGATAACACGTTTCTGGGAACTGAGAACTCAGATTAGAAAATGATCCCAGGATATTTTATTTTGAAATTTCTGTGAATAGAGGAATAGGCTTTCCACTCTAATGGAGTGTCAATGCAAATGACGGAAATGTGAATCTTACAGGTCAAACAGGCTGAGTTATACTCACTTTTTGGAAGATGAGGGGAACTTTTGTTCCAGGAACCTTCCTTTGATCATTCTCCAGCAGTATGGTGAGAGGGACTCCAAATAGACCGTTTTCTTAAAAATAATAACAACAAATGTGAAAGAGAGGAAACATAGCCTCGTATGCATGGTCTTAGCTATGCTGAGCGGCGCCCAGGTGGCCACTGTGGTGATGCCACAGCACGGTACCTCGTCCTCGCACCCTTTCTCCACGGTTCCTCTTCAGCTCCACGCCCAGTGCGTCGTAGAAGGCCGTCAACTCAATCAGGGAGAGGTAGCGGATCTTCTTCATGTCTTCTGGAGAGAGGTCTCCAACCTCAGTCAGTCCAAACCGGCTTTTCCGAACAATGAATTTCTACAGTAGAGATGGGTCGAATATTTATTTGTACAAAAATTACAGGACATGAATTATTGTTTTGAAAAAGATGCCTGTATGAGATAGGAAGCCATATTAGGGTGGATGGGTAACATCAAAGAGCTGAACTGTAACCTTATGTATTGGCCTGGTAAGTTGACATAACTTGCATCCACCTGAAACATAAAATTGAGCTTCTTGCTCATCATGTTGCCTTGCTGTTTGCTGGAGCAGAGGTGTTAACCTCAGTGCCCTGCCTGCACTCTGGCTGGGACGAATGAGCTATGTGCTACTTAAACTTCTGCCCAGTTTCAGCAGGATATAAAGTTTTGCACTGCTTCAGCCTCCACCAGGGTGTCTTTGAATGCTGTTGAAGTAGCTGACACATTTCATCATGGATATGGTTGTATATCAGTAGTGTGTATGTGGGTGTGGGGAATGAATCCATGCCTGCTTTGCATATTGCTATCAATTTACGAGGTTTTATAGGAGAGTTCAAATTAAAGATCTGAGGAAAAACCCAGAAGCAAAATCACTTAGTCCTGGTGCCAACCTGCCAATTTACTGGTACTTGTTATTACTCAAGAAGCGTTTAGGCTTAGAAACAAGATTTCCAGCAGCTAAGAAATAAATTATTCAAGTAGGCTTGAACTAAATGTTACTTAATAATTTGGGGGCATGTGAAGATGTCTACATGTTTTAGAAACTGCGGTGTCATGGACCAGATCCAGGAATGTTGCATCATGCCATAAGCATTTGTACAAATGTCAGAAAGAACAAATACCCATCAATTTTTGTTAGACATAATAACAAAGTTATAGTAAAAGTCATGATTTTCAAAGAACTGTGGATCTTCGCTTTTGTGGGTTTTTTTATTTAGTTGTAATTTAAACCAGTAATTGTTAGTCAGAGGTATAAATAAATAGCGTTACAAATCATCTCCTCCCTTTAGGGAACTGAGTGGAAACCCAGACTTTAATAATGTTTTGCTTCTGAGGATTTCAGCCCAGTCCTCCCTTTTTTAAACAAATTTGGACTCAATAGGTTTAACCCATCTTTAGATGAAGCCAGTCAAACAGATTAAGAAAAAAGCAAACAAAAAAAATAATTAAACTTACCTACACCAGATTTCAAAAGTAAGAGAGGACAAAAGAAATCTAGATCATGTAGGTTAGGACTTCCTAAATCACATCGCACATGGTCTTCTAATAGGGGTTAATCATAACTGGGGAGAAGGAGTGCAGGGGATGGAATAACCAATTTACACGCTGTCTGGACCATTTTAGGCCAGAATCTTCCCTCCCCAGAGTGCAGTAATTCCACTGTTACTTTTATGCTGAGACTTAATAATGTCACAAAACCTACATGGAGGATAGTCTTCTGAAGACACATAAAATACTAAAGGATATCTATGCATTTTGATTCCAATGATGTGAAAATTCCAAGAGCAGTCAAAGCACAATAAATCATCTTGAAAATAAGAAAAAAATCACAAAGTATACATATATTTTCTGAGGGGAAAGAGAAAAAAAAACATAGGGAATAACAAAGTCTATTTGCAAGTATGTTTGCCAAGAAAAAATTGCAAACACTCCAAAACCAATTACAAAGGGTAGCTACAATGATTTTCCATGGTAGCTGGTTGACTCCTAGGGTCACTATGATGTGATGCAGTGTTAACACAAGGTTTGGGGATGGGCCTTTTCCTTCTGTCTCATGTCAAAATTTTCCAGTGATTTTTCTTTCAAACAGTGGAGTCACAATATGCAGCACTGAAAGAGGCTGTGCTATCCTGAAATGAGATTACGCGCATTTTGGCTAAGAATTGTGTCTGATATTGTGCGGCGTGTTGTTTCTATGTGGAACTATACAGTGTACTAAGATGGGCCTAAAATTCTTACTGACTTCTAGTTCTGTAGTATCTTCAACAGAGTCACACTGATCATGGTCCCACATTGGGGAAATTGCATGTAACCCTACACAGACAATGGTGTTGAGTTGGCTCTTCTGGGAGCTGCAGGGGACATGCTATTTTATGACATACCATCTTCCTCTGTGCAGCTCGGTATATGCTGTCCATGAAAGTGGTTATATTAATGGCTCAGACCCGCCCTGGAGAACCCCCTGGCAAGGAAGTGGGATGTTGTGTAGAATTCAGTCTGCCCCTGCTGATGCCCCTTGAAGAAGGAGGGACAGTCCTTCAGAATGTAGGCGATTGGTTGCTCTGTGTAACAGAACAAGAGGTGATTTTTTGCTGAGGCCTGTTACGGTCTGAGCCACTATAGGAAAAAACAAATACCATGAGTGGCAGCATATGAAGTAAGAAAAATTCCAAAGTCAACAGCTATGATTGTTGACTTTATTTAGAAACTCTTTGTCTGTGATGACCTGGCATATTTCTTGTGTAATCTTCTGAGCACACAAAATGATGTCCTGCATGCAGAATAAGCCATCTCCAGCACAACACTGTCCTTTTCTAATACTAATCAATTGTGCATCCACAGATCCCTGATATTCAGAGTGGCATCTAGCAAAGGCTGGGGTGCTAGGTTTGCTATTGCAAGGAATAAGGATGAACCTTTGGTTTGCCAAAAGTCGTGATGAATGCAGACATATCCCTGGTCTGCACAGGACACCAAGTTAACCCCACAGCAAAAAAACACAGACACACTAAAGCACAGGGATTTCACACCAGATCTAATCTACTTGGTGTCTTATCTCTCCTTTCAACAGTGAAGCTTACTTCTGCATCTCAGGTTCTTCTTCCTTGGTGGTGCCTGAGAAGGACAAATGTGTAATTCTCAGAGAATTCAATGTCTCTGTGAATAGCAACAATTTTGGATTAGTTCAGGACCTCATGACACCGTAACATTCAGGAAATTCTTCCAAAGAACTTCTGGTTGTTTCATAGATTTCACTAAAATGGTGGCATCTGAAGCACAAACCTAATGCTCTGGTTTTTGGTAATGGCAGTTGTGAGGGCTGATGGAAAGAGAAAACTGACTTCCTTGAATTCAGGAAATAGTTCCAGGTAATGGCATGAGTGCAAAGTGTATGTCTGGTTGGATGATATGGTATGATAAACTTTCCATTAACCATTCATGTAGTGCCTCCTATAGCATAATTGCACTGAATACTGATTGGAGACAATCAATCAGTACTGCTGCAGGACTAAGGCTTGCTTTCTCCCCTTCATCTGCAAAGCAATTTTAAATCCCTGGGTTAACAAAGGTAGATATTCTGTAGGGAAATAAAGTAGGAAAGCAGACCAGAAATGAAAATAATTCCTAGTTTTAGTGCCAGTATCTTGTCTCTATTTCTATGTGAAAAATGTGTGGATGATGCAATATTTGTGGATTGAGTTACACATACTCATCTGTGATGGTTACCAGTAAAAACCAGACTTGGATATTCAGATTAGCTTTGGTGCCTCTCTGGGAACCAGTCACAAGCAGTAGCAGGCACAGCGGGCGGTCTCTATAGAGCACACATAGCGAAGGACAGCTAATGTATCTTAACAGACTCCAATGTGCTGGGGATATAAAGCAGGAAATTACTGGGTTAAAGAAAACAGCTGAGGAAATGTGTCGAGAACAAACTTACAGGCAAAGAAGAGTCTTCCTTTTTGAACCTCTGGTTTTTCGTCCATTCTTGGGTTTTTGGAAGGACTGCAATGGATTCTGAGAAAGAGACCTCATATGAGAGCTCTTCTGTTATGGATGGGCTGCCTTTATCTAGTCCGCAGTCTAGACAGCTATTAGCTGAAAATAAGGGAAACTGTATATGAACACTGAATGTATGCTTGCATTTAGTACAGAGACATTAAAAAATTGAACCAAGATGACAAAAAACTTGAGAAAGTAATAAAGGAAGTGCTTCAAAGAGGAATTTCAGTGTAAACCACAGCATGTTCCTGTTTTGTCTGGAGGAAATAACCCCTTAGAAATAAAATCCCTATTTTCATTTTAGATTATTTAACTTGTTGCTTTTCGTGAGAAAGATAGCCAATCTGGAACTTCCTGTTTATCAGGAATTATCAAATTTTTGTACTCCATCCTTTTCTGCCCAGGCCAGCAAACTGTAGTGGCACTTGTCTAATGAACAATTAGAAATAAAAGTTCCTGACAGAAAAATGCTGTTGATGCAGTTTCTCAGGTCACTGTTGGCTTATTTACAACCATAAGACATTGTGCATATGTTTCATATGCTCACATACATATATTTCTCAAAGTTGCTAGTTTAGGTGTGTGGCACCAAAACAGGATGCAATGTACAATGTTCCAGTTTTAAAAACACTATATCTGCTGGAATTTCCGGTAGGTACTGCAAAATGTTTTATTGCTCTACTCTAAAATTTAGTTACCTCCTGAAATCAGTGGATGTCAGAGGAATATTTTTTGAAATCTGTGCAATCAAGTACAGAAATAGCCCATTGTCATGGAGTCCAAAGTGTGATAACATGCATGAGTTCCAGGATTGCCATCTTTCATGACTGATCTCTTATGTCTCAGGACAATTTTTAGGTTTCCCTTAAAGTCCAACTCCTAGACTCATGCAGTTCGAACAGAATCATAATTTTCATTGGAAGCGAAGTAAAATTTTAGCCCCAAGGGCTGCAGAGAAGAGTCTACTAACATGACCCAAGTGCATTCAAAAACCACGGAAATCAGAAAGTGAATTAAAAAACATTACATGTTTTGTAAACATGTGCATGCCCCGTGATTTTTGAATCATTCCATTTACAGATACAGGGACTTAAATGTTTTTTACAACATCCTTTGTTTTGCAAGTCTGGGATGAAAAAGCTAAGTGTTTTATTAAGTGGCTTCTGACTTCTGAACTGTAGCCTTAGATGTTACCTAACGTCCAGGCTACTTAAGATCTTTTCCAACTCTCGTTCCACTCTTGGACCTGGGACCACAGACTGCCCATGGTACCCCTGGCTGTTTGGTTCCCCATCTATTCTAGTACAACTGCTTGGAGAGCAGAAGTATCAGCAGAGCAGCTTTTGCAACCTAGGACAATGTCTGTGGCACTATATCCACAGGTAAACATCTAAGAGACTAGTTTAGAAACTCAGGTATTAATGTCCCTTTAGTTAAGCCCTAAAAAATCATGATGGTTTTCACCATCCCTGGAGGTGTCAAAAAAACGTGTAGATGTGGCACTTTGGGATATGGTTTAGCAGGCACGGTGGTGTTGGGGTGACGGCTGGACTTGATGATCTTAGAGGTCTTTTCCAACCTATGATTCTATGATTCTATGATGGGAAGGGCTTTCAGAATAAAAGATTAACAATCCTGAGGAAGGCTGCTGACAGTTATCTAGACACTGAGTAGAGCAGAGCTATCATTTTCATTAGCACTGCCAGTCACTGTCAGGGCAAAGTGTTTCAGGGATGTCCAAAATGACACCATTAGTAGATCAGAATAACAGGGCAGAACCAGAAAACTGAAAAGTTTCTAATACTACAGTTTTTGAAACACTGGAGAAGAAATGTGAAGGAAATATGCATCTTTCTTGTCATGATTTGCAACAAGAAAATACACTGCTGACATATTTTGGACAAATTGTTCTTCATATTGTTTAGAGATTATTTTTACATTCCTAGCCTTGCAACGATCAGTACATTTTAGACACCGATGCCTCAAGGGCAGCAGTCTGTGTCTGTACAACACCCGTCTTGAATGGGAAACTTTGGTTCCTGCATGACAATAAGCTGACAACAATTTTAAGAATATATATGTAGTACGGCCCCAACGCATAAGAGGGGACTAACCTCGGAACCACAAAAGGATCTTTCTGTCTATCATTTTCCTAGGAGGAAGCGAACACTGGTTACATGTTGGCATACTCACAGCTAACTGATTTCCAAACTGGCTTCTGCCCAGGAAGCTGGATACCATTAGAAGGAACTGGTGACACTGGAACTGTCTCAAATGCGGGCTGATAGGCAAGGAAAAATGATCAGACTGCAGTGAAGGTAAACGTCTAAGGAGAGAAACTGCTACAGTTCAAGCAATAGCGTTATCATTCTCAGCTTACACTCTTTTGCCAAGTTTAAGAAACCTGTTGTGATTCACCAGAGTACATTTTTCGTAGCCAAGCCTGAGAATTAATCTTCCCCAGACTACACAGATTTGGATCGTGTTGAGGTCAGTAATATTGCAGCTCACTGTAGCTAATGAGTCCTGTCCCATATAATGACTGAAATTAGCTAAGTAAATTGCAGTACATGATTGTACTAAGCGAAAGGTTCTCGTCAAATTGTAATCCATGCTGCTTTTAATCATTTTGACCACAAATCTTTTTGAGGACTCTCTGACACATGTTGAATATCCACTGCTCCCAAGCACCTGTCAGAAACAGGGCTCTTCACCACCTTTCGGGATTTGGGCACCAGCACATTATTAATGGACAGATGTGCTCCCAGAGGTTATATACTAACACTTTATCAGTGAGCTGCAAAAATAATTTTAGGGAAAAAAGACCTTTTCTATAGTCGAATTAATTTCTTTCTGCTCCAGAAATCAATCTGCACCATGTGAAAGTGAGGGAAGTGTGTGTGTGGCACAGCAGAGAACGAGCTCTGAAGCCCAGGGGGTGACTTTCAAGTGCTGTCACCTTTTCTTGGCAGCGGAGTCTTGCCCTTGTTCTCAGCAGTTTTGGGACTTGTCATACAGAAAAATCTGAGCATTTGTGTGTACACGGGGCAGTAGCAGCTCATCTACATGTCCTTGGTTGAAAAAGAAAGTCCGGAATTTAAAAAATGCTCTAAAGGGTACTCAATAAAAATAACTACAATACCCCAAACTAGCCTTGTATTTTTTCTGCTGTCCTTTGCATCCTGGTGGGGAGCCCTTGGAGCCCCTCCTTTCCCAAACTTACTGCCTCAACAACCCCCCCCTCCCTCCCTCCCTCCCTCCCTCCCTCCCTCCCTCGAGCCTGAGGGAGCAGCCCCAGCTTCCCAGCAGAACCTGCAGCTGAGAGCCCTGAGGAGCCCATAGCAGCGGCTCTTTAAATTGCTCCTTAAATTGCTAAATCGGCTGTTTATAAACAGCCTCAGGGCAGAAGTTTTGTCTTTCTCATTTGTAGCCGATGCACAGGAGCAGCATTCAGGCTGCTAAAAAATGTCAGATATTTAAAAGACAGGCAGCTCTTCCAAGTGGAAGCCTGAAATAATGTCGCTGTTTTTTTATTCAGTCTTATCCTCTGAGCTATTTGGGTAACAAAGTCAAATGTAACATGAATAACATGTCTCCTGAGAGAGTACTTTCAATGGCCCGCAAACATGATAGCAAACAGGATTTGAGTCACATGGACTTCCTTTGCCAGAAGACTGTAAGGACCATTGATTTTTTTAAAAGGAGAATTGTAGGATGCCTTTATGATAAAACCCCATAACACTGACACAAAAGGTTTTAGGACATAAAAAAGGCAAGATAAATTTCAGGTGGGAGTATGGAAGTGGAGGGCACGGTTAAATTTGCCTCAGCAATTTGGGAAAATCAAATATAAAAGTAGTTATTCTGCTGCTTAAGATCCAGATGGAGAAATTAATGGTAAACATTAGCAACTGGCTCATCTATTTTCACTGCTCAAAATGTCTGACCTCATGAATGGTATTCTGAATAGATTTACAGTGAGTCCAGTTTATTAATAAAAAAATTCCTTCCAGCCTTGTTACATCGGTGAAATTGATCCTGAAGCAGCTGCAGCAGCCGGGTTCGGCCAAGCACGGTGGATCTGGCGGAGGAGAGCTGACAGCACGACTCTGTCTCGCACCCAGCAGTGCTTGCGTCAGCCTGTGGGCTGCCCCGGCTTGTGGCAATTGAATATCATGAACCGTGTAAAATACCAGGGGTAGCTGAAAATGCCATATTCTTGGTCTCATTTCCCAACTTGCAAAGAGAGGGTGTGTAAAGAAGACATATCTATGTCTCTTTTGTGAAAACCTCTTCCAAACAGGACCAACATCCCCCTGCCCGCCCCCCCCTTTTTTTTAAACTTAGCATAATATGACAAAATGAAAGGGAACACTGGGAATAAAACCTTATTAATGCATTAGTTTTAAAGATCCATATTATTTCTTTAGTAAAAAAGAAGACTATAACCTTTGGAAACTCATGTCTTAGTGAATGTGAAAGGCCAAGAGTCAAATTGTGCCTTTAACTAAATTTGAACAGCTTTATTCACTTGGCTGGGGCTCCATTGGAGGCAAGACTTCACATATCCTGATTTCCGACTGAAAGTGATTCATTAGACAGTTGTTATTATCCGATACTACAAATGAGCCTAGTGTTTACTGGCACAACGTACACAGGAATTTCCAATAGGAAGAAGAAACCAGAAGACCAAGGAAATGATGGAGATGAGGTAGATAGTTCTTTAGTAGCTACCCTCATTCTAGAAGATTTAAAAACAAATTGTCAGAGCAACAAAGTGACCAAATTCTATTGTCAACCCTGCAGCTAAGGGAAATACAGGCAAAGGAGGACAGCCTTATAGCTCCGGCCAGGATAGAAGTTGACCATGCTTAGGGTATATTCATATTTCTGAACACTGTCATCACAAATGCATTTTCATGCAAATATCTCTGGGTTAGTTAGTGATTCTTCTTTAATTAAGACATGATTTTCTCATGCACTGCTCAGGTAAAATGCTCCTAAAACTCTTGAGGAGTGTTTGCTGATCACAAGGTACTGGGTTGGGCTGTTAATGAGCACAATGCTTCATTTCCTCCCTCCAATAATAAGATCAATGTCCCCCCCACCAGTTTTTATTCTGCTGTTAAATTTTCTAGGCTTTGAGTGCTAGCAGAGACGATAGCTTCTGATGAAAGCAGCGGGGTACCAGCAGTAAGGAAAATCAGGCCACTGTGATTAATAAGACATCCAATTTAAATCCCTGCGGTGTGGCTGTCAGCTGAGCCTGCTGCATGTAGGTCTGTCTGAAGCAGTGAAGAGGGCACCCCCCCTCAGCTGGGGCAGTCAGGTCCACCAAGGCATCGCTCTCTGAGGGGCCAGGTACGAGGTACAGGTACAGCAGGTGCTGCGTTTTGCCCCCAGGGACCACGGCAGCTTTCCAGGGTGGGCAACAGATTAAAAAAAACAAACACCACTAAGCAAACAAAAAAAAAATATGGCTTCATTTCCTTTCATTTCAGTCCACTTGGGCAGTTGAAGGAACACTCCTGCCCTAATGGGATGGACCTCAAGGCAGGATGAGTGAAAAGCACCCTTTGCTCTGTGTTGACTCACACAGAGTCTGGCCACCGGGCAGTTATAGCAAAACACCTAGCAGGCAGGTTCTTTCAGACAGAGAAAAGAAACTAGGGCAAATCTCTGTCTCTCTTTCTTCCCTCTCAGATGACAAATGTTTATGCCTCTTCAGTGGTCCCCTAAATCTCATCTTGGTTGACCCTACTGAGCTAATCACCTTTTGTCTCTCCTCATTAGCCACAGAAGAGAGTAATCCATCCTGTGACCCATCCCCCCAGGCTCCTGCAATACTTAAGTTGTTGGGAAGAGAGTGCAAATCCATCCTTCTAATGGGGAGGATTATACAGTTAGGTGAAGCAATTAGGGCCGGTTTGTATTTGCAACCCCTTCCCTTCCCAACTAAAAGGTAGAATGGGAAAGCAAAACTACACGTCATTTCAAGCAGTAGTTTTACTAGGCTGTCGTCAGTAGCTGTGCTGAAAAAGTTTACCCTTCCCTGTCCGCTCTTGCTCTTCTTTTTTGCGTAGGTTGTTTTTAATCCAGGTCACTTTCCCAAACTGATTCATCACAAAGATTTGCTGACAGCTGTAGTACCATGCCCAAAGATGCAGCAGAACACGAGGGGCTGCTTCAGCTGATGCTCCCTTACAAAGGACTGCTATGAAAGACACCCACCCCCCCGCACCCACCACAATGTGTCCATCCCTGAGGAGCTGATAATTAGGACAGACTTTCTAAATCCCATAATAAGCAGTGGAAACAGGAGCGATGGTCAATGGGAATGCCCAAAGGGTCCTGGGAACCTTGCAGGCTTTTAGAAATACAGTCTGTTTTTGCAGTCCATGGGAGGGAGGTGATGGCGTGCTCTGGAGCTGTATTTGTGAATCTGTGTTTAACATTTAGGTAAGCACCCTGCAGAACTGCATATTTTTGTGGGAAGAAGAATTAGAAGTCTTAATAACTTTTTCAGTCTCATCTTTCAGACTTTCACAATGCAAATCTAGTAAGTGAGCTGAATTTCAGAGGAGGTAAAACAGTGGTTTGAAGGGCAAAGGCTCTGAAGCTCCCTCCAGCAAATGAGAAACAGAGGAGAAAAATAAGCAGGTAAAAACCAGATCAATAATGTGCCCATCCAAGAGAATAGGTACAACATTTGGCTGATTGGAATTTGTCAGGAAACTTAAGCTTTATTATAATTTTAAAAAATTTTAAATACATTAAGGTCTACAGATACTTGAATCAGGAGAAGAGTGCTAATTAATAAGAACTGCCATCAGCTTTTTGACATTCATGCAAACATGCCTGATGATTTCTCATGCAAGAAAGTCTGCCTGCAGGAAACTACTGGATGCTTCTGCATATGTCTGTGGGGTATGTGCAAGAGATTCAGAAGAGCCCAGATACTTAACATGAGAGAATTCAGTTAACTTCCCAACCATTATATCTTTGTAATTTTAATATAACTATGCAGCTACAATTTTGTTTCCCAAATTTTTTATGTTAAGTTCATCCAGGATACCAAGCCTCGACGAGAGGTTAGGACAAATAGAAAAGGACAAAGCAATTTCATAATGAAGAAGAGTTTTTTAATGGTGAGAACTTTAATATTAATTTCAAAGCTGAGCTTGTGAGCTTATTGGTGACTCCCATTTAAGATATTATGAGTGACACATGTAAAGTCATGCTTGTTGCTTTGAGCATTGGACTAAACTCACACAACTGACTGCATTCACCAAAGTCAAAACATGTTGGGGAAGGAACTGGTGTGTTTAGAGCTGTCCTCAGGGAAAAGTGGATGGAACCACTAGAGGCAATGCTTATTTCTGAACCATGAAACAAATGAACAGTTAATAGATTTTCATCTGCTATGTAAGTGAAATGTAACTGCCAGTGTACCAGTTGCAATCATGCCTGCAGGTGTTTAATTGCTTATGCATATTTAAACCCCAGTTGCTTCATTAGAGAAGTTTTACTGCACCACTGAGACTGCTGAGTAAATAGCAAGTGTCCCCAGAAGCCAGCAAAAATTTGTATAGCTGCCAAGAGTAACTCACCAATTTCCAAAAAATAAGGGAGTAAATGTTTTTCTTGATAGGAGATTGCAGGAGGAAGGCTGGCAACAGATACAACATTATGTTACAGGTTAGCTGCAAAACTGTGCACCATGTACTTTATTTGTTTTCTTCCTTTCCTCTCAAAATGTAGTAAATATAGCATTAAAAGTCTGGACTTAGTGTCTGGTACTACTACTGGCTGTCTGTGCATTGCCAGTAGAAAAGGGTTCCTGTCTGGTAGAAGCTTTGATGAGCTACTTGCAAAATGCATAAAAATTAAGCTCAAAAGCATTTGGTGGGATGCAATAGGTACTTACAGAAGAATCACTGGTGCCAAAGATGTCTCGCACATCCCGGATGGTGTGCTTGTTCTTCTTCCTCAGGGTCTGAGTGTAGGTGTTGTACCTCTTCTGTACGGCAGCAGCTTGAGTTCGAGTCAGAGTGGACAGCAGGGCTTGGCCGTCCTCTTCTTCTGCTCCCGAGATCAACGTAGATAAACCTACGTCTTGCAGCCATTCTGCTTCCAGCTCCCCCTCTGCGGAGGAAGAGAGTGTTTTACCAGGCCTGGCACGGGAGGGAGTGGGGGCTGCAGGAAGGGAGGTGGCACGTTGGATTGCTGCCTTAGCCTTTACCTCGAGAAGGCTCCACTTCCAATCTTTATTAGGCCACAAGTGTAAGTTAAGTTAGATTTTCAATGCACTGTCAACTTTCAGTTTGGCAGTCTCTGCACAGGAAAGGCTTAGGAGAAGAACAGAAGACGTATTTTTAACCTGTGCATTAACAGACTCATGTGAAGAAGGCAGTAGAGTGTCTAGCCTGACACAACAAGGTCACTAAAAACTAACCCCACATTCAAGAGCATAAATCCCCTCAGTTACCATTTGTACCATGTTGTACTGGCTGAAGCCATATGGCACGTGGAAGTTAAATTGATATTCCAACTAAAATAAGCAAAAATACTGAAGTGGTGTATACAATAGAATAATGTGCTTACACACTAAAGATGAGGTTTAAGTGCTGGAGTCATCTGGAAATCAGACACCTAGTGAAGATGCCACAGAGAGAAGTGTCATGTCCATCTAGTCCAATAGCGTTTTGTGAATAAAGTGATTAAGAGCCAGAGTTCCTCACCAAAGAGCGAGGGTCAGGTAGAGGTAGGTGTCAAAGATGTCAGGTAGAGGTGGAAGATGCAGAAATAGCTATCCTTGCATGCTAGGTATCACCCTGATTTCTAATAATTAAAGACTGGCTAGCACCCTACACCCTGGTGATTCTTGGTATCTTGATTAGTGATGAATATCTTCTTGAATTCTCTTCAATACCTGTTTCTCAACTGGTTCAACACCACAGATGGATCCATAGTGAGATTATGGACTGTGTGAAAAAGTTTTTTCTTTCCTGGCTCTATCGAATGTGGGGGAAGCTTCTGGCATCTTCTCACAGAGCCACCCCTGCAGTCCCCCACTACCATTACCTTGCCATGCAAAGCAATACAGGGTTTCAGCTTGCTACTTTTTACATTAAATCAATATCTCCTGTCACTATAGGACAGGGAGAAGCTCCCAATCTACCTTCTCTAAATCCTTTAGCAATTTTAAATTTTGCTGTCATTGCCTTTTTATTTGCCTGCTTTTTAAAGTAAACAGTCATAGCTTTTTAAAATCTTTCTTCACATAGGAGATTTTGAAGTCCTTCATTTTAGTTCTGTGAGCAATCCTATCTCGGTGATATGCTGCTTAAGACTAGGCAATAATTGCCTTCCAGCTTTGACAGAAGAAGGGGTATTACAAATAAAATGCCAAACAGGAAATGGATTAATTTGTAGCATGTTCTGTAAAGCAACTAGTCAATGCGCTTATTCTTGTCCCAGCACTGGTCTTAATGGTAGGTTGGTATGTCCACTCTCCCTTTATTACCTCTTCTTGACACCACCAGAATGCAGGCAGATTGATAGATACCAGTTTGTTGCACTTTGTCAGTTGGATGCACAAAAAAAGAGAAAATAACAGGGCTGGACTGTAGGGACAAGTGAAAGCATCTTGCACATGTGCCATTACTGACTTTCTTGTTAACTGCCTTGTCTCTTTACAAAGCTCTACAAAAATACCTGCTTCTAAAACCCCTGCTCTGTGTTAGACCAGGTGTGACCAGCCCTGTATCCCATGAAACAGCTGATCTCCACTCAGAACCTTTCTGCATCCACAGATAAGATGACAGGCTGTTCCTTTCCCTCCTTCATAGGCTTTGAACCAACGATTCTTCAGCTGTCCTCACTCTTCTTTCTAACAAGGTCTTATTTCTGTGTGCCACTGCTCTAGCCACATCCATTCATGTTCCAGTTTCTTAATTATATTCATTTTGGCTTTTGTCCTGACATATTCTTTCCCATAATTTATTTTTTAATCAAATTTAGTTTTCATGGTGCTCTGAAAAATAGTAAAGCAGATATGAAATTGTACGTGCTTACCAGCGACCCCTGTGACTTGTTTTCTCTGACTATTGCCCTTTTCCGGTTTCAACCACCCGCAATCAATAGACTAAGAAATAGCAACAACAATCAAAGAAGTAAAACTATTAAAGAGAAGGAATTTCTGCATAAAAAAGCTTCAAAATTTTATAACATAGAAGTTTAAATAAGGGCTAAAAGAAAAATGTGTTGGTTTACAAAACATTATTTTTATAGTGGTAGCTACTTACACAGCAGGGTCTTGATATAGTGTTTAATTCTGCTCCACCAGAAGACAAACAGATAATCAAGAAGGTTCCTTCTGGTGGGCAGTTCTCTTTTTCTCACAGAGATTGATAGGGAAGAGGTGTGCCTTCTTTTGAATTTCAAATATAACCTCAAATAACTCACAGCATTCCAGCCTTGTAACACCAAGTGTTGAAGCAGTTCTGCACATCACTGCCATCTTAAATACCCCACGACTGCCTCTTCCCTTACATTTTCATCCCTTGTGTCACTTGTTATGGTCTTCTGTTCTTTCTCAACCATAGTTACTAACATCAACAGAATAAGCGTGCTGATGTCTTCCCTTGCACATATGGTCTGGCAAAAACCAGCATTGTGGTTTTGACAAGATCGGTGCTGCCTGGCTGGTATCACCCTTTGGCTTCCTTCTTAAGGATTCTGTGTCTCTTCCTCTCAAAGATATCTCAAAAGGGTGACTAATATTTGGGTTTTTTTGCCCTGAGGACTTTCACATTGGTTTTTGGTGTTTTGATCTTCAACAAGGAGCATTATCCTATTAAGAGCTTAATAGAACTCACTATTATTTCCAAGATTTATAATCCCAGACTGAATATATTCCTGAAGTTAATAACTAGGACAAGCACCGCCTGCTTGTGTATGGGTGTATGCAATATATATGTGCTTAAAACAACAGTATGAAGGTAAATGAAGTGTGGAGATGCATTACATTTTACCTTGCAGTCTCTTCTTTGATTCAGGACAGAGAGGAAAAAATCAATGCAGTGTAATGAGGTGTAATCAGGCAAAGGATAGCAGAGTTTACACTGTTGTGAAGATTCAGCTCAGCAGTGATTAAAATGATGGAAAAGTTTCTGAGAACATGGAAAATGGGCTCCTGTATTGCCTTGTCCTACTGACTTACGTGGCTTGGTAATTCACAGATATGTGACATGGAGGAGACACAGAGAGGTTCACAGTCTCTTTCTGGGGTCTCCAAGCTAGAGAGCATGATCAGACAGGAATTTTCCCAGTAAGGTCAATTAGGCAGATTGCTTTTCGCCTTCCCATAATAATAACCACAAAGTTTGCATTACACCTTGATTTGTTTTTATTTGAGGCCCCAGGCCAGCACAAAGAAGTGCAGTTTGGATTTAAGCTCCCAGACTATAAGCCTTATAGCAGACCAAGACTTCTGGTGAATGGAGGTCTTCTCTTGCTACTAGGAGAGCCCTATCTGGAACTAGTGAGTGAGAGGTGTTCCCCGTGGAAACAGTACACGGCTGGTGCTAGATACCTCTATGTGGGATACTTATCATGACGGGTTACATATTTGGTTGCTAAATAAAATAACACCCTTTCCCCTTTTCCACCCTTCTTCCTGGTAGCAGAATTGACGACATCCCGTTATACATCAAGGCAAGAAAAGTACATCATCATTCGTGTTAATAATTGGATGTAAAGAACACATCATTGTTTCAAAATCTGTCCTTAGATCAGCAGTTACCAGACTGGTGGCCATGATCCACAAAATCGTTGCAATGATTAACAGTGTGTCATGACCTCAAAAGAAATTTGGTTTCATCCTATAGTAATACCTGGTATTTTGTGTTGCACAATATAATGAATTTATAAGTGGGGTCCTAACAGGAAAAAAATGAGAACTGCTGTTCTAGATGTTATCAAATCATCTAACACAAAGCTGCATTGCAGCAAGATAGTGCAGACATGTTTTTCCAAACACGTTATGAAAAAGGAGAGAGGAAAACTTTAAGGTAACAGAATGAGGTAATAATACCTTCAGTGTACTTTGTATAAGTGATGAATGAATTTTGACAAGTGGGGAGTCTGAATGATGTAGGCATCTATAGGTTCATATGTATCTCTAATCTCTCTTTGAATTATATCTAAATTGGGCAATCTCAGAGAAACAAGCAGTTCTCCAATTTCTGATAGCACTGAATGATATCTAATTAAAAACTGCTTCAAGACTTTCATAACTTCTGCATTATATCCTACCAAAAGCCAGAAAATCGAAAATTCTGGTATTCTAAAAGATTTTTTGGTCCTTTCATATATTTTGGTTTAGTTTATTTAATGCTGGAGATGAAGTTTCATTTAGTGCTTCTCTTTTCTGAATTGCACCATATCTGTCCTCCTGTAGCACAAATAAAATCAATGCAAAAAAACTTACTTCAGAAGTCAATTACAAGCCCCAGTGCATAAACCAGACTGAATTATTGTTGCTTTCCAATGACGTCTCATACGTCAACTGTGGTGTTCAGAAGTGGAGCTACAATGATCATAGACCCAGACAAGTACTTTTGCTCATACTGGATGACACAAGGAGGGAGATCAGGGCATCACTACAGAGATGAAGCAAAATCGAGTTATGAGGAAGAAGTGGTGTTTGTATGCTCACCATCAGCGGGTTTGAACTCCAAGAGTGTTGCTTCTTCAGATCCATCTTCTCTGCTCTCCTTGATGCTCTCCACTTCACACCAGAAGTCCTCCATGGAGGTGCTGTCCATGGACGCCTGTGAGTTGGAGCGACTGAATGCAGGAGGAGGTGCTGACTCATTGGAAAGCATCCTGTTAATTCTTCGGCAACGAGAGAGAGACTTTCTGAAAAGAGATAGTGATGAAAGTGAAAATATCTTTCTACCATGCTAACTTGTACCGTGCAGACTGAGCACCCAACTCGGGCTGTACAGCAGCTGTGACTGCACAGGGAGGAAGGAACAAGATGTTGGAGGCAAAGTGCACAGTTCTGGTGGTCTTCTTGATCTCTGTTGGTCATAACAGTTATGGCTGGAAATTTATTTAATCTAATAACTTCTCTCTTTAATGTCCTTTAGCATTTTGAACCCTAGAGGGGGACTCAGGAGATGCAATTATATTTTTAACGCTGCTACCCATCTAATGAGACACTGGAAAAGTATTTTGACTTCTTTGTGCCTCAGTTTATCTTTCTATCCCCTCATGTTTTACTTACTGGCTAAAAAAGCTTCAGTGCAAACTTCCTTGGGGAAAAATAATCAAACTAGGGATCCCTGAAATATTTTACAAACTCATGTTGGCTCCACTGACTGTACATATTATAAAGAAAAAATTTTATAGCTGGAAATATTTTAATTCAGAAGAATAATTACCTTTTATCTATAAACCCTTTTAGAAATGACCTGTTTTTTCTTAAATTAAATTAATATCAGCGAAAACATAACAAAATATGCCTTTGAAATGAAATAATATGTTTTAAGACAAACAGAAGGTTTTGATCATGGGTTCAAAAAAATTATGATTCACTAAAAATCAAATTTAAAGTTACAATTCAATACAGTGATTGAATCAAAACAAAGAATTTTGTTCCTTACTCCTTTGTTCTTGTCTTTTCCCACTAAATTCTTACAGCTGAGGAAGTTATACAAGTTCATTCAAAACCTTATAAAGTACCCACCACAAAACTCGTCTGACTGCTCTTTTGCATTATTATGACTGCAATACTATAAAGAAGCTTTGGTAAGTGTAATTACAGTAGTTGCAGTAGTTGCAGGAAACAGTAATAATAACCACAACAATATTTGTACAAAGGAGTCAGAAGGCAACGCAATTATGGCAGAGAGCTAGACTACAGGCATTAATGGAAAATTCTGTCACAAGATGTTCTGGCCTTCACTTATCTGAATTAATTCAAATGCAGTTTCCCTTTCTCTTCCTTTTCTTTATGGCATCATCCTGCCAACAGGCCTTTGTTTAAAACCACAGGCATCACTTTTACTCCACTAAAAACACACTTCCTTTTCAGTATTTCCCACCTTATGTCAAAGTTTTCATAATGGATATATTATTTAGTAAAGCTGACTGGACACACTTTTCCCCCCTTGTGCTGCTGCCTCTGCTGCATGTCCCCTCGTCAGGGGAGGGCTGGCTGCTTCCCCGAGGCTCCCAGAGCCTCCTCGCTTCGTCGGGGGGGTCCCGGGCATGTCCTGCTGGGTTAGGTCTGAGCCCGGGGTTGGGGAGCCGCGGTGTAAACAATGCAGCACAACAAATCCAGCCGTGGACATTATCAGAGCTTTAGAAAGGCACAGCTCAGGCCTTTGCCTTCTTTTGAACACAGAGCGTGTAATACGGAATTCAGCTGCCCAGCCTGCCCGTGTGCCCTCAGTCAGCTGCCGGGAAGCAAAGCTTTCTGCAATGTGACAATATTTCAACAGAAGAAAATGTACTATGCTGCTGTGGAGCCACGTCCTCCAGGAACAAAAGTGCTGTCTGCAGTGTTTCTATCCTTCTTTTCCTCACCAACAGCAAAGGATTGTTTGCTTTCAAACATAGCACTGAGACTGCTGTTGTTTTGATTAGAGCAAGCCACAGTCACCAAATCTGAGAAGAATTTGTGACACGAGTGTGGTTAAAGCTATTTGAGTGCTTTCCATGGAGCTCTTCCTCTGGGGAGACGCAAGCTTTTCAGTCGGCTGTTGTTCACAAAGCCTCAGGTGGCTGAGGTAATCGATAAACCATCATTACTGGAAGTATGAATCTGGAAGTTGCAGCCTCTGTTTTTTTACGGATTCACCTATCTCTCTTTCTTGCATCGGCATCAGCAAGGAAAAAAAATGCAAATCTTACAGGACTTATGTATCATGAGTTAGTGCTGTACCACGCGGCTCCAAGCAGAGGCTGTAACCAGCAGGAGCAGGACCCCTGAGAAGCAGCCAGAAAAACCAGAAAACTGCACGTCTGTGGCTGGGAGCTGGTGGGGACGGGGGAAACAGCTCCCGCCAGCCAGTTGCTTATGGCTGCGAAAAGCTGCACTCTTTTGTTTAAAAGGTGATAGTGAACACAAACACGGAAAAAGGCAAAATTTCCTGGCCCTCAGACGGCGTTTGGGGCCCCTTTTCACCGGGTGCTGTGCAAGCAGAGAGAAACGCCAAGGCCTGGTGTCAGGTGTGCGGCGGGTGCCCATCTCCAGGCCGCAGCTTGTCCCTCCCTGGCCTCCTCTCCAACCCAGGGCTCTGCCTGAGCCCACCGCGCTGCTGGCCACCATGCAGTTCATATCCCTGCTGAGTGTAAATCTTTGTGAAAAATCAGCCCCGCATCTGCGATGTAGCACAGCCCAGAGCACCCACACCAGCAATCGCAGGGAGGAATGCTCTCGCCAGTCTGGAGTCAAACACGTACTGGGACGAGAAGAGGGCTTTTTCCCTGATAGCATCACAGGCTCCCACCATTTAGTCATGGTCAGGGAATTTAAACATTTCCTGCCCTCCCAGTGTGAATCTTGACCATGACCCTTGTGCTCTTTCACGCACCACACCAGACTGATTCTTGGGCTTTGACTCCAGCAGCAATCCAGCAAGCTCAAACCAAGTCTTTTTATTTCACCATATTAGGAAGAAAGAGTCTTGCGGGTTGATTCTTTTCTCCCCACAGTGAGTATGCTATTTTGTAATATTGCCATACCAAAAAGCTAAATGCAAAACAGACCACGTAGCATGGCAACAACTGCTGTGACAACCAGCTTTACCAAATACATCTAAGGTTCCTGGGTAATTAACATACATTTACAGCAATATTAAAAGCACAGAGCTTATTTGAAAAATCAACTGAACAAAGTCTCCTGAGAACCTCATATCTGAGGCTTGTTATCTCAGCCCGGATTAAATCAAGCTGTGTAAAATTCCTGTAACAAGAAAGGTTAGGCAGAGGTGCTTTATCCTTGTTGGTAAACAGCTGAAGCTTGCTTCCAGGTGGTCTAGTACAAACCTTCTGCACTTATTCTGACTCTGCCTGTTAAAAGCTCAAGTGTTTGAAAAGATCTCCAGTTGCCATTTCGACCCATATACATGTGGCTTTTGTCCTGGAGGAAGTGGTCTTGCTTTTATGTGCTAATGGCTGTTGTCTCTATTTCCTCCACCCAAAGCTGCTCAAAACAGTTTCAGGGAAAAAAAAAACCAAACTACTGAGGAAGTAAAGCATATTCTTCACTGCTTTTAATCCATTCTTGAAGGACACTGAATGAGCACTGACTCAACAAGCTGCCTGCCTGTCTCAGAAATAACTGAACAAGCCCAGATTGCCTGTCACCTGGGAACTCTCCTAGCAGAAAACCTAGGTTTCCCATACCTTGTTCACCCTCAAAGCTTTCTAGCTTGTTTGCTCTTTTTCTCGGTGTCTGTAGAGAAGTTTACAAGGATAAAATGTTTTCACTAAGCCAAATCTGTTGTTCTTACAGAAAATTTGAAAACCAGTCTTGTTAGGTAAGTAGCAATCACAAAGCTCATGCTTGGTTTCATTTGCTCCCTCACACACATGGGCAGTGTGAGCTAATCTGAAAGGCTGACTAAATTAAACACAGGAGGGATCTCAGGTCCTGGCTTCCTAGATGAAAAATGCTGGGAGAGAAGGACAAACCTTAAAGCATCGAGTAAAAATTACAGTGACTCCACTGAATGAGCTGAAATTGTTTTCAGGATGGAATTAAAAAAAACCAAAACAACACACAGACATAAACACAAACCCTTGAAATAGGAAAGAAAAAGAATGAAAGGAAAAGTATACTACAATGGCCAGTGTTACCAAAGAACACCTCTATTACTGGATATTGGACACAGAACAAAGGGTTAAAGAGTGCCAGTAAGGAGAAATATGATGACATCATGTAGAAAGCTTTCTGTGGAAAGATTTTTGCAAAGAAGCAGGGTATTTCCATGGGGCACAAGAAGGGTGATTCAACTGTTTGTGACTCTGGTTTTGCCCTGGTGTGTGTTTATAACACTGATGAAATGAAATAGTGAATCAGGCCCACTGAACCCGTGTCTTATGTTACGTATATCCTGCAGAATTGTGCTGTTCAGGGTCAGACAGCACACATCGATGTCAGGATAGCCAAGCCAAATCCAAGAAATAGTTCTTATCCTATCCCCAAAGTGAAGGTTTGTCAAACCGCAAAAAGAGCTGGTTCAGTGACACTTAATGATTGCTCACAGGCTGACTAATGATATAGCCAGGCTTGTGTTTTCTGTTTAATCAAGTAATGGGTGGTAAAGAATCCATAAAACAAACGGGAGCAATAAAGCCATCATGTAGTTAAAATCAGCATTTAATCCTTGTTTACACACAGAGAGACAGGACATCTTACTCTTGTGGGTCATTATGCTTCATTTCGTTCAGCGGGTCCTGAACCCACTTCACCACAATCAGTCACGTTTATGGGAGTGGTGAAGAAAACGGAAGCAAATTTTCCTGGTCATTTTAGGACTAAGATCCACCTTTTCATATTGCAATCATTCTATCAGTATAACCACTTAATCTAGTGAAGTCAGTAGCACATGAAAAACACAGCAGTGGCAGAGTGCAGTGTTGTTCCCCATATCCAGATCTTTCCATTCTTCAGTTTATCACAACAATTCACCAATTCTGACAAAAAATAATTACCGTCTTTCTGCTCAGCTCTTCCAAACTGTAAAAAAGGGAATGGTAGCTTGCATTGGCAGGGAAACAGGATTTATTCCTCTTTATAAAGACCTATATCTTTTCCTGTTCTGGAATGTTACGAATCAGTCATGTGCCAATATTTCTCTTTTATTTTTTATGAAGTGTATACAAATTCCAGGCAAAGGAAGAATTCAGTAATTGGAAAGAGTATCTTTGTGCACAGTTCACAACACAGTTCACTCTTGTCCCAGATTTTGTCTTGTGGTTCCTTCCTGGCAACTCTGTTCCTGCACTGTATGCTGCTTTCTTGTTTCCTTCTCTCCATGCTTGGTGGCTTCTGCCCACAGAGAGGGGCATATCTCAGGCAATAGCCCTCCCAACTCTGTCTGCACACTTCGGTTTCTGATTATCTTGCAGATGTTAGACAAGTGGTTGGCAGTGGATCCTAAAGTTCCCTTTTTCTTTCTCTAACATCTAGCATATCAAATATTTCACCTGTCGTGCTTATTGATTTCATGGAGGTGTCATGCAGCCTCTATCATAATAGAATATTTGATTAAGAAGCAAAATAGAATTTTGTTTCATTAATAATTTTCTCATCGTGCCTAGCAGAACTCCAAAATCATATTAATCTGATTGCTTTATGTTACAAAGCCTGGTTTGAAAATAAGCTATCACATTACTGTATCAGCTAGACTTCAAAACGCAGGAATTCAGTACTTTGCATGTCTTTGTTTTCTACAAAACATTCTACAAAATATACTTCTGTCAGCTATTATTTCTAAAGATGCTTTTCTGTCTCCACAAACATTTTTTTGGACCAAAAGTACTTGTTTTAGGAGTCTTAAGATTTAAAGACTTTAAAGAGAGAAGACTTACAAGACTTACAAGATTTAAAGCAATTTAAAGAGTTTCATTACTTTATTCATAACTCATCTGCAATTCATCAAGGTACTAACAGGAGTTAGGATATTCAGCTGTAGAGTCTGCATGCTGGTGTTACCTGCCAGTATTTAAAAATGCATTTCACCTTGGTCCTTCAGCTCTCTCTTATGCAACTTTTTTGTAAGTGGTACGGAAGTCCCCCATCTGTAACAAGGGCCACTTTGTGACCGCTCTGTGGCTGAGCATGGAGATTGCAGAAGAATCTCTCTCTGTTTGTGCATTTCAATGTGAGGACTCTCACAATCAGACCCTTTGAGCTAGGGGAGTGCAGGGAATATGGTCCCTAGGTATTGCCTGCTGGCAATGATGACCTTTGGGGACATGACCCAGACCTCTCCTCCACACTGGCAATCACATCACTTCAGCGCTGACCCGATGAGACAGAGACAGTGCACTACACGGCTTCAATGCATCTGTCAAAATCTGAAAGGGACTCTATTTTGTCTTGATTCTCCTAACAAAGCTGTTCCTAAAGGGCAACAGGGATTCCCAAATGATTAACACTAACAAGCGTACTTTCTGTTAACCTTTTTCTTTCAGATGGGTTGGAAAATAATTTTTTTCATATACATTAAGAGGAAGAGGATAAGCTGATTGTGAATGCTGAAGAGTTAAGGACATGAGCAGATTGCGGCACAGTATTTTAGAAGCAGTTTTCAATGGGTATGGGCAAGATAAGAAACATCTGGACATGGCCGACAGAAGGCAAAAGCTGGTTGCGAGCAGACAGTTTAAACATCTTAAACATTTCCAACACATTTCTGTTGTTAGAGGCGACAAATTCTTCTGTTGTGCTGGTGCTTGTTTAAGTCCAATTGCTTTTATAGGAGACAAATCCACGTATCTAGGGCAGACCAAAGTTTTCAAGGAAGACACAGAGGCATGTGAGCCATGTACTCTAGGCTTAGGAAACCCCGTGCTTCCAGGAAATGTTTGATCTGTTGTGCATGTACAGTACAAATGATTTGTGTCTGAGCATTGAACCCAGTCAATCCAACAGTTGTACATGTGCCTCAGAGCTGATGAAGGCCTCCAGGATCTTTGGGCTCACTGTGCATGCACCATACAATGTATTCACTCATGTTGAATAGATATCTCCAAAAATTCCAACTGTCTGGATGACATCTCTCTGATTACTCTGAGAGATTGCTACATAGCTGAACACCCCAAAATCCAGGGCAAACCCTTCAAATTCCACCTGGACTGAATTTGAAATCAAGAGGTATGACAGCCCAGTGTATACTACTATGAGATTACGAGTCCTTGTGATGAGTTACCTGGTTAAGCCACACAGCAAGAGTGAGGCAGACACATTTTGTTCTGCGGCTTGGTGCAAGCAGCTACCGCCTGTCTTATCCCAGGTAGCAAGCAAAGATGAAGCAGAGTCACAGGAAAGAAATGGAGTGGGGGAAGCACAGATGCACTAGATTCTGTCTAAACTCTGGTACCGCTCAAAGTTTAATGCTGTTCACTGCATTCACTCGGTCCCTCCTCAGAGAGCTATCTGTAGTAGCGAGGAAGCTCTCACAAAAGGTGATGAAAAAGCTATGTTTCTCTTTTGCTTCCTACTGCTCTGGCAGTGTCACTTCTAAGGTAACAACAGCTCTGTGGGCAGTCCTTGGGGATAGCATCGTCTCAAGCCAACTGGAGTACGTCAGGCCACTATGCATGCATGTGTGCGCAACCACAAATACCAAGGCGGCTAGGAGGAGGAGGGTAATGTGCAGACTAATCCAGAATCTTCTCTCACAATAAAATTGATAAGCCTTTGCCAGCAACTCACACTTAGTGAGACTCATTATTTATAACACAACAGGATACAGTTAAAAGTGCAGGACATGCACAGGTTTGAGAGCTCTGATGAGGCTTAAAGATTCAACAAGCAAAGAAGTAAACCAAGTAAAAGCCGCAGGAGGTGTAAATTCGATAGTGTTAAAAGATTTTTGGCTCTGGAAGAACAAACTAGATTTTCTAAAGAAAAAGAAATATTAAAATACTCATCAGGCATGACAAAAACACTGAAACGTAAGAGGTCAAACTTTCTACAGCTTTCAGTATAGCTTCTAAAATTGCCTGCATTTGTATGGCAATTGTGGAAGAATGTCTACTTATTTCTATTTTAGATCATTCTAAAGGAGCTATCCTTTCAACCAGCATGATTATTATCATTAGGGAACTCACAGTATTTGTAGGACTTACTCTCTCTGAAGCACTTCAAAAGACAAATTCAGTCAGTTTGGTTGAATTAAGGTACAACATAAAGAAATGGACCATACTATCTACTGGAAGGCATGTAATGCAATTACATGCATTGCAAATATAAGCACTTTAAGCTGCTGACATAATCAATGAAGGGAGGCAGATACTTCTAGAGAGTGAACATCTAAACAGGAGCTGGATGTCATGCAATATGTCTTTGAAGTTTTTGTTGTGATTAACTTGACGTGAACTCCAGCAGTTACTTTCTCCCTTCCTATAATTAATGCACCCTTTTAAGTAAATGTCACCACTCCACCTATTACATTTTTTTCTAAGGTTTCAGGACCTAAGCAAACAAATAGTACTTATTTTCAGGAGATACTGGGTTTTCCTTTAAATGTATTTAAATATATATGGGAGGCAATGGTTGAGCTACAAAATATGAGTATGTAAACTCTCTAATGTATTCATTTACATTTTAGTCATGAAGGGTATTGGTCACCCTGCAATTCGTGAGAAAATATTTTGAGCATTGTATTTAATAGTATGCAGAGAACTGGACTGAAGTAATGTAAAGCAACACACTGAACTTTTAAAGCTAAGCAACAAACAACTTTTAAAGCTGTTTTTTAAAAAAAAAAGCTTATGTGGTGAAGATACTGTTAAATCTTTCAACAGAGTGAAGAGCAACTTCACATTGTCACTATAAAAATCTTGGATCTGATTCTCAGATAGTTATAAACTGTTACAACCCCACTAACTTAATTTATCCCTTATGCTGAAATTCAGAACATCTTCCTTTGTGGTACTGCTAATGTTGAAGTTATTACAAATCACAAAAATTTAATGTGCAAATGTGCTTCTCGCCACTTAGATTTTTCTCAGCAGCTCTGGGTTGGCTGTCAGGCAATTCTGAACCCTCAGCTTATATTTTCCATGGTGTATTGTACTTTGTGGCATATTGAATCAGTCAGAAGGAATGAAAAATTTGCTGGAAAATGCTGTAGCCAAATAAAAATTAAGATATGTGCGTAATTCTATTTTTTGCCACTCAAGCACATTGGTAAATAATGTATGAGTTACTTTGGAAAGATCCCCAAGTTTGATGAATAGGCTGTTCTTTTGTTAATGAGACTGCTTTATAAAACAGTGTCGATAACAAATGTGCAATGAATAAAGCAATGGAGATGAATCTTGGAGAATATCTCAAACCGCTGTGTTCCTGTTTTTACCTGAAGAAGAATGGTTATGCATCAGCTGGAAACTGATGGAAAGTATGTCAACATGGAAACTCCTGTCGATATCCTGAACAGTCTGAGACTTTATTCTGGATAACCTGAGGTGACACAAGGCCTCATCTCTACCTTTACCTCTCTTTCCATCCCTCCGTCTGCAGCCTTCACTGAACCCTGCCTCTTTCCCTTTCTTTTGCATTTTCCAGAAAGCATGTGCTGCTGAGCTGGGTGAGAGCCTCGTGTGGAGGTCACGCAAGCAGGGAAGCTGGTAAGCACTCTCTGTGCAGAGAGGCGGTGATACCAGTGCTGCAGAGGGGGACCTGACACACAGGGCAAGGCATGGAGATGGCAGCTAATTGGTGTGTTCTCACATGTTTCTCCAACAGCATTTGACTGTCGTATCTCCTTATCAGAAGAAGTCACACACCAGTGTCTCTCCGTCCGATTCTAAACATTTACAAAACACTCAGAGTCAAAGCAACCAGGATTCCTTACATTCTAAAAAATCAAATTACTAAAAAATCCCAAACAGCTAATCAATATCAACAGAGGTAAATCCTCTTGGCTCTGCTGAAGCCGATGGAAGTTTTGCTAATGCTGTGCACGTTTCGCCTTCATGATTTAAAAAGCAACTTATATTAGAATAGGTTTTTGACCTACACTTTTGAGGGAAAAAATGAACAACTGATTTATTGCTAATTAACTTCTCTTCTTTTTAGTCAAAATTTTAGGATGTTTCACTCAATTTATTATTTAACAGCAGTATATTATTTGGCAATCTCTCCCATTCAGGCTATCAATAACTATACAAGCATAACAGTATAAGCATAAAGCTGAATTTAAAGCAAAATCTGTTAGAAGACTCCTAGTGGACACGGGTCTAGAGAATTTTCATTTACAATGTAGGTAAAAAGAGATGTGTTGGCCAGAAACTCTTGAGTTGCCAGATGAGTCTAGTAGCATTATCTGTACTATCAAAGGTCATGTTGAGATGATGGGAAATGTAACCATAAGCAAGGACAGAGCAGAGCTGAAGAGCAGAAACTTAATTAGATGAAGACAAATATAACAGACAGGGAACACCAAGGAGAAAATCACTGGTCTCCAAAGAGCAGACATTCCCATTTTCCAAGGAAACAATGGAAGAGAAAATCAAATTTAGCCTATTATATTCTCAGGTCTTCAACAGAGGAATGAAGAGGGAAAGGAAAAAAAAATGCATCTTCTTATACTTTGGCTATACAATTCCAATGAAAGGGGTATAAAAAGTTTTCTGTGGTCTTAAAGTGATTTCCAGACTTATGCTAAAGAGACTGAAGCAACATCTTCGTAGGAATTGTCATGAGAACATCTTAAATTTCAAGTGATATTTTTCTTATTTTTCTTCAAATGTTTTTACTATGTGCCTGTGAAAAACATGACCTTTCTATGTAAGGAGCCAAACGAATCAGCAGTGCTTCCAAACCGCTTGGACTCCAGTGAGAGCTGGAAATGTTTGACTAAGTTACACTTCTTTTACAATGCCCATAAAAAGGAAAATAACAGAATAAGAAAAATCACGTCTTAAATGAGAATACCACTACATGATGCAAAGCTTTCCAGTTTCCTTCAACTACCTTTTTTTTCTCCTGCTTATTTTATTTTAGCAATTTATCTCAAATATTTCATTCATGAGCATTCTAAGAGGAGCTTCAACATGCTAGGTATTTCAAAGCAGTTTTCAAATATACTGCAGCTCCTGAAGCTCTTGGAGCTAGAGAGACAACTAATATTTACAAAAAATGATGCCTTTGTCTGCAGTTCCTCAATGATATAAGTAAATCTGAATCCTACAAGCAGCCTTGCTGAAGCCAGCTAAATGGCTCTTGTGAACAGGGTTTGGAAGTTTAAAAGTCTTAATATTGACACTGGGGGAGTAAGAGGTAACTCTAGGAAAGCTCTGAGGAAAATGGGCTCATGTTGGAGGGAAGCCTTCAAGGCTCAGAAGACACAGAGGGACATTCTCTTAGCTTCAAGCATCTTAACATAGGTACAAAATGCCTGTTCGCATTCTACCTATATGGCCCAGAACCATGCTAGAAAGTTCTACAGCACCTGATGTAGACATCATATATTACAGGAAGGGATTACTTGTGGCTATTTGGACAGTTATTACTTTGTTCTAGCTTGTTTGAAGCTCTTTCTGGGTTTGGACCCCCGTTTCTCCCGGTTGGGAGAACGGAACGAGGACTTTGGAGAGTTGCTTCTTTAAGCTGTTTTGCATTCTCCTCAGTCACAGCTAGGAATCTGAACCCAGATACCAAACCATCATGTGGTGGATAGTAAAAACAGAGTCAAGAATTTGGTAACTACTGAAACACCCCAACCAGCTCCTGTTGCATTCAATTAACTATGTGGGTAAGAGTTTATTCAGCATAACAGGACCACAGAGGCATTGTCAAATAAGAATTACAGAGGGAGGTAAAGTCACATCTCTAAAATTACACAGATGTTTTGCCACAGAAAAGAGTTAAAAATACAAAAGCTAGTTTGTGACTTAAAGCTATGGTACCCCTTGAGTAATAGAACCCCTAATCTTCCGTAAGTCCTGCAGAGCTTGGCTGAAGTTTCTAACTGAGCTTTGTCAGCTCTGCACATATTCTTGGCTGGATAGTCTCTAAAAAGTGATTAATATTGCTATGCAAACGTAGTAAATCATGTTTGAAAGCTCACATGCTCACGTCGAATGAGTACGGCTAAGCTGTTTTTGTGCCCTCTGTCATTGTGAGTACATGCTTCTCTTCCCGATCCTGCCTAGATAACAGCCGTGATCCATAATAGGATGTTAAGATTCACAGGGCATTCATCCATCTTTTAATGATTGTGTTAGATCTTTCACTGTGCAGGCACTTTATGAATGTTGTGAAGCTGTAATGCTATCCTTCCCACAAGGACATCGAATTACTTATCCATCCTTTCGATATAATGCATCTTGGCTGAACTGTTGCAGCTCTCTTCTCTGGAAGATCTCCAGTCAAGGGCTATATTTACATCAGTTACAACTGATTCAAAATGCTTCCACAGGATCTGTAACAGGCTAACACATCTTCATGAGTTTAATCCAAAACAGAGACGATATATGGTTTTCCAATGAAAAAGGGGAATAATCATGCTTGTACTTCTAGTTCTTCGGTTTGAGTTGGTATCCCTAGTTGGTATTCAGCAAACCAGTATCTTTTCTGGACTTTCAGATGACTACAGATTACGCTTCCAGAAGGGATTTAGGAGGGCAGCCACCTGACTCCCATTGTCGGAAAAGACTGAAAGATTCAGGAGCACAAACCCTGTGGAGGACAGGGAGAGTAAATGCTCCTGCACGCAAAGTCAATTTTGAAGGCAGTACTTAGGCTTTTAAGTCACAGAAGCACTTTTGAAAATTTGCCTTCAGTTTAATTGTATACCATTACACTCTTTGTCCTTGGAGTTCTTTTTCTGTGAGCATTAAGCTTGCTCAGTTTTCTGGGATTTTGACAACCTAGAGTCAAGCCTTATCTTTGAAACCTGGCTTTGATTAACACAGCTGTTATTTATTCTTTTGCTTGGCAGGAGTTCCTGCAAGACCACCATAAAGTCAGCCAGTTTGTACTGTATTGTACCATTAATCTCCTTTTCCTTTATGATATACATACACAATATCCTAAGGGGAAGATCACTATACATATATGTGGATTCATACTTGCATATAAATATGTGTATGAATACACAACAAAGATGGGAGGGAGTATTTTAGTAATCTCCTAAAAGTCTTTATGAAAAAGTTTAGATAACACATAAAATGCAGTGTTTTGTAAGGCACGAACCAGCGGATCAACATTAGTTTGTTGCTTAATGGAAGCATAACTCAAGATTAAAATGGAACAGACTTTATTCAAAGTAGTTGAAATCTTTTGGGTGAGAGAAAGATCTGTCAAATTAAAATGCTGCTATATCATTATGATCACTTATGTACAGCTCACCACCTAAGGTTTTTCAAAGTAATGCATTTGAAGAGACTTTCTAATAAGAAGTAATTAAAAGAGTTGAAGAATCTACAATGTAGTTTAGAGTTGCTAAGTTAATTTTCATCAGAATTTGGTCATTATCTTAAAACAGCATCAACAATGGAGAATTTCTAGCTATCTGGAAACATTTACATTTCTGTGTTTTTCAGAAACTTTCTGAATTCAGAATCACTTTGCAATCGCATTGCAAAATGCTGCCTGAAAAAGCCCTAACACCCACGAGTGAGCTGCCTTTTTATTGCATGGACAGGATCACCTTCACTGAGAACAAACAGCAGCAAACTTGGTGATGGGAGATCCCTCAGAATTCTTCCACTGGTGTGAAAAAGGAGTCACAAAACCAGAAAAAGCAGTTTGGACAATCATTTATGCCAGTAAGCCCTATCTTCCATCCTGACAGAACACTACTGGGACCTTTAATGGCACTGTATATGCTGAAGAAACTCTATTAATGCCAGTAGAAATTTCACAATAATTCTGCTGATCTAATTCACTTTTCTAACCAAGTCAGTCAAGAATCTAGGCAGCAAAAGTCAAATCTCCAGGGATATTAGCTGTCTGGATTTCCTGTCAGTGAGACTTCGTGTTTGACAAGGAAAAAAGAAAGTACTTGCTCTTTCCTTCTGATCAAAGTCAACTAAAACCTATTATGCACTCGTCATGTTGGACCATGATCATCATATTGTGCTGCTCTGTAGCACCTGATTCCATTTCAGACTTCCCTTTGGTCCCCAGAGTAGGCCTCATGCTGCCTCCACAGAGGGAATAACAGGGGAAGAAATCCTTGAAAAGTTTCCCCCAAGGCAAGGATTGTTATTTTTGCTGATGGTCATGACCCCGGCTCATTATATTTTTCTGCAGGGGGACTTTGGAACCGGAAAGGTTGCGCTGGCCATTTCAGTGTGTGCAAACTACCATGGAGCATGAGCTGCTAAAAGAAAGTCCTCAAACACTCCTAGTGTTTGCTCTGGAAGTGCAGAGCTGTGAGAGTCATGCCAGCCCGCCAAGGGGAGAGAAATCCCCTGGAATCCCTCCATGAGGGATGAGAGAGCCTGTCCGTGAGTGCTGGATTGATGGTCTATTGTTTGCATTTTCATTTGTTTTGTCTGTATTAATAAGCTTCCAGTTTCCTCAACACAATGTGGACAAGTCCTGGTTTCCAGCTCCCTTGAATTTTTCTGGTTTTCACTACTAGGTAAACAGTTTTAGCGGCTCTTCACCACCAGTTCTCTGCTGTCCTGCGTTCTTACCTGGTTGCCAGACATAAGCACCTTCTAAATGAAAGTATCCATTAGAAAGAGCTTGCGCTACCTGCAAATCCCTGCTTGCCAAGTATACAGAACTAAGCTAGATTTGAGCACAACTTGAAAAAAGTGGATTTGGATAATGTATTTGTGGATGTAGAAGCACTTTAGCTCATTCAGCTGTGTAATCTGTATGAACGCATCACTTAAACTGTCAGATCTGGCTTTCCTCCCTTGGAATGATATAAGTCATTAGCTTCTTCTGTCCTTACAGCTAGGTTTGTATAAAGCTCTATTGGTGCAAGTTAAATTACGGTCATGACACTGAGCTGAAATATGCATCAATGTCATAAACATCTATATGGTATCAGAAGGCAAAAGTTGAAAAAGGCAAATTTCTGACCCCAGGTGAAATGAAAGCGAAAATGGGGAAAAATGTGATTAATTCAATATGAAACAAAGATCCTGCTCCCTCTGGAACATTATTCCAGTAATATGCATTTTTAAACAGAATATATGACAAGGAAAAACTGTATTATAACAGAGCATGATTTTCCAGAAGCACACCTTGTTAAGAAAACCTTAAACTGGCTCAAGTTAATAGATTCTTGATGCATATTTTCGTATAACTAGAGTCAATGCATAGCGTGCTTGTGCCCATCCTGCAGTCGCTTTCGCTTGCACTGTGTCCAGTTGTTTTTCTGCAGTGAATCATTTCTTTTTGTCCCCCCCTTTCCTGCTGGGTAAAGCTGGAAAATTCCGCTAGTGATAACTCTGACAGCTTGCTCCCCCTCCTGTCGCTCCTCATTTAAGAAAACAAGAGGGAGAGAGCAGTGTCCGGAAGGCTGAGAACTTACTGATTTAGTAAATTCTGCAAGTCTTACCTTGGAGCAGAATAAAGCCTTGGTGTTATCCTTAAAGCAGCAGAGCAGAGTCCTTCTGAAACCCAACTTCTTCACGGTCCTAGTGGCAGTGAGTCCCTCCTTAGCCTATGATCACCAAGTTGCATACCCTGGGAGCTATCTGACAGCCTGTGATAGGATATTCTGCCTCTAGTCATACAAGGGCTGCGGGAACAAAGAGCGTTGGAGCTTCTGGCCCTTGTGGGAAATGAACAGACACTGCTCCATCACTATTTAAAGAGTAGATGCCCTCAGGATAAGTCCTCTTAGTGTGTTTTCCTGTTTGTGTCAGAACTTAAACCTTTTATCCATTTCCTAAGAGGAGAAATAAAAAAATAATCAGCACTAAGCTGCGCTGTAATTCAGGAGAGTACCTGTGGGGTGGCTCAGAAAAAGACAGAGCCAATTTATTTGTTTTCTGCTAAAGGGAGATGAGACACTACCATTAGCATAATGCAAAAAAATCATAAATGACCAGATGCAAATTAATGAGGGGCTTTCTCTGCACAGAGATGGCTGCTCCACCCGGAACAGAAGTGAAGTGCACAACGCCCACAGAGAAGGAGAAGCGAGCCAGTGTGCAGCTGTTAAGAAATCAAATATTTATGGGGAAGCCTTTATTGCTTTTCCTACAGTGGG
Organism: Opisthocomus hoazin; assembly: GCF_030867145.1. Classification (NCBI taxonomy): domain Eukaryota; kingdom Metazoa; phylum Chordata; class Aves; order Opisthocomiformes; family Opisthocomidae; genus Opisthocomus; species Opisthocomus hoazin. Next base: position 58,565,883 of record NC_134416.1, on the reverse strand, counting down.
ACGATCAGTGGGAGGCCGAGATGAATGCTGACAAAAGCATGCAACAGGTTTTGTATGAACAGTGGTGCAAAATTGGTTTTTGGCCACAAGACAGATAAAGTCTGGAAATTCAGGGATGATTTTGAGCTGCAGCTGGGGGGTGAGGAAACACACTGTGCAAAAATTTCCCTACCACAGGCTGATAATGCTGTCAAAGGAGCCCTAAGCAATAACTCAAGCATGACCACCTATGAGGTGGTCAAACATTACTCTCTCCACCAAACTGTTGTTTATCCATTAAAATGCTTAAACTGGTCTGTCAAATTTACTGCATTCCTGTCATCATTCCTCCAGCTCGAAATACAGGAGGGAAAGCTGAGTTTCTGGTTATAAAGTTTTTGATATCCTTCACTTCCTCCAAGGACATGGCTAAAGCACTTCAGCAGAATAAAGGGAAAAGAAAGCCTGTTATTTAATCAGAACAAGCAGAGACAGAAAAAAAAAAAGCTGGAAAAAAGAAAAGAGAAAGGAAAGAACTTCCTGAACCAGTCACAGATTTCCTAAGGGGACAGAAAAGAGGAAAACCAGAAGTGGTTTTGTTTTACAGTTCATGTTGAAGTTAAATTTGCTTTATGTTTTAAAGTGGACTTCATGTCGCCTTTGTATTTCATCGGGTGAACTTTTAGGATTACACAAAACCTCAACAATTTTGGAAAGTTCCAGTCATTTACCACTGTTTGTAGGTTTGTTTAGGGACCAGAAGGTCATGCTTTAAAGGATAAACTGCAGGCAACAGGGTGGGTCAGGAATTTGGTAGTGGACTGTGGGTCTGTTCATGCTACAAGTCCAGCTGGTATTCGTGGTGAGCAGAAACCGCTTGGCAGCTACTGATGCTTTGTCTGAAGTGATATAGTGATGCTAGTCCACATCATCCCGACTAAATACCCCTAGAGTGTTATCTTCTGCAGGAATTCGGAAGCAACCTCTAAGGCTGAATAGCCACCAGACTGCTCCTCTCCCTCCCCTCCGCTTCCATCAAAAATATTTTCTCCCTGTTTTTGCTGCCACTGTTACTCTCCTGGAGCTGTTGCTGTGTGGAGAAATTAAAGTCATTTTATACCTAATTCTAGGCTTTGTGTGAACAGCCAGATAAATACAGTTTTAGGATTTCCTTTTCCCAGAGTTTCTCTCTGATGGAATTTAAACAAGCCTCGGTAACAGTGACTTAGATTTTCCTAGAAATTAAGGTGAGATTTTGTTGCGTTTGGTAAACATGAAGGTGGGCTCCTGTTTTCAACCCAAGTGCCTTGCAGCTTGCTGCCTGTGCAGTGCAGAGAAAGGCAGTCAGGGAGGGAGGGTGGGAAGCGGAGGTCGGCTCACTCGCAGTAATTCGCAACAGGCATATCTTCCCTCTGGCTGCTGTCGGCAATTAAAACACTCCCCATGTTTCAATAAGTGCTGGAGCCTCTTGTCTAACATTAGTTGTTGAACCTGGGCGTGTGAGTTAGGACCTTGCTTGCCACGGGCTCCTGATTGCAGCCGGCGGAAAGAAAGTCACCTCCAAAGAACAATTCAGCTCACCAGTGGATGAGATGTATTCCTTGCTGTCCGTAAAGGAAGAGGACAGTGAGGGACTCACCAAAAAGCTGTTAAATGCTGGAAATGGATAAGTGCTCACCAGGCATTAGGTACATTTAAAATTAGGGGAACTGTCACCCTGTCCCTGCAGTGTCCTTGCACTTAACGTATTTTACCTCCAAAATACAGTATTTTAAGCACAATTTAAACAAACCTTTAGGTTAAAAATCTTGCCATAAAACTATGTAACTGTGTTTAGACATCTTTTTTTGCCCTCATTCTTTCCGGACTAGTACAACGGTGAGCCCTAATCACAGCTGTCCTACGAAAAATAAACAGTGGTGAACTCGTATACACAGGTGTCCCTCTGGAGTGTGACACAGAGATCTGTCTGCACTGGCGTTGTTATTCGTATTTGAGAATGCTGTTTCATGGTTTGTACAAAAGTTGCTCCGAACTAATTCCACATATGGGACATAATGATGAAATATTTCAGCAGATATACTGAACGTCATACAACTGATAAATACTGACAAGTGGTTTCATGCTAGTCTCTTTCTAAAGTTAAATGCTGAGACATAAAATAGACCTGCTGTTGACTCAATTTTATAACTGCAAAAATACATATATTATCCTTACGAGACAAATGTTTAAGCTTTTTGCTGCGTCTGGATGTAAGAACCAGTCATAAACAATTAGCTATGTATAGAACAGATTTTTCAGGGCTTTGGCTAAACACAGAATTGAACAAAATCTTCATTTAAACTTAATCTGGAAAAAAGCCATTTACTTTTCCTGTAGAAATTCAGAAGACCAATAAAGAGTTTGATCTCAGAGATTTTACTTTTCTGTTGAATAAATTAGAAACAATATAGCTGGTTTAGAAGATGTTGCAATGAAATGTTTCAGCTTTTTCTGAGTTTTTTTCCTGTTCTCAAAAAAACGCTCAGTAGGTTATTCCAACCTAGCCAAACTTTTTTTTTCCCCTGAAAAAGAAACGTTCCCTTTTTTTGGTCCCACTTCTAAATACAGTATCCTGTTTTAACAGGTCACTGCTGCTGGGGAATAGCTTTAAGGACTTGTCTAACTGATGTCATATGGCAAGCATGAAAACAAAACTACAAGGAATGAAATGGAAGAAATATCATTGGATTAATTATTCCACAGAAATGAAATTGGCATGATCGTAATCATGTGGTGGTTTTTTCTGAAACATGACTGCTCTTTCCAGGCACTCTACATATTGATCTATTCCAGCTGGTAGTGAGCAAAAATCAGAGGCTCTTCTCCAAGCTGGATTTTACATTAACGTTGGGATATATTAAGCACTCATACTCCAAATCTGGCTTGTTTTTCATAGAAGAAAAATGGCAATATCCTAAAACTTAATAAGTAATGTATTTGAAAGCAACTACGTAGATAGGAAGATAGTAATTCATGCCAAGCAGTCCAAATATGACATCAGCTCCTCAGATGCCATGAAAGATTAAATCTTCTCTTAGCGGATCTCTGAAGATCTTCTACCTATAGTCATGATCAATTAGGATTTAATTGTGGTCTTAGCTCTGCCTAGGAGACCACTAATTTACAGAATAGGGACTTTTCAAAAGAAACTACTTAATCTCAAGACCATTTTGACACAAAACCAGTCAGGTAAGAGAGGAGGGTTTACAGAGCATGACAAAAGAAGGATTGCAAAAATGTGCAGTGCCTATGTACGATAGCTGTGGAACAGAAAAAGCCTCGCAGTGCCTGTAGGAAGGCTTTTGTTTTGCAATGTCCCTGTGCCTCACAGGAGGCCCGAGGCCGGCCGCTGAGCTGGGTTGCACAAATACGCTGAGGCGACATTCTTTATCTGCAGTAATGCTCAGTGTCGGCTGTGAAGGTCACCTTGACAAATGAACTTGCCTGGTGGAAAAAAACCTCCTCCAGGAGCAAATTAGCAGGAAGGGATGGAGCTTGTTTTCCAGTGCCCATTGTGATAGCCGCAAACCAGAGCCATATGTACACTGGAAACAGTATGTGGCACCATGTGATGGAGAAGCCTTTATTTTGTGCCGCATTTACAAACACAGGGGTATTTTCAGGTGGCTCTTTGATCTTTAGAGAAACAGTATTTTGCACCTTAATCTTCAGTCATCTGGTGACTTTTGACAATATTCTCCTATTACGTCCCTCCAACAAAAGCCTGTCTTACTTCTTGCATTAAACTACATCCTAGAGAAGCTGTTAGTTATCCTAATCCTGAGGATTTACTGTACAATTCCCTAGGAAATCCACTTACTGTCCTTTAGAGACATAATTTCTTTCAAAGCTAAACAGGCCAAGAAGGCCAAGAATTAAAAGATGACAGTCTGGTGGAAGAGTCACTGAGTGAGGAGGAAACGAAAAACTAACACTGTCAGTTGTATGTCAAGAAGATGAAAAAAACATTACTTGCTAGCATGTCCGAATTTCAATGTATTTTCACTCGGAAGGAAGGACCTGATCTGATAGTCTGTAACGATCATTTCGTATGCTCACTAGGACCAACGTCAGGTTTTTGCTCCTCTGCAGCGACCACCTGACCATGCTCATGCCCTGAACAAACTGGGGCCCTGACGAGGATTTCCTAGGTACAGTTTGAATCACTCCTCAAGAGCAGTGATATTCTGACCCTTAAAAGTAAGCTTTTTCACTGATGCTTCCCCATTTTGCTTTTCCTATCCCAAACCATCTTTCCAAAATGGCCTTTCTGCTACTTCTTCTCCCTGATGTTGCTCCATGTCTTTGACGCACAGGGAAATGTTAGGGCTAGGGTTCCTGCAGTCTGAAATGATTGCCTGCCTCTCTATTCTAAAAGAAGAAAATTCATAACATATGATGTGGGCTGAGGGTTCAAAGATTATTATAAAGAGTATAGAAAACTCAGAATGCATGACATCAAGGGCTGAAGGATTACTGCAGCTTGAGCAAAAACAGAGGAACTTTGTCTAAATCCAAACAAAGCCAAGCAACGGGTAAAAGCCCTGGCTTACTGATTGCCAAATGTCAGACATTTATTCCCACTCCTCCCTTAGATGTTAAACAAGCACTGCTAAACTAACTACAGCTAAACCACTGTAATGTATCAAAGACATTTTTATATTAACAGATGTTCTTCACTAACGTGACTTTGAGAGTAACTGTAACTGCCAAATTACTGTTTGGCCAGTAACCTTTATTTTAAGAACTGGGGTGAGTTTCTGCTCAGTTTCCAATGGTCTGTCGACCAATTTACTTCTCCTTAAAGGTGAGGATTTAATTTGAACAAAATATCTTACTAGTTTCACTCACTAGGTGATGTTAATTTAATCAGCAATATTACGTGAGGGGGACTGTAAATCATGAAATGTATTCCAGTGAGAAGATTTCCAAAAAACCTCTCACTAAAGAGGCATTACATCTGAAAATTCTGCTGGACACTAATAGACAAAGCAAAAAAGAAATTTTTCTTTTTTTTACGTAATTATGACTCTCAATATGCTCAATTACAAGCATCCAATCTCCAAATTCATTCCTTTAAATAGAAACATACGTCAGACATATCTAATAACCATGTATAACATAACTGTTAGCTTAGTCTAAAATTTTGTTAATTGTTTGGCAGGAAAACAGAACTGGTCTTGGGAGCCAGGGAAAATTTGACATGCCTGTCTTGTACAATGCCACAAAACAGAGAGTGAGACAAAAGAAATTTTATTAACAAGTTTAAAAAGAGGAATCCCTGTTAACCACTCCGCTATGAACCATCACAGACATTTCAACATAAAATATAAAATATGAGGAATTTGAAAATATTAGCATGAGATAAAAAAGAAAACAAAAGCAGCAGTCACCCCCCCCAGCTAGTAAATGCAATACTATACTGTGGTTTACCATTGCCACCAATGGCTTGAAGAGAGTGACAGTAGCTGAGGGCACAGATCTCCCTTGCCTGGCTTCAATCCAGAGACCTGGAGCCATGTTCAGTGCTTGGCACATCCAGTGTGGTCAAAATCTTGTCTGTGCCACCTGAGGAATCAAGACCATAGCTAGCCCTGCTGAAATTGGAGTTTTGCCCTTTACTTGTGCAGGTCTGAACGGCTGCAGCGGGGGCAAGGTAGTGGAGACTCAGGCCCCCAAAGGCACTTTTATCTGCTTGGGAAATGCACACACACCTTTTCAAACACAAATGCCTTCAAGAGCCTGAATTAAGTTCCCGCTTGCTTTCAAAACCAAGGCTTTTATCAAGATTTAGAAATCTCTGGCTTCAACAGTACTGTCCAAACAAGACACACCCAGACCCACGACTTTCATGAAGGATGATATACAGAAAGGCACTTCTTCAAGGCTAACCCTCACCTGCCATGTCCAGCTTTTCTTTCTCAGTCACTCTTGCACTTGCACCAATCCAGCTGGGAGACCCGAGGACACCAGCCGTGTGACAGTGTCACAGATTTTATGGAGTCCTGCCAGCTGATTATCTGACAGTTGTTTCCTCTTGCAACATTCTGTCTCGCATCACTGTGCTGCAGCTCCCTGTTGTTCATATAACAGCTGGTACTGACCCCAGCGCCAGCGGTTTCACGGGAAGGGCTTTTTTGGCATTGACAAGACAGAACAAAAATGTTGACTATGACTAACAGAAAGAGCTGGATCAGAGAGAGGAAAAATTCAAGATATTTGATAAAAGATGGTGTTTTGAAAAGGCTTTCCCAGCAGCACTGTCAAAACTGAAGTAACAGCCTCCTTTCCCAGCCATCCTACAGGACATGCATTTTTAACTTACTTGGTTGTGCGTTACGGCAGATGGGAAAAAACATGTGTTTTAAAGGAGAGGTGGTGAAATCCGTCAATGTCACTCACACAGGACACCTACAAGTGCTGTCTGATCAAGATGCCCCTTACCCCCTGTCCCACCAGCATCCGTGTCAGAGGTGTGGGTGCAAGAGACCTGCCAGGAAATCCCAGCTTGCCAGGGCTGCAGTGCTGTGTCTAGTATTCTGGCCCAATTCCACCCTACCTGGAGGCCTGTTTACAGTACTCGTAAAATTTCAGTCTGGTGCTTACACCGCCTCTGCTCATTGCATTTGTTTCTGTGTGCTGTGAAAATGTTGTTGTTGTGATTACTACTATTACTATCATTATTAAGTACTGGAGGTGTGAGTCAGAAGCAAAAGCCTCCTGGGTGCTGTGCTTTATACCAGCTACACTGAAAAGAAAAATGCTGTTTACCGTCAAGAGCCTGCAGCCCACCTCTGCCTGTGCAGAGCGCCATGCTCCCTGGCCATGTCCTGATTGCAGCTCAGGCAGAAAATGTCATTTTATACCCCTAAGATAGCTACATTTCAGAGATGGAATTGCTTGTTTCTCACTACATAAACTCAGAATGTTAAGGATATAAGAAAAGCGTAACAATAACAACAAAAAGTTGGATTCTTTCCTATATTCAATTACATGGCAATTTTAAAGCTACCCTCTTGGGTCCTACGAGGCATAGGGCTCTGATCTGATGAAGAATTATTTCTAGCCTCAGAGGGTATGGACATACATGTGGACATACAAGGGCTTAATGTAACCAGTGATCCAGGACTATACTTTGTCTTTTTCAAGGCCTAGGCCAATTTTACAACCGAGGAAAAGAGATAAATACTTCCTTTACTTTTGTTTCTCTTTCTGGCAGGCTGCTTAGAGAAAATAGCAGCTGTTTGAAGGTGGCTGGTGGTTGCAATGCTGGCAAAACTTTGTTGTGGGGGAAGCGGAGATATGGCAGGGGTCAGGTGAGGGGTGGGGTTTCTGGGGAGTCTGGTTTTCCACGTGGCTAAAATACCTGGTGTCTGCACTTTGGTACCACAGCTGAGGCACTGCAGGCCACTAATACACACCACACACTTACGTACATGTACAAATGCACACGTGAGCACGGGAGAGACCATACCATGGCGAATGTGTACTCTGAGGATTTTTAAAGCATTGAGTAATGATCAGCTGATAGGGAAAATATGCAGCCTGACCCTGAAACCAAAACCTTGAGCAGGCTTGCCATGACAGCAAAAAGTGTCTCTCCTTGCTTTGTCACACCTTTCTCATTATCGTCTTCAGCCTGGTTACAGATCTGGCTATAAAATTTGAAAATTTGCTTAGGATTTGTAATTTACAGCTGCTCTTTGCAAAGATTCACTGTTATTGGAAAGAGATGGAAGTTGAGTGCACAGAAGGTGCACATCATGGTGACAGCTGTGTTTAGAGTTCTCGAAGTATTTCATACAGTGTACACTGTCAGGCGCACCATGAGTTCTGGTTTCCTCGGGATTTCTTGATTTGATTTAACAGCCCATTGCCCCTGTGGAATATATGCTGACAATGCCTGAGAATTTATTGCACACTCTCCCTTCTCTTCTGAGGTTTTTCTTTTTCACAGGTTGAGCAAAAGAAGTTTTTAATAACTCCAGGTAGGACCTCAGTTGAGGCTAAAATATTGTCCCCTGGCGTTTCCTCAGAGGCCAGTGGCCTATACTGGAGTTTCCGCAGTGGGCAACCAATGGCCTAACCCTGTTTGGCATTGACTATTCAGAATAAAATGGGGATTGGTGTGGGGTGGAGAAGGAAAAATCTCAGTCAGAAATGCCGGGGCTCAGAGCCGGAAAAAGTTTTTTTCCACAAACCAGAAAAATTAAGCAAGGGCTGATTCCTGTGAGGTGCTCAGCACGTTGGCCACGATCCAGGAAAGCACTTTATGTTAAGCATGCTCTGAAGGGTGCCGTCAGGAACAACCTGAGAGCTAAGTACCTGGCAGGATCAAGCTCCAAATGGGGACCAGACATAAACCAGATGGCATTGTGTTAGCTTTGCCATACTAATAAGATCTTTGGTTTGCATTGTAATCTCTTTCTCTCTTACTTTCCCCTTTCTTGCTTGCCTTTTCTATAAAACAATCCATAGGTGCATTGGGAGAGGAAGGCAACATACTGAAATTGCCCCCTATCAACTTTTCACAAACATGGACTTAAAGCAAGACCTGGGAAAACCACTGCTTCTTTTAAACACAGATCTGACTTAATCAGTGGTGCTTGGACGAGGACCATCAGGAGTTCAGAGTTCCTGAAGAAAGGAAAATGCTGACTCTGCCTTCTAATGAGCTCCCCAAATGTGTGTGCTGAGTGGGCTGTTGCATTTGAGAGCATCAGCACCTGCATCAGAGGTTGTTCCAGTGCCTTGGGGTTTTGTTGGATGGGGATGGGGGCAGGTAGGATGGCTGAGCAGGGACAAAGGGAGATGGCTCTCTGCCTATTCATAAACCAGCTTCAAACTGAACTGAAGTGAGACTGCTGCCATGTAGTGCTCAACATTCCTGCATCCACTGAGGTCACCTGCCAGAAGGCAGTGGGAAGAAAATAAAACTCAAGTTGCCGCTTTGTTTTTTTAAACAAGCTCCTGGCTTTCCACTTTTTCCTTTCCAGCACAGTTACAGCTATCTCCAAAACTTCCTCAGACCTGTGACTTGTGCAGATGCCAGCTTTCACATGGATGTTTTTGAAACTGAGCGCTGCCTGACTGGAAGCCGTCCTAACTGGAGCCACTTTCCTGCAGGGAGGGCACGTCGAGCAGCTGAGGTGGGATGTACGCCTCTGCCTCTGCGCTGCTGATACTGCTTACTCTGAAGACGAAGCCATCTGGGCTCAGGTCCAGACCTTGGAGCCTGAATTAGGACAAGCTGCCGGGCTACTGGGAGGGTTAGGGGTATTTCTCCTGCGTAGTCTGCAGCTATCACTTGTGCTGGAGCTGTGCAATGTGTGTGGGTCATGCAGGGAGACTTAGGAAACTTCTGTGATCACTTTAGCGTTTGGGCAACTGGAAAAGGAGCTGACAGAGGTGCCATGCCTTTACTTTCATGACTGCCCTTGAGCGGCCTTGGAGAGAAATTTTAGATGAATTTAGCACATGTTCTCAAAGTTATTTGTGCTGTGGATCTTGCACTGGTGAATGATCATACCAGTGAAATGGCCAATATAAATCAAACTTCACTCGATAATCATTTTTGTGAGGATGCCTGATGCTGTGTCATTATTTAAGAAGTTGACAGTGGACTACCATGGCCCAGAACTTTTGAGATACAAGGATTAAAAAAATGTATTTTTCCTATCTCAGAAGGTGGTGGTGGGGATGGGAGGAAGCGCTAATGCCCCTATTTTCATATCTATGTATCACCCAAGAAAATTTCATTCTTAGGTGTAGTTATGGAGTTCTTTTTGTCCAGGGGAAAGAATTTCAGATACATGTGATTTTAAGAACTAAGACAAATAATGTTATTGCTACTTCTGGGAAAGTTCCTGGTTGACAACTAAGCTGTATTAACTACCATGTGAAAGCTTAGTCCGTGGCAAATGTGACATAATTCACAGTTATTCTGCCATGAAAGAGGCAAAAGCTTAGTTAAGTTACTTTTATTTGCCCTGTGCTAAAAGCAGGTCCCTGGACAGTTACAAAAGTTCACTTTATAAGTGGTGGCTTGTTAAGTCATCACAACTTGCTTGCGTTTCTGTGTCCTAATAGACTAGGAGGGAATGAAAGTTTGGAGATAGCTGACTACCAGACAGCACCTACAGGCTTGGTGGGAATTTGACAATAACTTTTGATCAAACAAGGAACAAAGTGAAACTGAGCCAGTTTCTGTTTGTAAACTGCCTATTCCTCTAAAGTTTCCTCTAGAAAATGCTCACACAGATGCAGTTGTCACATCTCCAGGAGGTATATGAGTCATTGGGCAGCTATTTTGTTAATTTTTCCTACACTTTCAGTCCATATGTCGGCTACAGGCAGAGCTACAGTACTAAAAAATGACAGTGAAGTTTTCTGGCCTCAGTGCAACACTTTGAGGCAGAGATCTGAGCTGGGAGACCTCAGAGCACCCCCTGGCACATTGACAGTCGAGCTTAGAAGTTGCCTGAATCTGTCCTTTATGAGCAACTGGACAACACAATTTCCCCAGGTCGATGTCTGTGATAAAAGCACAATTCAACAATTTTATATGGAATATTTCTCTATGGAACAGAATATGAACAATAATGTGTGAATCAGAGAGAGCAAACACTGCAGGAAACAAAGGGCAAGTGCTACTAGGAATACATTTATGATAAAGTTTGTGTCCAATGAAAAATAAACAAGTACAGAAACTCAAAGGAGCCACAGAGTTGCTCTCATTATTTATCTTGTCCTTAGGGTTAAAAACAGCCCATCCGTCAAAAGGTGTTCAAAGTGCTTAGAAATAGAGTGAATCAGGCAGCTTTCTTTGGTGCAGAGAATAGAAGTGTATAAGTCAAAAATTTTCACTCTAGATATTATCTGGTTGGTTTCTTCAGGCGAAATATACTAATTGAATTTTTGTTAGGCAAACATTATATTGTAGCATGAGGTCACAGCTAATCAAGAAGCTACTCTCTTATCATAATTTCCAGGGAAGCAGGACTTTCCTACTTACATATTGTATAGTATAATTGTCAAAACTCAAACACACTGTAATAAATAATTTGACCTTAGACATTTCACGGATTGCATCAAAGAAATGTACAGACAGGACCTTTCAAAAAATTTCTCCCATAATATCTGGTATGAATGTATATTTTCTTATGCTTTCTTTGTTGAAATGCCTAGTGACATCAGAGTGTTTCAGTTCCTTGTTTAGACTTCGGAACAACTATTTTGATTTCAACAATCAGTATTTAATATTCTAGTCACAAACTTTCTTTTCCACAGAATACAATTACAGAACTTTTCAACAGTTTTGATTTCAAGAAGTCCATGATTAAATCAGTAATTTTAATAAAGTACCACATCAAACCTAACTGTTGAAGTTGAGATTCATTTAAAATAAGCTTCAACTAAAGGATTTTGCATGGTGTTTCATCTACTTTCATCACGGCTTTGGGCTGTCCTTCACTACTTCGTAATGGAAGAGTGTATCAGTGTATCTACTCAGCAAGATCTCTTCCAGTGCTGTCAAACATATCTCATTTTCAAAGACTGACTAGCTGAGTTTTGTCTGATGACAAGACAAATGGAAATGAATCCCCATCATCTGCGTAGTGAAAGTATTCACATGAAAGCATCGTTGTCATAAAAGTAGATTTTAGGTGTTCTCTTTTTTGCTTACGTATTTTCTATTTCTTCAATTAATAGCCACTTTATGCTTAAGTTTTGAGTTTTCTCTCCAGTTCCTTTAGATTATTTAATGATTGGAAGATTCCTTGGTTAGGTTTCTGATTGGTTGATTATTATTTTCTTTTATATTTACATAAGCTACACACACTGAAAAATGGATAGGATGAAATAAATCTCCACCAATCTTCTAATATTAGGCACCCAGAAATTACATTTATATTCATTTAAATTGATGTCTATGATCAAAATCAATTCAATGATTCATCTCTAGAAGGCACACCACCAACTGCAAAGACCAAAATGGTTTCCCCATTCTCAAAATCTGTAGGACTTATGGCAAAACCACAAAAGAGCAACTCATCAAAAGTCAAAAGTAATATCAAAAGCAGAGAGAATATCGCGGGTAAAGGAAAAAATCCCACAGTTTGTTACTTACAGAATTTCTTAAAATCTAGCCACTTCTTTCCAGCTGCTGGGCAGAGGATAGCTGTGCATGAGGCAGAGAGACAATCAGTACATCCTTTGTTACCGGTCCACACGTCTATTTGAAGTCTGCTAAAGAGCAAACTTCTGAGCAGTTACATAATGACAAAATAATACGAAGGAAAAACACATACATGATTTTGCTTCAGTTCTTTTGCTTTCTGCACAGCAATTCCCATGAAGATCGCAATGTAGAATATTTTTTTTGCTGTTAGTATTGCTCACTTCGGGTTTTTATAGCTGCTTGGAGATTTGCATCATTGTATTATATTTCAGCTAATCAAGCATACAAATGAACAGGAATGCAGACACACAGCACTGTAAAAAACACAGAAGGAAGTTTTTTCAAACAAAATCCCTCTGTTAGGCAGTGGTTCCAATGATGCAATCAGAATAGGAAGGAAAGTCTGTGTTGCTTCATTGTTTTGTTTGGATTTTGGGGTCCAGTGCTAGCTTGTGATAATATTTCCATTCGTAACTACATTTCTCTGAGGGCAATCCAAAAAGGTGACTACGATGAATTTAATAGGAAAAATATCCATTGAACTTGGTAAGTTTTTCCATCATGAATGACCACTACAGAATTGACCCACTCAGTTATCTTTGCTGTGTAGTTCAGTAGTTTTAGCTAAGTTTATTGTTTTCTATCAAAGTCCAATAAATGCACAAGGTGGAATCAACAGAAATGTAATTACAGAGAAATTAAATAAATGATTCATCCCTGTGAGGAATTTAAGAGTTTTTAAATAAGAGAATGGAATGCATAGCATAAATGACCAAAAAGCAGCACTTCAACATATATCAAGGATATAGGGTTGGTTGCAGGGACATCTAGATCTTTAGAGACAAACCCAAAGCCTATTGCTGCCAGTAGGACTTTTTGGATCTGGCCTTAAATTGTGAGATGTCAATTACACTTGTAATCCAAAGATTCAACTTTCTATAACATCCACAGTTCAACAGTTTAAATAAACATGTCCTGTCTACAGACATGACATATCTGAATGGCCCATCACAATGTAATTATAAACAGGATTTTCCAGGTGGCATGTACAGAGCACTGTATGATCTCTCTGGCTTTAGGTAGCATGGCTTAAAAGTGAGAAAGCCCAATGGTGGCAGAAATCTTAGCTTAAACAAACAGGATTTTTCCTTACATCTCCCAAACATAAAATGCACAGCAGCAGCTTTGCAAAGAGAGCAAATTCTTTTCATCAAAAGTAAAATTGTTATTGAAGATACAGAAGTTTCCTCCTCTTCTGTAAGAATATGTCACTCCTCTCACCATACGTAACTATGTGTTCTTCCTTGTTTATCCCTGAGACCTACTGACTGCTTTCAAGTGATGTTCAGAGATGCTAAATATGGTCTGCTGTAACCACATTATAGGGCATTACTCATTTTATAGGTTGTCACAAATGATGAAAAAGTGGTATTAAGTTAAGCTTTTAACCAAATATAGATCACAGAAGAGCACAGAAAAATAAATGATGAGCTTATTATCTTCAGCTATACCCATTGCTTACGTATGTTGCTGTCAGTGAATGTTGTAAGACCCTGTGAAGATGGCCAAGGCCATAAATACTCATTTTCTGTGAAGATATCAGAGAAACTCTTGTCACTAGCTATTATTTTCCAGGCTGTTTCTGATACCTGATGCAAACTGCTTCACTTAATTTCAAAGACGGATCCAATACTAAGTTTAAATTTGTTCAAGGTCTTCCAAGATTGGCTATCAAATGTTGCTACTGCTATGTCCAGTGAATTCATGGGGTGTGGCTATCTGCGGACTTTAGGGTAGCCCCACAGATGCAAATTGTTTCAGTCTTTGGTTCATTTCTATTGTTGCACAGCCTGAGGTCCCCTTTGGTTTTGATGAATTATAAAAACTATCCCAGTGGTGGAAACTCATCAGCAATAGTCTCAAAGGAGGTAACTTAATCTAGCCGTCCACTCTGCTGATATAATTAGGAATGCACTATGTCAGCCTTTCAGGGTTTAACTACAGCTGGCTGGGCTCAAGGCAGTCTCAGAAACCAATCTGTTCTTAGTAACACCATCTCCTTCACAGAATTACAGACATACTTTCAGCAGATATACCCAGATAGCTGCTGAACTACGTTTTTCCACCCACTTACGCAGTGGTCAATTTTTTTTTCAGCATAACTGAAGCCCTGGATCAATGCCATGAAATGATTCAGAAACCAAAGGCTGGACTGACAGCTCAAAAATAAAGGTTATGAACCTTATTAACAGTGTTTGAATGGCTGAAATCAGCCTCTGAACATCATCGTATTCTTGATCTGTCTGATGAGATTTAATCAGAAAAGAGATTCTAATGGATATTCAGCTGCTGACTGGCCTATCTATTGTTCAAGAAATAAAAGATATTTTAGGCTCTGTTCTCTAGGAAAGTCAGAACCCCACTCTTCACATGGATTAGCCAAGTTAGGGGAAAATAATCTAACCTAATAAAAATTTTAAATCTTCTTTATTCATGAGGACTAGCTCTGGATCCCTGCTATACCCTTGACACTTCTACTGGAGTCTGCAGGGATTCAGATGATGAATACCTTCATAGTATTGTCAGTAAGCTTTCCTAACTGAGTATCACAAGCACCACTTCTTTTTTGTGTGCTTTGCTCTGGCAGGAATCTGATTTGCACAAATAAATGATATATACCTGTTGTGGTTCAGGTAAGTTGGATAAAGCTTTCCCTCCAGCCTGCAAAATCTTTGAGAAAAATGCGGTATAACTTTGTACCTATTTACATTATGCACCTAGACCTGAAAATACCCGTTCTAACCTATTAATCGGTAGAGTGGCCTGTTCAGAAGAAAACATACCATTTTTTTTCCCTTATCAGTCCTGAAGCATTAGTCTAAACTCTGAATTCCAGCCTTCAAGTTTCCACCTACAGCCGTGTCAGCAGGCTGGACACAGGCTCCTCTGGGCCAGCAGCCCTATAGCTGTGGTAACATGGCACTGTGCCAGCTTATCGTCTTGGGCAAAATGCTGTGCTAACATCACTCCACAGCTCCTGGACACAGGCAAAGGGAGGCCAGGTTTGCTTGTGGCCACCCCATAAAAAGATACCCTGAATTCCTCTGTTGTAATCGTTACGTGGTAATAGTGAAATTCACTAAAGCCGTGGATTTATTACCTTGCTGTTAAACCTGAAGGTGTCAAACTGAACTTTGTTTTGCTTTTTCATTGCTTTATTTGGTTTTATTTGATTTTCAGTAGGTGTCAGAGCACAGGCATCACAACTGGACCTTAAATACCAATAGTACATAAATATCAGTGTCTTCTGTCTGAGAGCAAAAGAAAGACTGTGAATTAAATAAAAAAGCAATACACCTCTCCTTGCTTCAGTAAGTCTCCGTGTAAGTAGGAGAACGTTAAATCTGAAAAGTAAAACTTACTCTGCGTTTTAGAACTCTTTATAGCACAAATTGGCAGGGCTCACTGAGAGGGCTTTAAACTAGATTCAAAGGGGGAAGGGGACATAACCCAGCTCACTAGGGATGAGCCCAGGCTTGGCATGCCAGGGTCAGGGGTGAGACTGACAGCCCAGCTCAAGTGTGTCTACACCAATGCGTGTAGCATGGGCAATAAACAGGAGGAGCTGGAAGCCATTATACAGCAGGACGGCTACGACTTGGTCGCCATCACAGAAACGTGGTGGGACAACTCGCATGACTGGCATGATGCCATGGATGGCTACAGACTCTTTAGGAAAGACAGGCCAACAAGGAGAGGTGGTGGAGTTGCTCTATATGTGAGGGAGCAACTGGAATGCATTGAGCTTGGCCTGGGGGCAGATGAAGAACGAGTTGAGAGCTTATGGGTTAGAATTAAGGGACAGGCTCATATGGGTGACATTACGGTGGGTGTCTACTACAGGCCATGTGACCAGGAGGAGGAAGTTGATGAGGCCTTCTACAGACAGCTGCAAGCAGCCTCACAGTCACAGGCCGTGGTTCTCATGGGGGACTTCAACCACCCGGACATCAGCTGGGAAGATCACACAGCTAGGCAGACGCAATCCAAGAGGTTCCTACAGAGCATCGATGATAACTTTCTGATGCAAGTGGTGGAGGAACCAACAAGGAAAGGCGCTCTGCTGGACCTTGTATTAACAAACAAGGATGGACTGGAGACGGACTGGTGGAGGATGTGAAGGCTGGAGGTAGACTCGGCTGCAGTGACAATGAAATGGTGGAGTTCAGGATCCTGCGTGGAGGAAGCAGGGCCATAAGCAGGATCAAAACCTTGGACCTCAGGAGGGCTAACTTTGGCCTCTTCAAGGAGCTACTGGGAGGAATGCTGTGGGCCAGGGCTCTCGAAGGCAGGGGGGTCAAAGACAGCTGGTTGCTCTTTAAATGTCACTTCCTTCACGCCCGGGACCGGTGCATCCCCTTGAGAAAGAAATGGAGCAAAGGAGGCAGGAGACCTGCATGGTTGAACAAGGAGGTTCTAGCGGAGATCAGGTGGAAGAGAAAGGTCCATGGAATGTGGAAAGAGGGACAGGCCACTTGGGAAGAATACAGGAACGTGGTCAGAGCGTGCAGGGATGTGACGAGGAAGGCCAAAGCCCACCTGGAGTTGAAGCTGGCAAGGGAAGTCAAAAACAACAAGAAGGGCTTCTTCAACTACATCAATAGTAAAAGGAGGGCTAGGGACAATGTGGGGCTGCTGCTGAATGAGGCGGGTGTCCTGGTGATGGAGGATGCAGAGAAGGCAGAGCTACTGAATGCCTTCTTTGCTTCAGTCTTCAGTGCTAAGACTGGCCCTCAGAAATCCCAGGCCCCGGAGGTAAGAGGAGAAGCCCACAGAGAGGATGACCTTCCCTTGGTCGAGGAGGACTGTGTGAGGGATCACTTAAGCGATCTAAATGCCCACAAATCCAAGGGCCCCGATGGAATGCACCCACGAGTGCTGAGGGAGCTGGCGGATGTCATTGCTGAGCCACTCTCCATCATCTTTGAGAGGTCCTGGAGGACAGGAGAGGTGCCGGAGGACTGGAGAAAGGCCAGTGTCACTCCAGTCTTCAAAAAGGGCAAGAAAGTGGACCCAGGGAACTACAGGCCGGTCAGCCTGACCTCCATCCCGGGAAAGGTGATGGAGCAGCTTATCCTGCAGGTCATCAACAAGTAAGTGGAGGAAAAGAAGGTTATCAGGAGTAGTCAACATGGATTCACCAAGGGGAAATCATGCCTGACGAATCTGATAGCTTTCTACGATGACATGACTGGCTGGGTAGAGAAAGGGAGAGCCGTGGATGTTATCTACCTCGACTTCAGCAAGGCTTTCGACACAGTCTCCCACAACATCCTCCTAGGGAAGCTCAGGAATTGTGGGCTGGATGAATGGTCGGTGAAGTGGATTGAAAACTGGCTGAAAGGCAGAACTCAGAGGGTTGTCATCAGCGGCACTGAGTGTAGCTGGAAGCCGGTAACTAGTGGTGTCCCCCAAGGGTTAGTACTTGGCCCAGTCTTGTTTAACTTCTTCATCAACGACCTGGATGAAGAGTTAGAATGTACTCTCAGCAAATTTGCTGATGACACCAAAGTGGGAGGTGTGGTAGACACACCGGAAGGCTGTGCTGCCATTCAGCAAGACCTGGACAGGCTGGAGAGCTGGACAGAGAGGAACCTGATGAGGTTCAACAAGGGCAAGTGCAGGGTCCTGCACCTGGGGAGGAACAACCCCATGCACTAGTACAGGCTTGGGGCAGACCTGATGGAGAGCAGCTGTGCGGAGAGGGACCTGGGTGTCCTAGTGGATGACAGGTTAACCATGAGCCAGCAGTGTGCCTTGGCTGCCAAGAAGGCCAATGGGATGCTGGGGTGCATTAGGAGGAGTGTGGCCAGCAGGACGAGGGAGGTTCTCCTTCCCCTCTGCACTGCCCTAGTGAGGACCCAACTGGAGCACTGCGTCCAGTTCTGGGCTCCCCAGCTCAGGAAAGATGAGGAGCTAATTGAGAGAGTCCAGCGGAGGGCTACAAGGATGGTGAGGGGACTAGAGCATCTCTCCTACAAGGAGAGGCTGAGGGAGCTGTGCTTGTTCAGCCTGAAGAAGAGAAGGCTCAGAGGGGACCTTATAAATGCTTACAAATATCTGAAGGGTGGGTGTCAGGAGGATGGGGCCAAGCTCTTTTCTCTGGTACCCAGTGACAGGACAAGGGGCAATGGGCACAAACTGAAGCAGAGGAAGTTCCACCTGAACATGAGGAAGAACTTCTTCCCTCTGAGGGTGATGGAACACTGGAATAGGCTGCCCAGGGAGGTTGTGGATTCTCCTTCTCTGGAGATATTCAAGACCCGCCTGGACAAGGTCCTCTACAACCTACTGTAGGTGACCCTGCTTCGGCAGGAGGGTTGGACTAGATGACCCACAGAGGTCCCTTCCAACCCCTACCATTCTGTGATTCTGTGAACAGTGCTAATTAGAGACATTCTCATTACCCACAAGAATATCATACCCCATGTTAGAATCTGGAAAGAGAAAATGGGCCTCTAAAGATGTCCTATGACAATAAATGCCCCATACAAATGGGCAATTACTTATAACTAGAATGACTCGTTGCGTGTCGTATAATGTAATTAACAGCAGAGCTACTTGTGTTCAGTGTAGACTAAGGCAAGGTAGTTTGGCTTGCATGGTCTTAGCATTGCCGAGTATGGCACAGTTAACTTCAGGCCTGGCGTAGCTAAATCTTAAAAAAATTTTTGGTAGTTTAAAAAAGCCATGAGAGCTGGAGTCCATTAAGGATGAAACACATCTTGACCACACAAAACAACAGCAGAGTCAATATCCGTCCCGAAAATCTGAGGTGTGCTTCCTGAATACAGAACATGGAGGTCCTGTAAGCTGAAGAAGGCTTTTCGATAATTGATATAATAGGTGTTTTTCTTTGCTTTTTTTTAATTGCTGCTCTTTGTCAGAGGCAACAGATGGCTTGAAGATACATGCTTGAAGAAGATTCCAGTTAATTTTTGACTTATAGACTAAGTAATTCTAATATTTGCCATAAATTCTGTGAATTGCAAATAACACATAGGTAGCCTTAAGCTTCATGGTCCATCTATGGACTTGTGCATATTGTACACAGATACATGTAAATAAGCATAAATTTAGACTTAGAGAAACCTCACATTTCCGGTAATGTTATCCTTAAATTCTCAAGGTTTAATTGCTTTTGCTAATTGAAAGAGAGAAGAAGGGAAGAAAGGAAGCAAGAGAGGCAGCTTCAAAGGATGACAGCAGATCACTGGGGATTATGAGGAAATGCGTCCTCTGAGTGGAAGATTTAAGAAGGACCTTACACAAGGCAGACACAATTGTTCCAGCAGGAGGCTAAAGACTGCCACAGACACGTCTCCTGTGCTTGGCCAGCTGTCCCTGCTTCCTTCTGCCCACCCTCTCTCCAAAACTGAGCACTTTCAATGTGAAATCCTGCTGCAGCCTGAGTACAAAGGCTTCCCTTGTCTCTGTTCATCAGGATAAGCTCACTGTTTCCTTTCACTTCCTTGCACCCGCATGATCTGGGCACCATCTGGCCCAGAAAAGGCCAAGGACAGCCAAGCCAGCAAAGCACCTTCAGTAAATGCTGTAGGCTGCCCCACTTCATGTTTCATCTGTACCTACAACAAAGATCTTGTATTCATCTCTGCTACATTCAGGCAAATATTTAGAAATCAAGTTTTCAAAATATTCAAATAATGGAGGGAAGCATTGCAGAAGGAAGACAGGACTATTCACCATTAAGTTTTACTTGTCTAAGACTTCATACTAACAACTTATTCTGCAAGAAATCTGTTAAATAGAAAGTGAACCTGAACTGAGACAAGAGATAGCATAATCAGATCATGGCCTGTAAGAAAAATTATTGACAGCAAATCTGAATTCTGATGGCTTGATCCCATTTCCACTGAATTCAGAGGTAAGACTTCCATTGCTCTACCTAGGTATCCATTAACTTAATCAATGTGTTTAAACAAGGCTCATATCACACTTGATCTTCCACTGTCAGATTTATTATTGACCTTTTATTAGACTAGAATATAAAAAAGACAGAGCATTTCTTGTTAGACTGAATACTACAACTATCCAGTTCTTGCCCTCATACTAATGCTAACCTAAGGAACTGACATTCTCACTTTTAGATTCCCTCTCGACCACTAGGTATGATGATCACTGGGCCAGAAAATAGGCCTGGATGATATTTTGTTCTGAGCTTTTATTAGCCAGAGAAAGAGAAACTTATGAGGAGTAGTCTCTCCATCACCTAGAGTTTGCATAGACTAACCCAGAGTGTGGGCACCTGCAAACTCTCTGATGTTTGCAGGGTTGTAGTTAATGAGGAACATACCACTCCGTGAGTCAGATTCAGACCTTGAGTAAATATGTTGTTCCTTGCCCAAATCTGTCCATTGGCAAGCAGATATTTTTCTGATTATCTGTAGTAAAATATAAGGACTTACAGCCCTGGAGCTTCCATCTCTGGCAGCAAACTGTGAGAGTGACCTGATGTCTGATGTCCTGAGGTTCCCCAACTTCCCTTTTGCTTTACTTGTCTTTCAGCTGGTGAATGATGTCAACCCAGCTGGATTTCTACATCTAATAGAGGTTTTGCATATATACTCCCTTCTATCTCTCTGTGTTGGTAGAGCTCTTCTACCCTCCATAAAAAGACTTATAGTCTTTATTTTGCTCATTATGTGCTCAGAGCAACTTCTACAGAAAGAAATGCTATAAAAGGCTTGTATAGTCCTCAGGTACAAATTCAATAATGGCGACACTTGGTATCAGAGATTTCTGTCTCTCCTTTGTTCAGCTGCTGTCTGTCTAAACATCTAGCATAGGTCCATCCTAAACTGGATGATTCCACACATCTGAAAATCCAACAGGTTTACAGCAGCCAAGTATTACAATAGCATCGTAAATAAGAAAACATAACTGTCTTCAGAAGAACAAGCTGATAATAGGCTCCCTGCTCCAGTGTTCTGCTCTCCTCAGAGATGAGAGGCTCTGGCAGTGTCTGGAAAGTTAACAGATACAGGCAGGGGAAGAAATGAATTAGAGAGACGAGGGATCCCTCACACAGCATCACTCTTTCCCTTGCATTAATTACAAGCGATGCCAGCTCAAGCAGTTCTGCTGACCTCTGCTAAAATAGCCCTTCATGGTAATAGGGGCTCTTTTTCAAACAACCTGTCTTTTGAAACCATTTCAGCTTTTGACTTCAAAATCATCACTTAAGTGCCATTCCAAAATCCATTGCCACATGTGTCTGGTGGGACTCGGAGGTCAGGTCGACTGTAAATGACCCTGCCACACAATGTTGTTTAGGAGACGGTTTTTTTCTCACTCTGACTCCTTTTGTTTTCACACAAAGACAAGAATCAGTTCACATACCTGTCAAGGTGGGCCTTCTCCTGTCCTACTTTGCTCTCCTCTTCCTCCCACCACCTTTTCAGTTCCTGGCACATACAATAGGACTTGGAAGACCACAGTGGGGCTGTTTCTACTGAAAGGAGGAGGCAGGCAAAGGGACCAAAATCCTAGAGAGGAAGCCTGGCTGCAGTCATCAGCTTGGGACGTGATTCTCAACACTCTTCTGGTTTCTCTCCTGTGCACTTTTAATGCACCCACTAAGGTGGTACTTGAAGGCTGCAAAGAACATGGTTGCACCCCAATGGCGGACGTGCTGCCTACCATCCTTGCTCTACTGTGCTGCCTGGCCAGCTGGAGAAAAGCACCGTGGTGGGCCAAGTGGCTGCTAGTACTGTGGTTAGCCAAAATCCAGGATGTTAACTTGATTGTTTGCTATGGATATTTCGCACTATTTCAGGATGTGATTCTATATTTGTACAGCACTAACCAGATGCTTTTCAGATAGTACCCTAGAGGGGACTTTTACTAGGCTTCCATAGTCATGTCTTGCACTTCCCACCACTGCACATTTTCCACACATTTACACTGAATTATTTTGATCTCGTGTGCAAATATAACACTTTACGGTTCTTAATTCCTGGCTGTTTATTATGCCAGTGCTGTCAGTCTGCCAGATGCAATCTGAAGGTGTCTGTGTAGGGCACACAGGGCTCTCAGGTCCTATGTTATTTTTGTGGGCAGCTCCAACCCTCGTGTAATCAGAGATAAGTGACTTAGTTAAAAATGAATGGGGCAGCTGGCTAAATGCTCAACCAGACAAAATGATCAAAGGGACAGTGCCAGATGTTTTCCATCAGCTCTACATGTGGAAGTACCAGGGAGAGCAGCAGGAGTACCAAACTAAAAAGAAACCAGAGAAGCCAACTCTAGTTTCAACCATAACATGAGGAACTGGCTATAAATACTACATTCCTCAGTGAGGCTCCCGGAGGACATTCTGTAGGTATTTCTAAAACCTACAGGAAAAGAGTGTCTGCTATTGTCTGCCTTATTTTTATGCATCCTCCCAGTAAATGTTTTATTAAGAATTGTCATTCTTAGCATCTATGAAAATATGCTTTAAAAATACTGTTCTATAAAGCTGCTAGAAATTATAATTTTTTTTTTTCCACAAAATGTATTTTTACCCAACTTGTGCCAATACTGTATTTTCCTAGACTACTCTTTTGTGGGATTTTCTTTTGCTACTTTTAGTACATTTTAAAATTTAAATTTTGTAGGTTTTGAGTCCAAGTTACTGCAAGAGGCCCAAGTCATTTCAAGTTTTAGTGTGGAAAAGGAGCCAGCTTTTTATTTTTGTCTTCTGGGGAAGTTTATGGTAGAGTGAGATAAACATCCAGAATAGTTGAGGTTGTTTATCCTGCATCACTTAGGAGACATTCTTGACATCACTTGTATACAACTGGTCAGGGGAGCTGCTCAATCAATGCTGACAGAAATTAAACCCAGATCACCCAGCCTCAGGGCCTACAGACCTTACTTCAGTGCGATACAATCTGCTTCTGTTGGAGTAAAAACAAACCAAATTTTTGTGCATAAGGGCTCCTCCTCCAGTTTTATTTCAGTCATTATTTCAGGACACTTGACCTCACCATGACATATCTCTGTAGTATCTTGGGGGTCACAAAAGGGGTTCAATATTTCAAAAGGATCTGGTGCCCTGCTTGTCCAGTGTAATGACTTTACAATCAGCCCCAAATCTGCAAGTCTTAGACTTGGGCAGCAGGGATCCTGGAAGGTACCAGCAAGTAATTCAAGGCAATGCTGAAACTTCAGAAATTTTTCTTGTTCTTTTTTACCTCTGTAGTTTAGTAATGCCCACCTGAAAGTCACCCCTTGACAGTAGGAGGAGGGAGATATGCTGAACATGAAGATATTGGAAAGGCTTTTCCCTGAAACAGCTGGAAGTGCCAGACTTGCCCTTGTCTAGGAGAGAAGCTAAGAAGGGATTTTGGCTGCGTCATTCAGTGGTGCTGAAATCCACTTTGTCCTTTACCTGTGTATCATGCTCCAAGGTTTGGTAGTATATGTGCTGCTCTTTGCGTGGGTATTGATTATAAAGATGTTTATTCCATGTATAAACAGCTCGATGTGCCTTTTAAAACTGCTCTAAACCCATTCCGCAGGAACAAAGCCCATGAACATGCTTTTTTCTTTCCTCTGATTCTTATCTCATGCACGTGTAATCGTAAGCCACTCATTGAGTGGAAATATCTGTGACTTGATGTGCAGGAGGAGTTCTTTGCTGGTAGATGCGATAGTAACAAATGGGCTGGGGAACTCACTCTCATACTTGAGTCAAGGAAAGCTTGAGCATGACTCACTTAGGAATGCTTTGTACTCCCCTAATTGCATAATTACCTTAGAGAGCTCAGTGGCCATTTGGCGTGGAGGTCATGCCTGTTTCCTCTGAGTACAGGAATAACCCCTCCTAGCTTCTCCTAGCAGGATAAAAAGGAGATGTGAGGAAGATGTATGGCCGTGGCCTCTCTTTTCCTCTGTGTAATCCGGGAGCAGTGTTTGTGCACAACTACAAAGTCCTGCATTCTCTGAAATGAGGAAGGAAAGTTGACCATTACTTAACATAAATCAGCACTTTCACCTTTGCACAGAAACAATATCTCTATTAAAAGGGATAGTGTGATATTCTAGGGCATTTGGTACTGGTACTTGTGACATCTGAGTTCTAATAAACGGGTTAAAAGTGAGGGGGATGCCGCAAGCACAGGAACCTTCCCCACTATGCTCATAAGCCACAGAGTTAGTATAACTGCCAAGCAAAGAAAACAGGTCTCACCAACACCTTGTTCTCAAAAGCAGTAAGTAAAAAAAAAGATCTGAATAATATAAATGCTATCAACAATTGCTATCATGCAAAGCAGATGACAAGCGAAGTGAAAGGACTTGAATGTCCCATGAGAAAAATGGAAAATTAACTTGCTAGTTGCATTAATGGAATTAAAGGAAGATTTGACTGGTGAATTCTCCTGGACCTCTAACAAACTGAAGAGTGCAGTTTTCAGGGATCACCTGATGTGTGGAACTGGTAAAGTAAGTAAGTCTGCAAGATGGAACAAATGGAGAAAGAAATAAATGAATTATATAGTAAGCTGAGGAGGAGATATTTGAGTATAAATATTTTTAGTCCCCCTGATGTTCACTTGTTCTGGAGAACGGCTGGAATTTGTGGTCTCTTTTCTTAACCATTTGATTAATGTTATCCAACTATAAATTAGGAAGCTAGAATTCTCCTTTGGAGACTGGTGACATCATCACTGTGTAGTCAAACTTTCATCCCACTCTCCCCTTCGTTACACCTATGAATTTACCATCCTTCACTGCACATTGATACATCTTCCATTTGAAGCAGCTAAAGCACATCTTCTCCTGTCCCCCTTACAACCCACCAGCTAATACCGCCTAACATATGATGGGGTATATACAGTCCTCTCCCACTGGGCTTAGGAATGGAAATACTTGTGGCTGCTATACTTCATGCTGATGGTAATGTTGCTGGTGTATGTTTTAGACATGTGCACAGGATGCCTGCCTGACTGGTCCTTCAAGAGTTGTGGATGGATGAGAATCCAAGCGGTCTGATGCATCTAAGTTACTCTATTGATGGCAGCTTTGGTGTCCATGGGCTTCTCAGCTCTGTACCTGGATTGGCAAGAGTGTTTAAGACTACTCATTTGTTTAGAGATTCATAATGGCTACTTAAATTTTTCCTTCTTTTTTATCAGAGTATTTTTAAATAGTGGGAAGCAGACTGGTTTAATGCTGACTGAGACTGCATTAGCTTCCCCTTTCTGTGCGAAACCTCTGCTTAGAAGGTTCTCAAAGTGAAAGTGTTCACAGGAGAAAACAAAAAAAACTGGGAGACACTCAAATCCAAGTTTGTCTGGTGAGTGGAGCTGTTCTTCTGTTGTAAGGGGAACATCACTCCAAAGCAAAAGAAAAGTTTTGGGGAGGGGGAAGGAAAAGAAAAAGCTTGACTCCCAAGATGAGAGAGAACTGGTCAGCAGTTTATCAAATCAACAGCTAATGTCCAAGACTGATTCCGTTCTCATGGATGTGCATCGAAAGTATGGACTTCATTAGAGCTACATCTAACTAAACCTAACTGAATTCAGAGGAAAGTCAGTCTCTGGGTCCCAACTGCTTTTGCTATCAAACGAAAAATAGACAACACCTCTGTTGCATGTTTTTTCATATCATTCTCCTGGAGAGTCAAGGATTAGCATATGCCGTAGTGTGAGTGGCTGCCCTAGGGATCAAGGAACACCAGACAGAGTCTACAGTAAAGCTTCTTGCATTAGGATGGCGGCAGAGGAAACTATACAGAAAATGCAGTCCAGGAAAGAGTTGTCAGAAGATGAAGTAGGGATTAAGCCAGAGCCTATTTTACCATTTGCTAAAACGCTCAGTGCATTTGCCTTCATGGATTCTGCATTCCAGAGGACTGCATGCTGGGTTAATAAAAACCCTCTCTTGAGCAGGCTTTGGAAACTCAGACGGTCACTGACTGCCCAGATAGCAGAATCTGGCTATTGCTATTAGACAGCTGCAGGAAGCTAAGGACAAGAAAGGGGAGACAGCACCAAAACATTAGGGTCACATAGATGTATAGAGAGACTCATGGCTTTGCCACAGGGCAGGAGCTTCCAAAATATGTTCCTCATCAAAATGCCAGGATCCTCTTTTCTTTTTTTTTCAGGAACCACACTTCGCACTTCTGCTTTTTTTAGGTGATACGTATGTGATTTAAACCCTCATATACCCTGACCTTAAGTTTCAAGAGCATTTTAAAACAATTAGCACACCGACAAGAAAAACAGCAAACCACCACATTTCCGTTGCTCACAGACTTCAAGGCAGATTGAGTTTAGCATTCTTCCTTGGGGAAGAAATGACATGCTCCCCAGTAACCCAATGCCAAACCACTGCTCTCTGTTTTGAGTAGCAAATGCCATTCATACTGCATCTAAGAGCCCAGACTGTGTTTCTTTTCTTAAGATGAAATTGTGTATTTTGGTACTGGTCTCAAACAACAGTTTAACAGAACAAAGGAGTTATCTTTATGAGACAGCCAGGGAAATGCACAAAGAACAGGAAGATGCAGCTAACCTAAATAATGACATTGAAAACAAAATAGCTATCGGGCTATAAATAAACAACATGAAGTAAATATGATTATTTTTATTAAGAGAAGACACAGACTTAATTCCTGGGCATAAGGACATCTACTGTTTCCTCAGACTTTAGTTCTCATTTTTTTCAGCCAAGCCACAGAATAGCATTTCCTACTTTCTTCAACTTTTTACAGTATGAACTTTCATGACACTTCTTTTGGAGAAAATTGCAAAACCCAGACACGTATGTTTAGGAGAAAGGTCAGATGTTCTAAAACAAAAAATTTGCCCAAACTGCTATTTTTGAACTGTACAAATACACGCATTCTTACAGAGCGGGGAAGTAAACATACACATAACTGCATTAATTAAGACAATGTTTAGTTTCCTGCAACCCAAAGGAATTTTCGTATTTATACTAAGTCGTTAATGATGCAATCTCCTATTGTGTGTATCTGGGTGTGCAAAGCAGCAACTGCAATTTCACAAAAAGGCAAGGGCTGGTCCTGACCTGGTGGGAGAACGGAGAAGGAATTAAATAATCCTCTAAACCAAAGCCAGAATCAACTTTCTGAGCACCAGACTCAGTCACTCCAGCCTTCTCATTTTCCGTAATCCAGTCCTTAACGACCTGAGCAGAAGCCTGATTCACGTGCTTTTTTTCCTGGGGATTGTCTTGTTGAGTATCTTGGGCAGGAAACTGGCCTGATCTGTTGACTTACAAGATTTAAAATAAGCACTCACATTTCCCCCTCCTTACCAGCGGCACTGGGCTGAATCACTTCCCTGGTGGAGGCAAGAAATGTGCGAGAGCAAAGTGCTCGCGAAGTGGCTGAGCGATCGGGAGACGCTCTTGGGCTGACATAGGGTCAGCAAAACCCGTGACTGACACCAGCGAAACGTCAGGGCATGGTACCGGTCCCCATCCCTCAGGCTTTACCTGCTGGTGGGCGAATGGCTGGACGGGATGTCCTGCACAAAGCTCTGCTCCATGCCTGGGATCCTGGCTGGGCTGTGGGGATGGTAGGCTGTCAGGACCACGCTGCCCGAGTCCTTCATCTCCATGGTCATGGGCGCATGTCGGCCCCACTGCCGGTGACAAAGTTGACCGGGGCGTGCTGACGGGCCCCAGTGGGAGGGCGAGCTGTCCTGTCACGAGCGTGAGTGCATGGCCCGGCTCCGGAGCAGCCTCTTCCCACCATTTGCTGTCAGGAGAGCTGTGTAACTGAGACAGGGCTCCGCTCCCTGTCAGGAAAGCTGGATTAGCATATATTCAAAAACACCGCCCACAAAACAACCCACGGGGAAGTTACTACGTTCCTAGGAAACTAGAAACCTGAGATAATCCTGTATGGCACCGAGCGACCGCCAGGAAAACTTCTTGCTTGCTTTCTTTGTGTTCCCTTTTAAGAGCTAATTTCTTAATACTCCTCCTGCTGCTGAAAGAGTCTCGACTAAGTGAAATTATTTGCTGGCTAAGCAGCAGGATGAGTGGAGAGCTCTACTCAAACACAAAACGTGGTTTGGCAGAGCAGGGACTGACACGAGAGATTCAGAAACCAGCCGGGCTCTGCTCTGTTTAAATAATCAAGGGGCAGGAACCTTGATTTCCTACATGTCGGATTATTTCTGTGGTAGGGAACTGCACTTGCTTTCTCCTGAAAACAGATTAAACTTTCGTTTTGTCTGATATGGCTGTTTACATAGTTAGAAGGGGACTGGGAAATAAGTGAGCTATTTTTACAAGAGTGTGCGTTCATCTGGAGCAATCCCACAAACACATACACTCCAAGGCGCTTGATATTTTTTCATACTTGCGCTTGATCTTTGTATGCTAATTAAATGTTTTTCTGTCAAAAGGAAACCAGTAATCAAAAATATCAGGGTCCCGTTCTGGAGTAACACCCAGAGAAAACTCATTAGACAAAAAGAGATAACTCACACATCCCTTTAAATTCCTCTCCCACTTCTGCAATGTTTGGGGGGTTTTTGAGAATAAATGTTTCTTATAAATTCCTCTTCCTAAAACCTGTTGTCCTGCCTATGAAATCATGGGCAAGATGTTCCTTGATTTTACCCTCCGACTGCTTTTCAGCCGCAGGTCTCTGAGCACCTTGTGAGCACGAGGGCAAAGCACCAGCGTCTGCGCAGCTTTGTCACGGCTGTGGGCCGCGTCCCCCACACAGGTGTTGTGCAAAATGCCTGCCGGGCTCCTCTTCCATGCTCCTCCTTGACTGAAGGCACTCTTGCTAGCACTGCTGTGTAGCTGCTAGCTTACACAGTGGGTCTCTCCAGCTGGCAAAGCAGCTCAGATTTTGAAGGGCGCAAAAATGGTTCATCTCATTTCCACCTTTACCCTGAGCTCCTTATCCTGCCTGCAGGGGCAGGACCATTTCAGTCAAATATGTTGCTGCGACTCACATAGGTAGTGCCGAAGTTAATTTTAAATTAGCCAGCATAGGACACTGATAACAGTATGCTTGGCAGCACTTCTTGCCAGACTCACCCAGGAAGCATAAATATTTGAACACGTGGAGCCTCTAGGCTTGCTCTTGCTACGCTGTTAACATTTCCTGGATTAAATATTTTAAAGCCAGGTTGCCCATGATAAAATCACGGTTACTTCCATGGCAGCGTGGAGGCCCGCTGGGACCCACCATGCAGCCAAGTACATATGTTATATATGAAGGATAAGGCTCTAAGCTAACTCTGGAAGCATTGCCTACTGCACATGGCATCAGGACTATCCCGCAGTGCTGCCAGCAAGGACCCATTTGCATGTAATAACCAGTGCAGAACTTGTTGTGCTCTGTGATTATTGGGGTATTTAGGGGAGGGATATGGTATGTAAAATTTGGATAGATGCCATCGTGGTTCTCATATCCCAACTCTGTGGAGACTGAATGCCAGGTTGGCACCTGGCTGCTGGATGACAAGGAATGCTGCTGCCAGTGTAATTTTTTTCCCTTTCTACCCTGGCTTTGTGTTGCCCTTCCTGGACCAGAAGGTGGGTACCCCACTCCTCTGATGAGGGGGGAGTAAATTATAAAGTTGGACTTGATGATCTTAGAGGTCTTGTCCAACCTTAATGATTCTATGATTCTATATTTGGCACAAATGCAAATAGATATTTTGAAAATTAATCGTCAAAATAGATATATCAAACTGAGAGCTAAAAATTTGCAAATATAAATTATAAAATATCTGCTAACACCCTTTAAAGGTATTGTCCACAATTTACTTCAAGAAACTAAACATCTGAAGAAACACACATAGTGGAAGGCACCAAAGACCATCAGAAACGGCATAGGCATCCTGTAGGAGATCAGGCTGCAGACAAAGTATTGGCTGCAACTCTAGGAAAGTTTTTTTTCTCCCCTTCCCAGCACCATAGTACCAAATGATGTTTATGCACTTTAGGTTATGTGTGGATAAAGTCCACAATAGAAATAACATATACTCTTATTATTATTTTTATTTCCTCTCTTCCCATAGTAAAAAAAACCAAACACAAATATGACTTAGAAAAGAACACAGTTAGCCTCCTAGTAGTAAAAAGCATATAAAGAAAAGAGGCCCACACTTATTAAATGGGATTTTCTCTCTAAGAAAAATAAGCATGGAAGATTTTATTTGGAGATTTATAAAGTGCTGGTGCATAAACTTGAGGCTTGTATGGAAATGGCAGACAGTTTGGCTCAAGTACAAATAGATAGTTTGAAAATTAATCAGTCAAAATACATACATCAAACTGGGAGCTAAAAATGTTTATATACATAATGGCTCTTGGGGTTAAACATCTGCATATTACTGAAAACTAAAAATGATGCTATATCAACTAGAGATACACATCAGCCATTAAACAAAGTTTTAACTGAACTAGTGATGCGGTGTAGAAAGCAATGTGGGCCATATTCCTCCTTCAGTTCTCTCTGTGCAATTCTGTTAAAGGAAAAATTATTCTCCTGGTTTCTAAAGAAGCAAATAGGAAAATATTTTAATCCAACATGTTTGTTTTTCTACAAGATCCCCTTCAATACTACGTCTTGAAGTACTCAGGGCTATGACAATTCTAATTGTTTTTTCAGGTAGCTGGTAGCTCCATAGACCTTTCAAACACTCTGGAAATGCCATTTTGGTGAGAAATAATATTGTAAAGATGCTTTTGGTGCCAACAAGTAAAGTGAAGGTACAGCAGGAGAAGAGTCTGTGGGGAGTCTGTAGCCAGTGAACCCATGAGCAGCTCACTCAGGTTTGGTAGGCAAGGACCTTGTGCTTTCAAATTTTACATTGTGCTCGTGCCAAGGGGAGTGCTTTGCACTTTTATAAATTGGCAAAAGAATTATTTATATATGGATCAGTGGGCCCAGACTTTGAGAACTAGGAGTGAAAAACCTTTGTTAACCTATTGCTTCAGAAATATAGGTTAGTGGCTGCATAATTGTTTAATCAAGCCTTCAAATCTTCTGTTGAAGAATATCTGTGACAGCCATGTACAAGAAGTGTAAAGACATGGAAAGTCACTAGTTAAAGCTTACTGAGATGGAAAAGAAGTAGTCATTGTTATTAGCAATATTTATATATATTTACATAATATTAGTCAGTAATCATTGAGGCAATAACATGATGGGTAACCTTAGTGCAGCAAATTCAATGTCTATTGCTTGGAAAGGAACTAATAATGTTTTCACATAGATTTTAAACAGCCTTTTCTGTTAAGTCCAAGGGGAGCTGTCACCGAGAGGAATGGGATTTATCAGCTAGGGGTTCTTGTCCCGAGATGGTGGGGGCATGTGCCATTATGTCATAAGAGTAGACCCACAGAGCCCTGGAAAGTGCAAAATTCCCCTTATAACTACAAATCACACAACAATCTCTGGGTATTGAATTTCATTGCTCGCTTCCAGCTTAAATTAGCCAGGACAAAGTTGGACAGAATTTGCAAATCTTTGAAGTTAATTTTGGACCAGTTTAATGTGAACTTGGGTAAGATTAAGTTTTAAAATGAAGCTGTGTAAAACACAGCATTTTTCACTGATTAAATCAAAGGAAATAGAGTGGAGCAATACATAGAAAAATATCATCCTAGCACTGCGTCTAAATTTCCTCGCTCTGTCTGTCTGTGTGAAAGAAACCAAAACCAGAACCACTGTATTTCTCTGTGCTTTGAGGGGAAAAAAAAGGTTTCTCTTACTTGTCTCTTTTTTGTTGTATGGATGGAAAGATGCTTGAGACGTGGGGGGCAGAAAGACTTGCCACACCAGAGTTGGTGTGGGCAAAAAGCATCTGGACACTCTGAAAGCAAGGAGTGTCACAACGTTGCATAAAGTCAAGGACAGTGATGTGTGTGTCCTAATGCCCAGTATCAATACCTCTTGTGGAAAAAGTGTCTGAGAAGCGGCTGCCTTGTGTGCCAGGAAAATTTTCACTGTAGTTTAGGGTCTGTCTATCTTCTTTAAAAGAATTTTTTTTCATCATGAAGGATAGTTTCTAACGCTTGATTTAGCCTCTATGCTTTCTATTCCTGTGATGCCGGAAGGACTACAGTCTCTTTTTCCACTAAAGGTGAGGTGTTTGTGTTCCTCGGTGTGGGCAGCTGCGAATGTGAGCGAATGGATGAGATTCATTGGTACTGTCAAAACACACTCACTGCTTTTAGAACATTGAAAAATTCATAAGAGAAGTTAAGCAAAATTAAAGAAAAATCTTTGGTATTTGGCTTTCTTCATCTTTTCAAAATGAGATTACAAACAACATTGAGACAACTGCTGCTTGTCCTTTACAAATAGGTTAAGCAACAAGGTTATTTAGGCAAAAAGAACAGAAGTCAGGTATTGTGGCACTTGGTGGTTTTTTGAAGGTTTTCAATTAGAGTATGAAACAAAACATTCCTCTTTGTTAAATATAACTTCATATATTTCAGTCTGAGGCCAAATTTAAGTATACATCACACTTTGGTGAACTTTAACGTGGTCATTTTTTTATTGAGTGATTTACTATGGATTCTTTTATCTTAAAAAAAGACACAAAAGCATAGAAAAAAAATTCTTTAGGCAACTTTGTACAGCTGCTTGTTTAGCAATGGCACTCATTTCTAAGATTTCAAAAGCTGGTTCTCCTTAGCCCAGATTGGACTACCCATATATTATTCCCATGTTAATTATGTACAGAAAAGGAAACTTTTTTAATCTGTCTGCCACAGTAGGGTTTTCTGGAGGTTTACTCAAAGAAGTAACTCATATCCTTTCATTCATGCATTAGGTTCATGCTCCTTATGACATGTTGATCTAACCACTTCAGCTGGGACAGCTGACATCCACAGCTGAATGCTGTGGTCTGTTTTTTTGTTCTGAGGCAGTAAGTTAAAATTACATGAAGGAGTGGTAATGTGGTTAAGTTAGGAAGAGTAGCACTGGGAGAGGCTGGATGCTTCTCTGAAATGTTTTGGTAAGCACAAGCAGAAAATGGGAATTGGTCTCTGCAAAAAGGTCAGGGATAGACAGCAATGAGCATTTTGAATACATGTGTATCATTCTGATGCCTCTGAAACAGCAGAATTGATTTGGATATTTATATTTGGTACAGGGAAAATGACTCCCATATTAAAATTATATATATGTTTATAAATATTTACATATTCCACATCAAACAATTAGGGTTGTAATGAAAAAAATGCAGTAAGATAGTTTATAGTATAAAAAGTCAACCAGACAGACCTTTATAATATTATCCTTTTAAAAACCGCTATTTTCCAGGGGCCAGTCAAATACTTTGAGACTTAAGAAAGGTATTCCTTTTTTTAAATGCTTTCAACAACGAAATGCAGTTTTGTGAGGGTGGTAGTGATTTATGCATCTATCTTTGACATTACAGCATCACTTTGGCAGGATATCTAAGACAACAGTATTAAGAAAAAGACAGTACCCCCTTTCTTGTTACAATCATAAGCAATTGCACATTCAGCTTTTTTGTAAAGTTTTTATGCTGTAAACCACACCATTTCTAGAGAAAGCTTTATGTAAGCTACAGTTGATATTTCCCTGTAACTATGCCAAAGATTTTTTTCATTGTGCCATTCTGTTACTGAGTCCGTTTCCCCGGGATCAGCAGCAGACCGCAGCTCTGCCAGTGTACTGGAAAGTTGTACCGAGTGAGACAGTCACCAGAGCACTGCTCTCTTAATTGAACCAGAGTCTGAGCTGTGTTCTTGGGCATTTGTGTAAAAATTGATTAAACAAGGTAGAGAGGTGTTAGCACGAGCCATTGATGTTTCTCAGGCACATAATTGGAGACATATCAATATCAGCTATCTTGTAATGATTTCTTTCTATTTTTGAAATCAAGACCTGTATTTTTAAAATTAAAGAGCCCAACAACACTATTAACGGGGTTTCACACATCTGTATCCGAAAGGACAAACCTCAAATTCTCCTTCCCATCAGGAGAAGAGCGGCATATTTTGACAAAGCATAACTTACATCTTCATCCTGGTTTGGCATGCTGTGGCTCAATGGCTTGAATTCCTGAAGTTGCTAAATTTACTTTTGCCTTTCCTATGCAAAACTGAAGAAACTATTCTTCTTATCTGCTGATTTCTTCACAACACTACCATATCACCACCAGAGTAGTAACAGAGATTGTTACTACTGGTCATGCAAACATGATATCTCAGACCTTCCCTGAAATGTCCGTATCTATACTGAAGAGAGGTGAGGATAAAAATAAGCTTTGTGATCTTAGCACGAAAAGATGCAGAATTATGCAAGGGTTCAAGCAGAGGGTCCAGGCTGTATACAGTGGATATATCCACCTACCCCTCATAGCACCCGCTCCTGGAAATGCTCTGAGCATGTTGCCATAACTGTACAGCCAGGCATGCCAAAGCTGACCAGAGAACTTCATACAACACTTACTTCTCAATTTGGAATAAACTCAAAAGTTGCCGTGGTCATGAATAAGAATCTGTGAACTTCTGCATTCTGAGCTTTGTTTGCTCCTTTTAAACATGTAAGTTACTGCAGAATGAAGTGAGTTCCACTCAAAAGAGATTTTCCTATTTTGACAGAGTCATTTCCATAAATTAGTAACTTCAAATTTAGATGTGCCTCACAAGCAAATAGATATTTATTGACTTACACCTGCTCTAAAGATTTTCAGTAAGAGGACAAACAAATTAAACCTAATGAAAATCTCTATACATGATTTTAATACTATAATTCATATGACAAGTTTCTTATAGTTTGAAATCCTAATTCTAAGGCCTCTAAAATTAATGAAGGGTAAGAAGAGAATGCTCTCAAATTTAAAATAAAACAGTTTGAATATACCTAAACGATTTAATATGCAACATAAAAGCACTGGAATGTACAATTATTAATGGTCATTTGCATTTTGGCATCATATTATCAAAGGTATGCCTTTACTTCATAGTATTGATAAGTTAAACGTACCTGTGGGAAGGGGATATTTCATTAATGTCTGTATGAACACTCTGTGTTTCAGAAACAAAGAAATTGAACTGACTTTTCGAGGAAAATGCAGGATGCCTGTGGCATAAACATACACGGAACCTAAGCTGCCTGACTCACAGTCCTGTGCCCTAATCACATGTGAAGTTGCAGTTTAATTAATCAACAGTTTGGAAAGTACTTTCATAAAAGAATGAGTGAAAAAGATACTACATTTAATCGGTCACAGAAAGAGAACCGTGACAACAGATACGGAGAACACACCGTGTGAGCCACAGCGATGAGACATTTTCGCTGCAAGTGGCTAGTTAGCAATTTGTTCTCTGCAGAGGCTATGTGCTCATTTTGGTGGGATGTCTAGGGAGACTGGAGGGAATAACCCTAGATCTAATGATTATTAAATCTTACAGATTAGTCCTAAGCAGGAACACATAAGTGAACATAACTTTGTTAAGTACGTTAACAGACATGTTTCTAGGCTACTTCTATGGCACGATATTGAACGCCATCAGCTTAAAAATGTTTTAGAAGAACAAGAAATAGATTATGCCACTGTTCCAAGTGGATAATTGCATCACTGTGGTGATCTAAACGAGAAATGATAATCAGAGGGCGACAGAAGGGAATTTTGGAATATAATGCATCTGAGAATTGCTGACTTGGGAGATTGCAAAGAACATTTCCAATTTTTTGCTTAACGAGGTCAAGCATAAGCCTTTCCCTCTGTGATACTGGCACCAGGAATTTTGTTTCATAGTTGAAAGATATATCGGAGTTTGAGGACATGGAAATTTAGCATTAATTTTTGTCATTGTACATTGCTCGTAGAAAAGAAGGATTCCCAGGGTTATTGTGCCAATTTTTTTTGTGCAAATTGCTAGTCTTCTCAACACAACAGAAAAACATTTGCAGTTATCCCAAAGGCATTTCTGTTAGAGGAAAAAAATAGCATGTAGTTATTATTTATTTGTTTCATCTGGGTTTTGTTTTTATTCACATGTAATTTATCGGTGGCCTCAGTGGGCTACAATCCATGGTATGTAACCCTATTAAAATGGAACATAGTCCCACCAGGGATGAAATGGATCCATTTTCTCCAGATTAATTTAATAGATGAATGTTTAACACAATGAGGAAGCCAAGACAGCAGATGACTGCTTTTTGGTTTGGAACTTCAGGGAACAGATGGGAAAGCGACAGCATTAATAAACCTTAATGGATCCACAGGACCAGGTTTGTTATTTGGCTTCAGTTCAGATTTTTTGTTTTGTAGTGACTGTGCCTTGTTGAATCACCTCTAAGCCTTTTCAGATACTTTTTCCTTCATTTCTCTCCTGTGCTTTTCCCCTACTTTTGATCCTACCTTTGTTGTCATGCTTCATTATAGGTTTCAGTCTCCAAAAAGCATGGGCAGTCTAGCTGTTTTGCAAAGTGACTGTCATACACGAAGATGCTTGAAGGATTGAAGGGAATAGGCAGGAATGCACCCTCTTAGCCTCTGCTCCAGGGACTGTGGGTACTGGGGACTATGAAGAGAAGGGTCTGCAGAGAACAGCTCAGCTTATGTGCTCTTCCTAACCAGCATCTGCTGTTGCCACTGTTGGAGACAGTGGACTGGGCTAGACAGACCACAGGACTGATCTTATAGGGCATTTCTTGTGGTCCTCTGTTCCCAGAATGAATTTTTATTAATTACTGTGGAATAAGATAGGTACAAAACTGCAGAGGATACAGGTTATCCATGTAGGATAAGGTTTTGTTTCCAGTACAGTTTTGGTCTTCCAGAGAGATGCAGATAACCAACACAGATATAGATTATCACCATTTAAATACTTTTATCTGGGGGCATTGTGATGTAAGTAGCCAAAAAACCCCAGTAGTATAAGATTGGTTACATAATTGTTTATAATCAGGTCATGATGGTGATTTTGTGCAGTTACAACAAAACTAAGGCAAGGATCTCAGCCAGGGAAATGAAGTTTCAAAGATTCATACCTTTGGAACTAGGGGATAAACTCGAGAGACCCTGGAGATAAGATTCATCTTGGAAATAAAAAAGAAAACTTGTACTGGTGGTTCTTATTTTCACTTTTACCATACTTGTCTGATCCAAGCAAGTTCCTGGTATTAAGCAGAAAGATGTCGTGAGTTAACCGTAAGTGCAGGCAAAGCCTATTTACTGATTTTCTACCTTTGAACTCTGGTCCAACAACGTTCAGACGA
Source organism: Opisthocomus hoazin (assembly GCF_030867145.1). Taxonomy (NCBI): domain Eukaryota; kingdom Metazoa; phylum Chordata; class Aves; order Opisthocomiformes; family Opisthocomidae; genus Opisthocomus; species Opisthocomus hoazin. The sequence continues at coordinate 58,528,399 of NC_134416.1, read as the reverse complement.
CACCCCGTGGAGGACCTCAAATTCAATTTGTGGCTCTGCTTGCTGTTTTGTTCTGGAAGGTATTGGATAAACGTGTATCTTGTCTATGATCAAAGCTTGCTGTCTAAATTTATGACATCTTAGATTTGCTTCTAGCTTCACCAAAAGACAGAATGAGCGCGGTTCCCCACAGGAATCTCCCTTGGCCAATCAAATATGCTTTTGTAGCATTACCAACCTGCAATGCTCCTGTGCAGAGGACTCTTGTCTGCTATCAATCCACATGGCACACAGTAAGGCTTGGCTTACTTTTGAACACAGCATCAAAAATCTCTGGGCTGCTGCTAACAGTGCTGTCTCTTTGCATATGTCTTCTGCCTGTTACATGCAACATATTTTTCCTTTATTTCCTGCAAACAACAATTTAATTATATGTCTCCGGTTGTTCTGCTCTCTGACATTTCAATCTGTCTTACCTTCTACTGAACTGCAAAACAATATCATTAAGTGACATTTGAAAAGAAAGAGAGAAAGTGGCAAACTCATATTTCATGAAGTGTAGTTCAACATGACTCAAATTCGGACGAGGAAGCACATGAGAAAAAAAGATTGCATGCTGGTAAATTGGGAGTGTTTTGTCCTCCTCAAAGTCTCGTCATTTGATGAATGAAATACTGCCAGTCTGTTACTACACTGAAAACACATTTCTTGTGCAACCATGCTAAGCACGCATGTCTCAGCAAAGATATAATGACAAAGATATGTGGATAAATCTGAATTACAGCAAGCATAGGATTTTATTTAGTCATCCGAGTTTTTACTCAGCAGCTAAACTGGCATGTCAAACCTGGCATTTGCTTGCATAAAACAGATAACCGAAACTCTGAGTAAGCCCTGTTTTCCTGGGAAATTACTGGTATTGCAACAAACAAATAAAAAAGCTTTCGCACGCAGAATGCAAGGCCATGCGTTTTCCTGGGTGATGCATTGTATCTAGTGCCCAAAGCGTGCCTCCCTCTTTCTCAAAACAAGAGCTATAAATAGGCAGGCACTTTGTGCCATTTTAGTGCTGAGTATTACACATTCCAGCAACTTCAGTTTTTCAGCTGGTTGTTTTTATTTTCCTTTCTTGTGACTGAGCAAGCTTACTGAAATACTACTCACTCCTTGAAAGAAAAATCTAGGAATAAACTCAAAGATCAGGAAAGGGCTCTGTCTGGAATATGCCTGAGACAAGGAGAAGAGAATACAGAAAACTAAACGAGAAGGCTGATCTGAATGAAGGGAAAAATTTGTTTGCAAACAGCAGTGGACTTTTGTCGAAAAACCTTACCTTTTCTGGTGTTACTTTAAATCCCAATCCCTAACGAGGATCGTGACTAGACTCAGCATCGATGAAGGAAATTTTTTATGGCAAGTCAGAAAGCTGCCTGAAAAATGTTACTTTTGTTTTTTTAAATATGACCCCCTATTGTTTCCGTACCCTGGGATCTGGCACTTGGAGAGCCAGTAATTTCCTCTGAACACTTTTAGAAAACACCAGGAATGATATGGAACATTAATGTCCCTTACAAATAGTTTCAGTTTGTGGGGGAACTGCTACAGCATGAAGACACATTTGTAATGCATCTCAGGGACTTCCTCACTGTATTCTTTAGCAATACAGCCCTCCAACTTGCCATTACCATCCTGCTAGCAAAAATTACCTAAATCTGTGTTTCTGTCCGCAAGTTTCCTGGATGCCCTTTGTGTTAACAGATCTCTGTGCAATGCCATGTCTTTAGTTTTCACCTGACTGCTGAAATCTGTGCTGGACCTGCACTCTGGTGTCGGCCTGGGCCTCGTGGTGCCCGTGTAGACAGCCTGGACTCTGGCTGCTTGGGAATCCCACATCCCTTGGTGGTAGGCAATGGCAAGACTCTTCCAGGAACACTCATGGGCAGAGCCATCTGCTTAATCTCAGGCACTGCATTAAGGGCAGATGTGATAGAAACAGAAAGTCAGAATAGCTGCATCATGCTGGGGCTGTTCATTGTGAATGCAACCGTGAAATTGTGTGTTTTGGAAAATGCAGAGTGTACACAATGTTTTTCTGGTAGATTTGCCAGCTGGTTTGCCCAACCTGGTCTGTGAGAGTACTCTAGAGGATAAACACTCAGCAAATCCGACCTTGAGTTAATGATAGGTTGAATAGTTTTACTGTCCCTCTTCTGAGGATTTAAAAATTTAATAATAAATTACGCAAAACTCCTGTTCCTGGGAAATGTTGTCTATGTGGGACTATGACTATTTTGTACATTGGCAGACTGCGATCCTTGTGGTCTCATATTGATGTCACCGCAGTTTTATTCTGGGCTAAACTTCTCTGACCAAAATAGAATTACACTTTATTTATGCCACTGCAAACAAGTTTAGTACAAATGGTTCATCAAAGTAACTGCTCCATCTTCTAATGACCAGGCTAGGATGGGCGCTGGGAGCTGTGACTCCGTGGTTCTGCACTGCTCAAGAGGAGACCAGTTTGCACAAAGCTTCGATACCCTAAACGTCTGCTACAGCTTTGATCCTTCACGAGACCACCCTCCTAGACTCTTGGCTCTTCTCCATTGCTTCAGTAATTCTTCTAGCCCCATAGACAAGTTTGCAGATCTGTTATGTTGTTGTAGTTCTTAGTTTTCTCTCTATGGTGAATTTTGTTCAGGGCAATTCTCTTCAGGCGAATAGGAAAAGGTCAGTTTGGTGACCCCTGAAGAACATCAAAGTGTTTACAATTGGTAGTGAGTATACAGCAAACACTCTAGGTCACTGGACATCTGGACTTAGACACAGGAAGAGGCTTGAACATGACTGCATTTCCTGTGCTGCAGCCCGCACTCTAGTAACGGGTGTCTACGGGCATCTACTTTTGCTTCGTAAACTGATGAAAATGGGCATTTGTTCTTGCAGCAGCTAGAAGGGCAACCTTCCAAATGTGGTCTGCTGTGTAACACACACAGGGCTTTCTCTGCGCTGACAGCAACTCTTGGTGCTGCAGATCCTTTGACAATCTGCCCTTTACAGAATAATCTAACTCCTAGTCTCATTATGTATCTGAGAACTGTGTTCTCATTCAGATTACAAAACTATTACAGCCTATGTGCTGAAAATGAATTACAACAAGTTAAAGAAAATAATTCAAAAAAATTTCTTTGAGATTCTGAATAATCACCAAGATTTCCTTGCTTTGCAATGACTGAACCAGCCAAGAGAGATTATGTCCAGCAAATCACCCAATGAAATGCCTTTCTGGCAGAGAAGCTTTCTTACCTGACTTGGCTTCCTTTGCAGAGAAGTTTGAAGAGATTTGTTACTGCAAATAGTGTGCTGATTCTATTGGAAGACAGTGTAATTATGATATGTATATACCATTTAGAATTGCAAATAAACCCCTAAATGACTTCAAAAAAATCTGCTTCACATTGCACCAAAGGTGCAAAAGGGGAAGCACAATCCCAAGAACTGGTACATGGCTTCCGACTTTGGTTCTCTGACTGCTGTAAATGGTGACTTTTGTGCTGTTGCTTTTGGGATACTGCTGACTTAGTAGCAGTTATTATATGTGTGGAAAGAAAAACATAAGAGCAATCTATGCCCTTTCACCTAGAGTACATGATTAGAAAGCAGAGGGCAATGTAAGAAATGTTCAGCACAAGAACAGGAAGAGCCTGTCCAACTCAATATGCCCAGGCTTTTCTTTGTGCCCTTGTTTATCTGAAACTAACTTCCCTTCTTTTTTCACTCTGCTCCTCTCACTCTGAGCTTGTCTAATTTCCAGCACTTTTGTCATTAGCACTGTGTCAAATCTTGGCATAAAGTAGTTGTGATGGAAACATTACCCAGTTTCTTCGAAGTTTTGAACTTGGGGGAAGCGCTAATCTTTTTTCCTGTACTTGTAAAGGGCAGTGCAGAGAGTGAGCACACAGCTGTAGTCTGCTAGCTGTCTGTGCATTACTTACCTGAATTTTAAAATTGTTGTGACAAATAAGATTAGCCTGAAAGCTGCTCTAATAAACTTTTAAGTAACTACAGTTTCTTGTGGTCATACTTTTCGACCAGCACAGCACAGAGCTGGCCCAACAGCCTTTCGTTTCCCGTTTAAGCACTGTCAGGACAAGGGAATATTGTAAGAAATCCATAATATTCCCTACACCTTCAGATTTTAATCTACTTGGAAAATCCTGTCTTATTTCATGAGGAAGGTATATTTGTGATAGTTGTGAGAGACAAAGTGGGTATACTCCAGCAGAAACCATGGCCCTTGATTTTTAAAAGTCCCATTCAAATTATTCATACCTCAATATTTTTCGAATGTTTAAAGCATATGCTTCAGCTAACACTGCCATAAGCAGTAACCTCTTTTCCTTTTAATAATAGCTGTGCATCATTGTCTTTTGTTCTTTAGAAGAGAATTTTTATCCTACACTAGTTCTTAGCCTTTGTTCTATACTTTTATCCAGTAATTTTTGATGTGGAACAATGCTAATTATCTTCTGAAAACCTAATTAAATTAGAATTCTCCTTACCTATCACAGCACTAATATCTTCAAAGAATTCCAACAAGTTAGTTAAGGTTGAATTCCTTTGCTTCAATTTAGTCCACGTGTCTTGAGAAATTATCCCCCTAACAGAGAACTCTTTAAAATACTTTTCAATGATTTCTTAAAACAGTCTTCAAAAATCATTGGATCACCAACTCATTCTACCTCTCTCATGTAACATTTTTGAAGACTGACCTTAAATTTGCTTTGTTGTTTTATACAAGGATCCTACTGTAAGTTAGTGAACTTCGTATCAAAATTAAAATAAAATAAAGTATATGTTCAGAGGTTCTCTTTTTCTTCTCACCCGCTAATGCTCTTGGACATCACTTTGATTAAATGAAATTCTACTAACCAATTACATTATCTACCTAACAGAGTGTATTATTTCCTCTTTGACTTTGAAGACTGATTCCTAGATGAGAGCAGTTTGCTTTGTATTTTCTCTACAAGGGATGGAAACATAATAAAGATTTAATAATTCTATTATTTTTAATCCCATAGTAATCTCCTTCCAGTCAATATGAAAATTTAATATATAGATGGAACAAGAGCATTTGGATTCATATAAGGTCTTAATATTGAGAGTTATCTTATCACTTATGGCAGATTAGTTTTTGCTTTAATTTAATTTAAAAAATATTTTCTAGGTTTTGAGGTGGTCTTTTTTTCCATAACATTCTGGAAGTCCAAGCTTGCCAACTCCTTTTTCACTTGCTTAACCATAAGCATACCTTAAGTTTACACTATCCTGGAATAATTTCATTTTGCTTGGTACTTTCACCTGTGCTTGCATAGAACTTACCCAACACTTGACTCTTCTGAGCTAAAGGGCCGATTGGACTGACTCCATTTCTGCTGCTGCCTGGCGTCACCCCACGTGCTGACCTTCCAGTTCCTTCTCTATATCCTCCATGTTTACAGTAAGGCTCTGTGCCTCCACTGGCGATGAATTAACCAGCCACTTTTGCGGCCCTGCAAAGGGTGGCTAACAGGCACAATTTGCACAGCGGTGTCCGACGAGGGGGAACCCCTCATGAGTGTCCCAGTTCGCAGGTCTTGCAGCAGCCCTGTTCTCTGCTCTGCTGGGCCATGGCACAGATCGGCTGGGCTTGTGGGGGCCTCCGCGCCCAATGGTTGTTGTGGCACTGATGGTCTCACTGTTTCTGTTGAAGCATCCCATAGAAACTTTAATCATGCTGTTGTTTAATTTAATGGTACTCTCTAGTCATTTGCATGAAGTAAACAAAAATTATGAAAAAAATCAGGGGTATCTTGAACTGAAAACCGGCTTTTGAGGCTAATTGTTTTGTTTAAGTAGGATGTCCTTTTTGGCAGGTTTACAAGCATGTGTCAGACAAATGTTTTACAATAAAAATATTTTGCTACAATCACAGGCTGATAGAATGAGTGATTATTATTTAAGAGACCCTTTGTTCTGACTCCTCAGTGGTCTCCTCATATGCTTACAGTCTGAGGTTCATTCTCTCCGAAACTGAATTCATATGTGCTAGAGAAAAAAATCTGTGCCCTCATTCTTCTACTATGAGGTTTTTTCCTTTCCCCTCGTGACTGATTTTTATAGTCCTGTAACTGATTTTCATAGTCTGAAATTGTAATTTTATAACTGCAGTGAATGTAGCCCACAGAGTGCGGAAGTGGAGCTCAGCCACAGGTAGCACGGAATTGCCTGGACTACCTGGGGAGTACTGTATGGAGACACCCGTGTCAACTTTGACAGACGTGCCTTGGGTGCAGAAAGCAACCTAGCTGCTGCTTCACAGAGGGGACTCCCCATTCTCATCCCTCCTAACACAGACCTCAGGCACAGAGATTAATTAATAGCAGCCCACTGAGATAGTGACATACTGTACCTATGAGAGTTGCCTGCAGTCACTAGCTGCAGCAGAGCCAGGAGCTGAACCCAGCCTGGAGTTCCAGTCTGGTACCTTTTACCGCTTCCTTCTCTCACATGACTATTTACACTATTGACCTTTGGAAAAAAACCCTAGATATTTATATATGCTTATACTTGCACATAGGGTTCTTGCTTTTGAAACATCTTTAAGACCTCTGCAGTCCAAAGGTCTCTGTAAACCCCAGTGTGTCCGAGGGAAAGCACATACAGAAAAAAAGAAATTGAATTATCCTGGCATTTGAATAGAGATATAAGCAGCCTGGTAAATCCTGTTTTGCCACATTATTTCCCTTTGGCACGTTCTAAAGGAATCCAGGGATAGCTGCTGGCTGGCTTCTAGGAAAAGTAAGAGTAACAAAGTGTTAAGGTGGCAACAGGGGCTTAGGTTTTACAGGGATTTCCGGAGCACAGTCTTGATTGTTCTCTATTGCAGACCTCAAGCTAACCAGCCCTGAGAGGAGAGAACTTCCAGAGCTGAACAATGGTCTCAGTTGCCTCAAACAATTCAGTTAATCATATTGTGAACAAGCTGTCTAATCCCTGTGTGGAAGTAAAGACAGTATTACTTGGTTGTCCGCTTCATGCAAATCTGTAAAACGTTGAATGTGTTGAATTTATTGGCTTAAAAATGAAATTTTTAATTCACTGTACTGATCTTTAATTCACTGTACTGATCACTGTGCTGTCCCCCTTTACCGAGCGAATACTACCTGTTTTAGCCTACAACTGCTGAGCCCAGCCCTAGGTCACCAGCCTCCACCACCAAATAAAGGATTTTGGCTTGGAGAGGGCACCATGGCAGCAGTGAACAAATGCAGCATAGCAGCCCCTCAGTTTCTAGACAGCATTGGTGCTCATCAGAAGCTGCTTTCACTTAGAGAAGTCCTTAGGTTCTCCTGGAAAAGGAAACTGCTGTAAAAGCAGAAGAGTGACATATAAATTGTCAAATTAAAAATACAGATAAACAAGAATGACTTATCTCTTTGGGTTTTCAGAGCCAATACGTCTAGAAGTATTATTTCATGACATCAGTAGGGTGTGTTGCCCTTTTACAATGTCATCACAGCATGAATTAAATTGAAAACAAATGATTAAATGTGAAATTAAGGGAGAGTTTCAGTTACATTCCTCAAAAAATGTTTTCTCAGGGAATGCTGTACATGGCTATGTTATCAGTTCACATGCAATATGAACTGATAGAGGAATAAATGTAAAACATAAATACTGTACCTTCAGGCTCCTACTTTATAATGAAGGGTATGGTAGCCTGGAAAGAAAAAAAGATCTTTCTTGTATTGTACAGAAGCCCAAATGCACAAATGATCTCTGTGTTCATATACACACAGTGTAATCCAAACACAGCTGTAAGGTCTAGTTTTAGGGCCACTAACCTTGATCAGGCTCTTTTAATAATCTTCCTATTTGGGAATTCAAAGATTCGAGGAGGGCACAACCTTGAGGGTTTTAACCAGTCCTTGAAACTAGTATTCACAATGTGTTATCTGGTTTTCGGAACAATATTATCAGACTGCACTAGTAAATAGTGACTTGACCATGAGGTCTTTCTCTGGTGTAGGTATAAAATTAGGATGTCCTGGAAGCTGGAGTGTCATCTTAAATATAAACAACGCAGAAGGTTCCACAAGGATGTTTCAACTGAAAGAAATGTGCTAGGAGTCTAATATCACATTCCTGTGTAAATCATAACACTGATAAAAAGCAGAAGTAAAAATCCTCCATCAAATCTCCCACCAAGCTAACCCTCTTAACAGCTCATCCCTCTGAAGAGAAACTTTGTTAGGGTTTTCTGGTAAATAAATGAGGAATTACTGAAAAAGTTCTGAAATAAACCTTATGCTTCAATCTTCTTCCTTTTCTTTCAGGATTCCCAGTTGAATCACACCAAATTCAAGCTTTCATACATTTTGGACCAGCTGCTGGTTTCATAAAACTGCAGAATCTTCTGCTTTCAAATTTACTATTTATTTGAAACCTTCTTATGTGGCAGCTGACTCACAGTAAGCAGACAAAAGGTGTAGTTAAACAGTAACTCTCCACATAATTTCATTCAGTTAGAGAAACCTGTGATGTGTAAAAGCAATGAAATAAACCAAGTGTATGCATCTATGAAAGCGTAAAGCAAAAGGGAGGTCTTAGTCCTGTCCTGCAGTGACACAGTAGCTCCACGGCAGCATTTCAGTGATGCCCTGCACAACCAGTCTGACAATGCTAGAAGGACAATCCCAGTGCACAGTACTTCTGCAGTAGGGAATAGAACTATACTGAGTCCAGGATGAGCTAAACCTTGTCCCCTCATACACAGTATTCTCAGCTGCTGTTAAGAATCTGTAGCCTGAGCATCGTCTTCAGTTTTTTAGGTTTGCTTGTAGATGGCATAGATGAATCATATTCCAGGATGGTGTTAAAGGAAAGTTCAACAGCAAAATCCACTCCCTATCATTTTTCTGTCTCATGACCACAAATCTGTACAACCCCTCCCTCATAACTGCTAGGTTGTATTTCAAAATCAGAATGATTCCCTACATTCCTGGTTAGCACATTCAGAGGTTAAACATAAACCAGAAACCAACACTGACTATCATTAAGCATTCCTGTGCCAAATACCTTGCTGAAGCAAAATGATAAAAGCTCAGCAAGTCATTCTTGGCAGGTATGACTGATTTTTTTTTAATGCCTCTATTAATATTCTTGTTTTACTACGGGCTCACAACTACTTTTGTTCGTATATATAGTTCTACTTGTTTAGTCTTATGAGATATTATTTCTGATACAGTCCTGTGTCACGTACCAAAAACGGGCTGCAGGAGTTCACAGCTCATTATTCTATATTGTAATGAACTGCTGTGGAGCTAATGTGATATCAGGTGAGATGACAAAATGTTAAGTGAAATCTAATTCTAAAAGGCAACCACAGAAAACTGGCAACTATTTGCTCAACTATGTGCTCTTAACCAAAATGTGCGCAGGCTCTGTGTGGTGGACTATAGTTTGGTTTCTGCTTCCTACCCAGATTTATATCTACTAGTACAGACTGTTCCCATGCAACTGTCAAACACCTTTCCACTGATTGCTTTCTTCAATATCTAGGGGTGTTTTTTCCTTGTTACTCTCTTCCAGGGGCTCCAAGCCCTCCAGAAAAGGGTGGAAAGGAATGAGTGGTTCACAGACACTGCTCCATGCAGCTACAGATCATGGAGCTGAACTGGCTTTCAATCAGTGCATCACCCATACAGTATTTTAAACCCTGTTGTTATCAAAAATCGCTCATTCCTGATGGTGCAAATTCATGAGATTTGCAGAACATTATCAAAACTGGCATCTGAGATAGAAACACAAAACTAAAAAATATCAACTAAAGCCTATGGGAATAGTATAGACACGTATGGAAAGATGCACCATCAATGTTATACCTTGCTGTTTCTGGTCTTCTCTGTACACTGATGCATTCATGTAGATTACAGGCTTGACAATAAGGAGTATCTGTCTCTGGAACATTAACAGATGTGATTACACCTCTCCAGTACTCAGAAGTGACATACTTTACTAGGATCTTTCCCAACCCCATTCTTTCTCTTCCAAAATTTGACAAAAATAAAAATAGCGTCAGTACATGAAGTACTGGACAGTGCAATCCATTCATTTTCTCTCCTTTGATAAGTATACTATTGCCATAGATTCACAACACAGTGGGTTCAGGTTATGCAATAAAACCAACCACCTTATCTGTCCTTTTTGAGTCCAGAAAGGATTGGCAGATATAGCTTCCAAGAAAGGCTGCCAGAAACAGGCAGAACAAGCCATGGAAAAAAGGTGGAATTCCTCTGGTTTTCTCTTTAAGTGGAAGAATTGAGAGAGTTGGGATTGCCTTTGTGTTTCCTGAAAATTAAACAGATTTTCCTTATGTATCTCCTTTATCAGGGCCGCTTAATATAGCAAGAGAGGAAACATTAAATAATTGCATGAAAATATGTAATAAATAAAGTTATGAAATCCTCCTGAATATTTGAAATGGCTTAAAAATTTTTGACTAGAATCCCTCAAATCTGATTGTCTGCAATAGGGGATCACTGAAATCCTATTTAAAAACAGTAATATTGTGATGAAAATGTGACTTGCTTAGCTTTTTGTGGATTAGGTCAAAGAGGTTGCAAAGGTGTGAAAGACTGGCAAATAAAAGACTTTATATAGATACAGTTTCTTTAAAACACTGATTTCACCTCTGATTTTCAAGCTCCTTATGAAAATACCCGGCCAAAAAAAGAATAAACTGTGCCCAGATAGTTCCTTTATGAACAAGAACAAATGAATCTTGTCATAACACAGATTTTTCATCTCACTATTCTGATAAAAGTAATTCTGGTTAAAGAACTTCACTTAAGCTTCATGAAGCAAATATAATCTCTCCTCTGCTCCTCAAGAGCTCTTTCTATTTTTGTTACTCTTCCAACCACAGACACTCTCTTTATCTCCCAAGAAGATCAAACAATATCATCAAAATTTTAAAAAAGTCTGCAGTTCTCCCTGATGATGTTCTCAAACACCCCAGATAAAAGCAGAATTTCCTTGCCACAGAGACATTCCCCAAAACACCACTGGAAAAAGGCTAAAGCTGAGATAAAAAACTCCATTTCAAGGTATTTTTTTCTTGATAAACTCTCCACTGTGAGTCAACCAAAATAGTTCACTCTGCTTCTAAAAGGTATCTCAGCATTAGTTGTTTCTTTCATCAACTGTTTTTCCCTTAGAAGAGGGAAACTGCTTGTATACTTTGCTTTAAAGCTCCCATCAATCTTATCAGACTTAATTGTAGAATTTGGGTAGTTGTAAATTTTGGGAGAAATAATCCCAAATCAATACTTTGTAATCTGGAGTTCTTATTTTACGCACCTGTGTTACACATCCTATGAACTTTTGAGCCTAGTAGAACTGATTTTGGAAATTTTCCTGACTATCTTCAAAGAAAAAAATTAAGGGAAAAACATTTGGCCAGGGACCCTAGCTTTAGAGAATAATAAGCTTTTGAAATAAGGTCAATATTCTCTGTCTATACATCCTGATTTACATTAGATTTTTGCTTTGTTCAGGAATGTTTTCTGCCTTTGTCTGCTTGTTCATTGTTTGCTGCAGTGTGACAAATTAATCTCTAAGCCTTTGAACAATACAAATCACTGTTTGTGGACTGTTATGCATAGAGATAATTTTGTCTTGTTTACTATTCTTCCTATGGAAATCAATATTCTGAACAACAATAGTGAAGAAAGGTATTTTGACCCCTATTTAAAGATATATACATTTACCCAACTATTTGGATTCTGTTCTCATTTAGCTGCAGTTAACCAGAATGATTCAGCTGGTGTATCATACAGTCTGATGCATCAGCTGCATCGTGCATGAAGAAAGTGCTGAAGAATTTGATCAAGAAAAAGCATGTTGACTTAGAAAGTAGTTGAGTTTCCAGTGCAACTAGTGGGACATAAGAGGAGTAGCAGATGTAGCACTAATACTGATTTTGTCCGAGAGGAGCAGCTACTAGGCAGTCAGTAGACACTACCATCTTCCTGTGAAGCAGATGTGGGCTTTCTGCAAAAAATCTGCCTGGCTACTGCTGGCTGCAGGCCAAAATACCTGTGACAAATATAAGCATCTGTTTATGAGCAACTGCTAATCCTCTGTCACATAGGATATGAAATGTGATTGGAATTCATCCTGTAGTAGAAAATGTCACCATTATAAGATAGCTTATTGAGCACAAATGTGTTCTTAAACTTACCTTATCCCTACTTAGAAAAAAATTGAAATAGATTCTTGCTAATAAGTTCTAATTATTATTCTTCAAATAAAAGTTGATGTTGATTACATTTTTTGTGATGGTATTATGACCCCTTAATTAAATTTTTTTTTCTACTTTTAAATGACCTTATTAGGGTTATGTAATTTCATCTAGTTAGGTTGAGTTCTAATTTAATCTAGTTCAGCTCACAAGAGCAGAAATCCATCTGTTCACCTACTTCACATGTGAAACCATTGCATAACCTAGTTTACATGAAATATTAAGCTTAACATACTTTTCAACGTCCCTGGGGTGAAAAGAAACCTGAACTTGTAATATCAAGTATGGAAATAGTTGATCTTTACATAATGACTACTGAAGAGTAGTCCGATATGCTGTGTTTATGAGACGACAGAAGTATACATGTAAGGTGTAAGGACATCATGAAATCATAATATTTTCCATTTGTAACACTAACAAATGGTTAATATATGATGTCATGCTGCTTACAACAATATGGGCAGATGGATCTCAGTGTAGGAGAGATCAATCAAACAACTTGGTCAAACTGCACAAAAGCTGTTGATACGAATAACCTTTACAATGAAAACAATTAGATATAGTGACTAAGCTGAAAATACAAATTAATGTAACAATATCATTCTTCTGTAATAAGTGATCTGGTATTTAACAGGATCCATATTTTTGACTCAACTTTCCCATTCTATGAAAGAATTAGTAATGACAAGCCTTTGCAGCCTTTATTCTTTCCTACTGTAATTAATCTTATTTTATAATCTTCAGGCCATTCTGAAAGACGGAAGAGTCGGCTTACTCTGAGATCAGAAGTGATTTCTTACATTACTAACTTGCATGAAGTGACCTTGTTTGATTTTAAGAACAGTTTTCTGAATGGATCTTCAACAAGTAGAGTTTTTTACCAAACTTTGGGGAAAGAAGTACCAGAATGAACATTTTTTCCAAGCACGATGAAAGGACCAGAAAGCCATAGAAAAACCAAATTTACTAGATGACAAACCCTTGTCACTGAGAGGAAAATATTCAAATACAAAACATTACAATTCTTTAACCCTTATTGCTATTTTAAGTATTGACATCTCTGGAGTGGAGAAGGTTGTTTTAGAAAGGGTATAGCAGCTGCTAATTTGAGAGCTAGAAACACAACCAAAGGTATTTATGGTAGTTGTAATAGTATAAAGTATGACCTCCACAAAATCTCAAGAATCTGCAGGGAAGCACTCCAGAATGCACTACTCTAATTATTAACAAAGCTTCAATTACAACGCATGCCACATGCCAACAGTTGTCAGTGGCTACCATATCAGATATACTTAGTGAGCCTACAAGGTTGTAGTATAAGCCTGGTTCTCTGTACCTCAGTTGTCAGAACTTATTTACTGTTAATATTGCAAGGATACCACTATAAGTATTTAAAATATAAAAGAAATTTTTTTTGCCAAACATGAACAAAGATAGATCTACTTGATCATATCAGAAATGTAGTGAACTGTCCAGGAAGACAGAGGAAAGTATAGTGTTTTGATGAACTTACTGAGTGAATTTTGAACTCCAGGTTAAATTAATGATTTTAACCTGGGCTTGCTTTTCTGACGTCTACGGTCTCCTAAATGCCTCTACATCCATATGTAGAAATTGCTTCTAAAAAAATAGTTTGTGTTGTTCCCAGGTTGGATATAATAACCAGATATCCCATTTTAATTTGTGATTACTGAAATTACCTTATCTTGAAAATTGGATAGCCCTGTCCTGTACAAACCCGAGTGGCCAGTTATTCTGTAGGGGCTACTGAAGCCACCAAACATTGACCAAGAGGTAAAGCATGAATTTAAATAAGGATTGACAAAAGGTAAGCCTCATGCTGACATGGAAAATTTGGACAGGAGGAGAGTGGAAGCAAATGGACCAGCTTTCACAGTAGCACAAGTCCAGTCCTTCCTGAATATAGTTTCTGTACCTTCAAAGATTCCCTTGAGGAAGGGTGAGTTACCTTTTACTTTCAGGACGCCTATTTTTTTTTTAAATTATCTGTACACATTTGGATTCTGTTTTTAGATAAAAGAAAATGCTACAGTTAGAGATTTGTGAGTAGCATGTGTCTAAAGCAGAAAGACTCAAAACTGCACGAGGATCCTGAGAAGAATGGGTAAAGGTTCTCTCTGAGAAGTCTGTGCTGGGCTCAGTGTCAGGTGGTTGTAACTCTGAGGCCGAATTGTCAGAGGAGATGGTAAAGGGTCCACACTTGAAGAACAAGAAGGCCCACGAAAAAGAAATGCCTCATGATCATCGGCTTAAGCTGAAGTGGAGATTTTCAGTGAATTAATATTGATCAGAAATCAACCCTGGTCTCAGTTTAGTTTTAATTCATTGTGTTAAATGGGCAACATTATGTCTGCCTAGATTCACTTCTGTGTTCCATTCAGGTACACTTTGCACTTCTACAGGTTTTTCTAATACTGCAAAGCCTTTTTCTAACAAGAACAAATGTCCTCACTGTAACCTGTAAAGTAACAATTTTATCCCTATTTTATGAGAATCTGATGCACTGGTTGATTAGATGATTGACCTGGTAATATACACAATAGAGCTGTGGCAGAACTGAAAGCCGAACATTGATCTTTTTGTATGGCTTGTTACCCCATGACTTTTTATGGCAGAAAGTCAAACTATTTAGCTTGCTTTCCCATCAGTTCATGTTCTTTGCACCTGTACCTCATTCTCAGAATACTGCCTACCAATCCTCTCGATGCCTTGAGATCCATCCTCCTACACCTTTTCTGAACATTCTCAGAATTCCTCAGCAATTCTAGCTTCCCTTTTTTCTCTCTCGGTGGTCTGTGAGGTAGAAGCCATAGCTTGACCAGCAGCTTATGTGTCAATTGGCTCATCAACAGGCAAAATACAAGACGTGACTAATTAAATTACAATTTTACTCAGAAAGACCACTAAACGAGTTTCTCTTCTCTAGTCAGGTGACAGTTTTCATGAAGCTTATACAAGTTTAACTATCTTTAACATTTTCATTTGTCACACCTCTTTAGTGTTGGAGAGGGGTTGACATAAAAGCTGTGATTGCAATGCACCTTGCCTCCAAAGAAATCAGTTCAAACCTAATCTAAATGAAATATAAACTCCATACATTGAGGAATAAAGTACTCTACACTGAAAAAGTAGAAATAAACTTTTTTGGGGTTATTCCTAAAACAAACTAGTGCTGAGTTTCTTTCACTCTTCTTTGAAACTTCTGGTAATTGTGAATATCTGAGGCAAGGAGCAAGACTTCAAAAGTCACGGCACAAATCCTTGGTTCTTATCTTTTCCAGTCAGAGGAGAAACTGCAGTGAGGAATAGTTTCCTTATGGTGATTGGTCTATGAAGCTGAGCTAGGTTGTTCACTCTTTCACCCTTAATTGTTCAGTAGATCCATTACACATAAGGATTTTTCCTAGCCAATTTTTGACTAAGAAAAAGGCCACTGCTTGACAAATGATCCTTCTGTTCCTGTTCTGTCATAGCCTCCTCATCTCCCTTTGTTTCCCTGTCTGGGATTAGCCTTCAGTTTGGCTGAGGTGCAGGTGGGTAGCGTTATTGTACCAGGAGTGCTTGGCTTGTGTGGCTACATTTCTGTTAGTATTCATCATAACAAACACTTTTTCCCTTTCAGTGGATTCCTAATTAGACTCTGAAAGCTGGCTCAAGGCTGTCTTAATACCTCAAGGGCCCAATTCTTCTTTCAGTTACATAAAAGTAAGTCTGGGGCAGTTAGTAGAATCGATATAGATTTATGCCACTGAGATCAAAATCTAAGCCAAGTTTCTGCTAAGGAATACATTTTCAGACATCTGGGGGAAATAAGTATCTTGATGTATTCGTTATGTTAGTAGCTTAATGAAAAAATCACAGTTTCCTTGAAAAAGATGATTTTCCCTTTGCTGTACTCCCGCAGATGACGTCTGGTTGCGATGAACACCTGCAGGCGTGAAGGCTGCAGGCAGCATTACTGGGTGTAGAGTCCAGGTTAGCTGTCTCTAGCTAGCAGAGGTCAAACACCTTTGAAGACCTGCAGCACAGAAAAACAGTGAGGACAGGCTCACTCCACAGCTGGTGACTGGGTTGTCCAGAGACACAAGTTATTTTCAGGCCTCTATTGCCCCTTACACAGATAACGTTGAGTACAGAAGATTGATAAGAACATTTCTTGCAGGAATGTAACATCTCCTATCTCAACAACAGAGGCCTAAACTGAAGATCTATTCACACTTGAGCAAGCATGCTGGAGTGAGCGCTCTGGCACAGAGGTTGTTTTAGGAGAACATAACACTACAAAAATACCAACAGGACTTCTAGAAACCTCCCCCAAAGGGAATCTGGCATACAGATAATGTAGGTGGGGGATACTTCTTTCACTAGGAAGCACTTCATATTTATGGATGCACTGTGAATAAATCAACGGAGCGTTGGAGATATTCACATAATCTACTATAAACACACAGCAAAAATGAATTGAGAACTGGCTGAATGGCAGAACTCAGAGGGTTGTCATCAGCGGTGCTGAGTCTAGTTGGAGGCCTGTAACTAGTGGTGTCCCTCAGGGGTCAGTACTGGGCCCAGTCTTGTTTAACTTCTTCATCAACGACCTGGATGAAGAGTTAGAATGTACCCTCAGCAAGTTTGCTGATGACACAAAACTGGGAGGAGTGCCAGATACACCAGAAGGCTGTGCTGCCATTCAGTGAGACCTGGATAGGCTGGAAAGCTGGGCAGAGAGGAACCTGATGAGGTTCAACTAAGGCAAGTGCAGGGTCCTGCACCTGGGGAGGAACAACCCCATGCACCAGTACAGGCTTAGGGCGGACCTGCTGGAGAGCAGCTCTGTGGAGAGGGACCTGGGAGTGCTGGTGGATGACAGGTTGACCATGAGCCAGCAGTGTGCCCTGGCTGCCAAGAAAGCTAATGGGATCCTGGGATGCATTAGGAGAAGTGTGGCCAGCAGGTCGAGGGAGGCTCTCCTTCCCCTCTGCACTGCCCTAGTGAGGCCCCATCTGGAGTACTGCGTCCAGTTCTGGGCTCCCCAGTTCAAGAAAGATGAAGAGCTACTGGAGAGAGTCCAGTGGAGGGCTACGAGGATGATGAGGGGACTGGAGCATCTCTCCTATGAGGAGAGGCTGAGGGAGCTGGGCTTGTTCAGCCTGAAGAAGAGAAGGCTCAGAGGGGACCTTATAAATGTTTATAATATCTGAAGGGTGGGTGTCAGGAGGATGGGGCCAGACTCTTTTCAGTGGTGCCCAGTGACAGGACAAGGGGCAATGGGCACAAACTAAAGCACAGGAAGTTCCGCCTGAACATGAGGAAGAACTTCTTCACTCTGAGGGTGATGGAGCACTGGAACAGGCTGCCCAGGGAGGTTGTGGATTCTCCTTCTCTGGAGATATTCAAGACCCGCCTGAACGCGGTCCTGTGCAGCCTGCTGTAGGTGACCCTGCTTTGGCAGGTGGGTTGGACTAGATGACCCACCGAGGTCACTTCCAACCCCTACCGTTCTGTGATTCTGTGATCCTGTGATTCTGTGAATAGCCTGGTCATTTTAGTCATAACAGGAGACACAGGCTTGTCCAGCATTATCATGTTCATTCTTAAAGCATTCTCAGCTGGTTTTCTTTAACTGAATTGATTCAGAACAATCATAGGTGATATTATTATTTTCAGTAAAAAATGAAGGTCATACTCTCTCCATCATGCAAACAATCATACAAACTTTGCCTGGTAAAATCTCATTGAAAATAGATTCTGAATATGGCATTTCTTCTTCCTTAGATCTGTGTGAGTGGAGCTATTAATTCCCAAGACTTTGCTGTTTTTCTGTTGCTTAATTTGATACTTCACTTTTAATTCCCAATTTAGTTTGCACATACCAGTTTATTTTAGTTACGTGCCATCTGAAATTAATAGTAGTTTTGTCATTGTATTGAACATGCAAATGTGGAATCAGGGCAGTAGAGCAGGAAGAAGATGTCCAAAAGTTTGCTGCCAAACCAAGGCTTAACTACATTAAGTCCAATATAAATGCTTAGTTCTCATTGATTTTCTTTGATCCTGGGTCTGTCTTCTGACCAAAGGGATTAGATTTAGACCAACACTGTGTTTTTCTGACTTTCGATAGCTGGAAAGATCATAACAGAGTTGATAAATGATAACAGTTGTTAATAAAGGATGAGAAGGTAGGAAGACAACCAATGTGTTTACAGTCTTGGTCGATGTTTTCTTTAAGAAACCCGTGAAATACGCTGTTGCTTCACACAGGGTAGATATTTTTGTTCCCAGTTCTGTTGCCTCAGAACTAATTAGTGTGTGTGTAATTCTGGTTTGTACCTCACTTTACCACCTTAAGGCAAATACTTATGGCTGCTGTAAAAAAAAACGTGCAGAATCTTACTGCTGTACCTGTATCAATTAAACTTGAATATGGCATTAGCAAACCCAGGCACATGAAAAACATAGAATGTTGAGATTTCCAGACCGCTAGAGTGTTTTTCAGAAGTACTGTATCCTGATTAAGTGACTCATACCCTAGTTTACAAGAACCAATTGATCCCAGAGTACAATATGCTGAACAGCACATTCCTGAAAGGAATTTGCTGATGTATTAACAAATGGTGATCCCAACCTGTCCTGCTTTAAACTCGATCAAACACTTGATATCCCAGCCACATGTAAAAGGCAGGCTGAGTCCTGAGAAGAAAATGAGTGTAATCATTTGTGGAACAGCAGTGGCATTTTTATGAAGGAAGCCAGCTGATGTGTCAGGGCGTTTTCAAAACTTTTCTTGTAGACAGATGTTCAATTGAAAAAGCTCTGATTTTTCCACAAACTTGCAGGAGGAGGCATAGGCACTTTGGGAAGTAGATTTGTTCACAAAATCACTTCTGTTTGATGTTATCCCTTCACACATGGATAACAAACAAGATAATCAAGCAAATGATCACGGCTCTTAAAAAACAACTGTGTCAGGAAGAAAAGCATGTACTAGGAATTTCCCACAGAGATGTTTTGAATAATACGGTTACATTGCTGTCCATCATGTACATGTCTTTTCTTTTTTGCCAAAATTCTGTACACAATATAAAGCTGTTCCACATGAAATCTACATGTAAAGTATACTTTAGTTTTTCAAATTATTTATAGAGAGTAATATAAAATTCAGCACCCTTCCATCACAGAAGTGGTAACAGAAGGAATGTTTTAATGAGATTTTACAGAAAACTACAAACTTTCCATAAAAAATTAGAGCTAGTTAACTAACAGACAAAGTGTCAGTCATATTAGAGACTGAAATGTATGGCTGTGCATTAATATTAAACTGCTAGGATGACAAATTTACAGAAATCATAACTTTAGGATGGATTTCCAACAGATATGTGCCCGTAAGACTCAGCTGAATGCTCAGCTGCTTTGAGAAATTGGAGTAGATTGCAGATTTTTTCAGTGAAGATTCATTCTTCATTACATGTCATTGTGGGATCATGAAACAGAGCTTCCATTTTCTTCTCCTGTTTTTCTGTGTTTATATTTTCAATCATTTTGAAATTAGGTGTTGATGATCCTCTCCCCAGGATTAGAAAAGGGACTTAGGCACTGAAAAACTGTAGTATCAACTAATTAGTATCAACTAATTTCCTCAAAACATAAATGAAACCCTAAAGATTCACAAATTTCAAAAACTGATAACCATATGAAAGGCACGGATATTCTCTTAGTAATAAAATTTTGCAAGAAATATCTCATGTCTGGCAATAAATTGATTGTGGTCTCTAGTACATTTCAACTACTCTGCTGTCTCGGTGTTTCTAATAGGTTTGTACCCTGAAGTTAGATGTTCTTATTGTTCAGAATTTGTTGTGCTTTAAGGCATGTAAAACTTTAAGTCTTATTTGAACTTGAAGGCCATTTCCTTTCTTAGGACTCTACCTAAGGTTGTGGGGGAAAATATCTTCCTGATTTTAATAGGTCAAAACCTTATCTTTGGTTAATTAGTTTAATCAAACTGATTTGGTACTTTTAAAGTCATTGCATTCATTTAGGTAATTATGATGCACATACTGTCATAATTTGACCAGGTAAATATTTCACTACTGCAGTGAGGAAATGGCTGATCCTCGTTTAGTAAAACAATGTTGCATAGATTTCAAAATGCTTTCTCATGACCTTGACAGAGCTACATCCAGCTAAACAGAGCTAAAGGAAGAAGCAAAATTCTACAGTTGATAGAGTTCAGTTTTTTGCTCCAGAACTAAAAGGAATACATTTCTGAAGGCTAAACTGGTTGTAGATTGCAGCTGTTTCTCGTCACCCAACATATTTTATTCATGTTTCCTTGCAGCCATTTTGTACATGGAATTTCGTTTAAATTTTATCTAAAGTGTAAGCACATCTGGAATTGTCTCTGAGGTCTTATATAGGGATGTGCATTCATGAGATCCTGCCTGAATGTTTGGATGGAAGCATTTGGGTGAGATGTGAACCCACCCCTTTCCATCCTAGGTTGAATGGGAGCCTTGACACACATACAGGGTCCATATGGCCATGGAAGCAGCAATGCATATTCGCTGTGGAACATACCTACTTGTGCAGTATAAACACAATTTCTTGGACTTTGTTCCTTGAAACAAGTTCATCTTCCAGTATAGGACCACTTATATTTAGAATTGGGCTTTTTAAAAGCTGAATTGATTAAAAATACAGACAAAAATCACATAGAAACATAAATAAATGGTCTGCATGACATTTATAGCATTAAACAATAAATCACTTGAGCTAGCTACCTTCTTTGAAGCAGAAGAATATGCTGTGAGAGAAACTATATAAACAGAAGTGCACACACTTTGGTAAATATTGGAGCTGAAGAGGCACAGACATCCAGACCAGTGTTGAACATGGGTGCATATTAAAAATATGATCTGGTTCAGATAAAGCTAGAGGTAATGATGGTCTGAGACATGTTATATATAGTGTTTGTAATGAAGCACAACAGTACTTACGATATATTATCCCGCAACTCTTCCAATAAAGGACAGGTTTACAACAGAGTGAAAAACTGCAGTCTTTTTGCCAGAAATATTCCCCTTTTACTCCTTTTGGAAAGGAGAAAAGATTAAGCCAGGTTTGTTTGCAGAGTGTGATTACACTCAGCTGAGTGCTGTTAAAAGGAAGCTTGTTTAACCTTACCTCCAGCCTGTGGAATCAGCAGAAATAAGAAACTATCGTTTGAAAACACGAAATCTGTGAAATGCTACCTGAGTTCTGCAAGTAGGACATATTAGGATATATGCTATCTTATTTTACCGCTCTAAAACAAAGTAGCTGCTTTAAGTTAGTTGTCTCTGTTTCCTATTTCTCCAAGTCAATGACAAGAGAGAGATACATCCAAAGACAGAACTTTTGCCAGCTGAAAAAAGATTTCTGAATTGACAAAATTTCCATTAGATGACAGGTCAGGAAATGAGCCACAGGATCACCCTGCATTTGTTCAGAAGGGCAAAAGACAAAATTTTCCAGACTTTAAGTTTTACAATCAATGCTGAAGGAATAGTGCAGTGATGATTCAGATCCGTCGAGTGTAATGCGAAATGAAACAAATGTAATTGCAGAACCGTATGATTTAAAGTGAATACAAAAGTACAATGTAATATTATTCGAAGGACAACATGTTTCATTTTAACTATGGAAGCAATAGAGAAGCTTAAAGCAAAATTTATTTCATATTCTGGACGTAAAAGCGGTAAGATTATGTGTAACTATTCAAATATATTTTTTTAAGTAGTATCACTTTCTAAACAGGAGATGCAGTTGCATTCCTGCTCTTACGCTGTTAACCTTCTGTTCTAGTAAGAAAACTGAGTTTACTGTAAATGCCAAAGAACCTTGCTCACTATGCAGAGACCATGTTCTACATATCCTGAAATTTTATAAATCCTAAAATATAATTTATTCCAGTGATCCTTCTCCAACATGAATTTATTTTCCTCCAATCAGCAGAGTAAAGGCTAATTGTGATAAAAGGGAAAAGCAAAGACCTTTATGAATGGGAGGATAGAAGAGCCAGCATATGGAGTTAGTTGCTGATTGTATTTGCAAAGACAAAATGAGGCTGAGTGATGCACACAGACTTCAGTAAAACTTTATAGTTTAAATGTTATCTCAGAAGACTTCCTGTGACAGTATAGAACTTTCAGAAAAAGAATTCTCTTCAGTAAATCTAAGTACAATGTAGTATATACATTTAGAAAGATGGGCTTCACATTCTAGTTTGTTTCATGTATTATTCAAGTATTCTACATTTAATCCAAGTTAATTTGGTATTATTATTAGTATTATTAGACCTAAAATATATTAAAATGAGATCATACAAATCTTGAAGTGCTAGAAGACATTGAAGTTATAACAAAAAAGTGCAATATGGGTTAGGAACCATAAAAACAGACTGAAGGATTGAGGCAGATTTTCAGCGAGCAAGAGAAAATCAAGAAGTGAAAAATCAGTCTAACAAATCAGTCTACCATACGCCTATCTATTAGACACATATTTTGAGCAATGAGAGCTTAAGTGGAGATAAAAGTAGAAGCAATAGGTGCTATATCCGAGAAATCTCAGGCAACTGCTGATGGAAGCAGAAATGGTAAAACCGCAGTTCTGCGAGGCACAGATAAGGCAATAAGGGAACGCAACCCCTACCAGGAAAATCACCGCAGGCATCAGCACTTCCATGGCCCTTAAGTACAGAAATACTCAAGAGACCAAAATCACCAGTATTGCCAAGTCTGTGTAAGCATGGTGGAAACTAAGTTCTCATCAGTTCACTTAGTGTGATAGCAAATGTGTTGGTGCATCTTTAATCAGAGGAGTGTAGATAAACACCTTGACTATATTTGATACAAATAAATTGTGTGTTTCCAGAAATCTGAGCTTAAACTCAACTGACTGATCCAATTTTAGTGCTTGAACAGTTCATAAAAGTGACAAAGCATCACTGCTGACAAATCTGATTACTATGTGCCTACCTTCTGATTCCCAAGGTCCTGTTGAACAGGACGTCTTCTACATGTAAAGATACTTTGCCACATCTGATATAAAACAGACAGATTTCAGAAAGTGTGGTATAACTTGTTAACTGTCTGTACATGTATTACGTAGGCCAGATAGATTTCCCAGTAGCACACAAAATAGTTTATTTGTCCCAATAATAACAATTCAAAAAATAATAATAGTAGTAGTAACAGATCTAAAAGGAACTTTGATCACCTAGTTCATCCCTTTGGTGAAGTATTTCACCTAAGACTTTTCTCATATAGAAGAGAGTAAAATGATAGCTCCCCGTGTCTTGCAGAGAATAATCTCTTTTATAAATCCTGGTTTGGCATTTCCTATCCCTGTTTTTCTTTCCAGAGTGTAACACAGCTGATTTGTGTTCAATTTGTGTTCCACACTAGCCACACACACTTTTTTTTTAATTCCTTTGTGTGTCTCTATTTGTGTAACTAAGTAGTCCTACTGCAATGTGTTTTCCTCATTGAAGGATATAATAAGAACATTTTGAACTCAAATTCTGTCTTCTAGCTTGCTTGAAATCCTTTACAGCCTTAATTCGAAAAATATCTTTCTTTACTGTCCAGGCCACTAATTTAAACCTGTAATAGCACCAAACCTATGACAAATTAGAGAATCTTTTTGATTGCTATAGTATTTATCCTAATTTGTACACAATTATCCATTTTGAACATTAATCACAAGCTCTCAGAAAAGAAACCTTGTTTACAGAAATACCTGATACAGTTTGAGCACCTGCAGAATAAACCTCTTGCATTATGTCAGTAATGTCATCCGTCTGTGGGTAAAACTGGACCGTGTAAGAGCTTATGAAAATTCAAAGGGAGACACCCAGAGGTTGAAAATGAGTGAAACTTGCACAGCTGTTAAACAAAACAAAATAAATGCCAAGTACTGGTAAAGAGTCTAGGTAAGGTTTTTTGTTAGGGCTTTGTTTTTTTTTTAAATGTGTACTAGCCCTGTCCCATTTTACTGTAGCATAGTGCATCATTTCTTATGCAATTTTCCTTTTGGGGTAAAAGCCTCAATGGTAATGTTTGTGTTGATGAACTTAGCTGGTGTAAGAAGGCTTAGAAGAAGTACAAAGGCAACACAGAGTGCTGCAACAGCATGCTGAATTGTATGAATAAGGATCAAAAAAATAAAATTTGGAAGAATTCCTAATGAATGCATATGCCAGTTCCTTCATCAAGGTGTCACTTGCTCTTTGGGCAGACTACTCCATGAATTTCTCACTCCAGAGTTCAAAAAGGCAGAATAAGAAATGTCTAATCCAAGCTAGAGACAGAATATAATACAAGATAGAGTGCTAGTGTAATGTGGAGTGACAAGTACAAGACCTTTGTGTATAATATGATTAAAAATTAAACAAAAAATTGATTTGTAAAGCTGCTGAAACTTTTGTTCCTTCTGGCTTTGCAAGAAAATGTGTCTTTTAACTTTTAGTTAATGTGTCCCTTTTAGTAATTGCTGCTGATATACATTTGCAACACAAATCAAAATATTTCAGCATAATTTCATTTGTTAGATAGATCACCATCCTTGTTACATTCTTCATTTACGCATAAGTAAATAATGTCAATAAAAAGCTTTATTTGCCACTAGTGCAAAAGGTTCCAGAATAAGCTTCTTCATGTAACTATATAAAAGTACATAGTGTTTTGTGCAATTGCAGACTTAAGAGTATAGTGAAATAAAATAAGTTGCATTTAGTGTGCACACATAGAGGAATCCAATGTGCGGTTTAGTTATCCTAGGAAGAAGCCTACGCAGACTATATGACGTAAATAAGAAAAAGTCAGTTGCTATTGTTATATGATATTCAGTTCTTTTGATCCAATAGATGATTTATTTATCACTGCAACATTATTCTCAATATAACACTAATATGCTATTCAGATAATACTAAAAAATTGCGAAAATTACTTTAACTTCTGTTCAGATACAATTCCTGACTGATTCCATAGACCAGCACTGTCAGCACTCAGTTGCAACTGAGACCTTTGGATTTTCAGCTGTGATTCATGTGTATCAAACCCTACACATATACAAAAACTCCAGTCATGTTTGTCCATAGAAGGTAGATTTCCAGTTATGGGAGTATATTCCATGGAGTACTACATGGATTTGCCAATAGTCACAAGCCAAAGTATGATTCACTCAAGTTCCACCAAAGTGGACGTGCAAAATACAGAACATAGCCCAAAAGATGGTGCTCTTACAAGAAGGCTCATGCCATATGTCCATCTGTGGTTGTACAGTCACTGCTGAAGATACCAGATGGCTGAATGGCAGTAAAGAAATGGTTTTACACAAGCATATATATATTGCGTATTAAAGTAAAAAAAAATGACCATATATAATATTCAGGAAAATCCCTGGTAAAAGTGAATCATGTTGCAAAAAAGAAACAAGCCAACGACAACCTGCCCTCCCACAATGGAATTGCTGGGAACATTTAGAACACATGGGAGTAAATTGACATGATTGAATAGATGCCTCAAGGTGATTTGCCATGAAATAAAAAATGCAATTTTAAAAATCATAAATATTAAACGTTCATTCATACTCTTACAAAGTGAAAGATCTAATGTGTCTTCATGGAGGACTTGGGGATGCATTAGTTATGGTAATCCTCTCACAGTCATACCAACAATTTGGCATACCAACAAACAGATCTTTTTAGGCAGAACCTACAAGATCCTATAAAGAATAAATTATTGTTATTAGAAGCCAAGAACATTTATTTTTTTTAAAAAAAAGATGTTTCCCTAAGATGTCTGTACTAACTAATTGGAATAAAATACTTTTGAATTTTTTCATTCTATAATTTTTTATAGCTTACAAGCATAGATATGTTCATTATTGACTTTTTCTGGTTATTTTCAAGGAATGTTTCAATAACTACTTAAGGAACTAACACTTTTCCTGGCTCATACCTCTCAGACTGGGTTTTATTTTCAATGTAATGATATTCAAGCTTCAAATTTCCAAACCTCTATAAAACTCAGACATAACAGGTCAGAAGTTGCACTAGATCAGAAGTATGGGTGAGCTAATCACTTTTCCTCGCGTTATAACCTAAAACCCAAGCAAGGAAGAAGAGGCTGCTGACAGTATTTCTGCCCTGAAGTTTGGCAAGGCTGCTCTGAATGTGATGTGATGCTGTCTTGTGGATGCTGAATTGACATGGCATGCAGACATGAGAGGAAGTGTGGGCTAAAAATTTAGGTCCAGCAAAATTCTGAAGTTCTCATATGAAGAACAATTGTGCTCACAGGAGCAGTTAAGGAAATGGTTATGCCTGTAAGAAGTCACAATGGCCGTTGAATAACTGAATTATGTCCTAATCTCATATATGAGTGTGAGGGGAGTCAAGCTGTTGTGCTCCTTGTCGGGGAAACAACCAGACAATTGTGCTTTATTAGGCAAGGTTTTACAGTTGACAAAACCAAACAACAAGAACAAAATTCACAAATGCAGTAATGACTGAGTAATTATTTATATATTCGGTATTTGTCTCACCGAGCTGATCCTACTTAATCCATTGTACAGCTCTTCCAGCATTATTCTATGTTTAAAATAGAAGATATACTTATTTAAGAAAAATGAGAATGACCTAAGTATAGTAAGTAGCAGTAACCCAAGAAGTATAGACTTTTTTCCTCAGTGGAAATGGTAAGTCATGTGTAAAATCTAAATTCTTCCTGGAGGAAAAAATATATTAAAGATCTCAAAGTGGATAATTACTTAATGAGCTATGAAATGCTATCAGATTAGATAAGTCAATATTCACCTTCAATAAAGGATGGAATACTTCTTAAAAAAAAGAAATTTAGAAATGCTTCATTGTCTAAAGCTTTGGAGTTAGAAACAATATTTATTGTTACAATGTTTAAAGTATGTTTTACTTACTGTAAAGTTTCTAGAATCAAAGATTCGCCTTCAAATGTTCTACAGATTTTGGAGAAGACTGATTTTAGAATCAGTAAATAAGCTAATTCGAGGTATAGTAGTCAGCTTTTATCTTGGCTGATACAAGTGAACCTTGACTTAAGAGGTGTACAGCAGAGATTAAAGTAAGCCTATTACAGGATCTACTGAAGATTTTTAGATGTCTGCAAATACAAGTTCTTTCAGATGAACAGTATTAAAATACATAAATCGGTCTGTCCGACTATCTTCAACAGACTCATCTGGAGACAAATCACAGCAGTTTGAACAACAGAATACCCCTCTTTATGCCTGCTCATGTCCTTCTGCACTGAACCTGTCACTGTTCTCCACGTTAGTTTTCTGTGAAGTCCGATGTAGATATGATGATGTTCTAAAACTTGATGCTGCAAGTTTATGCTATGGCTGATGTTTAGTGGTTTCTACTTAATGAGGCAAATAAATCAACTTTTCTGTTTTCTTTAGACGGAGTCACTGAAGTTGCCTGTAACAGAAGTTCCTTACGTAAATTTACTGACCGCTGCTTTGGAGCAGAACTATAGTAGGGCAAAACTAAGCCTGCTTGCATGCTGATGCAAACACAGTAGTGGATCACAAATATGCAACTTTGGAGAATCATTTACAAAAGTCTTTTCTTTGCTTTCAGCAAGACTATTATTGAATCCCGTTACTGTAATCTGTCTTCTAAAGATCAAACATGATAGTGTGGTTCACTTTACCCGCTAATCAAACTAGTCATTTTAATTAAAAAAACTGAGGGTTAACATCTACAATTCTAATTTAGTTGGTAATTTTAATCTGCAACTTTTTGATAGTTCCTCAAGTTTACTGATTTTGCATTTTGTAGTTCTACTATTCAGTCTGGAGTTTTCACTTGTGATTAATTGCACATCTTTCATCAGGCATACAGTAAAGAAGGTTTGAACTTTTATTATATTGAGAAGATTTTGGATTCCCTTCTGAATCCACAGGAGATTCTTAATGCTTAACAACCACTACAGGAAATTTCAGTTAAGTGAAGTTATGCTGGTGAAGGGTAACAGAAGGACAAAATAAAACAGTTTTAGCAGCTAGTGTTTTAAGAGAAACAGAAGTAAGGGAGAAACCGCTCAAGGGTTGCAGGGTGACAGAGGCAGTAAGAGAGTACGCTTGCTCCCTTTGAGCTTTTGAGTGCTACAACAATCAACAGAGCTAAATAAAATGCAGAATTCCCTGGGCTTTTGGCTATGTAAGGAGATAAAATTACCCCATCCCCCCAAAAAAAAAGATCTTAAAATCTTGGTTTCAAAAAAAATCATGCCTGCTTTCTCTAGCAGCACTCAATTGTGCCTGAAGTTAGCTGTGTAATCTGTCAGATCTCCCTTTTTGAGGATTAGATAAGGGAAATGAGGTTACATGATCAAAACAACAGCATTAATGGCCTCCTTTTGGATTAGGCCAAAGAGTACCTACATTTGATATGCTAAAGTTGAGAGAAAGTCTATAGTGTCTGTGAAGCCCAGGGCCAGTATGCTGGGTACTACTGTGTGAAACAGTCAGAGGTAACACGCTGACTATTGCGAATAACAGATGGTAATACTCGATGTGAACTGGTAAGGTTAGTCAGCCCAGCAAAGCCGCCAAAATACTTGCCGAGGTCCTCTCTCTCTCTGAATGTGCACCTACCCATTGAGAAAAAGGCTCGCTCTCTCACACACTATTGCTCAGATTACTGAATTTATGAGACCCCTAAAGCAAAACTTTCACTCTTTCTTACTTTCCCTCCCAGGGAGCTACTCCATTCATTACCAGTGCTCGATCTATTCCTACTGCAGACTGATCAGGCAACTAACTCCTTTGCTAAAATAAATGTTTACCAAGTCCAGCACAGGGCTTCTCTACACCATGCTATTCATCTATTGTAAGGCATGCACAGAGTTTACCTGGGTAAAAAAAAAGCAAAACATTTTGGAGAGCTAAAAGGTGTTTTATAAAAAAGGGGAATTTCTCTAATTTCCGCAGTGAATGTTAAGGTGAAGAGTATGTGTAACATCATATCCTGATTATCTGCTGTCCCTAATAAAAGTGTGTGGGTTTCTTCTCCTGATGTGCTTGAGGGATTTAGTGTTAGTTGTTTTTTTTTTTTTTGCTATTTACTAGTTTCAAATTCTAGTTTATTCTGTCTTATTTTCTTTTTCATTTGAAATGCCTGAATTTCTGTCATCCTGTTTGTTATAGTATTTTGGATATGCATGATTTCAGCAATTTGAAAGATGTTTTCCTGTTTCTAGCAAACTCTTTTCCTTGCCGTTCTGTCTTGGTTTCATCCTTATTTAAGCCTTTCTTATTGCATCGCAATATGCTCATCATCAGTAAGAATTTAATTTTCTTAGCTCCTACTTTCAGCCCCCTTTTCACAGGCTCCCTCATTTTTATATAGTTCAGATTCTTCATGACTTCATGAAATAGTGCATGAACTGGAAGAAATGTTTTGTATGTGGAAATTTTCTCTTATTAGTAGAAAGGTGTATGAGGCCACAAAATATTTGTGTTCCCATGGCACCAATTCCTCTACACTAAAAACAACACAATTCAACAGAAATGGACTGGACAACTTCTTGAGTGGTAGTTGTATCAGTTGTGATGGAGAATGGTGGCCCAGATGCGATCTCAAGCTCAGGAAGTCGTTACCTAATTGCTGGAAACTGAGATGGTATACCAGGGGAAATATTACCCTTTATGCGTTCTCCATCTTGTGTATACCTCCCTAAGCACACCAATCACTGTCCAAGACAGGATATTGAGGCAAATGGCTTTTTTGATAGAACTCCACATGCTTGTTTTTTATAAAAGTCAATCTGTTAAGGAGGAAATGCTTCATGGAGTGAGTTAGCTTCCCCCAGAACTTCGTTTCAAAGGAAAACAGCAGAAAGAGTTAATTATTCATTTTAAAACTACTTTAAATTTAAAAGTACATATTAATTTATGCAAAAAGACAAAAATAAAGTGAAACAATTTTGTTGCAGCATAAAGTTTCTCCTAATCCAAAAGTATTTTTCTTCCAGTATCTTCCTTTCAGAACTGTGTCACAATGCTCAGCGTTAGATCCTTTCAGAGAATCACAGCCTTTGCAATCTATAAAAGCTTTCACAGATCAAAACTTTCAAAGCCTTAAAAATACAAACAGCCTCAAAAATGTACAAAATATAAAGTCCTTCCTGGCATATGAGAAGATATTTTGTTATATTGAAATGAAAGGCTCCTGCCTTTGGTGTTTTCTTGCAGTTTCCATTATAAAAAGCATTAAGGCAAAACCAGACCAAGAAATGCAAATCTATAAGTAAGCTACAATCAAGTTCTAACTCAAAATGCTTTAGTCCTCTATTACATGCTTCCTAGTCGCACTCTTCGAAGCTTCATTACATCTTGGTTTCACCTTTCTATCCGAGTTATGATTCATGCCTTGAAGCAGCCTGGTTACCTTACCCAGCTTTCTTCCTCTTAGCAATGGACATCGGCTGTTTTTTTCTTTCTTTGGGAAGGCATTGAATTATAAATGTGAACTGACCATGAAGCTATTTGATGGTGATCAGTTTGGAAGAAGACATACAGTTTGTTGCGATTGTAGGCTGTTTCTGATGGTCTGCCCATACAATTTTCTCCACTGATCACTCCTGTGAATTTGAGACGGCCTGTTGATTTGACCTATTGTGGAATGTAAAAATTCTGAATTATGTAGTCAATTTTAACTGTTGACTAGGATATGTTTATCAGTGCATTCCTAACTACTTCAGAAGAAGTCTTGTTCTCCTTGTTGTTTTATTACCTACAAAGTTATACTGACTTTAATAAATGTAAGTAACATAATTTTAATTAAAAATTTTATATTTGGTAACATTTATATGTATATCCTAACTACAAACATACTAAATCCTATGAAAAGCAGTAGAAATTTGATCATTCTTAAAAAGCGTTACCTGACTTCAAAGAGAGCAGCAAAACTGAGATTAAAAATTACATTTAAATTAAAACACAACACTGTGAAATGCAAGTTTGAAACTAAATCATTTTTATTATGTCTGGTGAACACTTAAGTTACAGGAAAGGCTCAGTACTTTTACTGAAGAATTCCTCATCTTAAACTACTGGGTAAGAAATAAATATTTATATCAATGCTTGGACTGTACTGGGGACTTGAGCACATCTCTTAAGTAGAAAACTTACTGTGTGGTTTTACTTTGTATGGGACTTTCCCTGCAAGAGGAAGGATAACAGGTAATTTTATAACCAGCCCTGTAGTAGTAACTTGGGTGCAGAAATCTGAAGCGACATGCATATTTCAGAATCCACAGTGCTGAGTTAGTTTTCCTTCTGGGGTCCAGCCTTACTTAAAAGGAAGGCTTTTTCAAAAGAAATCTATTTACTTTGGTAAAAATTCTCAGAAGTACTAGATTTTCCCTCATTTTTTGTCAGGATGTGAAGGCTGCTTTTATATCTTTCCACATTTTCTGAGAAGCCTTGAACCAGCTTTGCCAGTTTGCCTATAAAGCTGTTACCCGGCTGTCAGCTTATACAGTGATATTTTTAATAGCTCCGGTATCTCATGCTAAGTCTGCTTAGGCTTCCAGGAAATATGTGTTCTGCCTTGGATATACTCAAGTGCATGGCACAGTTAGTCACTCCATACCAGCTATTGTCATATCTGTTGAACTGATGATTTTCCTTGTAGTCATGAGCGAAGAAACTGCAACGTTTAAAGCGCTGTCTCTGTTTATTACTCCTAAGTCTTGCACCTTGCCTAGTTCTTAGTCCTTCGTTTTTTTTCCCTTTTCTCCATTGTTTCTGCTGGGCCCATCTCCCTCCTCTGCCCTTGCACAAGCATGCACATTGCTGCATAGGAGGCCACGCTGGTACCTCCATACAACAGCCCCAAAGAAACAAAGATTCTTCTTGTTGTCTCCCTTTTTTGATCTGAATATTAGTGCTTTTGAGATTTTCCCTGTCACGACAAGGAATGAAGCATAGGTTTAAAAAATCAGACTCTCATTCTCACATAACTGCACTAACAAAGACTTTAAAAAAAGAAAAGAAAAGAAATAGTAAAATACTCTTATTAACTGAAAAAGTGCAATATTACAATACCATTTTTCTTGCTGAAAGAAAAAATATTTGGAAGAAAATATAAAAAATATTTTTAAAATTGACCTTCCCTATAAAGAAAAATCTGTAACATTATAATGGCTATTTCTTATTGGGGCAATCTTTGTTTAAAAATGTCATTTACCTCTAGTTTCTTATTTCTTCTTCTACACAAGTGCAGGGTTTCCTGTGTCCCCAAAATACAATAGTCTCTAAATATACTAATTTCATCATGTACATAATCCCTTAAAAGACACTGACAAAACGTGCTACTTGTTTAAGTGTACACGGGTTCAATTTCATACCAAAATTCAGATGCAGAATTTGATTCAACGAACTCATTGAACACATACTTTGCTTGAAGCCAGGGATAGCTCCATTGACCTTAACCATCCTATTAGCAGGTTTACCTTGATTTTAAACCCACAGATGTCTCATTAAAATAAATGACACTGACTATATAGACTTTTAACTCACAATCCAGGCAGATATATATGATTAATCTTTGTTGGGTCAAGACCACTATATTCACTGTCTGACAACTTTATCACTTATGTGTGATAAGGTATACAATTAAGTACAATTATAGGTTCTCATGTCTGGACCAATTTACAAAAAAAAAAATCCTACTTTGCAAAAGTTTTGAAATTATATATTTAGCTTGTATAAAGAATATATTTTCTTTTCTCATCCTGCACCCAGCACAAAGTCTTCCCTTCATGAAACATTGACCTGGATTCTTCCCCACTTCTATTTCCCTTTTTAGAGATTAATAGATCTTTCATAATTGCAACAACTAACAATTCATATATTGGAAGAAAAATGCTGTAATGATTTTAGAAAAAGTATACATTTGTGTTTCAGAACTTTCAGAACATGTATTTCATGCCTTGCAGTATGAGTGCATTCACAGCTTTGAAATCGACAGCCTTTTAATGACTCCTGCTAGTCACTTGTTGCAGTCGTAAAATTTGTAACATGAGATAAAACATTTCTAGGTGAGTTTTCGAAGAGGAACTCAATAGTTTCAAGTGCTCTGCTGCTTATATGAAGGACTGTGCTAACAAACTGACAGAATCTCCTAATTAAACGTGGTACAGGTTGTATAATGCAGTGGTTAGTAAATCTATGTTGCTGACTCAGGAGCAAGGCACACTAAATTACACATAATGATCATGGGAAATTATAACTGGATATGTGCAAGTTTAACAGTTGAACAACCGATGACTAAATGTAGGCTTAATTCCCTTTTCAAACCCACAGATAAATAAAGTTGTAAGAAAATGCAGGTTAAAAGTGTAGTTTTGTTTTTAGCAGAATATGTACTTTTTAATCTAACACTTCCCAGGTGAGCTTAGTCATAAAACCCCTGCCAGAAAGCTCCAGTCACAGGAACCGTGAATGAAATGCAGTCCACAACTCAGCAGGTTGCAGCCAAGAGGGAATCTTCAGCTGCATTATATGACAGACAGGTGCCACTGGTTGTTACCCAGCTATTTACAAGGTCATCTAGTGACAGGGTAAGGGGTAATGGCTTTAAACTAAATGAAGGTAGATATAGATTAGATATAAGCAGGAAATTCTTTACTATGAGGGTGGTGAGGCACTAGCACAGGCTGCCCAGAGAAGCTGTGGCTGCCCCCTCCCTGGCAGTGTTCAAGGCCAGGTTGAATGGAGCTCTGAGCAACCTGGTCACTATTGGAAGGTGTCCCTGCCTATGACAGGGGGTTGGAACTAGACAGTATAGTTACATCCATTCCAACCCAACCCACTCTACGATTCCATTTATTCCTTTACTAAGGAGCTCCTTTAGCATAGAAGCAACCTGGTGGAAAAATTCTGAGTATTGGAGCTGCAAGAGGCATGGTTATTTGGCCTAGAAGGGTATGAGTAATGAGCAGTTGGGAACTCTTAGTAATTATTGCTATTTTGTAGACAATTGTCATTAATAACTGATAAAATTTCAATGGATTATCTATTCATTTACAGTATTGAAAGAATGTACATCTAAAAAGGCATTCAAAGCTAATCTTTTTAGAAAAACTGCATATAAAGCAAAGGGCTATTATGTTTTAACAATATAACATACAATTTAACCTGATGTAAAGGTTAGTCAGGTTTTCTGCTGGATAGAAGAAGTATGCTCTACAGAAGGTCATACTCATAGAAAAGGTTATCTTAATCTTTTAACCAAAGTACATTACAATAATGAAATAGAGTGTGAATTTTAAAGTGAACATATCTGCAGCAATAATATGCATAACACAAATCTAGTCATAAACGCTTAGGTTAGACATTTTTAATAACAAAACTCTTTCAAGGACCTTTTTTTTGCAGAAATTAGAGGTATTTATAATGACAAGGAAATAAGTAAAGCAGGAGACTGTTTTTCTGATGGATAAATTACTAATGTTCTCTTCCTTATCCAAGGATGTTTAGTAGCCAACAAGGAAATTAAGTGATTAACTTAAGCTCTCTTTACTTATTCTGTTGTTATGTTTCACTCAGGCTTGCACTAGAACAATACTGTGGTGTGCCAAAATACTGAAGATACAGTAAAGGATCGTGTATGTATGTGAGTTTATACATGTTTATGTGTATGCTCAGGTGTGTTAACTGACTTTTAAGTCCCTTGCACTACCTGAAAAGAAATATTTGAAAAGTAAGAGTTTACTGAATAAACTTAAAAGCAGAATAACATCTACTTACAGATGGATAAACATTAGATTTATATAATATAAATGCAATCTAATGGCAAGTATTAACTGATTTTTTTTTAAACTTGATCTATTAACCAAAATATTTGTTTATGTAACTAAATGTTTAGAATGTTCTAGGATGACTCCCTGAGACTCTGCCAAGCTTTGGATCAGGTCTTCAAGAAATCCAGCATGTGAAATGACATTGACCTGTCCATTCATGGCATTTTTTTAATGCTATACTTTTGGAAAAACTGTGTTCAGAAAAAAATTTATGGACAGCTTATAGTGCAAGGTTCTTTCAATAATCCTTGAATTATTTATGTATCTTTAAAGATCCAAGCTGCTTATAATTAAATATTAAAGATTAAGTTGCAATATTTTAGACTACAAGGAAATGGTAAAGACACATTAGTAGCTGATATACCATCTAGTCACTGTCACTAAATGTCCACTCTTAGCAGAAGAACTTACGTTTGCAGATGACAGTAGGTTTTTCTCCTACAGAAGCACCGTAGTTTCTTAAAGAGCACCACTGAACTATTGTACCATTACTTTTAAAATGTCTACGTAAGGCTAAACTTGCTGTTATTGAAACTTTAAGTAGCAGCTCTTCTTTCAGAGAGGAAAAGCTTTAAAAAACCAGCTACTGTTATTAGTATGCTGACAGTGTTTGTACTATTTCTTGTACAGGCTGAGCTGAATTTTTTAAACATCAGCAGAGAAAAGCTGAGGTTACGTGACAGCTGTCCTTCACAAAGGGGTAGAATTATTTTCCGCAGATAAGATATATAACTATAATTAATGAAAGAATGTAGAGTAAGGAATAACAGAATTAATTTTGTGAAAAAATACTGAACAATAATTCATGGCATATTAAACATACCCATAATTATTTCAGTTTGAAGTTATATGTCATAGGAAATAACATTACTTATACAACAGACATTGGCCATGTTCAGTGAAAAACAGATATTCTGAAAAGCCAGGAAAATGACTGTTGTTAATCTATTTGCAAAAGCAAATGTGAACTGTCCCCAGCTTTCTTTTCACACAAGTATTCTCTACATTCTTTTGAGAAAAATGACTGTGAGGCTAAATGCTGTGTGTTTTGCCTGTGCTATGCCAGCAGCAGATGATAACTTCCACTTTTATTAGGTCAAGGTACACAGAAAGATAGAGTAATATGCTAGTTTTATACTAGGATGACACAAATCTACTTGTGCTTGGATGAATCTCACTGTTATGTTTGGTCAAATAATGGTTTTTAAGTAACATTACTTAAATGCTTGCCTCCTGCTGAGTGACATGACCTCATGAGTCTTGAGGAGTTTATTATGCAGTTAATGAATAAAGCAGAAGAGCTGCTTGAGATGGGACTACTGCTGGACACCAGGTATTTCAAAGGAGGTTAAACATATCTTCTTGATGCAGACTCTGCCTTTGGAACCTTGAGAGTGCTGCTGGCTGGAAGCTGAAAGGAGGCAGACCTTGCTGTGCATACCTTGCCTTCCTACTTTTCGTATAGATGTCTCTTTGCTCTTATTCAGCTCAGTATTTCTTCAGTTTTTATGTGTTTGCTTAGTCACGTGAAAGTGGGTAACACATTTTCACACACATAACAAGAGGGCAAGATTCCTGGAACCAAGAGGATGGCTACACAAAAGGAATTGGGCTCTAAGAAGTTTTCACCAGGCATCAGTGCCAGGTCTTTGCATGCAGAATGACTTAGACCCTGAGTGAGTGTCACCAAGCACACATATTTCTATCCAGGCATTTTAGGATAGGTTCCCTTCATCTAAGAAAGTGGAAAGAAGAAAACGTTGAATGCTACCAGGTAAAAGAAATTTCTTGATCATGTTGTCACCAGAAAGCCTTGCAGGGTCTTGAAATTTGAATTGGAAAGGTCCATGAGGCAAATGGCTAACTTGACTCTCTCATGAGAGGAAATCCTGGATAAAGTGGAGATTGAACAACACAAAATAGACAGCTGGTTCTGTAGTCTAGTATTTTGGAGGAGGTGACAGCTGGTGAAGGTGTCACACTAAAACCACTTGTTAATGTAGTAACGCAGCTTAAAATAGTCTCCACAATCACGGTAAACCTCAGAAGTCCTTTGGCACAATCTTCTAACTGGAAATTGTTGGCAAATAGCATCGAGCAATGATAAGATGATGGAAGGGGTAATACTGAGGCAGTCTTGATAAATCATGTGACTTGATTGCTTCAGTCTGTCATTCACCAAAGTAAAAGAATAGCCTTTCTTTGTATTAAGTAATAGTTGGTTCATTTCTGAAATGAAAAGCTTGAAAAATAATTGCAGAATAGTCCCATAAAGAATTTAATAGCTTCTGTTAGAAGCACAGATTTTACCCTGTGTTCAGGGTAAAACACTGTTATAACTGCAAAACCCTCTGCAATAATAGAATGTGAAATGCAAGCTGAAACTAGCATTTATAAGCTATTAAACTTACACTGTTTACACTATATGATTTTTCTTGTAATTACAAGAAAATAACATGTATTAATTTGCTAGGAAATACTGGGATAATCCTCTACATATCCTTTTCCATGACGATATTTCTACCAAACTTAGTTACTCATTACTGTAATATGATCTGTCTTGCAATTAATCATTTTAATTATGTGCAGGTACATGTTCATGTCATGTAAAATAGCAAGCAGTTCTTTAGCTCAGAAGCGTTTCAGTCTCTGCATTTAACAACAAGCTTTTCTATGAAGCATGAAGATGCTCCCTTAGGGTGAATGGTCCATATGTAAGATTTAATTTCTTTTCAACATGGTCTTGTAACTCCCCAACTCTTTTTTCCAAGGCCCAGACAAAATATGAGACAGTCCTGCTCTCTCTCAGGGTGAAACTGCAGATTTCCTTCCTGTCTGGATTTCGGAAGCTACACGCAGCAGCCTTGGCCTCTTGAGTGCTGCTGAACCCAATGTACCTAATTTGTATTTTAAGCAATGATTTACAAGATTTAACTTTATATTGAAAAATTAAAATCCCTATTTTTAATAAAAAAGACACACACCAAAGAAAAGAACATTTAAGACGTGACATTCAGAGACTTGCATCGTGACATATTTATTCCAGTAAGTATAATCCTTAGCAGAAGTTAGTGGGCTTTGGTTTAGATTCAACAAAGAATTTGTAGGGAGGGTTACCCAGATTTCAGACTGGGCATGAGGAAAGCAGAACAGTTCTGCGGCAGCTTCAGTAAGAGACTTAACCAGAGCTGCATCCTGACACTTTAAAAAAAGCATTTGCCTTTTGTTTTTCCAGCTTCCCTGAGCTTCAGAAGGTAAGATATAGAGGCACTTCCTTCTGCCAGGGAGCCCTTGCAAAGATGTCTTAAAATCAGGATATCCCCATGTTCTGCACAGGTTGCAGAGCTAATTCTGAATGCCTCGTTACCTTCCAGGAGAATATACTAATAGGAGCTATGTCCTCTATTATCAGAGCTCAGACAACATCTATGCCTGCTGCCAAAAATTATCGCTTGCTTGTGGCAAATCCTCTGTGCTCCTCATTCTTCCACCACCTGTAAATCAAGAGTGCACAGGCCCTGTAGATATGAGCTATTCTAAATAATAGTGTTGCAGGGGTACTTTGGGTCCCAGAGAGGCAGCTGCTCAGGTTTATTCTCATCTGTCAGCAACTGGCTGACTCGGCTCTTTTACTAGTGAATCAGAACAAACATTGGCCAAATAAGGCCTGACCTCTCGCCTTCCCTCTCCCCTCCACCTTGGCTGATGTGATGCGTGCTCCCTCCTCGCATGAATCACCTGTGGCCTAGGACCAGCGAGATCAGCCCTGCCTCTTCCCTTGTAATAAGCTCTGCTAGTATTGACACCGCTTGCACTGGCAACAGTATGGGTCTTGCCAGGACAGCTTGTAGGGACTTACCTGAATGAAGTAAGGTGGGTGAGAATTTAAGATCTTGCTTATCTAACTGGTGGATGCAAACCAGTAGGCTGAAGTAATATACCAGTAAAGATGTTTTCTGTGGAGACATGACCAATGTGAACCTTGCAGAAATAAGCAGAAGAGTGCCAAAAGAAGAGGCTGCAGGTAAAGCGATTTGTCATTAATAGTGTAAGATAAAACCCAGGCCAGGTCTAAATGCTACTCTTCCTCCTCCTTTCTACAATCATATCTTTTCTTGCTGCCTGCACAGTTAACAGCCCACACGTTTAATGACCTTGGACATGACATGAATGCTTTTCCCACCTGCCTTTCTGCTAGCCCGCTTTGCCCATGCTTGCACCCACAGCCCCTCGGTAGTGCAGCTGCTCCAATCACTGTCGGGTGCAGAGCCTCCAGCATTCGTCAAACTCAAGGAGGGAGACAGAATAGGATGAGAAATCTGAATCCTGTTGACACTGAATTAGGATTGAATTTGTGTTAAGCAATGTGAGCATTACAAAATAGCTGTCTGATTAGCTGTTTTATCTTAGATTAACAGGAATTTGTGTTGCAAAATATCCTGCAGAGATCTTTCAGTGCTCTTTCCATGTGTGCATGGACTTCAGTTCTCAGAGAAGCATGTTAACAGACACTTTTACTACATATAAGTACCTATATTTGGAAAACACAGGAACTTTATCTTGGTACTTCTTTTGCTTCCGGCTTTTACTGGTGATCTTCCATGATGTTACTGTTAATTGAACACAGGATTAATCTGATCACCACTTTACTAACAAGAGAAATCATGAAAAAGTAAGATGACAAACTCAGTGTGTAACAATGAATTTCCTGATTTAACTTGCTATGCACTATTTTATTACAAAGCTGATTGATTGACATTCTTCTGGTTACTATTTACTTAAATACAAGCTTTCTACCAGAGACTAAACAATGTATAATCCCTACAGAAACCTGAGCTGCTTATATTAAAGTCAGATGTGATGTAAAATTGAGAGTTTCTGTTATTCTTGGCTCAGTAATATGCAATTATGGTAATTTCTGCCAGCATACTCAATGCTGTTCTTTTGTGAAAAAACAGAAGAGGCCTTTGCTTGGCTGTTTCTCTTCCATTAGTGACAGGATGACTTAACCGCGTTAATGCAGGCTGGAGACTTTCTGTCTCAGGGATGGCTTTGCCTGCCCTTGAGAGATAGAGGAAATGTTTGAGAGGGGGGTTTCAAAGCGAAGTACTTTATTAGACACCAACATACATAGGTAGATGAACACAGAGGTCATTATTCCTCCCAAGTGGCCAACATCTTCCTCACTTTAATGGCTAGCTCCAAGAATGGGGTTGCTAAAATCCTGCTAATAGCTGCAGGTCCAGATAAGTTTAGCAATTTCATAACAGAGGCTCTGAAAGCACTGACAGATGCAACATACAGAGCAGCAGGGAGCCAGCGTACTCTGTTGTCTTGTAGTTCATTAAAGTTTCCTGTGAATATCAGGTATGGGTGAAAGAGACAAGGTGGCTTTTACCAGAAACTCCAAAACACTGCTAAGAACAACAATGATTTGAAAAGTAAATAATTAAGCTAATAACTAATCATAAAAATATTTTAAGTAACTTCTCAGTTTCAAGTACGTGACTAGATCTGTTGAAATACTGCTGTAGAATGAAATCTAAGGGATTTATTAGAAAAAAAATTCTTTACTATCAGCTTGACAGGAAGAAAGAGCAAGAAATAAAGAATAAGACCTTGCTATGTATGCTGGTTGAGAGGATGTTGGATTCCTTCTACTCACACTACAAACTGTGAAGTAGGAGACGGAATACCGTGTTCACAGGAAAAATACAGGTCATGCAATTTGTATTTCCACTTAGCATACAAAGTGAGACCAAACAAAATTAGAACAGAATTAAGCTTTTTTTCTAAAACGAAATAATATGAACAACAGGAGATGTGTAATTTCTTTGCCAGACGTGAGATTCTTATTACATTTAACAGCGCTATCTAAGTAATAATATTGTTTCTATTGTCATAGGCGTCATTAGACAGGGAACACACAATTTGCCTGGAATACACATTTCCTGAGTCATAATCACTATTAACTTGAATTATAACTATTCATATCTCAGAGCTTTCATTCATTATAACTGTTCATATTTTCTAGCACCTTCTAATGATTTGCAACATAAATATTGTAGAAAAATATTCTTTCCTCTAAACAATTGACAACCAAAGTTGGATATCAGAATATACTTAAGGCTAGAATTCACATTTACTAAGAAACTGGCATCTTTTTCAGCATACATTAAGTAGTTTGTGACACATAGTCTAGTTTACAACGCTTATATATCACGCAGATTATATACCACACAGATGAGGATGTAGTAAACTCTGTACTCCCCAAAACAGCTAGTCGCCCATGCCCAGATAGAAAGTCCAAAGTTCATGATGGACTGTTTGCTACGTCTGAACATTCACCTCCCTTGGAGCCTTGCAATATTCCCATGTTTATGAAAACTATGTGATGGGCAATGGATTGACAAACTGGCAAGTGTTACTGGTTTTTGCAAATGACCAAACCCTTGCTTTTATCTAGGGTAATTACATATACAGTGCTGAAACATTAACCACGTTACCAGGGTTCAATTTGTAGAAGATATGAGTACTACTTAATTGCTTTGTGCATTTTAAAGAGTAGTGTTATTGCTGCATACTGTATTTTTGTATTGTCACTGTGTGGAGTTGAGTGTAACCACACTGCAACTTTATGTCAAAAATAGTTAAATTATTCATATTTCCCATCTGTAAG
Organism: Opisthocomus hoazin; assembly: GCF_030867145.1. NCBI lineage: Eukaryota > Metazoa > Chordata > Aves > Opisthocomiformes > Opisthocomidae > Opisthocomus > Opisthocomus hoazin. The sequence continues at coordinate 58,486,482 of NC_134416.1, read as the reverse complement.
CCCTGCCCTCTCAGAAAGCCTCCTTTTCACAGTGGCTGTTTCTGATCATGATTCATCAGTTGGCTGAATAAAATCTAAACAGATAAAAGAAAAAACACTTTTATACAATTTAATGTCTATGAGAACCCACGAATTCTTGTACATATTTATGCAAAGTTTGTGGAAGGCCTCCTTTATTAGGTTGATTCAGCTCAGAGAGATGTGTTATTTTACTTTTATGACTCTCTATAATCCTTTGCCCTGCAGTTGAAGATGCATTGTCCCCTGACTCACAACTGATGAATTACGAGGTGGCACTTCCAATTTTCCAATACATACAAGAAGAGAGATATAAACAATCATTTCCTCATAACAGCAACACGAACTAAGCTGGGCTCAACAAAACTGAAGTAAAACCTGCACAACACCAAAAATAATTTTTCTTACAGACTGTGATACAGTATCTCCTTTGGGTCCCATATAAAAAATTTTGGGTATAAAAAATGGAGAATTCATTTCAATAAACCACGAACCAACCGAAGACAAGTCTGGATAGCGTTAATTTATATATATGCACGTGTATGTACCTATAAGCATGAACGTACACCCACGTATAAGTTGCCAGCATTATTAACACACCGCACAGGATGATAACTCAGAGCCATAATTTCATAAGCCCTTGTGTACCTTCTTACAGTGATTTGTTTTTTTTTAATTGTAAGTTTAAAATTCAACACCTCTGTACCTTAAATCAGGAAGACCTTTGTCTTTCACCCTGAGTTCAACTTCTGCTAAAAACTCTAAGACACCTCAGTAACATTTCCTTTTTCCTCAAAGCCTTATTTCTGTATTATATTTCAATTGTTGCTATAACCAAACTATCACTTAGCCATATTTTTCCTGTCTTAGGGCTTTGCTTTAATTGTCATGATAGTCAGAGGCTTCAGGACTGCTTTGCAAATCTTCAGTCTACTCTACTGTATCCTTCAATACCTGCAAACCTGCATGGTTTGTGGAACCAAAAATTCAAATTATGCTGTAAATTGAGACATGCAGAGAAAAAGGACACGTTGTAGGTCAGTAGGGCAAGAGCTATAGATATGCACAAACACAGCTACATGCAAAAATGCAGAAATGTTGATGCTTGCACACGCAAACCTTGGAAGAATTCCACCCCATTCATGAATCTTCCTCTCTCTGCCTTCACTGTCTGTTTTTTCGAGTAGCAAAGGTCACCCTTTTTCACTATGTTTGACCCTGAAGTATCTCTGTGATTATCTACTAAAGGATGTAACCCTCCTTCATTATTACTCATAGGCACCAGAATATTATCCAGGGCTTCATTTCCCAGCTTAACAGAGCTGAAATCTCCATGAAGAATAAGGTTTCTCATGAGGAGAAGAGAAGTAAAATGACTCACAAGTCAGAGTGAAGGTGAGCTTTGAAAGTGAGCTAAAAAGAAGACTGAAACTAGCAAGGAGATTTGAAGAACAAGCCATACCACTGCAGAGTAGTAGGAAGCAAAAATTTTTGGCTATGATGCTTTGGTTGGCCTGAAAAGCAAACTGAAGAATAAGGAACTGAAAGAACAGGTTGCAGCAGGTGTGAGCAGAAGTGATTAGCCATGTAGGAGAAAGTGGTGACAACAAAGGAGAGCCTGGTGGGATTTAGTGATAAGAGCATTTTAGAGAAGGTGAAGAGAGAAAAGTTGGAAAAAATCCACAAAATCTGCCAATCTAGTAACAAAGTGAGAATAATAGTGTAAGGAGATAAAGAAAAGAAGGGAAAAGAGATAATTATTTAAGCCATCTTTCCATTTTAAGCAGGCCGTAATGATAAAATCTACCAAAACCCTTGCAAAACACAACATTGATTCAAATCGGGGAACTTGGAAGTAATGTATTCCCTTCACACTTACAAAATAAGCAACATGGAGAGAAGATAGGTAGGCAATTTTGGGCAGACTACCCAGGCAAAAAGCAACATGAAAGCCACCTGTTTTCTGAACCATGAAGCAGAAAATGTGGATGAGCCGTAGGAAATTCCTGCTCCAGTGCACAGAAGGGGATCTTACAGAAAAGATCTTTTTGTAGTTCACTGTGCATGTGGTTATAAAATGTTGCGTACAGAAATGGGGAGGAGGACACAAGGTATCAGATGTGCCGGTGACTTAATTGAGTGAATGCTGGTAAGAAGCTAGGATTTGAAGACGTTTGCCTTCTGTACATGCAAATTGCCACAGCACCAGCAGATGCCTGGGTCAGCTCTTTCAGTGACTCTCATCGGGCTACTTTTTGTGAAGCAACAATTTTTGGCTAGGATATTCTTCTTAAGGTGAAAAGAAGAGACCAGAATAAGGGGCTGAACGAAACCAGCTGAGAGATGAAATGAATACTGCCAGGAGATTTGTGTTTCAGAAGGCTTCCCGTTCGAGCAAAGCTGTTTTACCTAAATCTTTCTTGTGAGCTGTCTGCAGGCTCAAACTGAGATCTAGAAGCTGTTACTCATGCCAAAGAGATGATGTATGAAAATCACCACCTTCCAAAATTCTGAATGTGCAAGACAGCAAATGATAACACAGCATTAAGAGTTGATACTATCACTGTACCATGTAATAGCCAGTAAAATTGGCTGCATGTGTACTGATAAGGTAAGCAGAAGCAAAGTATTGGTGCAAGTGTTGTCCCTCAGCCATCTGTACATATAGACTGCCAGTGTCAAGCTGCCCTCTCCCAGATACAGCCTGGGCATAGTTTAGGGGTAGCCTAGACCAGAGACTGCTCTGATGGATCTGGAAGAAGCCGTGGGATCTGTGCAGAGGGTGCTGGTTCATTGTTGCCCTTGATGACCCTTCGGGGCTGAAGGCTGCCTTCGCTGCTCCCGCCATGGGAGAGGGGACAGAGGGGGAATGAAAACATCGCTCTTCTGAATCTGCTTAAAGAAGTATGATTCATTTACTCTTGGGAATGAAGTTTTGTCTTAGAGTAGAGCTGCAAACAACCACTTCTGTAAATGGAAACTCCTAAGCTGTGGAATGGTTATGTTTAGACTCTTGCAAAATTAATCAATGCACAACATTAATTCAAATATCTAAGTGGGTACATAAGTATATTTCTTATAGAGTAAGGCAAAATGGATATGATGATTGATATATTTCAACATTTTACATGTTCATGATGAATACACTGCCCAGTCAACAAAAAAGATATGAACAACTGCATCAGTGAAGCTAAAGTAGGAGGCACTAATGTGTGTAGAGACTTGGAAAGAGGGGAGACAGTGCAATTATCTATAGTAGATAATTTTCTATATGTTCTCAATTTTTGTCTAGAAAAAGATTTTAAGTTTTTTATTTAACTCTAATGCTCGCTAAAAAAAGAGTTATATCAGTAAATGGCATCTATAAAATCTCCCAACTAAAAATGCTCAAGGTAACAACACTCTTTAAGATCCACATAAATTCACTTTTCTCCTATCAGGTAAGTAGCCAGAGAAAGAAGCTTTGTTTACAGTCAGCAGTGGCATATGAACTAATTGCAACTACCTTTATGTACTTCTTTTGCCCAGACTTCCACAGTTCCAAGGAAATTTTGCCCAGGAAGAAAAAAAAGATCTTTCTCAGAAGCTGGGCTCCGTAACTACTTCCACCCATGACTTCAACACAGCCCTACCAACGAACAATGCCGTAATCTGCTGCGATCCTCCCTCAGTTCTCTGTAAAAAAACTATCATGTTTGTTTACATGTTCAGGCAGCTTTGGTGCATGTCTTGTTATATTGGCTGTTCTGAAAAGGGCATAATCTTTGATGATGACACACTCTTGGATTCAGCCCCAAAAGTGCATCAGACTGCACAGGATGTGTTGTTATCTGCTCTGTAACAATGCATAGACAGCAAATTAACTGCTATCTTCCAGATGACAGACAGCTAAATTGAACATTTTCATCTAGTTTTCTTTAATTAGCTATATTTCTTGATAAGTATCTTTTCTGATATTGCTCCCATATCAGATGTGAGAAGATTAAGTCTGTCAGAACAACGAGAGAAATTCAGACCGCAAAGGTACGACACTCCACCAGTGGCAGGTGCTTTTCAAATTACTGCCCTGTAGTGTGTATTGTACATATTCACAAGCCCTCATTTCGTGGTTCTACAGGTGTATTTTATCCTAATAAAAAAAAGAGATTCCCAGTTTTCTCAAATTGCCAGCAATTGCTCTGAGTCCTTGAGGAGCCTAAAACAATTGTATCTTGAATTGTAATACTTTTAGAAAGGCACAAAAAATATGAAAGCACATTTAGGGGGACTGTGAGTGAGTTTTTAGAAGGATTTTATGATTTTTCAATGCAGTATAATCGGATTCCTTATAGAAAATAGATTTCAATATGTACCTAAAGCTGAAAATCCCAAATACAGAGAGTATAATTTTGGAAAAATATCCTTTCAATCCAAATGAAAAAGTGAGGAAATCCAGTAGTCAGAAAAATGCTAAATTCAGTCATTCACTGAAGATTAAATGATATTTTCAGTGCATGTCTCCCAACTATTAACTTACTGGAAAAAAATCATATGCTCCAGTAATATGCACTAGACATTGATATAGATGTCTGGGTAAGAATTTACAAATTTCAATGAAAGTCTCTTACTACTACTATAACTCAGGATGTAGCTATGCCACCTATCACAAAAAGCACAATGCTGGACCAGAATCCTGTGACCTGCATATATGTTAATATATAAAAGTCTCTGTCCCGCTCTTTTAGAACATATCTGTGTTATGTTTTATAACAATAATGATACATGTTGTCTACACAGCTGAAAGACAAATAAAAAATAAATTGCAACTTGTTACCACACCAGTAATACTATATGCTGCAAAATCCAAGTAAGCAGAGGTGTTATGGCAATTAATTAGACTAAGGAGACCTGTTACTGTTACTTGCAATTATTTCTGTGCGAAAATGAGTTTTTTGAATTGCTGTGTATGACGTTGGTTTACTTGTTGGTTTACAAAGGTGATTTATGTGGAAGACAGGCAGCAATAGTTTGTGGTATAAAGTAACTATATCATGAACAAGTTTGTACTTTATGTAATATGTTTTTAAGCTGTCTCAGACATGGACAGGAACCACACAGCATTTTTGAGGGGGTAGCCCTTGCACCAATGGGAGCGGACAGGAAGGCATCGCAGAGTCTAAGGCAAGGATCTATCATAGACCAGAAAGCTGTTTTTTTACAGAATGAATGCTTAAGGCAGCTTTATACAAGGTCATTTAACATGGCTTGTTTTATATCAAATGTGTACAGACTTTCTATCTCCGTGTTATGATCTGCATCTCATCAAAATACTTGCCTTCTTATTTACGCATCCTTTTGCCTTATTTTATTTTCATGACAATGTAAAATGTTAACTTTCATCAAATTATCTTTACCTATAGTTTCTGGTATTGGTGTCTTACATGGCCAAGTGTATATAACCCTGTTGATAGAAGAGTCTTGACTTGTTTGGTTTTTGGTTTTTTTTTCCATTGACATTTGAAAAACCTCCAATGTGCTTTCTTATTGGTTACACCTTGCATCACAGTTTTTGTGAAAAAAAGTTTCCTTGGCCTGTGTGTCCCCTAAATTATGAATTATTCAGCCACTATACTTAAAAACATTAGCTGTGTTTTTAGTTCACAGTACATTAAATGCTGCAGTGACATCAGTCAATTGACTCTATCGCGCTGTCCCCAGAACTGTAAATGAACCAGATTTCAGCTGTAGACAGACCTGCAACCTTGAGTATACTGTTTCTGTACAGCAGCACAAAAGACGACCACTATAAAGTAACTTTCCGCAGAAAATAATCAACAATCAGATAGAGTAACAATTTTGTAAAGAATTGTGAGGGGGGTTTGTAGTTCATGGTAAAAAACCCTCAAGCCTATGCACTGATCATCATTAGCCTTGCCAAGTACATTGGACTACATTAGATAACCTCATTAGCCAAGCACAGTTTACGTCAAGCCACAGATGCTTTTTGGAAGGTTAAAACTGATAATCACTTTTTGATTGCAAGACTGATGTTGAGAATAAACGTATATAAATTCCCTCAGGTCAAAAGCTGAGGGTTTCTTGTAATGTTTATAATGTTTTTGCTTTGTTCCTCTCAAAGTAAAAAGCTAAAAGTTGGCAAGGAACATGGGAATTTAAAATTAATAATGCCTCTTCTTCTCAAAATATTTCTGTTGATTTTGTAGCTATGTATTTGATAGCTCATAAAAACAATAATAATTTCAGTGCCAAAGTACAAAGAAGAAAAAACAGCTCGAGGTAATGATTTTCCAAAGCTACAGATACTATAGATGCTGAAACATGTGGAGAAAAAAAAAAGTATTGTTGTTGGCAGAACATGGAGGGCAGTGATTAATCTCAGGAAGAAAGGGGCAGATGTCAGACATTCACCAGCATGCAGCACAAGTGAACAGCATTTAGAAAAACAAGATGCTTATGTTGCCCCAGGATACCTCATCTTTCAAACAAATACAGTAAGTATGATGAAATCAACATTTATCTTCCAAATGTCTTCTGTGATGGATGGTACAATTTTTCTTTACTTTGTTCCTTTTTGTACTTTTTAGAACATGCTGATTTTCTGAAATGAAAGAAAAATTATTTGAATATAATCTCTCATGTACAGATTGCACAATGGGAAGGGAAAAGAATTTTATTCATGCAGATATCTTTGCGATTTCTTTTTGTAGTGCTTGGTACCTATTCATTCTACAGACTTAATTGGCTTTATTTCTACTGAATTATGAAAGCGTCTTCAGAGATCCACTGTAGAGTGTCTCCATGTAATGTTGCTTCCTGTATTTGTGCATTAAATCTCAGTTATCTTGGGGTGGAAGCTGGAGTCGCATCTGTGAAATGATAAATGTCCACAGGTTTATGGGTCCTTTGTGTACTAGTCTGGAAGGGAACTTCTTTTTCATACCAAGATGAAGAGTTGTTTACACAAGGAGGTTGGTTCCCAGTGCTCTAAATGCAATTAACTAGCATTTACGCACAAAAGACTCATGAGTGACAGCTGTTTTTTTATTCCTGTGAGATGAATGTTTCTTCAATGTATACTACAAAAGGTGAAATGTTTACAGTCTTGTTTGGTGTTTGTAAGATAAGCAGTTTTTAAGTTACAGGAATTAACCCAAATCTAAATTTTAACACTCCATATGTTTAGCTGTGGAACACTCAGTTCTGGACTAGTACAAGACAAATTGAGTCTAATTTCTCCTTGCCTACCGCTAAATGCTGGCAGGGATCACTAATGGTAATCTGTGCTGGTGAATGGTTAGAGTGGTCCCTGGCATGGGGATCAGCACCAGCACTGTGGGCCATGATGGCAGGTGGGGTATGAAGACATCCTGAATATAGTTACTGTCACCACAGCAGGGACAGAGGCAACAGACATACCCTTTGCACACCCCAGCAACATACACACCTGGAGCCGATCCAGGCACCATTCTGGGCTGTACCTCTGACATGTCCTTCTTTCACTTTTTTTCTCTTTGGATATAAAATTAACCACTGGCTTTTGCAGGGATTTATGGGTCCAAGGTGCTAGCTGCACTGAAGAAAGTTCCATATGAGCATGTCTGATCTTCAGTGGTTTACAGCAGTAATACCTTTTTCAGAGAAAAAGCACTGGAAGAGAAAAGTCTCCTCAACCTACACTTCACATTAGTTTGCGCTCTCTCCCCTCCCCCCCCCCCCCCGCCCCCCCCGCCCCTCACCTTTCAGAGACCTCTCCGCTGGATGGCTTTGGACTTTTTCAGTCACTAACCCTTCCTATAATTTACAGTGAGTATACTTCAGTTTTCACAGTATTATGCCAGAGGCTTATAAACCAGCCTCATGAGCTGATCTACAGCTCCAATTCCTCTTGTAGCAATGGTGCTCTTCAGTTCACCCAGCTTCCATATAAAATATGCAACAGTGTGGAAAGTGTCTTGAGGATGTGTTCAAGAACTAACCTTCAAAATGACTGTTCTTATAAAAGGAAACCTCAGCAGCAGGATGTATACATTTTTGATAGTGATTAGTTACAATACAGAAACTAATCAAACACCTCTCATAGTCATTGGAAATAACTACAGCAGGGCAATGATATTTGCAGTGTGAACACATGACTCAACAAACTCCCCTGATAAAAGGCTGAGAGTCACTTGGAGAAGATACTTAAAATTTCTGCTGATCTGCTTAAACATTTTTTTTAATAGATGCAGTGATACAGGCTGCAGGATGCCACAGGAATGACTTGGCTGAAATACTGCTAAATGCCTTCTGAAAGGCGTAAAGTAGACATAATCTCTCGGTTGGAACAAACTGGATTATGGAAGTCCTGTCAACTAGAAGGGTTGTATTATGCTTATACGGATTCGTCCAGTGGCATCAAGTCAGTCTCCACTCAGGGAGAAAACAAACACTGAATTAAGAGTAAACCCATAATGTGTTCTCACAGCAGTGTCCAGGGAGCATTACAGTTCACAGTGAGCGTGAGTTGAAAAAAGTCTTCAATCATCTCTCTCTCATTCACAGTGAATAAAATCACTTTCTAAAGAGTTCTGATTCATTGCTAGCAAGCAAACTATGAAAATTGCATCTCATTAAACACTTCTTTTTTTTTCATACAGGGCTTAACACTCCAGTAATTAAAGCACAGAGCATTTAGGGCAGTGCTTTTTTTTCCCACATATTCCATGTTTCTTTCATCAGGCAGGGATCAAGCTTCACACATGATCCTGCAAGTAACACACATCTGGAAATCCAGAAATAAATGCATATGTCATGTAACACTTCCTGATTACTGAAAGGTTTCACCACGGAACTACAAGAGATCACATTGAGACCTCACAAAATCCAACTGCTCTTCCTTCCATGTCTCTCCCACCTCATTTGCACACTTTGGCAAATTTTGGGACCTGGAGTCGTCCGGCCTCAGTGTTACATCCGTTTAATCTATCCACTCATCCCATGTGCCTGTAATCCGTAGTAAATTTAGCTTTCATTATTGGCAGGATTTATGAGCTGAGATTAGTCTATCTTTGTAGCAGAGACTAGGTGGATACTTCTGTGGCAACATACTATGAACAGTTTTCTGAGGCAATAAAACATTGAAAGTCACCCTAGACATTTTGGAAAGTGAGATCAAAATTCCTTGGAAACAATCCCATAAAACTACTGCAACTAATACTATTTTTAGGGTCTAATTTTGTAAAGGTGTTTGACCAGTGTGCTGCCAGGCTCTGCAAAGCCTATGTCCAGTTTCAGACTTGATTTAGGCAGTAAAGGTGAAAGCTACCAATAAAATCTAATGGTGTGATGGTAGCCTGGGGCCTTCAGCAGGGAGATGAGGGATGAAGTCCTTGCAAAGAGAAAAGTGACCTGAAATTGAATCTTTCCTATCACAGGAAGGCAGTCTGACTTCCTTACAGTTCATGGGATACAGGTGTTTATCCACCCAGCCTTCAGCCTCCTACACCCCGAGGTTTCTTTACAACTCTCATAAGTGTGGCATGAGAAGGACAAACCATTTTTGGACTCTCCAAATCTTTTTTTGAAATCTAATGTAGCTGAAATATGGGATAGCTACCTTTCCCCTCAGCATTATCTAAGATGCTCTCAGTTTGTCAGAAAACAACCTCGAAAGCATGGGGGGGAAGGATAAGGATGGTGACTAGGGAAAGTGGGGAACTCTAGCAGGGCTTTGTGGAGTACAGATTTGGAGGTGCTGACTAGGTATATTTGTTCTTTCATGGACCCAGTCCTTAGTACTGTTGAATGACAGTGGGACTTTGTCTTCTTCATGGCCAAGTCATCACTAAAACTGAGTCTGGCTCATCTAAATCACTTTGATCTTGCAATATTAGGCAAACCCAGAATGTCTTCACATTTGCTCTTAGAATCACAGAATCACAGAATCACACAGAACGTTCGGGGTTGGAAGGGACCTCTGTGGGTCACCTAGTCCAACCCACCTGCCAAAGCAGGGTCACCTACAGCAGGCTGCACAGGACCTCGTCCAGGTGGGTCTTGAATATCTCCAGAGGAGAATCCACAACCTCCCTGGGCAACCTCTTCCAGTGCTCTGTCACCCTCAGAATGAAGAAGTTCTTCCTCATGTTCAGCTGGAACTTCCTGTGCTTCAGTTTGTGCCCATTGCCCCTTGTTCTGTCACTGGACACCACCGTAAAGAGTCTGGCCTCATCCTCTTCACACCCACCCTTAAGATATTTATAGGCATTTCTAAAGTCCCCTGTGAGCCTTCTCTTCTTCAGGCTAAACGATCCCAGCTCCCTCAGCCTTTCCTCGTAAATGAAAATTTGTTCAGGCAGAGCCTGGTCACAGAACAAATGAATCATTTCTACTGACAACTGAAAAGGAGGGCTTTGGGTGACAGAAACAGGCCAGAAGATCTTGAACTCAAGGTGGGAGGAGGAAGAGAAGATTTCCTTAGCAGGGGGTACCTGCAGGCTCTGCCTCCAAGCCCTTATCCAGTCTCATTCCTCCAGGCTGCAGCAGACCTTCTCACTCTTTCTTTCCCCCTCCCCTGACAGCTCCAAGTGGAGCAGAAAACAAGCAAATTCCTCTGACGTGCCCGCAGATCCCCTTCTTTCTCCTGTGCTGTGCAGTCTTGCTGCTCATCAGCAACATTTTCCCTGGCTGACCTAGTTCTGTCTGGTGTCCCCCCAGGGCTGCTGATATAACACATCCAAGCCTACAGGAAAGGACCAAAGGAAGCACAGAGGCTTAAGAGGGCAAACTTGCAGTAACCATGGGTGGTAAACTGAGTTACACTATGTGCACATATGTGTGGACACTTGGCATTCTTACGCCTTCAGCAGTGAAGGCACAAATAGTGTCCTGAACATGAGTGCCATTCTGATATGCTGCCTTTCTGGTCCTTGCTATCCCAGTCCCATGCAGAGGAACAAAACCTCAAGGTGGTTGTGCAGGGCACAGCAGGGACCTGAAATTCAGAGGATGTGAGGAATATTTGTGTCCAATCAGTCACATAGGGACCACCACCTTGTAGGAAGGTCTGTCAGGTTCCATGGTACCTGCCACCCCCAGAAGGAAAAAACCACTGTTCTTTTTCCAACTACCCCCCACCAAGGTGTTTTTGGTTGGAAAAGTACCAAACATGAAGCCAGGAGTGGTGAGGCAGCAGGCACTGTGGTTTCACCCCCTAAACAGCAGACACAGAATGAGCAAGAACAGAAGTAATTTCTGGCTTTGTGTCAGACCTCATACAAGAGACAGTAGGAGATGATATATGCTCCCAGTATGTCAGTGAGAAAGACAGAAAAGACTAGGATTAAATCCCCAGTACTGGCTCCTTATCTAGAGGTAGGGGAGACTCCTCCAGCCCATGAAAAGTAATTCAATGGTGATTGAAGCAGCTGCTGGTTGTGAAAACCCCAGGTTCACTAAGACAGCCAGAGTAGCAGCTCTTGGAATTGTTGATGCCAAGCCAACATACATTCAACCTTCTTCAGTTGCTGACATGTTCACCACATGCTGTTCTGGGTTTTGATACAGACCCTGACAATCTCAGAGGTTCTCAAGACTCTTCAGGTCCATAGCAGTGATTGAATAGCATCAGAATGAAAATTTTCTCTGACATCCACCTTCAAAAATGGATCCACCTCATCAATGAAAATGTTTGACGATGCATGTCAATGATACACTATGATACAGATAGAAAGAAGATAGCATTGTAGGATGGATAGTGTACACTTCAAGGGAAATGAAAAACAATGGTTTTGAGCGCTTTTAATATTAAAGCTGTAATTGAAATGAGGTATAATTCTGGTAAAGTTTCTAAGTTTGCATGTCGAATCAATGCCATCTAGTGGTGGTAGGGTTTGGTTTTTCATTCTTTTTTTTTTCGGTTTTATGGTCATGAAGTTTACGGTCAGTTTAACATCATCAAAGTTCCACTTAATAAGTTGAAAAATTTCTGGATGTCTTTCATGCCCTTGTGAAAATTGTCTAAATATTCCTTCAGGCTGAGCAGCTAAACGCCACTGATATATAACCGTCAGGATGCACAAATTTGAAATACTTAAATTTCCATTATTTTAAATAACCATATCCATCACAAAGACTCTTCTCTATCGAATGCAGCATTTATCAGAACTTATCCCACACTCCCAATTTTGAAAGAACTTCTTTGCTTCACTATGGCCCAAGGAGGTAGGAACACCAATAACTGTGTAATGGTTTGCCTAACAAAAGGTATTTCCTCTGATAATATGCGTTAAAATAAGCTGCATTGTCTTAGCTTTTAATTATGAGCATCAAGTTCCCAGATCTTTGTGATCACACCTGGCTCCTCAACAATAAATTCTTCTATGTCAACAAGAGTTGACAGGAACAGGAGTTAACCAGCAGGATTCATTTCAAAGCCTTGCAGGAAAACAAAGAAGTTCTGAGCCCCCTGCAGTCGTACTTACAATAAATGTACTACTTTGGTGGTCTGTTGTTTTCTTGTAGAGAACTGACAGAAGTAAAATGTCAGAAACAAATGTGGTCTTCTGTCACTACCCCTACAGGTTGACTGTGGTAGTGAGGGTAAATTAGAAGACACACGGTTGTGAGCGTTGTACTTCATGCTCATAAGGAAAGAGTACTGAAATTGCATCTTACATATCAACAGATCATTTCCTTAATATGTTCCTGACTCAAGGATTTTTAGTTGAGTAGATAAATTCATGCATATTTAGTATTCTGTTCAGTGCATTAAATGCAGCTCTCAGATGAGCTGTAGCTTTAATTTGTTCCTAGTATCAGTGCTGACCTACAGCTTACCTGGCACCAGGGACAGAGGAGATAAGGGCTGTACTAAAATGTGAAATGGTGGTGTGCTGAGTCCCAAAACTGCATAAAGACTAAGTGCCTGAGACACAACTAAAAGTGACAAAAGGAAAGACTCTTTGGGCAGGAGAACAAATCAGCCCTGGAAAAATTGCAATCAGAGGATTCTTTGCTTTGTGTTTATTACATTTGGTTTTGTTACATTGTCCTCTTTTTATGTTTACCCCTACTTTTTTTCATTTTCCCTTATGGGTTCCATAAGGCTCTTCAAATATGTCTTTTTGCTGAGATACAAATACAGCCTTATCTTGTAAACAGTGCTGATGCAGGAGATGGGGCTTTGAAAACCTGATTGTTACTGCAAAAGTTTTCCCCCTTGTGAAAAATCTCTCTGGGACTTTATTTAAAAAATCCAACAACACTGGAGCTACAGGTCTTTACACCTGTGAAACCCTAATGCTTTTTTATAAACAGAAGTGAATGAATCTCAAATCTAAGAAACTTTGTAAAAGTACAGACCCTTTACCTATCAAGCACATGAGAAATCTGTACATATACATTGAACGTCTGCAGCTGATGCATATATGTATACATAAAGTAATATGCTTTATATAGCAGACTGGAATCACACACAATCCCTGTTTTGTTTCCAAATTGTTGTAGTTTATGCTTTTTCTGACAGTACTTCAAAAAACTAAGAACTGCTGTGTTCTGCCCTTGCAAACAGGAGAAAACGAGCAATAAATGAAGGAAAACACTATCAGCCACACATTGCTTAAATTTATTTCCATCGGAGGCAACACACTGCCATCTAGAATTACTGTTATTTTTCAGTGAAGTCCATTTTTCAATAGCAATTTGATACCTAACCTGTGTGAACAGTACTAACCATCAGATATGATCAGAAATGCCGACACCACTGGGCTAGAACATCTCTGCATATCTTCTCAGTTGCATCAGCTGGGGCTTCAGAAGCTTATAAGCCAGTATTGTTATCAAACACTTTGCTTTTCCTGGGCATAAAGTCATAGATTTTCTGGCTGAACTGGATGCTTGGGAGTTACTTCAGAGGAGGTCTAGAGATTTGGGAGTGAGTCCCTGGGGATGCGTTTGTAAGAACGTGGTACGAAAACAGCAGCTGGTGCCAGCGTGAATGGACTGTAGTTCTTGGTGCTCAACCTTTCCTGTATAATACTTCCAGCATTTATATTAATAATTTACTGTAACAACCCCTGCTTTTAAAGTCTTGAGAACCTAAGAAATGAAAAGTATGTTTTTCCACCTCTCTCCAGCGATGTAGGGATTATGCTTCAAGTTTTGACTGGGCCAGATGTCCAGTTTAATCCTAGGAGGCAGCCTGATGAAAAGCTTAGGGAAGCCAGTGAGCGTGGGCTTGGCCATCCTCTGCTGTCCCCTCTGCCTCACAGTGACCTCCAGTGCCAATGAAGGGCAGACAACATGGGCCCTGACTTCTCCTGCAGTGAGTATCACGTATGACGGATGAGGCCTAATGGTCAAGCGAATACAAACCACTCACTGGCAGAAATTTTTATCTCATTACCAGAAGTCACCAGTCATGTCACTGTCACATCTGCACTCCTACTAAGCCACCATAGTTGAAACTCTGTCTTGGCCTGTGCCCACTTCCCACTGCATTAAAACAGATTAAAGTAAAACGGAAGTCTGTCTATCCAGATGTAAATTAGACACTGTTGTTCTGTTTCAGCAGCTGTAGCACACAGCACCTTGAAGTCAGGCTTGCTCAGGTCTTGGAGGCAGCTCTGGCATTGTTGGTCACCGTCGGCCAGGGCTCTTTGAGGCTATTCTGTACATATTCATTTTTATGGACAAGGGCTGCGTAAGAGTTAGGCAGCTCAAAACTGAAAAAAAAGGCATAAAAATCTTGTCCTTGTCAACGTCTCCTGTGACAACAGAGAGCTGAAAATACTTACACTTTGAAAAAAGTTAGCCTCTCTTTCTTCTGAAAGCTTCACGCTGACATTGTTCACAATTTCAGCAGAGAAGTGAGGGATGCTGCAAGAACCACCCCTGCAGTTGGTGACGGTTATTATGTTCTAATTGGTTAAATAGCATTGGCCTCTTTTGAATATGTTTGAAGATACTTTTAATTATAAAATCCAGTGAAATATCCTTCATGCTTTATTATAAAGCAAGTACTAGTAGTCGCTATTATGAAGAAGTTTTTACTGATGAAACAAAATGAATGTCAAACAAAAGGATAATGACATTACACTTACTCTTGTCCTCCTGTGAGTGAATACGGTATTAGAGCTTTACTTCTGTAGATCTTCCGAGCACTCCTGGTATGTCTTTGCACTGCGGAAAGCTCATGGCAATTCCTCAAAGAGTTACATAACAAGGACATTAGAGGTCTGCAGATGTGTCCTACTTATACACAGGGTACCCAGAGGTGTTTTCTTGTTCCTTTTCTAACTTTCTTGTGTTTAATATTTGATGATTTATGGAAAGTCCTAAGAAAAATGCCTAATTCCTGCATCTTTGGGTTCTTAAACACCTTTGAGAATCCAAACTGAGGACAGTTATGGTCAAACATATTCTTGTTGTTGCAGCTGGTCTCAATGAGGAAGAACTTTTTCACTCTGAGGGTGACGGAGCACTGGAACAGGCTGCCCAGGGAGGTTGTGGAGTCTCCTTCTCTGGAGATATTCAAGACCCTCCTGGACAAGGTCCTGTGCAGCCTGCTGTAGGTGACCCTGCTTCGGGAGGAGGGTTGGACTAGATGACCCACACAGGTCCCTTCCAACCCCTACTATTCTGTGATTCTGTAATTGCAATGACTAGTGCTTCCACGCCATCTTTCCACTAAAGTATCCACTTTTGCTGATGGAACAAAACTCAGTGAATCACCTGAACAAAATATTGCCCTTCTGGTTTCAGTCATTTCTCCAACACCCACCTGTCAGATGGCTCTAGGACAGAAGCGTTGAACTGATGTAATATGTTTCTGACACTGGGTGAGGTAAGTCAAATCTATTTTACTGCCTGATGAATGATTTTTCTTTTGGCAGAAGCACAACAGAAATAGCATTTCTGATTAGACTACACAAAGAGACTGCGGTACACTCTCCTCAGAATAATAGCTGTGCGTGAATATGTGTATGTATAGAGGACACCATGTAGATAGGGCTTTCTTTCTTTCTTTTCTTTCTTTCTTTTCTTTCTTTCTTTCTTTCTTTCTTTCTTTCTTTCTTTCTTTCTTTCTTTCTTTCTTTCTTTCTTTCTTTCTTTCTTTCTTTCTTTCTTTCTTTCTTTCTTTCTTTCTTTCTTTCTTTCTTTCTTTCTTTCTTTCTTTCTTTCTTTCTTTCTTTCTTTTTCTTTCTTTCTTTCTCTTTCTCTTTCTTTCTTTCTTTCTTTCTTTCTTTCTTTCTTTCTTTCTTTCTTTCTTTCTTTCTTTCTTTCTTTCTTTTCTTTCTCTCTTTCTCTCTTTCTTTTCTTTCTCTCTTTCTCTCTTTCTCTCTTTCTCTCTTTCTCTCTTTCTCTCTTTCTTTTTCTCTTTCTCTCTCTCTTTCTCTCTTTCTCTCTTTCTTTCTCTCTTTCTTTCTTTCTCTCTTTCTCTCTTTCTTTCTTCCTTTCTTTCTCTCTTTCTCTCTCTCTTTCTCTCTTTCTCTTTCTCTCTTTCTCTTTTTCTCTCTTTCTCTCTCTCTTTCTTTCTCTCTTTCTTTTCTCTTTCCCCTTCCGTCTTTTCTTCTTTGTTTCTATTTCATCTGTAACAAAGTCTCAGTTATTTTTACAGCAAATTGATTTCAAATAAGTATTCTGTTGCACAATGTCCTAGTTTCTCAGATGAAGCAGCTTTTGACCTATGTTTCATGTGAAATACAAATACATTCTTTCTGACTTTAGGAAAGATATTTTCAAAAGGTGCCTATCAGCCAGCTCTCAGTTTTCATGAAAAGAAATCCTGCATCTTTTGGTGAGGAATAACAGCCATACCCCCTCAATGACATTCAAAAGGAATTTAGAGCCATGGGATCAGAATAGTAAGTTATTGTAGGCAGGACTTGTTTATTATGCATGGGTATCTTCCGGAAATAAAATTGCATTTCAAGAATTGCATTCCTACAGCAACCTTCCTCCCCCACATCAGTCGCTCCCTCTTCTTTCTAAACAACCACCAGGAAAGGGGGGGAGTAAAAAACACTGTAAGCTAGCCACAGCCATCCATTGCTAGGCCTAATCATTGGCAATTGTGTCACAAAGTAAAACCTGGAGCTCAGTAAGTCTGGAATTATGCATTTAAAGTGATCTTTAAAATAGAGATTGCAGGAGTGTGTCAGACCCCTCCCAATGCCCCTCTCACCAGATTTCCAGATTCCCTCCGTGTTCAAGGACTTCAGATAAGGAAGCATTTAATACCAGCTCTACCCCATCTTCCTCCTCTATGAAGAAAGCTGCAACAATTTTCCATACGGACTAGAAATATACTTTCATCCCTGCAGCCAAGCAAGATATGATTTCTCTGTCTGACACTACTGCATTACATGTGCAGACAGGGCTTTTACTTTATTGGTTTTTTTTTTTTTTGAGCTAGGCTTATTTAAATATTATTGAATAATAAAATCAGAAAAAAATTCCAACTACATTAAAAGTATACACTGATTTGTATCTTAAGTGATATGAAAAAGAAAGAAGGCGGCTTGGGTAGATTATAAAGGTGAGCAAAAATTCTTAGAAAATGCTGCTAATAAGCACATCTGGCAGTTTAGCCACATCACTGAATCCTGCCCATGACAAAAGGCAGTCTCACAACTGTCAGAAAAATGCATATACTTGCATTTCTTATACACATCTTCAAAATGGTAATATATATAACATATTTTTCGATGAAGATAAAGAAAATCACAACAGCACACTAGCTGCTATGCTGTCACCACAAAAATTGCAAATATGCTTCAGAGTTTACAAATAGAATCTAAAAGGTACCACACTCATGGGGAAAGAATATGAGTTAGAGCCAAGAGTCAGTGCGCTAATTGGTGAGATCACTGCAGCAAATCAGAGCAAGAAATTAAGAAAACAGTAAAATGCTGCCTGATAGGAACAGAGATTTTAAGAGTAGCCTGAAAGCTTTTCTGCACTGGACAGAATTAAAAGCAGTAGGAAGAAGAAACAGCAGCCAAAACACAGGAAGTATTGAGCAAGATTTTTTGAATTACCACAATAAAAATCTGTATTGTCGGCTAACAGAGTTTACTTCCATATTCACACACTAAATGTTCAATTAAGGCAATAACATCAAAGCAGACAGAAAGTAATGCAGAAAATGTCAAATGTTGTTGTATGAATTCTTTGTGCTCTCTCCGACCACTGGCCACCCAGCTCAATAGCCTGTCTTCAGAGGTGGTCAGCTACTAATGCTACAAGGGAATGCTAATAAACAAAACAGAAGCAAAAGAGAAGTGGCGCTGTGGGAAAAACATCCTCTTCAGCTTTGTCAAGACACTGAATAAAACTCTGGAACTTGAGATTTAGGTATAATATTTATTTTAACATAGACCTACTAGTGTCAGGAGTGCGTTAGAAGCTCCAAAGGAGATGGATGAAGACGGGAACTCAGACCCCAAATTTCAAGCTCAGACAGACCATGTTTGTTGTTTGTCTAAGCTCTCACATGACTCATTTCTCCATACACAGGTTGGAGAATGTGTGTGCCACCCACGCCACCACCACCACCCCCCCACCCCTACTAAAGAGCACACAGAAGATCTTTCTAAAAACTGTGCTGTTTTATGCAAAGGATTCTCGGTGATGACCTGTTCACCACAGTCCATGGTTAAACTGTATGAATATTAAGCCAGATTAGTTTCCATAGCTGCTAGTAGAAGACTTTCTCATCAGCTCATCATACGCTTAAGATCTCATATTTGTTTCTGTAACTGAACACATTGGTCAAGTTTCATGTGGTCTTCTTGGGCATCTGAATGAACCAAGGTCCTTGTGCACCTATTAGAAGTGGTGTTTTCCAGCTCCTGTCTCTTTCAGCATATTTTGAAAATTCTCCAGTTTTCACAGTCATCTTAAAGCACAGTCAACTGTGCAAATTGAGGCTAGGCCCCTTCCTCACTTATATGTCATCATCTTGATTTAGACAGGTGAAGATTCCCTTCATTATAGAGGCAGAATCAAATAATTACATTTCATATGAGAAGTTCTGAGGTAATTATTTAGCGCTTTTCAGAATCACTGCTTTCTATGACTTCACATCCCATAAGCATTCAAAGTTCCAATTTTAAAACACTGCACTTAAATGAGTGATTTCCTGTTTGTTTAGTTTTACTGTTAACTGAATACATTTTTAGACTTCTGAGAGGATGTATGGGGAAAAAAATCTGATTTCTAGTGGAAGTGGCTGAGTTTGTTTTGGAATTCATACTAAGCAAAATAGATTTTCAGATTTTTCTTAATCAGCAATAAAATGTTGTTGGAAGAGGACACCTACAAAATACTAAATGATTTGATTTTATGCTGTCATAATTGCGTAGTTGCTTTTCTTGAGTTACATTGTATCCTTTTGGGGGATCATATGGCTTGAGAAGAAATTAATCTCCCTGATTATCTAATCATATTCTAAAGTCTGCACTGTTTTAGACTGAGAATCATAAGGAGCTTGATGAAATAACTGCCCTCATTTCTAAAACTGTGTTAATAAAATGTGGTGATTTAAAAAATGCAATTAATTTTCATTTGCTTCTAAGTGATGATGATTGCTCCACAGTTTAACAAAAGGACATAGGCACCCATTCCCAGTTACAGATTGAATTCAAGACCTAATTTATAGTTCACAGGATTGAAGGCTGTAACCCTACTGCTGTAGATCATTATACAGGGATATTGAGTTCAGTTTGGTAAGTGTCCTTTTTTTCTGCAGCATTTATAATAGCTAGAACTTCAGTAATACACACAGTAATAGCAGTAGCAAACAATATGACCTTTTTGACACAGACAAGCTTTTATCATATTGTGTATGATGGAAGATATCTCAGCTTCTTCATCTTTTCCACATTTGGCAGATAATATAAAGTACTTCAATTTTATATAGCACCTACACAGTTATTTAATAACTAACTGATCATTCTTTGTAAATAGACTTCAAATCTAAGATCAATTTGAGGTGATTATTCTAACACATTTGGCTTGACGATGTACATGAGAAAGTGTTATGTTAGTTAAATGTTTCTAAGTAGATATAATACATTTTACTGAAGAGCCTAAAATAAAATCAGTTTTGTGACTCTTCATGCTATTTACACAAGATAAACATTACGTAGACTGCAAATATTTAATAATCTTAATTTTATTTAGTCTTTCTAGTATAATAAATTACTTCCTCTTTATTATTCCAGTTAAACTTTTATGCTAAACAGCCAACCAGATTAGCAGCAGCTACAACCATGATCTGAGATGAATTTTGATTATTCAGAATGTGAAGAAAATATGGCCAAGAGAAGTCTACTGTAAGAAGATGTGAACCTTCACTTACTGAGGTAAATGCTCTAATCATCAGAGCTGATTTGCTAGACCATGATAACAACATGACTGCAGTCAGAGCAAGATTATACCCTGTTGTCTGGGGCAATCACTTGGCAAAGGCAAAAATTGGGTTTCAGTCTCTTCTGCAGTTTCACCTTCATTTAAATACTTTAATGTAACATCAGAACCTTCCTGCTGCAGGAAGCCTCTTCCATGTTGTTTTTGAAGCATATTTCTTTTGTGGGAAAATCCCTGAGGATATTTTTTCTTCTTTTTGATGGGATTTTTTTCCCATTAAACCCACTCTTTTCCTCCTGCTAATTATGTTATCATTTACAATGAACTTTAGTTGACTGCCTATTTGCCTTTCTGAACATGGATAAACAGAATTTCATACTTACGGCCTCAGTGATGTTCATTAGGAGTCAGGATGTGAAAAACAACTGGGAAGAAAAAGGGCATATACTGGAAAATATTTTTAACTATTCTGAAAGCTTAGAAAATTTGGCCTCTTTATGTTGGGACTGTGTAAGAGGTGGCAATGATGTATGATGAAAAAGATAGACAAGGAAAGAAAAACATAGCCAGGAGAAGCAACGAGAATTATGAAGGCATGCATCAGTTAACTAACTGATCATGTGTTTGAATAATATACGATTGTGAATACTGGTCTTCCAGGAAAATGTGCAATTTTGAAAACAACATTAAAAGGTTTTCTGACGAAATTACTCTGGACTAAAAATATATCCAATTACTAAACTACAGGTGAATGTGCACTGCATGGTACATTAACACCAAGTACAACTGAGGTAAGAAATGCAAGACCGTGTAATGTGAAAACTCATACTGTTACTATCTTTCACTTGTGTTATATTGCATTGTTACAACTTTTGTTACCAAATATCATAGTTAAATAGATTTAACTTATTTTTTCTGTATAGAATATTTTGCATAAATTATTAAAACTCCATAATCCATTTGAGTAATATCAAAGATGTAAACAACTAAGAATGTATTTCACCTGCAACAACATTTTCTGAAGAATAATACCAAGAAGCATAATAAATAAAGATTTAATATGATGAGATAGGAAGTGGATTTTCAAACTAGGAAAAATCTGTCATAGAAAGATAAGGTTCACCCATTTTCTCTTTCACATTAATTCTTCCTCCGACGGGATCTATATGAATTAGAATCTTTTTAGACCATTCCCATTTTTAGAGGTTTTATTGAATGAAATATATTTAAATAGCTCTGCACACAGAGTGCACTATATTTAATTAATTTCCCTAGCAAAAATGTTGAATAAAATTTTGAATAAATTTTTCTAAAAACTTCCTAATTTTTTGGTTTTCATGAAGTTGACAGAAGCAGGAATTATGAATGAGTTCTATGAAGGAGTGTTCTTCAAAATGTTTAAAAAATGGGACACCACACCCATTTTCAAAAAGGGTAAAAAGGAGGACTGTGGGAACTACTGACCTGTCAGCCTCACCTCTGTGCCTAGTAAGATCATGGAATAGATCTTCCTGGAAGATACATTGAAAAATGTGGAAGACAAAGAAGTGATCAGAGACAGTCAACATGGCTTCACTATGGGCAAATCATACTTGACCAATCTAGCGACCTTCTGTGATGGAATGACTACATCAGTGGTCAAGGCAAGACCTATAGATGTCATCTAGCTGGATGTCTGTAAAGCCTTTCATAAGGTTCCCCCACAGCATTCTTGCTGTTAAGTTGGAGAGAAACGTGTTTGATGAATGGATTTTTAGATGGGTAAGGAATTGGTTGGATGGTCATGTCCAAAAAGTTGCAGTCAATGGCTCAATGTCCAAGTGGAAACCAGTAACGAGTGTTGTCCCTCAAGGGTCCAACTGGGACCAGCACTGTTTAATATCTTCACCAATGACAGAGACAGTAAGAGTGAGTGCACTTTCAGCAAGTTTGCAGATGACACCAAGCTGAGTGGTACATTCAGTATGCTAGAGGGAAAGGATGCTGTTCAGAGGGACCATGACAGGCTTGAGGAGTGAGTCCAGGAGAACCTTGTGAAGTTCAGCAGGGCCAAATGCAAGGTCCTGCACATGGGTTGGGGCAATCCTCAGCATCATAGAATCATAGAATCATAGAATCATTAGGGTTGGAAAAGACCTCTAAGATCATCAAGTCCAACCATCAACCCAACACCACTGTGCCTACTAAACCATGTCCTGAAGTGCCATATCTACCCATTTTTTGAACATCTGCAGGGACAGGGACTCCACCACTTCCCTGGGCAACCTATTCCAATGCCCAACAAACCTTTCAGTAAAGAATTTTTTCCTAATACCCAGTCTAAACCTCCCCTGATGCAACTTGAGGCCAGTTCCTCTCATCCTATCGCTAGTTACTTGGAAGAAGAGACCAACACCTGCCTCACTACAACCTTCTTTGAGGTAGTTATAAAGAGCAATAAGGTCTTCCCTCAGCCTTTTCTTCTGCAGACTAAACAGCCTCAGTTCCCTCAGCTGCTTCTCATACATACAGATTGTGGGATGAATTGATTGAGAGCATCCCCGTGGAGAAGGACTTGGAGATGCTGGTGGAGGAAAAACTGGATGTGATCTGGCAGGATGCACTTGCAGCCTAGACAGCCAACTGTATCCTGGGCTGCACTAAAAGAACTGTGGCCAGTAGGTCAAGGGAGGTGATTCTTACCTCCACTCCACTCTCGTGAGACCCCACCTGGAGTACTGCATCCAGCTCTGGAGTCCTCAGTATAGGAAAGACATGGACCTGGTGGAGCGGGTTCAGAGGAAGGTCATGAAAACGATCAGAGGGCTGAAACATCTCTTCTGTGAAGAAAGACTGAGTTAGTTGGGATTGTTCAGCCTACAGAAGAGAAGGCTCTAGGAAGACCTTATTGCTGTCTTTCAATATATAAAAAGTGCTTTTAAGAAAGATGGAGAAAGACTTATTGCCAGGTCCTGTAGTAACATGACAAGGAGCAATGGTAGATTTAGACTGGGTGTAAGCAAGACATTTTTTTTGTAATACAGGTGGTGAGTCACTGGAACAGGTTGCCCAGAGAAGTTGTGGATGTCCTATCTCTGGAAGTGTTCAAAGTCAGGTTGGATGGGGTTTTGAACAACCTGATCTAGTTGAAGATATCCCTGCCCATGGCAGGGGGTGTTGGAATTAACGATCTTTAAAGGTCTCTTCTAATCCAAATTATGCTATGATTCTGGTATTCTAAAACACCAGATATAAATATAGACCTATAAAATATAATAAAACAAAACAGAAAATAACCTTCCCTCTATTAACCATAGATAATTTTTCTACCTTCATCTCTAACATAAAGACTAAATTGTCAGTTGTCCAAAGAAGACATTTCATGAGTAGATCAGACTTGTATGTTATTGCCCATCCTAGATCCCCAAAACCTTTGAGTTGTAAAATTTGATTTCTAAACCAGAGGTCAATGAGTCGCAATCACTTTGATTTCTGGGAAAATCATGGACAGTTCCCCTTGGAACATGTTTCAGGGCATGAGAAGGAGGAGAAGATGATTGGGAGGAGTCTTCACGGCTCTACCAAGGGTGGGTGCCACCTGAGCAGCCTGACTGCCTTCGGTGATACAATGACTGCCTGGATGGATGAGGGGTGGGCAGCAAATGTCATTTACTGTGATTTTAGAAGAGCTTTTGACACTTTCTCCTGCTATGACCTTGTATACAAGTTAGACTGTTACAGTCTGGATGGAGGGCCACCAGGATTGTTGGGGCTGGAGCACTGGTCCTGTAGAGTGAGGATGAGGGACTGGGGCTATCATCAGCCCCTGGTATCTACAGCGCTACCCAGAGGACAAGAACAATCTCATCACAATGGCACATGGTGGGAGGATGAGAGACACAAGGAATAAATGGAAACAAGAGGGGTTCAGACTGGATTTAAGGAAGGTTTTCAGCCAGAGGACAGTCAGGCAGGAGCACAGGTTGCCCAGGGAGGTTGTTCAGTTTCTGTCCTTGGAGGTTTTCAAGACACAACTAGACAAAGACCTGAGCAACATGGCTGGAACTCACGGCTGACCCTGCTTGGAGCAGGAGGCTGAACCAGAGACCTCCCAAAATTCCTTCCCCTGCAGTATTATTGTGAGATTCAAACAGATATATAGCTGTCTAAAATACCCACTACAGCTGAAAAACTTTCAACTGTTTTGAGAAATCCTGTTCCCGTTCCCTCAGACCTGTGAAGAAAAGATGGTACTTGCAAAGGGTCCTGTTGCTTACTAAGTCTGGTAAAAAATCTGCAGCTTGATCTCTGGAGAAGTGACAATTGACAGCTTTGATATAAATACAGTAATCAGACTTCATTCATCTGACAATGTAACATGGCATTTTATTTTACAGAACAAAAAAAGAAAATATTTCCAAAGAAAGTAGAAATCTTCTGCTTCTCCAGAAAATGTACACAGACTGGCAGTCACAATCATAGCTTTAAATTAAGCGGAGCACTTGTACAGATAAAGGGGTGCTAGTGTCACAGTGAAATTTCTGAAGGTTTTTTTATTTGGAACTCAGGAAAAAGGGAGAGTAAATCTGGAGAAAAGCGAACTGATCTTCAAGCATATACTTACATGTTTGCCTGGCTCTTTCCATGATCTCTCAATTGTAGCTGTTCGTGACAGGTGCAATATGTGCTGCTGGGTTCTGCACATGTGGGGCAGACATGCATTTAGTTGAAGTACTGTCAGTCTTGTCAGCATATGTGAAAACATGAGAGTAAATGCAAAAGTGTATGTGGATTCAGTATGTGAGCCTTGGAAAAATGCGCTGAATGCAATGGTCTTGTGTTAAATCATGGAGAGTCAGACTGATGTCTGTCTCCTCAGATAAAGCTTCCTTTGTGAATGCTGTGCTGTGGCAAGAAAAGTACACTGCTGGCAATACTACTGTGGCATTATAAAATATGGGCCAGTGCTGACTCTTAGTCTTCCAGCACTGAGTAACCGCCTCTGGAAAAAGCACGGGCCACAGAGTTCTTCATTGTTCGCTTTCTTTTCAAGCCTTTAAGTGGCACTAACTGTTTTTGGCCAAGAAAAAGTAGTTAGGAGCTTTTAGCTCAATGAACCAATCTTGGCGGGGAACTGCATTTTGGAAAAATATGAAGTCTGTGGTATTTTCACCAGTTGCTGACCTGCTAACTAGGCAAACGGGCCAACAGACTGAACTCTGATGGTATCATAGGGTGATAATCACAATGCTACCAAATCAGTCATGCAACATTGCTGGTACTTCGCTGCCAAAAAGCCCGGTAATCCCAAGTATCTATGTTTGGTGCCAGGTATATTAACAAGCTGTAGCTGAGCTAATTTTGGTTTTTATATAGCATACAGGAAAAGTATTGTGAATAACAGCTAAGCCATCTTCCAAGAGTAACATTAATACTTTAAGCTTCTGTTAATATGGATACACTGAAAAAAATGGGATGTTAAATACTCCATGAAAGACAGCTGCTTCACATAAATCTGTTCTGCATTCAAAGTTCCCTCTGACAACATAAAACTGAAATGCAAGTGCATATGTAGAACTGTAGCTATTTGAACATTGTTTATCATTGTTCCAGGATTGTAAAAGGGACCTTAGGGTAAATATGAAGAAGACGGCTGACAAGCTGTACAGCAGGGTTAATTTTGATTTGAACGAGGTTCTGAAATATGAATTCAGGTAGTCGAGAGCAATTCTACACATACTATTCTTTATTAAGACTAGTCTTTTTATATAATTTTAGGCATACGCATCTGTAACTACATATTCATTTTTTAATTAACTAACAGAAAGATATAGTATTATGAGCAACTTATGGATTCTGTCCATACTAAAAACTAACCAAAGCTATAACAATAGACATAAGGAAAGCGTATTAGTAGCTTTAACATTTTCTTGTTTTCACTTAATGAATCTTCCCAAGGAAGTTACTTTCCATTTTTTAAACAGCAGACATGTAAGAAGTGAATCCTGAATCAATTGAAGTCCATGACAAAACTCCGATTTACTTCAAAAGGATCAGGATTTCATCCTTGCTTATATTGTGGATTTGCTAGAAGGGCTTCCAAAAGATATTGAGAAACAGGCCTAAGGGTTATGAAATGTGATTGTAGGCTTCTTTCTGCAACAAAGGTTGAAGGATTATACAGTATCTTCAGAAGTGTGTTTCAAGAACCTCACATTTATTTATGAGTCTAAGCAGTCAATAAGCCAGTATTAATGCAAGTGATTATGACAAATGCATGTTTTTTTCTTATCCTGAAGAAACTGAATTTTAATCAGAAATAAACTTTCATAGTTAATGGCATTTTAGAGGATATTCGTCAGTAGATTTACATGTTGAATATCACAGCATAGCATTTAGTCTTTCCCTCTTCTTTTATCAATCATGTTCTTATTTGCAATTAATGACAAGAACTTCTAACAAAAGACAAAAACTAAATGACCTCGTAGGAGAGCATAACATGTTATTCAGGGTTTAAATATCTTAGTTGTCAGGCTGTAACCTGAGACTCCTCACTCCTCCTGTAAACACGAGTAGAATAAATGGCCAGCAAGGACAGGAGCACTCTTTGTCAGCTGCTTCTACCAAATTAATAAATGAACCCTGACTAAGCGGCCAGTGAAACTCTGTTTGAACATGTGTAATTCAATGGATGCTGAGGAGTGTTTTTAAACTTGATTAGCTTAGATGAAAAAGGTTTTCCAAAAATTGCTGAAAATCTCTAACAGCATGTCTTTGTATTTTCAGAGATTTACTGTAGAGAATAGTAGGCTGTATTACTGAGCTATTAGCAAGCTGCATGAAGAGAAGCATAGAACACAGTAAAGGCAGTCCCATTCCAGAAATCATTGGCATATTTTCAAAATGAATAGACTATACAGAATTTTGGTCACTGCATCAAAAACAACACCAAAAGAAAGAGACACCCAGGAGCTCTGACAGAAAAATTACAGCTTTAGAGATTCTTCACATAAAAAGATGAGATAAAACCCAGCATCATCTCATTTTGAAATAGTATGCATATGAGGTGATGTGACAGATACCTAGGAAAATGCATGTTACTTTGGCTGTCATTCAGATGTCCTGGAAATACAGAAATTTGAAAGCTCATGATGAAATAGAAAGGAAGGCAAGAAAGCAAGCTCTCATTAATGAAATTCATAAATAGGAGGAAAAAGTGGATGCAAAGGTTAAGAAAGAGAATAATTCTTTACGTTCCTAATGCTTTCAATGATAACCATAGCAAGGGCAAGAGGACCTCTTCTACTGAATGCTTTTTTGAATAAGGTGACCTCCCTACAAGACCAGGCATAAAGCTTGGATAGCTCTGAGCCACCTTCTACCCACCCATCGAGATCCGGCTCAGTTCTGTGTCCCAAATTCAGCCTCTTGATCTCAGTGGTGGCTCATTCGACCAGGGACGCAGGGTGAGCCTGCAGCTTCTCTTGAGGCCAGACTTCATCACTAGTGGGTCCAACGTCAGTCACCACTCTTGGGCTGAGCAAAGCCGAAATCATAGCAGATGCTTGGAGGGTGAGAAGAGATAATGCAGCCGAACTCCCAGCTTCACAGTTCTCCAGTTCTAGATAATGAGTGAGAATAGTTTCAGACTGCTATAACTCACCTCCAGCTGCCTATCACCCACCAGGACAGTTTCGGCTGCCAAGAACCAATATAGCATAACGGCCTTTGACTTTACTTTTTCCATCTCAGTCTTGCTATCTGATATGTCACCACTGGTTCCATTTACACAAGGGAAGTCCTCTAATATCAAGTTCAGCAGCCTCTCTGATTGCTTCACAGGGCAAGCAGCAGGCTCGAACTCTACGTACTGGCATAGATTTTCCCATACCTACTGTACTACCCCTTGGGAAATCTTTTGTTCTACATTTCATCTTCCTTTTTGCTGACATGAGTCATCATTTCTTGTTGTATCTTGTCTTCAATTTAGTCCACAGCCTGAGTGATAATAAGCATTTGCAGTATATCTGCATCACACTGATTCCCATTAAAGTATAGTGAGTTCTGTGAAGCTCTTGGGATCCGACAAGTAGGCTGTTCCTCTTTCTAACAGCAACATTTGTAATGCATCCGGAACTTTTATAGAGCTATCAGCAGAAAATATATAGCGTAAACAACTGAACTGTGCAATCCCAACACCCAAGCCTTAGCCTGGCAGCCACTACGTGCTGAACTCTTGCACACACGGAATTCTGATCCTAAGTGGCATTTTTAAAATAAAACATCTTCTCAGAAAGTTTTTTTCATTTATATAACAAAAAAAATCATCAGGGTAATTGCATTTGTTGTAGTTTAACTCGGTAGCTGACAACTAAGCATTAGCCAGCCGCTTGCACTAGCCAGTCCCCTAGCAGTGATCACAGAATGACAAACTCACAAATTTTGTGAATATTGAAAAACTCCCCAAAAACCCGAACTCCCGCACAAATTCGAACTCCCAGACAAGAGAGGATTCAAACTCACAGAACCAAGCAGAGCAGTTTCCTTTGTGCCCCCCAGCCAACCCCCATTCATATACTGATCATGACTTCTATGGTATGGAATATCTCCGTTGGCCAACTTGGCTAACTGTCTGGCTATGCTCTGTCCCAACTTCTGCACACCTGCTCATTAGCTGAACATGGGAAACTGGAAAAAAATTCCTTGATTTCATCACAACAACTAAAACCAGCAGTGTTATCAACATGCTTCTCATACTAAATCAAAAACACAGCAGCTACTGGGAGGAAAATTAACTCTATCCCAGCTGAAACCAGGACAGCACTGGAATATGTTACATCAAAGATTTTTTTAATTTTTGTTTTAGGCTGTTAGTATCTGTCACTAAACAGCACACCTACTCCCTGCTGCTTACCAAAAACAATCCCCTGTGCTGTTAGTCAAAGTAAATATGACAAAAATACATGTCCAGTGATTCTAAACTTGTTTTTGGATTGGGCTTTCAAGAGACCAAGGACTTTACAGGTACAAGCA
The DNA here is from genome assembly GCF_030867145.1 of Opisthocomus hoazin. NCBI lineage: Eukaryota > Metazoa > Chordata > Aves > Opisthocomiformes > Opisthocomidae > Opisthocomus > Opisthocomus hoazin. The sequence continues at coordinate 58,457,100 of NC_134416.1, read as the reverse complement.
ATGATTTTTGCTTAGTGCGAGATCAGTTCAGAAGGTTGCAGAGAAGACAGACATTATGTCTTTTGTGTGGGGCCTGTTTTTCTCTTCTTTTTGCTTTTGTTTTTTCAGACTCAGACTTAATTCATACTGAAATTATGTGCATGCTTTTGGAAGTAAAAGAACCTTAATCAACCTTTTCTTAACCAATTGACTTTGACTTGCAAAGTTCAAATTACGATTTTTCAGGATACAAATCTATTTATTATTATATTATTACAGAAATGTCCATGCAGATTGTTATTCTGATCTAGAAAATCTAAACTGAGAGAAAATGAGAGGTGGCTGATTTGTGTCTCAATACAAACACTAGATGGGTAAGACCCACTTTGATTTTTGAAAGACAAAAGAGACTAATCTAAAGATATCAAGTGCTTTTGCAACCATCTGGCTTGCCTCTCCCTTGGTATTTATACAGGAGGTTTATATTAATCAGCTCTTGATGAAACCTCATGTGAAAGTATTGGTGAGGTAAAAAAGACCCTGTGTTAAGAGTGATTGCGGAATGGAGAATTACAAATTGGAGAAAACAAAGCAGAAAACAGCATCAGACAAGTAGCTGAGAGGCCATAAGTTGTACGCTTTTTGCTGTCTTGGAACACTTTTCAAAGTAGCCACATTCAGACTGTGTTAGGATGCCAGCTTGTTTCACCTCGTGGGGAGAGGAGAAGCAGAAGGGGAGGGAGGGTAGCACAAGCTGGCTTGTCTTCCTGGGTGTCCTTTTCCTATAAAATATGCATATTATGACTTCCAGATCATGGCGCTAGAGCCTAGCTCATCCTGTTTTCTACTGCAGATAGCACTCACCTCTTATTTTCCCTAGGGCAAGGATATATTCCAGTATTTGTATATATACGTGTGTGTATGTATGTGCATAAAAGACATATACATATGCTCATATATAATATTCTTTTAAAATCCTTTTTAAGGAGGTGGCAACCACTTCTATCTCTTGTAATTGCTTTTGTTGCCCAGCGATTGACTGCACATGTGTGTGTGTGTGCACACAGAACCAGGGACTGCAAGTGTGAGAGCAAGATGGAAAAGCAGAGTGACACTCTGACACCCCTGTTTGCAGTGAGCTATATTTGAAATTTTGTTTCATGTTTTTTTTTTAAATATTGCCTGCTTCACTACTTGCTGCACTTACTTCAGCATAAACTGGGTTTTGCTGCATTTTTCCAACTTATTAATTGAAGAAGAAAAGCAATAAAATAAATTCCAGCACAAGGGAATACTTTTCTCTGTGTACATTAATAGTGTAGCTGTCAATGACAATACCTAATACAGAAACTGAATAAAATAGTAACATATTCTGTCCTTATTGTCTTAATGATAAAATTATCATCTGCATTAGACAAATGGAATATCTCTTCTTTTATTTTTAAAGTAGCATGGAATCTCAAAAATCACCAAACAAAACAGTTTAGTTCTTCTGAAGAAGAATAAGATCTCTTTCACAGGCAGCTGCACGGCTCAGGCCTTCTATTCCCACAGACACAACTTGATCTTTTCTTACACACGGCTATTTCATACTCAAAGTACACAGTCCTGAAATAGGCAGGCTTTTCTTCATGGTGTTTGTATTGCAGAAAGGAATCAGAGGTTGCCCTAGATGTTAAGACACATGCAATCTTTCAAGTATTAAGCCCCAGAATTGTGAGTTTGCTTTATTCCCAGCAAATTTCTGAAGTAAAAAATGAGACAAAACTTAAGAAAGGATCATATGGAAACATTACAACTAACAGAAATATTTTACTGGTGTTTTCCTGTCAGGCTAAAAAGTTCAAAGGGAAATAACTGCAAATTTCTGTTCTGGATGAAGAACATACTTCAAATACCAAACGTGGGACTGACACCTTTTCTCATGTTTAGCATCAGACTCAAGTGCAATTCTTTTTACTGTGGTGGAATATGCAATGCTTTGCTTTTCTGAACACTTTAATGATATTTGAAAATGTTAGATAGATCCCAGCCTTTGAAGCAGAGAGGTTCTCATCTATAACAATATTACTCAGCAAGCTCATTGTTCGACAAAATCATGCAAAATGACACTGAGATTAAATTTTGTTTATAATGGAAACATCAAAGCAAGTAGCTAAAAGTCTCATGCCTGAGAGCATACTATTAGCTGTTTCTCTTTTAAAAAAATGAAGTTTCAGTTTCAGCTGATGGACGCTTTTCTGCACATTTTCACCCTCTTCTTGTGAGAGATTTTATCACATGAACAAACATAGGTGTAAGAAGACAAGTGATAGATTCAGAGGGGTACAAGAATGAGATGCCAAGAATGAGCTGATGGTTACTTCCTCTGCAGGACAACACGTGAAAATACTGGGGCTCACAATGTCACATCTTTACTTTGTTGCAACCAGAAAACATCTGACTCAAAACATGTTTTTGCATTTGAATTTATAGTAGATACTATCAAAAGTGAGCATAAACATTCTTTTCATTGAAAATAAACAGGCTTATATGATAGAAGTTTAGTATTTGTGATGTTCCCTGACCTTTACAATTCATGTTCTGATTTATTTTTTTGAAGTATTTCCCCTTCATTGTTCTCCATTCAGGCACTTGGATGACTGCAGTAGGCTCATAAATTGTGTGCATTGCTTTTGCACAGGTACCTGTGGTAAGAACGGTTTTGGAAACTGGGTTATGAGCTCACACATTTATAACTGAGATCTGGGTGGGCATTCACACTGCCAATACTTTCCTAAGCATAGATTCATCCAGTACTGCATATTACATTCAGTCATCTTATGGTGCAAAGTTTCATAAACTTCTCATTCTGTTCTCAGTTGAGGGAGTTCCACAGTAATTAGTCATAGCAGGCTTTGCTTTTTGTAATACCGAAGTGATCATTTTGAAAACAAATACTTATGGAAATAACTACACAAAAAGCAAGTATGCATGTGTATGTATGCTCATATTAATACAGCTATTCAATTTAAAAGTGAGTAGTTAGTGTCCTGAAACTGAAGCATCATCATACATAGTCTGACCATACATAGTTTTCTCAATTAAGTTTCTTCAAATGAAAAAAACATTTTTTAAACTCATACAGTGTGGTCAAGAAGACTTTTATATTGAATGCTGGACTCTCCCAGTAATGATTTTAGAAAAGACACACATTAGTAATATTTTAATTACAGGTAAAGGTTCTTCACAAAGAACCACCCTCCTTCCAGCTTTAAAATAGAAGATATCAGTTCATTCAGCTTTAATGACTAATGAAATACAGTTTCCACAGTTAGGTGGCACTGTTTCCTCTTTCTTATTAAAGCTTTTAAGCCTTTGCAGTCACTGAGCTTCAGAAGCACCAATAAAGTAGAGCCTTTTCCGATTAAGGTTACATTCTAAAAACGAACTGGACAAACATCAGTCAGTCTCACGGGTCTGTAATTGTTCCCTTCTTTTCTCTTTGAAGCTGATATGTGTTTCCTACAGTCTTTGTCACATTTTATAATATACTACAATTACTGTGGGTATTTTCTAGCTTGGAGAAATGCTTGAGGGTGAAATTGCCATCCTTTCCAGGTGCCCTGCACATACCGCTGTGCCCTGCTTTCCCTTACCCTGCAACACCATAAGAGCTCTATGTTCAACTCATGTATATCAGCCATGTTTCCAAAAGACTATGCCTACAGTAAAATGATGGTGGTGAGGAGAAGAGGTGGCTCCACTTCAGCCATGGTTTTGACATAATCCTTCCTTCTACAACTGTCTTACATCCTTTGCAAACTGAGATATCTTGAAGAGAAAGGAATTCAACATTTGGGGGGGAGCTACTATACTGCAGCCAGAAACAACAGATCCCCACTGACCGAATCTTGATCTACAAACCTCAATTTTTTGCTCTGAAATGGCCATTTCAAGCATGATTAGGAACTAGGGTGTCAGTTAGCCCAAGACGATAAATTGGACTCCCCTTGAAACTAGAATACGAGAACTTCTGTGGATATTATAGGTCACAAAGAAGTGTTAATGAAAAGACTGGAACCCACAGTTTTTAATATAAGCGGTAGCTAGAATATTAACAATTGCCTTGTGTTGTTTCACTAGTATATCCGAATTCCTGTCATATTCACTATTATTGTTTCAAATGACTTGTTATAAAAAGTTTAATCATGGCAAAATTGGTTTTTGTTAAGACAGGGACTGTCAGCCACCAATGATCCTTCAACACAGTACAAAAAAGAAGTAATAAGGCAGTCCATGTTGCTTTTTGTCAAGACAAAAATGTGGTTGAAGTAGCTGATGAAGTGGGCTGAGACGTATTGGGAAGTACTGTCTTCCCTGAAACACAACTGTCTTACCCCAGTGGTTGTAACAAAAGTTGAAGTGAGAAAGTGCTGAAGTTTGCATCTCTCAAGCTCTGCCCCGCATTTTCTGTATTACAGCCTGGTGCAATATGTTATGTCAAAAAAACACACTTAGTAGTCAGCAGGATCCTGCCTTTTACATTCTAGGTGGTCACAACTATGACTCCACTTCAAGAGTTGTGCCTGGACTGCTCTAACTAAGCCTAAACTTCAGTTTATGTGCCAAGAAGTCTCAGAAATGTGCTGGACAGCCTGTGGAAAAAAATAATGCTTTGTAATTTCTGTACTGCTTTTTTGCAATATGGTTCTAGTATGGTTGCCTGACATAAATCATTCCTCTGAATATTAGCTTAGCCTTAGTAGTGGTCTTACCCACTTGATACAATTTTATAATATTATATTTCAATGAAACTGCACTATTGAGTCATTCCATGTGCCTTTCTGAAATGCTGCCTTTCTGAAATGCTGCCTTTCTGGCTATAGTTAATTCTGCTATATAATTTAATGTTATTTTTTATGCGTGAGCTAACAAAACTATGAAACTTAGCTTTACTGTGATATCTGAGTGTTCCTCTCACCCTTTCCTATCCAATTTTTCCACACAGCTTTCTTCTATTCTTTAACAGACAATAGTCTATAATGTTATTAGAGACTTCATGAACGTGAGAAGTTATCAGCTATTAATAAACCACAAGTGACTGAATATCATTGAGAATGTTTGCTGTTCTAACACCCCACCTGTGAAAGTAGACACCAGGGAATGGAAAAGACCTACTAAGGTATGCAACAGTTTCTACTATTTTTTATTTAATGCTTCCGTCCTTCTCTATACACATTGAACTTAACTAGAGAGAATTTTTCACAGAATTTGGCCATATCTTCATAAGTGTTGAAGATATTGGCTACATTTTCTCTTACATGGTGAGAGGCTTACTGTGTAAAAAAAAGCTAAAAACAAAATCAAAAAACTGCCAGATTGCTCACAGATCTGTAAGACATCCATCCTTTTCTGAGGATGTCTGTGGATATTTCTGTTAGCAAACCTGGAAGAATGCAGAGATTTAGAGTAGAAGCTGGGCATTTCTCCTTATTCAAAGGCATCACCTATTCAGGGTTAGTAGGCAGTGGTCTCAAAGTTTATTGTCAAGTAATCTTCTGAACTTCAAGGAGGTAAAAAGAGCTGTGGAGCAGGGAACTGATGGATCTCCTCAACCTGTTTGGTAAGATTCGCTGACCAAACTTAATCCTCTCCTCAACACAACTGCCTTTCTTTGCTTAATAAATTGGTGAAAAGAAGACTCACTCGGTAAGTGAGATCTGTTTGACTTTCTGTCCCATCTGCGGGAAAATGTGTAGGGAATTTATGTCCCTTGGGAAGGTCAAAAAGGAAGTTCTCAGCTGCAGTAATATTTCTTTGGAAATCCCTCAGTGATAACTTATAATTAATAATAATAGAACTTTTTCTCCAGAAAGGATGCCAGATTTTATTTATGATTAAATAAATATAATAAAACCAGATCCTTCTCCTGAAATATTCAGCTAAATACTCAGCTTCAAAGTGTTAGATAGGGAATACTACAGCTTTTGAAATGAGTTTCCAGTCTTTCTATAGCCAAAATTAGTATCTACATTAAATATAGTATATATTTATATTATATGTATATATTATATATTAATGTATATATTATATAATATTTAATATTTAAACATTAAATATTATATAATATTTAATGCTGATGTGCTTCCTAACAACTATTGGATAGCAAAGCAGAAAGCAATTATAACACATCTTAAAAGATATATAAAGTTTTATCACAGTTCATTTTAATCTGTTTGTAAGTACTACTATATCTGCAATGCTGCTGAGTTCTATGTAATGTCTATAGCAGATATACAGGTCTGTTCTTTTATTTGCAGAGTTTCACTGCATTGGTGTGCCTTAAGAAATTATTCTGTATGCCTTTATGAAGCATCTGACATAAAGAAGCTGAAATATTAGGTAAAATCCAGCATTTTATTAAATAAATAAACCTTATATCTATGGTTGATCATTCTCAATATACTCTGAGGTCTTATATAATGACTGTTCTGTTTTGCTCTTGTCTGATTCCATTGCTGTTTCTTGAGATCTGTATGCACATAAATTAATGCAATTCATCAATATGACAGCTGAATTTTAAATTTGGGGTGGTTATTTTTTCAACATTTCAGCTGTTCACTTTAACATCAACAGTAATACAGGCTTTACATTATGTACTTTTTGACATCTTTAATTCCAGACTTGTGTGGTATAGATGAGGAGGAATATATACATACCTCAGTGGAGCAGACATTTTTATTTTCTAGAGATCTCCCTCAAACAACACCGTAACCCTTCTGAAGTCATGAGACGATCCGTGTTTAACTTAATCTTCTACTGGGTCATCAAAGTGACACGGGAGTTACTCTAAGAGCTGGAAAGGCATGCCTCTGCTTCTGTTCCCTGCCGGCAGCCCTGCCTGAAGGCAGAGGTTCAAAATTGTTTTTATGACCTGAATCCCTCTGCTTCCATATGTTTTCTTTCTAAGGGAGTATGTGAAAAGCATACTCACTCATTCTTTTACGCAGGCTGACAATGCAGTTTTATTTTTTTGTCTTTAAATATGAGCTGTTTGACCTCCGTTATTATGCCTTTTTTAAAAAAAAAAACAAAACAGAAAAAAGAAGAGTATGAAAAACATACTGAGGAGAAAATTCTTATTCAAACCACAGTTTTTTACTATTTACAAATGCTACAGAACACCTGTAACCTTTTGCAACATGCTTTTGGTGAATTTTCTCCTCTGCAAAGAGAAGAACAGAATTTGTATGGCCTGCTGTTTTCTTCTATAAGATGTTAACCTTTTAGGAAAAAAAAACAAGTACCAAACCCAAAAACCTGTGGTTGAACCAAAGGGAAGGCCAGCTCTTTGTCTCCCTGAGAGCAACATCTGGCCCCTTGTCCTGAGGCTCTGAATTTGCTGCATGACATAGATTGTAAACGTGCTTCTGGATTGCAAACACCTTTTTCATTTTTCAGTGGAGGCTGCTGAGAAAGAAATTATATCAGCTTTCTGTTTGTTTGGAGTAGCATCTTTCCTTCATTTCCATTTCACTGAATCTGCAGCAGAGGCACAGCACAATCCTAACAGTATTTTTAAAAGAGCAAACTTTCCACAAAACAACAGCTGTCAGGCTTACCATAGGGAAAAATACTTCACAACCACAACAGAAAAAGTATCCAAACTTTGTACAAAAATCCTGATAATAAGGTAACAACAACAAGTAAACCGTTTGATAGTAGGTTGAAAAAAATAGCTATGAATTGAATTATTGATATAAAGAATATTTTTGTTTGGAAGTGCTGGATACCTTTAGTTTTTTTGGAAGGAACCTGTATTTGAGCTAACAAATTAATTTATTTGAGAGTCCTATACAAAAAAGAACCTTACAGTGTTCAGACAAAAGTTCTGCAATTAATGACAATAGCCATGCTCTGTATACTCTTGCAAACTTCCCCATGAAATGTGCACTGTAACTAGCTATAATGAAATATGTGCAGATATCACAATAATAAGAGCTTGATTAACTCTATTCTATAGGAAGTTGCATGTTAATTTCCATAATGCTTAAAATTAGATGAGTTCCATCTGAATTTTAACATTTTGCCTTGCCAAATGAAGATGCTAATCGCACTATTCAAATATTTGAAGAGAGTATTGGGAAGCTTAGTGCAGACAAAAAATCTATAGTGTTACCATTTTAGCATTACTCATGTGCCCAACTTAACCAATCATGAATTAAGCCCTTTTACTTAAGTATTTAGGAAATGTCTAGTACATCTTAACAAACTAAGATTTTTTTTATATTCATCTGCAGAGAATTAAAAAGGAATGGATGGTTTCTAAATAGACTACCACGGTATTTATTCTTCTTGAGAGAGAATGTCAGTGCAATTTGGTTGAATATAATATTAGCTGAATTTTATAAGACGTTCATCTAAATCCTACTTTACAGAAAACATACATGTTTTGATGTCGTTATTGACTATTGGTTACTTTTTTGCACAAAATATTTCTTCTACATCTGGAGGTTAACTCATCCACATACCAAAACTTATTTGATCAAGCCAACTTATAATTATAACAATCAAGACAATATTTGAATGAAGATCCCTTATCTAACAAAAAGATCCTAGTTTCCTACACTATTCATTTGTTTTCACTCAGTTCTTGTAACTCAGATACGAATCTTATGTTCCAGATAGCTTGTTTCTAATCCAGCTTTTGGGAATGGGTAGGGCTTGGGGATTTTTCCTGCTTAAAATTGAGTCTGCTAGCTGTAAAGAGCTGTTGCTACTTTCAAGACCCTTTCAATTCTGGTATTGAGGGAAATATCCCAGCCAATTTCATTCCCACCAGGTGTCATGAGGTTAAACACTTCAGGGCAGTAAAGTGTTGTTTTATTTCTTCTAGAGTTACTAGTCCAATCTACAGTGTCTTTAAGTAACTTCCAAAGAGAAACCTGTGATGATTCCTTAGTGTAACAACAAATAAACCAACAAATGTTAGAAAAAAGATACTGTGACGACAGTAGAGAATCTATGGCTTGCTCTTGGTCACGCTTCTCATCCAATGACTACAGGCGGTTTTAATCCTACTATTTTAGATTTCAAAGCTTTTTAGGGTGCCAGTTTCATTTACACCCTAGTCTCCTGCTCAGAGAGATGGTGTGACACATAAAGCATTATTTGAGAGGACATACCAATGATTGCAACACACTACTGAGCAAACCAATTCTTTTTCTACTTTTCCATCCTTCCTGGCTGATATTTCAGCTTATTGATTTCAGGATATCATGAAGTGTCAGCTATTCATTTAAAAATCACCATGTCTGAACAAGAGCAATGCCACATAAATGCTATAAAAATTACACAGGCTTTAGCTAAATCTTAATCACTGAATTTCTGAACAGACTGATGATGACAGCTATCATGCTGAAAAATGTCACAATTTATGACACACTGTATGTGTTCTCTCAGAGACTGTAACCCAGTACTTCTGCTTTTACTAGATATTTAGGATACAGATTGCTATTCTGCATAATTATCGTTGCCACAAAAGATTAAACTTGTACTAAAAATATGTATCACTATCTAAACACAAAATGTAGGCTTTTTTCATTGCTTTTTCTCTCTCCTATCTCTATTCAATCCATATCTCATTCCCTTTTTGTTGTTCTGATCCTGTTCTTTTCCACTCATTCTTCTCTTTGTTCCGTTTTCCTTTATGTCTTTATTATTTGCCCCTTGTCTCTGTATTTCTAAATTATTATTTATTTAGGGGAAGAACCGTTCATTTTAGCCTTTTCTTCTCGTTTAACATCATTCTCAATTCCCTTCACTTGCCTCCTTTGTTTCTCTGTGTTACTTGATTCTCCATATTTCACCTCTGTGCAGTTTAAAGGAAGAACCTTTTCCAAGATTCCTGGTTTTCTGTGCTTCCTCTAACCAATTATTTTTTTGCTTCTTCTATCCTTTGGTTATGTGTTCTTCTGCCTCCTTCCAATGAAATGTGTGGTTTTTTTCAAAATAACACATCGTGATTCATTTTAAGCCAGGCTCCAATAACCTAGTATGCCTTGTATCAAATTGGGTGCACCTGCAAAAATCCCTAAGAAAAACACCAGTATGTGTCCAGTATTTTACTGGTCTGGTCAGTGAAAAGCAACAGGGAGCTGCAGATTTTGATGAAGAAAAGCTAAAGAGAGGATCACTGACAGCGTTCAAGTAAAACAAGACTTCAGCAAAAGCAGAAAAGCAAAGCTGTATCATAAAATCACAGAATGAGAAGTTGTTACAAATTTCTATTCTTACCTGAGTCAGTGGACTTTGGATCCAGTCTTCACCTAATCTTCGTTAAAATTCAAAGTATTTAGTACGTACCCTTCAAGTCCCTATCTGATCAGCCCTTCCTCTACTGTCTCAACTTTTGCTGTTGAAGCTAAACAGGAAATTAGGTTAACCTGCCTAGGACTTTAGTTGTTTAAATGGATCTAATTATCATTTAACTGTCCTGATAAGGTATTTACAGTTTACTTACTATTTGCAAAGAGCACCAAGATTATCTGATTAAAGATAATTTAAATGAAAACTACTATAATTTCCAATAGAACCTGTGCCCTCAGAAATAAGTAGTTCATTACTCGTTTAATCATGTAGCCCTAAAAGTTACTTGTTTTAGAAAAATCTATTTTTGTGTTAGGTATTGCATCTATATAACAGAATATTACTTTGTTACTTGCCTTCTTGTTATTAGTATGTCATATACCAGTTCTGAAATATCAGCTTCTTGTTAGGCAATTGTTAAACAGAGGAAGAAACAGAGGCTTGCAAAAATTATACAGGTTTCAAATCTTGTCTTCTAATTCTTGTAATTTAAGCACTATCTGCATGCCAAAGCACAGAAGGTACAGTAGCTTTTTTGCTACCTAGAATAAATCTATTAATCAAATAAAACTTTCAGTGTCTACTTGGCACTGGCAATCTGCTGTGACAGACTGTAATATGAACAGTTTGGTAGCTGAGCAAGAGAGTCACTACTAAAATCATGCATCCTGCACTGACATCTTTGTAGCAGTTTTAAAAAACCCGTTAGTACAATCCCTGTTTTAAGACTACATCATTAAAAATCTTGGCTATTAATGTTTAATGTTGCTTAATTAATTTAAATTGTACTAACCATTAGCTTGCTAAGGCGTTCAGTGAGGACCGAGCTACCAAGGGCCTCATAAGTAGCAATTAAATCTCTGAAAAGAGAGCTGTGATGAGGAAAGTAGTGTGCTGGTGCCTCCATCTTCATATTCACTGCAACACTGCAGCATCATTTGGAAGTACATTTGAAGCAACAGAAGCCAGTAGACCACATCATAGAAGCTGTGATATTTTGTTTTAACTGGAGCCCTTTAGACCTGCCTCATATTCCTGACCAGGGTAATGGCTGCAGTTGGGTGCTGTGCATTCAGGCAGTGTCGCTGTGGAATTATTGGTAAAATTAAGGTTTTACATCTGAAAATTAAAGTTTATATGAAAAACGTAGCAGTGTTCACCCATTGAGGAAAAGCATAAAATCAAAAGGAGCTCTGAGGATGGGACACAGCTGCAGCAGATATGCGAGGAATCCACTAACACAGCAACTCCCTGCAACATACCATAGAGGACGGAGCGGAGTGGAGACTCCGTGGCCATGCTCCGTGATGATACAACATGAAGAAATGGTCCTCTAGAACTGATAAGCAGCTCATCTGGCCCCCTGAGCCAACAGGTTTTTGAAATCTTGCCAAAGTGCTATCCTCTCGTGAACTTTGCTCATTTTAATATCATTTTAATACCAAAACACACCTCCATCCCGAAGGCTACCCGCCTCCGAGGTGCGACCACCTCTCTTCGAGTCTGCGCTCTCGATTTTTCATAAACTATACCTTTAAAGGTGAAGCAAGAGAATTTTACACCAATCATGATAAAAGGTATGTATGACTACAGTCACTCAAACTCCACCTTAAATGCAGAAAGAATATAAAAATAGCCAGGGAAATGAGGGATTTTCGGAGAAGAAGATAACACCTTGGATTTTTGGAGGAGAAGAAGATAACACCGTAAGCAAGTCAAGGGAAACTCCACCTCAGACTGCCTCCGACAGCCGGGACCGGCCAACGGGCTGAGCCTTGCTTCTCCCCCCCTTGGGACACCTTGGGGGAGACTTAAACTAAGCGCTTTCCTCGGGAGCAGTTACTCCCTAATGTTTATAGCCAGGCTGTATTATTTATAACTTTTTCACGCGTTTTATATTTGCACGTGCTTTCTTGCAGACAGTCGCTATCACTGGCAATTCAATAGCCCTATATACCTGTTGCACAAATAAAACTGCACTGTTTAAGTAGCCAGTTGTCACAGTTTCTCACTGAACGTGACCAAACGCGGCTGTGCTAGTTCATGAGCATGACTGGACTGAAGGTGCAGACTGCTATTAGTGTATCCAGAATCGTGGTAGTTTAGTATACATATTAAACGCGACCGGACTGGTAGTGGCAAATTGGACATCACTCAGAATTTAAACCTAGCCACACCCAGCCTCTCACTCCGGTGAAGAGAGTTAGAATGCAAGGAGGTTTATTTTCTGCCAAATTAATGCGACAAGAGGGTAGTGGGATTTTTGGCAGTTTTAGAGTGTAGTCATCTAGGTGTCCTGCCAGGATCAGCAAGGGAAAGGTGGCCCAGCCAGCACACCAGCCACTCCATCCCAAACTATGCACCACAGTGCAAAACTGCAGTGACTTCCTACATAAGGATGGGTACCTTCTAAATATACATAGATATAGATGAGAAGAAGCTTACCCCTAATGCCAATTTCTATTCCCAAGGCTTCAGTTATTTCAGTGGCTGAAGGAGGCAAAGGGTGAGGACAAAGAAATACTAGTATTCTGCTAACATGGCACTGAGGTCTGGATAAAGCCCTAAATCTCACGTCCTCAAATGATTTTGTACATCTCATTCAGGTTCAGCTGCCTCGCTGGTGTCTCTGTCAGTCCAGGACTGTCGGTCTGCCTGATAGCACGTGGCCACTGAAACACGCAAGAGACTGCAGCATTGAAATTCACAGCTTGTTCACCATCTTTGTCTGTTAGATGATAGGGATATAATGAGATAACTTTTGCAAAATACAAGTATCTGCTTCCACAGTCTGTTCTACCATCCGTTCCAAGTGTGAGAGACCAAGCATGGATGTTATTGTGTATGTAACATTGATCTTGTGAGGGAAAATAAGTATTTTAAGTTTCTAAAAGGGAATGAAGAATAAGAAGACTATAGTGTTCAATTTAAAACCCTTCTAAATGAATGAGTGTATGAGTTTGTCTGACTTTGGCTCAAAACTCAATGAGAATTCAACTCATAACTGATATTTTTAGTAGCCAAATGTAACCACTGCAAGTTTATGGCACTTCAGTTGCTCAAGATGTTAGTATTTTAATGCCTCTCTTTTCTTCAACTGTATTTAAATGTCCCCTCATAGCTAACTATTTACCAAGTATAATAAATTTAGGGGTATAGTTTATATTATGAATTTTTTTTTAAATAAGTTCTATGTGGAAAGAAGCTAATCAAAAGAAAAATGACAAATATATGTGTAGTGCATTGTTACACATTTTTAAAATTTTGTTTGAAATGTTGCTTGATAAACATGGGTAATTTTAAGGAATTTTGCAATTATAATATCAGCACATAGGTGTTATCTATTTGTGGCCTTGAATTATTGTCATCTTCATTTTCTCTGTTGTGCTGTATTCTTTCAAATTTTAGAGCTAACAGAAACCATACTAGTGCAGAATACAAAGGGATTCAGTCATACCCAGGAAGTCCCTGTTGGATTCAGGGTATGAGAGGCTGACCACACATGTAAACAGCCTGAAGCAATTCTGCCTCTGAAAGCCTTGAAAAAGGTATAATTTAAGCAACCCAGTGTTCCTCTGCTAATCCTTTGAAGTAGTGTGCTTTTCCATTAGCACAACAGCAATGATTACAGTCCATATGATGTGGAAGAACTTTATGAAGAGGTAAATCCAATTCAGTGAACTTTGTTCAGACATGACAACAAGGCTCCAAAAATGCTTTCCCTGAAATGAAATTTTCTGTGTTAGAGTAGGGACATCACTACATTCCACCATCCAAAATGTTTGTATCACTAATACGTTCTTTCTGGGTTAACTGCAGAGTTGCTTTTAGATTTAAAAAAAAAAAATCTTCGCTTGCTATAATTATTTTCTATGTACAAATTGATATATAAGTACAAACTATTATTCTTTTTTAAGAAGAGTAGATCATCCACACTTGAGCTGATGTATTATCTAGAGGGATATAAAATCACATCCTAAGAAGGTCACTGTTACAACGTGTTTTTAACCTTTGTTGCATCATAAGGCATTTGCCTCTCTGTCATCTTTTAGTACTCCCTTCAGCCTCATGCAGAAAGATAACTTTCAGATGATTTAGCTGTCAAAAAATTTTCCTGAAAGCAGCACAATAATCAGAGAAATCATGGCACAAGGGGCTGGAAAGGCCCTAAAGATGTCATTTTGTCTGTGGAAGTTGGCCCAAGGCAGGGCCAGCTGCTCCTAAATCACATCAGATAGATATCTGTCTCTTACCTTAATGTTTTTTTCTGGAAGCTTAAAGTCATGGCTCTATATCAGGGTAGACATTAGGAATTTGTTTCCAACTATAAGGATAGTGAAGCAAGGACACAGCTGCCTGGAGAACCTGCCAGATGGGAGGTTTTTAACTGCAGGTGAGACAAACATTAGCTGGGAATGACGGAGTCAGCAAAGGCTGAGCTTGCCTTGGGGCAAGGAGGTGGATTGGATGAGCTGATCAAAACAGCAAACAGGAATTGTCTGACTTTGTACAGTGCCCCCATCAACAGTTCTCAGCGCTCTCAATGTCATGTAGCAGGTAGAACCCCTTTTTACCAAGTGGCTGTGCATCATCCGGATCACTTGTACTGTCTTTCTCCATGCATCTTTACCAACGAAGTGATGTTGTCTTCAAGCCAGTACATTGCTGCCTCTCACTGCGATAGCTGAGACTTGCGGTAAGGGCATGCTGGTGACTTCTACTCTTGAAAATATAACTAAGCTAGCGCTAAATCAGGTCCTTTATGCCCTGTTAGCTGCTCCCAAATATGATTATGACTGCAGCTGCACTATGCTTTCCCTGGTATCCAAGCCAGTAAGGTTAAACCTGCTTGTGCTACTGAACACAAGCCAGTGGTGTGCTCCTGCAAGGAAAGCTAAAAGCACATTGGGTTGGATTGGCAGGAGAATAAGCAGGAGTTTGAGAGCAGTGATTTTTGCCTTTTTCCTGGCACTGCAGTGAGGCTGTATGTTCAGCATTATATCCTGTTTTTGATTTCCCCCCCCCAGTGCAAGAGGAATCTCAACAAACTAGAGACAGTCCAGGAGACACACCAGCATGTTTAGGGGCATGGAGCCTGTATCATACAAAGTGAAGCTGAGGGAACTGCATTTTTTCAGCCTGAAGAAAACTGATTCAGGAACGATCTAATTACTCACTTCAAGTAGCTAGAAAGTAGTTATAGAAGACGAAGCCAAGGTCTTCTCAGAGATGCACGGTGGAAAAATGAGGCAACAGTCACAAGCTGCAGCAAAAGAAATTCCCACTGAGTGTAAGGAAAAAATGAATAAATCATAGAGTGATGAAGATCAACATGGTGAGGCAGTGAAATTTGCTTTTTTGGATATTTTCACACCTGAACTGGACATGTCCAGAGAAACCTGATATTAGCCAAGCTGTCAACACAAGGTTGGCCTAGACAAACTCCAGAAGTGCCTTCCAACCCAAATCTTTCTGTCATTCTGATTCTATCCCCTTATTGTGCACTGTAGTTACTCTTTGACCTTCAGAGAAGAAATGTCTTATAGAATCATGAAATAACCAGGTTGAAAGGCACTTCAGAAGATCAACTGGTTCAACTTTTTGTGGGAAAGGGAGTCTAGAAGAGATTGTCTATTACCCTGTCCAGTCTTATCTTAAAATCTCCTTGAATGTGTACTCTACCATGTCTCTGGGGAGGCTGTTCTAGTGAATGATCTTCCTCACTGTAAAAAATTACTTTCTTACATCAAGTTAAAACCTCTCTTGGTGCAACTTGTGCCCTTTGCCCATTGTCTTCTCCATGTGGCTCGTTGTGAAGAGAGATCCTCTGACTCCTTTGTAGCTGCCCTTTAAATACTGGAATACTGTCATGGGATCCCACCTGATCCTTCTCTTCTGCAGGCAGAAAAGACCTAACTCCTTCAGTTATTCCTCATGCAGCAGCTTCTCCAGCCCTTTGATATTCTTTGTGGAGTTCCTTTGGACCCTCTCCAGTCTGTCCACATCTTTTTTGAATTGTGGGGACCACAACTGGATGTAGGACTCCAGGAGCATTCTGACCAGCGCTGAGAATAGTGGGATGGTCCCGTTTCCAGCTGTGCTAGCAATGCCCCTGCAGATGAAGCCCAGGATCTGCTTTGCCTTCATTGCTGCAGCAGTGCTCTGCTGGCTCATGCTCAGCTTGCTGTCTACCAGCATCCCCAGGTCCCTTTCAGCAAGGCTGCTTTGCAGCCACACAGACCCGAGCCTTTTCTGGGCTCTTCAGTTAACTCATCCTAGGTGCAGGACTTCGCGCTTGGTAAATGACGTCAGTAAAATAAATGACATATTGTATCTTTTGTATGTAAGAGCTACTTTAGCTGAGTGCGTGTGGGAGGAGAAAACATGGGATGACTATGTCTCCATATTAGAGAGTACAATAGTATCCAGTAATTCCCGGGACTTCCAGAGTGTATTGCAGAAGATGACTATTAATGATAATAACTCCTGTAACATTCTATTAGGATCGTATTGTTCCTCCATAGAATAATAATAGCTCTGTTAGGCTAATTTTGAAAGGATTTTATCTGATCTGGGTATGAGCTAAGAAACTGTGGTTCTGCCAGAGGAAATGACAAATTACAGTCTTTTTAAGAAAACTGCAGTAAGGAATGGACCAGAGTTCACAGTACTGTTCACCTTATTTTCCAGAATTCATAGTCTTTTCTCTGTGCCATATTTTATTAGGTGAGCAAACTATTGAATGAGTGTGGCACATATAACACTTAAAAGGAAATTATAAATACGTGTGTTTATCATGAAACAGAAGTTGTATCACTCTTCACTGTTGTAATCACTATCCTTTGAAGCCTGAGGTCCCCTAATGGTCCAATAAAAGAAAAAATCAGTTATGATCTACTTTTGCTTTAATGTGGAAAGTTATGTCAATGACACTACTTTTAGCAGTTATGCTTCTCCCTCTCCAGAACATATATTTAGGTATCAAAGATGTTTTAAGCTTTTGTACTGAAGAAATTACCCTGCTTCTGAGAGTGAAAAATAACTTTAAAGTATTTTTTTTCAGACAGACGTCAATCTGTGCTACTGTAGTGTAGTCTAATTAGTGCTGCAGCTAATGACATAGCAAAATTAAATGCATAGATTAGATTTTTACACACATACAAACACCAAGAATATATATTACAATGAAAGTAGTTAGTTAACTGGTGTGTTTACTGGGACCAAGGAAAGATTTTTTAACAAAAAAAGACAACACAAAGGTTGAATTTAATGTTTTAACTTTTTTAATACATAAGTTTTTATGGGCTAGACTGTGCCTCTATAACTTGGTTTAAATAAGGAGCAGCATTTAATCTTGCAGTTTTCAAAAGTAGTAGGGACTTCTGTACTTCTGTCCTCCCTCCTTACTAATTCTAGGTCAAAATAATGTACAAAGTACATATCCTTTCACAGTGGTTCTGATGTGGTGGGCACACCGTGCACCCATCTCACTGTCTGTGAAGCACCTACCCTTAATTGCTGAAAAGCTTCAGCTAAAGAGCCCACTTGGGGCATGACACTATTTGTTCTTTCTTCCCTGTAAAGATGGTGTGTGAGTAAAGAGGCAGTTTTGCCACATACTTACTTTATCTTTTATACACCTTTTACACTCAGGAACTGTTTCTAGAAACTGTCACGTTAGTTTATCCGCACTGCAACAAACAGACCTTTCACGATTTTTTCTCATAAATATATAAAATATTTGTCATTTTATTCAGTGCAGAGGCCTTTAAATTGTGGGGTTTTTTTGTGGTATAACAAACAGCATATTTGTTTGTACACTGGTCTCCAGCAAAATTGCCCATTTTATCTGAGCAACTTTGGCATTCCCACAGTAAAAATCATTTATCTCTTTTGAAAATTGCTTTTGGTTTGTAGAAGAAGTTAAATGAAGCTCAAAAGGTTCAGTTGCACTGAGAATTGGCAGAAGTATTTTTCATTTGCTTAGATATGTTTAAATTTTCTGCACTTTTCTGAAAGCACAGTAAAAAGGCTACACATAAAAAGGCATACATACTATATTTGTAACCTCAGTTTAACACCTGAGACAGTAAACCCAAAATCTAATATTTTTATCATCTAGTACCTTTTCAATTTGTCATAAATTTCTTCTGGATGTTACTTCCCATTGAAGTCTACAGGTACAGCTGGGAAACTGAAAGCCCCAAGAGGCAGTAGCTAAACCAATATTCTGCAGTGCCACCTCACAGGTTCCAGGTCTGGGCTGACGTTTGGATTTTGCTGATGTTACACTACCAAGAAAATTAACAATGTTACACTGGAGGAAATTACGTCCAATATTTGCAAATGCCAAGTACTTGGACAGGTTACTTGGGTCACTCAGTGGTTTGAGGTTTGTGTCTATTTCAGCAAAAATGTGAAACATGATCACACATACATTCTGGCCCCTGTAGAGTATAGAAGGATCTTTGCTAGTTTCTCAGTAGTGTTTGCAATGTTGATCTAGGTCTTATTAAGGAGTGGTCCATTTCCATGCTCCCTAAAATAGTAAATACAGTCATTTCTAATTGTTGTTTGGCCTGGGGTGGGAGAAAAAAATTGCAGTGGCAGAAGACAGATTATAATTTTTCCCATTCTGCAGATACTATAGTGTATAAACTCAGATATATTACATGGATATGTACATTAATGGAATTCCGTATGGAAGATTTCTTTTTAACAAGCATGTGTGTGTGCACTTCCACATGTTTTGTTGTGACACTTTCAGCAAGTTATCTAAAGAAACATGTATCTCTAAGCCTGTGATAGTCTATCTTCTTTCAGCAGCACGATTTAAATGCAGGCAATCAGGTTCATGGCCACATCCTTCACAGTACTGGGCCCTCAAGATGCAACCCAGTATTGGCTGAACCTGTTAAAGAAGTGTTGGCTGGTGCCAGTGGTTTCGAGTCAGATCTGCTCACTGTGATTTGTGATTTTTGTCCAGGCTGTCTGGTAGAGGGCTGAACAGCCAACACTCATTTGGAGGCGTAGCAAGCACCTGTGACAACCTGCATCCTGATGAGCTGCTTCCAGACTACAGAAGCATCGCAGCTGTACACTCATAGAGGCTTTAATTTTGTCTCAACAGGGCTGGCAGTGCAGCCACAGAAATGAAGTGGCCTCACAGGAGAGATGGATGTCTGTTAGCTAATGTCACCCATTATCCAGAGATGACATTGAGGGCAGATTCAGACTCAGATTTAATTAAAGATGAGAAAGTGCACAACTGCAGAGCAAAAGCTAAACTGTTTAAATTTATGCCCACCTCAGTAGACTCCTCACTCACCACCCTGTCCAGAAACCAACTTAATGAGCCAGTTTGTAAAGCAATGTGATCTTTTTCTGTCCGGGTAAAAATATTGTTTGAGGATTATTTGAAGAAAGTTGAAAGGAGCTCTTTCAGGGAGTCCTGAGCTTCATTAAAGTGGGATGGAACAGTAATAACGGGTAGTCCAGGGAAAAGACTACTAAGTTACTCAGAGATACTATAATTGGGAAACAGCACTATCTGTAAACTGATTACTCACACACAAAGTTGATTCAGTCATAGAAGATGCTGATATCTCACATAATAATAACACCTAGGAAGTTTCTTAATATAATCCACCAATTTTTTTGATTAAATCCTTTAGGCTGATAAAATCTGATGTGTGTTTAATGAATAAATAACTCTTTGCCTATGCATTAGTGGAGAACTTGAACTATTTTCTTCTTTCCACTTAGAAGAACAAGGTGAAATCTGATTTCAACCACCCTTTCTTCTCTTATTACAACAGGAAATATTAAAACTTCATTGACCAAACTAGCTCTGTTTTCCCCTCAATTTAGTACTGAGCAGCCCAGATGGCTTCATTCAAAAGGATGCACCACTGATAATGTTAACTCTCTTAACCTCCTGACTGTCACATAAGAAACTGTACATAGCTCTTCCGCACCACCGAAATGGGTCTTCAGTCTGGATGGTGAAGAGATTTAACTGAAGCTTCTTAAAAAGAAGAATGTCAACATCAGCTTCTGGAATGCTCCATCCCATCCCTATACATACAAAGAAAGACTAAGATGTTTATGAACACTTCTGAGTTACTGGTGCTTGAATTATTCAGAAATGCTAGAGGAAGCTGCTTGTTTGCCAGCTCTGCTGAAATGTTTTCCTACTAATAAATAGACCTGTGACACTCATGCTATTAAAATAGGCATCAGGCACCAAGAAATTGATGATTATGTACAAAATATACTGTTTTGTCCCTGGACGCCACCACTTTTTGCCAAATTCTTATACATTTTTCATTATTTTACATTCATTTTCAGATTTTAAACTGAGGTCTGATAAAAAACAGAGACAATGCCAAGTCCACTACTTGCTGCATAAGTTGCAGGACTTCTTTCCAAAGCAATTTTCTATTGTAAAAGGCAAAACCACTGTTCAGTAGTTAGATGTGAAAGTAATGGCCAAGTTGCAAGGCTTCCTCAGATTTTGTGTTGTGTATTCCAAAGCTGGGTGTAATCACAAAGAAAATGAACCCCTGAAAAAATCATCTTCCCTGGATATCTTAAATAAATATGCCCTGAAAGCTACAAAGAAAGTAACCGTCTCTCCTTACCTAAATATGTCAGTATTAGTGACTGAATATGAAAATAAGAAAGGTACATTTTCTTTTCCAGTGAACAAGGCAGTCATAGCTAATTTATTTTTTACTATTTTTCCTAACAGTTAATGCATGAGATCTTCATGGCTATTCAATAATCAAGTCAGGTTTGAAATTTGCCATCTCTACCATAAATTAAAATAGCTTCCTCCTAAAATCTTATCACTCTACCCATCATTAACTTCAGTGTCTTACAGTTGGTTGTAATTAAATTACTTTATCGCATCATTTCATCACATTGAATTCACTCAACAAAATGTTAAGACCCCTCTATTTCACCTTAATTTACCTGTAACATTGTAAGCTGCTCCTTTGTCCCGTTCACCTCCAGCTTCGTGTTTGCAACCCACTCCCTACAGTCAGCAGACTGTGCTCTGTAGTTCTTTTCACAGAGATGGAGAAAGACGAGTCAATTGCAGACAGGCTTTCTTGGCCTGGGTGCTGTCCTCTGCTCCAGGACAGCCTTGAACTGAGATGAAGTTGAGAACAGAGTCCTTGCAATGGCCATGCAAAGTGTCAACATTTCTTATCAACATACTAAAGAAACATGTCTCCATATTGGACGCCTTCTGCTGTGAATTTAACCTGGCTGCATTCTCTACTCGCACTTGCCTGTGAAACAGGGCATAGCACAGCCATCTCTGCTTTCCAACTTGTTTTCTGTGGTTATCTATAAATACCAGACCCACACTTGATTTCAGTCCTCTTTATAAAGGGCAACTCACTAGGTATATAAAGGCCTTTATAAGTTATTTACAGCAAGCTTCAAACTCAGGGGTGTTACTCGGGTAACTGCATCTCACAAGAGTAGTCTGTATGTCATCTGCAAAGCTCATTTCTTCCCCTTGGAGATAAAGTCTAGACTTCCCATCCACTTCCTATATTCATTTTGTGTTATGATGAATTGGGGACAATAGTTCAGGCCCTGTTTCACATTACCATATTCCTTTTTGCTTAAATTTAAATTTTCTTTAAAATTCAAACCTACTACTTGGGGTACTTGGGTGACTATTCTGGACAGACTGCTCTAACATCTTTATCTTCCAAGGATTTTTGAACTACATGATCATGCTGCTATAGTCGCATAGTCAGTAGGGATTGTCCCTCACATATCAAAACAAAAAGTGCTATACTTGGAGGCAGGGCAGGCATTGAGCGGCGCTGAGTCTAGTTGGAGGCCTGTAACTTGTGGTGTCCCTCAAGGGTCTGTACTGGGCCCAGTCTTGTTCAACTTCTTCACCAGCGACCTGGATGAAGAGTTAGAATGTACCCTCAGCAAGTTTGCTGATGACACCAAACTGGGAGGTGTGGTAAATACACCATCAGGCTGTGCTGCCATTCAGCATGACCTAGACAGGCTGGAGAGTTGGGCAGAGAGGAACCTGATGAGGTTCAACAAAGGCAAGTGCAGGGTCCTGCACCTGGGGAGGAACAACACCATGCATCAGTACAGGCTTAGGGCGGACCTGCTGGAGAGCAGCTCTGTGGAGAGGGACCTGGGTTTCCTGGTGGACGACAGGTTAACCATGAGCCAGCAGTGTGCCTTGGCTGCCAAGAAGGCCAGTGGCATTCTGGGGTGCATTAGGAGGAGTGTGGCCAGCAGGACGAGGGAGGTTCTCCTTCCCCTCTACACTTCCCTAATGAGGCCCCATCTGGAGTACTCTGTCCAGTTCTGGGCTCCCCGCTTCAAGAAAGATGAGGAGCTACTGGAGAGAGAGTCCAGCGGAGGGCTACGAGGATGATGAGGGGACTGGAACATCTCTCCTATGAGGAGAGGCTGAGGGAGCTGGGCTTGTTCAGCCTGAAGAAGAGAAGGCTCAGAGGGGACCTAATATATGCTTATAAATATCTGAAGGGTGGGTGTCAGGAGGATGGGGCCAAGCTCTTTTCAGTGGTGCCCAGCGACAGGACAAGGGGCAATGGGCACAAACCGAAGCACAGGAAGTTCCACCTGGACATGAAGAAGAACTTCTTCCCTCTGAGGGTGACGGAGCCCTGGAACATGCTGCCCAGGGAGGTGGTCGAGTCTCCTTCTCTGGAGATATTCAAGACCCGCCTGGACAAGGTCCTGTATAGCCTGCTGTAGGTGACCCTGCTTCGGCAGGAGGGTTGGACTAGATGACCCACAGAGGTCCCTTCCAACCCCTACCATTCTGTGATTCTGTGATTTCTTTCTGCACCTGCATAGAAGTCAGTGGAAAAACTTTCTTTAAAGTATAAAAATACTCCACCCTATCAAATAAGCATTTTGCTTGTTTTCACAGTGCCAGCACTCATTATTTTTAGCTCTTTCTTTCTGTTTGACTGAAAGGGGTTTCTAGCTCCATGGGAAAAATGATCACGAGCATTATGCAGCTGCAATAAAAATGCTTCCTTGTGAGCTAATCTAGCTGGGGCATTTCCATCTCAATCATGGAATAAAGAGGAAAAAGTGAACACGAAACTGAAAATGTATTTCCCTACAACTAGCACTGACTGGTGAGATTGCTGATCCTGCTTGTTGCCCTCGCTTCCTTACCTTGCCTGAAGAGCTCTTCCAGTGTCCACATCCTGTTTTGTCACAGAGCAACAGACTGCCAGATATTTCAAGGTCTCTTGGCTATGAGTTGGAACGATAGTTTCCTGACGGTGGCTATTTGTGTCAAGACAATGAAGGTTGAGCAAAATAGGTCATGTATTGTGAGAACCACAAGCCAGTGGTGAAAGCCCAGGCTTAGTTTTGCGACAATACTGTTCTGCTTCCCACTCATATTACTTTCTCTGTGTCTCAAGTAAAATACTGTCTGCCTTGCAGGGTTAATGTGTTTGTGCTCTTAAAACACTGCTTCTGCTATTTCTACCTTTTTTAAAAAATAATGAAAAGGGATGAGGAACAGAAAGTGTTATTCTTCTCTCCAGTAATAATATAATCCAGCTTTATATAAGTAAAGAATATTACAGACCATCCATAGGAAGTCTTTATTTAGGTTTCTACTACTAGTTAGTCTTAACTGTCTTAACAGCTGCATAGTGACTCTTTCTGAGCAGGTGTGTAAAATCAGGAGGAAAGGAGTCTTTCCCCCTTGTCCCACACATTGCATGTGATGTTTAGTCATAATTGTAATATCCACACAGAAAGGAAAACAAGGGACTGCCTGTCTCACACGCTCAGAAACACACCATCTGAAGGAATCTGAAGATGCATCTGTGAAGGGTACACTCACATCTGTATTTCAGTTCAGACAAGGAACGCATTTTGAAGTGAATCTCCCTGTTGTCTCCATTCACAGCACTTCAGGTTACATTGTGGAGCAGTCTTGGAGGCCTAGGATCCCTCAGCGTGAAAAAAAGGCATATCCCAAGAGCGTGCATAATGTGTGCCTGTGGCCAGGAGGGTCAGTTCACGTGGCCAGGGTACAGTCAAAGTGAAGCAAAACCCCTGAGGTGCATGCAACATGGATGACAATTCCTCAGCAGCAGCGGTTTTGCCCTAGAGTTCAGTTCTTATGAGATGTTACAGCTGTGTTTCTATGGAGCTAATGTAGACACCGACTCAGCTGTACAAGTGATTGGAAGCACTGGAAAAAACACGACATGTCAGGGAGTTAGTATTTCTGCATCATAAAACTCAACCAGAAGAGTAGAAAAAGCTGTAACCCAACATACAGTGTGTGGAGCATAGAGTTTCTCCTTTAATTATTAATGCTATAAATATGTTTTCCAGCCAGATCACCACTGAAGTACAGATTCTCAGAGCAATTTGACAGTCTGGCATCCAAAACAATCCAAATGCTTTCTGAGCTCCTCAACAGTGATATCTTTGGGAACCCTGTCTCAAAGTGCACATTAGTACCTTCTTTGGCAGCAATATGTCTTAAATGGCCTGATTGCCAAATGTGGAGCCAGGTCTACCAGAGACCTGAGGTCTCATGTCAAAATGTAAATAAAATAATATTGATCATATTAAGCAAAAACTCACCTTTACATCAATTTTTATAAACCCATCCAGGACTAGGACCTAACTGTCACTTCACACTTCCCAATAATTTGGGCATACTCTTTATTTGGTTCAAATAACTCTGTTCAGATTATTTCATATTGTCAGAAGGAGGAATTCACCAGGTGGAAGAGTGAGGATTCATTTATATTAGCAAATGTCCTTAAATGCACTGTAAAAATAACTTTCCTATGATCATTTTTGTCACTCTGTCTGGGTGATATGAAGTGTTTCATGCAAAATTGGAAGTGATCTTTGCCTCTTAAATGTTTTCAGAGGCCACTTCCTACATTAGTCCTCAGTCTGTGACACTAGTCAGTGCCACAGCCACTGCCTACACGCATCACTTGAATTGCTGACGTTGGTTCACGACTGATAGATTTGGAAAGCTGGTTCTGACAGACCTGCTTTCTCTTGCTCTTCATAGTGTCTCTTCACTTTCTGCTGGCTGCTCATCACGTTTTCCTTGGTCATTTTTAGAGGACCCCAGCAAAATAACTTAGCTCTGTTGTGATAATCAGACTGGCACTTGGCAAAACCTTTAGTTCATGTACTAATTATTTGGTGCTGATGACGGTCAGATCAAGGCAGGCCCGACTGTTGCCCTGCCTTGCTAGTGTGGCATTGCTTTAGCTGAGGGGCAGTAGCCATGCTGCTGGGAGCCTGGACAAGAGGTGGGATAGTCAAAATAGTGGTTGAACACCTTCATGTCTAACGAGAAAGGAAAGAGTACATGGCAGATTTCTCTTTTTTTTTCGAACAACTAAACCTATCTTTTCACTCTAGAGGAAGAACATTATCCTAAAGGTAAGGTAAACTATTTATCTCCTAATTTCTGTCTTTATACTTGGAGGCTTGAAAGAATCACCATGCAGTAGTTATTATATATTGTTTTGTGGTGTTATCAGTGAAACTGCTGTATCTTCTGCAGCACTGAGAGTCTCGTAGATTTGTTTCCTGTTTCCAGTAAAACCCTTTGGGAGTCTTAAATATTTCTAGCGTGTCCTGAATAAGCTGGAAGGAGGAAGAGGGAGATAAAACATAATCTGAGAGTCTCATTTTAGTGTGGCAAGATGTGAGGCATCATTAATTATTGAAAGCAAGGCAGGCATTGACACAGTGTTTGTGACACATGGCCCAGGGTTGCCAATTGTGTGCCACAGGCATAGATTTTAAATTGTTCACTTACAGAGTAGGGCTGGATTAATAAACTTTATTTTGACAGCACAAAATTTATCTTTTGTCATTATATTGAATTTATTCAGCCTATGTCTCCCAGTCGTAACAAGTAGGGAGCTATTGTGTGTAAATAATGATGTAAGATAAATAAATACACAGGCACACAAAAGTCAAATGTATTATCATCGAACTGGGATCTTTCTCCTATTGTGTCCTTTGGACTAATGACAGTATTTTGGACAGTTTTCTGGATCCATCATCACTATTCCCAGGGTGTTTTGTACGTGGACACAAAAAGAGCATATGTTTAACTAGGACTAATTCTGGGGGCATTCTGACCACTGTCACCAAAAAATTAAATGAAAAGATGGGTAATTACTATACTGTTTTTCAGTTGTTGTGCTTTTTTTGGCCTACAGTCAAATTATATTTCTTATTTTTTGTTCTCTGAAGCTGCTTAAAAATGTCTTCTGCAGTATGAACAGCAAGTAGCATTATTAATGTATTTATTCCCCCCTGAACTTTAATAGATAATTGTGGTACTTTCTTCGAGAGGTACATGGTTCAGAAGGAATTTGCTAAGAGGTGTCTGTTCAGTAACAAGAGATAAAAGAAACTGAAAGGGCTTATGAAGAGATTTGAGAGAACTCTTATATTAGTCTCAACAGGATGTATTCTAAAATATCACTTTATCCTGAAAACAGGCGTACAACAGAACAAGGACATGAAAATTGGTAAGCTAAACAATTCGTGAACTAAGCAATGAGTCTCTTATGGCAGATATGAGCCCGATTGGTAACCTTCTGCAGCCAAACTGTCTGCTCATTCAGACAGGATACACATACCAAACAACAAAAAACAACAAAACAAAACAAACAAAAAATAGGTTACTGCTTGCTAATTGGAATTACTATTCATTCAAGTGAATGAGATAAAGGATCTCTGGAAAAAAGACAAAAAGTGTTTCATATTCAAAGACTGTCAAAGTCCTTCAAAGTAAGAAGCATGAATTCCAGTTGTGTAGTCAATCTTAATTTCACATTTCCAAATACTGGAGTTTAAATATTAAGCTTGGGGTGTTAGAAGAGTTACATTTTGGTAGGACTACAGAAAAAAAATAACTTTCCTTGTGAAATCAGTAAAATCAAACAGATACAGAAGTAACGAAACAAATTATATGAATGTATGCAGCTCATTCTTTCATAGTTTACAAATCTAGCATAAAAATTACTCTAATAATATGCAATGTTATTCAGCTTAATTTTGTTTTCTTATGGCGCAGTTCATTAATATAGGCATATACATATTTTTTCCCCTCTAGAAGAAAATTCTAAATGCAGCAATGTATAAGAGTGTCTGTTAGGTTTCCAAAGGATACGATTATATTGTCTGTCTGCAGACATCATCATAAAGTCTTTTTCCTGCTGTAAATCTTCCTTCAACATTTGTCTTGATCTATTTGAGGTCTTAGTTCCTCTTTAATACACCCAAGGAGAGTAATGAGGTGTTGTTTGGAGGGTCTTGCCAGTGTTGTTGCCTGAGCTGAGTTTCATCCTCTCTCTGATAGATGGGAACAATCTGGCCAAGAGGCATGCTGAGAAAATCTGTATGTTTCAAAGAAAGTCACTCCATAGGAGATTAGTCTGAGCTATTGAAAGACAAAATTTAACCCTTTACCTCCCATCTTGGGACTCATCGAACGTCAACACTGTAAATATGAGATATCTAGACCAATCCCATGGTCTCTCTAAGCCCAGCTGAGAGAACAGACACCTCCTGAGGTAATTTATCCAAACTTAATCTGTTTCTTCTGTACTGAAATTTTAAGCTTTTAAGTTAGTCACACTGGACTCCTTCAACACACCTCACTTTTTGGTGCACGCAGTCAGGTGAAAAGAATCTCATGCCACTTACTGAAAGAGGCTCTGATAATGATGATAAAAATATTTTAATGATATTAACATAATTAATGCAAACAATGTAATGCTATGTGTTTCACAATTTCCTGTTCATATTAATTCTTGTGAAAATGTTGGTTTGTTAACTAGTTTATATCGATACATATTAATCAAGTGTTACTTTGAAAGTGCTGCCTTAAAAGCAAAGAAAGAGCTGTGTTTAGCAGACATGCTCAAAAGTGCAAATGAGAGTTAGGACTGTAAATCCTATGCATTTTCAGTGACAGTCACACAATTAGGGGGGAAAAAAGCTCTTTTCTTCCGTTATCTTCTGTTTACTTTTCTTCTAATTTTTCTCTTTGATGACAATATGACTTAATGAGTGTCTATAAAAAATTACTTCCTATTTGTCTGATTAATCTATAATTTCTACTACATATTTTTTGGTTTACATGAACAGATATAATGGAGCAAATCCAAATTTCCTGCCTAGTGCAATATCTGTACCATATTGATTAATCACCAACCAGGATAAATTCTGGCAAGAAAGTGAAGCTTGCAGTTCTCAGCTCCATGAAGATATAAGGTGCTGCAACTGCTTAGTACAAATAAGGCTAATTTTTAAGTAAGACTAGGTTTGTATGTAGGTGTGGTTGGAAATGTCAGGCAAGCCTTTGGGCACACAAAATTGTTGTCAATTTGAAACCTATGTGTGTCTGTAAGTTTGTTAAATTTTCCAGCTATACCAATCGGCCTAATAGAAGAGATTACCTCTGCCTAGGAATATTCTCCTGTCCGTGCTCTTAGGCCATCACGGATATGTCTAGTTTTAAATTCCCTTTTCAGGCTTCACAGCTGATTCCTGTTAAATGCTGTCATAAAACTTACTACAAAGTATATTGTTAGTACCGTAGAGTCTTCTTGTGCCCAGTGGGAATTTAATTATTTTCATTGCTAGAAATCAGAACTGGAGACAATAGAACTTATTTATAAGTCCTTTCATATTTAAAATCTTGGTGTGATAAAAACAATGTGAAAGGTAGATATCTGAGGGAAAGAATGGCTTCTAAAAATTTCTCTTTGGCGCCCCTTATATTTTCAAGGCATCTGATTTGCATGGCCATTAATAAATTATGTATTATAGATGTGATCATCATAATAAGTCAGGGTTCTATGTTTTATTGGTTCATTACATCTACATCTGCATTTAAAGCAAAGTGCCGTTTACAGTTACCATGTGATCCAAACAGTGCTAGCTTAGTTGAAAGACATAAATTTAGTCTATGTTGGAGGCAACAAAGCGTAAGCCTTTTATGTTCAAGTAACGTTATTGTTTAGTCTTAACATAATCAAATTTCATATCATGACGTATTGCAGGTTTACTATCTAGCTACGTAATCAAGTAAAATCTGTTGTCTTTCTTGTCAAGGACAATAATCCCTAAATCATTTTTAGCTATGCCAGCTATTAACACTTCTACATTATTAAAACATATTTTGTGATTTAAGGACTAATTCTTCTTTATTAACTTAGTAAAATTTCTGAAACATTAATATTTAGAAAACTGTGTCCTACTGATATTTAGGTTGAACTCTTATCCATACGGATCTGTTCAGGTTCAAGTTTTCTGCAGCTTCTGCATCAGCAGAACCCTTGAGGCAAGGCAGCTAAATCAGTTATGCTACTCTGAAACCTATCCTCACTTCTGACAGAAATCTTGACCTTGCCTTTGTGCACTTGCTTCTTTCCTTTCAAGTGAGAAAAAATCAATAAAAATTATAATTTTACCTTCACACTAGGTGTTATTACAGGATATATTAGCTAACTGAAAAGCTCTGAAAGTTCAATAAGATAATTTAAAAAATGGAAGATATAAGACACCCTTCTAATAAAGAGGAATGTATAGTAAAATGACAGAACTCTGGCCTGTTGCTTGCTTTGTTTGAAGGTAAGATAAACATAGAATCACAAAATCATAGAACGTTTTGCTTTGGGAGGGATCTTAAAGATCATCTAGTTCAAAGCCCGTGCCATGGGCAGGGACATCTTCCACTAGACCAGGTTGCATGCAAAACTACAGAGCAGTTCACATTTGTGTTTCTTGCTTTGTTTTGTCTGGTTTTGTTTTAATATGCAGATTTCTCCAGCATTACCTATACCAGTGGAGAATAGCAATTAATTAAAATTGCTACCATCAACAAAATAATTTGTTCCCTCATTGGATAGTGAAGTGGTACAAAACTAACAAACGCTACAGATACATAATGAAAGCTCTAGCACAAATTTTATAATTTGCATCCAAGATAATTATAAGACTTTAACTGGTTCTAATTCACCCCAGAAGTATGCAGGTTTTTGCCAGATTAAAACATGGACAGGACTACCAGTGCCAGAGGTTTACACGTTGATCAGAAAGCTTTTGAACTCCTTTGTTAAAAAGCAAAAATGGCCCATGTATCACAAGAGAAAACAGTATTTCAAGGAAAGGGGGTGCTGATTCATGAGGAAAATGCATCTGTCCCTCCTATTACCAGAAAATCTTCACCAGGGCAGGGATCACACAGGCTGTCAAGCTGAAATTTTGAAGGCCGGTCTAGAACTGGAGATGTAGCGCTGTTTTAGTCCCTTTACTCACGGCAGGAAACCTCCATGGGGTGCCCACATACTTCTCTCCATGACACACCACATTAATTTGCAAGGTTCATTTGTCAGCAAGGGGGAAGTCAGCCTTGCCAGCAAGCCAACTCTAGTGATAAGCACACTTACATTTTTAGAGAAATGTTTGATAATTCATCTCCTTCATTATGGAGAATTTCAGCTTGATAACTACAGTAACTGGAATGACGTGCTCACACTGCGGTGGTGTCTACCATAGGATGAAAGTGCCTGCCAGCCTGTTACAGACCCTGTCTTTGGGTCACAGGTGTTGAAGAAACCGAGAGAGCATTAGGATGAATAGGTATGGTGACAGAAAGCGGTACTGAAAACGTAATATTGCTGTTATCTAAAATATTCACTCTCAATAGGAATCACTTTTTTTCACTCTGGTTATCACAGACTAGTCTGAGAGAAGACAGCTCATGTGAACTACGAAATTACTTCCTCACCTCAGGAAGGGATTATGTTTATTTCTAAAAAGAATGTGAGAGATAGACAGATACAAATTAAAATACAGGTTAAAAGTTTGTCAGAAGAAATTTTTTTTTCTCGTTTACTCACTTCTATAAGAATAGAGGTAATATCCAGCACTGTGCAGGAGCTACTTCTTGCTATGCACAAAGTCTTGTTTTATGGGCAAAGAGGAAAAATAATCAAATAAAACATGTATGTAGAAATTTCAAAGCTTTCTGGTTCCGCATATGACAAAGTGAGAAATGTTGTTTAAGAATTTTGTTGAATTTAGGCTACTAAATAGCGCTGGGAAAGACTTTTGCAAAGTCAGCATTAATGGTAGAATCTGGCATCCTGGCTTGTATCAGGAATAGTGTGTACAGCAGGAGTAGGGAAGTGATCGTGCCCCTGTACTCGGCACTGGTGAGGCCACACCTCGAGTACTGTGTTCAGCTTTGGGCCCCTCACTACAAGAAGGACATTGAGTTGCTGGAGTATGTCCAGAGAAGGGCAACAAGGCTGGCTCTTCAGGGCACTGGGGCGATTGGTTGAAGGATCAGGGGCACAGGTAGAGTTTTCTGTAGCATATGACGTCACAGACTCAACATGTGGTGCAAGTGAGACAAAGTTTATTTTGCAAACAGTGCTTTATACATCTGTACCCGGACACTAGTTCCCTGGGAACATTCTGTCTCAATCAGGCAGCTATGTGCATGAGGTTCTCTGTTCTGCTTCTGTCCAGTCCATAGCAGTATCACACGCCAGGTCAGCCAATGATGTTGCTGATCACACGCTGTCCATGCAGTGGCTGACAGTACACAACCACTGTTTTTTAACTCGTTATCATTTACTTGGCTCCTTCAGCACATCTGCAAGTCCTGCTTACACCAGCATTTTTCTCTCCTGTTTATTACAGCAATCTGCTTTTGTCCCCATCCTTTACATTTTCCTCAATCCCATCAGTGGCAGGGAGGAACACTGAAAGGGACAGGAAAACTCACCTGATTAACAGGTGGCTCAGAGACTGTTGCTGTTGGTGGAATTTTGGTTTCTTTGATCGTGGGAAGGTTTACACGGCACTAGGCCTGCTGGTGACAGATGCAGTCCAGCTGTCTCAAAGGGGAAAAAGGATTCTTGCCCATGAGCTGGAGGGGTTCATCGAGAGGGCTAGATTTGAAGGGGGACGGGGATATAACCTGGTTGAGAGGGTCCCCTGGGATAGAGTCCTCAAGGGCAAAGGGGTTCAGGAAGGCTGGACATTCTTCAAGGAGGAAATCTTAAAGGTACAGGAGCAGGCTGTCCCCATGTGCCGCAAGACGAACCGGTGGGGAAGATGACTGGCCTCGCTGAAGAGGGAGCTTTTGCTGGGACTCAGGAAAAAAAAAAGGGTCTACCTCCTATGGAAGAAAGGGCAGGCTATTCAAGAGTAGTACAGAGGTCTTGTTAGGTCATGCAGAGAGGGAATTAGAAAGGCAAAAGCCCAGCTAGAAATCAGGCTGCCCACTGTTGTAAGGGACAACAAAAAGGTTTTTACTAATACATCAACAACAAAAAGAGGGCTAAGGAGAGTCTCCATCCTTTATTGGATGCCAGGGGGATCATTACCAACAAGGATGAGGAAAAGGCTGAGGTCTTTAATGTCTGCTTTGCCTCAGTCTTTAATAGTCAGACTAGTTATTCCCAGGATACTCAGCCCTCAGTGCTGGAACACAGGGATAGAGAGCAGAAAAAACCTCCCATAATCCAAGAGGAAGCACTTAATGACCTGGTATGCCACCTGGATGCTTACAAGTCTATGCGGCCGGATGGGATCCACCCAAGAGTGCTGTTGGAACTGGCGGATGAGCTGGCCAAGTCACTCTACATCATCTATCAGCAGTCCTGGCTAACAGGGGAGGTCCCAGATGACTGGAGGATCACCAGTGTGACGCCCATCTACAAGAAGGGCCAGAAACGGGATCCCAGGAACTACAGGCCTGTCAGCCTGACCTTGGTGCCAGGGAAGGTTTTGGAGCGATTCATCCCGAGTGCGCTCACTGGGCAAGCGAAGGACAACCAGGGGATCAGGCCCGGCCAGCATGGGTTCATGAAAGGCAGGTCCTGCTTGATCAACCTGATCTCCTTCTATGACCAGGTGAGCCTCCTAGTGGATGAGAGAAAGGCTGTGGATATTGTCTACCTGGACTTTAGTAAGCCTAGCATCCTCCTGGAAAAACTAGCTGCCCATGGTTTGGATGGTTTTACTCTTCACTGGATATAGAACTGACTGAATGGTTGAGCCCAGAGATTGGTGGTGAAAGGACTTAAATGCATCTGGTGGCCGGTCATGAGTGGTGTCCCCAGGGCTCAGTGCTGGGGCCGATCTTGTTTAAAATCTTTATCAATGATCTGGATGAAGTGGTTGAGTGCTCCCTCAGTAAGTTTGCAGATGACACCAAGTTGGGCGGGAGTGTTGATCTGCTCGAGGGTAGGAAGGCTCTGCAAAGGCTTCTGGACAGACTAGATGGATGGGCCAAGGCCAACTGTATGAGGTTCAACAAGGCCAAATGCTGGATCCTGCACTTTGGTCACAACAGCCCTATGAAACGCTACAGGCTTGGGGAGGAGTGGCTGGAAAGCTGCCCTGCAGAAAAGGATCATGGGGTGTTGCTCAACAGCCAGCTGAACGTGAGCCAGCAGTGTGCCCAGGTGGCCGAGAAGGCCAACGGCATCCTGGCTTGTATCAGGAATAGTGTGTACAGCAGGAGTAGGGAAGTGATCGTGCCCCTGTACTCGGCACTGGTGAGGCCGCA
Source organism: Opisthocomus hoazin (assembly GCF_030867145.1). Lineage (NCBI taxonomy): Eukaryota > Metazoa > Chordata > Aves > Opisthocomiformes > Opisthocomidae > Opisthocomus > Opisthocomus hoazin. The sequence continues at coordinate 58,423,127 of NC_134416.1, read as the reverse complement.
CCTCGAGTACTGTGTTCAGTTTTGGGCCCCTCACTACAAGAAGGACACTGAGGTGCTGGAGTGTGTCAAGAGAAGGGCAATGAGGGTGGTGAGGAGTCTAGAGAGCAAGTCTTGCAAGGAGAACTGAGGGAACTGGGGCTGTTTAGTCTGGAGAAGAGGAGGCTGAGGAGAGACTTTCTTGCTCTCTCCAGCTACTTGAAAGGAGGTTGTAGTGAGGCAGGTGTTGGTCTCTTCTCCCAATGGCCTCAAGTTGCATCAGGGAAGGTTTAGATTGGATATTAGGAATAATTTCTTTACTGAAAGAGTAGTCAGGCGTTGGAATGGGCTGCCCAGGGAGGTGGCTGAGTCACCATCCCTGGAGGTGTTCAAAAAACATGTAAATGTGTCACTTTGGGACATGGTTTATTAGCCATGGTGGTGTGGGGTTGACGGTTGGATTTTATGATCTTAGCAGTCTTTTCCAACCTATGTTTCTATGATTCTATGAATTACAAAGACTTCCAAATTCAGAACTAATTGGGAGATGTCCTGATCCAAAACCTATTGGAATCAGTGGAAAAACCTTTTGCTAATTTAGAAAAATTCAGATTAATTACCTAAAATATTATCATAAAATATTTTTTTGAATTATTTATTACTTAAATGTGACATTTGAGGATAATTTATTAAATTCTTTACAGTTAATATTTAAGCAAAAATGCCTCTCTTGAAGTATTAGATTAGGTGCTAAACTATCACATTCCTAAAAGTTTGGCAACTTTTGAATGGAAAGCTAATACAATAGCTAAGCTACAGCAAACATGGCAAACTCCGGATATTTCTACCAAATTATCTCTACTGTAACTAGATGAACTGAACAGCCCTACAACCAGGTTGATCAAAAATAAAAGTATACTTTAACTTTCAGGGTCGCTAGGGAAATATTGCTCAGCAAAAAAAAATGGTGTAGAGAGATCCACAAGAGGTTTATAACTTTGTTCTCTGAGCGACTTCCATCTGTGCAAATGTTCACTGAATGATAAAAAAGCCATCTATTTATCCATTAGCTTAGCCGATTTGAAATACTGATAAATGAATAGCAGACACATTTTGCATTATTATTTAATCTGACAGTAAGGTACAATAGTGGATGAAGTTCATTTTTATATCACTGACAAAAAATCATCCCGAAAAGTACCCCAAAATATCAGAGACATGAAATGTGTTTGTAAGGTTCTGTTTTTCATACAGAAGGAACAGAAAAAAATGAACTCTTCTTCCAGAGAAATGCACAATAACAGTACTGGCAGCTGCCAGTGAATATCTTCTTGATTTCCCTGTTTGGAATGCAGCAGTCTTCCCCAGTGTAACATACTGTGAATGGCTTTAAAAGAATATGTTAGCACTCATCGCTAATAAATTTTAAGTCAAAAAAACGTCACTGTGTTGTTGTTTGGATAGATTCTCTGCTCCGTTTTGTTCCCTTCCGACACATTTAATGCCTTACACCTGGGTTCAAGGCAGGTTTTGAGCTTCCCAAAACTTATAACAAAAATTCCTGCTCTAACAGAACAAGAAACTTTTTGCAAAGCTATGCAACGCTGACAGCAAAATGCTGTTGTGTGTTTTTTATAGATCATGGCAGAGTTCTATGCAAAGGTGTTAGTTTTATACTGCACATAAAAGAAGACCTCTTTCAGAGTGATTTTCTTAAGACGTAAATATTTCAAGAATTTAAAGAGAGTTTTAATTTCCTTTACCCCCAAGTAAGTCATAGAAATAAAGTAAGCCCCCACCTGCTGCATTGCTGCCTGCCCCTTGGCACTAAGCATGGGGAAATACAGTGGAAAAGAGCACCTCATAAAGCACATACCTCCTTGTGTAACTTTGATTATCAGGTCATAAACTACCATGGTATTTTAAATATAATATATGGCACCATTCCTTTTTCATTACAGGGAAGTTTCTTCCTCTTTCGTTCATAGTGGTCTGTACTTTATGTCATGAAGAGCGCTTGCGCTCTCTCTCTTCAGCCTTTTCCAGCAGATCTCACTGTGCTGGGGCAATTCAGGTCATGCTCAGGAAAGCAGCACACATTCATGCCTTCGGAAATGCCTTTATACTGTAGGCAGCTACACCTCTTCCTTTTCCAGTTTCTGCTCTATTGTAAGTAGAAGCGAGGATCTCTTACCAGGGTTGAAACTCATTTTTCATGTAGTATATTTTTCTGTGTAAATGTGGGTAACGTCATAGACGAGGCAGACAAATTATTTTCCACTGATTATAGAGCAGAAGTTACATAATCTGTAAGAACCATTGCAGCCTGTGTGTTCTTTCATCTTCTTTGCTGGATATTTCAACAAAGCGTGAAGCTAATGATATGCGCACATTAAAGCAGACTGCATGGGTTGCTGCTGGGCAGCCTGTTCTCAGCAACACAAGCTGGGAACCACAGAGAGAACTCATGCAGGAGTCTGCTAGAAGTAATGGGAGGAAAAAAGAAAAAGATGCTGAAGCAGCCCTTCTGCACAGCATGCCTAGAGCAAAACGGTGCACGTTGATCCTGGTTTGGGTTTGGAAGGGGGACTGAATGATTTAGAGAGATCTCCTTTAAACTTATTTTCCTTTGCTACAACAGCAGAGTTCTGTGCTGTGTTGAATTTTCCCAAGCGGTGAGGCTGGCTCTAGAACAAGAAGGTCCTACATAGTCCTTCCTCAGTATGTGTCCCACCTGCCACACACAGCTCGGCAGTCCTGAGCTATTTCTGCATATATGTCATAGTGTGAATGAAATAACTCATCCTGGGCTATTTCTGTACATATACAATAACTTTCCTGGCAGCTTCCTGCCCACCTAGGTACAGAAAAGCTAGCGCTTGGGAATACGCTGTGCCCCGTAAATGTGGGACCTTGTAGAGCAAGGCACGCACTAGAAGAAGGGTACCCTGTCAGCTGAGTCTGTCATTTCTGAACCTCTCTGTGAGGGACATGGAGGAATCTCTGCTCCATTTCGTGCAGGGAGTATGCTTGCCTCTGGATCTGGACAAATGCAAAGGGCAGAACATCTGTCCCAGGATTAACACTTTTTGGTGCCTGATCTCTAGGGTTGCATGTGAAGGAGCACACAGGCATCTCAGCATAGACAGTTGATTATGTATGCAAGAGGCAGTGATCAAGTAATGGCATTTCTCCAGATTTTTTTGTGTCTCTCTACCCTAAAAGCAGGGTGATCGGAAAGAATTTCAGGACATTTTATAAATCAAGAGCAGCTACCTTTTGCAATTTGTATTGAGTTCTCCAAGAATGCTGAGCTAAGAATACTTCTGGCATCTCCTTCACATGTGTTATTTAAAAGAGCTATCTTATTTGGTGGCATGGTATTGAGTCTTCTCAAAAACTTGGAACCTTGCAGATGTAATATCTATACAATATTAGTTGGCATAGTAAAGCTCTGAAGGAAAAGGTGGGATGATATCCTATACTGAATTTAACTGACTGGCAAAAGAAGTTGAGTTTTTCAAAGTCTAAAATATCTACCAAAGACTTTGGAAAACAACTCCTTTCCTAGCCCCTGGATGCAGATGCATTCTAGGTTCTGCACTGTTTTTTTTACTGATTTTTTATCCTAAATATTATATTTTTTCCATGTCCGTTAGCAATTGATTTTTAGCATTGCGTCTATTCATTTGGTGACTGACCTGCTGATGAAAAGACCTGACTGAATACACTTTACATTTCCCATGACAGAATGAATATCAGGTAATGTATGACTTTTAAGGTGTAGCAACAAATATTACAGGATTTTTGCTTTTCACCTGTACATGAAATCCTAACTCCTTTGAAATCAGTATGCATCTTGTCACTAACTTTAATGAAGACAGAAGTTACTTTATAGAACAATGCATATTTTTTCTTGTTTTAATACTAGTGATCTTTACGTAAATTTCTAGGGGCCCAGAAGTCTGTTATGCATTATTATTTTAGCTGAGTAAACAATTCATCTTGTGCCAAAAGATGGAGGAATGGCTTTAGAAGTTTCTTTGTACAGCTTTAAATATTTTAGCATGGCCACAGAAGTAACAAATCTGCAGAAGGAGCCTATCTGAACCTCAGAAAGCTGATTCGTGTGATGCTGGTTTTATGCCTTTCGTGCCCCTGAGGTGGATACACAGCACAGTGGTGGTATGATACCTCACACCTGTTAAATCAGGGGAAAACGCACACTTTCTGTTACAGGCAAAAAGAGAAAAACTTCAGTATTTTTCTTCTGCAAAGACATGTCAAGGATCTTGCTGAAAAAGCAAAGGTAAATGCATTTAAATTTCATAATTATGTAACTTAAGATTCAGTTCTGTATAAAAACATTTAGTTGTGTTAACAATGGAATTTCAAAAGCACATTTCACAGCATCACAGAATCAAGGAATCACAGGATGTTCGGGGTTGGAAAGGACCTCTGTGGGTCATCTAGTCCAACCCCTCTGCCGAAGCAGGGTCACCTACAGCAGGCTGCACAGGACCACGTCCAGGCGGGTCTTGAATATCTCCAGAGAAGGAGACTCCACAACCTCCCTGGGCAGCCTGTTCCAGGGCTCCGTCACCCTCAGAGGGAAGAAATTCTTCCTCATGTTCAGACGGAACTTCCTGTGCTTCAGTTTGTGCCCATTGCCCCTTGTCCTGTCGCTGGGCACCACTGAAAAGAGCTTGGCCTCATCATCTTGACACCCAACCTTCAGATATTTATAAGCATATGTTAGGTCCCCTTGCAGCCTTCTCTTCTTCAGGCTGAACAAGCCCAGCTCCCTCAGCCTCTCCTCATAGGAGAGATGCTCCAGTCCCCTCATCATCCTTGTAGCCCTTCATCTTTCTTGAACTGGGGAGCCCAGAAATGGATGCAGTACTCCAGATGGGGGCCTCATTAGGGAAGTGTAGAGGAGAAGGAGAACCTCCCTCGTCCTGCTGGCCACACTCCTCCTAATGCACCCCAGAATGCCATTGGCCTTCTTGGCAGCCAGGGCACACTGCTGGCTCATGGTCAACCTGTTTTCCACCAGGAAACCCAGGTCCCTCTCCACAGAGCTGCTCTCCAGCAGGTCCGCCCCAAACCTGTACTGATGCATGGGGTTGTTACTGCTCAGGTGCAGGACCCTGCATTTGTTGAACCTCATCAGGTTCCTCTCTGTCCAACTCTCCAGCCTATCCAGGTCACACTGAATGGCAGCACAGCCTTCTGGTGTATCCACCACACCTCCCAGTTTGGTGTCATCAGCAAACTTGCTGAGGGTACATTCTAACTCTTCATCCAGGTCGTTGATGAAAAAGTTGAACAAGACTGGGCCCAGTACAGACCCTTGGGGGACACCACTAATTACAGGCCTCCAACTAGACTCAGCGCCGCTGATGACAACCCTCTGAGTTCTGCCATTCAGCCAGTTCTCAATCCACCCCACCGACCACTCATCCAGCCCATACTTCCTGAGCTTCCCTAGGAGGATATCATGGGAGACTGTGTCGAAAGCCTTGCTGAAGTCAAGGTAGACAACATCCATGGCTCTCCCCTCATCTACCCAGCCAGTCATGCCATCACAGAAAGCTATCAGATTCGTCAGGTATGATTTCCCCTTGGTGAATCCATGCTGACTACTCCTGATAACCTTCTTTTCTTCCACTTGCTTGCTGATGACCTGCAGGATAAGCTGCTCCATCACCTTTTCTGGGATGGAGGTGAGGCTGACCAGCCTGTAGTTCCCTGGGTCGTCCTTCTTGCCCTTTTTGAAGATTGGCATGACATTGGCCTTTCTCCAGTCCTTGGGCACCTCTCCTGTCCTCCAAGACCTCTCAAAGATGACATCTCAGCAATGACATCCGCCAGCTCCCTCAGCACTTGTGGGTGCATTCCATCAGAGCCCATGGATTTGTGGACGTCCAGATCGCTTAAGCAATCCCTCACACAGTTCTCCTTGACCAAGGGAAAGTCGTTCTCTCTGTAGGCTTCTTCTCTTACCTCCGGGACCTGAGATTCCTGAGGGCCTGCCTTGGCACTGAAGACTGAAGCAAAGAAGGCATTCAGTAGCTCTGCCTTCCATGCAGAACTCCATGCAGAACTCTGCCTACTCCAGATGGGGCCTCACTAGGGCAGTGTAGAGGGGAAGGAGAACTGCCATTGACCTACTGGCCACACTCCTCCTAATGCATGCCAGGATCCCATTGGCCTTCTTGGTGGCCAGGGCACACTGCTGGCTCATGGTTAAGCTGTCGTCCATGTAATGTCCATGTAATTTTTTACGTTTAACCCTAATGATAAGACAGTTTCTCTCAAATGAGAAATGTAATTCTGCATTTTAGCACTTCTTTTTCTTATTGTATTATCCCAAAACTAAAATAAATAAATAAATAAAAAATTATTCCTATTGTTGTTGTTGTCTTTCTCATACTTACTAATTTTCCTTTCTGCTACCATGTTATGGCATATATTCCTCTAAAATGACAAAAAAAATGTGAACGAAGATGAGTAGATCTGGCTTGGCTGAAACAAAAAAACTGCAGTTGGTTTTCAATCTATAATTGGTCTTGTCATATAAAATAATATTACAATTAGCATCTGTGTACATATTTTCTTGTTTAAAAAGAGTTTCTCGTGTAGCTACTTTCACTCTGCAAACCTTCCTGTGGCTGAGATCCAAGAAGGGAAACAAAGTTAGAGCCTGAAAGTGATACTTTTCAGGGCTTCCAGAACAAGGGCTGTTTCAGTGAATAGTGAGAGGGAATCATTCCTGGCCCATCACAAAGCAGTGCGGAGGCAGTTGTGGCTCTCATGGAAACTTTGCACCGGATTACGGGACCGAGGATGCTTTTTCTTATCCTGCAAGGCTGTTTGAAGGAAAGACACTTCTCTAGATGAATAAACAGTAATTGCAGAGCTGAGCAGTGATATTCATTAGTCAGTGCAAAAGAAGAAAGCAAAAATAACCACTGCCTGCTGGACTGAGTCAAACCACAGCTCCCCCAGCTGAAAACCTGATGTAATTGCGTAGAAGAGATGGTACTTCTTGGACTATCCAACAACAATTAGTGGAAGAAAAAATTTCTTTTTAAAAGAAAAGTTCCAAACTGGACTTCTTTCTCTGTGAAAGGTTTATGAATGTAGGTTTTTCAGAGCTTTTTGTCAAGGGAAGAGTGAAAGCAAAGTTTTTAAATTAAATTAAAAAAAAAAATCTATGTGTCAGCTACTCTGCTCTTTAAGTCAGAAAAAATATAGCGCATACTGTTAACAATGTTCGCATACCATGTTTTCTTCCTTTCTGTGGGACTTGTCTCTGAATGCCCATATAACTGTAAGGAACAAATTTAACACCCATTTTGTTTCTTTCCTTACCTTCAGGCAGGGCTGTTCCTCCAGGAGACAGTGCAATGTCTAGGGAAGGTAAAGAAAGGTGTAAGGGAGATTGTGAAGAGGATGAGCTATTTTGTTGAATAAATAATTACATAAAGTAGGACACAGGATAAAAGAGACGCATCTATTCAAGATCTGTTTGTAAAACAGAACTAGTTTATGTCCCTAGCTGAATTAATGATAATGTCTGGTGAATACCAAGGGAGCTAGACTGAGGCTACTGCTGTGGTTGAAATAAAGGTCTAATTAAAAATATATTTTGTAGAAAATAACTAGGGAAAGATTCCTATTCACTTCAGCAGGGTTTGGATCATGCTCCAGCTAATTTGTCTCCATGTCCACACTATATGTAGAATTCCCATATGTCTTCAGGTAGGCACACTAAAGGGGGAAGGTTTTTTCAGATTATGTAGTCAGGAAAAACCTTTCCTACATTTACAAAATAACTTTTTTAAGAACGCATAGCACACAGTTATGCAACATTTTACCATAACTACATGTTTTACACATGCCTTAAAATGGAGTCACACACTTCAGACCAGTTCAACACAAACTGCTCACATAATGCAACATCAGATGGTATTTCAGCACTCAAGGCATCCCAAAGAATTGAGCTGGGCGTTGTTTCAGAGGCAAGCAGATGGGAAAGGGACAGATAGATTCCCTTAGAAATATATCTATAAGCTAGAAAACTGGTTGTGGTGAAGAGTCTTGGGGTGTGAAATATTCCATGGCCAAGATTGTGGATGGTTTCGCCATACACATTTCAGGAAATGTCGTGCTTAGATAGTGAATATTAGCCCAGGTCGGCCTACGTATACTAAATGTACACATTGGGACAGTGAGACGTTACCAGTAAAGTCTGTCCTTGCCAATAGACTGAGGGTATTCCAGCTTCTGAAATTTTTGCTGAATGGGATTTATTGTTCAGTGACATATGGAGCTTGGAGATCAGTCAATAAGTGCCACATGTCTTTTTTCTGTAGCAAGGCCAGAAGAAGTAGTTCAGAAGCGAGGAGATGGCAGAATGGTTGTGCAAAGAAGGATTCTAGTAGACTGGGAGGAGACCTGGTCCAAGGTCAGAAGGTTTCTCATGAATATTCCCATGCTTTTGTTTAGTGCAGCAGAATTTGCTCTCTGTTGCCCTCCAGCAATATGTATTGTTCTTCAAAAGGAATCAGACATCTTATGCAAGAAGTTCAGAGACTCTGTTTTGCTACAGAATCTTTTAGTAAATATGTTTTGGGTTTTTTTTTCAAAATAATTCCACTCTCTTTCAGTCCAAATCCACATTTTTCTGCAGAGTATTACTTTCTTTAATTACTGTCTTAAATGTATCTAATGAAGTGATAAGCAGTCATATTTTGAATTGTCACCTTAAATGGTTACATTCTCCTTGGTATTTGTCTTTCTCAACCAAAACAAATAACCAAGTTTTATTTAAGGTATTTTGTGTGTGAGGATAACCGTTTCCACTCAGTTAGAGTCTTTTCAAATGAACCATAGAAAGAGCCCTCCCTGTTAATTACAGTATATTCTTATCTTTACAAAAAGAAAGGTTTAATCAGTGAGCTTATTTGCCCTTTAGATCTCAGGTTGGTATTCTGCCAAAAATCCCTGCCTACCTTCACTTCTCTCTTTTCACAGACTGTCAGTGACACTTGCCACCTGAATTCTGTTTGTCACTTGGGGTGAAGATGATAACTTAGTGAATTCTCAAATGTGAAATCAGTGAGTCAGATCCGGATAATTTAGATGTGTCCAGAAAGCCTCAGGCTTAAAATATTCAATAAATTCTGACTTTTCAGTAGGTATGCTAGACCCATCATTTGTTTCAACTTTGTCATCTCACCACAGGAGAAGAGTACAGCCATTTGTCTACGATGACTGTAATTAATGCCTCAGCTCCCAGCCCTTTGCAGGCTTAAAACTGGATACTTCATTCTCTGCAGTGCACTAAGAAAATAATGTATCTTCTTGTCCAAAATGACAGTACAGCTCCTGTATGCCGTAAGCCATTTGTTTGTATTCTCTCAGGTGAATTTTTAGGTTGATCTTTGTCTAAGCAACTTGTTAAGTGATTCATCTTATTTTTCCTGTTGCTAGCATGTGTGGTCTACCCATTTTTTTCTTAAAACTTTTCCATCATCTTATAAATGACTTGATTGTTTTGTGGCTTCTGGGAGAAAGAAGTACAGAGTTACAACTAAGAGTCTTTTTTTTTTTTTAATGAAACATTTTATACAATCAAAATAACATGTAAGAATCTGCTAGTGGCTAATATATTCCCTGAAATGCATAATGAAGATCTATGAAATAATTAGACTTCATAAATGAGAGAGACTCTTCCTACAGAAATTACCACCTTTGAGACATCATTCTGACTCATCAGATGTTTGAAAAGCAACAGAGCTTGTATTAATACATATATTTCTTCTTCACTTCCACAATTAACAATCTAGCAAAGAACTATTGTAAACTTCTTACTCTTTATAACACCAATGTTAAGCAATTGGCAATACTTGTTGTATATTAACTTTCTCACTGGAAAAGGAATTCCAGACTTCATGGCTATCCCAACACTTCTGTATCAGCAATCACTGTAGTAAGGGCTTTATGTAATAAACTAGCAGATCACATCATGAAACGCATATTTTCCGCTGTTGAGGTTGTATAATATCCTGCTCATCTGTTTCTGTTCAGTGTGTAATGTGCTGTTCACCTGTTCTATACCTGGCTTCCCGTTTGACCCTTTCAAACCTGTCAGTGATGCAGAAAATATAAACAGTACATTCACAGTGAAGAAATAAAACAGAAGAAGTTAGAATTGCTGGAGAGAGGAGGGATCCCTAGAGACAAGCAGTGTTGCAGGAGCACACCCTGTCAAATCATGCAGCACCAACAGTGGGACTTTTCAAATGAGACTTAAGGAGAAAGCAGGAAGCTACAGTGTTTTAATGACCATATTGTACCTGTTCCTGAAACAGCCGATTAAGCCGTATGCCCAGCAAAATATTCCAAAGTGGTGTCAGGTTTCAAAACAAAACAAACAAACTTCCCAAAGAAACCCAAGACAAACAAGAACGTTGGTCAGAAAGCAGGAAAAAAGCAATGGATTTTTGGGAACAGAGACACCTCCCCATTTTTAACCCATAAAATTCACATCATGGTAGACTAAGAAAAGACTGACAGATTTAGAACAGATGAGCATTCAGCAGTTACTACTCTCTCTAAATTTTTACTAAAGAAAAATTATTGGCATGTAAAATGACTGGACAACAGTATTTGTAAAAATGAACTATACAAATGTGCCGCAAGACTATCTAGTAAAAGAGAGTGTGGTGCAACCAGTATTATGCATTATTATAATTACCTGTTGCAGGCCTTAGCTTAAATGCTTCCCCAGGAAATGTATTGGTTTTTGTCACCAAGTGAAATGCAGGGACGTAAATGTGAGCTAAAAAGAGGGGAAAGTACAATGTGATGAATTTCACTCGTTTTGATTTCAGTAACCGTAAAAGCATTGATGCTAAGCTCAGTGTATGTGCTGGACAAAAGGACAGCAGAGGGGAGAAGGTCTATAAGAAGGAACATATTTACAGCAGGAGCAGTTCAAACGGTTTATCTGCATGGAATGGAAAGCAAGAAATTTTCAAGGAGAGCCAGTTATCCAGAGAAAAAGCAAAGCCATGAGGACTACAAGAGAGAAACAGAAATTATGGAGAGCTAGGAACACAATTTAAAAGCAATCTGTCAAATTTTGATCTTGAGCTTACTGGTTCAAAAATACCATTATTTTAATTGTACTGAGCAGTGAACTGTACAGGAATGTAAAGTAGTTTTCTGCCATTTGAGCCAAAATGAAGTATGAATAAGCTCAGTGATATTTATTTGTTTAAAATGATCTATTGCCATGTCATCAAGCTTTATTTTTTGAGGCTTTATTGTGTGGATGATGTTTCCAGTCAGTGCGCTCTGTAATGTTTAACATTACTTTGTAATTTTCTTCTTTGGTTAACCACAGAGCACCTTTCAGAGTTACTATTGTTATGCACCTTATGCAGCTTACTTACATCAGCACAAATAGCAGCAAATGTCACTTAAGTCAGAGCAGTTCTTCTGCTGTAAAAGCAGTGTGAAAGTATTCTGAAAAATTACTGTGTAAAATTAGAACTAGTTTATTCAACTGATCAGACAACATATGTATTCATACTTGTAACTTCATTAGTGCCAGAAATAAGTACTCCTTTCTTGGGTCTTGTGTGCATTTGTGAATCAATACAATGGTGGAAATGTAAGCTAGATTCTATTTCAACATCTATGTCATTAATAGAATAAATTACTTAATCGAACTTCAGCCATCTAATAGTTAGGCAGCTAGACTGTTCATCTCAAGACATTATTAGATATCCAGACTTTCAATAACCATCAAACATCTCAGCTTTCTTATCCTAGCTGCTTCAAGTACCTGTCCTGAGATTAAAGGATGACCCTCCAGAGGTTTCCACTGCTATTAAAGCTAGATTGGACAACAAGCTTTGACTGACTTTTAAAGGGATGAAATTAAGTGAGAGGAGCCTCTCTTAGATCATCATCCCATAAGCTGTTCGACAGTGTTGTATCACTGTGCCTATTCGAGCCATTGGGGAGATGGTCTCTAGGCTGTGCCTTTAAACGCTTGGAGTCCAAATTCGTCACAAGACCAGTATATATGAAGTAGATGGCAAGAAAAGAGGCAGTTTGACATGCTGGAATTTGAGCTGACTGAGTAAATTTGGCATTAAAGAAAAAAAGCTCCCAGTTTTTGTTTGGAAGCTGCAATTCAAGATACATTTTTGTACAAACATGATTTAGAGTAGAAGCTCAGAAGTTGGCATTTAGTGGACTAAAATCATAAAACTTTTTGTTTTCCAATTTGAGCAGGCCAAAAGAACTCTTACCTTTGCAGCACAGATAGAAAAGTCATACAATGAGACAGATATTTTTGTATGTATATCAGCACTTGACCGTCCTCATTGAGGTATTCATCACTGCTATTCCAAGCTGCAACAAATGATCCTCTTCTAGAAACATGTCATCCCAGAAATCTGGCACCTTAAAGTCAAGAGAGCATCACAGTGTGCCTGAAGCCTATTATAGATATAGCAGCCACACAAGTGACAAGCAGAATATTGTTGCCCCACCGAAAAACATGATGCTAATTACTGTAATTTCAAGGAGGAAATTTCTTAACTCAGGCTGAGTTAAAAAACATACTACAAAGTGAATAATTTTATGCGCAGCGGTTTCTTCAAGATCAGGGATTTTGATGCTTGTAAGACAGAACACCAGGTGTAAGTAACCCCTGCTGCTCATCACTAAGAGCTGTGCTAGGGCAATACATATATATTTTTAGACAGTAAAGCTTACGTTGTTTTTATGTTAGCTTATACTGCACATATGACAATTTTTCCTTATTTCATTTTTCAAGGACCCTGTAGCTCACTAAAATCTTTGCACATTTAGTTGCAGGTCAATTTATATTTCAGAAAGCGACTGCAGATTCATGAAATACTCAAATCATCTGCAGTGGAGCATGAACAAGTTTTAGTCTCTCTGCTAGACAACTTTGGAGAGCACTGCTGGTACTCAAATAGCACAATTATTCTCAAGAAAATTTCTATGGGTAGGCAAAGAGTTTTTACAATGGCACCTGAGCACTTGCGCCACCACTCTGCTCCTCCCAGTTCCCAATACCCGCCTCCTCGCCATATCATCATTAGCAGGTTTATCATCATCTCTAACAGTCACTCAAATTAACATTTCAAGTAGGCTGTTGGCCGGCTGTTTGCACATGGCTGACCAGATGAGTACCAAGGCCACCAACAAAACACATACATTTTTGAGGGCTTGAGTGCCTGAGGACCAAAGGTTTGAGTCTTTCCACACACATTCAGTGATTTGCCCTGTAGTAGTGGTAACAAGTTCATTGCCCTACCCTGTCCGCCATTCCATGTGGTACCCAGACCTCTGTTTCCCAAAATAACAACGTACAGACAATACCTTCCACTGGCTTAGTGTAAACTAGCAAATAGCACCCCGGAGAAATCTCATTTTTAACCTCACGATCTTGTTCCCTAGGCTGAAAACACGCCCTGTTGCTGTAAGGTTTTTGTTAGGACATTAAAGTAGCAACTATCAGCTCTTTTCAAAATAAGGCTTCTGACTGCCAGAGGGATTGCACTAATTACACTTTCCAACGTAAATTCAAAAGTTGAAGCCAGTGTTTGGGCTCAAAGTCCCTGCAGAAGTGGGTTTCACAACATGGCAGGAGCCTGCTGACCCTGGGGAACCTGAAGGAATTGCTTTTCTCTAAGGTTATCTGACACCTTTATGGGTATGATTTTGTGTTTAATTAATTGCTTCACAGCAGTAGCTTTTCAGGGTGAAAATGGTGTTTGGAAAAATATCACTGCCTTTAAGCCATTGAGCTGGCTTCAGTGAACTTAAACTTGCCAAAATCATAGACTGACCTAACTGGGAGAACTGACAGTTTGCTAATGATTGGCTTATGTACCTTAATTCTCCTACTCAGTCACCTAATGTTTTCCTCTTTCTTTCCAAGGAGTGCAGTGATTGCCCATTATAACTACGATTTTCCTGCTTTCATTTGTCTTTTTAGTCATCTCTACCGCTTGTTTTATTTATATTTTTGGCAGCAGACACTTCAGAGACTAGGTTGTTCAAAAAAGTCTGTTTTCTTCACAGTTGCTAGACTTCACTGTAACATGCCTCTGGCTCTTTGGTTTTTTATTTTCAAATTTTTTTTATCACATTTTGTGCAATGTGTTATTTCTAGTTCTTCCTGCCACACAGACGAAAGTTCAGGAAATGTGATTTTTTTTCACACAAGATATTGTTGTTCATTACTATAAGGCCTAGCAGCAACAAGTTCAGTTTTCTGTTTTGGCTAGAAATCCACATCAACATCTCTTAACTACTGTTTCTGAGGACAACTGCTTGGTTGAGGACAACATATCTGGTGTGTGAATTGTGTGGGTTTGACATCAGCCTGAGTATCAGCTGGCAGTGCAGGTGGTACAAGGGTGAGGGAGGCATCCTTCTGGCAAATAGCAGTACTCCAAGAAATGACGAGCCCAGAAAGTTATCTCATTTCTGTTGAAGGGCAGTGGCACAGCATGAATGTACTGGGTTTTTGTGACAAGGTTTTGGTAGCAGGGGTGCTGCAGAGGTGGCTTCTGTGAGAAGTTGCTAGAAGCTTCCCCTACATCCATTACAGTCAGTGCCAGCTGGCTCCAAGACGGACCCACCACTGGCCAAGGCCAAGCCGTTCAGTGATGGTGGTTGCACCTCTATGATAACATAGTTAAGAAGGAGAAAAAACTGCTTCACAACCGCAGACGTAAGAAATAGAAGACTATGTGAGAGAAACAGCTGTGCAGACACCAAGGTCAGTGAAGAAAGGGGAGGACATGCTCCAGGTGCTGGAGCACAGATTTCCCTGCAGCCCGTGGACAAGACTATGGTGAGGTAGGCTGTCCCCCTGCAGTCCATGGAGGTCCACGGTGGAGCAGATATCCACCTCCAGCCTGTGGAGGACCCCACACTGGAGCAGGTGGATGCCCGAAGGAGGCTGTGATCCCATGGGGAGCCCACGCTGGAGCAGGGTCCTGGCAGAATCTGTGGCCCCATGGAAAGAGGAGCCCATGCTGGAGCAGGTTTACTGGCAGGACTTGTGATCCCATGGGGGACCCACGCTGGAGCAGTCTGTTCCTGAAGGACTGCACCCTGTGGGCAGGACCCACGCTGGGGCAGTTCACAGAGGGCTGTCTCCAGCGGGAGGGACCCCGTGCTGGAGCAGGGGAGGAGAGCGAGGAGGAAAGAGGAACAGAAACAATGTGTGATGAACTAATCACAACCCCCATTCCCCATCCCTCTATGGCACTGTGGGGGGGAGACAGAGAAAATCGGGAGTGAAGTTGAGCCCAGGAACAAGGGACTGGTGTGGGAAAGGCGTTTCTAAGATTTGTTTTTATTTCTCATTATCCTACTTCGATTTAATTGGTAACAAATTAAACTAATTTCCCCAGGAGAGTCTGTTTTCCCTGTGACAGTAACTGCTGAGTGATCTCCCCTTCCTTATCTTGACCCATGAACATTTCGTTGTATTTGTTTCTCCCCTGTCCATTTGAGGAGGGGGAGTGATAGAGTGGCTTGGTGGGCACTTGGCATCCAGCTATATTTGCAGTAGATAAGTGACATTAGCGGATGCCTGGGCATCATCCTTCCTTCATGGATCTCCATATCCCCAGTCCCTCATTTACATACAAACCTTGCAGAGAGCTCAGCTGAGATCTAATGTAGCCCAGTCTGTCTTTGCACAATGTATGGCCTTTATACACATGAACTTATAAGTTCCTTCATGTTTCGTGTTGACATTAGCTTTGGCCTTCATCAAAAATCTCCTAATTAAATATCAAACAAGCTTCCTCCTGAGACTGAAGGAACACTTTGTTCCTGCACATCAAGCACCATCAGGTTGTACAGTCCTTTCTACTGTTAAGAAGCACAATGTCTGCCTGTCTTACAGACCTCACCTTTCAGAGGCCATGAGTCACCTTTTCCTTTTGCCTCTAGCAGCCACATTAGCCACAGGCTGTCCTTCGATGGCGGGCAGGATAACCCCTGTCTCTACGCCTCTTTCAAATAATGGCAGTGATTATGTGTGAAAGTGGTGCCTGTGGTCCCTTTTGTATTGGCAGAGTCAGATGAAGTGCTCTCTAATGTGAATAACTCTCTTGTGCCTTCTTCTTTCACAAATTGTGTAAATATGCCTTCTTAGGGCAGGCTCTAGGTTGCAACAATGATATAGGCCAATAACCTCATGCGGGACACTTCAGAGTCAGCTTGCTCTGGCATTTCTTTTGGGTCATTAGGGTTTCTCGCTTGGAAACTGATGGCTGTTTTGAATCCCAGTACACCTGTCCTATACACCTAATAGCAAGGAGTTCAGTTGCCTTAATTAGTGTTACAAGTTTGATTCCTTGCGTTGGCTATCTTAGTCTTAGGCATTATTTAGGCACAGCTCTAAAGTCTTTTTCCTGAAGTTGAACCCTGTCATTACTTTGTAAATTACAAAGACCATCTAGAAACACCGTCTCTTCCAAAATATTTTTCCTCAAACAGGCGGGCCATCAAGAATAAATCTCACTCAGGGCTGTGCCTGTCTTTCTGACATCATGTGGGATTTAACAAATTTAGCTGTCTATAGTACAGCTGTTTAGACCTGAGCTTATTTTGTAGATACCTTTCGTATTTAGCAGGGAAAGACAAGCGCTTCTGCACAGTGATTCATCTCACTCTAAGTACAAAATAGGTCAGATGAATTACATTCTTGGATTAGGGTGAAATGAACCCAAATGAACTTCAGAGACTATTTCAAGGGCCTAATGTCAAATTTGGATGATGCAAATGTCACATAAATTTCTGCCTCTAGTAAGTGAAAAGATGTAGTGACTTCTTAATTCTTCCGAAAGTGACTCACCAAGTGCAATAAAGAAATGGGCAGGGAGCTACCATCCAGTCAATAAAACCCACAAACCACAGGGAACTGGAGGAAGTGTAGTCTGTCTTCATTTGCAAATGGCCTAAGCTTCAGACAGACATAGCTGAGAGAGGGCCTTCTGCTCCGTGAACAGTCACTCCAGCTGGGGCAGAGGATGACAAGTGCAATGGTACATCAAAGGAAGCAGCAGCACTGATGGCTAACGGACTCAGCTGAGCCCCAGAGATAAAGCTGCACCTTCCCACCCTCACACAGGGGACATGGTATCTTAGCTGTGTAGAAGAGGCATACTTTCTCCTTAAAACAAAAATGCAAAATGGACATAGCATCTTATTCTTAAAAACATGGGATATCTTTTTCCTCTGTGTAAACAGCTTTATTCTGTAAAAGAGGAAAGGAGGAGTATTTTCTTTATCCCTGGGGGAAATGGTGTCCTATTTCTATCTAATGGCATCCTCAGAAATGCACACAATAACAATAATCATTCTGAGGAAGAGACAGAGATTTTCATGGTTCTGTTTTCAATGTTCAAACTTCTACATGTTAAAGGGCACCGTTATAAGAAAGTACTCAGCATTTGCCTTTATTAAATGAGTCCCTTCCTCTGGAATTGTGCAGACAATCATTAATCATTCTGAATATCTCAGTCCTGATTCTTCAGCAACTGCCTTGCTGCTGCTGCTTTTTTCTGGAACTGGAAACACCAACAAGCACAGCAGAATTGCATTGTGTCAACGAGTATTAATGAGAGGAAGGATCTAATGAAGGATCTGCTGTACTTTAAGAGAATCCTCACTGACTGTTTAAAAATCCAAGCTTAATGTACTACTACTTCCTTTACAAAACAAAAATTACAATTTTTTGCCTCAGCAACTTATTCTAATAGATTATTCTTCAGACTAGAGTGCCTCTTTATGATCATTATATGTACTATGTTTGCACCATGCTACACCCAGAGAGACCGTAACTTTAAGTTTGATTGACTGTTGTGTTGTGTAAGATTTTGCTTACTTCATTGACATCTGTCTCTTTGCTTTGTTCTGAGTGTTTGATTTTTAGTCTGTCTCCCGAATTATGTCAGCTTGTTCCAAAAGCTTGTTTGTTTGTTTCCCCTGTAAATTTTTAGCACCTTCTACATGGGTCAACCAGTTCCACTGCTAAGAGTCTGATCCCGCAAGTCTCAGCTCTCAGAAGATCAAGCCCTTTGACACCTGCAAGTTACAGCCTGTTTTCTTTATTTATGTGTGTTGCAGTCCATGAGTAACGAGGTCAGGCCGGGCCAGCTGCACGAGTAAAGCAGCAGGAGCCTGGTGGTCCCCTTGCCGGTGCAGGGGTTTGGTGGCCTGCCTGGGGGCTGCTGCAGGAACTCACTGGAGCTTTGATAAAGGCAGCACCTCTATTATTGAAGTTCTTTCTGAAAGAGTCTGTTTTTTTTTATAATTCGTCATTGTTGGAAGGACATCTTCAAGCTCTTAGTTATGCAGCAATCATTCACGCTATATGTACTTGTATGGAGCTAGTCTTTATACTTCCTTTCAGCAGTATTTTGGATGTGCCAGCTTACTTTATTTGCCAAAGTAGGCTTAGTTCAGGAAAAAAATAGGCTACTTGACCTTTGAATTAAAATGTCCACTTGTTGAACATTCCCTATTATTACAATTACAATGCGTAACATATTAATGATAATTCATTTATGGTTGGTCTCCCTGGATAAATCATTTATGCAAATGAAAAACTGTAAAGGTCTAAGCAGTGACCTTCAACACTCTCACTTGACTCTACTTACAAATATTATCTGTTTTTTTCACTAGTATGTCTCCATGCGGCATACCGAGGCATCCTTTGAAGAGATAAAAATTTAATTTTAAATATTCATATATATGTCATATTACTTTTTGTTTTGGGATTTTATTCTCCTCCCCCTCTACACTGCCCTAGTGAGGTCCCATCTGGAGTACTCTGTCCAGTTCTGGGCTCCCCACTTCAAGAAAGATGAGGAGATACTGGAGAGAGTCCAGCGGAGGGCTACAAGGATGATGAGGGGACTGGAACTTCTCTCCTGTGAGGAGGGGCTGAGGGAGCTGGGCTTGTTCAGCCTGAAGAAGAGAAGGCTGCAAGGGGACCTTATAAATGCTTACAGATATCTGAAGGGTGGGTGTCAGGAGGATGGGGCCAAGCTCTTTTCAGTGGTGCCCAGCGACAGGACAAGGGGCAATGGGCACAAACTGAAGCACAGGAAGTTCCGTCTGAACATGAGGAAGAATTTCTTCCCTCTGAGGGTGACGGAGCACTGGAACAGGCTGCCCAGGAAGGTTGTGGAGTCTCCTTCTCTGGAGATATCCCGCCTGGACGTGGTCCTCTACAACCTACTGTAGGCAACCCTGCTTTGGCAGGTGGGTTGGACTAGATGACCCACAGAGGTCCCTTCCAACCCTGACCATTCTGTGATTCTGTGATTTCCACCTAGTAAGAGACTGAGTTTTCAGAAGAAGGAAGACAAACTTCATTTGGCCCATCTGAACAATGAAATTCTATATTCAGCGGGTTGAAACATTTTAATGGGCAGAGCATGAAATATGAAAAATATGTTTCTTTACGGAGCTTGAAAAAATCCCTGTTTTTTTCTCAGAATTCGTGACAGAGAGTGGTTGAGTTATAAGCAATTTGCCAAAGTCATGGTTGGATACATTGACTCGGGAATCTAGTGCTTTCAGTCTGTCATGTATACATTTCACCATCCTTAACAGCTACCAGTTGTGCCTCAGTTTATATGCATTATCACCAAGTCACCTTGTCGCCTTGCTCACATAAATTCAGAAGGTCTATTAGATTTACCATTACACTGTTCTTTATTTCCCAGAAGTCTATATTAGCTACAGTTTTGTTTTGATTTTTACCCCTGTAATAACAGCAGGGTCTGTTATATGTTTTCCAAGTGTTGCATTTTCTGTAATGAGTTTTATCTCTTTTTGAACAAATAATATTTTGACTAGAGAACTGTAATAGCTTGAATATAAATACACAAGTCTCATCTGAAATTTTCATGTTTGAGATTGAACAATACAAAACTATCTCCTACTTTTTTTTTTTCCCAACGGGATATGCCATCAGAGAAGGTCTTTTTAAAAAATCAAGAATATCTGTGAAGATTTTGTGTTCAGTGAGTGCACTATTTTTATTTTACAGGTTTGGTTTGTATTCTTTTATTTAAAAGAATTAACTTAATATGATGTTCCTGATCAAAAAGGCTCATGTTAATTGTTTCCAAAGAAGGAATTTTACTGCCTGTTTGAATGTTTTTGCAGATTTTTAAACCAGAGCACTGTTTAAATTATGTTCACCAAATTATCCCAGATAGTGTTACCCAAACAGATTACAAATATATCTACTTAGAAAGCGAGGCACATGGAGCTGAAATGTTGAAAGATCTGCTTTTAATAAAACAAGATTTTCGTGAGGGAGATTCTTTGACAAGAACATATTTTTCTCACATGGATACCTCCAATGTCCTGAAAATCTTTAGATCAAAAGCCATCCATGATGTCTGGATTTTGTGAAAGGAAACCACACCAGCAGACCTTCAGACGCCTCTCAGGAGAGGATGGTTATTCAGCCAGGGTTAGGGAGGAGGAGAGAAATTATTCAAGAATGGTATTATCAAGAATATCATTGTCTTGTAAGGAATCTACTCTCCATAACCTTAACAATTTGTACTAATTCCTAGAACTGTTTGAACATCAAGAAATAGAGTAGGTCGAAGAGTCTTCCTTCAAAAAGCAACTGGACTCACTGTCAACGTGGCAAATTACTTTATGGAAATGTCAATGAATTATTCAACAAAATTCCACTTTTTGTGATCTTTTTGTGGCTCTTCTCCTTCCCCCTCATAATAAGCAAATACAAAAGCTCCTGAAGATATCAGATTATTTATACTGCAGCAGTTTCTAAGAAGCAAAGGTTTGTTTTGCTTTCTGTTGACAAATACAAGCAAACATAGTGACTGCCCAGACAGCTGTTCATGTTCATATTCACTCACTCTAGTCAATGTACAACAGAAGACAAAGGAGTAAGTATTGAGGTAATATAGCAGTGAGGTGCTAAGAATTGTAGCTAAATGGGCCAGGGGCCTAGGCCTGATTCTGGAGCTGAGCATTTGAAGGAAGATTAAGTAAAATATCTATTTTACGAGAAATTTTATTTTTGCACCATTTGAGAGAGCATGGATTAGGAGTAATTTCTGTGAGTAGGAGATGTTACCCAGAATCTTGTGAACTCTTTCGGAGATATGATCAAAAGAGGACATGTTCTTCTCCACAGAGAAATTAAAAATAAATTTGTGTATCTCAGAACCCACAGCTGGAGACTTTAAAGAAAAAAAAGAGTGCAAATATTCTGCCTGAGCCAGACCTGGACTTTAATAATAAACACCAAGAAGCTGTGGGGATTTGTAAGTTCAGAAAATGAATGTTTAGTTATCATCTGGGCAGGGAGTAGAGGAGAGGAAGGAAGACTGTAACACATGAGAAATGAGATTATAGTTTGGGATAAGGAGAAGAAAAAGGTTACACTCTTTAAAGGTAGACCTGTAAACCCGTTAGCAGATTAAATGGAAATGGAATAGTCAAGTTACATATTAGAATTATGAAATTTTATTAGTATTATAGATTACTATTTTTAAACTTATATTTTTGTTATTCCTTATTTGTATAGCAGTTATGGTATGTGTGGTCTTCCGAGACTTCCAAAATTACGAGACTACCTGGGAATACAAAACCTTTACCCTGACCTTGCAACCAGATCTGTGTCCAGAAATCCTTAAATGAAAATACTAAATAGATCTTTTCTTTTAAAAGAAATTCCGCTGGCAGCCTGAATCAGTTCTTGAGATCTTCCTAGGCAACAAATACATATAAAGAAAAGACAGTTAAGACTATTTAGCAATTTGTGACATTTAATAGGCATTTTCTTAGAGCTTCTCTTTGTCTTTGCCATTTAAAAAAAATCTATCCTTTGTGAATTAATATCCACATGCTTGTAAGAAAAGGTGGCTTTTAAGCACCAGCATTTGAATAAAAATATTCCTGATACACAGAATTTTCCTGATATATTCACCTTCTGTGGTTTTGGAAGAAAACTAAATAAAAATCACATATGAAGTGTGGCTTTATTATGATCCATCAATAAAAACAATGACTAGATTATTTTACCACCCTGGAAATGCCATCTTATTGTTGTGATTAGTTTGATGAATTATACAGAAATTATCAGAAATAGTTATTACTTCTGCTTTGCCCCTTATATTAATGCTATATTTCAGTATGCTTCTTTGACAGATTCATTAAGACACAGAGGCAGGCTGGAGAGCAGTGCATCTTCACCTGAATTTTAATACTGTGAATAAATAGCAAATGCTTCACTGCCAGTTAGAACTGACAAAAAGACAACATTTAACAGCTTTAAAAACCTGACTTTCACTGACTGTGCCTTGGGTAACAGGGCTAAGGGTAATATCATAAATATAGAGCAATGATCAAATTTTTCTTTTATTTCTTCACAGTTTCTTGTAAGGTTTTTCAGGTTTCAGAGTTAAGTGGAGCGTTGTAATACTTGAAGTATTTTAGCTTTACAAACTACGCGTGCAGTTCCTCTGCAGGCTTTGGAGAGTTTTGTTTTGCAAAGAAATTGTCATCGTGGGTTAATGACATCATCTTTGGTCCGTAGCTTTTTTTAATTTGAGCACTTTATAAGAGAGATGCATTTCCTGAGAGATCTTTCAAACTTTCTCACTCAAAGGAGACAACAATTCTCTGTCATTATGTTTGTTCAAGCAGTACCTGCACAATATCATCTCTGTGATAATGTAACACTTTTCAGCTCAATGTATCTGTTCAAAATATTTATGTTCTACTTAAATATTGCATCTCCTATCACAAGGAAAATCTTATGGTTTCTTTTACTTATGACAAAGCAAACCAGAAAGTTTCCATTTAAGACTGAAAACCAAAACCCAGTTAGTTCTGCATCCCTCTAAGCAGAGACATATCTAATTCTAACGAACAGAAAATCTAGATTAAGTAACATTAACCAAACATAAACATTAGCAAAAGAGATAGGAACCATATTAGCCAGCTAAGCATTTTCCCAGTTACAACATAAGAACTGAAGGTCGAGGTGAGTTTAAAATTTGTTGAATATGCATAGAGTGTAATTGTTCATTTTAAAAAAGAAACATTGCAAAGACATCCATTTTGATGTGCAACCTTGGAGAATAGTTGTATTTGCCCCTTTCTAGCACGCCTTGCTCACATGAGAGTGGTGTTCATGTGACAGCAAAAGTCTCAGGAGAGCATCAGTGAAACATTGTGGAGACCTTGCTGTATTAGTGTTATGATGTGAGATATATGAATATGCATCGACATTATTATTTCAGTTGAAGATAGTTGAGGCTTCTGCTACAGAGGCATTGGAAGGTCAATTGTGAGATTTAGATTGGTGTAATGCTTTGAGTTCAAGGCTACAGAGACCACTTGAGGTTTCCATTATGATATTTTGATGAGGTGATTAGTCTAGGAAAATTATTCCATTTCAAATCTGAACCATTAGAAGAATCATCATACATTATGGGACATTACACTATATTCTGGTGGTGTGGTTGTTTCAATATTGTATTCACAGTAAAATAAAATGGATGGCAAATCAGAAACTCTATGTATGACTTTTGAATAACATTATAGGCAAAGACAGAAAAAGAAATGGCAGTACATATCTTACTACGTCAGGAATCAGAATAAATGTTAGACAGTTAAAAGAAAGAATCAGAGGAAGACAACAAACCTTGCAAGAGTTGACTAAAGAAATAGGTGGCTGTGGAATGAGACAGCAAAAATGTCACCGTTAATAAGAATCAGAACCTACAAGCAGGAAATGGTAGCTTTGGCAAGTGTCTCAAAAATCTTCTGAGCCCAACTTCACTCCTCAAAACAAGATCCATGACCCTCTTAACAAATATCTGTCTTACTGCTTCTTAAAGATGTCTATTAGCAGAGATTGCAGAATTGCCCCAGACAATCAACTCCAGAGCTCCACTATTTCCATCAGTTTTGCTAATATCTAAACTAAATCTTTTTGTCTGCTATTTAAGCTCATTGCTTATTCTCTGAGCACATCAGGTACCCTCATATAGCAAGCAGATAGATTTTTGTGTGCTTCAAAACTATTAGTATGTTCTCTGTGGTCTTTTCTTCATGAGGCTAAGTAACCTCTATCCATCTCATAATTTTTCAAAGGTCATTATTTCTAGGCTTTTTTATTCTGATCTTTCTTGGTGTGCTCTGATCGATCAACATATTTCCTGACACATAACGCCCCAACCCGGACCTGTTCCTCCAGCTAAACCCCTGCTAGTGGTAAGGTTAAGTTCACCTGTATGAAAAGACAAGCAGAAAACGAAGAAATGGATATTTTTCTGCCTATGAAATAAAAAGTAGTTTAATTGCTGAAATATATTTTGACCAAGAGTTTAGATTATTTAAAATACATTCCATATGCACATCAGAATGACTTTGAAGTAGACTTGGGGTTGGAGGTGGAGCTAATATTTATGGTATTTTCAGATTTAAGCAAAATGGTCTCTTATTTGACCTTTTTTTTCTAGTCTGGAACCTTTTCAATTTTCATTGGCTTGACTTTCAAGAAAACGTAAAATTGCACATGAAATTTTACACACCTTACTATCTAACCGTGTACCTGTTCCAGCCACTCTAAGCAATAATGGGATGCCACAAGCCTCCTTTCAGATAGAAGTGTTATATTTAATGTATCTTATCCTGCTTTATGTTGTTTTGCAGGCTTTGGAAAGGAAGTGATTTGTTGTGTGACGAATTTACTGCTGACAAATACACACTTGTTACAAAAGTCTGGGTAATATCTCTAAAATTTCAGTGGACGCAAAAAAAACTGTGTGAGTGAACAGTGCACAACACATCAAAGCTGGCAATATGTGTTGGCAGTGTTCATGTGAATTGCTCATACACATCACTTCACTCAAAACTAGTTGTGACCACACAGAGAAAAGACTTCAGGTCATTGTGAAGAGCTCAATATAAAATTCTATTTAGCATGCACCATCCACTAAGAAAGCAGATAAATTCCTAGAATACCCAAAGGATGAAATGTATTGGAAAATAGTGAAAGTTTCACTGTCGTGATAAAAATGTATGCATGAACCATACAGATCTTCGATCTTCCATCTTCTCCACAAAAAATGGATGGAACAGAAAATGGACGGCAAAGATGAGTACTAACATCTATTAAAAACTGCCAAAACCTGAACTTGCACTGGAGAGGAGATGCACAAAAGAATCCATGAAAGAAATAATCAAGTCAATGAAATTAATGAATCTAGGCAACAAATAGTTGTGCTGAGAGGGTAAATAAGAAAACTCTGCTCACCCTTTCCTTACATAAAAAAGGAAAAAATGTACCACTATATTCAAAGCAAAGCCACACCTGCTCAAGACAAATCTATGGCATTCCCTAATGTCCAAAAGGTGGGACAAAACAACTTTTCCCAGATCCCAAGAAAAGAGTGTGTAACTCACGCAGGTCCTTCCTACACAGTGCAAGAAGATCATAGATTTCCCTTTTGTTTCCCTACTTTCTAGAAGGACAAAAACCTGTTATGTAGGTGAAAATCCATCCATCTAGCCCAGAGACCTCAGTGGCAGATCAGTTGGTGGAGAGCAGCTGCCTTATTATCTGCCAGTGAGTGGTACTAGTCATAGATACTGTGACAATATAATGTTGATATCAAAATAATAAGAGAATACAAAGTGAAAAAATAAACACATGTCCATAATGACAACATTCCAATTACTATTACTGTTAGCAAGGAGATAAACCTCACTTTTTGGAGAATTAACTAGCATGACTGTACAATTTTACTAAGTATTACTATATAATTATTTTCTTGGCGTATTCTTTAAAATATCTGTTCCAAACCATTGTAAGAAATGGAGATATTAACAAAGACAATATTTGTTTACTGTATTATGAAAAACTAAAACAACATCACATTAATAAAATGGTAAGAATCACTGTTTTAAATGTCTAGGTAATATTAACCTCAAAAAACTATTTTCATCACCAATCTGTTGTTTAATTTTGTTTTTTACATTTTGATCACATTCATTTCATACCTGCCTAGTGACTACTGTGGCAATGTTTCCTTAACAATCAGTGTTGCAGATGGTGCCATGCCTGGAGGTGGAACCATGCATGGAAATTTCATTATAACTTAAGAAAAGAAACTGTTGATTTAGATTACGCTATTATGAATAAAATTAAGTTTCAAGTGATGTTAAAATGCTGGCATAGTGAAAAAAACATAAAAACAAGGGAATGCTGTGATAAGGCTTTCAGAAACTGCATTACTCTTCTCCCAGAAACTAGCAGTATGCATAGCCCGATGCGCACTCAGAGAAGGTGTTAAATTATCACTATGGATGTTGCATTTCCCAAAAAAGTATTAGAGAGCAAGCTGCTTTAACAAATATCTTTCATTTGTTGTTGTCACTGCCTTGTGACTCTTGAAAGAAGTATAAGTTGAAATACTCCACCTCTTGTATAAAAACACTGCAAATTTCTGACAAATTGGGATGAGGAAATTTTCACCATGGTTAGTGCAGAAAAATCCACTACAGCATGCTTACCTGCAACAACTTTGCCTCTTAATAATCTGTTACTTTTGATGCATTTTAGGGGTAGTCATATTTTCTTAGGAAACATCAAGATAATATTGTCATACCTAACTTTGCCATTAACCTGACACAGTTTTGCAAGAACTCTGGTTCCTGCTCGTGACAAAGCATAATGTGATGCACACCTCCAAGCCAGCAGTCTGACCTGCTGTGGTATGTCTGGCTTCTTAGAGCTCTCCCCACAGGTGGGTGGAAGACCCTGCCTTTCAGCACAGCAGCCAGATTTCCTCCAGGTAACACCGGCCAAATGTGCTTTCCCTGTGCCTGGTGCTGCTCGTGAGTTTCACATGAAACTGCTGCAAAGAGGAATTGGCTTTGCTGCTCTGCACATCTGCAGGCTGAGGAAAGCTCGAATCCCACACGATATTTGTTGCTTGCTCCCGTTAATAATCATAACAGCACTGAGAAAAGGTTCTGTGCTTGTCCAGAAGAGTTTAAAATAACAGGCCTAGAACTCTTAATTGAAAAATATGCTTCAAAAGGCTTACATAAAAGGTTTTTTTCTGAAAAGGAAACTGGTTTATCTCCTATATTTTTGAATGTTACACAATGCCTCACATTGCTTGAAGTAAGTTTCATTAGCCAAGCATGAAAGATCATATTTCCACTGGGAAGTTTCAACTCTGTCTTGCAAGTTGCCTAATACTTAAAATAAGCTTCTTGTTCATAGTTCTAGTACTTAGATTTAGTAATTAAGTTACATCCCAAAATGCATCAGAGCAATAGTTTAGGGTACTTCTGGCTTCAGGGGCCTCTGTGCTAATTGTAGAAACAAATTTATTCACAGTAAATGAAGACAAACAGGAAGGCCTGCAGCTGAAATGCTGTGAAGAATATTTGCTGAAGCTGAGATGGATTAAAAAGCTTCATTAAGAGCTGGTGCTAGCAACTTAAATGAAATATATTTCAGAATTACACATAAATAGATGATTCAGTTTTTAAAATACCTGGGGAGTATTAACTGAGAGTCATGCATGTTAATCTTGAAGAAATGCTACTGCTTAAATGCTTTATGCTTTTCTGGCACAACTGGCAGAGTATATTTCTACATAATGGAGAACAGAAAAGTCTGCTAAAGTGTTTAAGTATAAATTTTCATAACCCATGAGAAAGCATCTGCCTGTGCTTGACTTTGTACAGGTGCATCGCTAGATTTAACTTTGAACTTCTGGATGATCACTGTATTTGATCACTGTTATACAGCTGTAGTTAAAGGAGAGGTACTGCTTATAATAGAAAACCCTTCACTTAGAAAATGCTGTGTTTATGTAATGATTTTTTATAGTATTAATCTTCCATTGCAAAATCTGGAAATTAGATAATAACATGATAAGAAAAGTATTAATATCTGGTGCATTACCCATAGATGAACAGCAGATGCAGAGATTTAAAGATTCTGATAATAATCTGACAACTATTGTTAGTGTTGCATTAGTTCAGCAGATACTACTCTTCATTGGACAAAAAGCATTTCTGAATGTAATGAGATCAGTCTCCTACTCCAGACTTAATTTTTCCTTTGGTAAGTACACGTGATGGTTTTAAAGTCGTGCCATGCTTTATTGCATGGTTATAGCACCCCTTGGTGAACAGGCAACAAATCTGACATACACACTTGCATCGTTTAACCAGAAGAAGGACGCAAGAATCTTCTTTTCCTTTTAGCCAGAGACCAGCGATCTCATCAATCCATAGAGAAAAAAGGGTTTACTGTCTTCTGGATACCCATCTAGCCAGCTTCTCAATGCAGCCCAGCAGTGGGGCACAGGCTGGTGAGGGGGATGCACTGCCCTGTGCGCTGGGCAGAGTGGGGGGGGGGGGGGGTCGCACCCCCCGGCTGCACCATCTCCTGCATGAGAAATGCAGCACAGAAATGTGTGGTTCGAATTCAACTGATAAAGAAAGAGAGGATCTGTCTCCATTTGGACTAATTTTTTTTTTCTTTTTCAACACCGATTTCTGCTCCTGACTGGTGAAGCAGGACAAATAAACTAAACGGGAAGATAAGAAACTGTATGGCTGTGTCCTTGTACTAAATTCTAAGAATAGATTATTTAACACTTCTTTATGAACACGTAAAGCCATCGATGTGTCCCTGAGGATAGCTAGATGCCTGTGTGAGACACATTCTCTCTACATTTGTTGACCTAATGATCCACACGCTAATTTTAATCAAATTCTTCTGAACAGCCAGTTTCCTGATTCTGGAAAAAAATCTCAACTTTGAACTCTGAATATCCCTCGCAGAGGTACAGTTTCACTGCAAAATTGGAAATGTTTCTGCTCTAGAAAAGCTTGCAACAATAAAGCTCAAAGGGTATGCTACAGCAGAAGACACAGCTCAGTTTTAGGTAGCAAGGTTTTGGCTATTTGCAACACAACTTGTGCCTAAGCTCCTTTGTAATTTGAAAGTGTACTAAGGATATGTATGGTAGGATGGTGTTTGAGTTCCCTTTTCTTGGTGGTGGTGTCTGAGTTCCCTCATAGCATGGCTGAGCTTTCATGGTTTCCAGAATTAAGTCAGTGTAGTTGTTTTGACTTCAGTGTAACATTTAGAAGAACCAACCCACATTTTGTTCATTTTGTAAGTATTTCCTTTAACAAAATGAATGCAATTAAAAAGAGATTTATTAAATGACTGTCCAGTTTACTCTGCTACTGACGTTCACTGTTCTGAGTTTAATGTAGTTACTTTACTTTTTGGGGACTTACTTGAAGCTTTCCTGATTTGTTGAAATAGCAATTTGCACGTTTTATAAGCTGTTTATAGACTAGCTGCCAGAAGGTTGTTTAGGATAAGAATCTACTTTGCCTTCAAGTAAGTCTGTCAAGGACTGATCTGCAAATGAAAAAATAATTACATACTGTTTCAGATTATGTTTTGATGGTAATTCTGATACCCAGTGTAACTGAAACAGGCTTTTTCTTTAGAGGAGCACAAAAAAGGAGAAAAAACACTTTGTTCCAGTGGAAGGAGCAGAGCCGTTTATACTTATTGTAAAAACACTGTAATCAAGTTTGGAAGTGGTCTCTGTAAAGAGCAAGGGATATCATATCTGAAACACAGAATGGGTTTGATTTGTCGTCTTCATCTTTCAAAACCTAAGTGAAATATCTACAGCACTTCAGAAAAGGATTACTTGACCTAATCGGCTCTTCCCATGGATAGTTGAGCGGATGTATGTTGTTACTACAGATGGGTGAGAAACAAGAAGGCAGAACGTAAACCCTGAGCTCTGGGTGGCAATACCTGTAGGCAGCTTGCCTGCTCATCTGCTCCCTTCCCAAAGAACATCTCTGCCACAGCTGGATTTGAGGGAGCTCTTCAGCTCCGATGGCAGACAAGCAGCATCTCCCTCAGAGGCAGTGATGGTGAGTTGTGTTTTGCCCATAGTTTTCTACGGTTAGAATACTCATTCATAAAAAAGTGTAGAAGAGATGAGAAAATGAAAGCCATTCTTGCTGTTATTTCTAGTTTTCTGCAGCTGCTTTATGTGCTTTCTTAAATCTGCTGGGTTTAGCAAAGGTACGGCTCATAAAAGAATAAAGAATAATTAGAATCCAGCTCTAAACCTATAAGGACTGAAAGCTTCTTGCAAATGCTTTTCCTGAAGACAAATGAACTGGATGGGTGAACTACAAGTGGGTGGAAAACTGACTGAGCATCATCAGTGGTCCTCAGTGCAACTGGCAGCTGTTTACAAGCACCATCCTCAGAGATCACTGCTGGAGCCAATGTCACTCATTATTTTCATTAGCAATGTGGAAAGGAGATGACACATGCCTTCTGCAAGTTTTTGGGCCCCACCGAGTTTGGAGGAGTGGCAGGTATGCTGGGGTTCATGGCCACCATTCAGGGGCCCCCAAAAAGCTGGAGACATGGGCTGATGGAATCCTCATGCATGTCAAGAAAAGCAAATGCAGAGCTCTGCATCTGTAGGGGCATAACCCTTGCATCCCCTGCCCAGGCTGAGGTCAGCCAGCTGGGAAGTGGCTGGGCGGGAAAGGACATGGAGGCATGTCAGATACATGGCAAGCAGGAGTCAACAGTGTGACTTGGTAGCAACAAAACCAAGCCCTCATGGGGACGGTGCTAGCACGTGTATAGCTAGTTCAAATTACAGATGAGGAAAAACGTCCTCACAGTGAGAGCAGTTAATCCCAGGAGCAGGTTTCCCAGAGAAGCTGGGATACCTGCGTCCTTGGAGATACTCAAATTCAGCTGGCCAAGGCCATGGGCAACACAGGGAACCTTTGAAGCTAGACCTGCTTTGAGCAGGACCTTGGATCTGAGGTCTCTTTCTGCCTAAATTATTCTGTGTTTCTAAGTTGTCACTTTAGAAGGGGTAAAGGAGTCTGATAAGGGGCAAAAGCAAAGCCCTCCCTTTGAGTCACGAGGTTCAGAGCAGACCCCCTTGCATTCTAAACTCTCGCTCAGAGAGGAGTCTAGGTGCAGCTGGATCTACTCCTAGTCCCTGACTTGGTCAATGGTTTATGTCTAAAGGGTTGAGTGTGTAGCCACTTATCAGATTCAGCTTGCCTGTCAGAGCCCCTCCAAGGACTTTCACTGAAATAGATTCACCAAGTTGAAACAATAGGTAATTTATTCAAGCGACAAGTACCACAGATTCGGGATTGCCATTGATAAATGTGCTGTCTACAAAAGTTGAGCTCAAGGTGATGGTTTAGTGCTTTCATTAACAATGTGTTCCTGGGAATATGTCTGACAAAGTCAGAGGCGCGACTCTTACTAAAAAGGCTTCCCTTCTTGGGGGGAAGAGAGATTCAGTCTCATCAACCAGTCCGTCAGGTAAAGTTCTCACTTGACTCCTTCTCCTAAAAAGAGTTTTCAAGTGCCAATTTTTATACATTTGAAAATCTTTTTGCAAGGTGGGACTAAGTCCATCATTATGTGTCGATTGGCTCTTGGCATGGAATGTTGTGTCGTCAAAAGCAGGACTCAACATTTTGACATGCCTATGGAGTGGGCATCTTGGTGTGTGCTCAGGAGAGCCATCTGTTCTTTATCCGAAGCAACCTTTGGCTGCGCAACCTCTGCTGTGCCCCACAGATCACTTGATTTACAGTGATGGGCTATCCCCCCTTACTTCTGTATGAGAAGATACACGCAGGTTAATTGCTCCATTTGTTGACTCTTCAGATCTTGATGCCTGAGTCTGAGCACGTCTTTTGTCTTGCATTGACGAGTCCAGCAAGGTTATTGACCCATGTAAGTCAAAGAAGAAAAGTGTAGACTACACCCCACTGCTCTGAAAGGTAAAGCTTTATCCGGGCTGGCAATCTTGTTCACTGCTCCACCTCACAGGTCAGGAAAGTTTCTAACAATGGAGCAAATACTGAAAGAAGGGACAGAAGGGCAATGGAAGAAAGGTATCAGCTCCCTTTTGGAGACATCTATAAGTAGCAGTAGTCTGTTTGGATTATAAGAAATACAGCCTGTAAAATTACAAAATCAATCAAACTGTTGACATAAATTGACCTAAATTATATGAGTTTGGCAGAATTTTATCTGTTTACATGAACTGAGCTTTATGATGAGCTATTTTTAACTGGTGATAATGAACTCCAACAGCTTACAAGACAGATGAGAAAGATGGGTCCAACTGTGCAGAGAGAAGACTGGAAATCAGAAGTCTAAAATTCTCCTCACAGGCCTACTGCATGCTAAATATTTTTCATAAATGCGTGGAAACAGCTAAGATGGAAAATACTGTTCAAATGTAACACAATCTTACTAATATTATCGTGCTTTGTATAGCAATAGCATCTTCTAGCAATAAAAGGAGATGAGGAACACAACCCTGCTGCACCATAAAATTTATATTAAGCAGAATTACCTATGAACAGAATCTTTTGAAGTCTCATTAGGGATCAGCTATTCTTCTTGCTATACCAAATGTTTAGTAACCACGGTGAAATAATCTTCCACCTGGCAGATCAATGTACAGAATATCACAAATGGGTGTATTAAATAACAGAAATGGAGAACAGACAAAGAAAGACATAACAAGAAAGATTTTAAAATACAATGTGGCTGTACCAGTAGGTTGTGGCTAGCTATTGCTAGCTGTTTCCAGAAACTGTCGAGTCTTTCCAGTACCAGTGAGTCTATATATAGATATGATTTTCATTTCATTGAACAGCATAATGCTCTTCTAGTCCCTTATGTTCTGAAGACCACAACACTTTCTACTGTAAACTCCAATTGTCATCGTCTATCACTTAGTGCCTTTCGCTAGAGCATGTAGATCTGCTTAGTTCTTCATTTTCAAGTTTGTGTGATTCTGGGGCAGAAGAGAACAGACAAGTATGAAATATGAAAATCTGGTCTGTGATCATTACACGTGTACTTTAGGATGTCAGTGTTTTCTCTGGAATGAAGTTATAAGACATGGTAAATATCCACATTTCTGTATTTGATACATTTCAGAATATTTTTCTGTATTGCCTACCTAGCCTGTACAGCTTTCAGTCTGAATAACTGCTTTCTGCAGAAATTCTAAATAAAGAGAAACCTTCACTTCATGAAAGCTCAAAAATAGTCTGGTGTTATCAATTTTACATCACTGCCTGAATTTCTTTGACAATGATTAGAGATGCGTGGAAACAAGGGGAAAATGTGAAGTTACAAAGTTTAAGGTAATATTGCAATAATTCTTTGAGTTTTAAGTAAGTGGCAGAAAAGAGGAAATAATTTGTATCATACAACTTTTCCAAACTGACAAATGACAGGAATACAATCACTGAGTAGCCATGTATTGGAAATGAGTGAAGAGGAATAAAAAACTACTAAATATCAAAACAATTTTGTATCAAAAATTTTTGTTGACTCTGTTTGCATACCTTTCTAATGTCTTTTCGGAAGTGTTTAACAAAATCAAGATTTGTGTCAGTTAACACTCAAGATTTATTTAACCAGAAAAAGATATTTTTTTTGTGACTAAACAAAATTCATTTGAGTGGAAGCCAATTATGGTTTATAAAGTTTAGCTACAAGAAAGAAAAAAAGCTAGTCACTATGTCTAGGTATGAAATAATGATAATCAATTGTAGGTGACTAAGTAACTCACAAGGCTTTAAAAAATGTAAAAAACTAAGCACATTTAAAACCAGCACTGCATGTTCTCAGAGAATTTACTAATTGGATGAAAACACTAGACTCACTAAACGTATTATTTTCATTTTTTTTCTGGTTCTCCATATCGACATGTCTCCCCTTAAGTTAGAAATGAAACTAATTTATATGCAAAGTCATGTACTGGATCAACTTCAATGAGCGGCAAAGTTTTGTAGATTTTATTACAATTCCATTTTTTGTCTTGCTATTTGATGCCAGCTACATCCAAGTTAGTCATTAACCATGAAGTTTTGCTTTTCCCGAGTATCTTTCTTTAAAAGTAAGAAGCTCCTTGTGATATTTCTGAAATTCACTTGTGTTCAGACCCAGAGCCCACTGATGCTAAGAAGACTTCAGTGGGTTGTTCCAAACACCCAATTTGAGATATATTTCATTAACTGCTAGATCAGAGTGTATCTGATACCTGCCTGGATACAAAATGGAACAGGAGGAGAGAAAGCTCCTGGCCTTTCCTGGGTCCTCTTCGCAGGATTTAGGTGCTTTTAAAATGAGCTCCCTTTCTTGTTCCTGTCCTCATAACGGCCAGCAGCAGGTGAGCCCCAAGCATGCAGCGTGAATTGGATTTGCTACCAGCCCTGCTCTGCAGTGCTTAGGAAAACTAGGTGGTGAGAAAGGAGATTTTGCATCCTTTTACAAGGTAGGGTTAATCCTAAGTGTGAATCAGTGAATATTGGATACAGTCTAGTCTATGATTTGCTATGCCTTGCACTTGAATGATGTTCTTGATACTCTTTTTGAGACTGCATCATTTCTATGAACAATTTTAGAAAACTCTGGTTTGATTTTTGCTGGTGAATTTGACTGGCTAATCTTTAGCTACAGAGTTGCCATTGCTAGTTTTGAATAAACCAATATACTTTCTGTTGCCTGAAGAGAGATGTTTTTCTTTCCTATTTGATACCTGACATTGTTCCTGTTGATATTTATTTGCTGTGATTTCTTCAGTAACCCATTTCTATGCCATGGGGTTTTTTGTTGCTGTTTTGATTTGCTGCTCTCTCAGTTCTTCGAAACATGTTTACTAAGACAGAGCACAATTTTAAAGTAGTGGTGACCACACAAATCCTTTTAAATCCAATCTGCTGAGTAGCAGTGTAATACTTGTGTTTGGTGGGAAATCCAGACATGCTTTTGCTTTCTCTGTAGATAGAAATTTCTCTACAAGATTTGCATTGGCTTTGCATTTTAATTTTGTGACTTTTAAAATGATCATATATTTTAGGTAAATAAAAAGGAAATTATTCAGGGGGCATGTGAATTTATTTCCTCCTCATAGTCTTGTTTGTGCTTTAAAAAACCAATGTAGAATATTTAGTACTGATATCAGCAAAGTAACAGAGTCAGTGAGTTGAATTTTGTATGACAGATGATGGGGTAGTTTATTCTCTGTAGTTAGTGTTTAGCATCCTTTTTTTAATTTAGGAAGATATTACATATTCCATTCAACTTGTATGTAACATAGACGATATTCAAGAGCAATGCATCCCAGCAAAGAGGAAGTCAGGCGAAAACACCAGGAGGCCTGCATGGATGAACAAGGAGCTCCTGGACAAAGTCAAGCACAAAAAGGAAGCCTATAGAGGGTGGAAGCAAGGACAGGTAGCCTGGGAGGAATACAGAGAAACAGCCCGAGCAATCAGGGATCAGGTTAGGAAAGTTAAAGCCCTGGTAGAATTAAATCTGGCCAGGAATGCCAAGGGCAACAAGAAAATCTTCTATAGGTACATCAGTGACAGAAGGAAGACTAGGGAAAATGTGGACCCTCTTCACAAGAAAATGGAAGATCTGGTTATCTGGGATATGGAGAAGGCTGAGGTACTCGACTTTTTTTGCGTCAGTCTTCACTGGCAAGTGCTCCAGCCGCACTGTCCAAGTTACAGATGGCAAATGCAGGGACTGGGAGAATGAAGAACCACCCACTGTAGGAGACGATCAGGTTCGAGACCACCTAAGAAGCCTGAAGATGCACAACTCCATGAGACCTGATGGGGTGTATCCACGGGTCCTGAGGGAACTGGGGGATGAAGTTGCGAAGCCACCAGCCATCATATTTAAGAAGTCATGGCAAACTGGTGAAGTTCCCAGTGACTGGAAAAGGGGCAACATAACCCTGTTTTTTAAAAAGGGTAAAAAAGAAGACCCAGGAAACTACAGGCCACTCAGTCTCACCTTTGTGCCTGGCAAGATCATGGAGCAGATCCTCCTGGAAACTATATTAAGGCACATGGAAAATAAAGAGGTGCTTGGTGACCGCCAACACGGCTTCACTGAGGGAAAATCACGCCTGACAAATTTGGTGGCCTTCTACGACAGAGTTACTGCCTTGGCAGACTAGAGAAGAGTGATTGATGTCATCTACCTGGACTTGAGCAAAGCATTGGACACTGTGCCACATGACATCCTTGTCTCTAAATTGGAGAGATGTGGATTTGGTGGATGGATAAGGAATTGGCTGGATGGTTGCACTCAAAGAGTTGCTGTCAATGGCTTGATGTTGAAGTGGAGACCAGTGACTAGTGGCGTTCCTCAGGGGTAGGTATGCGACCGCCACTGTTTAACATCTTTGTTGGCAATACGGGCAGTGGGATTGAGTGCAGCCTCAGCAAATTTGCTGGCAGCACCAAGCTGTGTGGTGCCATCAACATGATGGAGGGAAGGGATGCCATTCAGAGGGACCTCGATAGGCTTGAGAGGTGGGCCTGTGTGAACCTCACGAAGTTCAACTAGGCCAAATGAAAGGTCTTGCATATGGGTCAGGGCAACCCCAAGCACAGATCCAGGCTGGGCAGAGAATGGATTGAGAGCATCCGTGAGGAGAAGGTCTTGGGGGTGCTAGTTGATGAGAAGCCTAACATGACCTGGCAATGTGTGCTCACAGCTCAGAAGGCCAACCATATCCTGGGCTGCATCAAAAGAAGCATGGTCAGCAGGTCGAGGGAGGTGATTCTGTCCCTCTGCTCTGCTCTGGTGAGACCCCACCTGGAGTCCTGCATCCCGCTCTGGAGCCCTCAGCACAGGAAAGACAAGGAGCAGGTCCAGAAGATGGCCACAAAAGTCATCAGAGGGATGGAACACCTCTCATATGAGGAATAGCTAAGAGAGTTTGAGCTGTTCGGCCTGGAGAAGAGAAGGCTTTGCGGAGACCTCATAGCAGCCTTCCAGTACCTGAAGGGGGCCTACAAGAAAGCTGGAGAGGGACTTTTTATAAGGTTATGTAGTGATAGGACAAGGGTAATGGCTTTAAACTTAAAGAGGGTAGATTTAGACTAGACATAAGGAAGAAATTCTTTACTATGAGGGTAGTGAGGCACTGGCACAGGTTGCCCAGAGAAGCTGTGGCTTCCCCCTCCTTGGAAGTGTTGAAGGCCAGGTTGGGGCTTTGAGCAATGTGGTCTAGTAGAAGGTGTCCCTGCCCATGGCAGGGGGGTTGGAACTAGATGGTCTTTAAGGTTCCTTCCAACCCAAACCTTTCTATGTTTCATTCTATGATTCTATGATTAGATAATAATTGTGTAGCACATAGGATGGAAGGGAGCTCAAAAGTGTATTGTGTGTTTTATGTCCATTTGTGGCAGTTCCTTGTAGACTACAAGCTCTCAAAAGCTCGGGACTGCAAGCAGAGAAGTGGGAACTTGGTCATGTGCTGCATACTGCTGCCTGTATTCTCAACCATCCGATCTTTCCAGTAAGCTTTTATTCCCTTTCAGAATGCAAAATATTCTTTAGCTCCCTTGGCATAGCTGGAAAAAGAATTAAACTGATGATGAAAGGATGAGGCCTACAGCATGGACTAAGGCAATATATTGTCTCCTACTCAGGTATATACCAGAGTCACATCCAGGACAGAAAACACAAATATACACAAAAGAAGAAATTAGACAAGCTTGTGAGTTAGGGGTGCTCAGGTGTGCGGCACAGGAGAAGACAGAAACCTGGGGGTATGTCTGACGTACCCTGGAGCATGGCATTGCAGCACAAGGTGACTGGGAGAGCAAAGCCTGCAGGGAAAGGGGGCAGAGGGAGCCAGACCTGGTTGCCTTCTTTATTCTGCCTCTCGGATGGGATCTTGCAGTGAACGGTCCCCAAAGCCACATAGAGTTTTGCTTCAAAGGAAGCTAGTTCATTCACTTTGGAAAAAAGCTCTCCTGCTTACTCGCAGCTGTGCAGTGTGGAGAGCTAAGGACCTAGGAGTAAACTGTAGCTATATGCTAGTATGTGTGCTAGGTGTATCCATAGGCATCCAGTTAGACCTTGCTTTGGCTCTACTGTCTAACACACAATTTCCTGCAGTGCACAGCAGCCCTGCTTACACGACAGATGGGTAATTCCGGTATCATGAAGTCCGCACATAAACTCTGACATAAAAGCTGATACAACCGCTGAAATGGCAGTTATAAGGATTAAAATTGCGGCCGGTGAAGGATCTCATCATGGAACAGGGAAGTGCTGATTATAATTTTTCTCTCCGGAGCCCTGCTGTGGCCTCACCTGCAACAGTTTTGAGCAGTTCAAGGCACCGCTACACCAGAAAGATATTGAGATATCAGGAGTGCAAAAAAGAGCAACAGGAACTGCTATGAAACCGGACAGCTGGATTAAAAGAAGTGTTGTTGAGAAAAAGAAACTATAAGCGGCTATCTATGTTTGATGAGGTTAACAAAAGGAAAGAGTGGGTCACCACTAGGAGCAGAATGTTCTATTGCTTTTAAATTTGGAGTTCCGTGCTGAATGTTAAGGAGGAAATCCTTGGCATTATTTCTCAGGGAGCCTGTAGCAGCTCTTCTACTCGGCTCCAGCCCATTCTTAGAATTGCACTAATAAACATTGCAGCACTGTTTTGCATTTGTATCATAGTAAGGACCAAAAACTTCCACAGCAGAAGACTTACTGCTCTAGGCCCTTTCCATACAGCAAACAAACAGAAAAATGCTAACACTAAGAGATGGAGATAGCCAGCCAAATTATGCTCTCACAAATGCCAGATCAGTGAAGTCCATGCACACAGACAAAAGCCAAAAGCTGCTTTGACCCATAGTGTGAGATACGAGTGAAGCAATGTTAGTTGAACATTTATACCCCTTAATGAGGTCATATTTAATATGCTGTGAGCATTTCTGGTCACCTTATTATAGTAAGGTTATTGCAGAAAGGAAGTGACAGCAGGGGGCAATCAGTATTGTATAATGTAGAGACTTAAGCATTTTAAATTTTTTTTTCCGAAGATTTGTGAATGTAGGACTGTCTTAAAAGGAAAAAGGAGAATTGGAGAGGCATTGAGGTACACAAAGCCTGCTACCTATTTAAATTCCAGTCAGAGATAAAAGCACAAGTTTGTCACTAATATAATGTTAAGAAAACTTAAAACAATGAATTAGCTATGATTTCTTTAAAATGTAGTTAACAAATATGACTGCAGTCAGTTTGAATTAGATTATTGATGTTTGGCAATAGGAGATTAAAACTACTCATATCAATGGGAATTCTGAGGACTGTTCTGAAACCCATCTTCAACTGCAGCCTTTTAGAAGTCACTCTCAAATCCCAGAAAAAAAATTCAATGTTTCTGATTTTGCTGTAGCCACCTCCCACTCTCACCCACCCCCTTGGGCAGCGGATGTCACCGTCACCGTTCCCTTTCTTTGGCTGAGGGCAAAATAAATAGGCTGAAGTAGTAGCCTGAAATCTGCACCAATACATTGCCTGTTTGCATCTGTACAAAACCCTAGGGGATATTTTAAACTTTTTGCAAATTACAGGACAGTTATGTAGAAAGAATATAATTACTCATTTTTTATTAATTTAAATAGACTTGTTTTCAACATCAAATCACTCTCAGTTTGCTTTCAATGGTTAGCTTTGTTGAGGACTATTCTGTTGTTCCTATGGATTGTTTCTTTTTGTTCTGTCAGATATTCTGATTCCCTTCAAGCTGCTATTGATTTTGCACAGGAGGTTTCACTTCCACTGTTTTGAATGCATTGTGGTCTTTAAAACTGCGACTTCAACAGCTGACCCTTATTTGCTGCTCTTCCTGCAGGTCAGTGTACGGAGAGGATGGAAAACCTCTTGATACCCTGCAGAGAGAGCGCATCACACCTCATTTGTGCCCTTGCAAATGCTCTGTTACAAAATTATTCCCTTCTTAAATGCAAAGGTTTTAACAAGGATTAGGTGCTCAAATTGTTACTGATTTTGGAAAATATTAAAGATTTTAGAGTCTTATTTTGAAAATTAGATTTGATCTTTTTTAACCTTTATTTTGCCATGCCAATAATCTGATTTGCACTATGGTAACTATCTATTCGTGCAGTTGGTATCTGTAAGTACAAAATCCAAGTTTTTTATTTCAAAAGAATCAAACTGATCTTGTGACTGACACCGAATGCACTATAAAACAGAAAAGTAATAGAAATAAAAGTAACAGAAAACAGATAAACACATATACAACTGCACTGTCAGTCATCCGTAACAATCTATTCACTTAGAAACTGAAAGTGTATAAAATATTTATCATTTAAAGAGAGGAAAAGAAAGGGAAGTGTGGCAGAGAGAGAAACATGGACAACATTGACACCGTGATTCACATAAATATGCCTTCTGATACTGAGGTCACAAGGCTCAGATGTGGTCCAGAACAGTTGATTGTGAATTGGATTATGTGAAGATTTAACTACTGAGGCGATTTATTTTATATAAGCTGAACATTTAACCCATTTAAAAAAACATCTAAAATACAAGAGCTATTATTCATACTCCAAGCTGAAAATTATGTAAGAGCTATGTCATACATAACTCTTTTTTTCACATCGTCAACTTATGCCTGTATTTCCAGAGTTTTCAAAAATAAAAGTGAACCCAATTCAATTTTGTGTGAAACACTGGGTTTGAAATGAATGATGTCCCCTGAGAGGAGACACTTTTGAGAAATAGGTTTTATGATAACAATGTAAGATTATACACATATTTCACAAGCTGGTATCCCTATCACTAGGGCTAATATTATTTCAAAACAATTAAAAGCTTATTTCTTACAGTAAAACATTTAACAGATGTATTTTTAAAAACCACTTGCTGTTCTAATTGCTATGTTTACCCACTTGAATGTAATGCATAAAATCAGACATCTCTTGGTTTACAAATAGGTATATATTCCTCAGATTCATCAGAAATAACTTTTTTCTTAAATGTGAGAGATTTGTCAGTATCTCGGCTTACAGATACTTCACATGAAATGATATATTTTGTGTATTGCATCAATTACATAGTTTTCAGAAAAATATATAGATAAAAAGGCAGTACGTATAGCTAATTGCTCTTCTGAGGCCAATTAAATACTTGAAAGTAGCATAGCACGGGCTGAGATCAGGCAGCTGTCCCCTGTGAGCTGTGTTAAATTTTGAGGGATTGCAAAGAAAAGGAAAAATGTCAAAGGAAAAAAAGATACAGGTAAATAAAAAGTTGGTCTTCCAGCAAAGAAAATTATGAAACAATCATAGTTTTCAGTTATGCAAATTCCTGTCTAGCAGTTGCTTTTTTGGTCTGATTTTTGTTTTAATAAACATGAGGTTTTTTTCAGCTAAAATAGATTTTCTCATTTGAAGAAGTTACTTGGATTAAATAGTTGAAAGCAGGGAAGATATTGGAGAATATTCAATTATCCTTTGATTCATAGATTAGTTATTAGTCTGGAAAGACTGCAGATTGTTCATTCTATTTTGTTGTGCTATATATTGGCTACATGTGATTGCTAATACTTGATGAGTGTTTTCTGTAGTTAAAAATCTTAGTTGTGATAAAGAACAAGGAAATATGCTTAATTTCCCTTTTTTTTTACATAACTCAAAGCTGTTCATGCTTTGTCACTTAGCAGAGGTAAAATGGTCTACAAATTTGTCAATGGCAAACAACCACTGAGCTTTTGATTTTATATTCCATCTAAACTCATTGGTTTCATCAGGCACAATTGTTCTGACATAGCTTGGTTCAGCGCTATGAACCAAGCATATTTGTCAAACATGTTGACACATATCCTGATACCATAAATGGACAAACTGATGTTGAGAAGTCTACTTCTTCAACACGATACTTAGAGTGAAATCCAGGTTGGCCCCTAAACCAGAAGCATGTTGGGATCTGTCTCTGCAGCCATTGCACTGTATTTATACATTCACAGTCCCCTACACTAGATTCATCTTTGGCAGACACTCAGAATCTGATGGTTAGAGATAATGTCGATGGATAGATAAACACTAGGTTTGACAGCAAGTTGTTTTGTCAGTGCTTGCAAAATGGAAGCTGACGGCCCTGGTGCAGAAGACCTGGAAGCTTGCCCCAGCCTGCCTTTGCATGCAGGGTTACAGAGCCGCTGGGCCACACATCGCCAGAGCAGTGGCATCCAGTGGAGGGATAGAGGTGAGGGCAGGCTGCGAGCGATGCTACAAGAGCCTCACAACTTACATTCTTCTCTTCCCCAACTTCCACCTCAGAGGTCTCCTGTAGAGAACTACTGTATGTGGTGAGGGTGGTTTTTTTGGCCCCATCCCTAACATGGCTTCCTAACAACCGTCTTTTACCAGGTCTATAGACTGAAGCTTTTCTTTTTGATGTT
Organism: Opisthocomus hoazin; assembly: GCF_030867145.1. Classification (NCBI taxonomy): domain Eukaryota; kingdom Metazoa; phylum Chordata; class Aves; order Opisthocomiformes; family Opisthocomidae; genus Opisthocomus; species Opisthocomus hoazin. Next base: position 58,380,666 of record NC_134416.1, on the reverse strand, counting down.
GTTTTCCTCATGCACGAGTTACTGCTGGTATTCGGCTTCAGTTGGAAGTATTCCGTACAAGCAAGAATGTTTTACTTTTGCAGTAAAGATCCTGAATGTGGAACCACTATTCTGTGAGGCAAAACTACTGGTGTTCACAAGAGTACGAGGAGAAATCACAATATTGACGGAAATCATTAATGAAAATCAAAATATATTAGATGCAAGAAGTGGACAGAATAGATAGCATCTAAAGTCAATGTGTCCAGTATCAAACCTTCGGCAAAGTTCTGAGAATAAACGTGAACACTTCAAGCTCCATATCCCATATATTTTCTAACTGCATTGGTGAATTTTAACCTGGCAGTAACGTGGTTTTATTTGCTGCAGCATCACTGACATATGCGTCGCCTCCAGGGCCAGCTCCTGGAGTGCAGGCAATGCAGGGTGTTCACCACACACAGCTCTTGGGGTTAACCTCAAGAGCAGATTGGACTGATCCATGATATCAGGTACTTAGCCCTGAGTTCCTGTGACTGCAAGACAGTATTATCATTTTTCCTTGTTTTTTTTTTCAGCTCCCATAATGCAAAATGCTGTGTGGTTTTACTGGAGAGTAGTATTTACACAGTGTGAAATTCAAAATGTGTAGTGCGTGCTGTGGAAGTATGGTATGAAAGTACATGAAGGTGACTAAGGATTAAATGCTTGGTGGGGTGGTGCTGGAGAACTAGCTAGAGCAGAAGAAGAAAAACCTGATGCAGTTTTCACTAGATATTCACTAGAATCAATATTGCCTTTTGGGAAGGCTCCCATAACCCTTCAAATTGCACCATATTAATTTTGGAGAAAATTCCATGGGTGATGGTAGTGAAGAACCTCTGAGTTAAGGAATATTAGCAACACACAGGAGTAGGATCTTTGAATGAACTGCAGAACTGATGGCAACTTGGCTTTGCGGTGTCCAGACTAAAAATAGGACTAGCGAGAGCCAGCATAGGACTTCTCACCAGCGTACAGTAAACTCAGTTTTGCCACTCTAGTTATGAGGGCAACATTTATTACTTTGGGTGTGGTTCGCCACCCAAGTACAGAAATCTGGAAGATGGCTATCTACTGCTGAGCAGCTTTCGTTGCCTGTGGGGAGAAGTAAGAACTTTGGGTGTGAACAATTTTGTTCTAGAAAGGAAGGAGGGAGCGAGGAAGAGCCAGCTGGAAGGGGGCACCGCAGCAGCTGGACCCAGCAACTCTGCCTTGGCACCCACAGGAGGAGCTGCAGGCGTGGCAGGCAGGGCTGCTGGATCAGTTTTGACTGACAGAAGTGTTCTCAGGTGGAAGAATCTGTGACTGCTTTAACTGGCATAAAGTTGTCTTTCACAGACTAAGCAACTCTTGAGAAAGGGACAAAGCCAGAAAGTGGAAAAGTGTAATCTTTTTCATTTAGAGAAACATCATAATTACAGAAGCATACAGAATGCAGTAACATATTTTCTGTTTGCTACTCACTGCCTCAAAGCGATTTAAACAGCCAAAGGAGATAAGAGAACCTGGAAGATTTACAATATGTGTTGATATTCTTGCTGCAGGCAAAGAGACATAGCTAATTGGCTTTAGACAGTTTTGAAGGGAATCCTTTTGTAGAAGCATAGGGACACCGTATTTTGTTTTATTTCACAGTGGTGTGCATACAGCCTGCAAAAAAAGAGAAGGCAAGATTTCAAACATTATTGCATAGAATCTTAATTGCAAATGATAATGATCATTCATTTCCATAAGTTTCTTTCCTCAAAGTTTCTTGGAGGAGGAAAGAAGTAGATGAGAGTTACTGATGAGTGAGGTGTACACTGAACGAGATGCTTTCTCCTCCTGGGACGGGTTTACTGACATCAGCTGAGCTTCCATTTTAAAACCTAAACGTTAAGAAACAACCGTTCCCTGATTGCTGTCATTCCCCGCTCCAATGGAGTACTGCACTTGATATCGGATAGAAATATTTAGGTCATAGAAATGCTTAGGTTGTAGTCATATAGGGTGGAAATGCTGAGGTCGTAGTGACATTGTTCAATTTAGGCCTGACTACTCTGTATAAACAATGGATTCCCTATTAACAATCATGCCCTTGAAGAGGAGCTAACAGACTTACCCTCAGCAAGTTTGCTGATGACACAAAACTGGGAGGAGTGGTAGATACACCAGAAGGCTGTGCTGCCATTCAGCGTGACCTGGACAGGCTGGAAAGTTGGGCAGAGAGGAACCTGATGAGGTTCAACAAATGCAGGGTCCTACACCTGAGCAGTAACAACACCATGCATCAGTACAGGCTTGGGGCAGACCTGCTGGAGAGCAGCTCTGTGGAGAGGGACCTGGGTGTCCTGGTGGATGACAAGTTGACCATCAGCCAGCAGTGTGCCCTGGCTGCCTAGAAAGCTAATGGGATCCTGGGATGCATTAGGAGAAGTGTGGCCAGCAGGTCGAGGGAGGTTCTCCTTCCCCTCTACACTGCCCTGGTGAGGCCCCATCTGGAGTACTCTGTCCAGTTCTGGGCTTCCCAGTTCAAGAAAGATGAGGAGCTACTGGAGAGAATGCAGCGGAGGGCTACAAGGATGGTGAGGGGACTGGAGCATCTCTCCTATGAGCAGAGGCTGAGGGAGCTGGGCTTGTTCAGCCTGAAGAAGAGAAGGCTGAGAGGGGACCTAACATATGCTTACAAATATCTGAAGGGTGGGTGTCAGGAGGATGGGGCCAAACTCTCTTCAGTGGTGTCCAGCGACAGGACAAGGGGCAATGGGCACAAATTGAAGCACAGGAAATTCTGTCTGAACATGAGGAAGAACTTCTTCCCTCTGAGGGTGACGGAGCCCTGGAACAGGCTGCCCAGGGAGGCTGTGGAGTCTCCTTCTCTGGAGATATTCAAGACCCGCCTGGACGTGGTCCTGTGTAGCCTGCTGTAGGTGACCCTGCTTCGGGAGGAGGATTGGACTAGATGACCCACCGAGGTCACTTCCAACCCCTGCCATTCTGTGGTTCTGTGATAAAAGGGGAACATCCAGCCCAGAAGGTGCTGAAAGGTGGATGACTGCTGAAGAAGCATGAAGTTAACAAAGATCCAGGGTAACTAGGAAAAAGGCAAAGGCAGCAGGGGGAGATCACGACAACCGACTCAATTCAGAACCAAAAATACTGCACCCCCCCAGCACGCGAGCATGCGTAGTTAAGTAAGGAAGGAGTATACCACTAAGATAAGCATCTAAAGTGGTGAATAAATCAGAATGTAATGACTAATTTATTTGTTTTTGTAAGAGCATAGATTCCTTGTGACTCTGCTGAGTGGTATGCTAGCTTCGTGGAATTATCACCTAGCACCCATATCTGCGCAAATAATGCAATGAAGACAATACCTCTGCTCTGTGTGTATATTGGCTTATTGCACACCGGGCAAACAATTCCACTTTTGGGACAACACACTTACATTGTGGGAATACAGATTTAATAAGAAGCCCAAAACCTCATAAATCGAGGGAAAATAATATAAAGTAACTGCTTGAGTTATTCAAATGTTAATACAGGAAAAACATTAAAACCAATCCATTCCTCATGTATAAATGTTTCACAAACACCACTATATGTATTCCTTTAATAACCTTATAGGCCCAAGTATATTTAATACTTTTTAGAAGATTTAACATTCATTAATACTCCCGTGGAGCAATCCTTCAGAAACAGAAGTGGTGCATTAGAAAAACCATACACAAGTTACAAAGAAGTCTGCGACACACAAGATTTGAATCCAGAATTCTCCCAAACCCTATCTAAATCTTACTTTGTGACTGAGACTCCTTTTCTCTTCCTTACTACGTAAGATTTTAAGATGCCAACTGACAAATGGAAAACACTGATACGGACGCATTACCTTCAAGTTAACCACACACACTTCAAACCCCTGGCTTGGCCAAGTAGCCACGGGTTCTTTAGTCCCCTTCAGGCTCCCATAAGGCAGGTGGACAAGTCCTCCATGCAGGCAGAAGTCTGCATTGAAGCAGAGGTACACTCTCATCCCAAGTGACACATTTCCCTTCAACTGGACCCGAGTGTCTGCAGAGCCCTTCAGAGCTGCAGTGTGCTCACCTTTGTCTGGTCTGTGGTAGCTCCCTTCCTTTTCCACTGACTTGCCTTGCTTTTCCAAAGTGCTTCATATGCTCATCACAACTGTAATGATTCCCTTTGATTTCTCTCCCACCAAGGCAGTGGAGTTTTCCAGCATCAGTTTAGGAAGAGAAAAGCAGAACCCTGAGGAATCCTGCAGGAAGTCCCCCTCAAAAAACACACAAACACTTTCACAGTCAGGAGACATCCATTTGTGTATGAACACATTTTCACCATTTCACAGTGCAAAGTCAACTACAATTATTGTAAAGGTCAATAAATTGTCACAGGAAAGGACATAAGGTGACCCTGCCCCCCAACCTGATCACCGTACTGGAAGAAGTGATCATGGAAAATGATGTCAGCAGCTTTCTTTCTCAACATATTGGGAAGGACTGAAGGCTAGTGCATTTTCTTCTTGTTTCTAGGTAAACATCTATTCCACATCTGCTCTTCCTCTCACATCCCACTTCATGGTTTTTTTTTGTTAGCCTACCTCAGACTGTTCTTTGCCAAGCACAGCTTTTGCAGCTCTGTGGAGACACAATCTCGTCTCTGTTTTCTTGTTCCAAATGGGGTAAATTCTGAAACACATTCATGAATCACCCTCTCTAACTTGCTTATGTGGTGTTCTCTCAGAAATCTTTCCTGTAGAGACAATAGAGGGGAAAGGATATGTTTCTTCCAGATTTGACTGAGATCTTGCTTGCAAAATATAAGAAGCACCATTTAGAAACATAATTGTCTGCAAAACCTTTAAATATTTTGCAAAAACTAAGTCACCGAAAGTGCATTGTCCTTCAAAAAGTTGCAATAATACCAAGGACTTAATTTGATCACTAAAGCCCGAAAAGCAGGGTAAGTGCAACACTGGAAGTATTTTCAAGCAAGAAGTTGCTCCCATCGCCAGCATTTCCTGTGGGTGCCTGAGCCAGGTGAACGCCACCTCAGCTACAAGGTCTTGAAGATGCCTTTGTTTCAACACTCTGCTAATGTTGGATTTCACAGCTGGACATATTCTTTAGCAGATCTGCTGATATCTCAATTAGCAAATCCTAACCATGAATAACAACACCTACCCATGGGATTTAAGCTTCTTAAACCAAGCTTCTGTCTTTTCTACAGCTTCCTGCATTTTACAGCTTCCAAGTCTCCAGACCATCACTTCATCCTGCATTACACACAAGCATCAAAAGTTAGTTTTAGTTGAATCTAAAAAAGGAGCTGTGAATAGAGAAAGGGTGTATTATCGTCTCAGCTGGATCGACTTCACAGTCTCCTCAGTGCTCTGTCACTTGTAACAGTGCATGTTCAGTACCGAAGAACCAACATGAGGTAAGTGCGAGATCTTTTAATGGGGTGGGGAGGTTTAATCCAGCACTCCTGTAATACCAGAAGCTGTTTGATTATCAGCAGTGGTTTTGTCACTTAAGACAAAATGAAACCTCTTGACTCCTCTCATTTTGTTGGATTAGGGCCTCATTACATTGTAAACATTACTCTCCCCCCAAAGATGGGGGAGGCAAGGTGTTGAAAACTGAAGGTGTGCCTTTACTGACGTAGACAGCCATCTAAAGATGTGCTGTTGCTGTTTAAGTGGCAGTCCCACGTTAAAAGTATACGAGTATATCTTTTCATCAGAGGAATATCTTCAAGCTGAGCACATAGCTCTTTTTTTTGTCACTTGGCACTGGTTCACAGGGCCACCAGCTTTGTCTTCTACTTGGTCTTCAACAGAAGACTGAAAAGTGTTTTAGGTTAGGAACACACAGTGCAGTAAGTCATTGCAAATGGTGAAGTAGCTGATGAGTTAGTACTGATGGTCATGAAATATGCATGTGCACAATGAGTGCTGAGTGGAAATGTAAGCTGTTAGGGTCCTGATTTCATTTAGGCTATTGTAAATCTATAAAGGTTTCTCCACATTTATCTGGACTTGTAATGTGGGATAGCAGGATAAAGCATCTTTAATTCCTGCAAATGTAAATGACATCAGACTGGAGTCTATTATTTCAGCATGAATATTTAGGCATTTAATTTTTCCCCTTCATGACTAAGCTTTACTGTTAACTAAGTAGAAAATCTAAAAGGAAGTTATTCAGTGTATTTTCTCACTGTATATAAAATACTTCTTATTTTAGACTTGATTATCTGATTAGTCCACTGCAGTGTTCAGGACACCACATCCAATCACACTTACATTCTCCCAGCACAATGAAAGGAGAAAGCAGTTTAAAAATGAAAGATGTGGTCAGTACAGACTCTAAAGGAGGTGTTAAATTAAAATTTAAAGCAATATCAAGAAGCACAGTAATGCTCAGAATTGCAGGAGGATTGTAGAGTAGAAAGTCTTAAAATAGTTTTGACGCTGATTTCACAAATAATTTTTGCATGGTGTTGAATCAGACCTAGACTAATATTTTGAATGTGTTTCTTTGTGTCCCTCAGTTGTCTCCGTCCCTTGAGTGACACTACAAAGAATTTCCCTTCCTACCAGGTCCCTCGATCCCTACAAGCAGACCTCCTCCTGGCGCTGTTTACTGTCGAAGGTCTGAGAGTAGGTTACAGGACGACTCTGGGCTCTCTACAAGTTTCAGACCAGCGTCCTTTCGTCATGGAACCACAGTCAAGTTTTGACCTGGCTTTGCTATTTTAAGATTCTCCAGTACCACTGATGCTGAATCACTATTTACAGCCAGCATCAGAAAACATTTAGTTTGCATGTGCTGTTGATGCTTTAGGAAAATTCCTCTGTGCAGATAATTTCTGGTTCTAAGGACAGGCTTACTTGTCCTTGCTTAGAGCTGCTAGCAGTGTATATAATTGAGACTTAATGAGCTGTGAACAACTTTGGGTATTTTTTAATCCTGTGGGAAGACCGCTTGGCTATTGAACAGTTTGACCATAGGAATGGTAAAAAAATCCAGAGTCCCAAAATGCCCCTTCTGGGAGATACAGAACTGGTTGAAGCAAAACATTCTCTTGAAATTGGCCTCCTTTATGGATCTGCCCTTTCCTTTCTGGCTCACAGGCAGTGATCGCAATGAATGACCAGCAAGACTGGGGAAGTGGGGGAGTTATAATAAGGATTCAGATCACCTCACACAGATCCAGCAGCAGTAACATCTAAATAATGCACAAGTGTGTACAGCCGTATATTTTTCTTTCATCTTGGTGCAAATGTAGTTAACAGTAATTATAATGCTTTTTTGCAATAACACTACAATGACAGTTAACTCTCTTTTTTTTTAATTTGGGAAATCAGGAGTAATTTAGCATGTTATCAAAGATCCCCTCTCAGTCTACATGCATCTCCACACAGTCTGACCTCACTCATTCATTTTTGGAAAAGGATTACCTGCCAGTTCTTTTAATTCAGCACCCAACTGGCAAACGTGAAATAATCCAGAGGGTTGGAAAAAAGTCATCGTCAGGTTCATTCTTCACCATCATTTGTATGGGCTCTATCATAAAATTATACCTGTGTGAACAGTGTGAACAAATTGCCATCTGTTCGGTCTAGAAAGAGCTGGCCAGTGGGAAGGAACTAACTCACCAGCATTTGACACAGTGCTTTCAAGTACACATTTCAGAAGGATGTAATTACTTCTGTAATTCGGCAATGGTTTTGGTTCAGATTGTGAAATCTCTGTCCGTAAAGTAATTTAGTTCTTTTAAAGGTGACACAGCCTTAGTTAACATACTTATATTAGTTCAATTAGTATTTATAACTTTTTGCCCAAGATTTTTTTCCTGTATTCAACTTAATGCTACTTGTTCTAACTCTGAAACTACTCTTTGCTTTCGCGATGCAATGTTTGCTGTCTTAACTCAATGCTTTGGTTATGTTTGGCACCTTAGCGAAATAAGCACTTTCTATTCATTATCTAAATCAGTGATTGGAACATTTCAGTATTTTGATGCTATTTGGTTATATGTGATGTCATACAGATAAACATATCATATATTAACAGAAGTCAATATTTAATAAATGACTGCCCTGTAGGTGCTTCATCTAAATTGTGAAATTAATAATAAATGTTTTCAAATAAATGCTTTCCAGTATATGGCCTTTTGAAACATTTATAAGTCAAGCCCTTTCAGTAAGTCTTTTCATGTTTAATGCACTAAGTTGGAGTATTTATTGCATTTCTGAAAAGAGTAAAGAATGAGGTTCAGGAGCCAAATCACTCAGGGTTTGGATGAAAGGAAACCCAAATATTTTAGGTCAAATATACAACTAATTAGAGATAGACTGTGCCTTTGTGTAGAACCTTAATCAAAACCCTGTTCATCCCATCCTCAGGCAAAGGTTTAAATTCTGCATTCAAATCTGACACATCATTTCTCCAGCCCTCCCTCGTTATGCAGAGCAAACATTTGAAAAAGCCCTTAAAAAGCTGTGGCAGGCTGTTTTCCCTGGCACACAGTAAAAAATTCACCCTGCCTACTTGCTGCCTCTCTCCTCCCGTCCCCTGGTCTCAAGGAGGATCTGAGGGCACACATCCCAACACATCTCTGGGCTCCTCTGGTGAGCCGTTCTGCCAACACTCTGCAAGCAGGTTGCAAAAGCATTAATTTATGCACTGCTTTATAAACTGGATTAAGGCTATGGGCAATGTGGCTTGTAGTGATAACCGTATATGAATTATTGCACTGGAAGAGCAGTGTTCTCTTGAATTGTTACCTAAAGGCTTGGCATATAGTCATAGCTGGGTTACCTAACAGAGAGTAGATATTTTGGCCATTTAGCACTCGTGTGGAGGTCCATTGAGGAGACTGTTGCAGGTTCCTCCTTCACTGCTCCCCAGCCTGTCTGCGCCTTCCCCTGCTCCTGAAGGACACGTGACAAAGCCTACCCAGCCCCTCTCCACATGTGCAGCACAAATGGCTGGGTCAGTGCCTGACCAAGGATGAGCCTGGGCACCTGCAAGACTAAAGATGAAATGTATGTGGCCGTTGCAGTGTGAGGTGCTTGTAAAGGTCAGCGTTCAGGTTTGCAAAGCATTTCGTGGGGACAGGGTGACCATGAGAAGAGATAGAGGCGGTGCTCCATGTAACAGACTTAGATCAGATACACCGATAACAGTGTTAAACCCAGAGAAAATGTAAATATTTTTAAGACCTGAAAAAAACGTATTTGTTGCCTGCCTTTCTTGGGGCAGCAAGGCAGCCAGCAGCTTGGATTAATAATTATGATATATTTTATTTTCAAAAGCTGGAAAATATATAAGCAGTCACTAAAACAATATCAAGACACCAAAACAAAAAAAAAATATTCTTTCATTTAAATGAGAATTATTGATCACTTTTTTTTGCATCCTACTGGCAAATACATTCTGTATAAGTCAGGAAGAGTTTGTAATGCAGGTCTTCTGGATGACTTTGCATTATTATATTTACATTTTTTGTTGTAAAGATTTATGTTGCTAATGCATACAACATATTCTGTATCTGTAACACACAGATTAGCATTTATTATTAGCAGCACTTTGCTTATTTATTTGGCTGCATTACCCTTTTGTCTGAAAAGTATGTTTATGCTGTGGGTATCACTAACAAATGCTGTGATCTGTTCAAATGGTCCAATCCAGGCTGCACAAGGCAAATGAATATCATGAAGCACATCTTCGTCTCATACCCTGCAGATTCAGTGGGTCCCACTGTGATACCAGCCCCTGATATCATTTCAGCTTATATCCATACGAAGCAGAAGGATTTAGCTGTGGATGAACAAGCTCCCTGACTCCCCATGCAGAAACTGTGGAAAAGCAGCAGCTCAGCTTTCCATCCTCAGTCCTGAACTTGAAATATTTCTTTAATACAATGTGGAAGAGCCCAGGACCACAGGAGAGTAGAGCGTCACCGCTCTAAAGCAGAGGACATTCTCCCTAGTGGGCCAGAAAAGGGCAAGTGGATGAGAGTTCAGATATACACAGTATTTGATATCGTTAGCTTTGCAAAGCTCTCTAGTCAGTGTACTGACACATTCCTATAAGGCTAAGCTTCCCATGCACAGAAGCACAAGTGTTGATTTAGACATTGCATATTCTGCCAAGCAGTGAGACAGCTGGAAGTTGACTGTCCCAAAGTGCAGCACCCCGGGGTCCTCTTGACTGATCCAGACCTTTCTGGTTTCTGTGTATATAAACAAAATGGCACACGATGTATCAAACCTCCGCTAGGCACCACAGCTGAAATTTGTAAGAGGCTTAAAATGAATAATTCATTTCTCAGCAGCCTGACTAAAATACAGTGTTCACACAGTAAAGATCTAGAGGTAAAAAATTCCTTACATTAATTTCATAATTTCATTAAGATTCATTAATAAATCACTGTATCCAAGTGTTAATAATGTTTGTTTGCAACAGATAATTTTTGTTGGTGATGCGGCTCTTGTGCAACTGTGTTTTAATTAAACACTCTGGACATACGTTATACAAATAGTTGCAGACATCACTCAGATTCACACAGATCCATTTGAACTTTTGCTTCAAATTTCAATAAAGTTCCCAAACCCTTAAGATCTTTGCTTCCTCTGACCTGCTGCAGTACTGATATTGTAGGTTTCCCTGCCGTTGTCGAGGTAATTATGTAGAATGTATGTCTTTGAGGATATCTATTTTTAGATTCCTGATCAGTGTATAGTCTTAGATAGGACACGGAATACTGGTTTTGCTTCTATTCTAAGGAAAGTAAATGATTTAAATTTGAGAAGAAAATGAATACAGGATTCCATGTTTTAGTCTTTGTGACAGAGTCTGATGTAATCTTTACGCCTCCTCAACAGTTCTTTTTAATAGGAAAAATACTCAGAGAAAAAAAAAAGTATTTTCTTCACCTCAGTCTCCCCCCTCAGATTTAAAATTCTCTTGAAGAACTGAAAATGCAAAAATCAGCTTTTCCCTCCTGGTCTTCAGACATTGGAGCCCATGAAGTGCTGTGGGTTTGGGTTTTCACTCATTGAGTATATTGGTAGGCTGGAGAAATAACAAAGGAAAGGTGGACGCAATTTTAATCCTACTGCTTGGCTAGCGCTGATGCAAATGGCTCTGCAGTTTGCCAGCAATGATCTGAAGCACAGTTGCTTAGGTGGTTGCTTAGTTATATTCTCACTTTACTTATCCTGCAAGGCGGCACCCGCTTTCCTGATATCGTGTTAAATCAATTTCCAAAGTTTCCACAGTTATAGAGGAAGTATCCTCACCTCATCCCTTCTCATTCTCCCAGCCCCTCAAATATATAAGCTCTCAAGCTCCAAACAAGTTCTCTAACACAAACAAATATATTTTTCCTGACAGAAAATGCAACTATTCTTTCCTTTTTTCAGTTGTTAGAGACTGAAGAGGCAAGAGTCATGCTGTTCTCTTTTCTAAGGAGCACCATATAGATTTAAACACAATTATTTGTGAACAAGGACCAATTTCAAAATTCCTGCGTTCTACCTCAGGCTCTAGGAAGAATATAGTCTAACAGCTGAAGATAACATTAGCAAAGCACAGCAAAGCCTATTACATAGAAAGTAAGAAGTCAATACCGTCTTCGTAGTCATATTCTGATATGACGGAAACTATCTTGAGTGAAAACCCTTCTATTTGATTTTCCCCAGGGCTATGAGAAATGAAGCATCAAGGATTTAGCCACGCTGGATTAAGATGTTACAGCTCCTCAGTGCCAGCCCAACCTGCCTGGCCTTATGCCAGAGAGTGCAGTTCCTTGGATAAGAGGGAAAAGACAGTTTTCTAGGAGGGGAAAACTGTCTGTACCTCAGGTGCAGTCTGATAACCTGGTTGAAACCCACCCCATTGGCAGTTTAAGGCAGAATGGAGGTCTAGGAAACAAATCCTCTAGTCTGATACTCCTCCAAAGGCAGTAAAAATTTCCACGTAAAAGCGCAATTTCCCACATGCCACCTCTTTTCCATCAGAGAGTGGAGAGGAAATGTGCTTCCAATAGATTTTCTAAGTCACCATCACTGTAGGTGTGAGTGACCCTGCAGGTTTACTTAGGATTAACAGAGCAATCTGTGTCTAGATGAGGGCTGGCATTTTAATCACCACATCCCACTTAACCAGACTAATAGTGGGTTTTTTCCACTTGGGGTAGCAAAGCCTGGCAGTAACTTGTTTGTAAAAGACCTTTTTTTTACTTGTGTTGCCATCAAGCAGAAACATTACACAGTGTTCCTGAAAAGAGATGCAAATCCAGGAGCCCAGTAGAGAAAGTCTCCCACAAGAATCTATAGGGCTTTGGGGAAGCTGCTTAAAGATGCAAATAATGAAGGCAGAGGCTGGAAAAAAAAATTGAAAAGGAAAGCAGTGTTGCCATCTAAGAGTTTGAAGGAGTGGAAAAAGGATACCACTTCAGGAATGAAGGTGACATTTGCTATTGAATATCAATAATGTACAAAAATGATGCAGAGAATGTGAGGATGAATAATTCAAAGAAAACAATCAGTAAGGAATTTACACTGAAACAAACAAACAAGCAAACAAAAAGGAACTAGAGAAAGCTGGCAAGGCAAGTTGTTGAATTGCCATGCTGGGAGATACTAATCTGTGTGAGATGGCTAAGAATAACTAACTCAATCCAGCCAGATGTAAAGGGATGGAAATGACAAGTCCCTGGCAACTCAGTCTGCAATGTCACTCCCATGCATTCTCTCATTTCGGTTCCCTGGAGTGCAAGTTGCATGTTGTCTCATAGACTACAGTCAGATTATTTCCTGTCACAAACACAACCCTATTTGATTCATATAAACAGCACCTGTCTTAGCTGTCATCCAAGGTGTTTTTTTTATTACAAGAAACTGTGCTTTGGCTGTTAGCAGTTTGCTGGTAAGCCTCCCTTGGATCATGTGTGTTGAAACCACTAGCGCTACAGTACATATGTTGTTACGTCTGAAAGTTAAGCAGAAGTCTGCTCTCTTCCCTTGACTGGAAGGTAAAAAGCTGCATGGGGTGAAAGGAAGTTTTGCTGTTCCATTCAGTAGGGCCAGAATCTTGCAAGTAATCGGCTCTGAGCCATGCTTTTAAATTACGTGTCAAATGGTCCAAATCAGTGAACATAAAATACTGTGGAATGCTTTCATAGACTTCTCCAGCTTACAAAGAGCTAAGAAAAATTAAACCTTATTTAGTTAAAACTTCCACTATTAAACACCTAAAAATGCTCTAGGTTTCCCTTTAATGAAGATTCCAACAGAGCCTCAACCGAAAGTGTATGCAATATGCATGGAGATCCTAACCATCCTTTCCCCCTGCTCCCATTTAGTACCAGTAGTTGATGCTAATTACACATGAAATTTCTGAGACTTGGCACAAACTGAAACTGCGTCTCCCACCACCCCTTCCTCCCTTCCCACCCAGAGGGCTGGAGCATGTCCTGGGTCTTTCCTGGCAAATGGCTAGTCACAAAGAGAGTGCAGGAGCACGCACAGTGGGATCTTCAGCTCAGGAAGCCATCAATAGTCTGCTGACTCTTCAGCTTCTTCTGCCGTCCCACGGGCATCGCCACAAATCAGTTGTTTAGTACAGGGTGTGATAGAGTTTCCACTCAGCTGACTCTCATCGATTTTTAAAGAGTTTGGATGACTTGTAAGAGCATTGCTGTAAGCAGGCAGGTACTTGGCAGCTTAGGACAAGGTTGGAGAGATGCAGGTCAAAAACATCTTGGTGAGGTGGACAACAAGACATAAATGAGATTAAAATCCTTTTAAGTCTGGATGACTGGAATGTCGAATTTATAATTCTTCATATTTTGCTATATAATAAGTCTATTTTCAGATCATCTTTTACAGCTCTATTTCAGATCCCATATCTGAAAAAAATGAGAAGATAGAGTAATGTTGACACAACTGGATGCACAAATGAATGCAGTGACTTTCTTCAGTGTGTACTGTAATGACACTTTAAACTCAGTTTCTTACAAGATGTACTCTTTGACTGTATCCATTCTGCCATGGACTTCCAAAATATGTAGTCTTTCTGGGAAAACACTAAAGTATAATGACGATAAATATATATTTTAAAATGACTTAACAATGTCAGAAAATTGACATCACAGATGGCACAAATATAAACCCTGTTAAAAGAATTTGAAATAGTGAATTGTATCTAGTTTTATTGTAGAGAATGAACATTCACTATAATGAAAAAAAGCAGAAATTTCTAATAGCGTCTCATGATATTCCTTTATGCCAGTAAAGGAGATTTTCCAGATGGTTTATGGAAGACAAATCCAATTGGAAAACTGGATTTACAGTAGTGATCCCAACGGATAGCATACAGATGAAATAAAGATGCTATCCATCCTATGTTTAGTACTACTTAATATTAGTCATTTAAAACAGAAAAAAATATGCTAATTAATATGAAAAGGGCACAAGGCTAAGAAAGACTGTAGGGAATGGAAAGAAAATCTCGCAAGAGAGGAACCTTATTCAGCATCATTTTAGCTGACTGACACTGCTACAAGTGCCTCTGCTTAGCAGTTTTGCAGAGCTAATGGGCAGTCCCCAGCAGAAGGGAGTGCGAATGCCCCAGAAGGGAGACAGACGGACTTCTGAGGAAAAACTGAATTTATATGCAGGAAAAAACCAAATCAAAAACTCATAAAACAACAGTGATAATATTCATAGGCATGCAAGTCATCTGTGAGGAGATAACCTTGGAGTACAGAAGTAGTAATGGGGATAAACTGCAGAAAGGAAGATTCAGTTCAGATAACAGGAAAAAAAAGAACTTAAAATATTTTGCATCTCTGTATTTCTAGGATAATAGAGATTTAAGGACTTCATGTTCTGGCTTTTAGATTTACAGCCAACTAATTTACTAATTTATATACACATACATGTGCATGCGCACGCCTGTAAAGGGGAGGGTGGAAATGAGCAGCAGAGATTTTGCACTATCTGTGACTAGTTTAATACAAAAAATAACTTACCAATGTTGTTAAATTTCAATTAGTCCCAATACAAAGTACATCCATATCAACAGATTGTTTCATGTAGAAAGCTCTTAAAAAGTTGGAATTCCATACCTTTATTTTTGTTTGAGATAATTTGTTTTGAGGACAGGGTGGAGGTTTTCTGATCTAATTATTTAACTGCAGACTTGCAGCTAGCTTATTAAAGACAGCACATAATTAAGACACTAGAGTATTGGTAAAAAATGACTTGATTTCAGCTGTAAACAGGGGAAGGGTTATTTTTAGTAAAACTTCTCAATCTGCAATGTTTTTATTGAATGTATGTAGTTTAAAACACATAATTTTAACAACTACGTATGTTTTTGGTAAGTTAAAATAAACATAAACAATATTACAGCATTAGCCGCGCACCAGTCCTATGCAGCAGGGCTGCTGAGGTAAATTTTTGTACAGGCTAGTGGATCTAAAATAGGAAGATAATTTTTCTTCAACACAATGCAGATAACTGGATGTAGAAGAGGAAAATATTTGTACTCAGTCTGGAAAGCTGTGGAGGAGGTTAAAACCTTCTCAGCAAGAAGAATAGATTTTGGCCACAGATCTCAGTCACCATTAGTAAGAGGTGAAGAGGAAATGCTGCTCAATGATTGAACACAGCTTAGCTCGAAAGCATGCTCTCTGGTCCAGCACAGCACTGCCAAGGGCCTGGGTGCTGGAGAGGGGTTTCATCCTGCCCTCACAGCAGGCTCCTAACTGCATCTTGGCGGGCTGGAGCTGGAGAGGTGCAAGCTCTGCGACTGGTGCACAGAGCAACAGAGCAAACAGAGATTAAAGTTGTGGTCACCAGATAGACATGCTCGCTAAAATGTCAGTGACAATGTCCGTGGCCCTTAGAGGGGTTGTCACCAGAAGCTTTTCCTTTGGTCACAGGGAATACCTGCCGCTGCTCCCGGAGCTGCGGAGGGAGAAGCAGGATCCGCGTGGGGTAATGAGGATTTCATGCTGGCTGCCGCAGCGCTCACGCTGAAACAAGCATGATGCGTGTCACCTAACGCTACTGGGCAGCACTGCTGGAGAAACAGGGTTTTTCCCTGTTACCATGGTGATGGTCAGACCAGACCGTTAATGAGATATCTGATGGGGCAGGCGATATAAAGCCATATGTAGCAGGGTGGATGTGGGAAAATAATGCTGTATATCAGGTATCTACTTACCAGAGCTCTTCTAGCTGACTCTTGAAAAAGGAGGCAAAAGGATCCTCTAAACTGTGGTCTTTTACTTGGAGAATGATCTGTATTCAAGATTGGATATTTCTCACCCTTTGTGAGCTAATACTGGACACTAATGCCATCTGTAGTATTATGATAGCCTTATATCTACTATTTCAAATTTTATATTACTCCATTAATTATTAACTTCTACTACAAATCACTATAATAGGAACGTGCTGCACTTAGGTCTGAAAAGAAAACATTAAATCTTTCCTAAGCTGTAAGTTCTTTCACAGATCACATCATTTCAATGCTTTAGCTTCTAGCTGGAGCACTTCTAGCTTTCAGCACTTTTAATATGGTTTCCTGGAAAATCGGAGGATATAAGCACATGTGTCTGAATAATCAAATCAGCTCATCTGTAGTGGAATAAACAGAGAGAAAGACTTAAATGCTTATTTCATTAGTATATGCTATTGGAAAATAAGTTGTATAATGCACATGAAAATATTTTGTGTTTTATTATTTTGCTATAGGTCCATATTCTTATTTTCTTTTGAAGAAGAAAATCATGGAATGAATCTTCCACTTTGAATTTTATAGATAATCTGATATTCAGCAGCCTTCTGAACACAAAATCCTATGTGGGTGGACACAGCAATATGAAGTTATAATGTTGGGCAACATAGGGAGGGCAGGAGTTTTGAAAGAAATAGACAGAGCTGAAGCAGAAAGGAAATAAAACAGGAAAAAAACCCCACTATAATTTCTACTGCTGCAGGTGGTAGGCACTTGAGTTTGAGAACTCTCCCTGCCACAAGTACCCTTATGCACACAATGATAGAATGAGGCCCGCTATATACTAAGGAACACTTTGGAAATTGCAGCCATATTTCTCAAAGAAAGTATCAACCACAAGCCGGTAATTCAATAGTGAATCCAAGAAATTTCACACAGGTTGCTTGTCATCCACAATCTGAATTTAGCTATGGCCTATTTTGAATTACTCAGTTTGGGTAGTTACTTTGCAAACTGCTAAGGCATAATGGTTCAGTTCATTATTTGCACGAAATTTGTCGTTGGACATACCCTAAGTATTATCTGAGTCCAGTTTCACTAGATACATGTAAAATGTCTGTGATAGCAGTTACTCAACCAGCTACTCACACAATTGTTCTCTTGAAACAAAGAGGACAAAGAATGCATTACTAAAATCTAATTCTGCAGTAATAATAGGTTTTCTCAGCCACCTGCCTGTTATTAAGTCCATATGCTAAATCAATTATATAGCTCATTACACAACCACTGTTTGGGCCATCTAGTTAAATGCGTCTAGATAAACACGCAGATAAAAAGCAGTACGTCTAAACTAGGCACGTGCTATAGAATCTAAGAAAGGGTAAATTCAGAAAGTAGTCTCTTCAGTAATGAAATCTAAAACTCTTTGTTCTTTTTTTTTTATTTTCCCCTTGGAAACAAAGTAATGTAAAACTCTCAAAGAAAGGCTATAAAAAGGCATTACAGAAAGCAGCTTCTACAGTGAATGATTTTCAGACTTGGGAGTCTGGAATGCAAGGACTAGATCACTGTATGTGCTGAAAGGGTGCACTCCTGAGGAGAGATTCTACATGTGTTAAGTGAAAAAAAAAATAATTAAAAAGTAGTTCTCTTTGGGTCCTTTTTTTGTCCTACAAATCCTAGTAAAATAAAAACTGCCCAAATACACTGAATCTTGTGATGATATGTGCTTATTTATTGTGGAAATTACTTACTAGGTATAAGAACAAGAACAAATTTGGTTTCATAACTGCTGCTTCCCTCCTAGATGAATTTAAATAGCAATTTAAAATACTGGAAGCAGGCAAATTTCAGTTAATTTTCCAAATAAATATTCCAGGGATCATACTTCATTATTATTACTAGCTGTTATTTGCATTATAATAGCATCTAGAAGCTTTACTTATGGACCTGGATGTCACCCATTGCTATATATGTTAATTCTGCATCACACTAATAATTAGAAACAGGTGAGAAGTAGGAATATTTGTGTTGATTTCAACAAGTGCTGAATTCTGCATTCCTAACATCCGTAGAGTAGCTGTTTCTGTTCTGCTTAATATTGCTGCAGTTAAAAATAAATAACAGAAAATGTTAGCTTTTCTCCATGCTTAGTCTGGGGAATGTACACTGACTGGTTTATGTTGTAGAAAATGTGTTTGCAAAGCTAAGAACCGCCTCACTGCATTTCACAGGGAAGTTTTGTCAAGTTCTATAAATCAAACAATACAAGCAACAATTTGGTGCTCTACATTCAGCAATTGTTTATGTTATCTGTTATCTTATGTCTGCCATGGTGAATTTCACTCCAGCTTTTTTCTCTACCTCATTCAAATCACAGATTTTCTTCCCAGTCATTTTTCCCCCAAAACATTTTTTAAATGTGCACATCAGAATCATATGGGGAAATTCTTCTAATGCTCTGACTGTGGCAGTCTCCGAAAAAGCATTATCTCCCTCCTCCTACTTGTTAGTCCCTTGCGTATTCATCCAGGAACTCCATTCAACCCTCCTGACACATCCGCAGTCAGGAACTGGACTGGTTTCCCCCTTGGACTCTTAGATCATTTTCAAATCATTCCTTACAGGTGTACCATCCCCACTTCTACAGGTACTCATAGAAATTTTCACATTCCTCTGGTTTTAAAACCTCCATTTTTGTTTGAACGGAGTCTGGCTTACCATGTAATACAGATCTTTCTATACGATGGATCTCACACTTGTCTTCCACAAGTCCTTGTAGCATTTACAGTTACATTTGGGGCAATATTTATCACTGACACCTTCATAGATGAAAATGGTCAGTGTCAGGCTTGTCCTAATCCTCCCAGGACCTCTATTTCAAGACAACTAGCCATTGGCAATAGCCCTCAACTGGCCCCTTCGGTACCTGTTTAGCATATTTTTTATTAGTGCTCTAGAGTGCTAATGTTTTCATTGCACTACTGAACTTACAAAAGTTTATTAGGTTGCTGCTATTAACCAGCTTTCTAACCTCAAAGAATGGAAATAGGACTTACTCTTCACAAAATTTTTCCGAAGGCGTTACATGCACTGTACCCCTATATTTTGATTTTGTTGTCAGCCAGTGTTTCTATCAGCCTCCAACCTTCTCTCTTTAATTTCACTCTGGACAGCCAACAGTTTTTCAGATCCTTGCTCTGTATAAGTTTAAGTAAATTATTCTGCTTCTGTTTGAGTTTCTGTGATATATTAAAAGACTAAAGATTATCTCAAACAGATTGGATTCAATTTATCAAAACTGTCTGATATTTAAGATATCTCTCTCTGGCTAAATGTGACTCACATCTCTCCTGGGTACTAGAAAATTGGAAAGTGTATAGTCCTTTCTTGAAATCAAATCACACAGCTCTTATTTTGTAACATATATGTTTTCTTCATTGTTTATGAATAATTTTACCATTCTTCATTCCTAAATTACCTTCAGAAACTATTATCCTTACTTCTCCTGGCATGGATTTTTGTCTGTATTTAGGTATACTTCTCTCTGTATTGTATTTAGTAAATTCTAAATAATATCATTTCCCCTCTATTTCACTTTTGAGTTTCAAATGAATATTATACTACTTTAATATAATTATCACTTGTAATTGCTATCATTAGATTATCACCAAACTTCTCTTGTTTCCTTGTGAAATTTTATCTTTCATCTATAGTTTGTTCCTATTTAAAATGTTCCTTTATAATTTTGCTTCTCAGTTAAGAGAAAAGTGGTCTGGGACTAGTTAGCTAATACCTCAGTTCAAATACATTCACTATTCTGACTTTATGAAGTAATCAGTAACCCTCAAAGAAGGAAGGACATTAGTACAGAATTACACTCACCACCACTCTTCTGCTCTGTTCTTTTAATAAAGTGGTTGACAATGTCATTTGGACAAGTGTTACAGGTCTGCATGACTTCAGACTTTGTTGGTTTGGTTTTTCCCCCCTCACATCAGTGTAAAAAGAGGAATAAAATAATGATTATCAAGGGGTGCTTTAGGCTGTCTGGAACACTTACACAGTGATATAAAACCCCAGGAGAGCCACTCAAAGGACTGCAGAATAGAAAAGGTATTTTTCATTTTTTGAAGACTGTAAGTGATTGAACATACTTGTATTTTCATTATTCTGGCATGTGATCAATATTGAAAGAAGCTTGAAAAACTTCTACAACATGAGAATTACAGACCGAACTGGTTTAACCATGTTTAGACCCTTATAACTGTCTACAATCTGGTAATGAACAACTTGACTCCTGAGGAGTACTTTTTAAGGGAAATTTCTGTTTCATCAGAAGAAATCATTAGTTCTTCCAAATGTGTCCCCAGAGAAGATACTCATGCTAGGCTAAGAGCTCTTAACACAGAGTCCGAAAGAGAGATAAAATGTTTTGATGACCAGAGATGACCTCAAGACTCTGGCATGCAGGACAAAACTAAGGAGCACACCTGAGTGCTGAAAGTCTGCAAAGATTTTTTACAACACATTCTCATTTAAGAATTTACACAGACATCCCAGATGTGCTTTACTGCTCAATGGACAGTTAATGTGCACATGTGTGCTGCTGACTGTGCTGAAAGGTATTAAGTAGGGAGAATACTATTCTGTATTGAACAGGAAATTTAACCTGTCAGAGAAAAGCATTTGTTGCAGCTCCCAGCTGGAGGGCTGGCATGGAGAGAATCAACTGAATGGAGAAGAAGCTGCTTGGCTGCACTCTTCATAGCGGTGACTGAGCTTTATGCTTTGCACTGTAGCAAATTATGTGTGTGATTGTCAGTGGAGGGGGTGGTGTGCACCCCTAGCACGTGGAAAAACACTAAAAGCCTTTGAGACATTCTAAGAAAATGTGGCAAATTGGGTATCTGTCACCAGAAAAGTGTTCTTCTAGACCAAAGAGGTTATTAATGACATTAATGCAGTTCATTGAAGAAATTCAACTCTTCAGTTGCCATTTAAAAGCCTTTTTAGTAGGATTGCTGTATTTTACACATTGTAATTTAACACGGATATAATTCTAAAACAGCTCCCACAGAAACTCCTAGTCCTGAGCTTTAAAGGCAACATGAATGCTGCCCACCAACAGCAGATCTTGATCTGTCTGTGACTACAGAGAAACTTTGTATCTGGCCTTACCCAGCAATATTAAAATAATCCAATTTTCCTAACAATTGTAACAGGTGTGAATCAGAAATTAGAAAGTTGGAAGTACTTTAAAAGTTTATCAGCCTGTTGCCTGCCTTTGTCTTCCTTCTTTGCAAGTTACACTCATCTTCATGAGTCAAATTCTCTATCAATTTAATGGAGTTCTCCTCCTGATCATAAAATTTCAATCATCCAGTCACTGAACAAAACAAAACCCTGTAATTTAAATGCCTGTTCACGAAGTTGTAATGCTACAGTCTAACCAAATACCAGTGCTCACAGCTAACATACTTCGTGAGTTACGGACTGAAAAACGAGCATCCCAAAGAGCTGCTAACTTAGACTGAATAAGCAATTAATACATGGATCTTAATGTTTTTTTTAGGGAACATAGCAGAACTGTCCCTAACTGGGAGTTTTCTCTGCTCCTCAGAGGAGATTATTCTGTGTTCATGCGGTGAATAGAAGGCTCTCCTTTTCTCACTGACTGCTTGCAGAGACGTACATGTTTCATTGATTACAGAGCTGCCCCAAAGTTTCTGAAAAGAGCAGGCAAACCTGATAGGGAAAACAGAAGCTGTGGCTGCCTAGGGGTAGAGAAAGGGGGGATAACTCAAGATGAAGAGTGTTGTGGAGACTTCAGTTTGCTTTTTTTCTTCTCCTCCCATCCCTCTGACAGGGCAGAAGGGCTGGAGAGGATCCTTCTGCCTTGGGGAGGGCCATCCTCCTCAGGAGCTGTCATTACACCAAACACAACGGCTCTGTCACTAAGAGTGGGGACCATTCTGGCTTCCCAGGGCTCTCACTTGGCAAAGGAGCTATGGTCATTTCATTGTTTCCTCCCAGCTGCCTATTGCTTTGGGCAACTTTCTACCTTATGTGTCGCTAAGGCAGACCCTGGTTATGAGTCTGGTATGCTGGAGCAAGGTATTCCCATCGTTCTGCCCCCCAACACTTGTGCATTTCACTGTCTGGATCTGCTTAAAGAGAGCACATCCAGTTCTGGGTCACTTCATGTGGTCTAATCCCAGTGGGAACTGGCAATAATTTTAATGCACCTAAAGTCTATTCTACTCTGAAATCACAAAACACCCCTCCCTAAATACACCATCTAAACCACAGCCTGCATAGTAACACTCACAAGCCCACTAAAAACGGAGCTGGTGCCTGACAGAAACTTTCCTGGACCACGCACTCATTTGGTATCCGGTGCACCTGAGTTCCGCAAAAGTTCTACCAAGGATGAAAATGAAGAACCCAATATCTAATATTTGGCTCATTCTTTAATTTTTATCTCTAAATCCCCTTGGCTCTTTTTGATAAATGCTTGAGTCTTCTCCAGATCACATCTCTAGCTTGCTTAGTTTACAAGTAATTTTGTCTAGGTAAAATGTATGACTGAAGGCAGGTGGAGGTGGCATCCAGATGCTTGCAGTTAGTGACTTCTGGTTCAGATTCTGGTCCACAACCTCTTCAACCACTGACTTAAATTAAATGCCTGCCATAGTAACCAATATCTAAGACTCGGAGGGGACAGCTTTGACCAAGGCTCTTCTTTGGTCATTTTTCTGCAGGCAGGAGAGAAACATGGTCCTATAGATGATGATTTGTTAGGTTCATAGCAGGAAGAAAGACCTTCAGACATTCAGAGCCCAGTTAAAGGCTTTTTTTTGCAGTTATTTGGCACTGTTGCTTTTCTTAAAAGTAGGACTACTATAGAAAAAAATAATATTAACATTATTTTAGAGATTTGAAATATTATACGTAGATGCCATGCTGTAAGACCAAAGAAATTCTCATTCTGTAATGAAAGTCATATAGAGAGAGTGACATTTAGGTAAGCACCTGTTAGATCTGGCATTAATTATTCATACGAATAACCTTAACTGTGAGATGGGGATTAAAATTTTGGTCCTTACACAAAGATATATTGTTTGCAATTCTTTTTATAAGGACAAATGAACTTTCATTTCTTACAAGTAATTTATCATGCAAGAGAACTTTATTATTTTAAATGCTCAAAATCTACTATTGCTTGTTCAACAATTTTTTTAATATTATAAAAAAATGAACTACTTTTGACAGTCAAGACTTCTGAGAATTAGTTGTATCTTTTTTTACTGTGCTTCTCTCATTTCCAGTGAGTAAATAAATGAGTCTTAGTTTTAAACTGAACATCATTACAAATCTGGGTTTGCTATCCATTACAATATTACCAAAGAACATGTCAGAATTATAATTAAGACATGCTATGTGGAAACTGGTATAAAATATCCTTCACAACCTGTGTACTCATTCACCCCTCGAGCTTGTCATGTACATTACTGATTATATCACAAACACATCTATAAGTGGGTCATATTTCATTTCTATTTGGCATTATAATAATCTATTGGCATAGTAACACGAACAATCAGAGTGAAAGATGAAATGAATTTTCAGATACCTTGAATACGCAGGGTCTACAAGATGTTTTAGATAATAAAAGCAACAGCCTCATAAAATGGATTTGCTAACCTGGTCTGCAAATAATATTGATGTGCTAAAATGGATTCATAGAGCATCACTTCCTGTTACATTCTAGCTCCAGAAAGCAAATTCTTCAGAACTGTATTTGTACAATGTGAACAGCCTCATAATTTAATATGCTGATTTCAAAGTCCTTCTTTAGTCCTTCTTAAAACCTGCAAACATCAGTAACCATAAGGCTCATTGCACTACTGAATAACGGCCCTGATTCGTGAGCAAAGCTGGACGCAACTACTACACAGTAGGTAGATACAAAGGAAAACGACTGTTTTGGTGTGTAGAGAGCTAATTAGCTGGATTGCATCTATCCAGCAGCTAAGAAGAAAAGGGGAAAGAAGTTACCTTGCTTGCTCTCCTGGCCCTTGGCTCTGCGGGACTGTCCATCTTCTACTGAAAGGACGCAGAGAGTGAACTGCAGATTTTGTTCTCCAAGGCTGATGAGGTCTCCCTACTGGATTGTTGCTAGCGTGCATTGAACTCCAAAACTTCTGCTCACCCATGGGCAATTTCAGGCCTAATACTGTCTTTTTGTCCCCTTGTCCATCTTAGCTGTCTCCACAGGGGTGCTCTGCAGCCCAATCTCAGGCGCCGGTTCCCATTTAGTACATAGGGAAAAAAGTTCCTAGCTCAGCACTGTGAACGACACTGACACCTGGCACCGAATTGCGCAATACCAGGCGCAAGTCTCTTTTTTCGGGAAAGTCCCTAAACTCAGTGGTTTCCGCTTCTAAAACACTAAACCTAGGCTCCAAAGCACCTTTGAACTGACACACAGTGCTCCTAGTCATGTTAGAAACTTTTGCTTTCCATATGTTTTATAAAGTATACATATATAGACACAGATATATATATAGTATGTACTATATAGTATCTTTATACAAAAGTTTCTTTAGGGCTGTTTCTTACCACACAATGTTCTCTAGTCAGAAGTTTAAATTACATATTTATTGTTAAGGAATACTTTGATCCTTTCAGAGCACTTAATAAACCTTTTTTGATTTGTGTCTGTCTTCCAGTGCAGGAAAGTCCTACCAACATCTTCCTGTGTACAAAATGCTGAGTCTCTGCTCACGTTGCAGAAGGCTCCAAGAAACTTTCTCTTATCTTCAGTGTCACATAAGGAAATATAATCTCACCATACTTCACTCATCGGTAGAGAATATTCTGATCAATACAAAGCTCTTTGGCAAATACTTTTGTCCACCCTGCTTGGCTGGAGACTTAAGGGCATTAATAACCAATCCCCTGCTCAGGTTAAACAAAGTGGGGGAGAGAAAGTGGTGGAGTGTTTGGCTGCTGCCTGGCATCTTGATGAGCTTGCTATTCAATGTGGCTTTGTGAGAGCTTGGCAAGAGAAGTAAATCTTTCTCTTCTCTGCTTTTCTGTCCACTTCCATTACCAGGCTGCAAAAGGACAGCCTACTTTTCAGTCGTTTCCGGAGGGACAGTAGACTGGAGAACATGAGGGGTGCAGGCACTGCGGTAGTTGGGATATGGGGCAGGTTTTGCTGAATCTGCACCTTGAGGACCTGCTTAAGCCTCAGTTGCTTACATGCTTAAGTGCTCTGCTGAATTATAGCCCACGGCAACCAGCTGCCAGCCCTTCACTTCCTGATTAAAAACAAAACATTTCTGGAAATCATTCACGTGCTATGAGCATTGCAACCCAAGGTGCCCCTCTTTTCCTGATTATTCCTCTGCATCTACCCAACAAAGCTCCATCCAGAGCAACAGGACTGCTTTAGTTTGAACAAACTGTATGGAGAGAACTCTATTTTCTAATTATGAGCTAATTTCTTTTCTCTTGCTTATTTCATCCAAGAAAATAATGCGTCTCTTCGCAAATATCCCGAGACAATACAATTGCCTATTAAATAGGACTCCCTGTTGATTCCAAAGCACTTTTCAAGTGCTTCAGAAGGCTGATGGAACAACATGTCCCAAAGGTGCTTTTTATTAATGTGTTGTCTGGCACAGAGTGAGATAACAACAAAGGAAAATCTGACTGCTGCTTGAACATGGCTATCAACACTAGCATTGCTGGACAAAATAAAATAAACTTTTCTTAATAAAATATTTTTTTGTGTGTCCTGGAAATGCCGTTTATGACACAAAGTAAAATTCCATACAGATCTGAGAAAAGGAAGTATCTCCTGTTCTTAAATAAATTGGAAAATTGATGCAAAATAGTCCAGGCAGTACCTACCTGCAAGAATGGAGTGAAATATCAGAATATTTACTACTGTCTCACAGGCCATGTAATGTCTTCCAGTGCAATCCCCAGTGCAATCTCTCACATCAGATTAAGATACCTGAATAGTTTCAGATGCAAACACGTGGCAGCAAAGCCACGAGAGGAAGGGAGGACTGGTGTCCATTTTTCGTGGAGGAGAGACTGCTTTCCTCAAGACTGCCTTTTCTCTAGGCAGAAATGGTATTTCAACACAGAACTGTGGCCATCTTGAGAAAATGAGAGTAAATCTTTTTATATCAGCAATCGCATTGGCCAAGCACAACATCTGCTATCAGCTCTGAATTCAGAGAAATTTCATATAAGCTAATCACCCATCGCCGAACACACTGAAAGGGAGAAAAAGGATTTAACAACTGGTTTTATAGTTCTGACACTTTACTTCTTCCCTGTTAGTTTTTTTTTAAGTAAATGAAGCATCACTATTTAACTCTTCAGACACAGTTTAGGTGACCTCACTGAGGAACAGAGTCTTGTTAACATCTATGAAAAACTGTTACCCAGATTTCAAAAGTTATTCCTGATTTTATGTGACCTTTTTTTGGAGTACCCGATTTTATTTGAAAAGAGCTGTTTTTTACAAAAGATGTCCCTACTCTTACCCTTTAAAGGTCAATCCCCTTTCAGATATTCAGTTTGGCTATTCCAATTAATGGGAAAAAGAATTGCTAATAAACATAGCTGCTGTTTGACTGAGAGAAAGAGCACCCTGTCTAAATGAGATTTTTGGTATCATCCTGATGATTTTGAGCATATGGCTACAATATATTCACCTGGCAACCATGCAATCTGCAGATTTAGGAATCCCTACATACTCATTAACTTAATAGACAATTATGCTATATTAGCTGCAATTAAAAACCACAGCTTTCTAAGAAATGCCTAATTGCATATCTACATGATAGACCCTGTTAAGTAAATAATGGGCTTCAGAAAGTCTTTACATTTGTATATTTGTCTTAATACTTTGCTAAAGTTCTGATTTGCATTTGTACCATGATTCAAACAACTGAGCAAATTATGCCATTTTTTGTGCAGGTTCATTTATCTTACAAATGTTTATAGTAACCCTGAACTTCTACAAGATTCTATTTTTAGTTTTTTTTAAAAACTTCGAATAAATTACTTCTGCTTTGGATATGAATGTAATTTCAGAGATGAGTTTTAAACATGTATCACTTCACTTTCTTAAAGCACTTAAACATTTTTCTCACTTCACACAAAATGGCACTTGTGAAAATGCTGAATAAATATTGTAAGGTAGTGTCTGTGGGCTTGGATCAAACGCTCTTGTCTGAACCATGTAGACATCGGTGGGAATATTTTTGGTATCTTATCTCCTATTCAAAACTTCATACTTCTGTTTAATAAGGTACAAAATCTTCGGCCCTAATTTAGTCAAAGTTCAGATGTTGATAACCCTTCATCTAAATGTCATGTCTGTATCCTAAAAATGTATTTCTCCTTTTTGAAGAGCACCATGGGGAATCAACAAAATCTATTATCATTCATTCACTAACTTTGCTTGACCTCTTTTTAAAAAAGAAAGGTAGTGAAGAGGGATCCTAGCCTTTTACACCTTAAATTATATCTGATTTTTTGTGGCATGTTAGTGTATGAGACACAGCCTGAAGTTAAATATGGATAAAATCTTGTGTACAAAACTTTCTATCAGCTTACCAAGTCTCTGTGTAAGTCAAGCTGTGTAAGCAAATATGTCTGAGTAAAGGCACAAGAAATCTGAGCAGTATGAGTGTTACACGTAATATTGTAAGTACTTGCTCTTAGTATGTGACCATGTAAAGAAGGCAAAATAAGTTTGCTTTATTCTGAAGCACAGCAAAATCCGGAACATCTCAAAATAGCCTACAAAAGGAACATCTGACTGTGTTTTTCATCTTAGCTTTATATTGAAAAACCCCCCCTATGTTTTCTTCTGGAACTATCAAGAACGGATGTTTCTATGTTGACCGATGTTTTTTCCAGATTTCTCTAAAATTAAATGGATAAGAATCAACACAAGAGCAAAATAATTACTGATTGGAAGAATTTCATACTCTTGCATGAATTTTCTGTCGAAGTTTTGTGTCTTGAAGTTTTCCGAAACCTTTGTAATTTGAATTGATTCTTTGGTCAGAATGACCATTTTAGAACAGTTTTAGGCCTCTTTAGACCTAAAGCTACAGCTTAAGAAACAGCTGACAATGCTGCATGATCCCCTCCCCTCTTTGCAAATGTTTGTGTATGAGAAAAATAAACCTACAAATTGCACAAAGAAAATGTCCTGCACAGTCTTTATCAATAATATCTCTTGAAGCAGACCCAGGCAGAAGGCTCCCAAAATTTCTACTGCTCAGCAGAAGGTGTCAATATTTAATGTGACAGGCAAAGCAAGAAGACAGGTTTCTGATGGCAGGAAGCAAAGGGATTATTCCTCATGCCACAAAGATTTACTTTGACTTGAGTACGTGTTCCACACTCTCCCTCACCAGATTTTTCAGGGTTGACATATTGTTGCCTAACCTGGACTGCCAATGACAATTCTTCCTCTAACGAATACATTTTTCTAGTTACTTTTCAAAAAGATTGATCAGTGTAATAATTATAATCAGCAATGGACTGTAACCATGTTTAGTGCTGCTATGGTGGTTAACATATAAATAGACAATTACAGTCCCTGAGCTGAGAGTTTAAGTCTCAGAAAAAAAATGTTACTGTTGGACAAGGCAGACACATATTTTCAACTACATACCACATTTACCTAAAATTATCAAGGCTTCTGCTGAGCAGAAATGCTTTTCACTCAAATTTTTCTGAGGCAATTAGAGGAAAGTAATACCAGCATGCCTCAGAGAAGTTTTGTTTGTTTGTGTTGATTAAAAATGGCTTTCAACAAACTCAGCATATTACTTCGTTATTTAATCAGTAACTACAGAAGTCATTCTTTCATTTTTGGATCCTGAATATAAGTGGAGAAGCTTGAGAAAGACTGCACTTGAATGTGTTCATGTGTCTCTGACACTCTATGTCACCAGGAACTGTGATCACTTATGACACCAGCTGGTAACTGCTGTCTTAATGAAATTTAGTCTGGTTAAAAGAAAGTGGCGTGCTTGTTCTGCTTTTTTTATTTTCATTTTATAGTGCAGATAACAAAGTGTAGCAACACAGAGAATATTCATACACTGATTCAATGTTCAAAAGCTGTCCTGTTTTATAAATATCCCTTGTAATAGCCAGGTAACTCAATGGTTCAAATGGGGTTTGATGCTTTGCTTAGTCCTTGCAGCATCACTCATTCAAACAAGATGCCACTCAAGGCTGCAGCAGCTCTAGGGAATCCTCAATAACAGAAAACGAAAATAACAATTTGCAATGATGTGCAGCATTTTTTCATGTCAAAGCTGGGATTTTAAAAACTACTTCACATTCTTCCAGTTGCCCCTGAGGAAACCAGTGAAATATTTTTCATGGCATTTAGGGAAAGCAGGCTTGACAACCTAATCCCCAACTTTCGTTCACAAGTAAGCTTCCCCTGTTTGATTACCTCTTACCTAAACTATCAGTATGCTTATTCTCCTTTGATGCTTTTCTTTTTCTGTGAATGCTGAGTCTCATCACAGCAACAAATATGTTCTAGAGTTTGTATAACCACCCATAACACACTTTCCACGAACAAAAGGGCTCTTTGTTGCCAGTAGCTGTAGTATGTCCCATGGCCTTTCCTGACAGATGAAGATGCGTATCTAGGATGCCTTTCATTCCCTTGAGGGACTATGGGTATCTGGGGAAAATGAAAGCAGCATTTTGTCTAGTCTCAGGGCATCATTACAGGCAACTGATACTGTAGGTGATACGGGACTCCACCTTTGAGATATATGAATCACAGCTCAGCCTCTGCTTCAGTTTTGGAAGCAGGCTTACAGCATTGCAGTAAAATGGTTTGTGTAAGATATAGTAGATTAGAAAAGTGGAAGGGGACATACAGAAGACAAAAAGAAGAGGCAGAGGAATTTGAAAGTCTGAAAACAAAGAAACGAATCTCAAGAATTATTGGGTAGAATTTGAAAAGAGTGCAATGAGAGTTACCAGGAAATCTCTATTAACATAATATTAAAGAGAGAGGGGATTTGTTTTTTAAACTCCTATTTTCCCCATTTAAATATGAGGAATGTTAAGAAAAGAAGCAACTGGATAAAGTCTAAAGAAGCTACATAAATATTAATAATTGATGCACAGAGTCAATATAAGTTTTGGGGACTAAAATAAAGTGAGACCAATTCAGAAGCTCTACTAGAATCTTCAGTTAATTTGTGAAACAAAGGGGAATGTTGTCTTTTATGTCTGCCTATTGTGTTCAGACAATAACATGATTATTTGTTAGAAGTTGCAACTATTGAATTATATTGATAGAGGTTTGTTCTCAAGAGAAAGAACATATATGTTAGGAAGAGTGACAATCTCATTTCACCCACATTAATATTCCTAGCTTGGTGTAGTCTCCATTCCCAGCACAATATGTTCTATTAAAATAATTTATGTTTGGTATCCTGTCTATTAAATTAAGAATATTGTCAGCTGAGCCATAGCTTTGCGTTCTTGGAAATACTTCTTCTCAACTTAGGACACTGCGTATGCAATCACTAACACAGAATACTTTTCATATAAAAATATTAAAGGAGGAGACGGTGTGTTCAAATTGTAGCACAATTTGATTTATTTCTTCATCTAAATGCTCTTTACTCATACAACGAGACAGTAGAACATCCTGAAGAGTAGAAGCACTAATGATAATCAGGACCTTCATCCCCATGCCTCAGAGTACTCTACAAATGACACGGTATCGCTTCCCCTCTTATGTTCTGGGTTCAGTTGGGATAAGGTTATTTTTCACAAGAAACTGGTTGGGCAAACCCAAATCAGCCAATCAAAAGGGATATACTATACCGTGTGATATCATGCTCAGTATTTAAGTGAAGGAGCTGCCTAAAGCATGGGGATTTACTACTCAGGATCAAGCTGAGCATCGGGCAGTGGGAGCGTTGCATGCTGTATATTCTTTTATCAGTACTGTTGTTATATTATATATAACATTATTGTTATTTTCTTCTCCCTTTGCCATTCTGTTAGACTGTTTTTATCCCAACATACGAGCTTTGCCTTTTCCTTCTGATTCTCCTCCCCATCCCACTGGGGTGGGGGAGGAGTGAGAGAGCAACCGCATGGTTCTTTGTTGCCAGCTGGGGCTAAACCACAACGAAAGCAAAGATCATTCACAGGGTCTGCTTGCAGGTTGCCCATATACCATGGACAGAGCTGGCAACAAGGGCTAGCAACTATCCTTCTTCCATCGCCGGCAGTCTGGAAGGCTGAGGCACAGAAAACCAAATTTATCTTTCAGGATCATTTCTTTCTTTGGAGGTAGCATCAGCTTCTGTTCATCCCAAGAGAAATGTTTCATTTTATCAAGCAAACAAACCTACTCTAAGCAAGTAATTAGTATAAACATGTTTCAGATGAAGTGATAGTGTTAATAAATTTTGAAGACTTTGCTTACTTTGTTTTGATTCAACTAGAGTGAGATTCAAGTATTCGGTGTTCTAAATTGTCTCTGAAAATATCTTTTTATCTATTTTGACAGTCCCTTTCTCAAAGCTCAAATGTTCCCATCAGGATTTACACCCACGATTGCACTGAAAAGACAATACAAGGAAAGAACCAGACTCTGCTTCAGGAAAATGAATAAACCTATTATAAAGCAACCACTTAACACCAAAACCAAGGTAATTTTTCTTGGGTGTTCAGATTTTTACGATTTTTGAACTGCTTGTCAAAAAGTTTAAATGAATGATGAAAGCATAGAGATGAATTTCCTTGCTTTTATTCTCTAGTCTACATGTGATGTTTTTACATGCTAGCACAATCAAGTAAAAGTTGCATCCAGTTATATTTCACATATACAATCTGATGAATTTGAAACGAGAGAGAGTCCTAATGTATAAGCTTGTTGTCAATAAAGGTGTATAGGTTACTCTTTTTTTTTTAATTCATTCTGATTATGTATGCGTACATATAGGTATTTTAAGACATTAAAGGGTACAGCTCAAATTTCTGGGAGATGTACAGTCTTCTCTAAGCTACAGGAATGATTAAGAATAACTAGTTGTTATTCTACACTATTAACACTGCTGGTGTGAACACCCAGCAGTGTTCACATGCTCCCTACAGAGTGCAACCAAATTAAGAAGCAGCTTTGGACCCACAAAGAATGCAAAAGTTTCCCCTTTTCCTTTGGAGTAAATTATTCCAAAGTCTGTGAGCAAATAAGAAAGCTATTTTTCACCTACAGCAGATGGAAATACATAAATCATACCTGGAAGATATCAGCACCAACTGATTTCATTGAGGCAAACTCCATCAATCAAAAAACTTCATTCTGATTTGTTACCTTCAGATGCAGTTGGTCTACTGAAAATCAGAAATCTGAAGTACTCAGAAGTGTATAAAAGGCGCCACAAACCCTGATGGAGATCATAAACTTTTCAGAAGTATTTCCAGATACGTAAGGCTTTTGGGAAAGTATCATCAAGACTTCCAAAAGTAATTAGACCGCCTTGTAAAATTGCTATCGTTCATTTTGTGTTCCTTTTCTGTCTCTTTAGGGCCAGGTGTACTAGGATATCTGACTTCTGAAAAAGCAGATCAAGCTAAGGCACACTTATCCAAATAATTAATTGCCAGAGAGTTAGCTGAACAGGTAATTTCAACTCATAGCGAACTGAATATACACTTATGTTTCCGATCTTGAAGACCCTATCCTTCTAAAACAAATTCAGGTTTTGTTACAATCAAAATCTTTTCTGCAACTGGCCTGATTTTTGTATCAAGTTAATACCAAACAAATAAACTAAAGAATAAAAATAAAAGAAAAATACAAAAATTTGACATTAAACAAGAGCAAGCACTAGATTTTACACCTGGGATGGGGTATTCTTGGTTGTAAATACAGTTTGGGTGAAGAGAGGCTGGAGAGCAGCCCCGCAGAAAGAGATCTGGGAGTCTGGGTTGATGACCAGTTGAATATGAGTCAACAGTGTTCCCTGCTAGAAGGGCCAACTATATCATGGGGTGCATCAAACATATCTGTCCTGCGTTCGGCCAGGACAGGGTTAATTTCCACCGGAATCCAGGAAGGGGCACAGTCGGGCGGGCTGACCCCACCTGGCCAAACAGAGCAGGGTATTCCATACCATGTGCCGTCATGCTGGGTTCCGGTGGGGGGGAGCTGGGCGAGGGGAACTCACTCACGGCTGGGGAGTGTGCGGCATTGGTCCAGTCTGGGAGAGCAGCTCTCTGAGTTGTGCGGTTTGTGTTGTGCTTTCTCCTTATCTGTATCGTTGTTGTTACTGTTCACTTTGTTTGCTGTTCTGTTAAACTGCCCTTATCCCGACCCACCAGTTTCTGTCTGTTTCTTTCCATTCTCCTCCGCACCCCAGCAGGGGGAGGGGCGACTGCGTGGCGCTTTTGTTGCCAGCTGCAGCCAAATCATAACAATATCATAGCTAGCTGGTTGAGGGAGGTGATTGTCCCACTATACACCTCACTAGTGTGGCCCCACCTCAAGTACTGTGGATAGTTTCAGGCACCTCAATATATGAAGGACATGAAACTATTAGAGTGTGTCCAGAGGAGGGTGACCATGATGAAAGATCTTTAGCACAAAACTTGCAAGGAGCAGCTGAGGTCACTCGGTATGTTCTCTCAGGAGAAGAGAAGGGTGAGGGGTGACTTCATTACAGCCTACAACTTCCTCAAGAGGGGAAGCGGAGGGGGGCGTTCTGATCTCCCCTCCCTGGTGACCAGCGACAGAAACGAAGCTGTGTCAGCAGAAGTTCAGATTGGACATTAGGAAAAGGTTCTTCACTGAGAATGTGGTCAGTCACTGGAACAGGCTACCCAGGGAAGTGATCAAAGCACCAAACTTGTCAGAGTTCAAGGAGTGTCTGGAGGACACTCTTTGTCATATAGTTTAGTTCTAGGTAGTTCTACTAGGAGCAAGGAGTTAGACTTCATGATCCTCATGGGTCCCTTCCAACTCGGGATATTCTATGATTCCATGATTCTGCAATCTAATGGGGTTGCTCTTTTCCCCTGAGAACCTGGAGCTTGAATTGCTACTAAATGCAGAGACTTTCTTATACTTTTATATGGGCTATGATTCAACAACCACCAATCTGAGAAGTAATAAATGTGCACACCAAAAGGCAATACTTGAGATACATCCATACTCAGGATTAAACCTGAGGAGCAACAGCATGGCGATTTTTGTCTTTTTAATACTTGCTGTAAACACCTTTCTGTTGTCTCGAAAGAAGCATTTTTAACGTTGATGCATCATTGGTGAAAACTAGTCTTCTTGTTTTATTTATGTTAATTGTCTGCTGCTTCTCTTGTCTCTGTCCAAGCAAGGTCCAAGCAGAACTTACCCAATACATAACTAATATTTTCTGGTTTTGTTTTGACCCTGTAGAAAGACAAGAAAACTGAGCCCGAAGCAGAAAATGTGAGACAGTCCCCCTGCCCAGAGGATCATCATGACTTGTTGGATCTTGAATGTCATGAGTGGTCCAGAAGATGGAAGCATTTGGCATATCTATCGTTCTGCCTTTGAGAAAAGAGAGGACCATGGTCTTGGCAGCAATGCAGTTACTCTTTGGACACTGACGTGGGAACATGAGAAGAACATGTAGGCTCCATATTCTCCTCACGTAGGCATTATGAAACTCATAGGGTGTGCTCAGTGTTTTACAGCATAGATGCCTAATACTGGGCTCTTAACAGGAGGTCATGAATGGGAACTTTTCTGCGTCTTTGTTTTCATGAGCCTTTTTAACAGCAGATCTGGTCTGAAAAGTGCAGCAAATGGACTTTGTGGCTTGCACAATGCCGGTTGTAAGATCAATGTACAGATGTTTCTCTTCTTGCCTTCTGTATTTGTGTTTTGCCAGGCTAGACTATTGCAAGCTAGACTATACTAGGAATAGCCTAGCTTGGCATGCTGTGTTCAGATCTTGACACTACATCATATTCTAGGCCTGTTGCAGAAAAACAGGATTTCATTACAACTGCTTTAAAAGGGGTAGGAGACAGTATCAATTAAAGATGATACTCCTTTGGTGCTTTCTTTGTTTTGCAGATATTCTTTTTGCTGCAGGTTGTTAAGGCATTACCAATTTAAGGCCCTTCCCATCGGTGAAGTATTTGCAGATCTGGTCTGATCTGCTGATCTCCAGCCTATCTCAAGATAATAGCATATCAATAAGCATAATATCCTTATTTGTTCTTCAAGAATCAGGGCATGTGCAGCTCCACTACCACCTAAACAATAAGAAAGCAAGCAGCAAACAATTTCTTTTTTATCTGTTTTCATGTATAGAATAGTGTGGGGTTGGACTACAGGTTTTATGGTTGGCTAATTTTATACTGATGTTGATATGTATATTCCGAAGCACACTCAGGCATAACACTAATGTCAGGGAGGTTCTGGGTTGGCAGGCCAGGCAACATTTTTTTTCAGTTTTTGTGACAATTGCTGGGATGTCACAGGTCTAGTAGAAAGGAAAGCACCTGAGAAAGCAGTATGTGAAGAAAGAGCACCTTGTCTGATCTGTAATGCCTCTGTGCCAGGACTGGGGTTGCTTGTGTAACCCATTCTGTACTAAGCTTAATTCAAGGTCTTTTTTTTATTTGCATTATAGTTCTCCCATGATAATGGTGGCGTTGCCCTGATTTTTGATGGAATATCCTGGGAAGAAATCCATGCAAGAACAGGCATAAATCTCAGCATTATGGCCTGAAATCCTGAAATACAAGTGTCTGGTTTTTTTCTTTCCATGAAAGCAATTGTTTTCCACTACAAAGGTCAAAACATACTTGCATACACTTGATTTCTTTTTAAAACCTACTGTGTCTCTACAGTGAAACTAAAACCAGCAACAAAATTATCAAAAGAGGAGCCATGGTTTGTTATCTATTTTTTCAGCTTTCATGATGACATGATTAATTATATAATTAGTAAAGTTATTAATGAAGTTAGAAGAGATCACTCATAAGTGTTTAAAGCACTCTGATGCGTTACTGTAGAAATCTCTGAAGGTTAATGTATGGGTCTCATTGTGGGTATTCACAGAGAGGTATTCACAGGAGCAC
The DNA here is from genome assembly GCF_030867145.1 of Opisthocomus hoazin. Taxonomy (NCBI): domain Eukaryota; kingdom Metazoa; phylum Chordata; class Aves; order Opisthocomiformes; family Opisthocomidae; genus Opisthocomus; species Opisthocomus hoazin. The sequence goes on along the minus strand of NC_134416.1, from coordinate 58,344,208 downwards.
CAATTTTCGCCCTGATTATCATGTATGGATTTAAGGTGTAGATTAGAAAGTTGAATTTTCAAGTCTTAATTAGCCGAACGACATGCCACTGAGGCATGTCCCTGAGGAGGGAGCCAATATGTAAACAATGTCATTTGACAGCAAGATGGGGGCAGTAAGACATCCTGCTTTTCTGCAATGAATAATTTTATGACATTTCAGTATGCATGCACATGGCACTGCAATTCTTTCCCACAACAAAACTGCAGTTGGGACCAAAGGAACTCAATTCTTGCCTCATAAACCAGAATACAAGGCTTAAATGTTTTTCTTTCCTTCTGAAAACTTGTCAATTACGCCAAAAATGCAATGTTCTGTTGCAAAATTTCAATTACAAGCAAAATCAATGCATCCTTACAATGCTCTGATACCCCTACCCACCAGCCATTATTCACTGTATTTTAGATATTTGCACCCTGCTATGTCAGGACTGGGCTCGACTGATTGGTGCAGAACAGTTCAGACAGTGACCTCTGGGTTAGCTTTACATTCTTGACAATGTTCCTGCTTGTGCAGTCACTTCTTTGCACATCATTTGAGTTTAAAATGGAAAGGTCACTGTTTGCCAGCAGTGGGAGTAAAGCAGTGAAACATTTTCTGAGTAAACTATTGAATATCTTTAAATACTATTCAATAGCTTTAAATTTATGCTGCCTTCATGAGCTGAGACTGAAAATTAGAAATGAATGTGTGGGCTGTGTGCTGTAAGAGGGAGGGAAAGGGCATTTGGAGGAGTTCCTCCTTGTTCTCGTTTTGGGAGGGAGCACAACGGTCTCCACCACACAATTTGCAGCAGCTTTTGCACCTTGTGACAACCTGTTTTCCTATGGAAAGCAGTACAGCCTGAGTCTCTACCATGACATTCTGCCCAGTGATGCCTGTCCTGCATCTAACCTGTCACGGATGCTCAAATGAGTAACAGTGCTCACCTTCATCCTTCCTGCGCTGGGACACCACACAGCTAATCATGGGAAGGGGACAGGGTGAGCCAAACTTGCTTCTTATTTCACCTTTATAACTCTAAGAAGTCTAGCACAAAAGTTTGAATTGTCAGCCTTTTAATTAGCCTGCTTTCAGAGTATAGTGGAATGGCTATGATGGGCTACATAGTTCAATAAGTTGATGTTTGCAGAGAGACAAAAAAATCTTCAATGACAGTTACTGATACTCTTTCAGACCAGCAGTACAGTGGGAGGTTTTATGAACCAGAAAGTGGCCAGGCTTTTCTCCAGCTACAACTGATGATCTCATAAAATAAATTATTTACTCTGACAAATCTTGCCTGACCTATGCTCAGACTATTAATTCTTCACTGAGCTTCTTAAAGATACAAAAAATAATAAAAATCATGCAAGCTTTTAACAGCCTTTCATGAAGAAGGAAAACATTTTACAATAAAATAATGGTCTATCAGACGGTCAATATACTTTATGTCCTCAGGAGCCATGGCACAGTGAAGGCAAAACAAACACAGGACAAGGGACTACAGCCAGAAAAAGAAACAATGTGAACGTGTGAGACAATTCAATCCAGGACTTTATGTTATCCCTCCCACCTCCTTACACATGCACAGCACAGGGGAGGGCAGTTGCTTGTTACAGAACCCTTTTGTCACGTCTTATTGTGAACACCAGGAGTTAATTATGTTGACTTTAGGTCAGGCCACACACACTTCATGAACCACATCAAATAGAAGCTACACATTAAGTCAGTGCGTACTAGATCACATTTTATTCCTACTGGTGTCACCACTGTCTTTGGAAGAATTCCTAAAAAGTACCAGTTATGATCCTTTTTCTGGTCTCTACTTCGAAAATATCTTTTTCATGATGATGTGTAGACAATTATAGGCTGTTACATATTTCCTCATGTAAATCAATTTCAGCAGAGGTAACTCAAGAAACAGAAAGTGGTAAGAATTTGGACAGTCCATGAGCAGAAGACAGTCCTGAGCTGCCTTGCACAAAATATGGGAATGCAGATATTTAGATCCCTCCTTTCTGGAAGCAGAGAATCTGACTCTAGAGTCTTTAAAGGACTGACAAATAAAAATTTACTTTCGGCTCTTGTAGCTCAGTGTTTATTTTTTAATGAAAAAGTAATACTGAATCCAAGCTGATTGTAACTCTGATGATAGTCTGTAAACCCAGACTCACTCTTTCCGCGAAAGGTATCATTAACTGAAAGCAGTGGGGACTACAGGCACATATGCAAAAATAATTTTTAGTCTTCTCAGAGTGATCAAGCAGAAATCTCATATGATATTTGGACTAGAGAACGTTATAAGATAATTGAATGCATGGGACTATGTAATATTTTTGTAGATAAATAACCATGGCCATATGCCATCTATCTGTGCCATACTTCAATTTGTAAAGGTCATCTAGTGACAGATGCATGTACACACAGATATGTACACATACAACATCTTCAAAACTGCAGGACATCGCCTCAAAGACAGAAAGCATTTTCTGCTCTCACAGCATCATAAAGATGCTCATGTACATTGTTATTCCCAATGTATTCAAAAACAGCATGACAGCAAAGTCACAATTATGCTTCAAGCATGAAGCAGCATAATAGTCACCCTTCTTGTGACCCCATGGATTAGCCCAGAACCTCTCCACCCAGCTACTCAGGTCAGCATAGACCATGCAGAAGAGCTTACCCCTGTGCTTCACACAGGTGAGAGCAATGATCCACAAGACAGTGGTAATGCTGGTCTCAGAAATTCCCTGGGGAACTGCAGCTTGTCAGACTGACCCTTAATTTCCACTCACATTCCCATAACTGCAACACAAAAGAAAGCCACTCAAAAATCAGTGGGAGCTCATAAAGAGATGGTGGTCTGGCTGTCAGTGGACCAAAACGCAACTGCCCTGCAGTCTCCATTAAAAAGTGGCTCTGGATGTAGAATCATAGAATCATAGAAAGTTTGGGGTTGGAAGGGACCCCTAGATGTCATCTACTCCAAGCCCCTGCAGCGAGCAGTGACACCACCAACTAGATCAGGTTGCTCAGAGCCCTGTCCAACCTGGTCTTGAATGTTTCCAGGGATGGCGCCTCCACTACCTCTCTGGGCAACCCGTTCCAGTGTTTCACCACCCTCATTCTAAAGAATTTCTTCCTTATATCCAGCCTAAACCTACCCTGTTTTAGTTTAAAACCATTACCCCTCGTCCTGTCACTGCTGTCTCTACTAAAAACATTGTTCCCATCTTTCGTATAGGCTCCCTTTAAGTACTGAAAGGCTGCAATCAGGTCTCCCCGCAGCCTTCTCTTCTCCAGGCTGAACAAGCCCAACTATCTCAGCCTGTCCTCATAGGAGAGGTGCTCCAGCCCTCGGATCATTTTTGTAGCCCTCCTTTGGGCCTGCTCCAACAGTTCCATGTCCTTCTTGTGCTGAGGGCTCCAGAGCTGAACGCAGGACTCCAGGTGAGGTCTCACCAGAGCAGAGTAGAGGGGCAGAATCACCTCTCTCGACCTGCTGGCCACGCTTCTCTTGATGCAGCCCAGGACACGGTTGGCCCTCTGGGCTGCCAGCGCACATTGCCGGCTCATGTCCAGCCTTTCGTCTATCAGTACCCCCAAGTCCCTCTCAGCAGGGCTGCTCTTGATCCTTTCATCCCCCAGCTTGTATTGATAGCGGGAATTACCCCGACCCAGGTGTAGGACCTTGCACTTGGCCTTGTTGAACCTCATGAGGTTCACACAGGCCCACCTCTCCAGCTTGTCCAGGTCCTTCTGGATGGCATCCCATACTTCTGGTGTATCAACTGTACCACTCAGCTTGGTGTCATCTGCAAACTTGCTGAGGGTACACTCGATGTCGCTGTCCATGTCATTGATAAATATATTGAACAGCATCGGTCCCAGTACGGACCCCTGAGGGACTCCACTCGTCACTGGTCTCCATCCAGACATTGAGCCGTTGACCAGTAAATGCCAGTCAACTGACACCCCTTTCAGCTCAGATGGGATGAGCTGGAGACTCAACAGGGCCTCTTTCCTTGACAACGCCCTAAATCTAAGGCTTTAAAGCACTCCTTGTTAATGAGGCAGCAGCGATATAAATATCCTTCAGGCTGCTGAGCCTGGAGAAGAGCTGATAATGACACAGAAAATACCTGTCTGTCTGAAAATCTGGGTAAAAGGAGGATTACGGGGTGTTTTATAGGGACACTGAAATCAAAACCCAAGCCCCAAGATGACACAATTCTCTGGGTCACAGAACTGGTTGTACTTCATATCCTTTCTTTAATAGATGTTTGAGAAAAAGCTCTCTGAAATACACCCCAAATCCTTTCTAAAGGCAAAGGCCTCACAGAGTTAAGCCTAGAAAGAGTAACCATTCCAGACATCTGAACAGAAGTTTATACATTAGACAGAGCTCCTTCTGCCCATGCATTTCACCGTTTCTGTTTACAATCACATCCATTAATAAATGATCATCACTGAAGAGGCACATTCTTTCACTTTTATCTACCGTTCCTTATATCTACAGGTTTCCTAAAGAAATGAGGATTGTGCAATTGTACCACAGGCATTTCTACTCTATTCATTTTGTTCTATTTCTCTCTATCTCTTCCTTCTCAGCTTATAACTTTGAATTTGTTATGTAGCTTTCATCACATATCTTGCCAAAGTGGTCCAAAGATATTACACAGGGTATCCCACAAGTGACAGGAAGATCAGCACTCCCATCCTAGAAAAGCCTTGGCTCTCCCTTAATTTGATGCCAGAGATAGCACCCTTACAGTGGCCTCCAGACAAGGAAAAAGATTCAGATATGGCTTGTATCAATAAGAGAATCAGAAAATAAACATGCACTGATAACCAGGCTACATTTGTTCTGCTGATCGCAGAAGTGCTGGTTCATGAATCTTCTAGTTTACACAAGCAGGAAAACAACCATGAGGAAAACGCAGGGATTTGAGTGGACTTCTGCCTGAGATGAATCCTGACTACAAAGGACAGCTGAAACCTGCACAATGTGAGGATTTTTCTTCTACTTGTTAACAAAAAAAGTTGTAAATGAAAGCAAAATTTAAATATATACAGCTTGGAAACTCTGAATGTCAAGTCTTATTATTAATGTGCTAAAACTGTGGCTATATTAACATTTCTAATTACATGCTGCATTTAGGTAAAAAAAAATGCAAGCGGTTAGGTTGTGCTGAGAACGATGCTGACAGCCGTGATGGCTCTCTGGGTGGTGGAGCAACACGGTCTCTCCAAGCTAAGGTGAGGTGGTAGCTCTCAGACCAAAAAGAGCACTGGAGACAGCCCTGGGATGGGATTGTTACTAGCACCAGCAGACTGTGGGAACATCTCTTGTCATGGCACCTTAAGGGAATCAGGTCACTCTGAAGGATTTGAACATTCATGCTAGAGTTATCAGCTTGTGCAAGAGAAATACAGACAAAGAGAAATACGGATAGAAAATGACCTACAAAACATTGATGGTGTTTTGCACACCTAAGTAATTGTCAGCTTATCTTGGTGCCTAAATTCCTAAAAAACCCAAACTCTTCTTTCTTTGAGATCGACTGTTAGGCCGAGGAACACCAATCTCTCACAGGTAGCACATGAGAATATGTTTTAATCTGGAATCATGTCCCCAAGCAATATATTGGATAGATGGTAATTTTTTAGTTCTTCTAACCACTTGGAGGCTATTTCGTGCCTTCCTTCCATACATGCATTAGAAAGCAAGAGCATCTGTAGCTGCAGCAATAGGAAAACTCTGCAGAAGAGTGGTGGAGTTTTCAGTACAAAGAAAAAAATTAGCAAAAAATTCTGCGAATGTTCATGTATACAATAAAAATTAGCAAATGGGATTATAGTTCATTTTTGATAAAGTAAATATATTTTTCCAGATTTAGCTCCCTGCAATTTTTTTAAATTCCCATCATAGTTATAAATAGCATATTGTAGTTTTCCACCAAGCATCTCGGATTGTCCTTTGCTTGAGATATATCACATAAAGGATTAATATTTTTTTGTTACACAACGTTGCCATTTTTTTTCTGTAGCTTACTTTGAATATACTTTATATTTTACTGCAATTTTCTGCAATAGTCAATGTCTGCTTAGTTCTTGGCAAAAAAAAGGAAAACAAATTTATTTTCCTATTGTGAGAAAATATTTAGCTTTCTCACAGCCTGCTAAAAAATACAATAAGAAATGGATATCTAAGAAATTTTTGACAAATTTTTTACATTCCTGAGTAAATTGTTAGAAGCACTTACCTGGTATGACTGTAACATATTTTAACAACACACCATAAGGTATCAATGTATGTGGGGAAAGCGAGCAGATATTCTAACTTTTCTAGCTATCTACATTAGAACTACTGAAAGAAACATGAAAACAAAGCTACAAAAGGAGCCACTCATGCTCTAAAATAGCTCATCATTAAATGTGGAGTTTCCAGTTTTTAGGCAGACTTTCTTTATCTCTGAATTTTGTCCCACTAGTAATTACTGACAGTCAGCAAAAGTCTGTTAGATGAGATAAAGTATAACATGAAGACTTCTTCATTGAGAATATTTGCATTATTTCTACAAAAACTGATTATATAAAATTTTACCATGGAAACCCATTTCTTTCAGAACATTTGTTTTGAACTCTACTTTCAAAACATTTATCATGTAACAGAAATTCTACATTGTAAAATGTAACTTTATACTGCAGTTAGCATTTTTAAATGAAATAATTGAGATTTCCCTTCAATAATACATAAATGAGAAATGCTGTATTCTCAGGATCACTTTTGCTTTCAGAAGACTTAAGAGAAATTTTTGCTCTTAAAAGAAGTTTTAATGATGAAGGAAGTAATTTTGTTCTTAGTCTAAATACAACCCTCCGTATTTTGACACATCTCTTAAGAGTGTTCTAAACTTTTGTTTTAAATTTATCTTTCTATGTAAGAACTTTGGATACATAGTGGCGTACATGAATAAAAGATTTTTCCTTGGGCAAGTTCAGTCTAGGTCTGCTTTGTGCCAGAGCCTGGACCACATGACCTCCACTGGTCCCTTCCCAATAAGGCTTCCATGACTCTGTGAAACATCAGAGCATTCTCTGTTATTTTTGCATCAATTGATCCTTGCAATGAATACAAGAAAAGACCAGGAAGCTTAACTAGCATAAGGCTATTTCTCATGGGTTCTGAGTGAAATCTTCTTCAAAAATTCGGGTAACAGATCTTAAAATGTATTTAAAGGAAAGGAAGATGGTACATGGAGTAATTGGAAGAAAGAAAAAAACAACTACTGTAAGTCCAGTACTAGACCATAAAGGTAAAAATTCAGAAAAATATTAATCGAAGAAAAGCTAGCATGCTTGGCTGGCGGTGAACGCAAGGCTCATTGCAAATGTGGTCAGTAGCACATGCCAAAACACTCTACAAAAAATGCTGTTTATGACTTAAAATGGGACATCAGAGGTAGGATAATACTGACAAATAATACAAGGTGTATCTTTTCTTTGAGTCCTCTTACATGGCTTTCTAGAAAAACTGTGTGCAAACGCTATTACTTATCCATTTGCATTGCAGGTGTGTACTAATGTTGTCCACTGAGTCAGTCTTACATACCAGAAGTGTGATATCTTTTAGTGGCTTTGTCAATCTGTTATATCTTTTTTTATAAATGTTAAGATTAACCTTTGCATAATTAGAGAAGTAGTCCTTGTGTGGAAAAACATTGAATGGAAAAACAACCCCAAACCCCTTGAAATAAATAATGGTACGAAGGTTGGTGTGGTACATCTATTTCCTGTCTTCTTCCCTAACCAGTGGAATATCAGCTTGCTTTTGGAAGTGTATGATCTTGAGAAAAGTGATTTCTCTGTTTACAGGAGATACCATCCTACAGTATCTGAGATGGGAGCTGAGGAACAGCAGTTTCCCTACATGAACCAAGGAAGATGACAGAAGAGCAATTAAGAATCTGGCATCTACCCATGACAGGGATTTCAGCTGAAAATTGAGGCCGGCATTCACCTGTGTTATAATTTGCTAACCACACACTTACTCAATATAGAGTAAAATTCTTCATAAGGAAAAAATACCTGGTTAGGAAGCTTTTAACTTTTCCCCAAACCAGCGAGTCAGGTAAATGTGTAATTACTGGCTGATTAAAATGCAAATGGCTTACCTGCCAAACTGCATTTGTGCATGGTCTGCTAAAAAATTGGCTTTGCTTCTGATTTTCTGTTGATATAAATGTAACTATTTTCTGACTTTTTTTTTTAACTTTGTTGACCTTTGCAAAAATAGGACTGTACAAATTAATTTGAAAAACAATCTAGTTTAACGAAAAGTGGCATCTATTACTTCTTTAAAGTGTGCACTGGAACAGATTGCCCGGGGAGATTGTGGAGTCTCCTTCTCTGGAGATATTCAAGACCCGCCTGGACAAGGTCCTGTGCAGCCTGCTGTAGGTGACCCTGCTTCGGCAGGGGGGTTGGACTAGATGACCCACAGAGGTCCCTTTCAATCCCTAACATTTTGTGATTTTGTGATTCTGTGAAAAGTGCCATATTAATGGAGTAAAAATTAGTATATTTCTAAACAGTGTTTTTTGAAAAGTTAAAATTTTATGTTATAATTTTAATCCTCTTTCCTTGGGAACCTGTATATTTTTTGCCTAGAAAGTATTTCAGAAATGATCCACATGCAAGTTTGTGAAGAGAACTTTCAGATCAGATTTAATATTTACAGCTCATAAGCATTCTGGATTGCCTTCAACTATGCAAATCTCTCTGATCCTGTGTAAAATATTGGTGGATTTAATGAAGCCTGAAATATTTTAATTAAACACGTTTTTCTGTAACAACTTATATACAATTCCATTGCCCATTGTTCTTTCAGAAGTAAAATTCCTATTTCTTTCTATTGAGTTTTATTAGATTTAACCATTATAAAAAAAACCCCATAAATAACATAAACTGAAAATTTCTTTTGATCATGGACAGTCATTCCACCTTTTCCACAGTCACTTAACTCCATACTGTAAAATGGAATAAAAGCTTGCACACCCGTGTATGGATATGTGTTTTGTTTGATCAGCTGAAGAACACTGTGTGTATAATGGGGATTCGTGCATCTGCTCAAGTTCACATACGTTTAGAGTACTTCTATGCCACATTATGCAGCATTACGTTACACCACTAAGCATCTTCAAACACGCATCTGGTAGAATAGCATCTTAACTATTAGCAGAAATAGGGCTCACCTGGGGACAGCTACTAACACTTTGTTTTGTGGTGAAATTTGTGTACACTTTTCTTAAAATGAGATACTGATTTTTAAAAGAGTGGTTTCGGCTTCTTCTTAAAGTCTGTAAAGTACACCTATAACAAAGTAAACAATGCAAGCTAGTAAATGTTCTTTTCCTGTGTTGTTGATTACTAAATTTTTTGTGGCAGTATTTGTCTCAATATTTTTTTTACAGCTACTAAGCTAGGTGCTTATAGTCCATGTGGTTTACTCACATAGTTACTAAATAACAATAAAACTCAATAGTAAGAGCAATAAAATCAATTTTCTAATTGTTTATTCATTTCTTCAAGGTTTAAAATACTGCCATGCTTTTTAACTGTGTTGCAGGTATTCGTTATCACATAATGAAGCAGTAACTTAAATGCACTGATGTGTGTTTCTGATAGCTAGAAGATATTTGGTACAAAGTCTCTTTTTTCTGACTGTAACAACTTGAGTATCCATAGTAAATGTGAGAGTCAGTCAAAGATTATCAGGGCTTTTTCAGGGTGCTTTTCTGCATTTTTTCTTCTTTTGATTCAAATGAGATCCAATAGGAGAAATTTTGCAGTGGTTTCCAATATGTGAAAAGCCATATATAATAGATTGCTAGTTTTTTAGCTTTTGACATAAAACCATAATACATAGGTTACCAAGCTACCCTGATGCCCAGTAATTAATCTAAAAAAGTCAATATTCAATTTGAAAAAATTAACATTATACTCCAATTTTAAAATCAGTGGAGCTTGTACAATGACAGAGACTGAATGATTCAACTGATAAGTTTTCAGTGGACTTTCCTGTTGTGACTTTGAAACCCTCCAATTTGGTAAAAAAGTCAACGCTGATAGCAGGTGTGAAATCTTATGTCTGAGGCCTTCACTTAAAAACATAATGTGTACCTCATGGCAGTTACAGTAATTATCCTCATGTAATCTGTGCTGTCTGTGACGTTGGAGATCATGTTCCTTAGATTTTTATTCATACTAACACCTTGAGGGTTTAGAAAAATCTCATGCAAAAAGATAGAAAACCAGAGATATTCTCCTAAAAAAAAAAAAGAAAAAGGACAGTCTAGCAAGGTTCCTTCTATAATCATTGAAAAGAGAGAGACATTTCCACACAGGGATTCATCCCATTCTGAAACAGATTACTAAACCATATAGTGTATTATTCCTTGGAGGTGACTATTTCTCTCTCTTGACTACAAGAAGAACCTAGATAATGTGTTTAGTCAAGCCAGCTAACTTTTTAATGTGCAAAGTTAGAAAAATTCCAACTAACTCTTCTAAAAATGTTTCTGATTTATCCGATTTTCTCCTATAAATAAATAACTAAATGCTTAGACATCTTAAAAGGGTATTTCAGTAAATCAGTTCTCCATCTTTATGCATCTTTAGCCTGACCATAAGTCAATCTCTACAACTGATTTTGATCGTGTTCTGTAATAATATTTATATTGATCTTCTGATTTGATTAAAACCTAAATCTTGCTAAAAGTTCTTGAGGTCTGTGCATCTTTTTCTTCTCTTATTTCCTACTAGTAATTTCAACCTCTTCTTGAGTTTTTCAATATTGTGGAGCTTTTGAGTCTAGAATAATTTTAAGCACTACAAATAAGACGGCAGCAGTGGTACATTTTTCCTGAAAGGACAGCTATTATGTTTTCCTTGGGAGCATGGCTCCTGGCTCATGAACCTGTTGAATAGAAGGGTTGAATCCTGAATAGTCATTGTCCTGTTCAAAGTTTTCAGATACTATTATTTGAGAAAAAACTTTGTAGATTTTTGTTTTTGCCTTCAGAAAGGAGAGTGAATAAGCTATTCCAGTTTTTGACTGAGAAGTTATTTATTATTCTAAAGCATTAATATGGTGGAGCTGATGAGAATAAAGGGCATGGAAAGAACTGGAATGACCACCTTATGGTGAAGACACTGGACCGGCACTCGGGAAAGCGTAAGGTGAATTACCCATTCTGTATGCGTCCCTGCTGGGTTCCTAGGTAACCATTCATTTTCCCTCTGCCCAACTTCTAATTTCTGCAGTGATGGAAGTAAAATTTCCTTGCCTCTTAAAAGAATTTGGAATAGCGGTTGATAATTTCATCATGGTCAAATATTTAAAAGCTATTGGCCACAACTATAAACACATGTATATAGCTACTTACTTGATTACCCTGTGATTACACCCACTACAATTTTAGCACAAACCCTAGCTTTCTTCCAGCTTTTTATCAGTAAAATGTACTGTTTACTCAAGCAGGGAAACGAATTACTTGAATATGGCCATTTGCCAAACTGGTAACCCAGCAAATAATGGCCGGAAAAAGGTCTTATAAAGGTTATTCTAATCCTAGCATAGCTGAAGCTAAAAACTAAACAAGAAGAAAAAAAAAATGAAGCAGAGTTAATAGTAAGTAATAAGTTAATGCCTTATGTTTCTTGAAAGCCTATTTTTAGATTCACTAATGTGTGATCTAAATCTATAATGTGTATATGCACAATAGCTTATTTGTGGATAAGCCATGAATTTTCAGGCAGGGAGTAGATTTTCAAATTATATAAAAGGATGTTACACTATGAAACCGTGAAATCTCCATTACTTTACGATGTCTGAGGTACATGGCAGCCTTGTGGGAGTTGCCTCTGTGTGATATGATCATGCTACGTAAATACTCGTTGTATTTCTTCTTCTTCTTTATTTTATAGAAACACCTCCATACATCTTAATAGTCTGCCTGCTTCTGCTTCTTGTTCCTGTTTTAATTCTTCTGCCCAAATAGCTGTATTGCAATAATTTTCACAACTAAGTCTGATTCCAAAAACAGATTAAAAGCAAGGCTGCTTGAATTCTTCAGGGAGTAAAGATATGAATACTAAAAGCTAAAAGTGACTGTATGGATCATCCATGCAAGACCAGATCTTGTTTTTAACAGTAGACAGTAAGCAATAGATAAGGATTCAGAACAATCATCACTTGGAAGAGTTCATTGGTATAAGAAGAGGCAAATAAATCAACTAATCTATTTATTTTTAAAACGAAATTTTCAGAATCAATCAATCTTGAAATTTATTGCATGCTTTCAGTGAGTCTTTAGATAGCAGTTATTTTTGCTTTGACTTGGAATTTGGAAGAGGCAACTAGAAGGAAACAAGTTGCCATTTTTAATATCCTGCTTCTCTGGGTTCCCCTGAAGAGATGACAAAGGGAAGTTACCAAAAATTTGATCCATATTAATTGCTTAAGTCAGAGAGCTGTTAAGGACTCTAGGGAGACTCTCTAAGTGACTGTAATTTTATACAGAAATCTCATATGATATTTCAAGCAAACCTGAAGATAGAGATAGCTGAACTAGCCATTAAATATAGTATTATGTAAGAGGGTTCTGAATCAGGCCTACTTTTAATAAAAATATGTTTCTCACACTTAAATATTGATAAAATATCTTTAATATCCTTCTCAATTCGGATAGCTACAAAAGTATGGTGGTTAAATTACATGATGCTCTGAAAGAGTTAATAAAAGATATATTTATATATGTTAGGGCTGCCTTCTGGACCATAACCCGGATTTATTCTAAAATATGTGGAACTGAAGTCAATACTGACTTTGGATCAGACTGTGCATCCTTTTCCTAATCAATTCCACAAAAAAATAATGTGGTTTTGTAACACAGCCTTGCATAATAATGCCTGTAAAAGTAGAAATATAGGACATCCTCGTAAGTGAGAAAACATGAACTGCAAAGCAAGCAGGGATAAACATTTAGGTGGCTAAGAGACAGAGGCACACATCAGAGACAGGCTTTGGTGTCCTACAAATGTCAAATTTGATCTGCAAATTTTTTAAAGAAAGATTCTGGCATTTTTCTTTATCCAAAGGGATCCTCGACAACACTCTGACAAGAGGAGAAATTCTGTATCATGACAAGAGTTCAACTACTGAATTGAATATAGGGAACTTTCTTGTATAAGTTCAGCACGCAAAGCAAACTGCATTGTCAGTATGGCAGGCAGTGCTACAGGTACACCATTCGTGTCAGATGCAAAGTATAATTCGCATTTTTAAAATCGTATCCAGAAGAGAACCAAGAAAGAAAACAGCAATAGACAGAGAGACAAAGAAAGAAAGAACATTCAGAAGAAAAAACTTGATGTAAGGGAAATAGTGTCTGTTTCTATGCTGGGCAAGATAAGGAAAAAGTTCATTCTCTGCCTTTAGGAGATACGGGGAAAGATTGACTGCAACAAATTCAGTTTCAGAATGAATCATCCCAGAGCTGCTTTGTACCACATAATATGTCAGTCCAGTTCAACAGAAAAGGGAAACAAAGATTTCTCTTATTTTTCCTCGAGTTTTGTATCCACTGTGGCATCTTTGGAGGAACTTCACAGGTTTAGACTGAACAGCAGTGGAATTGGCTTTGCTGAAATGCAAGCCAAAGAGAGCTGACCTGGCAGAAAATCTTGGAAGCCTCTATTATTTACAGCAGACTTCAGAGTACACAGTTTCTCTAAGTTGTGTTTTTCAGTGGCCTTTGCTTTTCCTACTAAGATCTGCTACCTATACCTCACTTTTACATTTGTTTCTCTGATAAACACCTGTTTAGCTCGAGTATTGCAGCGCCTGTGGGTAACCAGTTTTGCCTCAGCCATTTAGGAAGAGAAATGGCTGGGAAAGAACTGAGCCTTTCACCTCAATGCCAGGACATAAACACCTGATACATCATCATGGTTCACAGGCATGGCACTGCTGAAACCAAACCAGCAGGTTACATCACAGCAGGACAATCCTGGACCAGCCTCTGCGGAATACAACAGCTGTGGGACTTTTCCCCAGACTTTACAAAAAAAAGAAAAAATTCGTATCTGGGTCAAGTGGAAGAAGTGGGAGCTGCTCCTGACAGAGCTTGCCTTTGAAAATCTCCCCTTGATATAGTGTTACATGTTTATAATTCTTCCTGCTATAGTGACATGTATAGAAGAAGGGTGAAGGCTGCCCGGTGATGGCTGTTGAGTGAAGGTGACACCCACAGTGTGATCCTGTCTGGGCTTTCCATTGGCTTTAAACTTCTTTCCTTCTATTTTAAACATTGCCCAAAGAGAAAGTATATTGTGTTAGACTGTGCAGCGTCATACAAAATGTATATGGAGAGACTGGCTGTCTTAAACATCAAGGTTGCACCCGGTTGTAGCAATTTTTCTCGGGGTTTGAAATCATCTCCAAAAAGCTCCAGGCTTCACAGGAGGCAAAGGCAGCTCAGAGTAGGCAGTCCAAATCAGTTCTCTGCTCTGGTAATTCACTGGTGCAATGGAGAAAACAAATATTAGACGAAGTCATTACCCACAGTCACTGTGATCTGGGCTTAGAAATGGACTTCTGTTGTTCTCCTCACCGTAGAACTTAGGAATAGGAGAACATTTTTGGTGGTGGTTAACCCAGGAGTCATGACTTTCTATATGGCTGTGCCCACAGTGAGAAATTCGGTGCAGGAAAGTAAAATTAGAACAAACCCTACCACCTCCTAAGTAGTCTGAGTTTTCAACACATTGTATTGTAAGAAACAGCCCTCTCAGAGCTTATACATACAGCAGCATTAGAATGAGACATTTTAGTTTTCTTTGTGTTTATCTGTTTATCCCACCAAGACAATCCAAGAAACCTCCACAGCCTAATTTTTACCTTCTGCTTGGAACAGCTTGCAGGACTATTATTTCCTGCCTATGTACCTTAGCAAGCAGTACTATATCAACCATGTACCAAGGTTTCTCATCTCTTCGTGCACACACTAGCATCATTTCATCTTACTACATGCTTCAGATCACATCAGGACTATTTCCACCACAATCTTCTCCTGTCTTTCAATATTCTTCTCTGATAATAAAAATCGTAATGAGAAAAGAATGGCTACAGTTAAATAACCGGACGTGTTTCCATTTACTTCAGTAGGCTCAGGATGTCATCTTCAGTGATAGGACGAGGGGTAATGGTTTTAAACTAAAACAGGGTAGGTTTAGGCTAGATATAAGGAAGAAATTCTTTACAATGAGGGTGGTGAAACACTGGAACGGGTTGCCCAGAGAGATAGTGGAGGCCCCATCACTGGAAACATTCAAGACCAGGTTGGACAGGGCTCTGAGCAACCTGATCTAGTTGGTGGTGTCCCTACTCGCTGCGGGGGAGTTGGACTAGATGACATCTAGAGGTCCCTTCCAACCCAAAACTTTCTATGATTCTACGATTCCGTTTCTCATTCCACTGGTGGATGAAATTCTGATGAGAAAAAAAGCTGTACTTTTGTCATTAATGAAAAACTGCCTTAGTATGACTTAATATCCTTATCTAGTACCCATACATTGTCAAAAAGGTGTACATTCTTCTCCTTAAAAATATTTCCCTCCTCCCCTCTTCCCCAGCTGACAAATTTCAGATGCTCGTAAATCTAGGTGTAGCAGCCTTATTGCTTCTCATGTGGATATAACTTGTAGTATGAAAAATCACTCTTACTGAGACCGGGGGAGATGTTAGCCTGTTGCTGACTTGCTGTTCGAAAGATGCTGCTAATTGAATAGCTTCTCGCTGCCTTTTGCATGTTCCCATTGCCAAGTCATAACTGTCACTCTCAGTCAAATTCACTGCTTGGTTTCACATACACTGTTTTTATATTCAAAATTCTATTGGCATAAATGAAGTAAAAAAAATACAGCTTTTGCATACACAAGCCACAGTCTTTGTTAGCGTTCTCATTTTCACACCTCTAGATTAATTCTGGAGTTTTGACACCTAACTGAAGATTGTTATTTTTACTCTGAAAACACTGCTATTCTTTTCTTTGTTTATATTACCAGGCAAATATTTTGGATCTCGCATGAATTTGGATAATCTACACAGTTATTGTAGCTTGGTTTCGGTGTCTCTGCACTTGCCCGTATTTACTCATTCATTCGGAAATGTACCTTCATCATCATGGAAGCATTTGGAAGATGATTTTTTCATTTCCTGATTCCTAATATTAAGAATTCCAACTTCTACTTTAAAATTTTCTGTGTTTTTTTTCTGTTTTATTGTTCCCCCTCCTTAAACTGGTAATCCTCACACAGGTCTGAAAGAGTAAATGTGAAATCGTGAAGTCAATTCAGTCGTCTATTTGTCAGCTGGAGATCCCTAAAAGATGTGAGCTGGGTTTATAAGTGGCAACGATGGGTTTGCCTCTTTTCCACTAAAGGTGTCATAGTCCTACAGACAGTAGCACAAACATTAACAGAAACAGCCTCTTTTCTTACTTGTAGAGACAATGTTGCTAAACAAAATCCTATTCCTTTGTCCCACCATCCTTTTTTACAAGAGTCTACTGCCCAGCTGCAGCAAGATAGGCCTAGTCCAGACGATATCTTTAATTAACACCTTACCAATACAAAAGGCTGGCATAAACTGAAAGCTGAAATTAAGTTATCAAGATAACAACAACAACAAAAAAAGGTAATAAGAAACCAAATGCCATAAGGACAGCTAAGCTGTTTTAAAATCAATACCTTACAAATTAATTTTAAACCTTTTATTATTTTTTACTCTTAGAATGAAGCTGACTTTTTTTTCTAGGAAAATTTCTAGAAGGAAGCAGCATCCTGTGGCTGCCCCATAGGACATACATAGGCGGTGTGTGCTATAGGTCCATTCCTGTGCTTGGTCCAAGATAATCTGGGTCCTTTCCACCACCCATTACAGCGTATTTAGCCCTGGCTTGTTCTGCCAGCCCCAGAGGTTCTGACAGCACAGATGGCAGGCATCACCCTTGCTAAGTAATACATGAGACCTTGATTCTACAAAAATCAGTCTACTTTCATTTTCATAAAGCATGAAAGCTAGATTGTCTCTGAGAGCGGGGGGGGGGGGGGCATGGGATGTGGAGGGGGGGAATTCTGGGCTTTCAAACAAGCAGATGAAGAACATTGTCATCTAATACTTTACCAGGAAACATGACATGAACTGTTATCACAGGCAGTGCAGGGTACTGCCAGCAAATACAGGAGTGATCACAGTAAAAAAAGATTTAAAGCCTGCTTATTATTATAATCACTGTGCTCAACGCAATAGCCCTACACCTGTTCATTTCTATTTTTTGAGACTCAGCCATTCTTTCCTAAAAAATTTCCCAGTTGAGAGCAACTGGATGGCCTTCCCGCAGATCTCATCACTGTCATTTGTTGAATGGATGGATCGTTTCGAAGACATCGAGAGATTGTCGCCTCCACAGAAGAGCTGAGCTCGCTGCGTCAATAGTGTTCCTAGACCCTGCAAATTGGCAGTGAGTTTTCTCTGGCAAGCCCAGTGGTGGTCTCAGCCTTCTGGTATCCCTCTTCAATGCTGCTGTTAATGCAAATTTTATGCTCTGCCCACATGGGCCCATCGCCTCTCTCCATAATATTTTCGTGGGCCGCTCCACCCCTCTCCGCCTTCATGTAGGAGATGTAACTGGGCACCACTACCAGTCTGTGCTGCCAATTCCTGGTTGTGCCCTTGGGCACACCCTCCTCCTGCCACCCAGGTTTTGAGGCTACTCCTCAGAAATGAAACACATGAGGGGGTATTTATTCACTTCCAGACCTATTTTACAGCTTCCTTTTGATGAGCTGCCCACAAGCCAAAGCACGTGTTTGTAGTCTGTCACACTGATCAATCCTGTCTTGCTGTTCTTTCGTGTAAGCTTCCCTGTATCCAGCTATAATGATTTACATTTTTAATGTTCTTTTAAGAAAGGATGGAAAATAACACTTTTTCTATAATCTTTGTTGATTATAATCTTGCCTCTTCAGGTTCACCACCTGGGAAAGCTCCCACTTTGCTCTGCAGCCCAGCCGCGCTCTCTGCCCTTACTGCCTCATGTCCCTTGTACGCTTTCACTCACACTTCTCCTTGGTTTCACAGGGTTGTCCATCTCTGTGTTACTCCTGCATCTGATCTCACTCAGCTCTACTAGTCTATGTACACAGTTGTAAACTCAAAAAAAATACAAAAGGAAAAAAAATCAGAATTAATTAAAAATAGGAATACTAATATATGAATTCCAGCACAAAACCAGGGTGAAATATTTGTAATCTTCCAAAACAGCTCCAGCATACCAGTGTAAGGGCCTTTCAACATAAAATACATAATCTGTATGGAACACTTATTCTCTGTAGAAGACATAATCTTTACCGGCAGTTAATCTTAGATGTGGATGTGCCCTGCCCTACTGTTACAGAGGTTTACCAAGTGCTTCTCAGCTACACTGATTAACTGTGATTCCCTTCAGAACGTGACAGTCACATTAAGGGATGGAGGCTTTCCTTATCTCCTAAGTACATTGTGTTCAGATTTCTATACTTTCTGTTTTCTATATATGATGATATATATAAGTACAATTTCTATACTTCCTCCTTTAAAAATCAAATCTTAAGGTTTATCTTTGAGACAAAAGGAAGTATGAAAAATAAATCCAGGGCTCCTATAGGGCACATCACTGGAAACTACCTCTTAAAAGAATAAATTGCATCTCTTAAAAAAACAGATTGTACTGAACACTTTGCATTTCTTCTTCCTTAAAGTCATTGTCACTTTTCCTGACTGTACCAACAGACAGAAAGCCTGTTAGTACTGTCAGCACTGCAGAGTATACAAAGCTGTGGAAGCGAGAAGAGATTTCTGCTCTTCATGCATTACCAACAAAAGCAACAGCTATAATTCAGGTACTGAATTTTTTATTTCAACTGAATCAAAGAAGAATTCTACATCTCTCAGAAGCTGGGCAGAAGTTCTAGCATTGGCTGAGGCAAACGTAAAAAAAACTTGCACTGAAATTTATGATCTAGGTATGCTTCTTTCCTACCTTTTCTCTTTTAAGCCCCATGTATTTCAGGTCTTTTTTGTTAGAAATGAAGGACTGGCCTAGTAACCCAATTTATTAGATGAACTGAATTTCATCTTTAATGACTGTAATATTATGGTTATTTATATTTACTCTAATCTCTTGAAAGTGGTGCCTCTGTGAGTAGAAATTTTATAAACAAAGAAAATAATATTAAAAAAAAAGGTGCAGAAGCCCCATCCCCAGGAGCATTCAAGGTCAGATTGGATGGGGCTTTGAGGAACCTGACCTTTTGAAGATGTCCCTGCTCATTGCACAGGGTTGGACTAGATGGCCTTTAAAGGCCCCTTCCGACCCAAATCAGTCTATGATTCTAAGCTCTATCCCAAAGCACTACTGAAGAGTTAAAAAGGCCTCTTATTCCATAACAATACTCAAACTGCCCATCTGATATTCCATATCAGGCACAAAAACTTCTTCAGGTGAAGAATAAAATGCGGCCTGTCATATCATCGTGGAAAGCTTAGCTGACCACTGATCTGGGTTTGGCACTGAGCGGACTTCTGGAGCTGGATGAGTCTCCTCTAGCAGTGCATGCTGGCACTGCAGGGGAGATGCAGACCAGCCCAAACTGGTCCACACTTCCTTTGCACTGCAAAGGTGCATGGGTGCCATCTCGTTGCACGCCTTTCTCTTAATTTTGCTTGTTGGAGACACACTAAGCTCCAATGTAGAAATCGATGTTCTCTAAACCACCTTGCATAGATGCCTTACCCTGCTCCCCTCCGGAGGATGTTGCTTCCACTGTCCTTGCAGCCTGACAGGGAGGCAAACCAACTGTAAAGCTTTTCAGGAAAAATGAAGCAACCACTTTTTTATGGTTTCATGTAGAACCATATTTTAAATGAGCATGCAGTCGGCTTCAAACTCAACACAACAGCCTTCTTCATTCAAAGCTGTCTAAGCTCTAGTAAAGAAGGAAAAAAAAGAATCTGAGGTTTTCTTTTTTCATATACTTTACTACTTAGTGTCAGACATACTTATTCCAAAACCAGCCTTCTAGCAAAAGACGAAGAAACCAATCCCTCGCTTACTGTGCTACAATTAATTCTATGGGAATTCTAAAAATTGTCTCCCTTCTTTCCAGCCTAAATAGTTCTCTATTTGCTTGCAAAATTAAATGAAAATGGCAATTTTATGTTGTCTCTTCTTACATACAGTCACAGCTAGTTGATATGCCTCATTTTTGGTCGAGACACATTTTCCTTTCTGCTAGCCATTTCCAACTGTGCAACATATGGCTGAATTTTCACCTTTGTTTCACATCACAACATGGTAGCCTTGGGAATTAATAAGCTACTCCTTCAAAACAAAATGCAAGAATTGTCACTCATTTTGCTTCCTTACAAATCTGTGATTAATAAGGATATTTTGTCACAAAGAAATGTAAAAGATAGAGACATTCTGCCACTTGACACACCTTCATGACATCTTATTACAGAAATCCCACTTGGGGATCTTCAGTCATCAGGAAGAGGGAGAGGTGACATATTTTGATTTTAATCCTTCAAGGAATATTGCTCTTTCATTGGTGCTCTAAATATTTACTTTGTCATAAGTCTTCTGTCACAGTGGATAAATGGGAAGTTGTCACCTGCCTTTTTTTCTCCCACTTTCCAGTGACACTCATCAACTAGACGATCTTCCCTATTCTACTCAGATAGGATCTAGTACTATGTTATATGGACAAAAAGAGTCGCTCCACAGAGATGCACACATACTTTCCACTTCCATTTCCATTTCCATTGCTATTTCCATTTCCCTTTCCATATCTTGCACTGAAATACATTTTTCAGAAGTTAAAATGATGCTTTACATCCAAGATTACAAGAAAAGCAGCAAAATCACACAGTCAATCTTCTAGACTGAATCACCAACAGTCCTTTAGAAACAAAATGAAGTCCAGCTGTATTACAATGTCTCTTACTTTCTAACAAAAAAATACTAAAGCAAGATATTAAAAAGTTAGTGGAAAAATGTAAGCATAAAAAGGGGAAAAAAAACCTCTTGTTTTTCCATCAGAAAGTGCAGTCTTATTCTAATAATATCCTGGGTTTGTGCCAATTTTACCTAAATTTTAGAAGGAATAAGTTAACATTATTTTCTTGTTTTGTTCTGGTAATATCAAACATGTTTGTTTTCACATTATTTTTTTTTAAAGTTTCAACTTCAATTTTACTGGAATAATATCTAATGTAAAAATTCTATTGAAGATATAAGGGGAGGAGAAAGAAATGAGATGAGCATTTTGATGATTCTAAATAAAAAATCTTTTCCATTTTTCTGCTTTTGGAAATGTCAGTTTCAGGGATGAAAAAATTTCCAGATAGCCACTGTCCCAATGGACACAAGTTCTTGGTTCTCAATTTGCACGAAGATTTTCTTTGGTGCCTAAACCAAGGTCAAGCATGAAGCTAGAAATATAAATATACCTTTTATAAGGTTTTGCAATTAAGCCAAAAGCATAATAACAAGGCTGTATTGGGTCAGACCCAATACAAAGGCTTACCCCCCACACACACCATCCACAAAAAACCCACCCCACAGTAACAAAGAATTTTTATTTGTCAAAGAAACCACAGTGTAACCTGATATATTTGGGTATCCAACAGATGGTTGCATTTCAGAAGAAGACATGTTTCTGCTTAATATGTGACAAATATAAGGAAGAAATAACAGGGTAAACAGACTCTTCCATTGTTGCTTAATAAGCCATGAATACATTCTGTTTTGGTACAAAAACTTTGTCAGAAAACATCAATCAGTATATGCAAGATGGGTAAAAATATGATCAACTGCAGCAGTCTCATTTGCACCCCCACTCCTCTGAAGGCAGATTCTATTTTGAACAGCGTAAGTCGGGAATAACTCCGGAGGAATCAGTGGCAACATGCCACATGAGGAACTGCGGAGTCGTTTTTTGCAGATCATACATAATTTTATGTATCTGTTGACTTCTGTGTTGTAATTTATTAGGACTGAAGGAACAAGAGAATAAAGTACAGCTGCTGGGCATACAGGTCCAGTCTACACCATGTAATGGTGCCCAGGGCATAGAGCTCAGAGACAATGGCAACAGAATCTGCTTGAAAATCAGAAGCAGTATATCCTTAACACCAGTGTGAAGCCGGGCACAGGTTACTCCCGACGTGCTTGGATGCAGCAAGCGCTGCTTCTGTCACCTGAGATATCACTGCACGGGGCAGCTTGAAGCCCTGTGGCGGTGTAGGCTCTGTGTGCGCTCTAGAACAGCTCACAAATATTGCC
Organism: Opisthocomus hoazin; assembly: GCF_030867145.1. Taxonomy (NCBI): domain Eukaryota; kingdom Metazoa; phylum Chordata; class Aves; order Opisthocomiformes; family Opisthocomidae; genus Opisthocomus; species Opisthocomus hoazin. The sequence goes on along the minus strand of NC_134416.1, from coordinate 58,321,730 downwards.
TTAGGCTATCCGACTTGGTGTAACCACAATTAAGATACAGAAAAATACAAACGGTGCACTGAAACACAAACAACCACGGACTGACCTAAAACGAGCAGCCGCTCAGGAAACGGAGGATGTGAAAACAGAGGCTGGGATTCGTCTCCATTCAGCTACAAGTCAGGAATCAAAGGCTACACGTTTAAACTAATTCTCTTATGTCTTGTGATAGAGAATGGAAAGAAATGTGCACTTTCAGTGCGACTTACCTTAGACAAACATTTAGAATGGATCTAAATGCCTAGTTTTTAGCATATTACAATTAGATTGAATTCCACCCCCTGTGTCTAAGACAGCAGCAGTAGGGTTTTGGCATAAGAACTTTGACATCTGCAGTGGGGGAAGAGAGACTCTCAAACGCTGATGCTAAAGAACCAGAGAACACTTGCCATGTGTACGTAAATACATGTTTGCTTTTCTGTCCTGATGTAAAGATGAAGACACCATACTCTGCTTGGCTAACAAAAACTTGTGTTTTGAAACACTGCCATGTGCCACTGCAAACTTTGTTGCATGTTCATAGCTGCAAAGGCACAAAGTTTTTCTTAGGATTCAGGTTCTCTTGAGCTTGCTGAAACCTCCAGGGTGGGATACAGTGCAGAGGTCAAGACAGGGGAAGCTGTTGACAAGGTCATTTCGGGATAAAAAGATACAAGTGAAAAAGAGCAGAGGTAATATGAACATCTGATATGATTATCTAGATATAATGTAGATCCATGCAAAAAAAAATGGCAATTGTTTTCTGAACAATGAAAATATTTAATATCTTTCTAAACAGTCGTTAGACATGCTTATTTGCCTCAACTGAATCACCTGAAGTGACATGTATCTGGAGTGGTACTACTACAGAGTCTTCTGAAGTCTAAAGATTCTATGACAAGGTCTAATTAGCTAAAAAAATAAATAAATGTCAGAGTCAAATCTGTGCTTTAAATTGCCTGATATTTCATGTATTAAAAAAAAATAATCCAAATATTGGGTCCCTGCACACCAGGAAAGACAAACCTCTGTCACCAGAAGCAACGCATCAGCAGAACCACTTTGTTTCTTTACGTTTACCTGTCCTTGAAATGACTATTTTTCAGCACACCACAGTGTGCCATGAAAACCCAAATCAGCCTTCCTCTTTACGTCTATTGTTAAACACAGTTTGAAATGTCTGAGTGGAAAAAAGCCCACTTGTTCAAATCACCTCTACACTGCCACATCCATGAAGGTGAAAAAGAGAGAGAGGGAGAGAGATCTCTAGAAATGTGATTCATCAGCTTTTCATGGCCTTTACAAAGAACAGTTTGTGCGTATTATTTACAGTAGCCAAATATGTCATTCGGGATATCTTCCCATACATGTTTAGATAAAACGGTTGGACATCAAATGAGTTGTAAAACTTCAGCATCCTAAAACGCCTCTCTATTAAATGTGCTACCAGAGATTCCCCCCAGTTTCTTTCACAAAATGAATTTCTTCTGTTAGGATTCTCCCTGCTCTGGGCATCCTCATCAGATGCAGCGCATTGTACATGAGCAGGGAGACAGTAAGCATACAAAGGCTGAGGGACCTGTCCACAAATGGAGATCTTCATGGTCCCTTGGGCCAGGCTGGAACTCCACCACAGTCAGGAGTATACCGAAGGAGCCATCCACAAGAACACATGATTCTTGTCTGAAGAGTTAGGCACAGATGGATGTTCAAGCATTAGTTTGCCCTGCTCTAACCTACCTTGAGATTGGGTAATCAGATACAGCTGCCCACAGTTCCCGCATCTTAATTTTTCACTCATCAGAGCTGTAGTGCACTAGAATCTGGGCCCCATAACTCTGAATTGCCTGTGGGTCTGAATCTGTAACTGCTTTTCCTCCAATTTTATCCTTGTAGAATAAACTGTAATGACTATCCATAAAATCTAGTCAGAAAAAACATGTCACTCAAGTTCACTAACACTGATCTGACTGTATTTCATCATTTCCTGGACATCTCCAAAGCACCTTGATTACTATATGTGCTTTTGGCATCAGCAATAAAAAAATGTTACCTGTACCTTACACGACCCTCAGTGTTTGGACCAGATGCTGTGGTTTGGTGATTGCTCGATTGTCTCCTCTTGAATAGATACTTTCAAGCCTTTCTGACTCTCTCAACAGATCTGTCACCTACCCAATCTGTCATCAAAAATCAGAGCTTCTCCTCCTGTAACATGATCTTTCCTTTTGTCTAAGATTCTTCACTCTTTACAAAAACTGAAATCATCCCTTCTGAATACCGATGAACCATTTTTACCAACAGTACATGTCCTGTGTCTTTGCCTTCTGCTTTCATTCACTTTGGGGACAGATGTTCCCATGGATATTTATCCCCTCTGGAATATTTCCTTGCTTTGGTTCCAACAAAAGCTTTATCCCCTTTAACAACTGTAAAAAAATAAACCCTCACACAGATTTTGATGATTATTTTTTTGTCATTTTCATGCTACTGCTGTTTCCTTCGGTGTGGGAAACAGGACAACCCACCAGCCTCATTTTGCTCACAAGAACAATTCCAAACAGCAAAACAATGTGAAAGCTACAAGACACACAGAAGAAGATTGCTTTTTATTCTTAGAAGAATAAAAAAGAAGTTATATATAAATTTAAACACAACTTCTAAGCATTTATCCCCTTTTTAATAGTTTGTTTTATAAACATAGATTTTTGCTTAAACAGGATTTGGAACTGTCTCTTAAAATACCCCATGATTCCACTGTTCCACTGCAACTGTTTTTCAAGGATCATGAGTGGATTTTGCATGGATCTTAACCCCAATGCAAAATGGAAGACATTTTAAAAAATCTGGTTAGACATCCATACCATCAAATACATGCATTTGCAATTATTTTAATTAGTCCTTCAAATAAAGGTTAGTGCAGTGCTTATTAATGTTAATACTGTGTTATATATTCAGGTAAATGTATGCTCATTTATATGAATGTGCAATCAGTCATAATTCTGCTTTCCCCTTTCTCTTATGGTTTTAAAAAGGGATATTAAAAGCTGAAACATTATTAGTGTAATGTTATGATTGAGAAATTACACTTACTAGAGTAAAGAGACTCAAAGGACGGTTTCCAGAGCAACAGCAATTCAGCCAGCTTGCACTTTACGCATGTCCTGAAGGGAAAGTCTGCCTCCTGCTCACAGCTGGATAAAATTTTTACTGTTACCTCTGGCTGCAGAGCCACTCTGCAGCTGTTTTGTCCTTCTGCAGGCTGCAGCAGCCATACGGCAGCTGCTTTGCCCCCACTGGGGATCCAGCCACTGGCTGCAAGCGCGGGACACCCTGGCTCAGACCCCTCTTAACAACCCTCCTCCCACCCTAGGACCTCTCTCAGGAGCTCTCTGCAGCACAGTCCTACCTGTGTCCTACCCCATGTATGCAACTATAGTAAGACTCTTCTTCGACTCTTCCCTGGATAGTAAATATTTCCCCCAAAGGCTTTAAATTAGCATCCTCCTCCACGAGGATCCAAGCTGGCTCCGGTCCTGCTGGTCACCTCCTGAAGAGCACTCAGGAGCTACGGGATGAGCAGCTGCAGGGCCAGGGCCTCCAGACTGTGTTAGAAATTGTAAAGATGGAAGCCTGGACTCACACATGAAAAATGCTGAACAAAATGTCATACCGATACAGAAGCAATACTGAATTCTCCAACTTAACACCCATAGGAATAATAAAGGCTCCTGTTCACACCAGTCAAGCGCTCATCAAACATATCCCGCCCCCAGATTCATATATGCAGTTCTTACTGAAATCAACAGTAAGTTTGTACATCTGTAGGCTGAATTGTGTCATGTTTATATAAACACTCACTACTTGATTTGGTCTTGGTGCTGAGAGTTTGAAATCAGTTAAACTATGTTATTTTTAACCGCAAACTTTCTGTACCTTTGAAACTGTATATGGCTGTTTAAAACTGGCTATTACGTTGCCAAGTATAAAACAGTTAAATATTAACATATTAATACAGGAACAAGAATATTCTCCCAGTAGGGATTAATACCATTACAAAATAACCTTTTAAACAAGCTATATTTGTGGAAATCACACCATCCCTCTTACACCTACTGACACATGAGGCACAGCGCTCCAAGAGCGGTGGCCGGGGTACTGTCACCTCACTTTTCTCTGATATTCTCAAAGCCTGCTTTGGAGTGTCAGATTTTGTGCTGAATTTGGGAAGGCTCAACTGACTCTTTCCTAATTGACTCAGTGGCAGTGCTCCTGATGTGGTTATTTGAGAAAGACATCTGACATTTTCCACAAACCTGTGCAACAGGCTTAAACAAAGCTATTAAAAATATAATTCTAATCAATTAGAATTCCTTCCTAAGAATGTCACCACAGTGTTGCAGCTCAACTAACAGAAAGGGGTAATATTAAAAAAAAAATTCAACAAAAAATGGGGGAACGTAATTTCTCATTTTAATAAGAAACACGTAAGAATAACTTTAAAGAAAACTTTCATTTTCATAGTGAAATCTTCAGAAAAACAGTTTTAGAATATATCGGTAGAATACATTAAATAATCAAAAAATATTAGGCTAGCTACTATATATTATTAATAGTTCTAAAATATTCATACAGTGTCTGTTACATTAATCTGACTTCGTGTGCTTGACAGGGTTAATACTGGTGTCATACATCAGCAAAAATTCTGAATGTTGCCTCTTGAATATCACAAAATTAAAAACACTGATGAAGAGTCAATTTACAGTAGACAGTATAACACCATCTCTACCCTATGTTCAACAGTCACCCTACCACCATTCCCTGTTTATACAGCTGAAAAAAAAGGACCTTGTTATAGCAAGAAAAAACTTGCCTAATTCAATGTCTTCTTTCTCATTGCTCGAAATCTTTGCTGATGTTTCGTCATCCGTTCTCTTTTTTCATTTCATCAATAAGACTGCAGGTTCCTGGAATCAAGAATGAGCTCTTTGTTCTCTGTAAACCTTCATGCAATGCTGCCTTTAAACATTAAATAATAATGCTCAGAGAAGAGAATATCAATGAAGACCATGACAAATGTTTTGTTCCTGTCTTTGGGATCAAAATTTGCTCCAGAGTTTGATCTTGCAAGTGGCTGAGCCCTAGAGAATTCAAGAAAGTGTCTTGAGTTGGGATAGCTTACATCCATTGAATTCAGTTCAGCTACAGCTTATAATGTGTGGTTAAAACTTAGCATAATTTTCTTCAAAGACCAGGCCCATAGACTTGTTGGACTTCTCCACTGAGTCAAAGGAGAAAGTTCCCTCTTTTGTAGCATAGAGGCCCAACATGAAAAATTTACCTACATATATGGATATAATGAACGTATAATATTTCTTTTGTGTGGTATTAGCCAACAGAATTATTCCTAATATTGAGAAATTAATTCCGTATGCCGTATGTCAGAATTTGTGTAAATCGTTGGAGAGTGAAACCATTTTATTCCATCAGCTATTGAGCGAGCTCCTGAAAGAGTATTCATCAACACAGCTTTGTGATCTCAATGGGAGCATACTAATTTGTCTAGCTTTTTATATATATAACACTGTAGTGGATAAAAAGCCCATAATCTCGAACTTTGTCCATGGTTGTCAGAAATATAGCCCTGTATGACTGGAAGTTACACCTCGATATCATGCCAAAACCAGATCACATGGCTAGAAAAAAAGTATATTTCTGCTTTTCCTATAATTCAATGGATCTTTTTTTTCTGTGTGCCATCGATGTTATTTAAATTACTCAAGCAATTTAGATTCAACTTAAGTGGCAGCAATAAGTGTTAAATTCAACAAACTAGCTTTATGCATACTTGCCACTGTCCTGGAACTTCTGAATATGGAACCATTTGGGGAAGGTTTGTGAATACATCGTACCTGATGTGAGTTTCCTAATGTGGATTTGAGAATATTAATTCCTTACAATGTGGTATCTGAACAAATTTTTACACTCTCATCCTGAAAACAGTATTACACTTACAAAGAAAAATTTGCTGCAGCAAAATGTCTGCTGATTCACTGCTGTTTGCCCCATGGTGTTCATTTAGATTAGTGCTGCTACAGTGATTTAGTTCCACCTCAGAAGATAATGGGTTTAAATTTTATTTCTGTTAGTTGTGCAGGCATGTACTGCAGGATAAATATCTGGAAAGCAAATGTGAGAAGAAGGAAGAAGCTGTTCACTTGGTAAAAACAATTTTAAGGTAATGATGTTCCTTTCTTATATTTCGACAAAAAAAACCCAAAAGTATTTCTGGCATGAAATATTGTCTAAAAATTTAGGATAAGTTTCCCACTCCCTCCAAATCAGAAGCAGCTGAGATTTTGTGGGTTTTTTTCAGCCAAGTGGTCTGGATACCACTCTGAAAGCTCGTTGTAAGCATAGCTTTGCTAAACACTTCCTCTACAATCACAACAAAGACACAGGTAAATACAACAGGACTCACTTGAGTGTTTTGCTTAATCATTCTTAGCCAACCTGTGCATTCCAGTTCAACTTTCAAAGAAAACCTAAAAAGGAGGTATTGGGTGAGTAGGAAAGTACTTGTAGGGGAAAGGGGAAAGGACCCTGCAGATCTCAGTAAGCTGCCTCGCTACGTGCCTCTCCCAAGCATGTTCATGTACGGTGCCCACAGCAATATCCCCCCCCCCATCCATGACTGGTCTGTCTCAGTACTTCAGTATGAATACACAATAAAGGAGAAGCAGAATACCATTCACTCCATTAGGGCAACGACAGGACATGATCAACTCCTTGCAAAGAGATTCAGGCAGTAAATTCACTTTGCCAGCCAGCTGAAACCGACAAAATGGCAGCAGATACAACTTTTCTTTCTTTTCTTTTCAGGCATATATTTTCTTCCTTATTGTTGATACCATGTTATTTTTTCATACTTCAAAATAAGTACAAGTGGCACATGGTGTCCTGTTCAGTTACCACAGCACTGAGATGCTGTTCACAACAGGATTTTCCAGTTCTTGTAACACAACCAAATGGAGTGGGTGAACTCTGCTTCAGCTTGATTCACTGGACAGGAGCAGAAGTGCCATTGATTGGCAAGATGGCATTAAAACCTTGACTATATAAGCAACTTAAATCATTTCATCTACGGATCTCTGAAGAAACTTATTTCATATCCACCAAATACCTCCCTAACTAAAGAGATTTTAGTCCCAGTGTGCATGCAAGACCTCATTCCACCATAAAAATATACCATTGATTTAGCTGGTACAAGATGAAGCCCTAAAAATTAAACTGACCTCAGAAATGCGATTGCATTTCCAAACTTCCCACCAAATCTGGAGTTTTAATACTACATGAGCTATGCAGTATAACTTTTTTGTTATCATTCTAACCAAAACACTCAAAGGGTGCAATTCTTCTGATCAAATATGTTTATCTATAGCGTAGACATCTGCATATGAATTAGTCATATAGCTTCCCCCTGGAGTCAACGGAAAGAAATACATACTTCTGAGAAGTGATGCATTCCATTATGGTATTCATATTCAATCTGTAAAGTAGCCTGTTCTTCTCCATTGACTCAGAAACAAGTATGGGGGACTTGCTCACCCATGGCTTTCTCATCCATGTATCCATACACACCGCTAGCTGAGATTAATCTCACCAAAACCGATGAAATTATTCTGAAGCAGAGCATAGAAAATAAGAGGATGAACAACCCCAAAAAACCCCCAAGCCAAGATGCAGGAGAACATGAAGGTCTGGGGAAGAGGGGACATTCAATCAGCACTGTGCCAGCTGGCACTGTGGAACAGTAAACCTCTAAGGAGCCCTGCCAGTTAGACTAATCTAGTTGCCTTCAGATTAAAACATGTGATGAGGCAATCTCCTTTTAATTGTCAGAAGTTGTTATCTAAGGTAAGTGCTGCAGATATTCATGCTATGATCTTGGCATTGTCCAAATTCTGTTCTCTAAAGCCATGCTGTTCTGCAGGAGGCTCCCCCCTGTGCAATACTGGTTTATAGGTGGTGGCATTTGAAATGCAGTTTAGATTAACATTAGTCTTTCTGTGTGAACATTTTGCTTCACATATTTCACTGCAACACTAGCTGATGCAGCTACAGTAAAAACAACCAGGGACATTCACGTGTTCTTTAAAGTTGAGTATTCCAAAGTAATTTATCAGTTCATTAAGCACTCCAAGGAATTACTCCACGGAGGCCGTAGCTGTCTCCCTCTGGCCTGTGCTCTTCAAGCTGACAAGCTGAGACTCCCTCTTTTCTCCTTAGTTTCTCAACAGTGTGCATTTGGCGATTGTTATGTCTAACTGTTAATGTGAAATTATGATGCTATTTCATATTTATTATTTTCATCAAAAAGGATTAGTTTATAATCCTTACTACCATTTTATTGAAGGAACAAAGCTGATTTTCAACTGCAACAAAATGTCTAAAAAAAATGTTGTCCTTTATGACTACATGAGAGATTGATTTTCCCTTCCCAATTTGTGTAAAACAAAAATAATTCTAGACTTAACATTACAACTCACATAGAAGCTTTTGGCACTTCAGGATATTTTTACCACCCTATTACTTCCCTAAAGTGCAATCCTGGGAAAATATAAAGAGAGCAAGCAGAACGGCAACATGTCAATATAGTATATAGAAACTCTATATCCATAACAAATTTCCCAGTGCAATGACAAACATGGTATGAATATGTTTTACTTGAAAATGTTTTCCTAACATTGTTTAAAGACATAAAGGCTTAAGACGTGCTTAAAACTACTCCCTGAGAGCTTAGCCATCTATAAACACATCAAAACAACATAATATTTGGCTCTACATTGTACATCATCCAAAGCGTGTTTCACATATTGCTTTCACTGACTACAGAGTCAGCAGTATTAAATAGACTGACAAGGTCTTTTTTCTCATGATTTAATCAGGAATTGACATTAAGGAACACATTCTGTATTTATCTTTTTGTTTAATGTATATCAGGTTTTCACAGAGATGTTTGGCGCAGAAATCGAGCTGTGTCTGATCAACTTCATTCCAGAGAAGTTTTCTAAGCAGAACATGATATTTCTGTCTTCTGTAAGCATCTATAATTGTCCACTGATTGAGGCACACAGAAATTCAGTCTGCCTCCATGTAACAGGTCTTCCTATGCAGGGTGTTTTTTCCTTCATGTGGAAATAGAAGATAGAGTAATGAATACAGGACTGAAATACTGAGACAAAAAGCAGCACTAGGAATTTGCTCTGAATTTCAACTTTCCTGTTCAAACAACCTTTCTATAAATGTCTGTGGCACCTTTAATTTTGCTTCCTGTCCCGCTCTGTGCTTTGTATCAAGAGGACCATGTTATGTTATACAGTACACAAAATACCACTATTAAAATGGAGTATTTTCCAGTAACTACTATCACAATAGTGTATTTCAGTGTCATTTGTCTCTGCCCACAATGAATAACTGAGAAATGTGAGACAGCTGTTTTAAAACACAGATATTTGTAGCAGTAGCTCTTGCAACACGTATAGTCTTTTCCATGTCTTGTGTAAGTTTTAGCTTATTTTTGCTCATGATATTCTCTGTAAAATGATTACACAACAATAAATCATGTGTTGATTTTACTGATTTATAAAAACCCCACCAAAACAGTTGAGAGGAACGCTTATCTCATGTGATCTGTAGCAGACCAGAGAACAAACACCCAGTCCGGTATCCAGTGAAAGCAGAAGAGCAGGAGGAGAGGTGTGTGTCATCGGCATTCCTTTTAAAACGTCCATCACTCAGGTACAGCTTACAACAGGAGATCCCGCTCTTTGCAGGCATCCAGAGGAAAGATAGAGTTATTCTAATTATGCTTGCTGTGCGTAGAGGAGCAACTGGATGCATCTGCCAGTCCACAGCATGGCTCTGCAAAATGTGGGTAGTTGCTAGGCTGCTGCTGCCTTGTGACACAGGCTCAGGAAATCCTGATAATCAGTCACATGAGAAAACTTCTTATCTCAAACCTCTCCCACACTGAGTCCCATTTCAGTACCTGGGGCTTTGAAAAAGGAGGGGCGGGGGAAAGTGTGTAAGAGCAAATGCTAGCGGAAAAATAGCCGATTAAATGTTTAATTCCGTTCTGGGTCACAGACTTCTTTTATGCAGTCTAGCAAGAAATGGTTTGTAATATTTCAAGTACTGAAAACGTATTTTCATTTTTTTACATAAAACCAGGGTTGTTAAATTAAATTCACATTTTTGAGGAGATGAGGCTTGAGGTATTCTCAGTCTTGGAATGGATTTTACTGCATGTGAAAAAGGCTGCAACGGACTCTACACAGGTAGAGCGTGAGCCATGTCAAATTCAGCTGAATTATTTATGTGAGAATTTTATGACTAAATACTATCATCCTCTTGGGATGTCAGTATCAACGAACACAAAACATCGAACTGGAGATTCAGCTGGATTAGCAGTTGTATTAATACGAAACCCTGCCACTACATTTATTGGATTCAGCCGTACTTGTCGATCTCTTCATCTGCTACGTAAAGGCACTTAGCCAGCAAGCAATGGCAGTGGGCAGGCTTAATGGATTATCTACTGCTAAGAAACCACTTCATAAGGGTACAATCACCCAAGTCAGAAAATACAGCACCAATTCAGAGGACAGTAGTGATCAATACGTCCTTCCAAAGCAGCATATTCTTCTCTAGGATTTCGCTGGGAAAGGACTTTAGTGAAGTTTATCACAGCTCTCCTCCAATTCTCTCCAGTTTTTCCAGACTTACAGGTGTGAGGTGACCCAAAGCTATTCTAGCTGACTACAGGTTTAGCAATCACAGATATTGCCAAACATAAGCTCTACAGATCTGTGCCACTTTCATGTATTTTTGTGTTTATTTCTCATTCTTCAGACACATATGCTTCTGTATTCAGCAGCATTTTCAGAGAGTGACAGTACTGTAAATAGTAATAGAAGTTTTCTAAGGAATAGAAAAGTCTCTTATGTTACAGTTCAGGTGAGAGACTGAATATTTGTAATATACACTGTGAACCACAGAAGGGGGTCCTCTTTTATACAGTACAGGTAGACCAGAGAGGGACAAGAAATCATTCCTTGCAATGTAAATGATGGAGTGTGACACAGTATGTCACAGGGTGATGAACAATGCCATTTGAAAATTCATCCCCGTAATTAAGTCAAGCAATTCTGAATATGAACTGACTTTTAAAAATGACCAGCTATTTATTAACATTTCAAAGAAAACACTGAAATTATTGGCATTTATAAATTGGACACAATTTACATTTTGGCAGCAATAGCAGTATCAGCAGGATAGGGACATAACTGCACTGATAAATAGGTAAAACAAGCAAGTATCCTTGTAAACCAAGGAAAAGGAATAGATCCATAAAAGAAACTTCTTGATTATGAGGTACGAAGACTTAACACGTGGTGTGAATTCTTCTCAGCCTCATGCCCCTATGGTTCCTGGCATGCACATTGAGGGTTTAAAGAGCTTTATCCGTCTGCAGTATGAACAGGTCAGTCTGATCTGAGGCAGCTGAAAATTACATGTCCTGAAAAATCTCGTATAATTTTCCCCAGCTGCAGCCAAAGCTAATACAAGGCAGTTAAAGAATGTACAAAATAAGCCTCTCTTTCTAAGTTATAGTCTAAGTGATGTGCAACACATATATCAAACTACAATATTGCCTAAAACAGTTCTTTCCAAAAGAGGTGAGTCTCAAAAATGGAATTTGAAAGGAGGGAGATTAAAGTGCCCTGGGGCTGGTGGCCATGCCCGACGTCCGTGGGCATGCACCTATAGACAAACATCAATACTCTGCCTCTCACTGAAAACAGTCTTGACTTACTACGTGAGAAGGAACTGTAGCTGGATGTACTGTAATATTTTTTTTTACCTTTGGAGATATTGTAAAGTTTCTAAAAATATAAAGAAGAGACATGAAGACAACTCCTAGCAATATAAAGGTAGCTGGAGAGTGGCTACAGTGCAAGCATACACTGTGTGTGGTCCATCAGTTAGATATTTATATGGCTAATCTGTAATGAAGACAGTACGTGTATCATGGTTGCCATAGTTACAGTGGCCTTGTGGGGAACATAGTGTATCACTCTTGTCTTGCACTTATTTACTAGAAAAGAAGCAATTTCATCTATTATTTATAAGATTCCTGTTTCTTCACTTCATGTCCACTCTGCACTACCATACAGTCACTTCACTTTCCCACAGTTCTTTGAATGTGGCATGTATGATTTCAGATTAGACAACCACGAAAATGGCACAAGATATTTTTCTACTAAAAATATAAAGCCTCCCATGGTCTTATGTGAATATGAATTCCAGAGTGTGCTTGCTTTGGATGAACATAAAATACAATTTTCTAAACAAATTTTTCAATAATTTTCCAAGAGTGGGAAGAAATACAAATGAACTCAGTGGCTAGATCTCATGCTATGAAGCAAATAAAGTAATTGTTGTATTTATTATTTTAGTCTTCAGTAATTCAGCTTTCTCTTGATGCAAAGTTCTTTACAGTCCTCAGGAATCATATTGATTTAATGCTGGTTTACTGACAATAACAAAGATATACTTGTCCTATAGTTGATGTCTTGGAAAGATAAAGTAGACAGAGAAAATAAAAAGATGCTTCTCTTAGTTATTTTTGGTTTTATAGTCTGAAAGTATTTGTTAAATACACTACAATATAGTTGCTCACAACGCTGACTAAAACTAATTACCCAGAGGCTGCATATCTTCTACAGGATGAGCAAAGGAAAAGCGGCTGTGCTTTTTGGACAGTGCTGTCCTGGGACATGTGGTGGAGAGAGAAGGGGCCCTGGGAACGTGCAATGTGCTAGCTCTGGGGGACACATTTGGCCACAGTTCAAAAGCTGGAAGCTTGAACATCACATGCCCACAGAGGGGCTCTAAAAACCCTCCCTTTCTTTTTTATTATAGTGGCAGAAATACACAGTCAAGAATCATTTCAGCAGCTGAGAATGGCAGTTCTGACTCAGGCTGGTGGCAATCCTCATGGCTTCACTGTGGTCTTTGTCTGGGCACAGAGTCTTTTGGCAATGACTGTGCTATCGATTTACAAATAATTTGCTGTGATCATTGCTATATTAAGTAAAAGCATATTAAAAATTAAAAAAGCAACAACAAACCAACAAAAAGCAATGGTATATAACAGAATCCTGGTGGTTGGAAGAGTCTAGGCTCCAAAATACAGGATACTACAAGAGAGTAAATTTATTTTATGGGGATACCAAAGCAAGATATATTACTGTGCTCCCTAGAAATAGCACTAGAACTGTGGGTGCCCTTACCCTTACCCCAGGGCAGTTGCAAGGGCCTGTGGAGGTGCACACTCAGGCTGCACAGGCTATTTCCCCCCTACAAAGTGAAAGTGTGCTTATAACATGGATGGAGATATTTAGCCTTAATTGTGGCATGAACGGGTAGTGAGAGCAGTGAAGGTATGGCAGCACAACTTTTGGAATAGCACAGCAAAACCACCTTCTTCTTGACATGTGCAGATACTCTTTTGAAAGTCACTCCCCTGAATCAGCAGTTAAACTATTTCTCTCATCTTGCTGTAGCATCCCAAGAGCCTGAACTTCAGCTGAGCTACTTAATTACTGTTGGATGACAGCCTAATCCAGTTTGGTTTTAATCCTACTCTAAACATGGGACCTATCTCCTGTGAAAATGTGTTCAAGAGTCTCCTCCGAACTAAACCCACAACTCCATGGTGATCCTGCAACATAGAACAAGACCATTTGAATATGACAGCCACCCTACTGTCACATCCCAGATTCAGGCTGAACAATGGGTTCCCTTTCACGGGAAAGGGAAAGGGTTGCCTTTGTACCATATGGTCCTGTCCTGTCACATTTACTGTGAACATAATGGAGGAGAAGGAGCCATTACAGGTAGAGCAACATCATCAGCCCAGGCGTAGCAGCTACCACCCAGGACAGTTGTCACCTTGCCTTGCACCGCCCTCTTCAAGCAAGTTCTTAATCTAGGCTGCAAACACATATTGGTGTCACTTACTCATCATGACACTAAGATAGAAAGAGCTATGAGGGCTGCTAAACTCAGCAGTGTCTCATTTCATGTGTGAATAATAAGTCTATATTCCCTCGAGGAAGATGAACGCTAATGGCTTGAAACTGAGAGGCGCTGAACATTTAAAGCCTCTGCTGAAGTCATCTTCTAGTACAGAAAGCATCCTAACAATTACGGGTGCTCCTGCTCCTCCTGGGATCAGGACATAAATAAGGCTCTGTATTTTTCTGTAGTTAATAAAGGATCTCCAGTGTCTTCTACATAGAGGAAAAGTAATAATATGGTGTCATTTAGATGACTGCTTTGTACTGTTCAAATGTGCTTATCTGTTTTATTTAGCTGTTTCCAGTGAAGCAACATCAAAGGGTTATAAACAGTCCACCTAATACTGTGAACGCACGCTGTGAATTTCCACATATTTGTCAAGTCCTATCAAAGTTCAGCTAAATGTAATACTACGTCTCTTGCTGGCAATGCTCAAATGTGCTGATTAAGAAATAAATATGTTTTTCTGAGACAATAATGATTGATTCCTGAGTTCCAAGAGTGGCAGCTAAAAGGAGTTTTCTTCATTTTTTTCTCCCCCCAATTAGCAAAAACTAAACTGCTCGAGCAAGACATTTCCAATTAATCTCCTGTTCAAACAAAAAATATTTTGAAAAGGATTCAACATTTCCTGTAAGAGGTTTCACCTTTTAGTTCAAGACAATCCAGCACTTGGCATTTTATATAACTCATATACAAAAGCTAAAAAAAAAAATTAACATTTGACATGACATAGTCAACAATGCTGATCCTATTTTGTTCTTGACGGAAGGTGTGAGAATGGAAAAGCATATTCCTGCCTTGTAGCTGTCTAGGAAAAAAAAAAAAAAGAAAAAAAAAAGAAAATAATTAAAACCAGGTTGAACTGTTTTCAGGATACCTTGAGTGTTCCAGTTTTTCTACACATGTAGTACATTATTGGAAGTTTCAATATATAGAAAACGTAAGATCTCTGGATTTGAGGCTATTGCATACATAGAGGAGTCCTCTTCCCCATCTCTTATGTTATTGCCTATTCTTTCAGGTATCACTCAAGTGATAGCAAACTATTTTTACTCTTGAGAAAGAAATAATTTTTTTTTTTCCAGCTGAACTGTCTTAGATTGATAGTTTCCAACTTTACCAAGTGAACGGGTGATACCAGCAATATTACCATGTTTTGAACAGACAGAACCTCAGAGGAACAGGGTCAATAAGGAAAAGACTAAGGGAGAAATATTTATATTCTTTTACTCCCTTTCTCTCTCATAACAGTCACAATCAGTAAGACGTTTATGCTAAGCATATTCACTGAGTTTTATCAAGTATCTCCCTGTCCTCCATGAGCCTTCAGCAGTGGGAAGCCCTCTCAGGGGAGAATTTCATTCAGTCTAAAGTGCCCATAACCTCTACTTTGCCCAAAGACCAGTGCAATCCCATGAATGACCTGCTGAGACTTCTGCAGGGCTCTGGGACGTGTTCATGGAAGATGGCCTTCACACTAGTCTCATTAAACAGACCCAAGAAGCTAATGCTATTGGCAGACTTCTTTGTAAGGCTTGGGGGCTTCATACAGTGCTGTGCCACCAGAAATCACAAGCTCTCATTGTTGGAAATCCTAGCTTTACAAAGACATATCAGCATAAGCTAAAAGTAAACAGTAACATGCTCCTTGATTTCCAGCGCTGTTAAATGCTTGCAGCTCCTATTGACTTCGGTCAGATTTGTGGGTACTCAGCACTTCTGCAAGTCAAGTCAATTAACTTTAAACTTTCTTGGCTTTGTCATTTTTAAAATATCCTTAATACTAGTGGCACATCTGTACGAATATGATAGCACAACAGAAGTAGATTTTGCTTTTGGCCGTATGACCTACTTTGGAGCTACTTTCACAGTCAATTATTCTATTGGCCTCTCTGTCGTTTTACAGCGTTAAGAATTTTTTTAAATTAAATTCTAATATTTTATTATCACATAAAAAAAAATCCCGGCCTCAAACTGCCAAGAATTGTGACTATATGAGTGAGATATCATGAATAAGAACAGAGCCAATATTTTTAAGACTTCAAGACACAAATTAGGCTTCTCCATTATTACTGAATCTGAAAAAGAAACCTTATTCTAAAACACTCAGTAGTGAGAGGCTTCCACAGAGGTCAGTGGAAGTTTCTAAGCACTGACTGGTTTTGAAATTGAAGTCATATATTGACACGCTTGCAATACTGATTTAGGCTCTTGGCGTAGCTTCTCAGTTTGAAAAATTCTGTTATGATTTGTGAGATCTTGCAGGGGGCAGCTGAGAAGTTGCTTACTGTTGCAATATAACTTGAGGAAAAATTAACTTTTTTTGGGAAGTAGGTTATCTCATCAGTTCCTGCTTTACAATCAGAAATCAATATTATTGTAAAATGCCATTTTAAAGTGATCATCAAATGTATAACTTGGTACAAAAGTCACAAAATATAACTATCAGAAAAAACTTCAATTTTTTTCTTGAGTGTGGCATTTTTTATAACAAATTGAATAACTAGTATACAGATAAAAAATATATTCAGTATGAAGTGGGCAGTATTTAAGTTAAATGGCCAGAAGACATCCGCAGGATTACCATGTCTGGCACCCTTTGCAGTCACGTTTCTCAAAGTATGCCCTCTGCGCATCCCCAGCAGCAGCTGCTTGGCACATGGTTCTTAACATAGGGAAGGAGGCAGAAAGCTAAGGAATTTAAACCTTCCTGGTAAGAGCTCACTTCTCTACCAGTGAGCTCTTACCAGTTAAAGATGGCTCCTCCTCCTCACATTTCCCTTTTGGATTCCATGGGCTTGTCGGTGACTCACCCACCCCTTTCCTCAATTTTTGTTCTAAATTCCCGCTTGAGAACTGCTGTTTGAGGCATATGGCAGATGTCAGACAACTTCCTAAATTCACTGCTGTTTAAACGAGGGCTTCCCTTCAAGAGCGAAAAAAAAAAATCCCCAAAACAAAACAACTAAAACCCCCAAACCCAAATGGAGGGAAAACAGCCAAGGAACAGGTAATTCACCATAGTGCTTTGTAAAATCCTTGCCATGGTTAACTGTCAGCAAAGTCAAGAATCTGCAGCTCATTTCTAGTGCTCCAAACACTGGATCTAGTTTTATTTGTCTTCTAGACTCAGATACATGTCTAAATTTCATGCCTCCATGTCAATATTCATCAGTGTTGGTCAAGTGCCCCCTTAACCTTCTCTTTGGCAACTTCTCAAGCATTTTACTATGCAGCACATTTCCAGGCTTCTAATCACAGTCTGCTCTGCACCCACTCTTATCTGTTAACACGCTTCCTGACCTGGAGACACCCGACCTGAACTAGTAACAGTCATATTTTATACCAGAGGCGGGTTCAGTTAAATCTATAACAAACAGCGATGCAAAGTCATCTTCTTGTTTCTTATTAAATTTTCTCCTGAATCATGACAAGAGTACATTAATTCTTTTGGACAGTGACCTTGTGAGCTCTATAAGAACAGCTGATAATCAGATGAAGATCTGCCAAAAACTGCACTCTGTTCAAGGCTACTGTGTACAGAGTTCATATACTTCATATTAAAGAGTTTGCTATTTGACACAGGTCACGAATTCTGTTCAGCTTTGTAAGAGATGTTCTCTCCTATTTGGCAATATCTAATTGTTTCCAGTACCACTGTTTTGCATAAGACCCTGGCATACATCTTTGCAGCTAATGTGACCCTTAAAATGCTAGGTAATTTCACAGTTATTTCAATCTCTTGTCCTGCATTACACAGTACTGTTGTTACAGAGCTTATGTCGAAAATATCGTTGTAGTAGCAGATTAACATTAATACCTTCTTCACACATTCTCTGACATTAATTCTCTACCTCAAGACTCTCACAGGAGAAAGCACCTGGCAAGAAGAAGAGAAAATATTATACATTAGTGAAATAGAAGGAAAGGGACCAGGTGGAAAAAAAAAAAAAGAGAATTTGACTTTGATGCCTGAGTTCGTTTCATAAGAAATGGAGAAACACGAGCCTTGAGACTGCCTGTGACTAGTAGAAAATGGCAGAGAGGGGAGTATATTTAAAATTCATTATTTTCCTTAGACATATGCCTCAATTGCCTATACATACACCTCCGATTCCTATAGTGAGTAGATTTGTAACCAGAAATCAATTCATTCAGACATCTCACTTGTGTATTTGGTACGAAGGAATGCCTCACGGTCCTTTTAGATACAACCAGAGGAGGGCTGCCCATTTTCCATATGTTGGTTAAAGCACTCAGCCAGGATGGGTTTTAGCCCCTTGACCATATAGGATTCACACACACATTTTCTGCTTCCCAGACAGACGTTTCACTGTATGATTCATGCTTTTAATCAATAACTTTTTAATGTGAATTTTGTATACTGCCCCAGAAATAAAGACCTTTACTCAAGTCCCACCATCCTTGGCTGGATATTCCAAACTCCGTGCCACAAAGCCAATGTTTCTCATCTCATCTGTGTCTGTGCTCATACCTCGGGGCTGTAGGGCAGTGCAGGTTTGACAAGCATGCTGGAGGGAACCCAGGGTATAAGGCTAATGTTAAGGAATTCTGAAAAACAGCGGAGTCATTCCTTTGAATCTCTTCCTACTGCCTGGGTGAAGAATGCTCTCTTTAGACATGAGATTGGGAACGGAGGCTGTTGTGGAAAACTCATGAGCACCAGTTTGCAGCTAGTACTGCACTACCTGCTGCAAAACACAATGTCAAACACAACTCAAGCTTGCCTGCTAACCCAGGTCTCTCAGGGTTGTAGGACATCCAATATGGTAACTCTACATGGTCAAATATGGGAAGGAACAAGCACTTAGGAAAGGATCCCTTAGCCAGACTGGCAATTTTGGTTTCCTTTGTAAGGGTAGAAACAGACATCCTGTACCTGTTTTAAAGATGGAATAAGCTATTTTCCTGAAGTGCCTGACAATTTGTGCTGACTAGAGTAACTAAAGTTAAGTGAAATAAATATCCTTACACTATCACCTCAGTTGCTAGACAGGTGAACTTCAGGCACAGAAGCAGCTTTCTGAGAAAAACCTTCGCTTCTCAAGGAGCTATTTGGGTTAGGTAGAAGTCTTTTCATTCTCTCTTATCAATTTAGATGTCTATGTTTTCCCCTTCTGTTGCCCTATTGATATCTAAGTGATTTTTATTCAGAGTTTTTCCAGATTCTTTAGGCAATGTAACAAAGACAAGACAATTTCTCAGTCCCTTGAAGCACTAAATTAAGCTAAAACAGCAAGACCAACTAATGTTCTTTTCTAGCAGAACATCATCCTTAAGCACCTTCATT
Source organism: Opisthocomus hoazin (assembly GCF_030867145.1). Classification (NCBI taxonomy): domain Eukaryota; kingdom Metazoa; phylum Chordata; class Aves; order Opisthocomiformes; family Opisthocomidae; genus Opisthocomus; species Opisthocomus hoazin. The sequence continues at coordinate 58,302,250 of NC_134416.1, read as the reverse complement.
ATTTTGTGTCTGTATTGTACTATATAATAGTCTCCTATTTTCTAAGCTGAATTCTGTGGGGCTCAGTGTACACCACTGAAGTGAGCTTAAGGATGTACTTTGACAATTACTGATGTTACCCTCCATACGACCCAGCTGTTACATGACAGAGGATTAGTACCTCATAATTCCCATTTAAAAAGTGAAAATCGATTGAATGGAACAGGTGCTGCATTATTTGTGCTGATCTTTGTTCTGCCGTACCTCATTTTATCTTGTCCAAGCATTATTATCGAGGGCTGCCTAAAAAGAGATGCAATTTTAAAGGGAGAACTCGATTCATTTGTGGACATGTCTAGGTTAGTCTTTACTTTTCATATTGGAAAAAAAAATCAAATTTCTTTGCACATTTTTTGTTTCTTGAACAAAATCTGAGAAGTGGAAAACTCTTTCATCTTGATTTAAACTACAATTATTTTCTTAAACTACTATTATTTTCTTAAATAATGAGGATTTAATCTTTCATTCTCAGCAGGTGAGATGCTGATATTCAATTTATATAGACTGAAGTTTATCTCATCAGTATAAATCTACAGTTTTTGAAACAACAGATTCATATATATTTCATGTATCAGATTAATGTCTAACTTTGATTGCCAGTCTCCACACTGAAAATTAACGAAGATCTCTCTCATGCATTTCCCCTTAAACAAGCGGAGGTTTTGTCGGGGCATATTGCACAGGCAGCAGATATCTTAGTCAATTCCTCAAGAATATACCAATAATCTGAACTTATTTTAGCTTTAGAAAAACTTTGGTGACTATAAAATTAATATATAAATATATCACTATTTATTTATTGTACTATCACGTGAACTTTGAGTTTGTCTCCAGGATTAAACTCCATTTGGTAACCGGAACTGTCAGTCCCCACCATTCTAGCAACATGCTGTACTGGAGAGGAAGCAAGTGTATTGTACATACACAGGATCAATTTTACTTGTTTCTTCAAAGGATATCTCCTGCCATCTCTGGATTTGGTAGCTGGCATTATGTTTTTGTAGTTCAAAGGTTATCTTCTTTCTAAATTAGAATTCGGGTGGAACTCAAGATTTTGGGGTGAGAGGTGTTCCCTTCAGCTCTGTTTAGCAAGTTTGGCAGTGATTCTCTTGACTTGTCTCATAAAATCTGCAAGGAAGCAAATGTATCTGAGTGTTCAGAAGTCAGAACAATCTGTGATCATATTTGCCATTAAGACAGAATCATCTTCCCTCTTCTCTGGCTATTGCAAGATGTCCAGCAATTCTGAGCTGTTGCTCTATGCGTGCATTTTGTCCATCACGAACAGACACATTTGGTTACTTCATCTGAACTTAATATTACCAGAGTGCTCCTTGTGTAGTTCAGAGTGCTCTGAACTACAGGGGTGTTATTTTTCCCTTTTCCATTTGTTTCCCAGTAGATTTTTTCTTGCTTCACTCCAAACTTTCTACTCTCTTGGGAGCAGTTAGAGCTTTTGCTGTCAGTCCCAAATAAGTACTGTGTTTTGATACACAAAGTCCCAACTCTCTGTGGGTTCTTCTTTTACTCTGATGAGAAAGTCTACTGAAAGACATGAGTTCCTGTTGTTTCGAAATTCAAATTCAGCTAGTTCTTTCGGCCAGCAGGCAGGCAATACAAAACACAATCTCTGTCCATTTTTTCCTTCATGTTTTGTATGATCGGGCCTTAGGAATTATGTTTTGAGAACTGGATGCCATTTAGAACCAAAAGCTTGTGGAAAATTGTGCCTTTAAAAGGTCTGACACAAAGAAGGCAAAATATTTGATTGTTTTGCTGTCCTGGTTTTGGTTAAAACAGAACTGATTTTCTTTTAGTGAATCTTTCTTACAGCAAAGTTCTTCTAAGTAACTGCTTTTTTCTGAAGCTGGCTGCACATTTTCACAGTGTCTGCTCCAAAGCTGATAACACCTAATGTTTATAGTTATACTGAGCTAACGGTAGGAAAGGAATGCAGAAAATGGCCCCTCTTTATAATTATTGCTATAGCAACCAGGGTCACCAATAGACCTCTTAGGTCCCGAAATTGAGGAGATGTAAAGGGTCGCACTTGCGGGGAGGGGCGGACAGGACAGGTGACCCAATACTGACCAACGTGGTATTCCATGCCATGCACATCATATTCAGTTTAGAGCTGGGGGATCATGAGGATCTCACTTTCTTTGTCTATGGCCAGCTTCTGAAGAGGACCCTGTTCGTTGTCCTGCCTGCGATCCTGATCCAGATCCTGATCTGTGCATCCCTGAGTCCGGATCCTTTCTGCTGCTAAGTCCAGTCAGAGGCTTCCTGATGCTGCCTGGCAGCTGCTGGCAGGACACCAGCGCCTGGCACCCAGCTCCAGGAAAAACCATGTCGTTTTTGTATATTTTGTTTTATTCCTCCTATTATTAATATTATTAGTATTATTAGTGTCAGTAAAAGCTATTATATTCAATTTATTAGTTTCTGTTCCTTCTCCTCCTTTTTCCCTTCCTCCGGTGGGAGGGCAGGGGTTAATAGAGAGCATCTGCCACTCAGTTTACTGATGCCCTGCTCTAAAGGGCGACATTTGCTTTGTTTTGTTTTGTTTTGTTTTATACACAAAATAAACCAATAAAGTACCAGCATTAAAATCCATTGGGGGTTAAATAAAAGTAGATTTATTGTAATGATTCATTTCCCTGCCTCTGGGCAAAAGAAAGGGCAGTGCCCCAAACCTCTTCAGCATATGAAAGAAAAGAGCAGAGGTTTCCTTGTAACTAACAGCTAGTGAGTCACAAAATTGACTAAACTATCTTTTTGCTGCTGTGAATAGCAAAAACAGAAATTGCAGCATTTGTGAAACTGCCAAGAGTTAAAAACCACAAAGATGTGTTAAAGAAAAAATGAGCAGTACCCATGCAACTAAAAAACTTAATGCAAAGAATCTTGACTACCCAAGATCTCATATTTTTTCTCCTCTCTAATGCTTTATTTTCTTCTTTGCATCCACATATTTTATTTTGGCTGATTTATTTTGTTTACTTGCTTTTAAATGATCCTGCAGCATATTTCCCAGCATTTATACAAGATACTTGGAAAGAAGTAAATTAGAAATAATGAGAATGTGCCATTTCCAAAAGAATAAAAGATGGAAAGTAAGCTACTTCTAATTACTATATAATTAATTAAAAAATGGAAGTGAGGGTGACACATCCTAGAACAGTTGTTTAAAAAATGAATAGTTCAGGGCCGTAGAGAGGACTGTCCTGTGCTTGTGGAACTGACAGTGACTGACCTACTGGAAATTAGTACCAAAAACAGTAGAAAGGATGAATAACAAAGGAGTCAGAAAAAAAGATGTCTCCAAAGCAACCATTTTGGGAAGTTGTATAATACCACCATTTCACATTAGCGCAACCTCACACTTCTCAAGTTAGAAAAAGCAAGACAGAGGTAAAACGAAACTAAGTTTATTTAGAAACCGTATCTTGCACAAAATTCTTCTTAAAAAACCTACTTAATCCCTGAAAATAATTATTGCTTAGGTCATAATGTTGTAATTTTAGATAAGTAGAAAAAACTGAAACCTTTAGTATAAATTTCAAACCCTTTTGTTCTTCTTCATGTACTCTCTTGGTATTATGCTTATTCATACAAGAATACTAAAATTTGTGTTAACTTAATCATTCCTATGACATACCAAAGGAAAAACGCTTCATATGAATGTTCAAATGTTAATGATCTAAACATATATTTACTCCTCTAAAGATAAATGTTCCTATGTCTCAACAGTGAGCATCCATAAACCCAGTAAGACAGCAAAAGTTGCTCTGTAGCTTTGTAACTTTTTTATTTAGATGTCTAATAACAGACCCCCACGATCATTAATACTAGGGTCTAGGCCAAACTCATTAAGCGGTTGTGATCAGTGGCACTGAGTCTAGTTGGAGGCCTGTAGCTAGTGTGGTTCCCCAGGGGTCAGTACTTAGCCCAGTCTTATTCAACTTATTCATCCATGACCTCGATGAAGGGATGGAGTGTACCCTCAGCAAGTTTGCTGATGACACAGAACTGGGAGGAGTGCCAGATACACCAGAAGGCTGTGCTGCCACTCAGCGAGACCTGGACAGGCTGGAGAGTTGGGTGCAGACAAACCTGATGAAGTTCAACAAGGGCAAGTGCAGGGTCCTGCACCTGGGGAGGAACAACCCCATGCACCTGTACAGTCTTGGGGTGGACCTGCTGGAGAGCAGCTCGGTGGAGAGGGACCTGGGAGTGCTGGTGGATGACAGGTTGACCATGAGCCAGCAGTGTGCCCAGGTTGCCAAGAAGGCCCATGATGTCCTGAGGTGCATTAGGAGGAGTGTGGCCAGCTGGTCGAGGGAGGTTCTCCTCCCCTTCTCCTCTGCCCTAGTGAGGCCCCATCTGGAGTACTGTGTCCAGTTCTGGGCTCCCCAGTTCAAGAAAGGTGAGGAGCTACTGGGGAGAGTCCAGAGGAGGGCTATGAGGATGATGAGGGGACTGGAGCACCTCTTCTACGAGGAAAGATCGACGGAGTTGGGCTTGTTTAGCCTGAAGAAGAGAAGGCTGAGAGAGGACCTTAGAAATGCCTATAAATATCTTAAGGGTGGGTGTCAGGAGGATGGGGCCAGACTCTTTTCAGTGGTGCCCAGCGACAGGACAAGGGGCAATGGGCACACAATGAATGCATAGGAATTTCCACCTGAACATGAGGAAGAACTTTGAGGGTGACAGAGCACTGGAACAGCCTGCCCAGGGGGGTTTTGGATTCTCCTTCTCTGGAAATATTCAAGACTTGCCTGGACAAGGTCCTGTGCAGCCTGCTCTAGATGACCCTACTTTGGCAGGAGTGTTGGACTAGATCTCCAGAGATCCTTTCCAACCCCGACCTTTCAGTGATTCTGTGATTCTGTGAAGCTGTTGAACTGTCTATGTAGCACGGGATTTCTCTTTCCTCTGACTTGTAGGGAGGCCACAGATAAGCTACACCAAACAAAAAAACACACCACCGTACAATTCCTCAATATTAATCAGGGAAAAAAAAAATGTTTCTAAATGCTCCTCTAATATCAGATTGTACTCTAGAATTTGTTGTTGCCCAGGTTTACCAGAGGTCTATCTTTAAGAAGAGACATTTTGCCAAGAAAAAATCAAAGAAACACAAAACTGTTTGAGTTTACAGATTCAGTCTTTAATCTTGATGTTTGTTGCAAATTCTTTGTGGTTTTTATATGGGTAGTAAATCTCACTGGTACCTCAGTACACTACCACAATTCCTTTCCAGAAGCACATCTGACCCAGCACGTAGTAGAGAAATGGCAAAGAAATGAGGTGGGAACTTCCTGAGATCTTCTAGGCTGGAAAGCACAGATGGATCAGAGAGCCTCTGGGCCAGAAGGAACTTCGGAAGGAGTCAACAGCCCTGCAAGTCTTTTAAGAAGAGAAATGGCCTCTGCTGGGAAGTCAAACAGTCCCCTCCTGGGTCTTTACGAAAGAGTAAATCGGGAAGCTGAAGATGAAAGGCATCAGATACGCAACATAACTTGGGCAGAATGAAACACTTTGTACCTCGTTTATTCTACAGGGATTCATTCATGTGCGTATTTGCAAAATAAACCCTTCATAACTGAATAAACACTGTGCGTTCAGATTCTCAGCATCACAGATGGCACTGCTCTGCTACTTCTTTAGTTATACTACAACAGTAATCTTAGAGCATACAAAAGCATGATGTTTGCATTAGCATGCATATGAAAAGCGGGACCAGTCTAACAATGCAGAACATCTTTCATTAAAAGTTATGAGATGAGTTTCAAGAGATTTCTTTCTGAAAGATGTTGACCTCTCAGGAGGGTGAGCCAAAAAAACAAAAGGCTGTTTGCAAATGTTCATAGGCACATAAGGGGCATCAGGAATTCCAGCTGAGACTGAAGCAGTGGGGAGTGACCTCTGAGGTGTTTCAGCTTCCAAAAGAAATGAGCACTCTACTGGTAAATCGCAGTTGGTAGTACACAGCATGTGTCCAGATGTATTCCTGCTTTTCCCCCGTTCAGGTGAACTATGGAGAATATTTCTTGCCCTGTGCTATGCCCCAGGCACGCTCAGACGTTGCCTGGAGCGTGCCAGTTGGCCCAGGCCAAAACTGATCCAGAAGTGTGCTGGCAAAAAATGGAGACAATCACATGAGTACCTGTGTGCATGCCTCTGTCTGAAGTAGTGTGTCGGTGCAGACCCAGAGAATCTTATCTCCTTAGTTAAAGGCAGCTTTTGGACCTAACTCCCTCTTCAAATACTGTATCAAGTATTTGAGCTTTGTCAGAGGTGTGTTATGTTAAGCAGAAGAGAAGCACGTACACATTATAGTACATTATGTAAGTAAGCACACATTATCCTGCATTTAGTTTTGTCTGGCAATTTCAGAAAATACTTCATCCTTAAGTAATAGAAATGGTGAGAAAATATAGGGTCCTGGAACTCTGATTTTAAGGGTAGATTTATTATCAGATACATTGAAGTGCTGGGAAAAAACCTATCGAGCCCCAAGTAAGATAGCCACAGGCTAGAAAACTTCCTAAGATCCCAACACTATTTATCTCCATGAATGAATACAATATAGAAGATGAAATACAAATCTTTAAATGGATTCTGAATATGCAATTTTTTTAGTCATTTCCATGCTGTATAGAAATTACTTTGAAGCAACTTCATAAGCTATAGTCTTGATTTTAAGCAGATAGCACAAGAATTCACAAGCACTCCCTTGATGTTCCCAGCTTGGAGTATAGTAATGATCAGATTGCTCAGACAAAAGAGAACATTTTTTTTTCATCAAATTGTTTTCTTCTCATGTAGGAAAGGGGAAAACCCAGCTTCAGGTCTCCAAGCAGCTATAGTTTTCCTGCAAATACAAATGCATCTTCAGTGCTTCCAGAGCCAGTGAGTAAGCAGGCTAACAAACAGCAATAGTGAAATTCTGTCATCATCAGTTTGCAAGATTTTCAGCCAGCAAACTATAAGATACAAAGTGGCTCAGTTGTTATGTAAAATTATATGTACTTACTATATGCAGTGCAGTCAACACAAAATTTATGTTTTTGCACAGATGCTACCTTAAAACAAACCATGAAGTGTCAGGCAAAGTCAAGCAAATGTTCTTCCCTAAACATGTACGTAGCATGGCACCTGGGATTTTCCTTTCTCCTTGACAAACTCCTGCCTCATTCACCATACAGCTTCCCATTTTTCCAAAAAGTAAAGTAGTCACTCAGGAAACTGCCTCTCCTGCACAACTTATAGCTATAAGGATTTTGTAAGAGGGAATTGATAGCAAAGAGAAAAGTTTTGCTGTTGATACTAAATTATTCAACACAGTAAAACCAAAATCCAACCGAGAAAAATTATTGAAGGTTGTTAGGTTATCAGGTAGCTGAGCAATACAATGAGGATGTTCTTTATCTATGATAAACATAAAGCATTGCACATGTAGAAAAGTAATTCTCACCATATATAACTGACAGTCTCTGGATTAGCTGCTGCCCCTCAGAGAAAACACTGGAACGGGTTGCCCAGAGAGGTAGTGGAGGCCCCATCCCTGGAAACATTCAAGACGAGGTTGGACAGGGCTCTGAGCAACCTGATCTAGTTAGCGGTGTCCCTGCTCACTGGGGGGGGGGGGGGGTTGGACTCGATGACCTCTAGGGGTCCCTTCCTACCCAAAATTTTCTATGATTCTATGATTCTCTGAACTTTAGCAGTTCAAAGTATTAGGTCAGTACTAAATAATGAAAAAGAACCTTACCAAAGTTGGAAAAAACAGCACGAGAAGAAAAGAGTGAAGAACAGAAAACTTGAATATGGCATTGTGAACTGGTGATGTACCTTCATCTTGAATGGTTTGTTGTATTCCCTGCTCCCTATCCCATCTCAGGAACAGATATTTAACAACAGGAAAGGTCAAGAGGAGAGTTTCAAGGCAAGACAAGTACGTGGAGAGAGATTACATAGAGTAGGATTCTTCAGCCTTGAAAAACACAACTGAAGTGCGACTATGACAAGTGTATAGGGTATCATGAGTGGCTTGGAGAACACAAACAGAGAATGACTTTGCTTCTCATGATACAAAACTAAGAGTCATCAGAAGAAATTAACAGGTGGAAGGTTCAAAGCAAAGAAAAATTGATTCTTCAAACAGCACACTGTTCAAGTACAGCATTCATTGCCACGGAACACAGCAGAGAACAAAAGTTTACAGGGGCTCAAAAAGCAATTAAATAAATCAATCAACATGTATGGTCTGGGTCCAGAAAATTCTTCTGTCCAGAAATTTCCAAGCCACAGACCACTGGGAGAGTACACTCCCATCATTGCCCATGGATCCAGGATCTTACACTCCTCCAGGTATCAGTAGTTCAGTCTTGGAGGAATCAGATGGATCCACCGTGGCTATGCCTACATTCTTCTCGCTTGATAAAATCTTTGTGTGTACTGACGGAGGCGTTTCAGCCATTTTAGACAGCTTTGTCCCCATAGTCTGAGGCTATAAATTCATAAAATTGTAGAATGGTTTCTGTTGGCAGGAACTTTAAAGATCACCTAGTTCCAACCCCCTGTCTTAAACCCAGAAACTTTGTGAAAACCCCTGCACAGTACAGCCCAAGGTAAGGGCTGTGAGGGTTTGAGGACAGCCCAGTTAATTTCCAGAGGGGCAGTTTTTTGTGAGTTATCAGCAGCAGGAGATATGAAGATACAGTGGTCTCCACAACGGATGACTTCAGGGGATTTGGCTGTTAGACTCAAGCAAATACAAACTGAGATCTGCCAATTTTCTAAAGTTAATTTCCTCCGCGTAGAAGAAGACATACTAGTGCTACAAACAGCTGCTTCTTGTTGCATTTCTTTCCCTGCTCTAAAAGGGATTTCCTAAAGGATACTCGTACTGACTGAATTAATTTTTCCCATAATGTTTTCAAACTAAATATGTCTTTCTCTTGTCTAATGCTTCAGGAAAGTAGAGCTATTTTCCTTACAACAGTTTTCCAAGAAAATTCAGTCTTAGCTTGTGCAGAATTTCAGACTAAACTTTTCCAAGCATGGTATGGGTATAAGCAGTGAAACAAGCTTTTAAAATAGGATATTGCAAACAATTTGAAAATTGCTTTGTATTATCAGTCCTGCCCTTCAGGTTAGGTTGAACTAAGCTATGTGGAATACTTTTTTAATGAAAAAAAATGTTTAATTTTGATTCTGATAGAAAGAATATTAGAAAATACCCATGGATCATGAAGAGAAGCCTTCAATCTGAGTCAGAAGTGTTCTTGCTTTGGAGAAGGCTGTACCTACCTGCTCTTCTGACCCCCTGGTAAGAAGTCCAGTATTTTAGCCTAATTTTCCACTGAAACTGAGTTTGAGCAAAATGCCAGGCTGCAAATTAGAAGGACTGATACATTGAAAATAGCAAACGTTGTTATGGAGGTGGTAACCTCCAGCAGAATAGCCAAGCTGACAGCTGGGGATGATAATGTCTTAAACTACTGCAACAAGATTTGCTCATCTGTCAAAAACCTTAGAGAAACCAAATAGCTGGCAGACTGGGAATAAGTCATCCTTCACAGCACTTCAGCATTTAGTTTCACCAGCTGAGGCCCAAGTTGCAAGCTATTTCCACTGTATAATACTGTTCCCTGAAGCTATCAATTCTGAATGTCATATAAACAGCAACAGCCTTAGCGCGAGGATGTTTACTGCAGCCTGGTTGAGGCTGGGCATGGCATTGGAGAAGGAAGGGGCTGGCATACTTTGAAGTGACAGAAGGTAGTTTTTTCCCTCTGTTGCTCTGTTCTTGCAGCCAGGAGAGAGTTGCAGAGAGCAGGGAACACTTCTGCTTATTTCCAATGCTGGCAGTTAAGACGCTGTATGAAAAAACAAGGGGGGGCTACTGGTAAAAGTGGGACTGCTAGTATATACAGGAGGAAATGCTTTTTGCTCCAGTATGCAGTCATGCTCAGTGAATTATGGTGTAGGAATATCAGTCCTACATGGTAACTCAGACAATCCGAACAAGACAAAAGTAGCTTTGACTCTCCCATCTACCCTCTCCCACTCCAGCTACATTGTGCATGGTTAAAAGTAGTGATCGTTCAGATGTTTAGTTTCATTGCAGAATTTAACACCGAAATACCCCTTATTCTATATCCTTTCCCATACCCTGTGCCTCCCTGGGGTTCGCAAAGCATTCTTGGAGCTCTAGGTCCACAAATACCTGGAAAACTTCAGAAAAGGTTTTGCTTTCATCAAAGATGTGACTGTAAATGAAAAGCTGAGAGTATGTGTTTCCAAAACACAATTATTTCATTTTATATTTTACTTCCTGGTAATGTTGATATAAAAAATTCATTGTGAACTAAAAGCTAATAGTAAAAAAAAATTTAGTGCCTTCTATAAAAATTTCACCAGTTTTTCTACATACACATCTGCATAAAAAGGAGAATTTACCTTATAACAACAGACTTACTTTTTCTTGATTGTAAATCTATGCTAAAAGAACAGGTTAAAGAAAAGCCTTTTTAATCAGTAGCACAACAACATCCTGTAAAAGATTTTTAATTGTAAAAATACATGTTGTCGACAGATTTCGTGTACAGTCAGCTGGAATACCACATGGCTTTGTCATGTGCCCAAGCTCTAGGAACAAAAGCAAATGACTAACGTTATACAGCAAACTATCTTTAGGCATTACAGTAAAATTTTCATAAATGTTACAGATGACCACAACTTCGGTTCATGAATTTATCAATCAGATATCTTCTTCTGCCCTAGAACATACATCTTGATATAACTCTGTCAAAGCTGAACGACAAAGTTAGACCTTAGATCGCTAAATTCACACTTGTGTGTATATATATGTGTACATATATGTATAAGTATATGATGTATCTATATTTTAGTACCCAGTTTTATATAGTGAAAGTCTTGACTTCCAATACTCAGCATATTTATAAGTAGGGCCTGGAATTCCTTAAACTTAGAATTTTGTTCCAAGTTTAAGTATTCTAGGTTCTAACTTTAAAACCTCTAAATGACATTCCATAGATTGTTTCATATTTTTGTGTGACAACAGAAGTAGGAAGTCTGTGAAAGAAGAGACTGGCCTACTGAATATTCAATCAAGCAACATTCAAGCATATTACTGAGAAGCAATGGTTTCTTTGTCCTTTCCTTTCTTCTTTTTTTTTTTTAAGAAGAAGAATGAGAAACAAGATGTGAAAACAATAATTTTTACAGATATCTCAAGTAGCAGCAATGAACTACCAGTCCTGCAGTTCTTATATTCGGAATTCTGAAACAGATAAAATAAAATGGCTTATTTGTTCTCCAAAATTTGAAGTATCTAATCAAACAGTTGCTTCTCCAAAGTACTAACAGGTAGGAAAATTTTTTTCCATATTTTTAAATTTCCTCTTACTCATTCAAGTACAGGAGACAAGAAAATTTTATACCTGTGTTTGACTGAAACAAGAACTAAATACAATATGCAGAATGTCTGTGTGAGGTGGTAGGCTGTAATTAGCATTATTTTGACAACAAACATTGTGCCTTTCTCCTATCTTCTCTGCCACTTTGAATATCTCCTTATAGACAAAGCATGTCCCTGTATGTAAAAGAGATTCAGTTACCACAGTTTCTTCTGGCTTCCAAGGTGCTCCATGCTGCTAGGGAAAGTAGTCACGGGGTAACATACAGTCAAAGACTTAAATATATTACAACAGTGGGGAAATGCATTTCAGTACCAGTAAATACTAGTAATGTGAAATTGAAATGTCTGAGGGATGAGGGGGAGAGGAATTAAACATTCATACACTCTATAGGATTTTACATTAATGTCAATGATCTTATACGTCATTGCAGTCAATTAAATGGAGACCTCTGTTCACTATGCAGTTCCAGATACAAAGCAAATACTATGCTAAGTATGCATAAGCAACAGAACAATCAATGGTATGAAGGATATAATAAATACTTTACATGCAATAAAAATGCAGCTTTTCCATTATTCCTGTCAGGAATAATGTGTAAAGTATGCATAACTGGGTGAGAAAAAGCTCTTGCAAAGAGTTTGGAAAGACTGAGACAGCTTTTAGAATATTTTTAAACCAGATAAGGCTTTGTTTCCTAATGTACAAGGGAGAGGATAGTCAAAAGTCAAAAAACAAGAGAAAATAGTTTATCACTCAGCATGGGTGCAGCCAAACTGAGGAACTCATTATACATGAAGTAATTCTGTCCTAGAAATGAAAAAGATTCAAAATGCAATTGAGAATTTTATGTGGGTACAAAGAGTTATTGTAATACCCTGTGAGAAGGAGGTCAGATTACTGTGTCAAGACCTAATCCTTTCTGATCATCTCCAACCCAGCAGAGGCCAGAATTAGGTTTAGCCTGTGTGGGATAAGCAATTTCACATCTATCTGTAACAGGGCTTGCATGTCTCCCTGATCTAATATGACCCCAAGTCAGAATGAATACAGAATTTCCTCTGTCACATCACACATAAGAGGACCTACTAACATATTTACAGGATTGTTTAAAAATTGTTTGAATCTTTTTACATTTGAAAATATTGGCCAAGAGGCAAAAAATATTTACTAGTAGAATTTCTGTCTTGGAAATATTTCATTCTAGGAAAAACAGAGGATCTTTGCATTATAACAACAAATATAAGGTGCTTTTCAGTACATCAATACTCTAAAAGAGACTTAAGAATAGTCAAGTACTCCACAAAATTAAAAAAAAAAGTTTACATTCAAAAAGAAAAGGGGGATCTCTCTGAGTCTAAGCAGCAAGCTGCTAGACTGTCTGCTGGCACTCCTGCCCAAAGTACACATATGATCATAAAAAAGGATGCGTTGGCTGCCTACTTTCACGTCTCTGTTTTCATATGGCACTCAGCCTGTTCACATGTTGATTGGGAGCTTTGGTATAGGAATGTGTGCCAAGGTATTTTGAGTTTAGATGGGCAGCTTGCATAAACAACATTGCTGATGCCATATAATTCACAGAAAGTCCTGTGAACGTGCCAAAAAATCATAACAGCAGTTGGCATTCTATTTCATGGAAAGAATTGTCTGCTTTAGACGGGAAACAGAAGGCAAGCTATATCATGCTGCACAGCAGTAATCACACCGGAAGCCTGCTTTTTCACCACTGGATTCAGTCCTGGAGCTGAACATGCTTAGAGATGTGCAAGTTTCCATTAAATGGCAAATGTTTGCACTGGAAATCTGATTCACCCTCTCTGGACAGCAATATTATCTTCAGGTCCACAGCAGCACCTAGGGTCTCAGAAAGATTAAGGTGTCAGAGTCTCTCACAGTGTCGCACAGCTAAAGCCAGCTACCCTGCGACTGCAGGGAAGTGTTTCATCTCCTGCCTGCTTGGATGTATTGCAGAGAGGAATGGAGAGGAAATGAAGCCTCAGGAAATTGCCATAGTTTCCCTCCTCAGTCAACCAGCTGCATGTGCTACGACATGATTGCGTATTTGTGAAAACTTCCCTTGCATTTGTGCTATGGTTTTGCAGAAACTTCATCAGGTAATCCTCTTAGTCTAGTACAGTTGTGCACATTCCTGTTAAAAAGGTTATTAAAGGAGTGCCGTCAAAAGAAAGTAATTCCTCTGGGACAGACTGTTGGAAAGGAGGTTTAGGAGCAGGAGGAACTGAGCCACAGGACTTCATCCAGCTGGTTGAAGCAGGAAGGCTGCTGAGTGGAAAGCAGCAAGAAGAAGGAGAATGAACCAATTTAGTTCTGACTAAACTGAACATCTACTAACATTTTAGCAATTGGCTTTTCACAGGCTATAATTAATGGTTTTTATTTTATTGAGGTTTTTTTGCAGGACAGTAAAATATCTTTTCTATGAATTTATGAAAGACAATCTATGAATTGCAGTAAGTTAACACACATCTGTGTATTCGCACTAGGCAATTACAGTACTCACATATTTATCTGTATCTATTCTGGTTTTTTTTGATATTTCATATTCACTCTGACATTTAGGTTTCCATTTTCTCCTTTGTCTCACCTTCTCTGGGATCAGATGAGCTGAGGCTGAAATCTGCTGTCTTAAGCCGAGACAGGAGAGGAATTAATTAAAGTAATTAGTAACATCCAGCTTCTGTTCTGTCACTCTGGATATTAGTAGTTGCTATCCTCTCTCACTATAGATGTGCTTAGTTTTTCTTTGTCATCTTCTCCACAGCACAACATCTCTGTGGACTCTCTTAGCCGGACAAACATTTATTTATGGCAGTGTTTAAAACAACGCTGGTTCTCACAACCTGTCTTTGTGGTCAAGTCCTGTGTACCTGGTACTCATGAACAAGACTCTATATCAGAACTTGAAGTTAATGAAAGATTCACTATTAACTTAGCAGGAGTGGGATCACACCAGTGGCTTGCACTAGTACTCCGAGCTCATGGTCAGCCTCCCTCCTGAGTTCGATGGACTTGGGATTGTGGTCTATCTGATCAGGGAAGACCAGTGGGAGGCATTCTGCAGAACTGTCAGAGACATTTTTGTGTACTGGAATTTGAAGTTGGCAAAAATCAGCGATTTAGAACTAAGCCAGTACTGAATTACCCTAAATTGTGCCTTTTTACTGGTATTTTTTTATTCAAGCCTACTTTGCTTGTTATAATAACCACTTTGCTGCAGCATGAAGATCATAGCTCTTAAATGTAGCTTCTGGACAAAGATGGATAAAAAGCAGTTCTTATTTTATTAGATGGGATTGTGCTAACCTCTGGGTTTGTTATTTTTTTTTACTGCAGCATAGATAGATAGTTATATTTAATAAATTTATTTTTTATAAACTAAATATATTCAGCCTTGTTTGAGGAAGAAGCATGTATTGATTTAAGAAAGCACAAACATAATATGTCGTTTTACATTCTTCTAAGCAGTTAGACATAAGCAGTAGGACAGAGCTCAAGTCTTTCTTGGGCTTGTCCCAAAATGAATTAAAATGGCTTATCTACAAACATATAATTATGCTATTTATTTAGCTACAGGTTATGCTGTCCTATTTTTGGTGATGGAGGTAGAGTCATTTTTCAGAAAGCATTGCAATTAGCATGGTTGACAGCTGATGTCTCTGTCTCCAAATCTTTGTATTGACATGTGATGTCTATCTTAGCGACATGCTTATTGTAGCTTATGATTTATGTATCCTTATTTTGCATTTAATTGCTATGACACATCGTAATCGGAATCAGAAACCAAAACTTTAATCAGTCCTAACAATGCTTGAAAAAAAACCCCACCATTTTTCTAACTCTTGTGCACGGGGAACTACACAGAATCTCCTGAAGTGCGAACCAAATTAATACGACTGCTGGATTTGCTACCTTACCGTCTGAATTTTGCGTAATAGCTAATGTGTAAAATTTTCAGTGCTTTCAGCAACCAGTCTGCTGTTACTAGGAAGGCAGGAGGCACCTTAAAGCTAGCTCTGCTGCCAATAGCTGTATATCATTACTGGTGACAGAATCCTTCAGTCCTGCAGGGATTTGTTGTCAGACTGAGCTGGGCTCAGAAGCTGGCATAATGTTGCCGTGCTCCGTCTCCAGCTGATTGTCTTCTGGATAGTTAGGACTACACACAGTCATTTTAATTTATTTTTTTTTGCATAGAATGGACCAAATTAGACATGATGTACGTGGGTGGATTCACAGGGAAACACTGCATCCAAGCAAAGGAGGAGAGCACTTCTTCCTCAAAGCAAGCTCAGTACAGCTCAGCTGTGTTTCTCTCTGTAAAATCCAGTTGTGGAAGCTAGAGTAAGGGAAGCAGCTGTATGAACTGTAAAGTAATTTGGGATGTGGTTATGAAAAAATAATCTGTTAATTTCTTCCCATAAATAAGAAGTTACTGATAGTATTAATAAACTTTCGACACTACTGCGTATAATTAAACACATCTTTAATTAGTACATAGGATTTATGAAGGCTGGTTTGATGGCATGGCATATCTGCATGACAGAGTTAGTGTTTCAGGTTTAAAGTGAATGTATTCAATCTGCGTTTTCTCACTGAAGATATAGAAAGGATTGGGAAATTTGAAACTGAAAAACTTATTTTCAACAACAGGAGGGGTTCATTAATAAAGCAGACAGATAGTGTAGGTACGTTGGCTAACACTGTGTGCACTTGTCAAAACCAAAGCTGGTCAACTCAAATTAATCTCTTTCAGAGATATGAAAACAAGATTTGTGGATATAATACAAGTGAGCTCAAGTATACTTGACTTTAGCAAGGTATTTGATGCGATTCCACAAAACTGTTTTCTGAAGAAAGTGGGAGAATAAAAATTAGACTGTGGTCTTGAAGACAGATAACTTATAAAAGGAAACCAGAAAAAAACTCCACACAAAACAGAAAATCAAAATAATCCGTTCCTATGAAGAAGAAATATTTTCAAATTGAGAACTTGAACTTCACCCTGAGAAGGATGTAATTAAGATCAAGCATGTCTCAAGTTTTACAGTGTGTAAAATGAACCGAATATCAGTGCTTTAAAGCTGTGTGGGATACTGATTTCTGAAGATCAATGCACTTGGCAGAAGGATACATTATTTTTTCAGAGAGGATAAAACCAAGTGCAGTGATCTGAAGAGTTATTCGGCAAAGCTATGTGGTTGATTAGATACAATAAGGTTCTGTGCCAACAAAGATCTATGATTTTTATTTCTAGTTTCTTTGAAGCTAATCAGTGCTTTGCCACTGAGTGAAGCAAAATAAGAATCTCTTCCAAATATCCCGTGACCTCTTGCATAAGCCATTTAAAATCCGAATATCTCACATAAATGGAAGAACCTCTGAAAAGGGTGGTATGAGTATTAACTAGAAAAGGATTGAAGTATAGATAAAAAATAGGAGAAAAATTGCTCAATCCTCGTATGTGTCGATGAGCCGTAATCACATATAGCAGGCCTATTGGAGTGCTTAAGAATTGTTTCTGACAAGGGCTCTGCTGTATAGAGACTGTGTGATCTAATCCTAGAGCAGCCTCAGATCAGGAAAAGGAATTTATGAGCCTTCTGCTGCCAGATCTGTCCTGACTGCTTTAAAGACACAGGTAATAGTAGGATCAGGTCTGGGGCAGATTAAAATTAATTTTCTTCAGAACAATGGAAAGGACTTTTATACTTCCTGTGCTGTACTGAATCTTTCAGCACATGGCTATTTTGTCTGTAAGCCTGCTCAAGAAAGAGACATTATTTCTTTTCTTTTTATAATGGGAAAAGTTCGGGTTTGGCTCTCTCTTTATATTCGGGAAAAAATGTGATATTTTAGTTCTAACTTTTTTTAATTGCCCTTGGGTAGGAATCAGATACAGAATGTTGCCACCAAGAAGATGAAATATTCAGAAATAGAGGGAGCAATGGCAGAGAGCTGCATTAGAGGCTGTAATTCAGCTTTAACTGTAACAGCTCAGTGTTAGAGCCTTTCCACATCCATGGCTATAATTTACCTTGATTTTATAGTTTGAACTTAATGTCCTTAAGTACATACTGTACATTGATCTTTGCTGTACTCAGTGATAATAAGTGGCTATTTCACTTAAAATATTCTTTGTGGAAATGAGACGTAGTCAGTTTAATAGCAATTAAGAAAGATCTAAGCAAAAAGACCAGGGTTTTTAGGGTTTTTTTTCAGTGATACAATGATATTTCAGGCACAACAAGAAATGTCTGGAGCACAAAAAAGAAAAGTTGCCAGCCACACTGTGTGTGATCTGAGGTCTGCGTTGTACCAACCGGAGACCTAAGTATTTAGATCTGAGCTACATAAGGAAATGTAGCACTGTGCACATGTCTGACACAAACTAGAATCAGGATCATCATCAGACAGCAGACCTTTTTTCTTCTTTGTTGTACAAGGATAGAGATTACTCTGAATTACTATCAATCACATTTGCTTAAAATGTATTCAGTCTTTAGCTTTGTGTTACTGAAGTTATATAAAAACTTAAGAGGGATAGATTCTGCTAAGAAAGAAAACTTTCAATGACTGATTTATTATTTGTCCTTTCTACTTTATCATCAAATTTCTCTGTTGTTTTTTTCCTAAAACTACAACTTATTGAAGTCTTAACCACTAGCAGGAGGGCAGAATACGATATCAGGTACCGAATGTCATCTGGATTCATTAGCCAACATTTTGTAGCACCCCTTAACCATGTGAACGAGAACATATTCTGGGGGCAGATGGCCAGCAGGGGAAGTTTCTCCACATGAAATACAGGCAGATGTTGTGCAACTCCATCCTGTAATTATCTGTCACTCCATCTCTGGTGCCAAAAGAAAGAGGAAAGTAAGAAGGAGAACATATATGAGGTACAACATACAGGACTTGAGCCCACTTGGGCATGATTTTTGGTTTCCTTATAGCGGGATGTTGAGTTAGACCAGAGCTCCAGCCACTCAGCAAGGCTGGCTGGATTGAATTACCCATGCCTGTCTATGATACCGTGGCTGTCCAACAGTGAAATGAAAAGTCCAGCCCAACAAAGTCTCAGGAAAAATATCCTCAAAATTAAGATTTATGTATATGCACTCATTAAAACTGAAAAAAAAATGACACCCACAAAAATTCAGTTGCCTTTATGCTTCATCAGAAAACCCTGCCTACTTACCAGGAAAATGATATGCAGTGACTACAGAAAGTTAATTTTACTTTAAAGAACCCCTCTACTAAAACCCTCGACTTTGTTCTTTCAGTTCAGTTTCTGACTCCAGCAAACCCTGAATAGATGCCTAAGATTCAGCCTTTTCAGCAGGAGCAAAGAGTGGATATAAATAACAGACATTGACTTGGGGAATTATAATCATGAGTGATGGTCTTGAAAAAAGAAGCAGAATAATTTTGCATAAGAAAATTATTTTTCAACAGGAGATATAAAATAATAGGAGATCTTCCAGTGGCAGTACTTGATTGCTACTAAACTTACTGTGTGTTTGTCAAAAGGAAGCGGACAGGTGTTAATGAGTCCCTTTTGGTCTCAGTCTCCTGACAGTGGTTTCTCTTTAAAAAGCTTTTCTTCTTTCGTTGACAGCCAGTGCTTAGGTGAGACAATTTTGTATATAATGTAAAATTCCATTTTACTTTCCTGATCCTCACTCCAGATAGCAAGCAATGGGGAAAATATGTGATTTTGAAACAAAGTTGGAAGACAGGGGATGGGAAAGAGAAAGAAAAGGCAAGAAGGTGAGAACTCAGGAAGGATGAAGAGGATGTGTGTCTTTTAGCCCTGGCCTCTATATGCCAATTACATGGCTAGGCAGGAAGCAAGTGGAGAAATCAGGTGAAGGATCTATATACCGTGGTGGGAAGAGCACTATTCTTCCCATCTTCTCTCTGTGCTGTATGGCTCAGAAGGCAGCCTGAGAGTTGGGAAGAAGGAGTTGGAAATTCCAGGGTGACTGAAATAAATGGGCAGAGAATGATCAGGAGCTAGAAAAACTGCATGTGTCATTTGCTGGGTAGGCCTGGTTACAGAATATGATCACTTTAAAAACTTTCATGCCAAAAAAATCTGATGATTAGGTATCCAAATTCTCTCACTGATGCATGTGAGGGAAAAATAAAAAATTCAGAGTCTTTGCTACAATTTTTCAGATAATTTCTACAGCACATTAGGGGGCAGATTTTCAAAGTTATGCCAAGAAATGTAGCCGTGTGTCCTCTCTTTAAAGTCGCTCAGTTAAGTCTCAGTGCTTTGAAAATGTGCCCACCCTCTCTTTGGGAGGTGGAAAGTAACTTTTTTATCCCTTTGAAAGTTTTTTAGTTCTTTAGGTGTCTTTTCCCTTTCTGCTTTGTGTTTCACGATTTACTCCCAAAACACTGTACTTCTTACAGAATTTTTTATATCTTTAACTGTGTTTGCAGTATCCTTTCAGAGGGCTGTTACTGAGATTACAGGATTTTTGCTTTCCTCCATCATGGTCAAAAAGATTTTTGCCTCTATTTATTTTCTACTGATAGCTTACGGGCATTAGTCATGCTTTGCTCCAAGACAAATGTCTAAACTTCTTCCTGAAATGACTGTCCTTACTGTTAGAATAATGCTATTCATACCTTTAAATTTAATTGAGTTTGAATTGTTAAAGCTGTGTCAGCATTTTCATTACAAACCACACAATAATTGAGCAACTACCAAAAAAATACCCAAGATACCATCATATTATAAAGTGTACAATGACATTAAAATGGTATGAAATTAAAACAATCTGTACCAACACAGAATTAATGAATATTTATGCTCTGCTCTACTTTTCCTCAAACTCTTCTTGCAGAAAATAAGATGATGTATTTCTCCCAGATTTTCAAATCTATCATATAAAGAAGTCTTATAATGCTTTTTTTGTATTGTCCCTGTACATTCAAAACTAATGATAGAAATTCACAGCAGTTATTTGCGTGGTTGTAGAGAAGATGATATAAAATCATAATGCCCCAAATATTCCACTGAGAATACTACTAATGAGGATATTTATGTAATATAGGATGCTGCAGAACTGACAAGTAACAAGAAATAAGTTAGCTGGGTACTGTTTAAATAAGGTGGAAAAAAGTATCAAACATTTGCCTGATTTTTTTAAGGCTTCAATTTAAACTTACAGTAAGGATATTTCATCTTGCCATTTTAAGCATCTAATTACAGTTGCCATCCTTTGGCTTGGCATCTAAATCACAGCCTGATGAGCCTTATTTTTATACCAGGAGACATCATACTAGGAAAGGTCATGATCTATGTAATTCTTGCTTTGTTTTACTGCTTCAGCCTATCATAATATGAAAATTTATCAAACTCTAATCATAATTCTGTTTTTTTAACACATTTAAGAGAATAATTAAGGCCAAATATCATGTTACCTAAATTAAAGGGAGAGAATATGAATCATTTCTTTCACTTCTATCCCAGTAATCTAGGGCAACCACTATAAAAGTCATAAAGGCAAAGCGCACTGCTCTGTATATGAAGGAAGAAAAACAACATATTTTTCAATACAAGTTACTTTAAATATTACAAAACATTTGAAAATAATCCCTCAGCTGCTTCTTGCAAAGACAAAGATTAATGAGCATAGACCAGGAACCGCTCTCTCCTCTGCATGTTGAAGAAAAAATATTCTTTACAATCAAATTTTAAAAGTAACTGGGGCCCTAACTGTAACTAGCCTAATTGAGATGTAGTGGAAACAAAGCACTTTAAAAGGCAATTTTGAAAATGTTTGTTCCTGTTCCTCTTTGTTTCCTAAGATGTCTAACTCTCACAACTACGTAAGAGAAAGACTCTCTGATGACCAGCAATCTCTGACAGAAACAGGTTCCCACTGCATTGTGGTGTGCCCTGGGGACACACCACTGCCCACCAGTCTAGGCTGGTGTTCAAGACCACCTTAAGCTTTGCAGAGATACTAGTTCGCATCCACAGTGCTGACCCTGCTTCCTTGCACCCTATAAATACCCACATTTTTAAATGGATACTTAGGGTGCCCAAAGACGTATTTAATAGTGTTGACACATTTCTCAGCAGTACCCCAGAGTTAGACACCTAGAGGCTTTTGCAAGTGCTGTTAAATAATGACCTGCTTGTAGGACTTTTAATAATTGAAGCCTAAGTGATTTGTTCACGTCATACTGGGGGAGAGATTTGGGATGTCTCATGGAGGTATGCAGTGCCACTACTATGTCCAAAACAAGTCCAACAGGCAAGCAGTGATGACACAGAACTCACCGGTGACCTGTGCTCTTCTGCTTCAACAGCTGGAGGTCAGGACATCACAACTGGCAACAGACGCCTGTGTTTGGGCACTTGAATCACTGCCCCAAAGACCAGGGCAGGAGAAGTGATTGGCCACACATGTCCTGAGTACCAAATTCATTCTCAGTCATTGAGGCACCTTTCCTCATCACAGTTAGGAATCCTCAGGAACAGCTAAAGCATACTGGCGAGTACACAAATATGTTTTAAAAAAAACCTAAAGATATATCACCATCTGAAGGGCCCTGGGTCTGCTTCAGGTCCCATATCAACATGTATTAGCCTTTTGATCTCACAAGTCCTAGTCTGTCAATTTTTGTCTCAGAGAAAATTATTCATAAGTGGGAAAAGGATAGTAGAACATGTTCCCTACTAAAGAAGGAGCAGCTTGCTAGCATAACTAAATGGAGCCTGGTACATTCATGCTTCATTATTTCCACCGAAAGGAACACAGTTTTTATTTGCTGAAAGCTTATCAAGTCCCTCAATTTCTGCTGAAGCTTGGTAATTCCAAGTACAATTTTGTACAGGGAATTTTAAACTTTTACTGAACTTTCATCTTGTATTAAAGTAAATAAAACATTTCAGTCTTCCAGCTACATTACACTTGAAAATGAAGGTGGAAAAAAAACCATATGTTAAGAATAAGATGGCAATGGGTAGCATGGATTTGACTGCAGATCGACTCTGCATCATCTTGCTTACCACTGAACTGAATCCTTACTTTGGTGTAGCAACGATTAATATGAGCACGACAACAACAGAGGAGAGGGCAAGGCAAAGGTATGTATATACCAAATCCATGTCATTGAAGTGCACAATGGTGAGTCTTCAGCTAGTCATTATTTTACCGAAAATTTTTTCTAGTAATCAAAACAGCTGTCACGACTGTTGCGATAAATATATAACCAAAGCAGTCAATTCAGACCTAGACTGCATACTGCTATATAAACTATTCAATAAATACTTATGAATAATAAATACAGTTACATAAATCTGGACCTGTTTTTATGCAATTTGTGAACAAAAGAGAGCTAGATTTATCACATTGCTTGACAAACTGTGATGTGAGGATAAGGTTTTTGATTTAGCAAGGCACTTAAGCATGTATATAAACTCTGCCACATTCTCAGATCTGATTAATGTCTAAGTCAAGCACATGCTTAAATGATTGCACTGTCAAAAGCAACACTACGTTCCTTATGAAATGTAAATTAAAGGTGCCAACTTGCACAGGTTTTTAGTTACTTTTTTTTTTGTTCAGCTTATTGCCCTGGCTGACTTAAAACCTGGTGGCTTCAGCTCCTATGAAAATATCAGAGTGACTCAGTCCTTCACCACTAGAAGAGATTTGACTTACCTTGAGGTAAACTAGCAAGCTTCAACACAGACAACTCAGACAAAGATAACAGCATTTCTCTACAGCTCTGCACAACAGAAGCCAGAGAAAAATTGCTCTAATAATTCAACTCACAAAAACATGCATATGCAAGAAATCAGTGGACTTACAGTGATTTATATGAGCTAAGGATCTTCCTAGTATTCTCTACTATACTTCTTGATTCAAACATAAAATTGTGTACAAAGGAATATTTAGCAAAAGTAAAATAATCAGCAAAACTATGAATAGCATAGGGGCTATTAGAATTGTTTAGTAACATTGCCTTTCTTTCTAGCCATAAGACTAAATGCACACATAAATCTCTGTTTGGATGCAGAATTAGCAACATACTCAAATGATTATTCTGCTATTCATTTTCAATTGACATAATGGAGTTAATAGTCATAGCAACTGTACATATAAATACAGACAAATAAACTCTTGTGCATTTTCATACACAGGCTAGGGTCTGTACTTAAAAGAATGTGGAGAACATTCCTCAAACATTTATTTTAAAGATAGCACTTCTAAGCTATCATTAAAGCAGCCCTAGGTTTAAAATAGAAGTTTTATAAGTCTTTTCACCTCCCAGCTGCAGAATAGGTAATTCGTTAATTATTCTGAAGCCTAGTATTCTGGCTCATATGAATATCAGATCTGTAGATAGCAGACATTCAATTTTTCTTTTTCTTGCTTGGAATTCCTCTATAAACTTTTGGAAGCATTGCACAAGCATCCTGGTACTCTTAGGCACATTTGCATAACTGTTATACATAGCATGTACTTACTGTGCTTAATAAAAAACTAATTTCTACGTGGTAGATTTTCAGGGAGTTCTTTGCTTTTACAAATGGTGGGTTTTATCCAGGCACTACGTAACATATCCCTTTCCCTTCCTGTAGGTTGCAAACACCTCTTAATGCCAAGTAAAATCTTACTTCATGATTACTCACCACTGTTCCCTGGATGAGGTCCCACCACAGGGCATGGTTTTCTCAAAGTCCGCACTCTCAGTAGGAACAGACAAACTGATCACAGGGTAGGGCTCATGCAGACAATGTATCTGCTGTGCAATTTCTGTAAAGGGGCTTGACTGAGCAACTGAGATAGATAGAGAAATCTTCTGCAGCTATTGAGAAGCTGTTTAGATAACGTATTTCTTTTTGCAACATTCACAGTCTCCTTATTAATTATACAAAGACATCATGCCTGTATCTATACAAATGTACTGTGAGGACCCTATTGTCTTACAGAGATGAAATACCTAAGACTAAAATATAAACAATATTTCATATGTTACGATTTTTAGAGGTACTGATATAACATTATAAGTCTCAATTTGCACTTAGATAGACTTAGACTCTTGTTATACTGGTGCACCCAAAGATCCAGAAACAAGTGACAACAGACAGAGTAGTGCCAGTTTATTTCCATAATCTAAGGGCAGAGCAAGTGACAATAGAGCAAATGGTCTTCTCAAGAAGTATTAAAGACTCCCAGTCAGTGAAAATAGTTAAAACCGCTACAATTTCATGAGCAATTTTCATGCAAATAATAATTTTTTATTTTTTTGTGGTCTCTTGTTTATATCAGATCATTTGAATAGTTTGGAGAGTCCATCAAGATAAGATTTCCTGAGCTGAAAATTATTTATTAGAAAAATATCTATCATCTTTGGATGACAAGACTAAAGTAAAGACAACAATACACTTGCCACATCATTGGTGGCAAACCATCACTAGGGAAAGAGATGTGTGCTTTAGGGGAAACTCTGCTTCAACTGAAGGCAGCACCATCTAATTTCAAGCGAGGCTTCAGATTTCTTTTTTTGTAACCAGACTCCTGTGGCATGAGCATGCTGAAATGATTATTTTTTCCTCCCAGTGATGGGTCCCTGATCAACTTCTGTTCTCTGTAATGGGAAAGACACTCATGGGTGACTTCTTTGGATTATTTATGGGTTTTCTGGTAAGAAAACATCAGCTTCATGGGACACTAACATTTCTTGCTTTTAGGCAAAATTTTAGAGAACAGCTGCAGTAGCGTTAAAAAAATATTAGTACTTAAGCAGTATAATGAAAACAGCAATTTTCTCATCACTGTCTTGAAACCATTAATTTAATCATTGTGATATTATATCTCTCTATAAATAACAATAAAAGCAGTTTTCAAAGTAGATACATGTTTTACATGTCATGAATTTCATTTTCTGGAACCTAACGGAACTCATATCGGTTCTTTTCTCACTTAACCTAAAATGAGATAAATCTGATTTAATCTGAAATGAATAAGGCAGCAAGTGCCCAGTATCATTTTATAACTGTCAATAAAGTGATGCTATTGCTACTTGTAATTTCCATGGAAAAGCAATGTATTATCATACTTTTATAACAAAAAATTGCTTTATTGTATGATTATTAACCTATTTACTGAAAAGAAAGTGTCAAATTTTGTGAAATATTACAAGCCAAGAGACTTAAATTTAGTTCTGGAAAATTAAGTGATTGTACTGATTCTTATGCAAACATTCATCACTTCATAATTAATTGTTACAGGAGGAAACATAAAAAAAGCAGAGGAACCTGAAGAATTTCAACAAGGGCAAGTGCAGGGTCCTGCACCTGGGGAGGAACAACACCATGCACTAGTACAGGCTTGGGGCAGACCTGCTGGAGAGCAGCCCTGTGGAGAGGGACCTGGGTGTCCTGGTGGACGACAGGTTAACCATGAGCCAGCAGTGTGCCCTGGCTGCCAAGAAAGCCAATGGGATCCTGGGGTGCATCAAGAAGAGTGTGGCCAGCAGGACGAGGGAGGTTCTCCTTCCCCTCTACACTGCCCTGGTGAGGCCTCATCTAGAGTACTCTGTCCAGTTCTGGGCTCCCCAGTTCAAGAAAGATGAAGAGCTACTTGAGAGAGTCCAGCGGAAGGCTACGAGGATGGTGAGGGGACTGGAGCATCTCCCCTACGAGGAGAGGTTGAGGGAACTGGGCTTGTTCAGCCTGAAGAAGAGAAGGCTGTGAGGGGACCTTATAAATGCCTACAAAAATCTGAAGGGTGGGTGTCAGGAGGGTGGGGCCAAACTCTTTTCAGTAGTGCCCAGCGACAGGACAAGGGGCAATGGGCACAAACTGAAGCAGAGGAAGTTCCGTCTGAACATGAGGAAGAACTTCTTCCCTCTGAGGGTGACGGAGCACTGGAACAGGCTGCCCAGGGAGGTTGTGGAGTCTCCTTCTCTGGAGATATTCAAGACCCGCCTGGACAAGGTCGTGTGCAGCCTGCTGTAGGTGACCCTGCTTCAGCAGGGGAGTTGGACTAGATGAACCACAGAGGTCCCTTCCAACCCCTAACATTCTGTGATTCTGTGAAAAAAAACAGTGAAGATTTATGATGATATACTAAGTAGTTTTACTTGTCAGGTACTTATCTCAAATGATATGCTTTTATAAGCAAAATACACCTTGATGACAACAACAGCTTGATACTACTTGCTTGGTGTCCATGAACTGAACCAACTAAAACAGCAACTGAACAATTGTGCCATACCCTGGCTAGACATGGGTGATCTCCCAAAGTCAGAAGAGTTCTGAGGAGTGACCTTTTTTGCTGCTAAATGGGTCTTTATGCCTTATCAAAACAGAAGAGCTGTCTAACTGAGGGGGGGGGGGAGGGGTTGCATTTTATATGAACAAGGATTTCGCTGCAGGTTATCATTTGACACCATCTATAATTCAAGACAACCATAAGCGTATATTATATTGCATCATATATGGGCTTGGGAAATATGTCAGTGTGTTCTCACTTAAGATGCTCATACAGCTTACTTGGTTCATGTCTTACCTCTTTTCTACTTTTCAGAGGGGTGAGAGTGTCCAAGATGCGTCCAGAAGTATGTGGAATTTGACCGAAATTTTCCTGTCCTACAAAACCATATACTTCACTGTGTTTGAAAGATTTCCTGCTCTGTAAGCCCAACACCCAGGATAGCAGGGCTTTGCTTAGACCTGAAGCACTAGATGTGGCTCTTTAATTTGCCTTTATATATTTTCTCAGTGTTCAGATGGTCTCAACTTCATCACAAGGCTGTCTGATTTCTGCCTCTTCACAAGATTACGATCACTGTCATTTATCACAGAATATAATTCCTCCCTCTTTAAACCCAATGAGAATTTTGGCACATTGTCTGTCTATTGCATTCTAGTATCATTATAATTGCTGGGATCCAAGCCAGGAACAGATCTGGAATGCTATTTTAATGACGGTGGCACGCTGATATATTGTGGTATTAACCTCTAGCTATAACTATAGAAATACTCATTTTTCTTCAAAATCTCTCTTACATATTTCATTTCTACTCAAAGTCTGCAAAAAAAAATCTTCCTTTAAATGTGCTTCATAAAAACAAAGCTCTCATTGCCTAAAAAGCACAGATTTTCTCTTAAATTATTGCTCTTTCTTTCTCTGATGGGACAACTTCTTTGTGTTTGACACTCCGTTGTCTTTCTAGAACTTCTGTTTTTTTCCTAAATGATCTGATTCTGGTACAACAAAAAAAAAGTTCTTTATTGACAGACTATCACTCAACTGGTTCATTTACATAAAGGAGCAGTTTAGCAATCTTGTACATGGGCAAGCTTCCTTCCGAATGGCTTACCAAGGTATTATAAATCTCTGGTTTAGGGCATTTATTGTTCTTGAAAAAAAAAAGTAATAAAATGTGTTCTGTGTGGTGCTATAAATCAGTCAGCTGACAAGATAGATCTGAATACTCAAAGTTAGTATAAATCTAATTTTGCTGTTTTCTTTGCACAACTGTCTACTGTACGTCCTTCACCCTCTTTCTTTATTTGTAGATTGAACTACTTCTCAGTAGACTTCCAATATTCCATCTGAATTTACCGGAAAAAGCTTCCCTAAATATGTAAAACTTTGAAATAATCCGATTATATTAATAAACACGATCAGGGCTGTTGAAATATGGTAACGAACTTTAAGGCCCAAAAGCCACCTCCATCCTTCCATTCTAAATGTGAAATAAAGAAAATAATAGTTCTTCTGGCAGCAGGTCTCACAGACTGTTACCACAAAACAACTAAAGGAGTTGTGAGTCTGGACACTATGTCACACTGAGGTACAAATCATCTTACACACCTCTGCACATGCTGCAGGCATGCTGGAGATGAGCCAGACCCCATCTGAACGCCAAGTGGCTACGGCAGCACGGCCAGCACAGATGCAGGGAAGAAACGTCGCTGAGGCAGTCCTGCTCTATCTGGCTACACTTCATTTTTCACACTACATCCATGTGTGTGGTAAATCAGTGGAAAGCTAATAAAGATCCTCCTTTTCCACGACCACCACCATTTCAGCAGGTCACAACTCTGGCAAGGAGGACTTCTGAGAGCAGCATTAGCCTGGGCTGTTCTCTTCCTGCCTCCATTCCTGGCTCCCACAACGCAGGAGCCAGTCCTGACATGCACCGCATACTCTCCCTTCTCTCGACGTGTTCACAGCTTTCCTGTCCTTCTCCATCTAGCTGCAGACACCTTTGCAGGTATCTCTCCCTCCACAGGACTTCCAGGCTCACAGTACATGCAAGAAGCCCCGGTGCCGGGCAGCCCTGCACTAAGCTGGCTCCTTCTCCATTCACCTACTACATTGATGAGCCTGAAGCAGGGCATGAGGATACATCAGACTGGGAAGCAGAGGTGGTCACTCTGCTCTGTGGTGGCACACAGAAATGTTGTAAGATTGCAATGAGCAAAGCTGCAAGAAGATGAAAGAGG
Organism: Opisthocomus hoazin; assembly: GCF_030867145.1. NCBI lineage: Eukaryota > Metazoa > Chordata > Aves > Opisthocomiformes > Opisthocomidae > Opisthocomus > Opisthocomus hoazin. Next base: position 58,273,240 of record NC_134416.1, on the reverse strand, counting down.
GGTAGGAAAAGGCTTTCCTTCCATCCCCATCATGCTGTCAGAAGATAGCAAGGGCAAAGGTAGCAGAAAGAGCTACGCAGAAGGGGCAGTGCGTATGCGGAGTCTTATCTCAAGGATATGGAAAAGAGAATGTGAGGCCCTGTGTCTCTGGTCCCTGAAAGAAAAAGAAAACACTCTCTTAAAAACTCTGAATGTAATACAATGTCAGAGAGACCACGAACTTTTTTATACTCTTTCTTGCCCATATTTCTTAAGGAATCACAGTTCGGCTTGTACTTCCAGGGGCAGTGTGAGACAGTGAGAGCCAAGTACATACATTGATGTCCCACTAACCAAGCTAAAATAACTGCATCTACTGGCTCCTTGATCCTGCCATGTATTAAAATTCTTGTAGGTTTATGTACAATAACAGCTCAGAGATGCAAAGGAGATATGTCTTCATGCTGTCTTCTGGAGAGGCCAGTGTTTGGGAGCAACTTAGTTTTTGTTAGGTGCTCATCTTAAAACTGCTTTGCAAAGAAAATATAGTAGTTCTTCCTTAAGTTTTGGGGTTTTTTTCAGATGTCTAAGGCATATATCTTTCTTTAAAGAGCTAGTATGAAACTTGTTAAAGAGTATGTTGCATATCTTCTCATTAAGATTTTAAGAGTCTTTACTCAGGGTTTTATCACTTCAAATACTCTTCAAGAACTCTAAATCACAGCAGTCAAAAAATGCAGTAATATGTAATGTTTGGAAAAAGACTGATACTGAAAAGTACAAATGGTCCTGGAGCACACCACTTTGTAAAGAAATGCAAATGAATCTCTGAGAGCTAAAAAGAAGCCAGTCTGCCACATTTACTGACTTTGAGTAGCACCTTACCCTGCCAGCTGTCCCACTGAAAAAGAGACACAGAAAAAGAACTACTAACTGAAACAAGTAAAAAGTTTTTGTTCCCAAAATAGCCATGATGAAGGAAGAGCGCACTGTGATGCGCTGATGTGCACAGTGTTCTAAGTTCTTCTTTAAGACTCCTCCAGAAATTGCATTAAGTGCTAGTTTTTGCTTTGCCTTCAATTATATATATGTTTGGTGTGTTTCAGGAAATCACATCAGCATTATTGAATTTTGGTGGAATCTTTAAAAAACCTGTTTTCTCCCATTGGTCATGATTGTCCACCCAGGCTGATCCTTCCTGTTGTGGGAAGGACAAACAGGCATAACTTTTCAGTGTTGTACAGCTCCATGAGTTACAGCTCATTTCCTGATGGCTTCACCAACGACCAGGGGCACAGACGAGGCTGGACGGTGCCAAGTCCCAAGAACCAGTGGTAAGGACGAGGCTGAACTGTAACTGGACATCGTCATTTACTGTTATGATGACATGTGACATTGAAACGAAGGAAAAGGGGCTCCCTGGTTGGTTGCAGAGCAGCCGCAGCAGGAGTACGATTCAAGGCCAATGCGAAAAATCGAGGTGTGCTCACAGGATGGGTGCAGAGAACTGTCAGCAAAGGGCTGTCAGATGTGCCTTTACTCAGGATGCCCAGCACTTCACAGGATAGGGAACCCACAACAGCCTGCGGAATTACACTCGGCTCCACTTGGACCTCTGCACAGCACCTTTGCAATTGGAAACAGCACTTAAAGAAAATTGACTTTGAAATAAAGACTTGTCATGAATGCTATGATAATATCTGGTCTTACCTAACCTCACAGACAACAGCTTGGTAACATTAAAAAATTACATCTCTAATTATCCGAAATCAAATGCAAACCTGCTGAGATTTTGCAACTCTCAGTGTTTTCCCAGGAATCTCTTTTATTAACTGATATACTGCAATGTAGCAGAGCAGAAATATATTTAATAAAATCGCAAATTATCGATAAGGTAGATCTGAAATTTCTTCTCTGTCTGTCTCACTATCGAAGAACAAGGAGACAACCATCAAAACTGAAGGTGAATTTTTGCAATATCTCTCCATCAGGATGGTTTCATGCTTCTGGTAACTATTTTATTGAGAAAATCTTAGGGAGAATGGATAACGAATTTTAGAGTTATTAAAAACAGATTTAAAACATATACAAGACAAAGCTATCCTTTTCTCATTTGAGAAAAGGACATTTAAAGCTGAACACAGCTTTCTAAATGGAGTTTTTTTAGCACTGTCTTACAATTGCTAGGCTTTCATCTCTAAGAACATTCTAACCTTGGTTTATACGTTTGTTTGTCCTGAGAGTTTCAGTACTGTCAGCCCACAGTAGTCTTCTAATTCTGAGCAGAATGGCTACAGCAGGGCTAGATGCATTAAGGATGTTTTGTACTGCCTCGCCAATGTACCTCATGGCTTACCTCACAAAAGAAGCATTACGAGTTTGTATTTATTTAAAATCAGATCTGCTGCCAAGCGAGCTCATCTTTATGCTGCACAGACTGGAAGATGTGCTGTCCCCAGCGGTCATGTTCAAGCATCAGCTGAACTTGGCAACGTCCAGTCTTTCGTCGTTATTCCTGATACAGTCAGCAAATGTCATTCCTTCTATGACACTAAGTGTATATTAGGAGTTTTATTTAGACTACCAAAACAACTTCAAAAAGCAGAAGATCTCAGTCAAGATCAAGGTACATCTGACTTGGAGCATCATGAAAGTGAAATGCTCTGAAGAAAAGATCCTGAACCACTCAGTTTGCATGTTTAATTCCTCTATTCAGTTACCATATATCCAATGTCTTTTTTTCTCTCAGACTTCAGAAATTATTTTATGTTTGTTCTCAATCTAATTTTAGTCTACATCAATATTTATATGGCAGTATTTGAATCAGACTTCTACTGTGCAGGGTACTGTGCACAAAAGAACATCTTTAGAGTGGTTGTAATCAAGACCAGAGACAACAGAAGAACATAGGCAGATAATCTGGAAGAGGTATTTAGTACCCTGTCAGAGCAGAGTAAGATTTCTCATATCAAAAAATATGTAAGGGTACTTATGCATCTTTCAGTGTCAGCTTTCTGAGAAATCACACTTTCAGAGTATACCTCTTTTAGTCTGCACTGCTACTGTTAATGAAAACTGAACAATGATATCAGTAACCAGTATATTCCTGTGGTTTAGACTGTCTTCTCACCCTCAGCAAGAGTGAAAAGCTGCATCTAGAATGCCTTATGCCCAAGCTGGTTATCTAGAAGATTTCTTAAAAGTTATTCTTGGACTGTATAGATAGAACAGGCAAAGATTAGCAAGAAGGCTGTGTAGCTCAAGGGTTGGCATCAAGGAGTTTGTCAGGAGGACATCAAATAGACAAGGAGGCGTATTCATTATGTGCAGTGTATAAAACAGGCATTTTGCTAGACTTTAATAGAAGAGACACTTTTTTGGTTTTTTTTTGTTTTTTCTTTGCTTGCTGAGATCTTTCAAGACCTAATGCAAATATTTCCAGTACCCAAAGTTCTTAAAAAATGACAGAACTAAATTTGCAGTATTAGATTTCCTTATTTCCTTGGATAACCTTTTACTTTAGATATACAATATCTGTAGATAATACTACAGATTCTTCAAGAAAAATACTTCTCTGCACAGCAATAGTACAATGGGGAATTTTATTATTGCATTATAAAAAAAATATCAAGAGTGGTTTGATTTCTAAAGCAGATGTACATTAAATAGATACAATTGTTTTTTTCTCTGAAGAAATTGAAAATGTGGGGTTTTTAGCTGAGGAAATAGATTACTGAATGCAATAGCTGTTGTGAAGTGTACCATAAAATTACTTATAATGCCTGAATCATAGAGAAAAAGATGTCCACTAGTTATTTTTTGAATATCTAGTGAATTCAAAGAGAAACCCTTGAAACTATCAATTTTCTTCTGCAGAAGGTTTCTTTGAAAGACAAATCTAGCATAAAAAGATCACTCTTCTCAAGAATTCCCTCTTACTCTTTGCTTTAATCTTTCACCCAACAATCTTTGTACCCCCACACACTTGTAGCAAGGTAGTAGGACTTTGCTGTACTTAAGCAAGGATGTAAGGCTGGACAGATGTTGAATTCCTTGACCACTCACATTTCTAATTTGATGATGTGCCTCCTGGTATGTTACTGATTGGAGGGAAGGCCAAGGAAGAAATCTGGGGAGGACCCTAAGCAGTAAATTGCGCTCATGGTATATCTGCCTTGCAGCCACTTCTTCACTCACCTCCACAATTTATTGCTACCCTTATGGTCTGACAGTATCTGAGGAGACATAAATTCATACTTCAGAGACTCTGCATAGGCAAAGAAGATTTGTAGCCAGTGCTGTCTGTGAAGCTTGAGCTGCCACAGGAATGATGGACAGTACTCATTCACAGAAGAGCTCTTGTCCATCCCCAAGACTTATGTCTCTACAGAGTGCATGCAGTCACTGACACCAAACAACTTGCGTGCAGGAGAGGAAAGGCTACCTGTATCTTACAAGTATCCTTCTGAATATAAGACTCCTTAGTTTCTTCCAACTGCTCCTATTCTGAAGTTTCTTCAGAAAGCTGATACCTGCACCTTCACACTAACATATATGTTTATTTGCAAAATCTAGTAGTAAAAGGGATCAGGAAAAAACGAGGGAAAAAAGCAGAGGGATGTTCCATGAAAGAGGAAAACCTATACAGAGACAAGCTGCCATGGAGTAGATGAGCTGATGTAAGGAGAAATACTGAAGACAGCTGACAAGGCAGAGAATGTGAATAAATTAGGCAGTATTTAACTACCTGGTCATCACTGCTGTAGGCATTTTAGAGGGAAATATGAGCATCAGAGACAATTCTTGTAACGGAGACAGCTGATCAAAGACTGTAGTGTCTGGCAGCTTTCATAGCCTAAGACTATAAATCCCAGAGCGGACTATTCAGCCATCAATTTTATTTGAAATATTTCCTATTAACATACAATTCCTTCTTCAGTACCTTCTGATTCAGACACACAGAATATACAAGTCCCACTGGTGAGTAAGACATGCTCTCTCTTCCAGCTGCCTTAAACACATGAGGTTCCTTCTCGAAAGAAATAAGCACATGGACTTTATTGAAGCCATCATACTGAGCAATGTAATGGTGACAACAGGCGGTTTATAACCATCAGTTTAAAATGTATCAATAGCAATCCAGAGCTTTTTAAATCATATCAGCCTTGGGTATTTTGCCCAACTTCAGAGTGCAAGATCATTATGGACTGAAAAAGGGTGATGACTGGAAGCGGAGGATCAAAGACAAAAAACCTACTGTTCAAAATTTTGACTACTACTGAAGTTTTACGAGACTCTGTTGGTTGTTTTTTTTTTCTTTTTGGAAGATTTGAAAGTATTGTGTTTCTGCACTTCAGTTGAAAATAAGTCTACAGAATTAGGAAACAGAAAAGTTGACAACTTGCACCTTGCTACAGCTTAATAACAACAGAAGTAGTTAGCAGGGAGCACTGTAGTGCACCTGTGGGTGTACAGAGATATAGCTGAAAATGCAACAGACGGTGCCTGTGCTGAGGCACAGCTAACAAGGCCCACAAGCCACAGACATTTCCTAAGGGTTTCCTGAGGAATCCACACTACTTGTTCATTTTATGTCCCTTCCAACACCAGTAGCCTGCATCATTGTAAAAAAATGGCATCACAACCGCAGAAATCTTTCTTCCAGGGAACTGAGCAATGTTTGTGCCAGAGATCAGGGCTGTAATGTGCACTGCTCTCAACAGCAGAGCTGTGAGACCAGAAACAAGACAGATGCCAATATTGGCACTGCTATCTTTATGGATCACAGATGCCTTTACTTACAGTCAGGCTGAACGCCAATTTTGTTTCTATTTCAGGCACTGTCACAGCTTTAGTTTCTGTAAGAATAAGCAGCTTTAAATGGAAAAACTAAGTAAAGAGATTTAAGCTACCCACTGTCCGAGATTTAAACTATTAACTGTCTGTGATAAGTCTAGGAAGAGCTGATTCCATGGGGAGTATTGCTAATGATCTAAAAGCTTGCGTATGAGATAACTCTATATAATACACTTTTGATATATCCTCCAAAAATTACTCTCGTTCCTTAGTGCCTCTTCATTTGGGAATAAGATATCTCAGTCCTAGCTACGTGCTGTCTTGCAGTGTTTATAATCCTCTCAGAGCTCATTTCTTCAAGGAAACCAAAAGGTTGTCCTGACCCCAGGTGGAAACATATCCCTTGGCAGAACAAGGTCAACAATTTAACCCTCAGCCTGTATCTGCAGGCACATACATCTGCTGTTGCAGAAGAGAAAAGTATTTGACTTTCATTTGAGAGGTATTTATCAGATTATTCTACCTATTTATTTTCAATACTTGTGTGGTTTTAACTTTTTAACCATGGGACAACCACATTTTAAGGCTGTAAGCGCAGTTTAAGGGGTTAGCCCAGATTTCAGCATTTACAAACCATTGAAAACAGAAGTTTCTGTGTTCAAAATGAGCAGAGTTTTATTCTGATTTCAAAGCCAACTCTTATTTTTGGATAGCACAGCGGAAAGAATGCACTTGAAATATGTTTCATTATTAGTATTATTGTAGTGTTTATAACAATAATACACACAACTTGTCTCCCTTTATTTTTAACCTCCAGATCTCATACTACAAGAAAATCAGGATGACAAGTCCCATTTCACAAGTTGAGGCATAAGCGGCAAGGTGATGCAACCAAAATCATGGGCAAAGTAGTGAAAAATTCAAAACTGCATCCAGCTCTCCAACATCTTAACCTGATGCCATACTTCTGAGCACCCTCTCTCCTAACATTACCCAACACAAATATTATGGTTTAAAAATGCACCAACACAACAAAGAGTATTTCAAGACAGGTTTCATCACTTCCTGTTACCATCAGCTACAGCAAATATTAAAATGCCCTCCACAGTCAAATGTTCAGAGGGCTGGAGTACCTCTCCTACGAGGACAGGCTGAGGGAGTTGGGGCTGTTCAGCTTGGAGAAGAGAAGCCTCCAGGGGCACCTTAGAGCAGCCTTCCAGTACCTGAAGGGGGCCTACAGGAAGGATAGAGAGGGAATTTTCACAAGGGTGTGTAGTGATAGGACAAAGGGGAATGGCTGTAAACTAAAAGAGGGCAGATTTAGATTAGATATTAGGAAGAAATTCTTCACCATGAGGGTGGTGAAACACTGACACAGGTTGCCCAGAGAAGTTGTGGATGCCCCCTCCCTGGCAGTGTCCAAGGCCAGGTTGGATGGAGCTCTGAGCAACCTGGTCCGGTGGAAGATGTCCCTGCTCATGGCAGCAGGGTTGGAACCAGATGATCTTTAAGGTCCCTTCCAACCCTTACCATTCTATGATTCTATGATTCTATGATTGTCAGATTTAAATGAGTTTGTCTGCCCCAGTGCAATAGCAAATACCTGAGAGACGTCTCACATGTTGACTTGTCTGACATTTACTTAAAGAGAAACTCTGTGAGCAAATACTTCCTTTTTTCACATGAAACTGTTGGTGCTGCAAATCTTTATTTGTAAGAGTTGACAGGATCAAACACCAAACATAAAGACTTGGTACAGACTTCTAACAACTGGCTTCAATAGAATGCCCCAGCTGTATGTGAAGAGTCATGTGTGGTATTCACCAGCTGTTACTGCTTTCTTCACTCACATTCCTTTTACAGGAATCCAGCAGCTGGTGTTCAAGACACAGAACTGCACTGCACCAGGCAACCTCTGACTTCAGAGGATTTCAGAAAGGTAATTTTACAGACGGGAAACTAAAACCAAGAGAATCCCGAAGATGCAGAATAAGACATAATGAAACCCAAAGCTCTTGACTTGCAGTGTAGGCCACTAGGTATTAGGCCTGACTGCAAAACTCAATGTAAAAACATAATTTTATGCACTACGAGAAGTTAACACAAATACAGCTATTCTTGTTTAATGCTCTGAGGCTGTGAGACACTGTAGCACTGTCAATATCGGTAGCTGCTCTGGCGATGGAAAATTCAAATCAAGTTGCTTCTTTCTACTGAAAAGAAGTAGATTTATATATAGATATGGAAATACAGATATAGATATACATATTTTGGCCTGTCTGCCACACAAGAGCTCAATACAGATATCAGCAGTTCCAGCAGAGTCAGAAGTGGGATGTGAGTTTAAGTTCTCTGTTCACATAGCTGAGAAAAAACAAAGACTCGTGATTCTTTTGCACTGAAAGTAAAGTTTACAAAAGCTGTGTCAAACGACTTTGGAAACCCAGAACACTGGCATGTGTTACAGTATCTAAGCAGAGCAATGCATGACAAGCTTCAGGGTGACCTGAAGACGTGGATGAGGTATATACAAGTCTAAAGGAGAAAACAAAAAGAATCAAGAGAACAAGACTTCCAAAACAATCCTTAAGTTGGTGCTAAACAAGAGGCCTGTTTTGGGGAGTTTATGACAAAGGCAAAAAAAGCATGTGTAAAATGGCTTGCTGGTTCCAAATTTCAATCACACCACTTCTGATTCATTCACAGGCATCACACAAGAACCACGTGTTGCCTAAGACTGTGTATTTAATCATATTTTCAAGAACTTCAGAATTGACTAACAACTTCAAACCTGTTCCTCAAAGGGATTCCTTTTTTCTGTGCATGCCTGCTCTCTCCACTCCGTACTACTCATTCTCAAGAAACTTCTGGTTCCACCAAAACAGAAGCATTTGTGTTTGATGTTTAAAAACCTGTCTTTTCTTTCACTGAGATTCTAGACTAGATTTTTTATCAGGCAGCTATCAACATACCTTTTAGGCCAGAAACAGAAGGGGGAAGAGGATTTTGGCCAGGCAGACAGGGGCTAGTCACCTCCCGAAGCCAAGCACTGAACTAAATGAACACTTGTTGTGATCGGGTATGGAAATTCATGTGGTCATCAGTTAAAAAGATATTGCAGTGCTGACAGACATGCCTGAATACTTACAAATATCTGAAGGGTGGGTGTCAGGAGGATGGGGCTAAGCTGTTTTCAGTAGTGCCCAGCGACAGGACAAGGGGCAATGGGCACAAATTGAAGCAGAGGAAGTTCCGTCTGAACATGAGGAAGAACTTCTTCCCTCTGAGGGTGACGGAGCACTGGAACAGACTTCCCAGGGAGGCTGTGGAGTCTCCTTCTCTGGAGATATTCAAGACCCGCCTGGACAAGTTACTGTGCAGCCTGCTGTAGGTGACCCTGCTTCAGCAGGGGGGTTGGACTAGATGACCCACAGAGGTCCCTTCCAACCCCTAACATTCTGTGATTCTGTGATTCTGTGATTCTGTGAATACAGCAATTTTAATACCTTTTTATTTGTGCTGCTGTATTAGACAGGGTGCCTTGTGGAGTCTGCACATACTAGCAGCTGAGTCTGCCAAATGCATCTTCATTTAAACCTCCCATTTACTGTCATTGATTAACGGGCTTTTTTTTCTAGGACCTGGGACTGTTCTTCCTTATCTTCAAACACTGGCTGTTCACATGCTTTCTCAAAAGCCATTACCAGTCTTCTACTTCTTTGCTCTATTCAATAGTGAGCATTCACGTGAATTGACTTCTCTTGCCGTTGGGAACATTCTGTGTATTCAACAGCCAGAAGCTATCTAGGCAAAGATTGCAATAATTTTCATATTGTATCTTCTTCATATTAAGGTATCCATGCACAGTGAGGTCACATTCAATTTTTTCTCTTTGCTTGAAAAATTTGGGAAAAGATCTTTTATTTTTCTGGTTTGCAGTGATTTTTTAAAAGCCTTATTTCATTAGCAGTATTAATTTCTTCCTAGTTATTGAATTTCAAGAGCTTAGTGGAACCTGGTTGTACTGAAAAATAGTGCACGATAACATGGTTAGCACCTTGCCTTCATATCAGCTTAATGAGATAAAGTAAATGTTGCCTGGTTAGTATGAGGCAACAGGATGAAGATCATACTGCTGGCAGCCGAGAAATGTGCCAGTAGGAAGGTTAATTAAGGGCAGAACTTATAGTGACTTGCTCCAAGAAAAATTATTCCCTCAATGAAGTCGGACAGCTCTAAAACACTTAATGTATGTCCGAGGAACTTTTTTTCTTCTTCTTCTTCTTTTTTTGATAAGATGACTCTCCCATAGTAATCTTCTTTCTGACGATCTTGGAAAGATACTAAAACTCGTAAAACCAACAGGGTGGCATAAGGATCCTTAGATATGCAATATATCCTAGCCTTGCCTTCTTAAACACAGCCAGCTTCTCAAGCGTAAAGGAATGAAATATTTTGTTTAACAATTCACCAAGTATTTTTCCAAAACAGGAGGGAAAAGGGCTACAGTCTGTTTTCAGTTTTTCATTGCAGGACCCAGGCTCTAACGTTGAGAAGAGCCAGCGAAGTGAAATTTTGCAGAGAAGACTGCTAACCAGAACATCAACCAGTTTCATTCTCTGTCCTGGGATTATTATTGCCTTTCAAGTCACTTATGGCTAGTAAGCTCAATACATTTGTCCAGGTAATGTCTCAGTGTAGTGTCTATTTTGTTCATTAAGAAAAGCTTTCTGATGAGCAAAGCATTCGAAGTTGAATTACCAGTAGAAGAAGCACTGTATTAGACAGTTATACTAATTTGCTTGTAATTACTTGAGGTGATAGCATTACCTGTGTGCAATGGTAAACGTGTTCTTTGCTGTGCCACTGAGGCATTTCCAGCTTATCTAGTTCTTGTGGGGACACATTTGAAGCGGATCACATACTTAATATGTAAGAGCAATACAGCAAATGCACAAAGTTCCTGCAGACATCCCCCTTTGGGCTTGCTTCTACAGTCTGTCATACCAGTTATATGTGGTGGGTAGAGGGAATTATGCTGAAGTTAGCAAAGTAACACTGGCTTCAATTCAGCGTAGCAGAGAGGAGCACTAGAGTGCTTATCTCTGGTGAAGACTGCAGCATTATGCAGTTTCTTTTTCAGCCACTTTACTGCTTCTATGTGTGTGAGATCAGATGCGGGATTATTGGAGCTCCTGAAAAAATTAAAGGAACGCATCTGCGGCTCTCACAGAGCACAATAATGGTAGAAAATGCTGAAAACAAGCATTTTATTAGTTATATTGCTAAGATGAGCACTGTTAACATACCATCTCTCAAAGCTATGCAGGCCTTTGTGACTACAAATGTTGCTGAGGTCTGGCCTTAGATATGCATGGTGTCTTTTGATTCTGAAAAGCAGAACTGGTCCCTCCAGGGACAGGACTGTTTATTCTGCGTAGAGGCATTCTGCTACAAGAGATGGATGAATCCTTCATGATAAATCCTAATTTAATGCATTTCAACACAACTAAATTAGAGAATTGTATTTTAGAAACTTGTATTATATTGCTGTACTATCCCTTTTAGCAGTACAATACATGTGGGATAATTTCTTTCTGACTTCACCATGTATCTTGCCACAGTAGGAAGGATTTGTCTCATATACCATACGGTGCTGTGCTTCTGGATTTTTTTTGCTACTTTCAGCGTAGTACAGTGTTCCTTTGTAATTTATACAAAATATGCATAAGAGCTCATTACAGGTACCCACTGGCCTCCTAGATAGGCAGAGAAATTTTGCAACTCATTCACAAATGCTTTAAATAACAAAAAAAGGCTATTGTCTTTTGGTTTTAGTTGAAGTCCGTTTTCTTGACTTCTCTATTTCTTCCAGTATTTTGGTGGACTCAAATATCTAGTAACAGCTACAAGAAAAGTAGAGGTTGGAAAATATGGAGACCATCCTGGCATACACATCCATATGAGTGAAATGTCTGTATTTATATGCCTACACACTGTCATTCCCAAGCTGTTCTGTGAGCTGTTTAGCGATAGCTGATATTCTGGGCCAGCAGCTTTTGTAATAATTTTTTTCGCTCTTTCTATTGTTGTAAATGAAAAAAAATAAACGGCAGTCCTCCAGTGACCAAATTAAGAACATCTCAACTGCATTTTGTCCAAAGCTATTCATACAAGTGGCATTATAAAATGTTCTAATTAAATGCAAGGCAGCATATTATATATTGTCTTTCTAATTTCAGAGATGTGCTCACCTTACAATTACTATCAAACTAAAATAAAACATTTTAAAAACTTTTGCAGTCAAATCCATTTGTGGCTGCACTTGCATGAATAGTTCTTCATTTTCTTTAGTACTGCATGATGAAATTCAGCCTTTCCATTTCTATTCCTGACAAAAAGGACAAGAGGCATAAGGTTATACAACAGTGGCATAAGGTGTCAGCAGCAAAAGATGATAAGCACTTTACCTCCAACGTATCGTGGCTGCCAGAAATGCAGGCCCCTTTACATGCAAGGCCAGAGACCGACACCACAGTGTCTCAGCTGAGGGGGAACTTACTGTTTCCTCAGCGTCACAGGGATTTTCCTTTGCCTTACCAGGAAGAATGAATATCATATTTTTATAAGGTACTTCTAGCAAATTGCTCCACTTTTCCAGCACAGAGGACTGACCTTGTAACAGCTTCAGGTGATATTTCTGATGGAAACACCAGCTCTCAGAAGCAAACTGGTTGACACCAGCGTTAACACCTAGCATTTCAGGGCAGCGACCGCCAAGGTTTGGAGCTTTAGCTATGGAAAAATGGGATCGCCTTTTGCTATTCAACATTTTTCTTCTTTTCAGGGGTGATATTTGTGATCAGCAAACACCAAGAACGTGTAGGTTTGTGTTGCAGTTTCTCCTTTTGTCCCTAATAAACAGGCAGGACCTACTCTCAGCACACAAGATCATCCTCACAAGTATCAGAGATGTTCTCCAGCAGTAGAGCCCACTGACCCCAGCTGTTGTCAAAACACTCAAGGAGGCAGGAATTCACAGGGGAAAGAAAATTTAGATCCTACCAAAATTTCAGTGATGTTCTTTCATCCTACCCCACAATAACAACCCTGTAGAAGTTGAACCTGGCTCCTTGATATTTAAGCCAGATTTATAGGAGTTTTAAGACTGCTTTCACAAGCAGAAATAAAGGCTTCATGAGTGCAGGAATCCAGGCATCTGCGTGCTAGGAGACATTTTTTGCAATAAGTTATGACAAAGAATGCCTGTGTTTGTTATTTCTGTCTTTCATCATGGAAATCTTTTGTTTCTGTAAGGACTGCACCTCACCAGTTCTGACAAAGTCAGTTAATCTATAAATTTATACGATATAGAGGCATTTATTTATCACCTGGTTTGTACTATCTGTTATCTGCCTTTACTGCTTTTCTTTTCAAATAAAAGAACTCTGAACAACTACAGAAACAGTGAATTACCATTTGACTATAGATGTTCTCTGTAGTCAGAGACTACAGTGTGGCTACTGCATGCTTCATGAACACATCCTACACATTATATTTGACCATGCTATACCTGCAGAATTCTTCGTAAAAGCATTTACCTGAAGTTTTCAAGGCATTTTTTTCTAAATCAATCACCCTATATACTGTTGATTGCACTGTGCAGGAAGATGATCTATTTACATACTAAAAAGGTCAATGTTGAACAAATAGGTATTAAGGATGTATTATCATTGCATTCAAGTGAGCATAAAACTGTATGAACTCAGGAATTCTTTTGGCTTTTTTACCTTCTTGTACACATGCCTGAGACATCTACACGGAGACATAACGCAGTGTTTTAGGATAAGTCATTTGATTGGCAAGCATGCTCATATCATACAACTTTCTGATTACTAATAGATAAAAAAAAAGTGGAAAGATTTATGTAAAGTATGGGTCAGTCATGTTGTTTCCTTCAGCTGAAGTTATAAACTCTGAAAGGCTGATGTGCCTCCAACATATTTTTTCTGGTATATCGTGGTGTGATCAGTCTGCTGTGGTAAAAGACTCAAAGGCTGGGACTCAAAATGAAATCCAGACTACTACTGCTACTTTCGTGGAAATTATGCAGTCCTTTTTGTAATCTTTATTTCACTGTTTCTGTACATGTCACATCTCACAACACATACAAACATCACTTAAAATCATTTAAAAGATAATTTCTGTGTTTTTGGTATTTCCATCTTCTTTTCCCTCTCTGATTCTCTCATGGTCTCCTTCTCCCACCTAATATTTTTTCCTACTCCCGTTAATCCCAAATGTAGTTACTTCTTATTGCATCAAGTGTTTTGCTAGTTTCTATTCTTATTCCTTCTATTTTAAAATTCTGTTTCTTCACAGATTACAATAGCTGCCAGTTACTTTCAGACAGAGTCCTATATAACACTTTAGTACTGATATTTAAAAAAAAAAAGAAAACCAAACTTACATAGTTTTGGAGAAAATACCAAATAGCTAGCTGTCTTTTGCTGAAAGAGACCACATGGCAGGGCTTGGAAAGTGTAGGACATTTCCAGGAAGAAGAATTCTCAGTGGAGATGAAACACAGAATCACAGAACGGTCGGGGTTGGAAGGGACCTCTGCGGGTCATCTAGTCCAAATCCACTCCTGAAGCAGGGTCACTTACAGCAGGCTGCACAGGACCTCGTCCAGGCGCGTCTTAAATATCTCTAGAGGAGGAGACTCCACCACCTCCCTGGGCAACCTGTTCCAGTGCTCCGTCACCCTCAGAGGGAAGAAGTCCTTCCTCATGTTCACATGGAACTTCCTATGTTTCAGTTTGTGCCCGTTGCCCCTTATCCTGTCGCTGGGCACTACTGAAAAGAGTTTGGCCCCATCCTCCTGACACCCACCCTTAAGAAATTTAGAAGCATTTATAATGTCCTCTCGCAGCCTTCTCTTCCTCAAGCTAAACAAGCCCAGCTCCCTCAGCCTTTCCTCATAGGAGAGATGCTCCAGTCCCCTCACCATCCTCGTAGCCCTCCGCTGCATTCTCTCCAGTAGCTCCTCATCTTTCTTGAACTGGGGAGCCCAGAACTGGACACAGTACTCCAGATGGGGCCTCACTAGGGCAGAGTAGAGGGGAAGGAGAACCTCCCTTGACCTACTGGCCACACTCCTCCTAATGCACCCCAGGATTCCATTGGCCTTCTTGGCAACCAGGGCACACTGCTGGCTCATGGTCAACCTGTCGTCCACCAGGACACCCAGGTCCCTCTCCACAGAGCTGCTCTCCAGCAGGTCCGCCCCAAGCCTGTACTAGTGCATGGTGTTGTTCCTCCCCAGGTGCAGCACCCTGCACTTGCTTTTGTTGAACCTCATCAGGTTCCTCTCTGCCCAACTTTCCAGCCTGTCCAGGTCTCGCTGAATGGCAGCACAGCCTGCTAGTGTATCCAACACTCCTCCCAGCTTTGTGTCATCAGCAAACTTGCTGAGGGTACACTCTGTCCCCTCATCCAGGTCATTGATGAAGAAGATGAACAGGACTGGGCCCAGTACTGACCCCTGGGGGACACCACTAGTTAATGGCCTTCAACTAGACTCAGTGCCGCTGATGACAACCCTCTGAGTTCTGGCATTCAGCCAGTTCTCAGTCCACCTCACTGACCACTCATCCAGCCCACACTTCCTGAGCTTTCCTATGAGGATGTTATGGGAGACAGTGTCAAAAGCTTTGCTGAAGTCGAGGTGAAATACCCTCTCCGGCCCTTTTTCTTTTCCAGAACTTCCTTCTTGAGGGAACACAGCCACCACTTGATCCTTCTGCCTCCCTGCCAGCCCTGACAGAGGCCATCTCTTCCTCAGACTTTCCACTCATCTTCAACCAGCATGGTAAACCACTTCTCTTTCTGTCTAGGACTCAGCCAAGGGAAGTAGATATATTACTATTTACCTTCAGTAGTAGCAGGGGGAGAACCACATAAATACAAAAATAAGCCATAAAAACAACAAAATTACATTGGGCAAGTCAGCATTTCCTGAGACTATACAAAATGTATAAGCAAATACAAAGCTTTACACAAAAGTCTTTGTTAAAATGTTTTTACTTAAATTTTGCTTTTCTTGATAAGATTTTTGTTTTGTTGTTGAAAAAAATCATCCTGTGTCACTTCTCTGTGGGATGATTATCAGATATGTTAATAATAACACAGATGTCAACCCTTCCAGCCATTAGGTAATGTCAATAACCTTAAGACTTAATCTGAATAAGGAGGGCAGGAGCTTTTCAAATGAGCCAGGCAAGACTGCCACTTGGTAATTTACTGATACATTTTCCCTTCTCTCACTGTTTCCCTGTTTCTGTCACGTTTGTGACATTCATATCAGATCTACTTGCAAAATCAGAGGAATTCAAGGGCAGGCTAAAGACCACACCATCTTGTTTCTTCAAGTGGAACAATTAAAGACACCTTTTAAAGATCTCTATGATCCACGGCTGATGCTTTCTGAAAGCGTAGAACCCCTCATCACCAAAGCCCTAACCCTGTATGGTGCCTCCTCCGCTCGCACCAGTTTCAGCAGGAGTGGACACACTGAGTTCTCCTTCACTCAGAACCTCAGGTGTGAGGAGTACAGCCCAGAACTGTAGAAATCATTTTTTGGTGTTTCTTTGCTCCTTTTAATTCAGTCCAGTAAATCACTTACTTAGCTTTCCTACAAACAACAACAGTATGCAACAATTCACACAGAGATATTGGCCTTAGGGGTTTTTACTTGCAGAATATGTAGTTTTTCAGTTTTATATTACTTTATAGCCTTTATAAAAATAATGTCTCCAGCACCTATAATATGTGGTTTTGATAGTAATCCATTACACGCCACTAGGGTAATTTGAATTTGAATTGTAGTTTCATCATAGTTTTACTTCATTTTTCATTCAAACAATGTATGCCATCAAATGAAAGGCCAAGGTCCAAATCTTGCCAGAGAACTTTATCCTCTAACACTGATTTTCACCACTTTGCTCTTGCAAACCTCTGAATCTTACTCAGCCGTGGAATGATATACGTTCAAATGGACCTCTGAGTATCAGCTGGTCCAGACAGTGCTCAAACCTGAGCCAGCTGAGAGGACTTAGGGACTTGTTCATTACAGTCGAGAATACCTCCAAGGACAGAAATATTATAAGTCTCTGGGCAATCTGGTACAATATCTGACCAATGTCATAGTGAAAGAAATTATCCTAATACCTAATCAGAATTTTCCCTGTTGCGCGTTGTGTCCTTTGCCCCCCACTCTGCACCTCTAAAAAGATGATAAATCACTTGGGACAGGTACATAAATACATGTTTTACTTACACAACTTGTTTTTCATTTTCACATGCAAATCAAGTGTTTTAAATTAAATTAATTATGTGTTCTGCCATTTGAAGTCCCTTTTAGTTTAGTTTACATTCACAATGAAGTTTCAGAGTGGACTTACTTAAAATTTGCAGTGGTTTGAGAAATTTTATTATTTTCAGTGGTAGGCTCATTGCAAAGCTCGCTGGAGTAATTAAATCTGCATTTCCTTCACAATTCCTTCAGAACTAGCAAGTAGGGTAGCTTTTTACGATATTTCTGGCTCAGATACTCCTCTATAAGGAAATTTTGAACAATGGCTTTGAGAAAGCTCTCTAACTTACATCCTCTCCCTTTATCATACTGGAGAGATTATGATTTTCAATGTCATCCATGGCTTTAATACACTGGTATTCACACTAAAGCAGACATTTAATGAGATGAAAACAGAAGTTCAATAAAATGTAAATTTTTAAATACAATTTATTCTAAAATAATGAGGTATAACAGCATACATTTTACCATTTCCACAAAAGGACAGCAATATATGCAAACATTTACAGTAACTGGTGCTGAAATGGTAGTAAGTTGCAGAGACCCATACCGGCAAATGTCCTCCCAGATCCCACACTAGGGTGGGCTTTACAAGCCTGACTTGGGTAAAGTGATTCCCTCTGCAGCACATGTGAAGAGCTGGACACCTTAGGCTGAGTTTTGCACCATGGAGGATGAAAAGGATGAAGCGCTGAAGAACATGGGTAGTCTTCAGTAATATGGGAGAGGAGAATGGAGATCATTCAGGGAAGGTCTGTGGACTGCACGTTCCGTTCCTTCAGTGAATGCTCTAGTTATCTGGCTACAATGCAAATGGTTGGTGCAAAATCACACAGCACCATGGCCCCAAGGCACCACCAGCCCTGCTTGTCCCTGCCCATGCACCCTGGGTTTCCCCCACCCTGCCCACAGTCCAGGACCCCATTTCAGCCCTCCAGGTCCGCCAGCCCCTGCCCCAGCAGCACCACATCAGGGCCAGCCCCCACGTCTGGCCATGGGCCGTTCCAAGCTGGGTTCACCTGTGGGTCCACGTCCTGACCCAGTCTCAGCCTGTCCCTGTCCCCAGGGAGGTGCCTGATACCCAGGGCTGGAGCTTCCCCAGTGCCCCCCAGCTGCCCTGCCCCTGGCTGGGGTGTTGGGATGGGCTCTGGCTGCCAGGTCCTGCCGTGACAGAATTCGCTGTGGCTGGACACACACATTTCAAAAGAAAGCAGTTGTCCAAGAGCACCTAATCCCAAAGCAGAAGGCTAATACCCAAATGCAAGCCTCTGAAAGGCACCCAAGCCATGAGGGTGAGAGCCTCACCGAGCAGTTCACCAGTCATGTGATATCACAGCTCAGTCTGACACCTGATGTGGATCCCAGCTCTTGGTACTGGAGGGAATCACACATGGTCCTCTGTTCTCCTGGTGCTAGCCACCTACCTTTAGGCTTTGCAACACCATCAGTCATACAGCCTTTTTTTTTCTAATCTGCACCTCAGTACCAAAGATATTTTTTGATCTATCTCTTACCGAGAAATTACTTTGCTAAGGGAATTTTCCAAAGTCCAGAGGGGTCTATTTTATTCTTTCATCTCGTTGCAATAAAGAACAAAATTAAATGAGTAGGAGGCAATATCAAATGAGAGAAATGGATTTGATCACCCTTAGGCTGTTTGAACTACCACCCTTCTTTACACAAGGATCCTCTGGGCTTTGCAGGAAGCCAATAGTTTTTAACTGCAAAGTTAGTAATCATTAGAGAGGAGTACAAGAATCTCTTTCCAGCTGGGAGAGAAACTGAAGGTGAAGCAGGGAGGCCTGGAGGTGAAGGAAATAGAGAAGGATTAGGAAAGACAGTCTTTTATATGCTGCTTTCTCCAGAAAATGATTGAACAGAACGCTGCTACTTACACAAAAGCAAATTTCACTGCACAATTTAAGAGCCATTCAGTGAGATATGCCAGAAGGAGAGAAGTTATGGGGCATAAAGTAGAAAAAAAATTCACAGGCCGTTGTGTACCTCTGCCTGTGATGTAAACCCCACAGCAGGATTTCAGGCTGATGCTGTTAGACATAAAACTAAAAGTATTCTAATCTTACTTTATGCTGCTTCAGTGCCAGCATAGGTCTACACATTGTAATAGTATTATACTATAGCAAGCAATATGTTATGATGTGGCTTTAGCTGAGGAGAATGGGCATACCTGAAAAGATACGCCTACACTGCAGTCACTTGAAACCACGCAGACATAACCAAGTTGCCTTTAAACTAGCTTGTTTGGGTAGCCAGCTCACCTTAAAGTTTCTTAAGAGCATTAGCAGCACTGGTCTTGCCGTCCCAACAAGAGCCCTGTGTGCAGGGCTCTTCAGACATAACAAGAAAAGAGTAAAGCAGAAGTGTTCTGTGCTCAGCAGTGAGATTGCCTCCCCTGCTGCTGACAACTGGGTGAAAAATTGGGTACAAGGACTCATGTTTCTGGGATAATCACACAACCCTGAGTAATAGCCATCTCCCTACACATCTTTATTTTTCTCTCAGCATGTACAAGCAATTCAGAAGTTGCCGGGGTGCTTCAGAAGGCTTCCTCAGATTGCTAAGGCGCACTAAAAAGGCCAAGGCCTTTTTACTTACTCTGGCTGTGCTGTGCCTCCATGCTGTAGGTGCCTCTCAGGGAGAGCACGGTGCAGATTTTTGGCTAAGTTCTGTAGTGACTGTGCCAGTATATGTGGACTTTAGGAAGTAATGGATGCACCCAGTGGGGATAAAATTCTGAGAGCCCAGGAGATCACTAACACTGTGTACTGCAGCAGCTAAAACAAAGCGTCAGTGTTTTACTTTATGTCAAAAGACATAACATATTTCTAACTAAATACAAAACTGCCTAGGATGCACTTTTATCTCTCTGTAGCAGGAATCCACAGGACTCTGTGCAACCTGGTTAAAACTGCAAGGGATATTCTCAGAGGCCAAAATAAAACACTCAGCCAGCCAAGAATCTGACTGGCAACTGGCTGGAGATGCCCAAAGGGGAATTCAGCACAGTGTCCCCATTGTAGTCAGTATGGGGTCTCTGAGCATACTAAGTAACTTTGAGGTTCAGCATGCTACGGCCCCTGCCTTATTAATACCTCACCCCTGACAGTTCACTAAAACATTAGGTTTTCGGTCACCTCCCCATTCCATTCAACACAGTCATAGGTATTACAAAGCAATTCTTTGTCTTCTCCGTAAAATGGAAAAGCCACTACTGCTGTGAACTTTAGTGACCATGAATCACAACAGACTTGAAACTTGCAACATCAATTACAAGCACAGCTAATTGGATCAGTCAGGGCTACCTGATCTGACAGACACTCCTACCATTAGTTTTACCATGGATCATGGCGATTTCAAATGACTCACCTTTACTGTTCCGAAGTGCGTTGGTTCCCGAATGTTATTAGGCCAGTGCCATGTGTTCCTGTGTTAACAGCTCATAGAGAAGAGTTTGTACCTGCATGAACAACTAGTGCCTAAAAACCTGTCACAGACTTTTAGATAGGGAAAATCACCACATTCTGAGAACTGGGGAAAAGAAGATTGCATTCCTTCTCTGCTCTCTCTTCAAATTCTCTCTCTTGATCCTTCCATCACAGTGTTACTTTCTCACTCTATCACAATTTGAATGAAGCAACATAAACTGTAACATGTGACGCTTGCAAGTTATTCTTGAATTCTTCATCTGGTCTGTGAAGGATCAATGAAGTCACATGTTGGGATCCTGTCTTCAATGGCAAAGACATATTGTGATCCCTGCCTTTATAATGCAATGTGCAATATGTTCCAAATATTAAACTTAATTGCTATAATTCAGTGTACAGAAGGTATACTTGAAGTGATGCAAATACCAATACTGCACATTAGGCTTAAGAATTTGGGATAAATCAGATCGAAGTAAAAAAAAACTCCCAAAAGGGAGTTGGGGAGGAGAAATACAAAATATGTAAAACCATGTCAGTGCGAGAAGCAAGTGCCTGCTGACCATGTAATTTAATTAGAACTTAAGTAAGCACAAAAAAAGGCATTTAGCAAGGTCTTTTTACTGGAAACTCATCCAGGAGCCATATGCTGACAATCAAAGTCTGTGGCTGAAACCTGGCCCAGCTCAGAGATTTGCATTGTCACAGGAACCAGAGTATTTAGCATAAACTAAATGATGACTCAAAGAAACATGTTGCAAATCACTACCATATTGAGAATATAGGTTCTGTGATGGCTGACTTGCAGCAGGGTTTCTCCCTGATATGTATAAACCTTTACAGTGCCAAGTATTTGGATCATCTCAATTATAACCTGAACATCACGGCGTGTTCAGGCCTAGGCCAAGGCTAAGATGTTGTGCAGGTCATCGCAGACTCCACCACTACCTTCACCAAAGTGAGGTGATGTCCACAAGTTTGTCCTGTAAGGAGCCTTCATTTTGCTTACACTGACACTTGTTTGGATTCCCTATATCTGCCACAGGCAGGTCTGGTCTTCTGATACTGCCAAGGAACACAGCACACATTTGGTAGGTGCAGGACTGGCATGCAAACTGTTCCTCATTAGCATCTTCACCTCCAGGCCTCGGTCCTGAAAAGGTACCAGGAACAGCATCGTGTACTGCTCCTGGTCCTGTCCCCAAGATCCTTCCACACATGTTCCTCTTCCGTGTTCGATTTCTCTCCCAACTATCACTGGTTCGTCCCGTCTGTGCTGAAATACTTTATCAGCCCTATCATCAACTAGCCATTTCTAAATCCTAAATATTAAACCCGCACTTGGTCTTAAACAAATTAACTTTAAAAGTTCAAATTCAATCCAATTTAAAGTGCCAACAACTGACTCTCACAAACTTCTGCCCCTTAACACTTAACTTGAGGAATACACCCTTCACCCCAATCAGACCTTCCCCCTCCTATGTAAGGTTTCTATAGGCACCAGTATAGGTCACCGAGGTATGAGAAAACGTGACAAGTTAGTGGGGGCTCAAGGTCCACAGCTGGCTGACAATAATTGGAAAGAAAGTTAAGCACCCAGAATTGCATTTGTATTCATGAATCAACCACATCCACATGCATAAAACAATCTGGTCAGGCAGGCCTTTTGGTATCCTTAATTTTCCCTGGACAAGGTTTTTGATAGTGACTGCAATAGCCAAGGCAAAACATTTGGTTTTAATGACAAATAAACTGACCAAGGCTTGGCTTTAACCATCCGTGCATATTTCATTTAATCCCACTTCCAGAATTAAACTATTTAGAGAAACTAGAACCCACATGAGACTTCTTCGAAAAGCTATACAACTCAAAACACATAGAAAGAGAGGGAACAGACTTTAGCTTTTTGGCAAACACTTACAGAGTTTGAAAAATACTGAAGCTAAAGCCAATGGCAGAGAAAAGTTCTCAGCTCTTCTTGGGCTCCAGGCCAAAACGATCACGTGTATTTACTGTGAAAGTAACACATTTACTATTTAAAGTCCTATTGCCATCTTAATCCAAAATCACTTATGAGAAAATAAATTCCATCAGTGAAGGTGTAAAATCCATAATAGCCCACTTACAAAATGTAACTGTTATTAGAAGAAATAGTTACTATATACTTTGATGGATTAGTCCCCTTGGTCCCTCTCAGCTTTTGCAATTCCTAAGATGTTAACATGAAATTCACTCTTGAAGACTCCTGAGGATCTACACAAGAGTGTTGCGTGAGCTGAAATGGTGAGGACAATGCTAACTTCCTGCAACTACTAGTATAGCATAGTTCATTCAGTGGTGAACTGAGGTGAGCTAAGGTCAACTGTCTGGGAAGCCTTATTAAGTCATGCAACTATACCAACAAACAGCTAACACAGTAATTTTTGAGGAACTGAAGAATTTCTTGAAAGGTCCGTTCTGCTAGCCGAGCCTGGATAGAATTTTTAAATCCCAGCATTCACCAAAGCAGACCTATATACCTGAATGCATATGGCTTACTCGCCTGTAAGCTTGACTACTTTTTCCAGCTCCAGTAGGTGACCTTGTCATTCTCTCCCCTAGAAGTCAATGTGAAGTGATATCATCAGGTCATTACAGGTACAGCACTTCTCATCTTCAGCCAGATAAACAGCATTTAAGTATCCTAATACAATGGGAACGCCCTATTGATTTAGGGTATGTTTACCCTGCAGAGAGCGGAGTGTGGGCTCCTGCCCACACTCACCTTGCCTCTGAGAGCTCCCAGGAGCGCCGTGCAGAAACCCCTGCTTCCCCTGGGTCTCAACAGCACAGAGCTGGAACTATATGGCAGCACACCTGAGCTACTGTACCCTGCACAAGCACAGATTGTTCAGCCTCCTCTCCCCCTGGGGAAACACTGCACATAGAGACATTTGGTAGCATGCGCTGACTGGTCTGGGGTCTCAGCAAGACTCCACTGAGCAGGACAGATACCATTACTCTCAGCGAGGTCATGTGTTGCCTACACAGGTCTGTTGTATATCCTATGACAGAACAGTAATCCGCTTGTAGTTATATGCTCACATGTGCTATCACTCTATTACAGGCCAGAGTATGTATTCATGAAAAGGTTAAGAACAGGCATAATAAATATAAGCATAATTAGAAATATAAACATAAGTGACTCTTACCCTTGATCTTCAAAACCTACTCCTCATGATTCCCATGGCAGGGGTTTTGGAACTAGATGATCTTTAAGGTCCCTTCCAACCCAAAACATTCGATGATTCTATGCATTCAAGTCTATAGACATTCAGTAGCTTTACTCATAACCAGGTACATCGTATTTTCACAGTGATATTCCTTTGCACAGCTGAAGAAAATTTCACAGACCATTTTCCATGTGTAAAAAGAACATAGGTACAGTTTTTCCACTGGTAATATAAACACTATCCTTTTGTGAATTCAGTTTTCGAGCATTTCGATAGGCAGATAAATAAGGACTTCTACTACAGTCTCTTATTTCCACGTGACTGGTATTTTCTGTAGTGCTGTTACCACCTGTATAAATACCAGTGCTACTGCTGGTGTAATTTGGACTGCTGTGGATGTATATACTCAAAGTACAATTGGATAGTTCTTGTTGTTCACCTATAAAATGATAACTGCAGTCACCTGGCATTTGGTAAATATTCAGCAACCTCATTGCTTCAGAACAGCTCCCTAATTTGCCACAAATAAAGAACACTGCACAAAACCTGGCATCCCATGTGAAGCATCTTGTAATTCCTAGCAGAAGGGAGAATACAGCACACTCAGACGCCAATGTACTTCATCTGAAATATCCACTAATAATTTTTATTACGTAAGCTTTTAGGCTGGAATAAGAACACTCCTACAGCACTGTGGTTCTCTGATGAAATTCGGGAGGAATGTACCCTAGCAAATATACTGATCCAGAATAAAAATATGTTTACAGGGCTTTAGCACTTTTTAGACTGTATATCCACTAGGAAAATTAAAATTAGGTTTGGCTTGGTTTGGTGGGTGTCCTTTGTTACATAATTAATGGTCTATGCTCTCATGTCAATATTTATAGGAAAATCATTACAGAATAACAAATTTTGTAGCTTATAAGCATGAGCACTGAAGACTTTAAAGGGAAAGGTGTGCTCTTTACTTCGAGGTATATTCTTATAAGGAGTTGTGTGATGTTTCATGAAGGTCCACACAAAGAGATAAGTCCTTATGCCTCTAAGGAAGTAACACAGCATCCCAAATAAACAGTGATACAGTAGTATCACAGTAGTCTGTAGCTATAAAATGTCACTAAGGAATGGAATTGCCGATTTTCTATTTTCTCCTCACATTCCTTTAAGGGCAGCAAAATCTTTCTTTCATAAAAGCACTAGGAGCAGCTAACTCATTAAGAAAACCTGACTTTTAGGCCTGTCTTTAGAGTACCCAATCCTATAGTGTTATGGGATGTATGTCAACTCCCAACTTCAATTTCTCCCTCTTTTTTCAAGTTTATTGATTTGTCAGTGCAGAATACAATAATTTCTTATGAGGTATTGTTTTCCCTGACGGCTCTTTTCTTCACCAAATCAAGTCAAAGATTTGGGATGTAATTCCAATGTACTGTTCAAAAAGCTAATTTGGTTCTGAGATTCAGATATCATTTTTCACTTTGATTGAGCAAAACACATCAGTTTTTCAGTGTTATGACCAGTCAATAAATTACTACAAAAATGTAATTTTAACTGATTACACTCTCGTAGACTTCATATCACTGTGGATATTAATACTCAAAATTAAGAAGCTTGATTGCCATCTCTTCATCATACTTCCAAGTTTACTGAACTTACTAAAAATATATTAAAATTAATGTAATTTTAAAGGTGATTAAAGCATTTTCACAAAAGGAGAAAGACTCTTGAAACATCAATTCTTCCTGTGTGCTTAC
Organism: Opisthocomus hoazin; assembly: GCF_030867145.1. Taxonomy (NCBI): domain Eukaryota; kingdom Metazoa; phylum Chordata; class Aves; order Opisthocomiformes; family Opisthocomidae; genus Opisthocomus; species Opisthocomus hoazin. The sequence continues at coordinate 58,247,679 of NC_134416.1, read as the reverse complement.
ATCTACCATTATTGAGAGGGTTTATAATTCAGCATTTTCATTAAGTAACAACAATTAATTTTCTCCTTTTTAGAAATGCAAGTCTTGGATTTACAGTAGTTTCTTTTCAGTGTTAATAACAAAGATAAATCTGGTGTGGATGTAGCAATATACAATTTATCAAAGGGCAAATGCAAACAGGAGATTTTCCATTACCTTTAGTGGATTGAATTGCACCCTATGACCTTGGCAGGCAGAAGTAAAAAACAAAAAAAGCAAAACCTATTTTTCTTATTTTAGATAGCCCTAGAAATGTGACATAATAATAGTATTAGAATACTCTAAGCACCTGCTGTGACTCCTCTTTTTATATTGTTTACAAATAGTACAGCTGGAACACAAAATATTTCATCCAAGTAACATATTTAATTTTATGTTCTCCTTACGCAATCTGGAAATAGAAATTAATAACCGGATAATCTAAGGCAGGGTGTTCCCTTTTTTCCCCACTGTCTAGTTACATTAGTGATTATCTCACATTGTTTCCAGCAGAACTTCTTTTTAAAGTGGTTACTTGGAGAAATATTTGCAATATTTCCAGGGAAACAAGTTTCCACGAGTGACATGTTTTAGCTGTCCTGCTCTGGTCTAAATATCTGTTCTTTTTCATAGGTAGCAAATCTTCTCTTTCTAGGAGAAACAAGACATTTCCATACCAACACCAAAGTTCTTTGAAAGGAATGACAAATGTATTAGTGCATCTATATCTATGTATGTGCATTTTAGAAGATTAAATCCTAGAGTTCTTCCCTTCTGCATCTAAATGAATCTCCACAACTTCCTGCTTTGAAAAGCAAAGAGGTCAGAACAACCCGTTTCCTAAGGATTAGCTCTGGTTCATCTGTTACAATCACAAACACAGATTGTATTTTAGTTTCTAAGTTTTCCTTCTCTGAATAAATACTCACATATGCAACTGTTTAACATGTGAAAGTAGGGCAGTGCTTGAATTCTGCACATACCATATGAACTACACATAGGAAAGGGAGAGCTGTGTGGCTTAGCGACGGCTTAGTGCTTAGCTATGGGACTTCAGGACACAGTTTAGCAGGCATGGTGGTGGTGGGTTGACGGTTGGACTTGATGATCTTAGAGGTCTTCTCCAATCTTAATGATTCTATGATTCTACAATTCTATGACCCTTGGGAGCAGAGTCCATCGCGCACAGTGGATTTCTCCATTAATTTATGTGCTGCTTTGTTAACTTACATACTCCAACCAGATGAGCAGCTTTTATATCCCACAGTTTTAACCTGCTTGTATTATATGATTTGTATGGCCATTCCCACTTGACCTATTACTAGACTGAACTTTTCCCAGCCAGAACTGTCTACACAACATCATTCACCAAGTCTAAAGTTTTCATTTTATTAGTTTAGGCTGGACCTTATTCTAACTCCAGTTACACTGTTCTTGGGAACCACATCTTCTCATGGCATGATACTATGGTGTCTGCTCTATACAGACTTGTGTATCACTGTGCTCTGTGCCATTGTATATTGCTGTCATGACATATGGCATGTAGCAAGGAGGAAGCTGATAGTGGAATACTATAGGAAAATAAAATTCAGACACAGTGAGAAAAAATCTGTTATAAAAAGTCAGAATCACTTTCTTGAAAGTCACGGCAAGAATCAAAGAACACACAGATGCAATAACTCCTGAGTGTATTTGCAGAAGCCTTGCTTAATCCAGCATCAATGTCAAGCAAGAATTTTAGAAGAGGCAATTAGAGAAGAGGGAGTAGACACAAGACATGAGAGTATGGCATGCAATAAACTACATGGGTTTTCCTTCAATATCTTGCCTTGGGGTGGTGTTTGGGAAATGTTTGTTGACATTTCATTTTGACTGCCTTTTGTTTATATACCACTTTCTGTAAAATAATTACCTTTAAAATGCTTAAATACATAAAACTGCCAGCAATTACTTGTACGGACACAGGCATAGATTGAAACTATCCAGAAGAGAATTGGAAAAGTATTTATTATCCACAGTCTCCCACAGCAAGACTTAGCTTAACTAAAATATAACTTACAACATATATTACTCAAGTATCACAACATATATTACCTAGTCCATCTTAAAAATTTGATATGAACTAGTCCAACATTATGCAAAATTGGTTTTAATTTGAGGCTCTGTTAGTCACAACAGTCAGCTCTTGCACACTGCTTTGAATTTCCTGACCAGCATCAAAAAAGTGATTGATTCATGCCTATTCTTTCTCATACAGTCTTTGTAACATAGTATATCTATGAAAAGGTACTTTTTTATTTTTCTGCCAAGTGTATTGCTAAATGTGTAACTGAACACAGAAATTTATGGAAAATTGTCCTTTACTGTAAATGATTATGGTCCACTATTTTAATATAATCTCATAGCAGGTTAATGGCAAAATATGCTCCCTGTTGACTTAAATATATGGTAAACATAAAATTTATTAACATTTATTAAAGGTATGTGATTCACCACTCAGAAAATGCGCCAGGAAAAAGGAAAGAAATGCACTCAGTAGAAGTGAAATCTCCCCAGGAAGTATATTAACATCATTATCACATATTACAAACTAAGAATGTTGCGCTAATAAATATCCAAGCTGGTTCAAGAATCACAGCAGGAGTAAGACTGCCTTCTTTCACCTTGGAGTTTTTGAATTGTCACATGCTGGACAATGAAAAATATGGTGGATGGAACTGATTTAAATAGCTTGACAGTTCACTTGCATAGAAAGCCTCACTAGCAGTACGTGTTTAAACTGTGATAATGGAGTCAAGCACAGCATTTCCTAAACCACTTTATCTAGGGATTTGGCCTTCATCAGAAAATAGAGATAAGTAGAGTGGCATTAAGAAGCATCCTATCCGATAACGAAGAAACCCAGATACAAAAAAGGAAAAAGAAATGCAGCTCAGAAGTATTTATTATTAGTACTATTAAAAGACCATAATAGAACTGACAAAGGAGAGGAGAGGAGAGGAGAGGAGAGGAGAGGAGAGGAGAGGAGAGGAGAGGAGAGGAGAGGAAAGAGAAGAGAAGAGAAGAGAAGAGAAGAGAAGAGAAGAGAAGAGAAGAGAAGAGAAGAGAAGAGAAGAGAAGAGAAGAGAAGAGAAGAGAAAGAGAAGAGAAGAGAAGAGAAGAGAAGAGAAGAGAAGAGAAGAGAAGAGAAGAGAAGAGAAGAGAAGAGAAGAGAAGAGAAGAGAAGAGAAGAGAAGAGAAGAGAAGAGAAGAGGAGAAAGAGATGTGGACCTGATGTCTAGAGTCCTGCAGGAGAGATATTTGAGATCACACAGTATTATATACAGAAAAAACAATCCAAAGAAGACTTGTCATCAAATCTGAAAATCAAGGAAAAAAGGAAATAAAAAGGGTATGAGTTGACAATTAGGTGTGGAAGATAAAATATCAGAAAATATTAATAGACACTTTCAGCTGGAGACTATAGTAATCTAAATACAGATGTTAACTAGTAAAAGTACTATTGATAAAAGTGTTCTAAATGTTTTTATCAGCTATATAGAGCAATGTTCAGATGTTTTCCCATCTGGACCGTGAGGAGTTTTCACTTATACATTGTAAAAGACAGGATAACTCAGTGCTTTAAAAATAACTGAAGTGAGATTTGTGTGTGCTTAGAAAAGTGTGAAAGCTTTTATTTTATTTCATACATCATAATTTTGCTTGAAACCATGATATCCCTCTTTCTTTGTTTCAGTTGTCATTTCTCCTACATGCAAGAACTGCCCAAGCTGGAAATTAGTTAGAAAGTCTGACACCTCCAAATACGAAACCATGTAGATTTTTTTCACTGAAGAGCAGGACTCAGCCAGGAACATTTGCACACACAGGCATATTCAGCTTGCTTTGAACAAACCAATAGCCATGAAGAGGTCTATTTTCTTAGAATAATTTCTTCTAAATTTTCTATTATTTTAGTGTAAAATTTTGGAGACCGGAGGTAGCTCCACAAGGACTCATAAGCTTGCGACTGCAGATACAAACATAATTTTAAACTACTGACTTCTCTGTCATTGCCCCTAAAAACTCCTTATCCCAATGCATGCAATACAAGGCAGAGCCAAAGGCTGTGTGCTGGGTGTTTTATCTTACAGCTTTCTTACTCTGTTACATTTCTCCTACCCACCTCTCTGTCCCTTCACATGGCTTACCCCTTCAAGCTACCACTGAGGTGTCCTGAGAGCAATCCAACTGGTACAGCTACAAGTAATAGGTCTAAGTCTAACAACACAAAGGAGATCACTACTGTCCTGGGTTTGGCCAGGACAGGGTTAATTTTCATGGGAATCCAGGAAGGGGCACAGCCGGACGGGCTGACCCCACCTGGCCAAACAGAGCCGGGTATTCCACACCATGTGCCGTCATGCTAGGTTCCAGTGGGGGGGGAGCAGGGCGGGGGGAACTCACTCGCGGCTTGGGAGGGCACAGAGGCAGTTCGGTCTGGGAGAGCGGCTCTGTGGGTCGTGCGGTTTGTGTTGTGTTTTCTCCTCATCTGTATCGTTGTTGTTCCTGTTCCCTCTGTTTGCTGTTCTGTTAAACTGCCCTTATCCCAACCCACCAGTTTCTGCCTCTTTCTTTCCATTCTCCTCCGCACCCCAGCAGGGGGAGGGGTGGCCACGTGGCGCTTTTGTTGCTGGCTGCAGCCAAACCAGAACAAGTACCTATCTCCACACCTAGTCCAAATGACTCTTACCTAGGAAAGCCGCTTCTGAAGCAGCTTCATACAACAGCCCTACAGCCCCCTTCTCAGCAACACATCCCTTTTACAGACCTCAACAGCTCAAGCATCCCCTACGCCCCTCTTTTTGACAACAGGTGCTCCCACACCCACATGGTAGATCTTACCTAGGTTTAGCAAAAGTGTTTGAATACCAGCACCTGTGTGCAATTTTTTTTTTTTTTTGCCTCGGAGTCCTGCTTGCTTCTCTCCTGAGTTTTTGAAATTACTTATCCGTTTTATCACACAGAAGGACTACCAGCTATCAGGAGGGGACACATCACACCACCATAAGCCTCCACTTCAAAGAATAGTTGCCAAATACTTATGACAATGCTTCAGCTAAGACTTCCTTTCACTTTAGATAAGTTACAGGCTCAGCAGTGCCTGCTACTATCCATAGTCACACCAGCAACTCAGTTAAAATGAGAAGCAGTAAGATGTCATTTGGAAGCATTTCACCAGCGTTTCAAAGAAGCCTAGGGACTAGGGATTGTCAAAAAGCACCGTCCAGCAGCTGGACTGAGTTTTCCACACAGGGTCTTAAGTCACCATCACCAACTTTGCCAGCAGATAAGTCTCTCCTTCCTGAGAGAAGTCTATCACTCATTTTTGATCCGTGTTCCTCCACACAACTGCTGGTGCTGAATGAGCACTCTTTGTTTGTGTATCTTGTATTTTGCCTATATGCCTTGTTTCCTGAATGAACGTGCCCAGACTGTGGAACAGAGGGAAATCTCACCGTGTTTCATTCAGAGAGAGTTGCAGGGATTCCAGGTGGTCCCTCTGAGAAAGAGGCAGCCTGTGTGTCAGCTCTCTGTGGTCAGCCTGTGCCTACACCCTCCCTCTGGTATATGTACCTGAAAATACTTGGAGTCTGGTTAACACGCACCATTCACCATAAGGCAGCTTATTTTCTATGCAAATATTTATTCTTGCTTTTCAGTATTCTAATGGTGAGAAAAAGACACCAAGATTAAATCTGGTGGGATTGGAAGGTGTGAGAGGGGAGACTATACCCCTTGAGCCAGGCAGGAGCACAGGTGATTTGTGCCTTACAGCTCTATGTACTATGCCAGTGTATCTTCAAATAGGGCAATGCATACTCTTTCCTGGTTAATGACAGAGTCCAAGCCCAGGGATATCGTCACAGACCTACTTGCTCTTTAGTGGAGCTGGAACAGCTTCCCACTGGGACTGAGGCGTGCTAATCCTCACGATGTTTTCTGTGCTAGCATGAAAACAATCTCACCAGCAGTCCCAATGACTTTTGACTTGCGCTGAAAGTACACTCAGTGTTTACTACAGAAATTGAGACCTGATGCAGACAAAGAGTTCATTATAAGTACCAGGTACAGGGGCACCATGTCAGTAGTCAGCAATTTGCTACTGCAAAGATGTATGCAGATGGGTGCCTTCACACTGTGGGAGCTAGTATTTTGTGGACCAAACAGGGTGCTGCTTGTGCTGGGATGTATATGCCAGAGCTTCAGGTGATGTATACTCTTCTATTGTGGCCAACAGTGTTGTGCATTATCTGCTCTGAGGATTTGTGAGGCCGTTGACGAGGCCTCCCCTAGAACTATAACGATCCTGGGTCCTCTGCAGTGTACAAGTGTATATCCTGACTGGGAATGGACATCCTGCCTCTGATACCATTTGCACTTTCTGAACACACACACACACAATGCTCTGGACATTGTGGGTGCTCATCAGGGTAAATCAGATGGACTACACCTCACAGACCTTCACAACAAATGTATTTATTGGTGGATTTGACACGACAACTATCCACATGAGATCACCATGGCCAGCTTCCAGAAACTGATGAATGCTTATTCTTGAGCTATTGTAGAGGTCTGGAAATGGGAGCCTGGCTGAAATAATTGCCTGTCAAAAATGAGTCACTTACAGAAGCACAGCATCAGCCACTTGTTGGGAGGGAACAGGATTCATCAGAGCCCTGCTATCCACAGGGAGTGCCTGCTTTGAGAGCAGTCAACACAAGCTCTCTGAGGTGCAGGAAGAGGGTCAACAAGCATGTAGGTGAAGGTGATCTAGTTGATCCACCTGGATTTCCAAGAGGCTTCTGAAAAACTCTGTTATCAAACACAAAAAATCAAGTGTGCATAGAAAATTAAACTGATTACAAAACTGGAAAGAGAAGATAGGATGGTCATTTCTTAGTGCCATCACTAGGCAAATTCTGCATGGATTTGTGCTCAAACTTGTTCTGTTTAAGACACTCAGATTTTATCACCTCGACAAGAGGATGAGCAGGGAGATAAAAAATTTGCAGATGAAACACAGCTACCCAAGGCACTAAGAACAAGAACTAGCAAAGATGTTTATTTTTTTTTACCTGAGGGGCCAAGTGACTGGACAATAAATTTGTAGATGGATTTCAGTGTAGATAAATGTAAAGTGATGCACATGGGGAAAACCAATCTTAGCGTCACACAAAAAAAAATTATGACCTCTGTACTGACCATTACCACTTGGGAGCAAGACCTTCATATTATGATATACAGGTCTGTAAAAACATCAGGTTAGTGTTTTATGGCAGTCAAAAGAGCAAAACAAATGTTAGGAATTATCAGGAAGAGAATGGAGAACAAAACAGAAAATATCATGCTGCAGTATAAATCCATGTTTTGCCATCAAGGATAATCAAAAAAAGGAAGAGCTTCAATAAGAGGAAAAACTGAGTTGACTGGGACTCTTCATTCTGGAAAAGAGGCATCTTAGGGGCATATAGTAAAGGTCCACAAAATCCTGAGCAACGTAAAGAAGGTAGGCAGAGACCAATTGCTTATCGTGTCTTCCAGTACAAGAACTAAATTCAAACAAGCGAGAGCTGTGCTGCAAAACGAGATTATTCTTCATGCAAGTGGGTACTTGCATAGACATGTGGAACTCCTTGCTATTGTGGATGTGACAAAACATACATGGCTTTAAGAAGAAACCAGACAAGCACTGCGTAGATATGCAAACACCAGACAAACCCCACACAACACCATGAGAAACTACTACACCCTCAGAAAACAATACGCAGTGATCTGAGCAGTTGCAGCTAGAAGAGTACTGAGGAACTACCCTGTGCAGGTGTGAACGGTATCGACCCTCTTTTGTTCTTATGCTCTGCCCTTGGCTCTCACAAAGAGCCACCTTTGGCTGCCTTTCCATCCTAAAATGAGTGGCCTATTGTTGATTATCCTGTGCTATGGGAGAGAAGAAAGTGGTACTAATGATCCATGCCCAGCACACGGGCCTGATCTGCATTTGACACCATCCAGGGCATTGTGGTTCCTGAGTTGATCAGATGCTTAGCACGGTAGCATGAACAGTTGCATCTCTACTTTTTGCCCTTCTCTGAAAAGAGTTAAATTTTCAAGTCCATCTTTTCTGCGTATAGAACTGTGCATTTGAATATTGGTTCATTAGTAAGTTAAAGATAGCACCATTAAAAAGACAACCTTTGCTCATACCAGTGCTGTTAGATAAGGTGGTTATTGCTTACTCTGAGCAAAAGGGAAGACTGAGTGCTTCAGGAATGCCAATGCAGTAACTCTTTTGTTTTCATGCAGTCACGGTATTTTTCTAGACTGATTCTTCTGCTCTTTCTTTTAAGCTGTTTGCTAGTGGATAGATCCATACTGACAGACGAATGAGATGTGAACTTCCTCCTGTGATCCTCATGTTCTTTTGATTGTTCTGGACACTCCACTTCTGCTTTCTGTATGCTAGATTGACAGTGGACTAGAGTCAGAAAGGCACAGGCTCATTGTAGCAGACGGCAGCCCAGGAATGCCTCTGTTAGAATTGGACCTTGTGTTGTATCCCCAACATAACTTTTCTTACTAAAGATAAGATATATCTCTTCTCATTTTTAATGCATCAAATCTTGGCACTCATCCCAGAGAAAGTTTGGGAGTTTGGGGTATCATCTATATCTATTAATACTCCAGGAATGTAATAAAGAACATCTGAGGAGCAGCACAGCAGGGGAGTGATTCATTTTAAACCTAAAGAGTAATGATCTAGCACCTTTCCCTGCTCCAGCAAGCAGAATGAATCTGTGTGGAAAATCTTGTTTAAGAAGCTTCTAAATATGATGCTAATTAACCTCTTTTTTGTGTGTGTGTGTTGAATAATGCTACTTCCTTGCTAACCATTTTGGATAAATGGCAATGCTGGATCTAGAAACGAATCCAGAGTATGAACTTTTTAAAAGATTCCAAGCATGGACACCAGTCAAATACAGGAGCCATTCTGCTTTACCTCACTGATTTCAGGTACCCCAAAGCTTTCCAGAGTCCCACTACAGACTAAAAAAGGGACCACATCCTCATCCAGCACAGCTCACTTGGCTTCAATGTGCACATTCAGATCTAATACATCAAGTGATCTTCATCCAGAAACTGTCCCATGCAGGTTCTGGACTCCAATTACTCATAGGCTAGGTAGGAGAAAAAAATGCAATGACCAACCACATCATATATAATACCCCAGTATTGCCCATCTAGTCTGCAATAACCCTTCTCCCCACATCAAACATTGGAGCAGATCCAAACCCACTTCTCAACCACAAAATCTCGGTGTCCTGTGTTGGGGTCCTTGCACAAGGAGCTGGCGTAACCCTGTGCAGCAGCCCGTGTATCAGCTCCCAGATGACAAATGTTTAGTAGGATTCTTTAGACTTGGCAAGCCTCGCCTGGAGATTTTGACCTTTTATTTTCAGATTTAGACCAGCAGATTTACTACCAAGAATGAGAAACAGTTTTTACCTCCCAAATTCCAGTTCAGTGGAAACCAGTATCTAAAGGAGTAATTACTGCTTTACCAGTGCCTTAGTTATTTACATCAGAAGTACCATTTTCTTCTCACCCCATTTCAGCTGCTCTTTGGGTGCAGTTAATGCCTTAGAAAAGGTGCCAAAAGGGAGTCCTTTCTCTTCTTGAACAAAAATCGCCGCTTTTAGCTTCTGTTTTGTCTGCATTTCACAAGAAGGCCGGCACTTTAAACGGCGATTTGGAATCAGTGTTTCCTGCCGTATTTCTCTTTCAGGCAGTGCTGATGTATGTACATTTTGAAAGGACAATCCTCCTTTGTCTCTCAGGCTGAACATTAAACACTGCCAGAGCAGCAGAGCGGAGGGCCACTGGGAGATGAGCAGAGGCTGCCAGCTAGGCAATCTGGAGAAAGCATGATGAAATCCTCTCCTCAGCTACACTGCCTGTGTACTGACAACTAGAAAATACTTCCTTTACAGAAGCTGCTTGTGGTATTCAGTCATATATCATGTATGTCCTTCGGGAAAGTAATGGCCAAACAACACAATATTAAAGAGCCTTTTAAAATGACAATGGTGCATCTCAGTCACTAAAAAATATTGCCCTTTTCTATTCTGAACCTCTCCACTATTCAGTACAAATGCTTGACCACAGCCCCATATTTTACCCATATGTCATGTATTTCATCTTTTTTTTCCCCTCTATATATACTGATATAACTTATAAATACAGGGAAACAGACACTTATACTTAAAAACACAAATACAGTCTTATAGAGAGCACAGTGTATTTTGTTACAATATGTTTTGGAAAGGGGTTTTGAAGTTCTATAGATACAAAAGTCAATGCAAATAGTCTCCTACCAGACACACACAGTAAAGTCAAAGGTGCAGCAACCTGATAACAGAGTCCAAGCTCATCCTGTTGGGCTCCAGTGTAGATCCCCCTCCCCAGTGCAAGCCTGGGTTTCTTGCCTCTTGAATGACCAGACAGTGGGCCTTGATTTTCCTCAATTTCCACTGCATTAGTACTGAGCTGTGCTTCAGCCTCTCCCATTCTCCGAAGCAGCATTTCTCACTGCTTTGCCCCTTCACCCTCAAAGGGTTTATGGACATTATTGACGGACTCTGTTACCTCTCCACTCCCAGCAGAGCTCTCACCTCCTTCCTTGTTGCTCTCAGTGAGGTGAAGAACTTCTCATACCCATGGTCAGCTGTTTCTCTGTCTAGAGCAGGCTTCTCCATGGATGCATATGCACTGCCTGCTGCATGTTGAACGGATTCAGGCAAGGTCTTTGAGTGGGAGTCAGTGAATCTGAGAATGCTGCAGCTGCTGTTTGAAGCATCAGATGGTAACTGTTTTCTCTCTGCAGGCATCAACCTCTGCTGTCAGCCTTGTTCCCTTGATGACTAAGGATCCAGTGCTACACACACTTGGTACCAGGAGCTTTACACATCAGCAGCTTTGGGAAGATAGGAGGCAGGGTGTGAGCAGTGTGGAGCATTTTCTTGCAGATGTAAAGCCCAGAGAACCTTCATAAGAGTTTAACACCGACTATTATTGCCTTTCTTATGGCTGCAGTCTGGCCTTTGAGATATCCTTTGAGGCAGGTATTAAATTAGAAGAGGTTTCACAGCATCTAATTTCAGGCATCTGATTCACTCTCCAGCCCTGCCTCCCCTCTCCTTTTCACTGAGCACAGGCAAAGACAGAGCACCTGAGGCTGGGAGTCCACATCATGTGAAGCTGTACCCAGGACAACCCCAAGCATGAACAGTCTCACATTCGGCATCTCCCAGACATTCACCCTCATCAGTCTCTGCTGCAAACAAGTACTGCATTTGTTTAAACATGGGAACTCAAGCAATGCCTGAACTACCTGGCTCTGGGCCCCTGAATAACCTGCAGCCTGCAAGAGGCAGGCCCCACGGTGCCCTGAGGGCCTGAGGCCAGTTCCTGCCTGCAGTGAGCTCTCTCTTCACCTCTGCGACAGAGAGGGCCAAGGATGACGTCTCTAGAGTTAGGCCTTCCTAAGCATGTTTTCCCAGGCAGATTTCAGCTATTAGCGGGTACTCTGCCGAGATCTGTCATGCAACTGGCAAAGGCTGTCAGGGCCCTGGGTGCATCGCTCTCCCCCTTTGGGGCATGGCGCGTGGGCTCCAGGCCAGCCTGGGAATCACCCAGTCTCAGCCTCCGCCCCAGGAGTGGCCCTGTGAGGGGATGGAGAGGCCCTGTCGAGGGCTGACTCTGGCCTGGGGGAGCTGCTTCAGGTGAGGGCCTGCCACAAGGCCTGCCCCGAGCTGCCCCGGCCCTGCACCGCCCTGCCCGCGCCGGGCCCCAGCCCCGGCTCCTGACTCACACCCTGGCCCAGCCTCAGCCCGTCTGTGTCCCCAGGGAGGTGCCCCCCGAAGCCCAGGGCTGGGGCTGCCCCAGTGCCCCCCAGCTGCCCTGGCTCTGGGATGGGGAGGTGGGACGGGCCTTGCCCTGAGGGACCCCGCAGGGAGCCCCTGTATCCCCCCAGGAGCTCTGACAGACCTTGTCCCCAGCCAGGGGACAGTCTGGGTGCACACTTGCCCTCCACACCCACACAAGTGCCCCTGTGCCCCTCTGAGAAAGGCGCAGCCCCCAGACCAGGCACCTGCTGCCCACACGCGGGCTGCGGCGGCTCGACCCGGTGACAAAGAGCAGGGGTAGGGGCATGGTGCAGAAGCCAAGGGGCTCCCAGGAGTGACAACCCCAGAGCAGAGGCCTGGCAGGCACGGCACGGATCGCACAGGGGCAACCAGCCACGAGGCCGCGGCCTTCACGTTTCCCAGCCATGCGTTCTTCCCTTCTTTTTGCTGCTTTGGCTTGATTTATCACTTTCATCATGTAAACGGCAAGTACATTCAGACAGGGGCTGTGTCGTGCTGTGTCTTCTCTCAGAAGTGCAGTAAGGACTTTTTTTTGTTTTTTCAAGTAGTTGTCAATACTTGTCTGAATGTTCAAGCAAACCCAAAATAGAGCTCCGCCATTTTTTCACTAAGAATAAATAGGGAACTGCCTAAAATTTCTGAGGAGCTGGTGCAAGAAAAACCCCTGTCTGTTCCCACCTCCTGATTAGAAAGACAGGTTTTACCAACAGATCTATTTCCTTTTCTCATTTAACACGTGCTATATGTCAAAAGGGCACACTACTGAGACCAAAGTACAAATTTTAATACAAAGTACAATCAAATACAGCACGCACATAGCCAAAATCCAAAAGGACAGAGCCCACACGGTCTTCAGATGCCAAGTTGGGAGACCTAAAATTGTGAGCTTCTCCTCAGACCGGAGCATATATTAAGTTCATAAGAGCAGGGAGATGACATTGCACTTACTCCATTCTCTTATGTCCAGCTTTAACACAATCTAATGCTTATATGAAGCAACCACAATGGTTTACTATTACTTGCTGAAAGGGAAGAACAATTGGATTTGAATAATTATATAAACTGTTGCCAAATAGATTCCTTGCAATCTATATTATATATACATAATTATACACACACACACTTCTTAGTGACATCAGGTAGTAATTAAGAAAGAGGAGATCAGGTATCCTTCTTATGCGACTAAATTAAAGGTACCTCGGGAATATGTTTTTTTCTCAATACTTTTCAGGCTTATTTATTTTATGTTACTGACTCGCTGGTAAGTATTGTTCTAATTCAGAACTCAGATTCTCTCCGCATCAGGTTGGGCAACCAGTGGACTGACTTAGCCATTCCTTCTGTATCCTTCATTTCGGTGGCTAAAATATAGATGTTCCCCAGCACTTCAGTTGGTTCCTAGCAGCAGCATAAATTAAGAACAAATATTTATTTGATTCCCTTTCTCTGAAGTTTCTTGAACCTTCACCTCTTCAGCGTGGCCGCATACTGTTCAGAATTGATCCCTAAATCAGAAACATCCTTCTTTCTCCCCTGCTCAAACACTTTTAATGTTAATTTTCAGCAGACTTTCTTCACGCATTTTGTTCTTGAAGGAGCTGTATTTCGCACAGTTCTGTTTTGCTTCCAGCTTCTATAAATGATGCTATTATAAAACCCATTGCTTTTTTATTTCATTTAGACTATCAAACGTTAGAAAGTAAGGTTAAAACATAGAACATCCTCTCAGAAAATGAATGCTGGTAAAGGAAAGGAACAGGAAGAAAGAGCCATACAGAGACTCACTCTTCCCAGGGGATGAGGCTGAGAAAATGGTCTTTCTGTTTCTCTTCATTTGGTGCAGTAGTTTTGATTTTTCTGTGACAGAACCACACAAAAACAGAAGTCTGCAGTGTCTCAGCTCCAAGCAGCATTTAACTCATTAAAAGTCTTTCTTTCAAGTAGCTTATGACAAATAAAGGTACCAAGTTTTCTGATCCAAATGCATTTGAATGCGACGAAACTATAAACTGGCACAAAACCAGGAGCAGCTAATCCTACATATACTATACCTTTGGCTCCTCAGCCACCTTTCTGGAAGAAATTTGTGCCTTAAGGTTTCACTACACACACAGGAGCTCATTAAACATATTATTCTAGGTGTCTTAAATAAAACTAAGGACTATTAAAAGAAAGAAGCAGTCATATAGCTGGAGACATTAAGTTACCTTACTCTGCTATTCCAGCCACACTTACTCATTCACTTCCCTAAAGCTTCCAAACTGACTTGTCTCTCTGATACTACTGTATGCTGTTTTCAGCAAAGTGTCTTTGAGTAATTAAACAGTACTGGTTTTCACTACCCAAAGCACATGACTAGCTGTAAGCTCTACCTCTTAGTTCCTAACACACTGACATTAGATAATACTTAATTCTCTTTTAGATACAGTTCTTGATGAAATAGTGCACTACCCAATAAATTCCAGGCTATAGCAACTCCAGCTAGTGATCCACCTCTACTTAAGTGAAATTATTTATTGGTCAGATTGTATCCTATTACACATGCTCAGTCAAAAAAATAAAATGAAGAAAGAAATACTGAGGGCTTCCCAAAGCACTGACAGACAAGTTTTGAAACTAGATTGTGTCCCTCTTTCTGTAGATAACTAAGGTGTAGAAAACATTGAAAAAAACCCTACTTTCCTGCAGAAGAATTAAGCTGGATGGATAACCAGACCTCTCAAAATAAATGCATTGGCGGGTTTTAGTCTTTGTAGTGGAAGTACAGTTTCTAAAGAACAGCTAGTATACGGCAATTCCCAGGGTCTGCTACTCTCCACACAATGCCCTGGTAACATGAGCCCACCCATGACATAAAAGGACGTAACTACAGTAGCATGGCTTTCGCCAGTGCAAAGCACAGTGAGTCTGTGCTCCCAAAGCATAATATTCCCCGACTCTCTACTTACAAAAAAGACACGACTAAAGATCCTTTGAAATGAAAGCTCAAAGTTCCCTGTGGTAGAATTAACTTTTTGTCATTTTCTAATAGCTAAAAAAAAAAAGCAAATTTCAGAAGCAAAATAGAAAAATGAAAAAAAGGGAAGGAAGAGAAAAAGGTGGTTTACAACATACAACCAAAAAACCAAAGAAGTCACAAGTTTTTCAACACAGCTTTTAAAGCATGAAATGAATGTTACATCGATATTTTTAGTTATTTAATAAGAATTTTTGGCCAGTATTTAACCAACTCATTTTCTCAACTTATTATCAATAATACATGATTCTAATACTGTGCCAGGTTTACATGTCTTTGCAGAATCAGACCCTTAGACATCAAACAAAGCTTAAAGGTTCATGATTTTTAAGGTGATATTTAAAGAGTTTATTGCATGTTGCATTTATGGTGGAAAGGTTAAACTGATCATATTTTCTGAACATCTCTGCAATTTTCCTTGTTTTTACAAAAAGCAGATATTTGAGGTTAGTGAAAATCACAACAGCTTGGGAATGGGGGAAGATAAAAAATCAAAAGGTAAAACTCTTGTTGCCGTGACACATTCTCAAGTGGCTTTCTCATACTCACATGATGGGAAGAATGCAGGATGTGCAGAAGTCAAAGAGGGAGAACCTCTTAGCAGGTATTTTGAGGACAGCTGAGAAATATTGTTTGAATAATTCGTGTGAAACAACTCGTGTTCCAGACTCACAAAGAAAACAAACAAAAAAGGAGAGTAATTTCTCAATTCTGCTTTATTCTTCCATCGAAAAAAGAGAATACTAAGACTGTGATTTTATCTATTTTGATTCACATGGTGTCTGTCACTGAGGTAGTTGGACCTTGCAGAAGAACAACAAAATAAAGAGCAGAGAAAGAAACACACTTGCTGAAGAGGCAGATGAAAAGAAAAAAACTTGTCAGTTTCATTTATTTATTTAGAGCTATAGAAAGTTCCAGAAGCATCTCTCTGCTCTGAATCCCATCTCATGAATTAAAATATCCAGTAATATGCAATGTAGAAAGGACAGCTCATCACAATTCAGCACATAAATATTCAACAGTTATCATGAGGAAAAATAAGCTGAAAGCTGTTCGTCGCTCAACCTAGTCTTCCCTAAGAGTCTGGAGAAATGACAAATTTTGAAGGTTAAAAAGGCAGACTAAAAAAATACCTTACAGAATCACAGAATGGTAGAGACTGGAAGGGACCTCTGTGGGTCATCTAGTCCAACCCCCCTGCTGAAGCAGGGTCACTTAGAGCGGGCTGCACAGGACCACATCAAGGTGGGTTTTGAATATCTCTAGAGAACAAGAATCCACAACCTCCCCGAGCAGCCTGTTCCGGTGCTCCGTCACCCTCAGAGTGAAGAAGATCTTCCTCATGTTCAGATAGAACTTCCTATGCTTCAGTTTGTGCCCATTGCCCCTTGTCCTGTCGCTGGGCACCACTGAAAAGAGTCTGGTCCCATCCTCTTGACACCCACCCTTAAGAAATTTACAAGCATTTATAAGATCTCCTCTCAGCCTTCTCTTCCTCAAGCTAAACAAGCCCAGCTCCCTCGGTCTTTCCTCGTAGAAGAGATGCTCCAGTCCCCTCATCATCCTTGTAGCCCTCCTCTGGACTCTCTCCAGTAGCTCCTCATCTTTCTTGAACTGGGAAGCCCAGAACTGGGCACAGTACTGCAGATAGGGCCTCACTAGGGCAGAATAGATGGGGAGGAGAACCTTCCTCGACCTAATGCCACACTCCTCCTAATGCACCCCAGGATGCCATTGGCCTTCTTGGCAACCTGGGCACACTGCTGGCTCATGGTCAACCTGTCGTCCACCAGGACGCCCAGGTCCCTCTCCACAGAGCTGCTCTCCAGCAGGTCAGCCCTGAGCCTGTACTGGTGCATGGTGTTGTTCCTCCTCAGGTGCAGGACCCTGCATTTGCCCTTGTTGAACTTCATCAGGTTTCTCTGCGCTCAGCTCTCCAGACTGTCCAGGTCTCGCTGGATGGCAGCACAGCCTTCTGGTGTATCTGGCACTCCTCCCATTTTTGTGTCATCAGCAAACTTGCTGAGGGTACACTCTGTCCCCTCATCCAGCTCGTTGATGAAGAAGTTGAACAAGACTGGGCCCCGTACTGACCCCTGGGAAACCCCACTAGCTACAAGTCTCCAACTAGACTCAGTGCCGCTGATGACAACCCTCTGAGCTCTTCCATTCAGCCAGTTCTCAATCCACCTCACTGACCACTCATCTAGCCCATGCTTCCTGAGCTCCCCTGTGAGGATGTTATGGGAGACTGTGTCAAAAGCCTTGCTGAAGTCTAGGTAGACAACATCCACGGCTCTCCCCTCATCTACCCAGCCAGTCATGCCATTATAGAAGGCTATCAGACTGGTCAAGCATGATTTCCCCTTGGTGAATCCATGACTAATCCAGAAAATGGTGGTAACTACCGAAGTCAAGGATACCACATGTAGTGAAACATTCAGAAGGCCTTGTTCAGCATACGCTTAGTGGTGAACGACAGAATGATCATATGGAGTATTCAGAGTCATTCATCTGTCTAAGGGCCTAAGGAATTGCTCCTGAATGCATGCTTGGTCACTGTGAAGAACTTGAATTCAAGGCATGCTGCTCTTTTCTTGGTCAGCTCTCAGTGCAAGTGAGAAAGTAAACCCTACTGAGGATAAGACATAGATTTTTATCCTGTGTGCTCTATGTAGTCTCTTTGATATAGGATAAGGGGCCTGGAAATTTGAATGCCAAGGATTTCGTACTCTGGAAGCAATAGTTACCTTCTGATCCCAAGCCAGCATTGCTGAGAAAAAACAATTTATAATTCTGTTGGTTCTTTCTACGATCCGTTTCACTATCAATTCTGACCAATCAAAATGTGAGTTATTCTAATTTATCAACATAATGTGACAGTCACCAGTTTTGATGACATCTGATGATGATTTTTTTCTACAAATGCTTGTTGCTAGTAGACAAAACAGGAGAAACACACATTGGAAGGCAGTACCAGGTCAATTGAATATGATACTTAGCAGCCCATCTCTGAGACCATCTCTGAGATCAGCTGAGAATCTCAGACGCTTCTGAGGAAGAGCTACAACTTTAACAATGTGAAATGTACAGAAAAAAATATTCATTCCATAATATATTTCCCAGTTCATCTTGGATTCCAAGGTGTGACAAATGTGTTCCTATCCCAATGCAATTATAGATGTTTCCATTCACTACCCATACCTATATCTCAACCTTTTGGAAATCCTGAGAAGTGACAGGAAAAAATAATACTCAGTTCACTGTTGCTCAGTCTTACTAGTTTTGGCACTTTCTGGTCAGTGTTATCACCTTCGGGTGGAGGTGGACACTAATCATGCTTCCCTTCATTGCTCTGAGCAGTTGTCCCACTGAGCGTGAAGAAGATTCAGAGAGCAAACACATCAGTCATCAGCATGGCTGACAATTTTTGCTTTTGCTTTTTTAGTTCTTGGTTTAAATGCACCGTTAGTTGGCTTTTCACTCCACTGAAGTCCAAACAAATATTTCATGTTGCTGTTTCACTAAACGTCATGAAAAGGCATGGGTTTCTTCTCCACAGCAGGCAATCCAAACAGATCAGGATAGTAGCACGAAGGTACTTTGTACTTGCTGTAACAAGATCCGTTACCTTCTACTGACTTTTTGATTAACATTGTCAAATCAGTGGAGAGGCATAGGTTTCAGAGTTAGCACAAGCTAAAATAATATCACTCTGTGTCGCATCGTATCTGCCAAAGCTGCAGGAGGAGGTATTCTCTACTGGTAAAGGAGGCAAAGTCTGAGCCATGTGAATGTTACCCTCATGGAGGGAAGGCATTGGTATTAACATTCCTTCATGATTTACCCTTGAAGATAAGGATTAGCTTTCTATCAACATCAGAAATTACTGCAACCAGGGCTTAATGCAGAATTTCCTGGAGGAGCATAATAAACCTGTGCTTACAAGGCCTGTGCCACTGCCAAAACATCACCTGCTCAAAGTCTGTCTGCTCCTTGCAGCACTGCCCAAGCCTTAATGTTTGAAAGATCATAGCAGCTTTTTACTAATACATATTTACCTGTTCATTTTCTGCCATAAGAAAACTCCAATAAAGTCTGTACTACCGCTTGCTGGTATAATCCCAGTGGTGAATTTGTCGCAGTCGTCTCCTTAAGATTATATTCCCTCCATTTAATTTCACCTGTACTCAGATATCTGTAAAAATTATTTCATCAATCCACTTTTATCTCTTATTCTGTTTAAGAAAATAAAGTAGGTCAACGGTCAGATAAATTTGAGCAAAAAATGAGAAATATGATCTTTTTCTCCCCCCTTTCCTTTTCATTTTGGAACTGAACGTTACCAATCCTTGGAAGGATGCCAAAATTCAATATTGTGTTGATGGGAACATGAATAATGTATAAAGAGACACTTCAAACAGTGTATAAAATCTGAAGCACAAAATGTCTAACAAGGCTAAACCAAAGACTTTGTAAAAGTTACAGCAGAACCAATTGGTCAAGCACTCTTAAGGCTGTCCCATCCCATTCAACTACGGATGTCAACAACTGACAGGTCAAGATTTCTTTGCTAGAAAATTGGTACGACTGCAGTAAATCAGAGGATGACATTAAAGACTGTGAATTTAGACACACAAAAAGAATCATACATACAAAGATACTCCAAAGTTATATACATTTTTTTCCCCTCAAAAATAAATGCATGTTGTGTTGAGAAACCCAAAAGCAAGAGGACATAAAATGATGGGTAAAACTCCTGGGTAAAGCTAGTTATTATCTCCAAAGCCTTTTTTTCTTAAATTTGTTGAATACCAAATCTACACTCAACACTGCAGAAGGAACAGAGGGCCTTCCTTCTCATTAGCTCCTGACTCCTTTCCACAGACAAACATGAATACATG
This sequence comes from Opisthocomus hoazin, assembly GCF_030867145.1. Lineage (NCBI taxonomy): Eukaryota > Metazoa > Chordata > Aves > Opisthocomiformes > Opisthocomidae > Opisthocomus > Opisthocomus hoazin. The sequence goes on along the minus strand of NC_134416.1, from coordinate 58,227,775 downwards.
CTACACACCCAGAGTTATGGGTGAATGGTTGTATATTTTATATGATGTCTTTCAATATTATGTGTTTTAAATCTGTTCAGCCATACACATATGAATGGGTAAGGGAGCATCTAGGTTTAAAATTCAGGATCCAGTTTAGGGAAATAATAAAGATATCCCCAAAAATACTTATTTCATTTTTTCTTTTCTTTTTTTTTTTTTTTAAGTAAAGGGTGGAAATGCTCCAAATACAAAAATTTATCTCATTGATGTGCTTCAGAAAACATTATAGACTATCTATCTAGTTCATGAAACACATTGATGACATTCACATTTTGCCCTTTGGACTAAATATGCCAGGATTACAGCTTTTCATCAGACTTCTATGGCAAAATAGTGCATTGCTCCCTGTAAATTAGAGCCTTGGCGCGAGACAAACACTCCAAGAGGACCACAGGGACTGTGAATGTGAACTTGAGCCTGCCTTCTCCAGAATTCAGACTCACTCCCGCAGGAGTGAATGAGAACATGTAGAACTGGAGAAAGATTATGAAAAAAAAAACAGAGAAAAGGGGGGGGAACTCCACGATCCCAACACTGCACCTATTGTAAAGCACTGCTGCTTGTCCCACAGACAGTCACTATGTTTATAGCACAGGTGAGCTGATTTAAGGACTGGCCAAACTCATTGCTGCATAGGCTAATAGTAACTTACAAGACAGATAAAGGGAAAACGAAGGAAAAATGTACTTCTTTGGAATGTCTGAAGCACGTTATTTCCTGGGGCTATCCTTGCTATGGCACAACATATTGCAGCATCTACTTCTGAAGGCTATGCCCAAAGGCAGAGTGTAGCCCTATGAAAATAAATGCAAGTGAAATGATAGATATTGTGGCCTTTCACAAGGTATCACTCAGAGGAAACAGACAGAAGTAAAATTCAGCAGTGTAAAAATGCAAGTTGCAGAACATGTTCTCATGATGGAGGAAGGCAACAAATTGGGAACTCATGTAGTAATAACCGTGAGCAAGATTGAACATCCTCAAAAGATGGCATCATGATATTCACAGAGCTGTCATCGAGGGCCGGGAGCTGCTTCCTTTATAAACTCACTCACTATTTCACCATTCAGCTGTTTGCAGTCATTGTAGGCTGAAACTTGGCATTCACACAATCAGCTCAAATGCAAATCTGTCTCTAAAAATGACTTAAATGGGCTAGGCCAAATTTAGTACTGGAGCCGTAAAATAATAATAATTTATGTATGGTTACATATTGGCTGTCAACAGTAATATCACTGCAAACCAAAAGAAAATTCAAAAGTTTTAAAATATCGCAGCCAAAAAGTGCAGAAGATGCACAAACTCTTCCACATCTCAATGTGTATGAATCAAAAAAAAGAAAAAGAAGCTCAAGTTTGTTCCTTCACCCATGTAATAAATATGTCTGCCAATTACATCAGAATTGACATCAAACTCTGCCATTTTCTTCGTATAAAGACGTGGCCAAAACCCACAGGATTATGGCATAACCGAAGCTGTAAGGGACCTCTGGAGGACACCTGGCTCAGCCTCACCTGAAGCAGGGCCCACATTAAGTGCAGGCAAGGAACTCCACTCCAGAGAGGGTATTACTTACAAATTCAGGTATTCATTGTGACAAAACTGAGCCTAAAGCAAGAGAACAAGTGAAGACCAGCCTTTGAGCATTCTTGCTTTTGACGGTGAAGAGGTCCATTCAAACAAAACAGGCTCTCAGCTCCCAGTGTTTCAGCATCTGTTTTTTACAGAACTTAGTCTGCTGTTGGTTTCCAAAACATCCAAGCTTTGGGGCTAAGCCTTCTCTCTTTTACACCAAGATGAATTTATATTTGGTACCGTGCAGCTGTGAGTGCAACGAAAGTATGTGAGAGCTACATCAAATGTGGTTCTTTTCTTTTCCTTTCAGCTGAATCCCAGTTAAGTCCCTGTTCTCTAAACTGCAGCTTTTCCCTATGTGCTCTTGAAAAGCGTTTGTGCAGGATAACAAAAGAAAGTTATTGACAAGATTTCTTGTAAGATGCTCACCTCTTCTCCACCCTTGTTTTCAGTTCCTTGCTGGCTGAAAATAACCAGCTCCTGAAAATATTTACCGAATCAGGAATAACATTTAATTCAGATCTTCAAAGAGAGCTTAACATTGGCACAATTATTTATAGTGAATCGAACCTCACATGTTTAAAGAACTGTTCTTTTAACTGCCATTGCCCACTTCCGTGCTCTTTCTCACCACATTTTCAAGCACATTGTAACACCATGGAGAGAAAAAAATAAGGGATATTTTTCATTATTAGAGTAAATACTGAAAGCACAGAGTTCATGACTCACCTCACCCCACAGCCACTGGATTCTCAGTGCTCTTCACCATACGAAAGAAGAAAAAAAGAATGGCGTCATTGTCAAAAAATATAAGTAGAAACAGCTAACATGTATGAGCAGAGTCCATGCATCTTGGAATATGAAGATTTGTTTCTCTAGAGTTACAGAGCTTGTGACAAATGACCACCATAATTAATTGCTCATTTTCAGCCAAGCACAAAATTTGAGTCATAATTTGTTATACAGGAATAGTCAGTCCCACAGAATACTTATTCAGCCGTGAAAAGACTGAGTTTGTCATCACTCGAGACAACAGCCAAACAGAATAATATAAGTGGATTGAAAGGCAAACAGATTTTCAGACTGTCCTTTCACCAGTATGCCACAAATACATTAACGGGCATCATAACTGATATATTGATAGCAGGGTCATTGTTGCCCACATGTTTATTGGTTTCCACAAGTAAGATTCTGTCTTATTAAAATACCAGTGTCAATAAGAGTTGCTGGGATTTAAACAGTCTTGCCTTGGGAGTTCACCTTTTATTCAAGCTCTGATCTCGAATGTTCATGCCATGCACTGTTTTCCAAAAACTAAATGATATTTAGCTCTGTTGAAGGCTACCTAATTTTGACTCACCCATACTTTTAACAAATGGGTACGGCAAATGTTTGCAATAATATCGTAAATTAATTTCTCTGTTATGTTTACAGTGTGTCTGTTGAAACAAATAGCCACAGCAAGGCAAAAGTTGGAAGGATAATTTCAGAGCTGGGGTAGTAATTACCTTCCAGTCACCTTCTGAAAACAAATGAGTTTTGCACAGTTCTGCTGATACAAACAAACCACAGAAAATATGTAAGGTACATCAAGCTCCTAATTGTAGATGGTCCAAATTCAATAACAAAATCTCACATTATTATTATCTTCAGGAGGGTACTATCTTCGCTTCAAGGCTCTCCTTTCCTCTTAACAAAAAGTCCTCTATTTGAATAAGCAAACAGACCCTTCTCTGACCCCAAGCTATTACACTGGAAAGCATGAAACAGATATTTGAAAGAAGGAAACTAGCACTTTGGCCTTATTTCCAGACCATTTTCCAGCTAATATTAATCCTAAGGTTTTGCTGTAGGCTTGCATTCATCTCAGGGTCACATTCTCAGTGTTTATTCAGACTGTGTCCCTTGGCTATAGTTGTTCATTTTCTTCTTTGTAGCACCTTCTACTGCTTATTGCATAAAAACAAATACGCATAAAAACACTGAACAACAGCCAGAAAAATCCCCTTGATTTAAATAGTTATGGGTGCTTATCTTTAAGTTGGAGGCTGCAAATAACTGTTTTTATTAATAGATTCTAAAGAAGCTTGACTCTTTCTTATGTTTAAAAGCAATGTAGGGAGCAGTCACATTTTCTTCAGTAGAGGCTATCTAAACAGGTAAGTGCTTTGTAGAAACAAAATATGCTTTAAAAATATGTGAGCAGTTTCCCAAAGGAAGCTTTACCCACTTTCCAAACTGATCACAGTCCATTTTTAAATCTCAGTCTTTCTCTTTGTCTAATGGTAGACAATAGGCCTGTCAAGCAGTTTATAAACCCATGCTTCAAGGAAGCATTGGGGGTTGGACTAGATGATCTTTAAACGCCCCTTCCAACCCAAAATTTTCTGTGATTGTATGAAGCCAAACTATACAATGACAAAATGTACAGTGATATTATATCTTGAAATATATATCTTTAATATCTTAAAAACTTAGATAAAACTATTGGAAAAAATATGGATACATTTTCTGTTTTTCAAATGTTTTAATAAAGCATTTTGATACTTCTCATGAAAGATAAAACAAAATATTCCCTTACCCCTAGGTTTCCCTAGTTGGCTTACAATACAGATTCCAGCTATGTCTTACAGAGTGTTTTAGAATATCTTTACAGGAGCTTTCTATTGTCTTTATATCTATATTTATTGTTTTTTGTAGTTTGTGTGGTTGAGAAATTGGTGCAAATCAGGTTGCAAATCAGGTTGCAAGCCCAGCTACGTTTCTGCTTCATGTCTGCAGTTCTTTTCATGTCAAATACATATGAAGTGTTGGGTATTTGCCTCTGAGTGCGAGCTAACAGCAACAGCTCTAGACAAGTGTGAGAGTGGAATTAGAAATTGCCAGTTCCATGATATCCTCATTATATCTATATATGAAATTCTCAATGGCTGATGCTCCAAAATGAGTAGATTGGCTGCGGGAGAATAAGCTAGAAATTGGCCACTTCCATGTCACGAGCCATCTGCAGCTTCACTGACAACACTCCCAACAGAGCAGAGCTGCCCATCTTAACACGAACTTTACTTCTGCACTACAGTGGCAGAAGGTTTAGGACGACTGTAGCTGTACCGGGTTTGTGTGGCAGGGTTTTGGTAGTGTGGGAGCTACAGGGGTGGCTTCTGTGAGAAGCTGCTTCTCCCATGTCTGATAAGAGTCAATGCCAGTTGGCTCCAAGACGGACCCACCGCTGGCCAAGCCTGAGCCCATCAGTGAAGGAGATATCCCCTCCGGCATAATATAGTCAAGAAAGAAAAAAGCCCTGTGTAACAGCATTTTGCAGCAGGTGAGAGGAGTGGGAATGTGTGCGAGAAACAACTCTGCAGACACTAAGGTCGGTGGAGAAGAAGGGGGAGGAGGTGCTCCAGGTGCCAGAGCAGAGATTCCCCTTCAGCCCGTGGAGAAGACCATGGTGAGGCAGGCTGTGGCCCTGCAGCCCGCGGAGGTCCACGGTGGAGCAGATATCCACCTGCAGTCCCTGGAGGACCCCACGCCAGAGTAGGTGGATGCCTGAAGGAGGCTGTGACCCTGTGGGGAGCCCGCACTGGATCAGGCTCCTGGCAGGACTGTGAACCCATGGAGCGAGGAGACCATGCTGGAGCAGGTTTGCTGGCAGGACTTATAATCCCGAGGGAGACCCATGCTGGAGCAGTCTGTTCCTGAAGGATTGCACTCCATGGGAAGGACAGACACTGGAGCAGTTCATGAAGATTTAGTTTTATTCCTCACTATCCTACTCCAATTTGACTGGTGATAAATTACACTAATTCCCCCAAGTCGAGTCTGTTTTGCCTGTGATGGTAATCGGTGAGCGACCTCTCCCTGTCCTTATCTCAGCCTACGAGCCTTTCGTTGTATTTGTTTCTCCCTTGTCCTGTTGAGGCATGTGAGTGACAGAGCTGTTTTGGTGGGCACCTGGCATCCAGCCAGGCTAAACCACAACAGTAGCATACCATAACTTACAATATTGTTAGTCTCATAACAGCATGGATTATCCCGGGCTTTCTGCAGACGGATGTGGCCTGACGGTGTCAAGGGGGGCAAAGGCTTTATGCAGTCTCCAGGTGTGGTTAGATGGGAGCCATAAATTTCAGCTGGATCTTCTAGAAATTTGGCCTCAAACTTTCCACTCTGTTGGGTGATTATAGCCCACAGAGAGGTTCATTTCATCTATTATTAATATGGCAATAGTCCACTTAGAATAACCTGTTTAGTTTGTTTCGTATTTAAATTTCGTTCATCCCAGGTGTGAGTTTAGAGTGGTGTGGAGATTGACATGCAACATTTTAAGCTGTCCTCCAGGTAAAATAAATTACTAAAGCAGGTGTTACAAGAAGTAAAACTAATAGCATACAGATTTTGAGATTCACTTGTCTGAAATGCCAAGGCCATCTTGTGTTACATCAATTTCACCATTCATTGAGACCAATATTACAGATGATTTACACAGGTATGACTAGGAACAAAATCCATTCCCTGATTTTTCACATCAACTAGTGAAAAGTCGATGAAAGAAATTTCTTATCTATTCCACTGGTTCCCAGATCACCTTTCTGTAAATGCCAAGCATCCCATTTATTTTATCACTAACTATAAAATACCTGCACAAAGCTCTGGAAGATAGAAATCCATCACAGTTTCTTGTCACCACAGAGTTTAATACCCTCTGATGTGTTTTCCTTGCTCAGATAATATTTTTGCATCCCTTTTGTCTCAAATAACACACACGAAAGACATTTGTCTTTATTTCCACTGGTAAAGAACCCAAATCAGCCTAATTTTCTCACAGCATAGCTATGTTTAAGGAACTAGTATATTCCCATTTCCAGAATCTATCAGAAAGTCTATCCAAATCAGCCTTGCTCCATTATTCGATATCTCATTTAAATGAGGACTCCACCTACACTTCAAATTAGAGTATTGGTCCCTTTCATGACCCTTCAGTTTCCTCAGACAATTCCTCTGCGTCTTTGCCTTAGTCACTCACAGGCCTGTGTGCGCGATGGGGTAAGTCTGGCTGCAGATCAGCTGCGTGAGCATTTTGAGGATGGGGGAGGGATAGTTATTCAGTGCATGCAATAAATTCTCCAAAACCAAAACTATCAGGCAACATTTGGTTAAAAGAAAAAATCATTTAACAAGTTTAGGCAAGCATGTCTTTTTGCCAATTTCAAAATATTTTATTGCAAAATTTAAGTTAATATTAGTACTCTAACAAAAAATTAATTCACCTTGTTTCAGACATTTGTTTGTTAGTTTACTTGTTTTCAGATTGTTGATTCTTTACCTTTTTAATATTTGGAGGGGAAGGGAAAACAAGACAGCACAGTTTTACTCTGAGGTTTCTTCAGGCTATTATGAGAGAGACAATACTGAACTCAACGGATCAGTTTTCTACTTGATCCCATATGGCATGTCTGATATTCTTAGGAAGACTGTTCCCACCATTGGTACTGAGAAACCCTTTAAAAACTGTAAATGGAAGAAAAACAGCCTCTCCACTATGTTATATTTGAGGCAGAGAAGCATCAGCCGCAGAGGGACCGGAAAGGGAGTCAGCATTTTATCTCTATATCCAGAATGAGGAAGAGCATGGTTTCTTGGTATACAGAGAGAAAAGACTTGTACTTGCTGCAAGCCAGCATGGCCCTCTGTGCTCTGGGGTACCTCTAGGGAAGGTGCAGTAACGGGAGCCTCAGAAAACAGCCCGACTTTGGGAGACAAGTAATGATGCTCAGATGGAGACCCTGTCACCATCAAGTCCCAAGTGATGAGTTCTCCTTTAAGCAAAATAACAGATTCTTTCTCTTTCAAGATCCAGTTAACTAAAGTTGATGCTGTCCACCTTCATGCCGAGAAAGGGCATATATAGTCATGCAAATACCAAAATCTACAGTTAAGACAATTAAAATTTAAGCTCACTTTCAGCAGGCTTTGGGTTTAGATCCATTACATGAAGTTTAGTCACCCAGAGTTTATGGTTAGTGTGTTATGCTGCCTTTCAGAGTGTGGCTTGCCTTCTGCTTGGTAAGTCCTGTAATACTCTCTTCAGCTGGTCACACCTGATCTTTCAGGACTTTTTTTGCTCTTTACCTCCTCAGTTAACCAGAATACTGTAAACATTTCAGAATCTCCGCAGACATTCCAGTCCCCAATATGTTGCTTATGCCAACCAAGAAAGAGTAATACTGCCTGCACCTTTATTGCTAAGATGAACATTATGCACCTCCTTTTTGCAGTTTTATAGTTAGCAGACTAACTCTGGCGTCTCAACAGCATGTGCCTAATCATGGAATGAGGACTCTGAGTGGATGAATAACTGGGATAATGTGAGCAATGCCAGAACTGGAGTAGGTGTCCATAGGCCACACCTACCATTTGGTATCGCCCCTACCTCAGTTCAGAATAATCACTGCTTCAAATTTCTTTATAAAACAATTCCAGGATCACAGGCTTGTGAGTAATTTTTACTGGTCTTACACACATGATTATTTACAGCCTCCTCCATGGCTTTCCCAACCTCAGGCACACTGCCTGCTGAGCAACAGTACATTAGCACAGCAGGGTTTCAGAGTGCAGCCAAAGCACTTTTCCCTGCGGGCAAAGCACCCCTCATTCTCCTATCTGTGCCTAAGGGCTGGAGCAAGCTCATCCTGTAATTTCAAGAACATGTCTTTCCACATCCAAGTGTTCTGCAACTGCCTGTTGTTATTTAAATCACCACTACAAAGTGATCCTGCCACTAAGGAGTTTTTTGCTGCTCTCAAAAATGTTGCTCAGTGAAATGCAACACTCTGCCATTCTACTTTAGTGTTTATCCTATCCATTCACCTCCCTCAAAAATTTTTGTCTACACTTCAGCACACACATCAGTTGAATCTCTAATCAGGAATAATTTAAATTTCTGAATACAGAGGGAAAAGATAGCCAATCCACACGACAGATGCAGAATTCCCTCAAGGATCCATAAGTAAAAAGAGATGTGTGAAGGCCCTGAAGCATGTACATAGTCAGATATTGTGATGTACAAAGCATTATGAGATGCAGAATAGAAATCTGGGGAATCTGACCCTGAGATCTAGTACTTTGGTGAATTCTTATGATGCTATGCAAAAATGCTCCAGAGGGAGTCATGTAGATAGTACAGTTAAGCAGAGAGAAAAGTCTACAATGTGAAAATCTGCAACATCGAAACCCAGAGTTCAGAGTTCTGCTATAATCAATAGGATGAAACAGGTAATTGCGGAAAACCACTCCCTGCAAACTGCTGCTCCTACAGCAGACCAGATCTGTCACACTCTAGAAGTGATGTAGGCATATTATACCATTCTAAAGTTAGGTGAGATAAATTCCACCCACTTGTGATGCAATATGTTATATTTGAGACAGGAACTGACACAGCCTTTCGTGGTGAGGCCACCTAGGAACAGCAACAGTAAGCGAGAGCTTAAGTGCTCTGTGGTTGAGACCTCATCAGAAGCTGTGACAAGACAGTTACTTATTTAGCCACGGCCTGACTTATATCTGCAGATATTACTTGGAAATATCTGTTTAATATGTTCTTAAGCTCTGATTGGTTATTTTAAAGTTATCTAAACAGTTCTTAATGCATCGGTGATCCTCATGCTCCTAGTTATGCATGAGTAATTAGAATTCACTGAAAAAAGCATGCATAATAAATGGAGGAGTTGAGGCTTTTTAACTAGCATACATGACAAGCTTCATTTCACAACCAAAATATTCAAACAAGCAAAGAGAAAAAAGAGCACGAAAGGCCCTTCCCATCCTTCTGTTCAATAGCCCAATCTACTCACAATTAAATTTCAGGAAAACCAAAAATTATTTTAGGTTCTGTCTTTTTGAGTGCTTTAGGGCACAATTACCTTCTCTGCTCCATTGATATCTATAAACAAAACTCAGCAAAATAACTCTCTAAAAATAACTACAGATATAAACACAGACTGCAAATCATCTATGTTCTGTGTCACAAGATGAGGCTGGAATTCCTCCAGTCTGGAATATCTGTGTTTTTCAGGAACACCCAAGCCTGTAGAGGCTCCCAAAGCTCTTACCTTGCTACAGGAACAGTAGAATTTGTGCTGACATCCGAGTCCAAAGCCTGGTTGCTTTACTCACATACATAATCCCACAGCACCTGCAGGCCAGATTTTCCTTTCAGTGTCTCTGGTGAAACTCTATACCAAGTTAATTGACTTTTGTTCAGATATATAGATCAGCTAGGTCATAACCTACCCCAGTGGGAACACTGAGAAGATCAGAGTGAGCAATATCCTTATAGCCTGCGCAATTAAAAGGGTCCCTTATTTTTGCCCTTTAAATTTAAGGAAAGAGAGCTATTTGGTAATGAAAGCAAAAGGAACAGCAAGCATACATGATGTTGTTAATTCTTCTTTGTTTGGTTTCACTCTTTCATGGTAATGTTTCCTATAGTAAAGAAAAGAATATTCCTATTGGCTTTCTGCTGTGAATATTCCCCGGCTTTGTCAAAACCAGGATGTTTCCTGCAGATAAACTTCATTCTGTAAATTCAGCTCACTTGTATCAATGCAGAAAAGCAATTTAGCAAGTTGTACTTTATTTGAATTATATAATTTGATACCTTTGAAGTTACAAAACTGATTGAGAACTATTAGCGTAATACCAGGCATTTGACTAACATAACTGAACGTTGCAAAAGTAACATTCAAAATCAAAGCAAGGGTACTATATGTGTCATGAATATCAAAAGAATAATGACCAAGTCCTCCATGTAAAGTGTTATGAATTATATTGAATAAACAATGGCCTACAATCTGAGTCCCTCAGTGTCATTTAACTACAGAGCTCAAGTTCTAACTCTGAATAGAATTTTATTTTTTCTGTCTACTTTTAGGACTTAGCCCCTACTGATCACTGTTAAATCACCATTCTACAACTTTAGTACAAAGTTCAACGTCTTAACATTAAGCTATGAAAATATCCTTCACTACCTTTGCCAATTAGAATAATTTAAAACACAACTTAAGTGTGACTGAAGAGAAAATATATCAGCACACCGACCCTGGCACTTGGGTCCAGAGCACGGCAGAGCTCACAGAACTCTACAATTCATTTTTGTGCTATCCTAAGCCTGGGAAGGGTTTAGCCCCTATCACAGGCAAGAAATCCACAGGCTTTTCACACCTATGCTGGTCAGCGATAGTACCTAGCACATTTAAGATGTGCTCTTGGCTTTACCCCAAGGTCCATTCTCTACAGAGAAGCTGCGGAAGGTCTGGCAGAAACAAGATGACTCTCTTCTTCTGGCTACCCAAAGGTTCCTCCATCAGAGTCTTCATACATTTTCTGGGTTCCTTTATGTTCTCATGATGTACCACTAAATCTTAGGCAAATATGACCTTCAGTTTTGAGAACATCTTGTATCACTCTGAAAATGATACCAATAAAGCATGGAGCTTTAAGGACCTTCACAATTCATCAGGGTTGTGACAAATTGTGTTAATAGTCCGTAAAAAAATATTTCTGTTGGATGAGTACTCTATGCTAGCTTGTTGTCTTTCCACAGTGATGACTAGATGTCTAGTCTAGAGTAAAAACCTGATTGCAGGTCATGGGGAAAGAGAAATGACAAAAAAAAAAACCCAAAATAAACAGGTCAAAAATTTGGGTTAATCTCTCTTGACAGCATATAAAAAAGATACTGTAATAGTTTCCATTTATTAAATGCTAAGTTAATCCTTTAATAATGTAGGGCAAAGACACCTATCAAACTGCACAAGTATGCAAGCATGCAGTGAGTTGCTGGTCTGAGAAAACTCTTCTCTTAAAAAGGAAGGATGCAATCATTGATTTATTCTCCTGACTGATAAGACTGTGCTTTCATGCAGTTGCTGCAAATCATTTTATTATTAATTATAAGTGTGATTATGCTTGATTGCATTGTTCCAGTGTCTGACCAGACCAGTCAGGAATTTCCCCAGCTAACGCGTGTATTTTGTCTAATGAAAAGTCAGCCCTGCTCCCCAGCAGCCTGAGGGTACACTGGGACGCAGCAGGGGCATCCCTAAGAAACAGGGGAAAATACTGATATCATTAAAATTGTCGAGTATCTGCTAACTAGTCGGACTCTGTGTGACGGTGGCTCCTTGTGGTTGACTAATGCAGCTCATGGACTGGGTGGACTAACTCCACTTCACGGACATCCTACCCCGTGTGGACGAGGCAAACTGCCTGCCATTCGGCCCAGACCACCTCTCGATCGAGCTGTTTTCTCATCACCAGAACTCTCTGATGTTGGGACTTGCAATGAGCAATGTAGATAAAAGGCATGAGCATCTCTCTCCTTCTTGAAAAACCCTTGCACAGAGTTGCCAAAATGCTGGCATCAAGCTTATTTTTGAACATCTACAATTTTAAATTACCAAGGCTAAAAATCTCTCTAGCACGTACTGCCCTAGAAGAAAAAAAAGACAGCGGGAGCCATATGTTATTGGTGCCTTCTAATGTTCCCCTCCTACAACAAGTGCTTTGGCATGCAAGTAATCTACTTTTAATATCACTTACAATAAAAACATTTTACAACCCTCTGTCCAATATACCTTGTCATTATTTCTCATAGACAAGTGCTCTCCAACTAACCCAAAGTACTATTTCTAAGGCTTGAAGATAAAAGAAGTTATTTTATGAACTTGTCTTATAAACTTGTCTTATATTCACATCATTTGCTGTAGACCTTCAAACAGATAACAAAAATATTTAAAAAATAAGAAGGTGCTAATGGTGAAAGAGTTGTACACATTGTCAGATGTGTCATTGCAGCTAGGGTGAAGTTGCTTTGGGACGGCCTCCATCTCAAAGAGCTTTCCTGTGTAGAGCAAGGAGGTAAGCAGAGGGGGAAGAACATACGCACAAAAAAAATAATTGCAGTGATTTGGGGGAAATGCTACACTGGTCTTACCTTCCAGGCAAACAGTTCGGGAAGTGTTCTTGATTAGCCTTTATGTGGTTTTATGTCCACAAATAACAGACACAGGTTTTTGCAGTTATTTGCAGCTGTCTTGTATCAACAGATCAAAAGTGAAGGCAAATAACATGGCTCAATGGTTCCTACTTCCTTCTAAGCCAGCTGAGAAGCCATGCACAGAACATTTAAACGCAACTGAGTGACATCTGCCCCTGAGCACGGCTCATAACCTGAGGGTGCGACCATCACAGGCTTCCTGTCACAAATGACCCAGAAGCACTTCACATTCAGTCTCCTCTAGTTCCAAGCCTTTTGCAAGATGCCAATTAAATATATATTCATTTATAAAGCAGTTAGTGTCATTAATGCCTCGAAAATAAAAATCTATTCACGGAGAAGGTCAGTAAGAGCTGAAGTGAGATAAACTAATAGTTTCTTCCCCTTTTTTTGTGAAAAAGCTTGTTCATCTTAAAGTATTAATTCCCTTTACCTTTCAGTCACCAGATTTCATGGCTGTGTATTTCCTTCACCCTGGCAAATGTTCCCAGCAATGTGTGTCTCTGCTATAATTAATTTTGAAAGAAGAGCCGACATGCAAATTGCCATTCGCTCTCAGTGGATTATCTAGACTCTGGCTTGCTACACAATGAAAAGAAAAGTTGCCTCTGATTCTACCATGTATCAAATAAACTGGATGAATCTAATACACGATGCAGATTCACCGTGTTTGATGTAGGCCTGTAAGGATTTCAAACATGTATTTTCTCAGTGAAGATGATTTCTCATAGTTCTTTCACAGCGTTGCTCTTTTCCTCTCCATCAGTTATGAAATCATCATTAATCATACCAGAGTCTCCGTTAATCACATCGGAATTTCCACTGCCATGGGAAACAAACAAACAAACAAACAAACAAAGTAACTGGGGCTAAGATAAGAAAAAACAAACACTTACTCTGAGACCAGTGGCCAGACCGGGAGTGACGCTTTGACAACTTTCCTAGCTGCTGAATAAGATGAAGCTATGATTTCCAGCAATAAAGACTCAGGAAACCTTGGCATGTAGCACAATATACTGTGAAGCATATGTACAAAATGTACATTGGCTTTTATTTATATTAATGTAATAAATTAGCTAAGTAAAAGTAGCTAAATACGCTACGACTAAAGTGGGCTTTCAGACTAGAGCCACTGTTATAACTGGAAGCCATTCTGCTAGCAGGATATAGGTTGAGGTGGCAAAGACCCCTCGATACTTCGTTATTCTATGAGAAATTGTAAAGATAAATCACTGGGGAAAACATGAAGCCTGTGTAAAATGTCTCCCTCTCATGCTTTTAATCCTATCCCTTTATCAATCCTTTTCATATTTATCCTTTTAATCTTGTGCTCGGGCTGCAAGTATATCGAGTAAGGGCCTTTTCTCTGGTTTTGTTCTGCAGGGTCCCTGCAGTGGGAACCGCAGGCCCGTGGCTGGAACCCATAGGTGCTACAGTATTTCAGGTAAGTACACTGAGTACTTGCGGTTGTCCTTTGAATTGTCTTTGGACCTCGGGCCTGCTGAGGGCTCAGATATATTAACTTGGCTACACTTCTCCTGGATGAGAGCTGACATACCCAGCCAGCCTGGGGTGGAACGTATTCAAGTGGATATACTAAAATTAATGGCATTGTTGTACTGAAGGATGCCACGAGAAGGACCGCATGAAGGTTACCATCTTATGTTCAAACAACCTCTTTTAATATATATATTTATATATACATGTACACATGCTTAAGAATTAGTGACTTATATAGATCAACGGGGAGCGGAGAGGAGAGGAGAGGAGAGGAGAGGAGAGGAGAGGAGAGGAGAGGAGAGGAGAGGAGAGGAGAGGAGAGGAGAGGAGAGGAGAGGAGAGGAGAGGAGAGGAGAGGAGAGGAGAGGAGAGGAGAGGGGAGGGGAGGGGAGGGGAGGGGAGAGGGAAAGGGAAAGGAGAAAGGTGCATGGAGGAAAGAGAAAGGAGAAAAGGGAAAGGAGAAAGGAGAAAGGAGAAAGGAGAAAGGAGAAAGGAGAAAGGAGAAAGAAAACCCAGCTCCAATAACCTCTGTGCAATTCCTAATGATTATTTCGGTTCACCACAGATTAACGATAAATGCACAGCGGCATCATGCAGGAAGTTACACAAATAAGGCAGGAGCTGAGCCTGCCAGCAGCACCCAGCAGCCAATGCAAACGCAGACAGTTACAAATTAGCTCAGGCAACCAGCAAACCAGACCAACAGGAAAGCTGCCTTTTGCAACCATTCCACCTCTGGGAACACAAAAATCCGTATCAACTACAGATGAAATAAATGTTTCATTAAAGCTCCCAATGCACCTGTTAAGAATAAGAATCGGTAGGACAGGTAGGGATACGCAACTTGGCAGGTAACTTGCTCTGAGGGATTCAGCCTGCCGTTGTACAACCAGTCCTCACCATGTAGAGCAAATCAAGATTGCACTGCTAGCTGCTGCGGTACAACGCTTTCAGCAGCTTTTCACCCAAGAACACACTTCTTATTTTCCAGGATTAGGCCTCACCTACAACACGTTTTGCTAAGACAAATTTGAAAACTGTGAATGTGATGATAGCCTAATCCCTCAAAACTTCAGCAATGAAAATATGGAAAGGCCGTTGTATAAAAAGATAGCTAAATAGAATGGTTTAGTTTGACAGAAATAGAAAATATGACTCAGATAGGGAAAAGAGCTCTTTGCCCTT
Source organism: Opisthocomus hoazin (assembly GCF_030867145.1). Lineage (NCBI taxonomy): Eukaryota > Metazoa > Chordata > Aves > Opisthocomiformes > Opisthocomidae > Opisthocomus > Opisthocomus hoazin. The sequence goes on along the minus strand of NC_134416.1, from coordinate 58,212,414 downwards.
TAAAAAATCGCTCTCGTTCTCCCTCTAACACAGGAGCCTTTCAGGAAGAGTCTGGTGATGCTGCATTATTGATGTGATACAGGTCTCCAGTGGAAACAGATGTGGTATGTTTGGTTTTCTCTGATCGTCTGGCCTGAACACAAAGCAAATTACTGAATGTCAGAAGACTCGGGTTCATCGAGACCGTTGAAAGCACACTTTTAAAAGAAGTTCTTCAATAATAAATCTTAAATTTCAAGCCTGTTGCATAACCAAAAGTTATACATGTACTAAAAGAAATGTGCCCCGAGTGATTTTGCTGAGACAAACTGCAAATGACATTAAAATGCATATGTGCAGCTTTAGGATTTGTTTGTTCTCAAACCAGGCACTGATAGCTGGGGTGAAAGACACGTAATGGCACAGTCTGGGTGAACGTTTACAGAACCGCAGAATTGCAGAGGCTGGAATACATACAAGTTAACCGAATGTGCATAATCTCTCTGACAATTTTGCCAACCCTTGTTGGATCCTTTATTTTTAAAAACACAGCCTGAGACTGCAAGGGTTCTTTCTATTGCCCCGCGGTTTCCGGCAGGCCGTTTTACACACAGTGTAGCCTTCCCATGCAAGGCGTCACGCAGAGGTAGAGGAGGGCTGGTTTGGCCCAGGCTAGGTCACAGCCCAGGCTAGGTCACAGACCAGGCTAGGTCACAGACCAGCTTCAAGAGGAATCCAAGGCCACGGTACAAAAAGGCAGGTTTTGTCTGTCCACCCTGTAATAAATGTATACATATAAAATTTGTTCTCAAACCGGCTGATGGAGAAAGAGGAGAAGCCCTGTGATGAATAGGTGAACTTTGTTCATGAAATCGCATGTGAATGTTGGAGTTTCTTTGTAACTTAAGCTGAAGCCACATACATCCGGAGGAGTAAGCAAAGTAAGCAACCATTTGCTGAAGGGAGATGGCCCATCTGCTGATAAGCAAAGCAATGACTTGGGGCACGAATGAGCAGACAGCAGGGCGCCTGAGAAAGACTTCGGCCTTCATTCCAACGACCACAACGACCACCGAGAGGCAGACAACGACCACCTGGCAATTAGTTGCACAAGCGCAAACAGAATGCAGAGAATACCAGAAGTCATGTATGCAGGAAATGGGGACTCTATAAAAAGAGGGGTTGCATCTGTTATTGGTGCGGACCGTTGGCGGAGCAGGAGGCTCCCCGGCCGCCCAGCGCTGTTTTGCTCTTTTAGCGCTTGCTAATAAATTCACTTTGATTAATGAGAAATTGGCTTCTCAATTTGATTTGAGCACGAGCGTCTATAACACACCCCAGAAAACCACGCAACGCACGTCAGGAGCGAACCCACGCCGCAGGACGAGTTTTCTGTAGGAACTGGGACACCTGCCTGAGATGTGCCTGCCCAGCTCACAGTGGACCTGTTACAAAATCCGACAAAAGCAATCGGCGGTAATGTCCTCGCACGAATGAGAGAAGCAGTGTGATGGGACACGCCAGACTCTCCCTCGCTTAGGTGATAGCTGCAACTGAATCAGAGTTTTCACAAAGCAGCTCAGAAAAGAGCATCGTTTCCCGGTCTCTGCTGAGAATGAGAGAGATCCTGGGCGACACCGCTGACGTAGCTCAGCTGCCGCTTCCTTCTTTCATCCCCCCTCTTCATCCTTTCACCTGCTCCTTGGCCTTCTCCCCAGGCATCCCTACAAACTTCAGGGGAAAAGCCAACGGCGGGACGGCTGAGCTGGAGGCCGCCGAGGCATCGCTGGCAGGAAGACCAAGGGTCTTCCAGCGTCCCGCTACCGAGCTCCTAAACGGGAGACTCCTCTGTACCCCGGGAAGGACTGAGGTGGTGAGGGGCGACGGGACCGCCCGCGATCCGGGAGAGGACAGCCCGGGGGGGGGAGGCGGGGGGTCGGGGAGGAAGGGAGGTGAGCGGCGTCTGCGCCTCGCCCACGGCCGCTCAACATGGCGGGCCGAGGCGAGGCCGAGCAGGGCGGCGGAGGGCGTGGCGTGGCGGCGGAGGGGCGGGGCCTCCCCGGGCGGGGCCGGCGAGGGCGTGGCGGGGCGGCGGCGGCAGGTGCGCAGGTGGCGGAGGCGGGGGGGGGGCGGCCGCGGCCGTCCTGCCGCAGTTTCCCTGTGTCACGGCTCCCGTCTCCTAGCAACGGCGCCGAGTCCGGCCGGCAGCCGCGGCAGCCGCGCACCGCCCGCAGCGGCGGCGGCGGCGGCACAGGCGGCGGCTCCGCCGGGCCGGGCGGGGGCTGCCGGGGGGCGGCCCCGCGGCGGGAAGGATGCGGCATGGCGAGGGGGCAGCGCTCCCGCGGAGCTCCCTGAGGCGGCCGGCGGCGGCGGGGCCGAGGGGGCGCCCGGCGCTCGGCCCAGCCCCGCCGCCCGCCCGCCCGGGGCCGTGAGGGGCGGCGAGGCGGCGGCGGCGGCGGGGCGGGCGCCGCGCGGGGATGCCCGCTCGGGCCGGAAAGTTTCTTCCCCGCGGCGGCTCGGCCGCTTCCCGCGCGGACTGCTCCCCGGTCCTCCTCGGTAAGTGACCGCGTCCCTCGTGTGTCGTGTGTGTGTCCCGTCCCCCCCCCCCCCCCCCCGGCGCTGCCATCTTGAGCGGCGGCTCCGTCCGCCGGCGCCCCCCGACCCGACGCCCCGAGTCCCCGGGATCTGCCGCCGGGGCTCCTCCCGAGCGCTGCGCGGCGGCCCCCGCCCCGCGGCGGGACGCGGTTAACCGGGCTCCCGCGGACGCCGTGAGAACCGCGTTTGGGCTTTACCGCGGCGGCTTCGTGCGAGGCGCGGCCCCGGCCCCGGCGCGTCCCGGGCGGTTGGGCCGCGGCCGGGGTCCGGCGGTGCCCCCCGGCGGGGGAAGGAGCAGGCTTCCCGGGGAGGCGCCCGCCGCTCTCGCCGGCTGGCGGGGCAGCGGGGGGAAGGAGATCGGCGGACGGGCGGTGAAAGCCAAGCGTGCCCCCGCGACTGCACTTTTGCGTCAGCAAAACATGCTCTTTTTTTTTTTAAATAAACAGTTCAGTGGTAGGAAAGAGAAGACAAGTCTCCGCTCGTTGTTTTGAGCGTGAAATAATACCCCGGAGAGTAATTGAACAACGTCCTCGCTGACAGCACCCTGATTTTTCCGGGGAAAACGCAAACGGAGTAAATGGGACACAAAATTACCGCATACGTGGCAAATCTGGGAATAAAACTGAAAAGGAATGAGATTTAAAAGCTGAACGGGGTAAGGGAGCTCTCTCTCTATATTTATTTTTTTTTAGGTGCTTACTTAATTGAACTTTGCAAATCGTATTACATCCAGTGCTGTCATCTTTTGCTCCCTCAAAGAAAAAATAATCGGGCACTCGGAAAGAGAAAGGGGGGAGGGGATCCAGCTCCTCGGTAGCATGGAGAAATACCTTCCGAAAAGAATTGCAACAGTGCAGGAATCGCTCCTACATGCAGCATTTTGTAGCCCAGATCACTGGAACAGGGAGGTGACTTCTGATGGGGCAGTAAAACAAAAGCATAAATGCTGGATGTTTATTCCCCTGCCAGTTTACCTACAAGCAGTCAATGCCCCAGGTGACTTGCAAGGGTTCACTCCTCCTTTAATAAGATGTGACTTGTAATCTCTTACCCGCTAGCCACCCTCTCTCCCCTTTCAGGGAGGGGGGGGGGGGGGGGGGGGGGGAGTTCGCTGCCGTTGCATAACAGTTACCTGGAGCATCGCACATGTTCCCAAACCAGGGATGCCTCTGGGCCGCAGGCAGGAGATGAATTTCTGTAATATCGCAGATCAAATGCGAATGGCTAGGAAGAAACTTTCACAGGGCACCGCTTTCCAGTGTTCGAATGTTTCCCTTGTGCATCGCACAGTAATTCCTTTCTCACTCATTTAAGAAAGGCAAGTAATACGTTTAACTCTTTCCCCCCAGTAATGTGTAAGTAGTGTAATGAAACAAATGGTATCTTCTGATCAAATGTACTGCCTTCCTGCTTTGTTTCCCCCATCCCCTCAAATCCTGCGTGATACCACGAACTGCAGTCAGTGTGCAGTGTAACCCCAGACCCTGTTGGGGACTGGGGCTCAGCATCCTCTGAGCTCCGGTGATTTGCCAGCTCCAGGGCTTTGCAAGCTCCTGCTGAGACCAGCATGGTCTTTTTTTTTTTCTTTTACACCAGCAGATACCACTCCCTCTATCATTTACCTGGAGCGTAAAGAAATTAATTAGCTGTTTGGCGGGAGTGTAATGGGGCACATGGCTGCTTCGGTGCTGTCAGTCTGCCTGTCTCTTTCTCGCATACTGGAGCTGTGTGGCCAAGGGAGATCAGCCTGCTGGTGCCAACGCGCTTCCCACTTGTTGAGGCTTTTAATCAGCAGCAGTGTGAATGGGGAGCAGCAGAGACAGCTCTTGTGCTGCTCCTAGTTGTCACCCTCTTCTCCCTTTCACTGCAGGAGCTGGTGTGGCCGTAGGAGGCAGTGCTCTGGGTAGCCAGCCATGATCGCCACTGGAGGCCTCCTGAGGATCTCAGCCAGGAAACAGGACCCCTCGCGACCCCAAAGCCAAGTCCCCAAACGCAAACGCAAGGCCAAAAAGAAGCGGAAGAACGACGTGGTAGTGGTGAAAGGCAAGCTCAAGCTGTGCTCCCTCTCGGGGCTCATCGCGCTCTGTGGCATCCTGGTACTTCTGGTGGGCATCGCCTTGGCCGTGGTGGGCTACTGGCCGAAGCCCAGCCAGGTGTACAGAGAAGGCGGCTTCAGCCGGGGCCGGCATGTGGCACCACAGGGCAGCACCCTGAAGAACCGCTCCCGGAGCCAGGAAGGGGCACAAGCAGGGATCCGTCCAGAGTCACCACCCAGAGCCAACACCTCCACCACTGCTACTGCCCGGGAGTCCCCACAGCCCCCCCCCGCTTCCTCGTCCCCCCAGGCCTCAGTGGGTTTCCTTTTCCGCCTTGTCTCGAGCTACTTGCATTCAGACAAGTTGAAGGTGCTGGGCCCACTCATCATGGGTATCGGCATCTTCCTCTTCATCTGCGCCAATGCGGTATTGCATGAGAACCGCGACAAGAAGACCAAGATCATCAACCTGCGTGACCTCTACTCCACCGTCATCGACGCCCACAGCCTGCGGGCCAAGGACGGAGGCACCCCGGCCTCAGCCCCTCTCAACGGCTTTGTCAACTACGTGCAGTCCCGGGGCCTGGAGCTAAAGCCTGGCGGTGAAGGCCTGGGTGCTGCGGCCATGCTGGCCAAGAGCTCCTGGCCACCAGGACTAGCTGTCTCCCTTTCCCCACCGGACTTGGCATCCTCGCCGCGGCGTTCCTCCTTCTGCGCCCAGCCGCAGCCGCCCAGCCTGGCTGAGGCTGTGTACAGCATCTACCGGGAGCGTGCCGCCCTTGCCGGCCGCGCTGCCACCAGCCCGCCGTGCAGCCCGACGGAGAGCTGGGGCCGGCGCCCCAGCACAGCCAGCTCCATCGTCGGCTCTTCCCTGAGCGCCTTCACTCTCCTGCCCTTGGCGCCAAGCGGCGGAGGGGGAGGCTGGCGGAGGCCCCCGGGTGAGCGGGGAGCCCGGGAGATCCCACGGGGGGAGTTTGAGCTCAGCCTGACCGACCTCAGCGGCAGCCGCCTCGAGGGAGGCTGTGGGGCGAGGAGGCACAAGCTGGTTCTCAGGCGGCAGAGCACCAGCTGCTTGCCTGATGCCAGGCGTCTCTTTTTCCCTGAGCCACCTCGGTCCCCAGCTGCCAGCGAGGGCCCAGACTCCAGCCCATTGGTAAAGGCATCTTCTAGCTACTCCAAATCTCTGGATCTGGGGGGATCATCCCCGTCAACCCCTCCTGCCATCACCAGGACGGACTCCCAGAGCTCCCAGTCTGAGCCTTCCAGCAGCAATAAGGGCTACAGCCACCTGGAGGAGGCAGGCACCTCCTTGGAGTCAGTTGCCAACACCCCGGCCAGTAAAATCCAGGACTGTGAGGAGGAACCAGCTGAGAAGACGGACCCCCTCAAGGCTACCAGCAAAGAACAAACAGGGGAGCAATCCCAGAAAACTCAAAGACAGTACACGAATAAGGAGAAACTCTTTATGATTTCTAGATCGCACAGTGCATTAGGGCTGGAGGATGGGGAACTGGAGAGTACTGGCATCTAAAGAAAACGGAGAAGGCACGAGAATGCCTTGCAGTCCTCCACACCTTCCCCCCCCTTCTCCATCTCCTTGTGGACTTGGGAAACAGATCAATATCCAAAGAGCTGCAGTATGTTACCCTTGAAAATTGAATTCCATAAATCCTGTAGATGACTTCAGGAAGAAAAAGATAATCCTTTCTGTCCGATCGTGATTGTGTGTTCCATGCAAGCCAAATTGTATTAAATATCCACAGTCCAGCACGTTCTTTGGATCAGATTAGTACAATTTCGGACAGTATAACTGTGCACTTTACTGTTTTGATTTCCAAGTGCCCCTTCTTCTCCTCTGATTTCTTTCTTGCTGATTTGCCACTAACTGCTTGAAAACCGCCGGCACCTTTTTAAGCTCAAGAGCAACGTGGTCTTCAGATCAAGAAAGCCGAGCTCTCTCTTTGTTTTGGTTCAATCACTAAAAAGTTTGCAAGGCCTTAAGGATGACGTACCTTGACAAAGAATGAGTTTGTTTAAATTCTGGGGAAAAAAATGACAATTCAGAAGAGACTGGAGCAGAACAGAGCTCTGATGATTTAGTTAAAACCATTACATTCCTGAATCCAAAATACCTGCTACTACGTGATACTTTATTAAGTATTAGTACACATGTATTGACTAATAGCATTAAAAGATTTTTTTTTTTTTAATAAAACATTTACAAACAAAACTGCCACACAAAAAAAGAAAGTCCTTTATTTTGGTAAGTAATTACAGATATCAGAAACCTTTTCTTTTTATACTGCAAAATGTTATAGAGATGCTGTGAGACCAAAGGTTTGCTTATGCGTTTAAGTGGGTAATTAATCATTTAGGAGTGATTTTGAAATAAATACTGGTTCAGTCTCTGAGAAACCACACTTTAATTCAATCAGCAGATTTTGTCTTCATTTCTAACAGTGCTCTGTGACAGCTGAAGAAATGTGAGATTTTGACATGCTAAGGAAAAATTTTTTGTAAAGGTTTGACCTTCTGTTAAAATTAGATTTTTCGTAACACATTAATCTTGAACTGCAGCATATTCTTTCTGATTTTTCACTTCCCTTACAACTGTTGTATTAGGCCTTTCTGCCGTTAAAGTTCCTATTCATGGATGCATGTGCGTAAGCTTTATTTTAAAGCATAATGATAGCCCTGTCAATCTCGTAGCAGTTGGCCCTGTTGAAGTCAGCAGAGGTTTCTCACTGGCTCTGGCATGGTGAGGATTTCTTCCTGCGTGAGAAAAGCATCAGGTTTCCTGACAAGCAGAGAATGCCTTGTCTGTACGCAGACTGTTGGTAAATTGATGAGCTGTTTCATTTTTGTAGCTGCAGCACGGCAGGCACTCTTTTACTTTGCCAAAACAGCTTTATGTGCTCAGAAGATTTTGTCAATACTTCGGATTTTAAATATGGATGTGGCATTTCACTACTACGGGAAGAGAAATCGACATTAAACAAATACAATGTGTAGGCAGGCAAGAGTCTTCCTGTTGCAATGAAATTTTTTCTTACAGTTTCATGTTTTAAAATGCTTAGTTACATATTTAACAACTTGCATTATGATACATTGCAAAATGGAATATAACTATCACTAAATGCAATTGCAAAAAAAAAATTATTTCTTAAATAAGGCTAATTTAAAAGAAAAGAAGAAATAAAAAAGAACAATTTGCCCTGTCAGAGTCTTGAAACTGGAGAAGCAGAAAGTGCTTGTTCTCTCGAGCAACGGAGACATCCAGGTGGCAATATCTTTCCTCCTGTGAGCAGCAGCCAGTGCTTTGACAATACGAACCTCAGTGTGGCATTTTTTGCTAGCAAACTGCTAGCACACAGCTGGCAAGAATTCATTGTAAAACTGCCTGGACTGGCAGGGGCTGGATTCGGTGCTCCATGAAGTGACGAGCAGGCGGCTCGGTTGGCGCTGGCATTTCCACCGGTCTCTCCTTCCAGTTCCCCATGTGCTTCTCCTTCTCCCATGGCTTCCAGCAAGATTTATGAGATGTATCTGAGCGGCGTTACCTGGTGCTGACGGAGATGCTAGTTATTAACACAGCTGAAGACACCCTGCTTGTTATTTTCCGCATGAAAACCCTTCATGGAGGTGCAAGCGAAGAGGCGAGTCGTGGGGGCTGCTTTCTGGGGCATGGGGTCCTTATGAAGGTGTGGCAGGGCTTTATTTTATTCTGAGAGGGGGAAACATGCCCCAGATTTTGGTCCAGAAATGTTTCTTTTAGCACAGAAGAAGTGGTATGATAGTTATGTAAAATTTCCAGAGGAAAAGTTAATTTCTACCCAAACTCTCAGAGTACTCCTGTCACTAGATTTGTGTGCTACGAGTACAGATTGCTGAGGACGTAGGCAAATGCCCTAATTGTACTTCGGTCTTGCTGCCGTTTGTAACTAAACTGCCAGGACTCCAGAGAAGCTGCTGACATGATCGTCCTGTAACCTGATTCTGGCTCAGTTTTCACTGGCGAACACAGCATTTAAAATCCGTGTGTTAACCTGGCTGACCTGGCTGAGCTGATTTACCAAACTCCCCAACTGCTGACGTATCAGCTGGTCTACTACAAAAGACTATCACCTAGATTTATTGCCCTGTATTGTTTAGATGCATTTTTAACAGCATTTTCAAGGACTGATGCTGTCCAGCAGTGAGTAAGAGCACACATGCAAACATCGAATTAGGTAACTGTTAACACAGTTGTAAATCTGCAGTCTGAGACAGCGTATGGATTTCCATAATAGCCAAAACAGTTTACACGGAAGTAGCATCGTGACTTCAATTAAACAATTATTTTTATTGAAAGTAATGAAGATTGTGCAATGATAAAGGTTTTTGGATTTCAGTAGGGGGAATAGCCTTTGATAACATTTAACGTTTTTTCTAAACACGAATATGTTCATGTGGATGCAATAAAATAGGACTGTATTTGTAGTGAGCAATAAGAATTGCTAATAATTTAAGCAGATCACCAATTAATGCTTTGTCTCGTTAACATATTTCAGTCCCTCAGATTTCTCTCTCCCTGTGAAAAGAGGGAAAAAGAGAGAGAAAGAAGGCAATAATAAACCTCTGGCCATAACCTAGCCAGAAATCAGACCTTGCTACACAAAAGCCACACAAAATAAGAATGCTCACTGGTAGCTGACAATTAAAATCATGGTAATCAATAAAAGTATAGATTTTTTTGCCTTTTTTTCTTCTAGATCAAGTACATCAAACTTCCCTCAGAAAAAAATGCTTTCTCTCTGACTTTTCCACAACTGTCAACAGCAAAAATGGAATGCTGTATCCAAGCTGCTTTAATTACCATTTTTCTCTACTGAGGATGAGTCAAGGGTTCAGTTTGGGCTCGCAAACAGCAAACAAGATGAACAGCATGTGCAGGCACAGTCTGAGAAGATAAATAGGGTCTCACAGCCACAGGCAAAATTCTGCCATGGAAGAGTATACTAGCATCTATTTTATTTCAGAAGCCAGGCTTTCTATTTACCACTTCTAAAACCTCTGAAGCAGAAATGTCTAAGCGAGCATGCTAGAAAATAATCTTCTACCTTTCATCTTTTGTTGTAAGCATTGAGACAGAGGGAGGTCCAGGAGAGGCAGGCGTGATTAGGTGAAATGGCGTCGAAGCTTGGATGGGAGAACTGGGCTACTAGCCAGAATCTGTCTGGGTCACGGGATAATTCAGGAACTGGAGGAGCGTGGCCTATATTTGTCCACTGGTTAGTCTTTTAGCTACATTCTAATTAGACAGAGACAGGGGACCCACAGTACTACTTTTAAAGTTTTCTCTCCGTTGTTTTTAAATTACATTGGAATGAGACAGAAAGATTGTTTGGTGAAACAAGACAGTAGATTCAGCTTAGATACAAGGAAGAAATTCTTTACTATGAGGGTGGTGAGGCACTGGAACAGGTTGCCCAGAGAAGCTGTGGCTGCCCCCTCCCTGGAAGTGTTCCAGGCCAGGTTGTGATGGGGCTTTGAGCAACCTGGTCGAGTGGAAGGTGTCCCTGCCCATGGCAGGGGGGCTGGAATGAGATGGTGTTTAAGGTCCCTTCCAACCCAAACCATTCTATGATTCTATGAAAGTATCAGATGCACACTAGACAAGTGTCAGAATCACTATTAAAACGTCAGTCCATGAGGTTTCCTTTTTTTCTCTTCACCCTCCTCTGCACAAAGGAGTTTCAGTCTAAGATTTTGTGTGTTACTTTTTCTTTTTTGCTTTCCACTTTCTTCCCATGACAAGTTTGATTCTGGTGAGGATAGGTTACTGATACTCTCACACTGGAAGTCAGAAATGGGGAGAGATTGTTTGGCTTTAGAGAAGCAGCCCCTTCCACACTTAGCTTCGTGGCTAAAGTAAAAAATGTCAAGTAAGAAGAGAATGTTCAGCATTCCAGTGGCTAATATATTATTTTCATACAGGTTTAAATGAACTCCAACTTTCAAGAAACCAATCTACAAGCTCAGGGTGTAGTTGTTGCCAAACAATTGGAAGAACCATGACAATATTTACTGAAATATCTAAGTATATTGAGATGAATCACAGTTTGTTTTGTTTTTTTATTTTCTGTGAACTGATAAGACATTGCAATACCCACCATCACAGAAGATAAGCTGGTGCAATACCATCACATAATGCAAGATTGCTCTTTGTTCATCACCACACATAAGATTTGGGACGCTGCTGACCCATCCTCCCTGACCTGTCTGGGAGCAGGCTGAGGCCACGCCATACAGCTCCCATTTTATTGCTATAAATGAAATCAACCCATTGTAAAGGAGCAGGAGTTCATAACAGGACCGTCATTCTGATGAGAGTTATAGCTGGTAATGACTTTGCAAACAGAGGTGGCTTGGTACAGGGTGCAGCACAGCTCCCTTCACACCTCGGAGCCGCACGGAAGCCTGCAGGAGGGTCTCACAAAGTGATATCTGCAAAGGCCTGGCAAACAAGCCTTTCTGCGGTCTGCCACACAGGAGTCACCGGGGCAGCTCCATCAGGATAAATCCCCAATAAACTAATACGATACTTCCGCAACACCATAAAATACCCTCATTCATGAAGCATACTGCAGGAATACACTCTGAGGGGTGAGCATGTTTTTAGTTCACTGACTTTACAATCAAAATTCATTTTAATGAAATGCAGTTTGGTCTCAGAGCCTAATAGAACCTATTATTTAAAATGCTTATAGAGTCCTTATTAAAATAGCATCAGATGACCTCACAGTCCTTAACGAATTTCTGTCTAACATGCCTTGAGTACAGAGCGTGACTATCTTCCTCTGTAAGAACAAGGCACAGAGATGCAGCCACAGATTAAGTGTGCAAAGATCAGATTTATTTTTTTAAAAGGGAGAAGAAGTATAGGCACCAGTATGCAGTGATGACAGCATGCAAATGCCTGCCTCTAAGTGATCTTTTCGAACCTCTAAGTGATGTTCCCACTGTAGAACAGAGCCTTGGACGCTTGTCCTCCAGCAGGAGATCCATCCCTCATCTTTAACAGAGCCTCTTTCTGCATGCGAGACACTGAAGCGCTAATCTATTTCACTATCTTTCAGACTCCCCACACACAGTATTACAGGAAATAACTTCGCAAAAGTGTAAGACTTTCCGAAGACCTCCCTGCAGAATATTTAAGGACACAAGCAGTATTAGGCAGCGGATGCCATTCTGTTTTGAATGAGGAACTTAAAATGAGAACAAGTAAAGTCTGACACTGCTTATTAGTTTACTGTGGTAACACAGCATAAGGTGATGATAGTGACAGGTCTTTGGGTGTTGGAAACTTAAATCTGTCTGCTGGCACTGCTAACTTAATTAACACTACATGCTGCCTTGGTGCTTGAAAATGCAAACAGGACATTTCTTGTCCTTGTGTCTGTCTGCAACGTGTACAGCGTCTGGAGGAGCAGCACTGAAACAAGGAGGGGTGCTAAGTCTGCGTCTCTCACCATCTGATCTGAGATTAATACAAGCAAGCATTGGAAGGAAATTGTTTCTTTTAGACCGTCAAACTAGAACTTTGGTGCATCATCACCTAAATGAAGCAGTTGAGCTTTTTAAGGAACTGTTTTGGACTGACATGCAGGAAAGGTGAGGATGCTTCCTAGCAATGTTCTTTGCAAGGATCTACTGCCTCTCCTCTGGCACATAGCGGGGAAAACCTGAATGAAAGCTGTAGCACAGTTCTGGGATCAATGAGCTCCTGGTGCCGCAGTAGCGCTGTGCCTTGGTGGCCCTCTGGCTGGCCCATGCTTGTCACTGACAGTCTAGGAGGAGAGGGAAAGGGGGCACACGATGAGCTATGGAAGGTCAGAAGCTTTTAGCCATCACCAGTTTGTAAGTCAGCTGCCAGCACGACATATAACAAGTTCCAGGAGTTACCCAAAGAGCAAAAGCAGCCCACAAGATTGGAGATTGCATCGTCACTGATGTCACCAAGAAAGCACTGTTGAAGATGGCAGGCAAAGCAAAGCAACAAGTCAGTGAAGTTTCTATTGCATTTGTCCTTCCAGTTTTGGGTTGTCAAATGCAGACAAAGAGGAACCACAAAATATTGCAGTTGCACCAGCAGCGGTTGGTAGCACTCAGCTGTTCCCATCTATAGCTGGCACTGACTTCACTGTAACTCATCACAGCCTCCATAAGAGCTCTGTGCAGCTCTGCTAGCACCATCCTAGCCAAATAGGGACAGAGAAATAAGAGGTTTTCCTTCCTTCCAATGGGAGAATCTAGTGCAATAGCTGAAATGAGTCGCCACCTCACTCCCTTCCTACACACCTGTCCTTTTCCTGAGAAGCTGGACCACCCCAGGGCCACCACGGCTGCAGCAGAAGTTTCCTCCTGGCTTGGCACACGCACCTGTCCTCCATAGCTGCCTCTGCCTCATGAATCCAGGGGAGCCGAGGGGCCTGGAGTCAAAGGAAGCTGACACATTCGAAGTAATTGCATTTGTAAAGCAATATTAAGATAATATTTACTATATCTTTCATTTCACCAGCAAATTGGTCCAGTCCTTTGCTCAAATAAACATTTTATGCTGCCTAATGATTCGCTAGCACGTTGAACTAGCAACAGATTCCTTGACAGCAATGTTTTCCAGCAAGCTGCATTAGGTAAGTATCCAAAATATTCTGTAGAATATCTTGTTTTAGTTTAGTTGTAGATAAATCTCACTGACAATTTAGGCAAATATACTCTAGGTAACTCTACCGCCATAAAAAAGATAGAACTATGTTTTTCAGCAAAGCTGATAAAGAAAGTGAACAACACGAGTATTTTGTTTAATCCCAGCCTAGAGAAATGGTTGGGTGGGAGACAAGAATCAGATTTGGATCAACAATAGTTCCTTTACTTAGAATTGCCATTTTACAATCCAGTTTCTTGCTAGAAATTGAATTTTCACCCTACCGGTATTCAGAAATTCCCATATACTTTGGTCGATTTGAGATGTCAAAACATTAGGCAATTAAGGCATAAGCTGCTCAAATTATTTTAAAATGAGTTGTGGATTCCTCCGAGCAGTTGGAATGCTTAAAGATTGCAAGGAAAATAAAGACTATCCCTAAATATCTCTAGATGTTCCTAAAACATTTCTTCTTTAACACAAAAATAAAACACACGTAGCAATATGGGGGGCCTACAAGAGAGCTGGAGAGGGACTCTTTACAACTGCGTGCAGTGATAAGACAAGGGGTAATGGCTTTAAACTGAAAGATGGTAGATTTAGACTAAATATAAGGAAGAAATTCTTTACCAGGGGGGTGGTGAGGCATTGGCACAGGTTGCCAAAGAGAAGCTGTGGCTGCCCCCTCCCCAGCAGTGTTCAAGACCAGGTTGGATGGGGCTTTGAGCAACCTGGTCTAGTGGAAGGTGTCCCTGCCCACGGCACGGGGGCTGGAACTGCATGGTCTTTAAGGTCCCTTCCAACCCAAACCATTCTATGATTCTGTGTGTGGGAGAGAGAAGGTTTTTGTCATCAGGAGCTTCAGGTGGCCTGGGTGGCATTGGTAAGTAATATATCCATTTCAAACATATGCTGATAAACGTTTCGTACTACGATGCTGGAGCACTTAATCTTTTTTGCTTTCTTTCCTACCACTTGAGATGATAGATTATTTGTATTACACATAGTAAATGGAAGCAATATCCAGCATGCAGCCTTCTCTTAAAAAGTCTGTGTTTGATGAACATAAGGAATATTTAGTCTTCATGACTCTGAAATAACGATTACTGCACTGGTTTTACCATCTTAAAATATAGAAGCATTAGCAAGTCTTGTGCTGTCAAGAAGCATCCTGAGAGTTGCTCTGTTTCTCCTCTGTCAAGGGCTACAGCTTAATCAGCTTTTGTTTAAATGAATAATTCTGTTACAGTACAGAGTGTAAGCAATTATGTTACATGTGCTTGAATCTGCGTACTGCAGCAACATGACATATATAAATCGTCGTGTTTATGCACAACTAAAATACATCTATATAGCCCAAAGAACTGAGCCAAATGCTGAAAACCAAAATTCTGGTGCAACACATGGAGTACCATATGCATTCAGGGTAAAACAGGTGTCCTAGATGGAGAAATTATGAGGAAAGAGCTGATCTTATCACAGCAGTGATTTAAAGGCATAAGCATGGTAATCAGAGCTGTCTGAAATGGGAGGTTAGACTGAACCTGCCATAAGTTACCAAAAAAACATAAACCAACAAAAGAAAAAAAAGAAGAGAACCTAAGCAGTAACTGAAGGCAATGCCAAGGAGCTCACCTGCAGCTGATGAAAGTAGTGACACCTCAAATGGAGAGAGGAGCTCTCCCCACCAGCATCACATCATACATCAGGCTCATGGAAAGGGCCCGAGTTAAGGCAGGAGTGGTTCCAACGGTGGGGAGATCCTTAGGGGTAGGTCGCTGCTTTCAGGCCCCACGCCATGGTGGCTGGTGCGTCCTCGTCTCCTGAGCAGACCTTGCCCCTCCAGAGACTGGTGGAGCCTTTCCTATGGCTGCAGGCTGCAGCACCAAGACAATCCCTCAGCAGGGAGCAGGGATGCTGGCGGCAGCAGCCTTGGCATCGCTCAGCTCACCCCTCAGAGGACCCCAGCAACCCTCAGGAAGGGGAACGCGGCAAAACCACTTCCTCCCCCTCCACCGTGTCCTCCTTCTCCGCCTCTGTTACACACACCCCATTGGTACCGGCTGTTGCGTTTACATGCCCAGGATCAGAGCCAGCCTGAGACAGGACAGTTCGTGATACCAAATCCTGCATTTTGCTGCTGCTTCTGTCATCTACATAAACTGAAGACTACAGGGAGAACTTGAGCCCTTCCTGTCTGATCTTACACCACACTTCGTAGACAGTGGTTGTGTAAGTCCAGCTCTGTGCTCCAGCTGTGTCCAGTCCCATTTTGTGCTGGCTCCGCTTTCGCTTTGCAGTAAATCAGAGGTACGCTTGCTCAGTTATTCCAAGTAGGATTACAGCAGCTCAGAGACTTTGTGATGGCTCAGTACCCCCATTGCAACTGGGGCTCTGCAAATCAGAGCAAAATGGGCAAATCAGACAAACAGCTGCCAAGGTGAGCTAGCCCAGAGTCTTTACCAGCTCAAAGGGGTAACGCGGGCCATCCTGCCCTACAGCCACAGGCTGAGTCATGAAAGCATCCTAGGGTTAAAGAGAACATGGTGCAGCAAGCACTGTCCTTGCTGCAGGGTGTTCACTACCCAGAAAACAGGAGCAAAGGGTTCCAGCTGGGAAATGCAGTCAGATACAGAAGTGTCATGGAAGAGGTAGGAGCATGGGACCCTATGCCAAGCTAGGTAAATGGAGTGTAGGGAGAATAAAGTACGAGTAGTATAGAAAATAAACACAAGGGGAAAAAGACAATGTTGAAGGAGTGTGAAGGAGGACAACGGGAAAAGGAAACACGCTTTCAGGTTCCGAGAGGCAGATTTAACTACATCTCCTGGGTACAAAGGAGCTAGGGAGACCTGAAGGCACCACCTTCACCAGCACTAACACCTGGTTTCTATACACAAAATATTGGTCAGTTAAGCAACGGCTGTCTTCCTGCTCTTAAAAACCCAAATGGTGTCACTGCAAGTCCTGCAGCCAGCAAGATGGGTGGCAGTATGGGGGTGCATGTGGTCTGCAGGACAAACCAAGAGAGACGGCTCCTGCCCTCAGTGAATACTCAGACATGGTGAGGGGAGGAAAAAAAAGTAACATAAAACAAGTACTGCCATGAGGGCATCTGGCTCTTATCAGATGAATGGTTTTCCTTAAAGCTTAAGCTCCTGGAATTACAAGGTAGGTTTACATCACTTCTGATACTTTTGAAGTTTGTCTTGTGCTGGCAAAAGAAGGCTCAAAAAAAACCCCAGGAGCAATAAAGACCCAGTATAGCAAGGAAGTTAAAATGCCCTGAACCATATCTTAAAAATATCATTTTGTTAAGCCAAGCTCATGATTTGATTGGGGTTTGATTCACAATGTTATCAACGCTGAAAAATAAATAGATTTATTTAAGTCCCATCTATTTTTTAAAGGGTTTCATAACAGTACCTAGGGGCTTTCAGTTCTTCAAGCTGAAATGATATTTTTCGTCTTCAGATAATCATTTCTGGTCACTTTATGTGTAGAAGTGATAAAGTCATTTCAAGCGTCGGCCTCAGAGGTTGTTTGGGGGGGGTTCAATAAAGTCAGTCACGAGCAAAAGGATCTCTTCCACAAAGTTAAACCCGAGAGAAGAAAACCTTGTTGCCAGCAGAGCTGCAGAGTCCCCTGGAGCCACCTCATCCTCCCTCTCGGCCGGCCGAGGTTTTCTGCAGGCCACCAAACGCAAGGAGGTAGCACTCCCTGCGATAAGACTCAAGAATCAAGCCCACAGGTTTTACACAGGTAAAAGAACTAATTATTGTGTGAAGATACTGTATCTGGAGGCAAAGTATTAAGAGAGATCTGCTTTTTGTCACATGCAAAAGAATTGCTGTGTTTGTCACTTAAATTTATTTAATCAGAATTCCAGCCAATTGTCACTAGCAGCCTTTATCACGTGGAAGTCTGGAGTTTTGGTTCGGTCTCAACACCATCAGCTAAGACCTTGGTGTCATCAATAGCACTGCCTCAGCTGGAGTCTGAGCAGGATTTAACCTCAAATCATCTTGATTCTGAAAAATACTTGTGAAGCAACCAGCACTTAAAGCTTAGCCCTCCACCTAAACAGGATTTATCACAGAAAACCCTTGTCGCGTTAATTTGGCAGAAAATGAACCCCCTTGCTTTCTAACGCTCTTCACCGGAGTGAGAGGCTGGGTGTGGCTAGGTTTAAATTCTGAGTGATGTCCAATTTGCCACTACTAGTCCGGTCGCGTTTAATATGTATATTAAACTACCACGATTCTGGATACACTGATAGCAGTCTGCACCTTCAGTCCAGTCCTACTCATGAACTAGCATGGCCTCACGTTCAGTGAGAAACTGTGACAACTGGCTACTTAAACAGTGCAGTTTTATTTGTGCAACAGGTATATAGGGCTATTGAATTGCCAGTGATAGCGACTGTCTGCAAGAAAGCACGTGCAAATATAAAACGCGTGAAAAAGTTATAAATAATACAGCCTGGCTATAAATATTAGGGAGTAACTATTCCCGAGGAAAGCACTTAGTTTAAGTCTCCCCCAAGGCATCCCAAGGGGGGGAGAAGCAAGGCTCAGCCTGTCGGCCGGTCCCGGCTGTCGGAGGCAGTCTGAGGTGGAGTTTCCCTTGACTTGCTCATGGTGTTACCTACTTTTCCTCCAAAGATCTTCTTCTCCGAAAATCCCCCATTTCCCTGGCTATTTTTATATCCTTTCTACCTTTAAGGTGGAGTTTGAGTGACTGTAGTCATACATACTTTTTATCATGATTGGTGTAAAATTTTCTCACTTTATGTTTAAAGGTATAGTTTACAAAAAAATCGAGAGCGCAGACTCAAAGAGGGGTGGTTGCACCTCAGAGGCGGGTAGCCTTTGGGATGGAGGTGTGTTTTGGTATTAAAATGATATTAAAACAAGCAAAGTTCACGAGAGGGTAGCACTTTGGCAAGGTTTTGAAAACCTGTTGGCTCAGGGGGCCAGATGAGCTGCTTATCAGTTCTAGAGGACCATTTGTTCCTGCTGTATCATCACGGAGCAGGGCCACGGAGTCTCCACTCCACTCCATCCTCTATGGTATGTTGCAGGGAGTTGCTGTGTGAGTGGATTCCTCACATGTCTGCTGCAGCTGTGTCCCATCCTCAGAGCTCCTTTTGATTTCATGCTTTTCCTCAATGGGTGAACACTGCTACGTTTTTCATATAAACCTTAATTTTCAGATGTAAAACCTTAATTTTACCAATAATTCCACAACCCTCAACAGGTCTTCCACTCCAGTTCACTCCTCACAAGTGGAGTTTAGCAGCTTCTTTGGCCAGGAAAGACAAGTCAAATGTCCCATAAACTTTACACGTGTATTAGAAACCCAGTGTAATCACATCTCCCTGACACCTTTACGTGGCAAACATATCACTACTTTATGCTTATTCAATATTATTTTATTCTTATTCAACAGCATAAAAGTTGAACCAGGCACCTACCAGCAGGTAGTAAGTGCTGGATTTCTGGCAAAGATGTATATAAACTACTACCACATACAGATAATCACCTCTCTTTACCTTAAGAAACTGAAGGCTCAAAGGCTAGCAAACAGCCAGGCAGCAATCTGCCGAGTTTTTCATTTTGAAGACAGAATTACTTCGGTGGCATGTCCAGTTTAAAAACAAGATTAGTTTTTCCACCTCCAGTTCAAGGTTCCTTACCTTAAATTTCAGTACTTAAGTTCCCACATCTTGAAACTTGTGAAAAAGTAATTTTAAATAATATTTTTGAAAGCAGTTGTCAGAATGTTTTCAGCTAATATTAAAAGCAGTTTTGTAACTGTAAGATTAAAAGTCCATCTCCAGAACAGAAAAGCAGCAGCTCTGCGTGGACATTCAATACCTGAAATATCTTATATTTTAGGACACACTTAATTTCTCTCCCATGAGTGTGAAAAGCATGCTCTGATCTAAATATGTAGGCTTTTTAGAGTCTCTTTACAAGACTTGCTCCATGTTTCTGCTGCACAGGTCAGTGATAAAAAGCCATGGTGGGAAGCCAGCTTCAGAGGTGTTAAGCCTACACAGTGCCTGGATTTAAGCCCATCTGGGAGTAGTTTTGAGAAGGAAACTGTACACTACAACTCTACTGAGTTGCTTAGGATTTATGGGCCCCCACATGCATCCTGCTGGCTAACTCTGAATAACCACTCCCACAAAGAGAATATTTACCGGAGTTTAAATATTCCTAGACAGTTGGCTTTTTGGATGGGGATACTTGTCAAACACATCTGCTTTTAGTTTCCTGACAACACGATGAGAAAGAAAAGGAAGATTTCCAGCAGGAAAACAAGTAGTTTTGGTCTGATCCACCCTCATCAACGCTCCAGAGTTCTATAAGCCAGCCCCTCTCTTTGCTAAGCAACTGCAGCCCTTCAGCTGGAGGTCAGGATGAGTGCTAGAGTGGGACTGTGCAAGAAACTGCTTCAAGGCCAAGTAAGGGATTTGTCTCATGGGTATATATTTTTTTTTGTTTTGGTTTTTTTTAAGTCAGAGGTTACAAGAAACAAGAGCAAGTTTTGGTGAATGGTTTGAATTGAGGGATTATTCCTTTCTACCTCCACGCAGAGAAACAATATAGGGCTTTTATTGCGTGGTATACTCCAAGGCAGAAGCCGCAGCTAATGACAGCAGAATACACACATAGGAATGAAATGCCCCAGGAAGGTCAAATTGTTACTCACCCCGAAAAACTGCCTGCTCCTAGCTGAAGGATCAGGTGTTTGAGATGCCTGCAGCAAGATGATCATAGGGCTCCAACCTGAAGCTCCCACCTTTCTGATGGCTCTGCTGTGCCAACAGAAGAGGCTAGCACCTTCCCAACATGAAGTGTAGGTAAAAGAGGAGGTATATCTGCTCTCTTCTGCATATGCAGAAAGTACAGGACTATGGGAAGGGAAAGCTAGCTGGACTAACTAATATAATCTTTATTTATTGTAACTTAACCCACAGATATAGGGCTCTTGCTCAGTTGCAGCTAACCCACCAAAAATGTAACGTCCAGAAGCAAGAACTGTCCCAGTTTTTCAGATGGCAAAGGCCCTTCTGATGTTTAGCGCCTTAACAACAACCAGTAACAGAGTGTTCCAGATAAAGTGCTGACAGAATACTCCTTCCTTTAGCTTTTGCACCATGTTTATTAGAATAGCTAATTTAACAAACATCCAATTAAAACCAGCCAAGAAGCAGGGAGATGCTGTTGTCCAAGTCTCCTCTCAACTTATTTTGAAAACAATCATCATTGGAGTGCAATTCAGCATTTAGTTGTTCCCAAAAGAAAAAGAAAAAAATCACAGCCAGTGGGTAATATTTAATGCAAGTTCTCTCCCACCCTGATGGTGACTCAATAACTCAAGTCACATTAAATTTTCACTCAATTAGAAGAAATTAGCAGATTGCATTTATCTTCTACATAAACTACTAGTGTTTATAAAGCAAATTTCTCAAAGTGAAAAAATAGGCAAGTCAGAGACCATAAAGGGGAAAAAAATCATAGAAAAAGAAGAGTACGTGCAGCGATCATAAAGAATGCATCAAACTCCCTTCTGGACCCAGATTTCACAGTGTAAGTTCCCTGCAGTAGTCATAAAGGAGGACAATTAATCTTCTTCAGCAGTGTGAAGTTATTTTCATTTCAGAAACTGTCTCCCACCTGCCCTGCTTGCATCAGAAGCATCTAATAGTCAAATAGATTTTAATTTATTTCAATGAAGAACACCAGGGAACAAAAACATGTATCCCCATGGCTAAAGCAGGGCACGAAAAAAATTCAGGACTTCTACTATATTCTCCATCATAAGGCTGAAAATATGTTATGATTTGATCAGCATTATAGAACCTTATTTTGACTTGGTCGTCATTAGAGACTGCAGAGCTGACGACCGTATTTGGTAGACATTTGATTTTAAGCACTATTCTAGATTGCCAAAATTAATCACAATGATACAACTTAAGTATTTATTTTAGCTTAATGTACCAAAACAAGCGTACTATACTCCCAAGACAAGCGAAATTACCCCACAATCATCACAATAATCCTAAAACAGAACTAAACTTAAATTGGAACCTGCACGCATTAAAAACCCCCACCGTTTACGAGCGCAGGTTCACCACACATTCGCTACACTCCAGTGCCATCTGTCTATAAAAAGGTAATTAACATTTCCAAGACGTACAAACACAGCTTGCTGCAACGCGCGCTTGGTGCTGGGCCGTTGAACCCGCTGGAACTCCGGGGAGGGGGACACCGCCGGCCCCGCTCCGAGCGCAGGCACCGGTCAGGCACGCCGCCTCCCCCGCGCGCCTCGCAGCCAGGTTTTGCTGGAGAACAAATCCATCCCGAAGGCGCCGGTACCGAGACGCCCCGTGGCAGTCCCGCTCCCCGCTGCTCCCCCGGCGAGCCCCGCACCCTGCCCCCAGCACCCACCAACTCGGCTGCGCTTTTCCCTGTCCCCCTTCCCCCCACCCCCCCGCCGCCGCCGTGTCTCCGGCAGCGCCACCTGCCGGCCGCCGGCCGCCACCCGCCGCGGGGGAACCCCCTGCCCACCGGTGTCCCCACCGCTTCTGTTGTACAGAACCGATTCATTGTGGGTTCCTCTTCTCATTTCCTTTAAAGAAAGCTGTTGAGTGTCACACCTCGTTTTATCCCCAAAAATGCCATTTCCACAAGTCGGGCAAAATAACCTTCTCGTTAAGCAGCCCCTGGCCAGAGGAAAGCATGCATCTTGCAAGAGTGCATAAACAGCCAAACGTCTCCCGCCTACGGCCATGGCGTGAAGGACACCGGGGCAGCCATGGCAAGGAGCCTCAGCCCAGAGCAGCGGCAGGGGTGAGGCAGGAGGAGACCCCTCCAGGCATGGACCTACAGCACCCGGGGAGAAGGCGAAGAAGCCGAGGGCCACAGCCGCGGAGCAGGGGGAAGCAGGGCAGGGAGGAGAGCAGCGAAGGCAGAGGCCTGCGACAGCATCGGTGTCAACGCGTGACTTCTGAGGGGGGCCCGATCGTGTAAAGCAGAGCACATTTGGCCTTTGTGTGGCAGGCGCTCAGGCACACCGGCAGTACAGGTTCTTGTTCAGACCCAGGCTTTTCCACTACGCAGACACAATATTCAGTGATGGTTTCCTCTCATGGGTTTTGTTCTGCTTTCAGTTTTGTCAGTCTCCCAGAAAGACTGTTTCCTGCCAAAGATGAATGCACCAGCCCCAGTCCCCACCTCAGCCCAGTACCACTGTGGTTGCCTGCCCTCTCCCCCGTCACCAAGCATGGGTGCAGCTCACCAAGGACTGCAGTAGCTTTATCCTGAACTTGTTGGCTGATCAGGCACATATTCCGTTGCTTCGGTTTTCTGCAAGCTGCCATCTGTTATCTTTGCTTCTTCTTGTTCCTTTTCCATGCTTTTCAATGCATCTGAACCTGCTGGCAACAGACCAAGTACTGACTTTGAGCAGATCTCTCCAGCTGTGAGAAAAGTCCCATCTGTAGCCTCAGGCTGTCCCTTCACCTCACCGATTTCTTTTTCTTCACTTGCTATTGAAGCCTCAGCAATATTTTCAGATGGTTTATCATCAGCTGCCACTAAACATGAGGCAAGCTTACAGCTTACAGCAGTTGCTCCTGTTTCAGCCTTTGCAGCACTACTTGCAAGGTCTTCACTGGTCTCTCCCACATCTTCTGTCTGCACATCTTGCTCTTTACTCTCTTCCATCCACCTGGAGCCCACATTAATTGAACACTCACAATAATAGTAACCAGATTCCTGCTTCTTCTTACGCATGGCACAGAGATCAATCTGACTCAAGACCTCTGTGCCAAAGTAACTGTCTTCATATTCTTTATACAGATCCGAACAAATTTTTCTGAAGCCCTAAATATTGAAAGAGCAATGTGACAAGTCTATTATATACACACGCTAAAATACATGCATTTTAGAGAAGTACAAGATGTATCAAGTATTATCTTAACAAAACTTAGCAAAGAAAATACTCCCTCCCCCCAACTAAGATAGCAATATCATCTTTATTTGATAGTGTTTAAGTTGATGCTGAGAAAAAACAACCATTAGAAATGAAAGTTATAGGAAGCTTGGCTTTTGCTGAATCCCTTACCTAAACCACCCTCCACAAGCAAAAACATACCAACAAAGATACAGAAATAGATCAATTTAGTTAGCTATTATTCAAATACATCCATCAAATTTCAGATATTTCAAGCAAGTTCAGTCACCGCATCCAATACATAGCTACTCCCTAGTCTTCTGAATTGCCTTTAGGAGGATTTCTTTATTTCACATAAAGTTTACATTACTAAGTTTCATCCCCTTAGTACCTTTACAGACTGAAAGCTTCATCCTTCCCCTTGGTGTACACATTGTACAATAATAATTAAATTGCATGCTAGAGACAGGTTAGAAATAGAGCTCATGTGCTTTCTTCCCTGTGAGAAAAAAAGTATTCAAAAGAAATTTAACTCAGTGACTTATTGTGAAAGCAAGCTCATTTCAGCAAGCCAGAAAAGAGAAAGAAAACCACAGCAGCTCTTCGATAGCTACCAAGCACTGCTAGTATCCCAATGGCCAAATGCTGCAGCAGTCATGGCATAACAATAGAAGCATTTACTCCTATAGCTGTGTTTTCAGATGTCAACATGTTCTTTTCAGACTAAGTAGCTTCCACTGCCATTGTCAAGGCACATGTTCAGAAGCCATTGTAATTGAGGACTGTCAAGATTTAAAATCAGCAGTCCCTCTGAGTAATTTCTTTGCCATTCTCTCCCCTGACAAACTCGAGGGCAGCAGTGCTGGCTCCCCTTTATGGGTGTCACCAGGGATGTGCAAGCAACCCAACAACTCCACAAGCACTGCAGCTTTCACTCGGTCAGCAACAGGCTGCCAATTTAAACAAGGGGCTCCCACAAAGCATGTAGCCTGTAAGAAACTACATATGCCAGGGGCACACATGGAGACGCAGTAAAGGACAAAGAATCATGTCTCTGCCTTCCCTTACCCTAACGAGCAAGCCAGCTAACAAGGCTCCAAGGAGCCCCTTGCAGCACATGGCCTCAAAGAAGTCTCAATCACTTTGTCCAGCCCTGCCCCCGAACGCACAGGAGTGCACAATTAAAAAAAACAAACAAATAAAAGGAGTCTTTACAAGCTTCCTTCCTTCTGAGGAAGGCTCCTTAGCAGGCTCCTGCGTGAGTGGACAGCCATAGTTCACGGCATGCAGATTGCAGCAGGACAGCCGGAACAGCCACCGTCACCTGGACAAAACCAGGTATAAACAGCTTCAAACCCAAACACATCAAACCCTGATGACCAAAACACTTCAAAGTTTAATTAAACAGACTGCACTCCTTTTCCTGTGCCCCAGAGATAGCCACGGGTCACTCGGAGCCAGGCTGCTGCGTAGCCAAGGGCTATGTGTCACCTTTACGCCACGGGGTACAAGTTCAGCTTAAATGCAAGGGTATACTGCGCATGGGCTGTCTTCTGGGTAATTCAGGAGGATGATGGAAACTGGAGTAAGGTCATGTCATTGAAGATAACTTATCAAGTAGCCAGAAGAGGGCAGGATTAGGGCTGCCCTTTCATTAAAAAACTCTAAATATTTTAACACAAGTATGTGACTCTGCAGGATTGCTGCTCTCTCACAAGCGAGGGTGGACCACAGCTCTTTGCAGACCTGCGCCAAGGTACTTAAAGCAGCATAAAAAGCAAGAACAAACATTTTCTACTTCAGCATGGAGGCACTTGATGCACAGCTTTGCTCTGGCACAGGCAGCGCCCAGCACTGGAGGCTGACAGCCGCTCACTGACAAAAGCACTTCATCTGCTTGCTGGAGAAAGCTTTTACTACAGACAGGTACTGAAGTGGATTCTCTTAAGAGGTGAACCGTTCCCTTTTGGCTTATTGGAAAGAGAGGTCAGAAAACCTGAAGAATCCATAGTTTATATTTATGCCAGGAGCATGCGACACATTTTGACCCCGATCAACAAACAGCACACTGGACCTTCAGTAGCTACTCAAGCTCCCCCCAGCCTCTGGGGATTTTTAGACACACAACTAAAGTCAAAGATGCACAGTTTCCTGAGATCAAAGGTTGCCGGTTGTAGCAGTTGTTTTTAAAGAGAACGAGGTCCTGCTTCCCCACAAATAGGAGGCAAGGTCCACAGCTACTCCACCAGTATCATCACTTGTCTTGTCAACAAAGAATTCGTGAGATGTAAAATATGAATAGTGAGTGTTAGTAATTATTTCTCAAGCTTCATATAAAAATCACTTAAGTTCCTTACTACAAGGAAACATTTATGGTATAAAGAAAGTAATTACAGCCAGTAGATGGCATCATAATAACTAAAGTAATATTTTGTCTTATTTATACTTTGGCATCTGCTAGTGTTTAGGAAGGCTGATTTCTCTCCTGCAGTCTTTAAGAACAAGATATCATAGAAGTAGTCAGTCTTCCTCCTTTCTTTTCCCATTACATTTTGATTTTGCAAGAGGTGCAGTAAGTTGTATCTTCAGTTGACATATCAGATGAAGACATATACATACTAACATTCCAGTTTTAGCTTTGAGGTTAAATCCTATGTCTAGGGTTGAGCCTTACTAACCTCAGGGAGATTTGTACATGGACCTACAGATTCTACATGCCCCCTAGTAACTAACTTACCATACAGCCCTGCTGCACTTTGATTTCACGTCCCTAATGCGTAGAGTAGTATTTTAGCAGCAATGGTTTTAACGTGCAAATTCGGACAGGAATGAACAATGCTTGGCAGACAAGAGAAGAGTGGTGAATTGCGTCTACCCAGACTTTAGGAAGGCTTTTGACACTGTTTTCCCAAAAGGTCCTCACAGACAAGCTGATGACTATGTGCTGGATGAACACAATGAGGTCAAATGAAAACTGGCTGAACAGCCAGGTCCAAAGGATAGTGACTGGTGATGCAAAGTCTGGTTGGAAGTTGGTAACTCAAGGTGTACTCTAGGATCAATACTGTGTCTGGTACTGTTCAACATCATGGTAATGGGGCAGAGTGCACCCTCAGCAGCTTCACTGATTACAAAACTTGTAGGAGTGGCTGATTCACCAGAATATCATGCTGCCATCCAAAGGGACCTCGACAGGCTGAAGAAATGGGCTGACAGGAGCCTCATGAAGTTCAACAAGGGGAAGTGCAAAGTCCTGCACCTGAAGAGGAACAACCCCAGGCACTAGTACAGGCTGAGGGCTGACTGTAAAGCAGCTTTGCAGAACAGGACCTAAAGGTCCTGGTGGACACCAGGCTGACCATGAGCCAGCAATGTGCCCTCACAGCAGAGACAGCCAGTGGTATCCTGGTCTGCATTAGGAGGAGTATTGCCAGAGGATCCTTTCCCTCTGCTCAGCACTAGTAAGACCATGACTGGAGTGCTGGATCCGGCTGTGGGCTCCCCACTTACTTGATACTCAAACATTCAAAGCCCTATACGCTTATATATTTATATATTTATAAGCAAGGAGGTTGCATACATGAATCATACTATGCAGGAATACATGCCATGTTTAGTGCCAGAGATCAAAGAAGGAGGAGAACATGCAACAAATGACTATTTTTTTACTTTAAGCTTTATAGCAAAAGGAAGTGTGAAAACACTCTGGACAAAAGTCAACAGTAATTCCTACATGCCCATTATGTGTTTTCTTTTGCATTAGACATTGCTGATGCCTGTACTCATGAAATTCCCCGTAGGCAGTATAAAAGAAAGCCTCCAGCACAGAACTATCAGTACTATCCAACTTTGATTGTACCATGTATACAGAAGGCAAATAATCAAGTCAATATGAAGTACTCGAATTGCACAAATACAAGGTCATTTTCTTCAACTATTACAGCATTTTCTGTTTTCTTTGTGCATGCTCCTTCAGTGTTTCAGGTTTGCAATATATTGACCTCATAAATACAAGTACTATTCCTGGAAACAAGCAGGACAATATTCCACTGGGAAATGAGCAATCCAATCAGAGTTGTTTTTTACTTTAATTGTATGTGATAAAATCCCATACAATGCTGCAGTAAAGGTTAGAAAAGCACATCACACATCGAGCATAAATCAAGGCACCAGTCTGGCTTCCAACATGACATGAATCTTGTTCTCATAAGTATTGCTCAGAAGCCATCCTGCTCTATAGAAACAGCTTGACATTGTGTTTTTGTGCAGATTTGACTGGCCACAGCCGAAGGAAAGCACTCTGTACTCTACAGCAGAGCCATACACTATATGAGCAAGAGACCTCATCGCTTCCAATCGGATAAGCAAACACGACTGTGCTGGCCAGCCTATATACAAGCTCTGTTAAGTAAAAGAAATTGTGTTTTTCTTTAGTTGCAAGAATTATTGCCGAAGTATATGGTCCCCAAAATTTCATTAGAATTAAAATAATCACTAGGACAGATACCAGAAAAAATATTTTAAACCCAGTTACTTACCCTTCTTTTCAACCTTGGTGCTTTGGAGAGCTTTAGGAAAGTAAGATGTGGTTTGAAATCCTTGCTCCCTGAAATATCAAGATTCATTTCAATAAAACATTCTTCCACAGCTTCTGGTAAAAAGATAAAATAAGAAATAAGAGTTGGGAGGTAGGGAAAATGTTTACAAGAAGATTAGACAAAAAGTTACTATGCCTTTCTTGAGCAGCACACACAGTTAGAACTGAGTGAATAACTAGTTGTCATACCATTGTGGGCAACACAGACAAATGAAAAATAAGCAAAACTAAGGTTGTGCGTGGTGTATGGCTATATGGATCTAGTTTTGGGTTTGCAACAAACTTGTACGTTTGCAATGCAATTCCTTCTGAACTCACAGACCTATCACAATGATGAGTTCAGGGAAGCACGTCCATGACAGCTCTGCCAGGAGCAAGATGCAGCCACCAGTGGCCACAGCTGGGGAGTGCGATGCATTGCTTTTTGCAATAATCTCCCTGGTTATTGCAAAAAGCAATGCAAGAAGCAAAGTGCTTCCAGCAAAGAGTGGCAGTATTCCCAGATCTAGTGCAACTCCACAGCACTTTGAGCAATTCAGAAGGAAGTCACACATAGTACCCCTTTCCCAGATTATGTAATACAAAGTGTTTATGGTGATATCAGCTTAAAAATTTTGGCCACATAAATGAAGATTTTATTCTGCATTGAAAGAAGTGTCTGTGAGCAACTCCAGAATTCATATTCAAGGTCTTCAGCTAAGGATTCTAATGACAAGTTAAGCCAATTTGATCTATCCATGGTTTTCGTGATCTATGAATTGCAGGATACAAAGTCTTACAGGAATAGCGAGGTGAAGCTTGCATGAGGCAGACCCCTGCAAGTCTGGCAAATGCAGAAGATGAAGTGTTGTTCAACAGTTGTGCTTAAACAGTAAAGAATAACTCCAAAATACCACTGAAAGCCTTGACTAAGGCTGGAGTACTGCAGACCTCTCCAGCATTTTTTCTTATTGCCAAAGGTCTTTATACCTTGGTTGTATAAAGAAGGTAAAAGTGAAAAATCAACATCTGCCCTGGAAACCTGCAACATTTATGTGGCTCTTCCTGCCAGACCCCCCACCTTGCCACTTATCTTTGTTACTCCTTAATCACTTAGGTACAGGGAGAAGCAGATTCAATGTTGAAATTTGTGTTAAAAATAGCATGTCACATATTTGATGAATGCATTGCTTGAAATCACCCTACTTCTATTTTATGTTTCCATCTATCAGGAAGTTTAACTACATGTGTGTTTACTAGTTTGTCATACGCATTTGTATCAAGGCCAAGTCTCTGGCTTGGAGTTAGCTAATTAATACATTAAAATGTTTCATCTCTGTATTTGTGAGGGAGCAGCAGCTGGGGCTGTCTGGTCACTTTGCCAAGGCAACTGCTTTATTTTCCAGCTGGAGAATGTATAAAGGATATGAACCAGTTGCCTGAACAAACGTCAAATGCCCTTTTAGATGCCCTACAGGATGCCCACCTGACCTCCAGCTGCCACTGCAGAAGGGTACGGTCTGGCTGTAGGTCCAGTGTGGACACAAATACTTTAGGGCATCTAAAAATGGTACTAGGTGATTATGGTTGGGTATCAAATAACCCCTAAACTGCCTCTGATACTTTTTCAAATAAAACACATTAACATGAAGAGATTCTGCATATTAAGTCTTCTTGTTCCCATGCCAGTAGGTCAAAGAACAGCAATCCCCAAAGAACACATGCAGCCAAGTGTCTAAGCTCCTTCTAGGAAAAATCCCTTCCCCACACATCATCTAGGCAAATAATATCCTCTAGATGCTCAAAAAGAAGCAAGCTAGAGCTTAACATAACCAAGAACTGAAAGTAGCATCTCCTCGTGTTCACTGCCCAGCACCAGTCCTACCAAACAGCAGGAAGGAGTTATTACTGCAAGATGAAGGTTTTACTGCCATGAGCAGTTTCATCAGAAAGGCTGACGATGAAAGAAAGGGTCAAGGCTAGGAATCATCTTCAAGAACTCTGTTTAGGAACAAGGCCTGTAGCTGATGTCCTGCCTGTGTCAGGATGACACTCAATTTTCCAGACACTATCTTCCCTATCTCATTTAATATCCTAAGAAAATTCCAAGACATCTTTAGCAGTACCTCTTTTTCAAAGCAGACGAGGTCACTAGCAGCATGAGAAGCCCAGTAATACTCAGTACTTACCAATTAATTGCAGTTAATTGATCAAGAGACAGGATAACTCTCAACTTTGAAACTAAAGCCCATGATGCAGGAATGAAAGCAAATGAAGAGCCAATCCCCTGTTTTTATATTTTCTAATGCCAGGAACACTTCAGAGGTTCAAAAACTTCATTAGAGCAGGCTGCACTGTTAAGCTGTTGTTGACAAATCATCAATAAGGGCATGAGGCGGCAGAGGCAGCTGCAGGAGTAGTTTGACCTTTGCCAGTCAAATCATTCGCCCATCATGCTACTTGAAAAGGCAGCACTTGAAAATCCACACCTACCTCATGAGCAACCAAAAATATTGACTAAAAAGGTAAGAAAAAACTCACACTGTTATACAATGAATAGGGATTTAATTCAATTGTTATGCTGAGGGACATAGGGAGGAGAAAAACCAAAAAATATTTCTTCAGAGATGTCATTAAAAGGATAGATTTTGATACATATTTGAAGAATCCCCAGACTCACTAAGTCCTAGAAACTGCCAGAATTTATGCAGAAAGGAAAACACTGGAAGTTGCATCTCTCTGAATAGCTAAGCCATTGGTGACAGAGTTAACAGCTTGAGAACTGGCAGCTTGTATCAGTCAAGGAAGTATTTCAGGCAATCAGTGAACAATCATATTCCATTAAAAACCACATAAGTACTGACAGAATATTCCTGGGGCTTGCAATCAAAATTTTTCTCCTCCATCTCATTAAGAAAGAGGTTCAGATCAGAAGCTAGACGTCAGGTTTCCAGAACCCTGAAGATGCAGGTTATTCAGGCAGAGAACACAAAGGATCTACCACCACCCATTGTAATGGCTTTTAGAGATAATGCAGCTCCAATGTCATTTAAAAAAGAAAAAAAAAATAAAACATCATAGCACACATTCTGCAGAACCAAAATTAAACATTTCTACTGGTGCTAAAATAGCACGATAAAGGTTGATCTTGTATGCTATGATTCATTAGGAACAAAATTCTCAGTTAAGCAAAACAATGAGTAGAGGGAAAAGCAGCAGTAGTCAGATAAGAGAAAGGAGGTATTCACCTCTGCATCTTTCAGAAGTGAGAACGAGGAGAGCCCTAAGGTGGGGGAGCATCAAAACAGTCAAGCAGTCCCCTCTTTCAATGGCACTGAAGTATATATATACAATGGGTACAGGCACATACCAAATATGATCTTAAAGGACACTGCATCAGGTGCCTTCTACTTGTCCTCTTGCAGTCAGAATTATTTTGTGTTGAAGACTTTAGAAGAAAATTCGGGGATGGGGAAGCTCGTTGAGGCTCTAATCCTAATAAGCAGGGACACCACTAGAGTACTCTCAACAAAAGCACAGCTGTTTTGAGTCAAAATTGTATTTGCCATGGGTGGAACTGTAAGAGAAATGAAGGCCAGAGTCAAGTAAGAGGTAAAACAGCTAATTTTACTTAGCTGAGGCAAGAAAGCTGTTCATATTCAGCAGCATCTTCTGTCCAGTTGCAACACAGACTGTTTCAGAGGGAAAATAAACAGGAGGAGAAGAGAGCAGGACTATTATATCAAAGCTAAGAACTGGAGGAGGTAAGAAGCAATTCCAACAAAAAGAAAACCAGAATATTCTGAAAAGCCATATCCCTTGAAGATTACATAGTGTCTTTGTACTGCATGCCTTTGAGAGGCATTAGTTGAACTACGCTTCCTTTTTACTTAGTATGAAAATAGCAAGGAAAAAAATGTGTATTGATTACTTCTGCTTTGTTGGAAGTGGAAGCCAGGACACAGATTAGGTTCTGCATTGCAGCTCCTAAAAAGATAATGGGGCAAGGGAAGAATGGAAGAGTATCAAGCCCTTCTGAACTTGTACTCAGATGCAGATAAGGAGATCAATGTACCTCTTCATGAATGCATCAGTGCTCTGAGAAGTTTGAGCAGAAGACACAAGCTACTCTGATGCTACTCTGATGCTTTTTCTTCTATCTTCTACAATGGAAGCAAGACTGATCTGCTGGTGCTACACACGTATATGCAGACAAACACTGCTATTTGTCACTTCCTGTCCCAGAGGTACTCCTGATTTCGTGTATGCTCCAATTTAAAGGAAATCCTTGAGGCTAACACTTAAAAGGTTTCCAGTTTATTAGGAGAAACAAAGCCCCAGTTTTGAGGTGTCACTTTGAAGATGCTATGAACACCATAGGCTTGCAAGGTCCTGACTGCAGGGCAGGCTAGGATAGCCTTGCTGTGTGATCTTGACATGTCCAATGTCTGTGCATCTCACCTGTCCCAAATTAGTACAGAGAACTTATTTTAGCTCATGTTCTGCAGGATCTTAGCAATCAGCTATATATTTAACAATTAAGAAAAAGAGGGGGCAACAGGAAAGGCAGCACACCATGGCCATGAACAGCAGCTCTGGCCAGTGCTTACAAGGGCTGAGAAACTCTACAAACCAGTCTACCACAAGTGGTAGAGAGTCAGGTTAGGCACTTACCTGCAATTCTGCTCAGCATTTTCTGGTCTTCCTCTGACATTTTCACATATATCACTTGATTGTTAAACTGTCCAATCCCATGAAATGTCATATTAAGGTCTTTACCCTGCAAGACGGCTTCCACTTTAGTCTTGCTTTGCTTCAGTGCCAGAACAGCCCTTAAAAAATAATATAAGTATATATATTCTGAAAGAAGGTTATTTGATTATCAGATATGGAAATATTGTTTTATTTTTAATACTAGACAATACACCAAATTTTGACCACTCTGCAGCAGTACGCAAGATGTAACAAGCGCGCCATTTCAGTACTACTGCTTTTGTAACAGTTAGAAGATGCACAGGCATTTTAAATACATTATGTCTTTCAATAGCTTCAACCTTCGCTTGTATATTAGAAGTGAGTTTTGCAGGCAGAGTGAATGGCCAAGTCATTAACATGCCAGAAACAGCTACAGGAATATATGCTACTAAAGAGTCAAAAAGGATAAAACTGAACTTATATTTGCATCATGTAGTTTAAAACTTTATCATTGCCATTTTCAGCTGGCTCAGTAGTTTTATGCTTAAACCAAAATAAATTTATTCTCCCACGTGAAGTGTATTTAGCATTTATCTCCATTACATTCTCCTATTCCAGGACAGCTAACAAAATATCAAATTGATGCTTATGTTGGAAGCTCTATGTCCCATTTCAACAAAGTTTAGAGGTGCATTTTACTTTGCACAGAAATATCTTAATAAAGTGAATTACCCAAATACATTAATACTTCAAATTCAACCATTTTTCTTAAAGACTTGGAAAAAGTATGACTAAGTTTTCTAAACATAGAGACAAAGTTTTTCAGCAGCTTAATACCCACTGAAGTTTTACAGTTTTACTCCTGTGTCTCAGGAAGGGGGGTCCTGTCAGTTCTCAAACCAAGCTTGAACAGAAACCTGCTACTAATGCTTCATACTTCTAACAAAATACCGCATAACTAAGGACAGCAGGACACCAGCCCATGGGTTGCTGTGGCTCCTGTAGGTACATTTACTTTACCGTTACACCTAGAAAAATTTTTGGCTACGTTCATTTCATTGTTTTAAAAAAAAAAAAAAAGAATAATCTAACACTATCCAAATAAAAATCAGGCACTGCAACCCACATAGCACAAACTAATCCCCTTAGGAAAGCATGTTTTGTGCATACAAAGACCACTTCAGTCAACAACATTTGATATTATGAGCAATCCTCACTACAACATTGGAGTTATTTTCAGCTATAACATAGGAGCTGCGTCTTTCAGACTCCTGGGGACTCTGCAGAGGAAGATTTGGCAAGGACAGGACTGAAGGTGGAAAGGGAATGAATTCTTTGCAGAGGATCTTGCTGCTTCTACCTTAATTACAAGCAGGGCTAATCCAGCCTTTCATTTAAGGCCATAATGTCTATGCTACCATTAAATGCTGCTAGAACAACTTCTGCCATGAGCTCTGAAGATGCCTGCCTCCCTCTGCAAGGGGCAGGGCCAGCTGTTTCAGCAGTGCTATTAGCTGAAGAAGTGAGAAAGACTTGGCCTAGCACCCTAAGGCAATCTTTCACATGACAGCCCACTGCAGTAGCCACTGAACTACAGCCTCATTTAGTAGAGCTCTGTAGGTAGGTAGAAGATAAAAGATGAAAAGCATTTGGCAAGGAACATCTGCTTTTCATTAGGTATGCCCATTATTTTTATATTACAGGCACACATCCACTCTTAAGTTCATTAACACTGCTTAGCTCCACTCACCTCCCTAACCAATTGATTCCAATTTTGATTGCTGCTCTCCACTAGCTTCCTATCCTCTTGGACGACAGCCTGTCCAGCCAGCAGCACTGGCACAGGTTTTTATTACTTGATTACTGTATGTGGTGTCTTCTGCATGCAGGCTCCATAGCCCATATAAAGGTCCTCCTATCTTTTTTCCCCCCCCCTCAGGCCTTCCAAAAAAGCCGCTTGAACATACACTAGAACAGGTAATTTTAAAATAAGGCACACAAACCTGTCATATGCATCTTAATCCTGTTTAACTGTTGCAGCCTATGTGGACAGAGGGATTTTTTTTCTACTCATGTTGGTTCTTTTGACATATTTCCATCTAGGCATTCTGCTTTATGCCCAAGCAGATACTGTGCCACACTTGTCTGGTGTTGAGACCTCAGTTTTTCCTTCCCTTGCTGATTTGTACCAAGGTTCCTGGAGAAAGGGCTGCTCTCACACGATTGTCACCTCTGCCACATAATGCCTTCCCAGACACCTAACAGCCTTCCCTTGCTGTCTCCTCATGCCAAGAAGTCTCAGGTTTCCCATTGCAGTACAGTAGCATCAGGCTTAGAGAAAAAAAAGCTGCAGCATACTGACTCTATTTGCTGGACCTTTCTAGCAGCTCTGGCCTTCCTGACCACAGGGTAGCTTCCTTAAATCAGCTTTCAACATCCCCATCTTCATTCACAGGGCCCCAGTGACAGCCCACAGCTTGAATTAGATGAGAGCATCTTGGAAAGGAACTAGATAGATTTTTTTTTTTTTGCTTAATGTAACATGTCCAATCAGCTCACATTTTCAAGCTGATACAAGCACAGCTGATCTGAAAAGCTGTGATTTCTCAAAGGCAGCAGCTCAGGGAAGTTTGCATCTTTTGAGTTAATTTATGGTATTAATACAGTAACACAGTAGTAATACTGTTTGCAGTCATGCTGCTTTTTCTCTTCCCCCCACAGCAGATGCACAGAATTTCAACTTCTGAAGCACCACGTCTAGCTTTTGTAAAGATCTTTCCTCACTAGGTATTGAGAACAAGCCAGAAACTGTTCAAAACTGAAGTCTGAGAGAAATAGTGTGTAGGCCCTACTAAAAAGTACTTACACACAACAGCAGTAAGACATTTACAGAAAAAGTTAGCTGCACTTGAATCTTGCAGGAGTCTTACTTTTTTACTGCTTCTTCTGTTCCCAGGTGAGCTACTATTATAGTAAGGTGCATAGTCTGAACAGGAAGAAGAGCTCTCAACAGGTCAGGTTCTTTAGTGAATATGAGCTCTTGGACATCTTCAATCCTGTCCAAAATCTGCAATGCAGTAAAGAGGAGACAGGGAAATAAATTTTCATTTTAGAGTGCCCAGGTATTACAGGAAGAATTCAGAGTGCTGAAGCCTTACACACCAAAAAATGCAACTTGGGTTTGAGCCAGAAATACACAAAACAAAATCCCCCAGATCTATCATATAGCAACTCTTAGCTTCAAAGTTAATTTTTCACGAATCAATTTATCTGTTTTCCTTTTTAAAGCCTACAGGCTTAACTCATAGTTCTCACATGAGCCAGTACCCCTAGATCTTAAAGTTGGTCCGAATCTGACCCTAAGCATGCACTGTGTAAATATTAATAGGATCTTCACGCAGTTGACAGTTGCTAATAGACCGTGGAAATTGAATAGCATTTCCATAATTAATCTTATGCCATTTTCTGATTACAAGTTTGATCACAGGTTAAACTGATGTTTCTTTCCAAAAGGAAACTGTAACAGCAAACAAAAATCAACTGGGTAAACATGCTGTTTTCCAAGTTGGTATTTTCTAGAACTGCATGGCAAGTTTCTGGCTCTTCTGTGTCTATCTGTGCCTTTACACAACTGACTCCAAATAAAGACTTTCCAAAGTGATCTATTAAGGTTTATAGGCCAGTCATGGGAACAAGGCAGGAGGGAGAAGAATTCAGTCACACAGGGACTAAGCATCTGGTGGAAACTTTTGTTACAGCCAAGTCATTTATAGATTTTCAGATTATTTCACCGAGTGAATTCTGGCTTACATGCCTAGGTGCTCACACGTATCAGAGCTTCACTTTATTCTTACATGGGTTGAAACAGTTGGGTCAATACGTTTTTGCTTTGCAATCTTTCTACATAAAGCTTTGTCAGTCATTGTGCAGTCCAGTAAATAGTCCCACAACCTGCACAGCAGAAGAGATTAGCATAGCAAGGTTCTGACAAAGCCATACACAAGGTTCTGATAAAGCCATACACAATTAAGAGGATCCATCTGAAGATACGAACAGCAAACTCCCAGAATTCATAGACTCTTAAAGGACATTTGTTACTATGAAAAACACATGACTCTTAAATGAAGGTAATTCCTACTGCAACTGAGGCACAATTTAGTATGGCCTGATATTTACAGTGCATTTGCTTAGATCATGAAAACAGAGCAGAAAGCAAGCCACCAAGTTGTCTGACAACACGAATGAAAAATCCTTCCTTCAACAGGCTAGGTTAAGTTTCAGCAGCAATTCCACAAAACAACCTTATGTTCTTCTCCCTTGCCCAAACATTCTAAGAATACTCTTGAAATAAGAGAAGATCTTTCTGCCTCCTCAGTTGGAGTCTCAGACAACTGGGAAGCCAAGTGCAAGCAAAATTCCTTCACATAGATATCCAACAATTGCAGAGCAATTTTAATGTCTTTTCTTACCCTTTTTTGTCAGCTTCACAAATGTCTCTTCAGAACTTTCTTCTGTTTCTCCCATTGGAAAAGTCTACCTTATCTCCCCACCCTTTTTTTTTTGGTGGACCAGTCTGTAGCATTTTTCTCTAAGTGCTATGTTTTTGATGGGATGGATGTGTCCAGTCTCCCAGAGCCCTGCTAGGCACCAAGGGGAAAGGGCTACTACACCCACCATGACTGCAGCGGGGTTTTGCCTTTGCCCTCTTGAAAGGAAGGAAAATGGAGACAGCCTTAGGCCCTGTCATCTGGAAAGCTCTCAAAAATATAGTTAAGGGAAATTAGTTCTACCCAAAAAACTAACAGCATCTTTAAAACCCTTCTGTTACGGACTACAAGACCTACAGCATAACTGGCAACCATGTTGTATGTTCAGTGAGGTCAGGAACCTCTGCTTTAGAGGTAAAAGCATCTGAAATTGTTGACAAAATGTATAATATATGCGTGTATATGTATGCACGCACATATTTAATCGCCCTTTACATACACACATACCAGGCCTACAGTACTGTACCCTACAGTGTTTGTTTTCAGAGACACAGCCAGGGCTGTCTCAGGTCACTGCCACCCTTAAAAGCAGCACTCAAGAGGAGCATAAACTGGGAATATCTTGGGCAGAGCATCCAGCCAGGGATGTCAGAGCTGCCAGATTACCGGAGCTGGTGTGAGAGCAGGGAAATCTGGAAGAACAGAATTGAGAGAAGAGAAAAAGAGAAAGAGAGGAAGGACATTCATAGAGCTGTACAGGATGCGGTCATAGGCCATATACTAGAACACTCAAGTCTCATTAAAATCGCAGAATAATTTAGGTATTCATGTCGCCTCAAGCTGTTCCATGATCTCATTCCTCAGATGGCAAAAAACTTTCTAGTTTCCAAGTCTAGATTTATTCTTTGCCCACTTCATACCCATTTGTTCCTCTGCCAACATTGTCTTCCAGGTTACACAGTTATTTTCCCTTCCTGGCATTTATCTTCCTGATGTGCTCTGCACTTTTGTTCACCTCACAAGCCAGTCATATGTAGGAATCACTGCAAGTTATATGAGGCCATCCTCCAGATAACCTTCAGAGATTATTCCACTAAAGACAAAGCCATAGCAAATAATTGCCTACCAAGAGGAAGGCACCTTTGACATCTCTAACACATACGTAAGAGTTTCTACACTTGACTAAGATAAAAACAAAACCTCAAAAGTCTGCCAAAGCAAGCTACTGTACTGCAGCTGCTTGTCACACTGGAAAAAAAGAAAAAAGAAAGATGTACAACAGATAAAGCCATCCTACTTAATTATTGCCTTTCGGCAGCGTAAATACAATCATGCCAGATTCTGCATAAAAACCTAAGCTATAAGAAAAAGGAACCAAGTTATATGATGCAACAAACAATATCCATTTAGATCATTAGAAAAAGCGCCATAAGCTAATAGCAGAAGCTGGTAGCCAAGGGTTATATTTTCACTATGTTCATGCAAGTTAACATTCAGGTTTTGCCTTTTACATTTGCTTTATAAGAAAAGATCCCAAGATTATATATATTATGAATATTAATAATTCACACAATTTATATGCCATTTCCCAGTTCTGCCTGTGCTAGCTGGGACACAGCAGTTACTGATTCAAACTAAAACATCCCCCTACCTGCCTCCGTCAGGTGGCATATTCTGTTTCTTCTCTTTGCACCCCAAAGCTTTTCTTTCTCTTCTCTTCATAATATGTTTGAGTGCACAGTCACCTACTGCCCTTACAACCAGGTCCACAGCATGGGGCATGTCCCACCTCATGATGCTGCTGTTCAGCAACAAGAGCAGAGTCCCAGCCAAGAGGGGTGCGGCAGGTGCTGGTACAAAGCAAGGGCTCGCTCCACTTTTGCATACCCTGAGCAGCTGCTAACAAAACATTGCCATCAGCAAGTCATTTGTCTGAGAGGCTAAAGGGTAAAAAACCTGTTCATAAAGGTACTGACAGCACTTCTTTGGGAGCAAGAAACTCCGTATCTTTCTTTCAGAATTTTGTTCTGGCTTCAAAATTCATACTAGCAGAATATGAATAAGTAGCTGAAGGTGAGCCAGTATCTTCCCTCTTACTTTACAAATACAAAAAGACAGAGTTATACAGAAGTTAGGGACTTCAAACCAACGATACATAACTAAAAATTAAAGTGCGAAATCTGTCTTTCCAACTTTTGTATCACTTTTGGAATTTATTTCCATGGATCATAAGACGGTGCCTGTAGTATCCAAGCCCTGCAAGACTGTCTTGACATATTTCAGAATAAATATTTACTGCGGTGACTAGAATGGTTTCAGGTCCCTCAAAATCTCTAGAAAAAAAATATTTCTATTTAGATTTCTACCATTTGCTGTGTTTTGGTTTAAAAGTATGGAGGTGAAATAATCTGTTGCTTTTTTTAACATTCCTGCAAACAGGAATCACATAATCTAACATACCTGGATGGAGCATGAGCATGCAGACTCCACACATGGCTTCTTGGGATCAACTGTCTACCTAAGGTGTCAGGATAAGTTTATCGAGTAAAAGATAGAAGAGAGAATAGATCAATTCTATAGAATCTTCTGCAGAAAAGAAGGAAATTCTCTTCCTCCATTATGAACTTCAGTGGTGAAGGAGATGAACAAACAAATTAATCCTGTTGCACTAAATATGGCTACAAGACAAAGAAGGATGTGACAATGCTATATAGTGAAAGACACTGCTTTCGTTTGGAAAAATATTACAGAATAGAAGAGACTATTGAGGAGAGACACATCCACTCAGACCTTATAGAAAGGGCAATGGCAACCCTTAAAGTGATTTTTTCCTATCAGCAGCTAAAATATTGGTGTGTTATCAACACTGTTCCAGCTACAAATACAAAGCACAGCACATATGAGGGCTGCTATGGAGAAGTAAACTTCATCCCAGCCAGACCCAATAGACCACTTCAGGTAGAGGAGCAGAATTTGATCATTTTTGGCTTCTTAAGCTTTGAAGCCAAGGTAACTTTAAACTTCTGCAAAGCTAAGCAGAAGCTACTTATTTAAGTTTTTTATTGCTTTGATAGAACAGCTACTTCAAAATACCTGATCGTTTGTTATTGGAATAGCAACAAAATAATTTGGAGTCTCTCGTGGACGTTTCTTAGAGACTTCTTGCCCTAGGTATTCCACCATCCCCTTGGGCCCTTCTTGGACATCACCATCCTCCTGCCTCATCTCTGTAGCTCTTTGACCTTCATTTTGTGGGGGCAGATCTGCTTTTAGCTGTTCCTGCTCTTGGCTCTGGTCCTGCAGCTGCTCCTCTGTCACCATCCCATCCAGGTCTGCTTTGTCTCCAACCTGCATGTCCTGCAGTTCCATGACTTCCACTCTTTCCCCTTCTTGGCTCTGGTCCTGCTGAGGTTTTGTCACCTCTCCTTCTTCATCCTGCTTTTGGCTCAGAGCCTCCTCTGGCACCAGCTCCACCACAGCCAGTTCTCTCTCACCTTCAGATCTTGTCATTGGCTCCCCCCGATTTTGATTTGGGGTCGACTGCTCTCCATTTCTTAATACTTCCTCACCTTGGTCCTGGAGGCAGCTTACCTCTTCTGGATCATGGCCCAACTGCAGCTGCACGGTGACCTTGATGCCAGCCATACCTTCTTCTCGCTCCTGTGGCTGTACCTGTACGGTTATTTGTGGGAGAGTTGGCCCTTGGCCCCGCTGCTGTAGCTGCACCTGTACAGTCACTGGAGGGGCCTCCCATCTTCGGCTTGGTTTCTGAGGCTGCACCTGCACAGTCACCTCCGGGGACTCCCACCCCTGACTCAGTTTCTGAGGCCGCACCTGCACAGTCACCTCCGGGGCCTCCCACCTATGGTCCATTTGTTGTGGTCCCATGTTTGGGACCGTGCCTTCTTGCACTGTCTGCCTCTGCAACTGCAAACGGACATTTTCCCCTCCCTGGGGCTGTTGACCAGGGGGCTGTGCTGCTGAGGGATGGTCTCCTCCTTGCCCCAGCTCTACTGGTGAGCAGAGTTGCTGAGCTCCATCGGGACTTTCATCCACCTGACCCTGCTCCCGGACCATCTTTTGATGCTTACTCCTACACAACTCCCGTTTTACCACCTTCATCCTATGACACCAAAGCTTTCTTCTCTCAAGTTGGGGATTCTCCAAGATTCTCCTCCTCTTTCTTCGGGGCTTAAAGTCTTGTTTTAAAGGAACTGGAAAACAAAGAAAAAAAGCCCAGCGGCTATCAAAAGGAAGAACTGCTTGCAACAGTTCAGTCTGGTTTCAGCTCTGCAGTTTGACTCACTACAGGGAGCTCCAATCCAGTGAA
Organism: Opisthocomus hoazin; assembly: GCF_030867145.1. Taxonomy (NCBI): domain Eukaryota; kingdom Metazoa; phylum Chordata; class Aves; order Opisthocomiformes; family Opisthocomidae; genus Opisthocomus; species Opisthocomus hoazin. The sequence continues at coordinate 58,171,062 of NC_134416.1, read as the reverse complement.
ATAGTCTAAAAGCCTCTGGAGAGCCCGCCTCAAGATTAAACCATTGCCTCTGGACTGCTATGTGCTCTGGATAGCTACTATATTGTGGTCTTGACTTCTACCCTTACCCTGTTTAGGTCTCACATACTTTAAGGTACGAGTATACCGTTTTATTGCATGCATCAGCACAGAGACATAAAGGGACTGCAGGTACAACACCTAGAGGTAGTTGCTTTCAGAGATCCAGATTAAGAGAATAACCTGAGCCAAAGACTCAAAAGCTCAATACACCCAGAATCACATCTGCCAGTGAAGATTTGGTCTCCTGTAACAGCAACATGTTCCCATCTAACCAGACCAGCACATATTACTTTTTTCCTCCCAAGTACACATTACTGTTTTTTGCTAAGCCAAACTCCTGCCAAGTCCTCCATTATTTTAACATCTCTTATTTGTCCCATCTCATTTCCCTCTCTGCTGCAGTGAAGTTGGAGAGGAGATCTTTTCTCATCCATACTATTTGGATACAAGCAGAGCGTGCACTGAAAGACCAAAGGTATTTTTTTCATACTTGTTTCAAAGAAAAACTCCACAGAAGCCCAGGGACCCAAGAACATTTCTTCATCAGTCAGTACAGCTCTTCAGATGCCACACATCCAACTGCACTGAACAGAAGTGCCACTTTTTAAGGAAGACATCTAAGCAAATAAATTCCACAGAACAAACAGGATTCATTTGTGTGTGGAAAAATGCTTCAGACCCCAGATTATGACCTGCCTTAACTTTAAGCCCTTCCAAGCCATGGTTATGGTAACACTGAGTTTTTCCCCTGAAGCTATAAAAATGTAGGCAGATATATTTTTAATACATCTGCTCTCCAAGACAACCAAAATATTTGTTCAAAATCTGCAAGAAAACTAGATCCCTCCCCACCCCCACAAAACCCACATCCATGAAAAAAAATCAATTAAATAGATCAAGCCTAAAAATTTCATACACAAACTAAATAACTTAATATTGGGCAATCCAAGCCACAGGTAGTACAACACTTTCCCTATATGAAAAAAGCCAACTCATATTGCAGTGGGCTAAAGATGTGATGCTTAAGAAACTCACCCTGAATTCTTATGAAGACTACTATACTTTCTTTCAAGAACCCAGATGTAGAGGTGTTGTTCCATAAAAAGGGTTAGTTTCAAATAAGAGATAGGAGACTTGAATGCTTGCATGTATTTCATAAGCAATTTCACTAATGAGATATCTCCATTTCTTGTATTCAATTACACTTCAAGAATTTTGTTGACTGTATGTCAAATCCAATGCCTTTAAAAAAAGATACTAATGGAGATTTTTTTTTTTTTTAATGCAAGAGACCAAATGCTTATGGAAATAGACAGATCCTACCTCTGGAGATGAAGCACTGTTGTCAAACTAATTATAAAATCAACTATTACCCATGATATTTGTGCTTGGGCTCCAATGGAAGATTTTTGTCCTTCTGGAAGAGTGTTTAATCAGGGATAGGTGAAGTCCCTGACCAGCTAGTAGATGATCCTTAATGAAAGGCAGAATCTAGCGTAGTGCTTCATTCTGAAACAGCATGGAACTTACTTTCAAATATCTCTCTGACATCAGCTTTGACAAAAGGAAGCTCTGCCATTGCTGTCATGTCTTCACTGTTCAAGTGAGGAACTGGAAGAAAAGAACAATATTGAAGCCTCCCAGAGAGTCCCTTCCAAACATGTAACTGCTGTAAAACATGTGTGTGCATTTTTAAAGTACTTGTAATGGGATAGCAGCTGCTGAGACACTATTACACTCCTCTGCCTTCCTCACAGTCAAGCTACTTGAGAAAGCAAACCCCTTTCTTTCAGAAGTCATCATCTAAGTTAAGCCTCAAGGCTGTGCAGAGCCTTGGTAAGCACATATTACCATAGTTCAGTCAGATTCAGAGAACGCAGCAACAACAACAAGTGTTTAGATGCATGTAGATCAATCAGAAATAATGTTTAATGCACTTAGAGTGACACCAGGACTAAAACTTCATAAACCGCACTGAACTCTGTCTTACTAGTGCCATGCAACTGAGGCACGATGCAACAGAGGTTCAAACAAACCCTTTCTTGCACTCAGCCTAAGTTGCTCTGAAAAATTGTTAAAACATGTAGCAGCTTGTTAAAGCAGGTAACAAGCTGCCACAGTGGTGGTCATTTGTTGTTTTTTGTTGTCTTTTTTTTTCCCTGAGCTGACACTTCCATGCATGTCATCTCTTGCGTTTGTGCCTGCACAGTAGCCTTCGGTGGGGGTTTTGCAGACTGTCACCAAAGCAGCAAAGACAGAAATGTATCAGCTCAGGCTGAGTACAGAAGGAATGTATAGAAAGAAGCTTCAGTGTCCTTTACAAGGTAATAGACAATTTTTATGGTTTTCAACACATAACGTCAAAGTAGTCTTGTTAATATTACACAGTTCTTTCCCTACATTACTTTGCTTTTAAACCTGTATTGCTTCATATGCATACATCTACCACAAAATTTTCTGTTGACATCCCCAACACCTAAAAAGAATTAGAGCTCCAACCATTACCCAGCCATCCCTATACTATTACAGAGTCCTTACAGCCATCAAGAATTCAGGGCTCAGGATTTTTCTGCCTTTTCTTAGTACGACCTGAACTCCTCAGAAGTTGATGAAGTGGTAGCATCTTGGTCCTTCAAACACTTCAGCACCTGTGTAAAATAAAGAGTGACTGGAGATTCTGAGTGCTAGCAGCATCCCAGAGGGCTCCAAGCTTCCCCCAAAATAGCCCTCCCACTGTTACTCTGAGCCCTGTCAAGCCACTGAGCCCAGGTGAAAACACCAAATGCTTGCCCATCTGCAACAAGCTCCAAAGCAAGGCAGACAGCCAAGAGCCGAAGACTGCAGTATATACAAATAAGAAACATTCCTGCCTCTGTAGCACTTCGAGCCCTGAAACATGCTTTTAGGAGCTCCCAAAAAAAGCTGGAAGACCACCCATCCAACAACCAAAACATTTAAAACATGAGGACAGATCTTCACACTAGTTTATTCCATTTTCAGCCTTTTGACAGTCAGAGCTTGTGCAGACACCTGCATCACAACCAGCAGCTCTGAAACAGCCAATGCACGAACTCCAAAGGCGAGCTCCCCTCACCCTCAGTCCCATGGCAAAGTCTGGAAACAGCTACTAACTGCCTAACTAGCATCACCCTTAATCAAAAGGGTCCAGAAACAGCCAGAAGCAAAGCTGACCTGTCCCACGCAGATGTAGGCAGCATTTAGCCAAAGCCCTCAGCCTACCCTCTGCTGCTTCTCACCTCCTCAGTCTTACAGGAATGAAATGCTCAATGTGGATGAAAATACATAATTAAACTCTGCTGCTCTGAAATTTAATTCTTCTATGACACAGTTCCCCTTTGCCCAACTGACTACATTGCCAGTGTTAAATTACCATACCATATAGAAGCTCTGGAAGCCAGGCAGTGTTTGCTTCTACCCAGAAATATTTTTTGCACGCCAGGTAAGTGCCACTGGGAACTGCTGACTGGGTAACACCGCCTCAGTGCCTCTGAAGGATGATGTCAAAGTCTGCCTCATGCAAAACAGCCCCTCTGAGAAGAAAATAAGCCATGACAACAGCTTTTACACAGTTCTGCTTCATCAGGTAGGTCAGAAACTCCTCAGCTGTGTGACAGTGATGTGCAAGCTTGCTGGCACTGGTCTGGGAAACCCAAAATAAAAGTCTATTTATGGGACTTGCTTTCTGCTCCAAGTCCTCTTCCTCACGACTCACAGAAGAGCAGGGTGCAGATGCAGTTCAGCAGCTGAGGGGCAGAGTTTGCATCCCAAGTCCAGAGAGGCTTAACTGCTGGTGAGTAAAAGGAAGATTTGCTGAAGTCCTGGTCAAACATAGGCACCTGACAACTTTCATAATTCACCTGTCACGTTTTACCCAAGATCTGAATGGCTGCCTGAGGCCTCAGTACTCCCCCCATTCCTCTTCCCAATAAAGCTATCAGTTTGAAATAATCTGATGTACATGAGGCGAAAGGCATTTGGAGCAAGACCTGGATGCAGCAGAAGTCTTTCTCTAAACAATACTGCCCTCTGGCAACTGCACCTAAAACCTCCAACTTGTCCAGCAGTGCTAGAAAACTGCAGTTACACGAGTTACTTTGCTCCATCTTATGATATATTTGTGTGGTCATCAGGCCTTATTTCCCCCAGAAATAACTGCATTCTTTGCAGAATGGACATCTCGGACAGATACCAGTATAATTTTCTTGCTAAGATGTCTTTTCAGCATTCAGCTCCTGCACTATTAAGCAGGAGAAGAGGAAGCAGCAGGTCAAGAAACTTCCCATAAATACTCTTGAAAACAATTTTTCTGTACGAAGTTGCATTGTCTTCTAAATCACCACAGTATGCCACAAAATCTGTTCATTTTATTCCCTATCAATTAAATCTATATTAATTTAGATCAAGAGAAAGCATGTAGAATATTGGGCCTGAATTTCTCCTTCTTACCAGTTTATTGCACCTTCATAAGTGTGAAATTTTGTTGCTGTTGACAAGAGATGGTAGCAGGAAGAAGAACTGAGGAACCAAGTTTAAATATAATAAACAAGTAATTTGTGCAGTATGACTTTAGAGAGCTTATTTTACCAAGGCATATTTTATCCTGTCTCATCTTACATTTTGCTGGAGATTTAGTACAGGGGGAGGAGGAAGGGTGAGGGTGGGAGGGAATACAGAGCCATAGTTAAACAACACAGAACAGAGACCGAGTGATCAAAAACGTCAGTGTTCCCAGGTCTGTAAGTACAGGTTTCTTCACAGTCTAAACCCAACCAACTAAAAGAGGGCAGATTTAGATTAGGTATTAGGAAGAAATTCTTTACCATCAGGGTGGTGAAACACTGGGACAGGTTGCCCAGAGAAGCTGTGGAAGTCCCCTCCCTGGCAGTGTTCAAGGCCAGGTTGGCTGGAGCTCTGAGCAACCTGGTCTAGTGGAAGGTGTCCCTGCCCATGGCAGGGGGGTTGGAACCAGATGGTCTTTAAGGTCCCTTCCAACCCAAAGCATTCTATGATTCTATGAACTCAGAGTGAAGAAAATTCATCAGTTGCCTTCTTTCTGCGTAGCTTTCTCTGTTAATCAAGAGGCACTGAGGTTCAAGAGGTTCTTGACATTTTCATTTATTAGCTTTATTTTCCCAGTATAAAAGTCGCAAAATGAGGCAGCTCACACCTCTCAAAACCAATACTGTATATGATAATGTCTATTTTTGTCTGAGTAGGAGCCCAAGTTACAAATGTGTAGGGCATTCCGAGCTGCTATTCAACAGAAGACCACTAGTTCCTTACCAAGTCTGCAAATTTACAAGGTTTGTTCACTTACAGATGTGAGGCCAAGGAAAAGGTGTGGAGGGTGAAAACAAGATAAACAGGAGCTATGAACTGAACAATATTTATATTTGGTAGAAAGACATTAGAGGCCAATACACACATCCTTTAGAGAGGCAACATGTACTTTGCAAAGATACTTTTTCCTTAGGGGCTCATTATGATTCAACACATTGTCAGACCACACTGAATGAATTGTTCCCAGAGTACAGATGAAAGATAAGAAAGGCTTGACTTGTATTTAATGATCCACCATTAACATAGCTGTATGTGGGTAGAGTTTCAGCATTCAGCATACAGTATGCACATAACAGTGACTACAGTGTCTTACCAAGACCACCACTACCTGGTGGAGAAGGAAAGCCAACACCATTGCTCTGAAGTGGAATGCAGTTATTGGCTTTTAAATGATGGTGTGTAGCTTGCTTTATTAGCCATTGTTTAAAACACTATAATTAGAAAAAATGTTAGATATGCAAGATAAACCATCCTCCCTCGAATAATACATGCTCCCCTGTGAGTTACAGTGATTATACTCTGTGTTAAAGAGGTTTTTGTAGAAGTCTCTTTATACTGACTAAAATCATACAATGATTGTGCTTCATTCCCGTTACAGCAAAAACCAATACACCCATAAAACGTGTCCCAGTCGTTGCTTTTCTTTATGAAGATCTCTGAGCAGCCATTAAGCAGTACTTACCTAAAAGATTGGTACAGCATCCAAGGTATAACAGGGGCAGATAATCTGTACCTTACCTGGTTTAGCTTGTAATCCTTGCTGCCCCCCTGCCCTGAGTGAAGCAAAACTCCGTTAAGGTGTAATTCATTTAGCCATGTTAATCTGCATTTCAAAGTGTGTCTTTATACTCCTCAGAATCAAACAAGAGTGTTATCTAGGATAAACAACGTAATTTGCATAAGATAATCAGTTAGCACACACTTGAGATCACTTTGATTTTTGGTAGGCATATCATTTATGCAAGCAAATGTCATTCTTTAAAAAGGTAAGATTCAATTCCTTCTGATACCTGAGAAACTAAAATACCAGGACTGAAGTAATAATTAAAAGGATGATGTTACACACCAGCATGCCTTGCAGAGATGTCCTGACTAACTCGTTCACAAAGGCAGCACCTAAGCCCTCACTAAACAGACAGGTGGGAAGGCTAAGGCCAAGACTGATTTGGGAAACCCCCATTCTGCTAAGCAAGGTTTCCTCCCCACAGACAGAAGCTTCAGCCCGGCTGCCCATGCCTGGACACCCCCAGCTGCCATCAGCTCAGCCAGACCTGGCACTGCCATCGCCTTCGGCACCAGAACTTCTGAAGCACCCATGAACCAAGCCAGCTCTATGCAGGGTGGATACCTCTTTCTCAAGTGCTTCTGTCTATTTCAAAAGACTTTCTGTGTGGGCTTAGCACCATCAGCTTTATACCAAAGCCTACATCCAAGGATCTGGGAAAGCACAGCCCAGATACTGCCCCATTATTCTATCACAGACGATTTCTTGTTGCTCTTCTACAGATTCTGTTATCTCAGCAATACTCCACATCAGAATACTTTAAGTGTCCATTTTCCAGCTATCAATAAAGGAGATCTTTAATGGGAAATACAGTGCATTACATCACCTCAGCCTCTGCTTATGATGGTCTCCAGTAATATCCAGCTTTACTCAAACTAACAGCTCTCCTTAAGCACCTCATGCCCACTTGGAAAAAAAAAAATAGATTATTTGCTCATTTAAAAAAAACTGTTCTCCAGGTATACAAGAATATCCAAAGTCTCCATCTTAAGTGGCTGAGTACCCAACCTTGGAGAGAAAGAATACCATATCTGAACAGCTAAGACTCTACTACAAGCTTTAGCTTTATGCATATTTCCAAACCCTGCATAAGCATCCAAACCACTTGCTGTCAGGTCCGTAGTTCACTCCTGCCTGAAGCCCTGCTAATCAGCCAATTACACAAACACTGTTCAGGCAAGAAGTGTGAAAGGACTCAGACTAACACATTCTTTAAGCTAGAAGCGTACATGGCAAACACAGCAAAGCCAGGGCACCTGTCAACCATGCAGCAAGTGGTGCAGGAGAACATCTGGCCACCATGCAGCATCCAGCCACCTTTCAGCCACAGCAGCCTGGGATGCAAGCCGGGCTGCAGAAGGCACAGAGCTGCTGAAGGTCAGCATGTTGCTCTCCAGAAGAGCATACCTGAGGGACTGTAGAGAGCATCCCTCAAGCCCATAAAAAAAATAACCTCATCTTAATTCTTTTTATTTGCATGGAGACTGGAGATTTTAGGGAAACAAAACTGCACCCATTTTATAAGTGTCCTTAAAAAAAAAAAATCTGTTCTTTAAATAAAGAATAACAAATTATTTTGATCAAACTCAGTTGCTAGACTTCTAATTGCCCAAAAGACATAGCAAGAGTCACTGTTTTTGACACAAAACAACATTAATAAGATCTTTTTTGTAACTAATGTATACCAGGAACAAATATTAGCTGGAAGTGTATTTTTGTTAAGCAGAATTCAAGTTATGTGAGAAAATTACACTTCTGCTATTTAAACAAGAGTTTGAAGGCAGCAGCTTAAATGTTTATTTGCAAAGCAACTCCTATTAAATGACCCACCAGTGTGCATGGGCAGCCCAGAAGGCCAACCGTATCCTGGGCTGCAGCAAAAGCAGCATGGCCAGCAGGTCAATGGAGGGGATTCTGCCCCAGTAAGACACACACACACACACACCCCCCCCCAGGAGCCCTGCATCCAGGTCTGGAGCCCTCAGCACAGGAGAGACATGAACCTGTTGGAGCAGGTCCATAAGATGGCCATAAAAATGGTCAGAGGATGGAACACCTGTCCTGTGAGGAACGGCTGAGACTTGGGGCTGTTCAGCCTGGAGAGGAGAATGCTGCGGGAAGACCCTGTTGCAGCCTTCCAGTACCTGAAGGGGGCCTACAGGAAAGCTGGAGAGGGACTTTTTACAAGGCCATGTAATGATAGGACAAGGGGTAATGAGTTCAAGCTGAAAGAGGGTAGATTCAGACTAGACATAAGAAAGAAATTCTTTACTAAGAGGGTGGTGAGGCATTTGCACAGCTTGCCCAGAGAAGCTGTGTCTGCCCCCTCCCTGGCAGTGTCCAAGGCCAGGTTGGATGGGGCTCTGAGGAACATGGTCCAGTGGAAGGTGTCCCTACCCATGGCAGGGGAGTGGAAGGAGATGATCTTTAAGGTCCCTTCCAGTGCAAACCATTCTACGATTCTATGATCTTTTGCTTCTTTACTGAAACATTTGAAACAGCATTTTCCATTCTTCAGCTGGAGCAATGCAACAATATGTACCTAACTGCAAACCTGAATATTTCTCAATAATGTTTAAGAATCTATTACACACACTTCCTTGGGAGTGTTTTAGACACATTTAATAAAAATGATCCTGTGTATTGTTGTATGCAAGCAGAATGAACCATCAAGTCACAACTGGGATGATTTCTGCCGTGTAAACTAATGCTTCTGCAGAGTCATGCTCCTGTTGCAGTTACCTCTGCACTGAAGGACTGCAGACCTATTCAGATATGAATGGCAATGCTCTTTTTCCCCTGCCTCCCTACCTGTATGCTCAAAGGAGAGCTCAGCAAAATCAATGTATACGTATGGTCCAAGAAAGTGCTCCTATTTCAATAAGCAGCTCACATTATGCATGCCTTCTGTTAGAGGAACAGAGATCCTTCTTCCAAAGATGATATAAAAGCATCTGAGCAGGGGGATGGAAGCTGTGACGTAAGAGGCAGCCAGTGGAAAGACATATGGAGGTAGAGAAATAGGAAAGATATCAGCAGTTGGCAAATCTCCACTTACATTTCACATTCATACACTCACCACATTTAGACACAAAGACTGTATCTAACACTTCAGCACCAGAAGACAGGATTTTTTTTTGCATTCACCAAAGCAGCACATGCTACTGTAGACATAGCCTTGTACATCACAATAATCTTGTATTGCTAATCTGCATTTTGTGTTGAAGCCAGAAATAGTGACACCACACTGGACTGCAGTGAAATCGCACAATCGGTTACTATTATACCATCATGCAAGTATGAACTGTCAACTATCATTCAGTTTATACATTGCCTTTGTCCTGTGAACATATAAAAGGAATTGAAAAGAGCAAAAAGCGTTTGAGATTCTTGACTGTAATCAAGAAAGTAATTTTCTTCTCAAATTGAAGAACAGTTACGGAGTATAAAGAAAAAAGTTCTTCCTGAAGAATTCTCTATTCACTCCAGCAAAATGATGTCCATTAAGCTCTCTAAGTTTCTGCTGTGCTTTTTTGTTTTTGTTTGGGTCATTTTTTGTTGTTGTTGGCTTTGGGGTGTTTTCTTTGTTCTGGACATATCTCCACCCGCATTACTGCATTATGACCAATGGAGAGAGTCAAGAACTACTACTCTTACACCACAGAGCGCGTACTGTAACATGCTTCTGCCAAACTCTCCTGGTGATGCTTATGCCCTTTTGCCTGGGGGACAAAAAGCAGCCATTTCCTTTCAGTGAAAACAAAAAATAAGAGCAACCTACTCCCAGTTATCACCATGAAAGCTGTGACTCAGACTGCAAGTCTAAAAAAAACTAAAACCTCTGTATTGATTTTTTTTTCTGATTTCTCTGTTAGCAGGATGTGTTGGGAGGGAGTGATCCCTCAGGGTATACAGGGAAGTAACTGCTCGCAGCATCTGCACCAGCTTTTTTGGAATGGGTTAGGAAAGGAGCTTGAGGCAGCACGGGGTTACAGTTTTAGAATGACACAGCTAAATTACAGGCATGATTTTGGACAAAGCTCAGTTCTGTATTTAGTTATCCAAGTTTTGACCTTCAGAAGCAGCAGATCACGTTAAATGCAGAGCTTTCCTCCTTTTCATCCCCCAACTTTTTTTTTTTTAAATAAGCATCATATTGGGACATCCCAGGTGACAGATATCCTTGACAATGAGTTCCCAACTGTGACAGCTAAAAACTGACCTCTCACTTCAGCCTGTTAACCCTGTTACCTAAATTTGTGTGTAATTATCAACCATAACATGTTGGGAACCTTCTGCTTGCTACAGTTATGGACAGACACGACTTCTTAAGCATCCATTAGGAAGCTGTTACAGCACATGATTGCCAACACTCGAGTAAAACAGGAACAAATTAACTGCTTTGATGCATTTTGTGATCCGTGTCGAGTCTTCAAAGAAAAGACAATCCTGAAAGATAAGATAACTTTTCCATGAAAGAGATCTTAATTTGCTAGGATCCTCTTGGGGAGAAATAACAGCTCTGGGAATATATTATGCAAACAATTCTTACATGCTGTTGCTTGCACAGAATGTCAGGATTATTGTAGGTACTTACTACCTTCATATTCAAACAAAATTAACATGGCACAAACATCTTAGAGATACTTTAATTTTCTGTGGATGAAGCTCTCTTGTGCACTTGAAGACAGGTCAGAAATCCACAGAGGAGGTTTCTTTGTGGATCAGCCATCTCTACCTCAAATGTGATGCTACATATATGCATTCCAACACAGAAAAGGATAGAAGAAGCAGAAAAGGAAGTTTACTGCACTTGCCATACAAGATACTCTAGGGAACAAAGAAATGAGAACTTTTGAAACAGCAAGCTTGTTTCTGTAGAAGTTCTAACAGGGCTATTACTCAGAAGTGTCCACAGGAAAAGAAAATATTACCTAAAGCTACAAGATAAGTAATTGTTATATATTTGTGGAATACACATTCAGCATATGTATAGACTCATGTTTTTTTCAGAAACTTTCGAGGTTTGTTCAGTCACTGAAAGGAGAAACAATACCATACTTTTAATGAACTGCTCAAACTAACTATAAAAAAGTTATTTACAGGAGTTGTTTTCTCTTTATTATGGATTTTTAGGAAGCACTATTTCACCTTTCTGTATGAAGGAGGCACAAGAGAAGCTACATAAAGCTATAAATACTAGTAATTGCAGGGTAAGGCACAATATCATTAAGAGTTATGGAAACTGTCCAATCTTCCTTTATTCCTTTTGCTTCTGACAATCACGTTTAAGAGAAAGAGTAATTGAACCTTTCCATCAAAATCCTGGTGTGGATTAAAACTTTGCCAAGAATGAACTAGCATTGATTGCTTGTAAGAAACAGCAGTTTTACAGCCACTTTAGAGGCATGGAATAATCCCAGAACCTCAGAAGTTGGACCTTGAATGAACAAGCAGCTGCATCACCAGCATGAAGGAGACAAAAGCATACGAACAGTAGCTTCAGAAGCAATTCAAATAGATCAAGAATAGACATCAAATATAGTTGATCTATTTAAATTCATGAGATCATATTTGGAAACATAGAAGAGAGCCGCAGGAATATAAATCTCTTTGAATTAAGTCTTACAGAAAATTTATCTTTTGATAGTCTGTTCAGCATCTCAAGGCAGTCTGACACCATTATGCGCAACATCAGTATGAGGAATAAAGAACACCACAAAACTGACGATTAACAAAGGAGCCCTGAGAAAAACGCTCTTGGTTGGGAGATGGCCATTTCTCAGAACTAAAAATACAGCAAGAAGAGTCTAAAGTTACAGCTTGTATACATACATATACACACACACTGTATGTATACAGATGTATTTATATAACCTAAACACGTGTTTTACATATACAGACTGGTGATGTGTGTCAACATTAGAGAATAAATCAGCTTGCTCATTCCTGAACTGCAGAAACCCTTTACGCTGCATACCTATATGTTCCTTTCAGCAACAGAAGGATCCCAAAAGAACAGAAAGACTCTCTAACAGAGACCAGCAAGCACTTATCTCTGTTAGCAGTCTGCAGAGGACCCACCAATTCACACTGCAGATCAAAGCAAACTATTTAAGGAAGCATTTCCCCCTCCCAATACCCCTCTCTTGGCTTCCCAGATTAAGACATCTCCCAAGGCCATGCTCTTATTAAAGCAGTTAGAAAGCCTACAGAAAGTCACAGCAGACTCACTGCATAGCTAAGCGGAAAAGAAACAAATCGGATTTAAGACAGTTATTCCATAGGTGAAAAGGAACAGCAGCCACAGACAGGCTCTTGGGGCAGCAAGACAGAACACCCAGCCAGAGGTCAGCGAGGGACCAGGACAAAGGGATCTCCTCCTCTCATTAGTTCTCACCCCAGCAGTGCTCACCAGTCCTTCAGCAATGCTGTAAAGCCACAAGACCTCTCTCCTGAGGCAAGCAAACGCTCTCATCTACAGGCTACCCTCCCTCAGGCATGCTACCAGGTGCCCTCAGGACAAGGTAAACCTGCATAACCAGTGCTCATCTGCACTTCTCTTAGCAATCAAAACAGGAGATTTACACTTCAAAGCTACGGACTTGGCATTGTTCCAGTAAACACCAAGTTCATCTTGAAGTTGTTATCAAAACCACACACCAAACCTAAAGAACAACCTTAAGGTTGAGAGAAACTTTACTGTCCTGTTTTTCTGAAAAGCATTATGACAGCAAATGCTAAAGCATAAACGAAAGCAACACACACAAGTTACGGATAAGTAGGATGCTTTTGTCATTAACTATTCCCAGTGGCAGTATCTTATTAGGCCTATAGTCAGTTAGTAACAACCTTAGACTTCTGTTATTATTCAAGTTGCATGTCTTTGAAGGCCTATTAAAGGCAATAACAGGATAGCCCAGCATACCAAATAGCTATATCTTGGAAGGTCAGGTTTCTACAAACATACATTAACCAGTACCTTGGTGTTCAAGGCCAATTCACTCCAATAACAGACATTAGTTGTATTAAAAAAAAAAATCACACAAAAGGAAAATTATTTTGATGATCATCTCCCTTCTCCCTTTAAGGAAGGGGATACAGATTCAGTTCAAATAGACTTGGGTTCTGCTCCTCTTGAGTTCTCTAATCAGTTTAGCATCACAAGTAGACAGCCAAAAATACTGAGAACAGAGATTTAAAATAGGAAAGATATAAACAATTCATTATCTAGATTTATAGCAGACTGCTACCCCCTGCTACATAAGCCAGCACTAATGGACAGCACTACAATATATTTTATACCTCAAAGAGCACATTGCAAAGGGAGATTCCCTTACAAGTAAAACCAGGGTCTTAAGGTACAATACAGAACCACAATAAAAAGCCACAATACAAACATGCTGAGCTTATATAGTTTTCGGCATATATGAATTGCCTTTTACCCTCACTAACACCAAATTAGCTCAGACCACACCATTCTCTGTCTCCTCTCTCCCAACCCACAAAGTCCTATTATCCTTAACCATTTTTCAAGCACGTTAGCAGGAGCCATAACTTGCCATTTCTCTGTGCTCAGCACATTTAGCATAGCCAACTACAGCTCTTTATAGAGCAAGGCTATAGCCAGGAAAGCAGTTCTGAAGTAAAATTATCTAGCTGCTTATTTACCTACCTCCTAACAGCAATAGTAACAGCTTATGCAGGTATCCTTTAAATTAAACACTTTGGTCAGCTACACACACTTGAAACTTCTAACTAAAACTCACACTACTTATAGGCAGAAGTGAGCTCCTGGGATGGGTTTTTATACCAAATCCAACTCACATGACTGAGCCTTTCTCGTGTGACCCACCTGCACCTGTGGTGAATAAAGTGGTCATTCAGGAGAAAAAAAAACTGAGGATGAACTACTACAAGTTACTGCTTATCTGATAGTTTGGGAAGGCAGCATGGCAAATATTGATACAGCTGAAATACCAAATATTTTTTCAAACTATTTACTGTTTCAGCCTGTTTTCTTAAGCAGAACACCTGAGGCTCTTGGACATTCTCAGGTAAGTGTTAATGAATAAATGTCTAGGGCTTGTTGTGACCTACTTGTATAAAATCTTCTCCTTTGCTCTGCTCCCTTTTTTTCTTTTGCCCTGCTTTGAAATTTGCTGAGAAGACACTCTTGGTGGCATTTTGAGATGAAATCAGGCTAAGGAGGTGCAAATAAAGCTTTGCAGAGAAAGCAACTTCTTTAGTGTGTTGTTTGTAAAGGGAGGAATCCAACTGAATTGAGTTGACACTTTTCCAGCATTTTGAAATTAATAAATTGGCTAGTATTAAATGTGTGCCCCTAAGCAAGCAATACGATTAGGCAGCACAAGGAGTGTTTAGGTAAAGCTTCTCATAAGAGTAGACTGACCTTTGAGAAGGCAAGAAAGCTAAGGCAGTAGATAATGGTATTGCACAACTTGCTGGTACTACCAAATGTTGTCTTCTCTAACCATGCTTCAAAGGAAGAATACAAATCTCACTGCAGGAACTACCAAGTCTTGTACTATTATCCCTGTTGATAACTCTCTCCCTAGTATATCAGGGCCTCCATATGTTTTTAATCATAAAAATATAGATTGCATTGTATTAGGTCACAATAGCTAATGCCGTCTTTATACAGTGCTGACAAGAATTTTATGAAAAACATTTCATTCAAGCTTTGTTACGGGTCAAATGAATGATGGATTGACCAGTAAAACAGGAAGTTCCTGAAATCTTCTTACACAGTATATCCAGACACCAAGGCTATTTTCTTTTCCTAAGCAAATATAGTTATTGAAATATTTTATCTGTAGCAGTGGGCCCAGCTGACTTATGGAGGCCAGAGCGGGGTTGTTTTCTCTTTACCCTGAGTCCTTAGCCAGCTTTCCCTCTGCTTGCAATATTAATGCAAAGAATGCTTCTTGCGGAGGAGTCTGCACCGACATCCCTTGGTGCCCTACTTTTGGCCAGAGACCAGTGGTAATGACTGGATAAAACCATCAAAAACAACTGGATGATCCAAGTAACATTCAGTACTATAACTGGTGATATAAACCCCACATGGTGAAGTAAATCTTGTGGGAGAAGATCCTCATGGGAGGAAACACTGGAAGATAGTTGTGCTACTGCCATTTGGACTGTGGTTGTGTTGTGGTTTAGCCTGGCTGGATGCCAGGTGCCCACCAAAGCAGCTCTATCACTCCCCTTTCTCCACTGGACACGAGAGAAATAAATACGAAAAACCCTTGTGGGTTGAGATTAGGACAGAGAGCAATCACTCACCAATTATTCTCATGGGCAAAACAGACTCAACTTGGGGAAATTAGTTTAATTTATTACCAATTAAATGAGAGTAGGATAATGAGAAATAAAACCGAATCTTAAAAACACCTTCCCTCCCCCATCTCTCCTTTCTTCCCAGGCTCAACTTCACTCCCAACTTTCTCTCCTCGTCCCCCTGCGCTGCTCGGGGGGAGAAGGTAATGGCGGTTGCGGTCAGTTCATCATACATTGTCTCCACTGCTCCTTCTTCCTCACTCTCTTCCCCTGCTTAACCTTGTGGTCCCTCCCATGGGAGACAGTCCACCACGAACTTCTCCAACATAAATCCTTCCCATGGACTGTAATTCTTCATTAACTGCTCCAGCGTGGGTCCTTCCCACAGGGTCACAAGTACTGCCAGCAAACCTACTCCAGCGTGGGCTCTTCTCTCCACACGTCCACAGGTCCTGCCAGGAGTCTGCTCCAGCACAGGCTCTCCACAGGTCACAGCCTTCTTCGGGTACATCCACTTGCTCTGGCATGGGGTCCTCCACAGTCTGCAGGTGGAGATCTGACCCACTGTGGACCTCCATGGGCTTCAGGGCGACAGCCTGCCTCACCATGGTCTTCTCCATGGGCTGCAGGGGAATCTCTGCTCCGGCACCTCCTCCCCCTTCTTCTTCACCGACCTTGGTGTCTGCAGAGTTGTTTCTCTCACATATTCCCACTCCTCTCTCCTGCTGCAAAATGCTGTTACACAGGGGTTGTTTCCTTCTTAAATATGTTATGACAGAGGCGCTACCACTGTCGCTGATGGTCTTGGCCTTCGCCAGCGGCGGGTCCATCTTGGAGCCAGCTGGCATTGGCTCTATCAGACATAAGGGAAGCTTCTAGCAGTTTCTCACAGAAGCCACCCCAGTAGCCCCCCTGCTACAAAAACTCTGCCACGCAAACCCAGTACAGGCTGGCATGACCTTATCCTCATCACTGGTCTGAGCCAAACAGGGCGTCCTCCCTTTAGTTCCCTGCTGGGGCAGTGCACGGGACCCTGACCTCCCTGGGGCCATTCATGGGCTGTAGCTGTCATTGCTCATTGTGCAAGTGAGATGCATCTGTGTAGTGGACTGTGAGTACTGTCAGCAGACATTCAAGTAGATGCTTGGTTTAGTATTACCGCTTTGTGAAGTTCAGTTATTATAATTTTATTATTGTTGTAGATAAAATGAGTGTTTGAACCAAGCAAGGGTTCATCTGTGTCACTAGCACAGTCACAGCCCTGCTAATCGGTCTCCTGTCAGAGCACGCTAATGAAATTTGGTGCCTGCTGCGTGGGCAGAAGGCACTCACGGTTTTGAGAGGCAGGAAGGGACAGTCTGGTGGGCCATGAGAGGTTGTCCTGTGACAAGTTTCTGTCTCAGAAATAGTCTTCAATTAAAAATTAAAAATATATTTGAAAGACTTGTATTAATTTTTATTTTTCTTTTTTTCTTCTTTGTTTGTTCTATGACACAAACATATTCTTGAATTCGGACTAGATCTGCAGCAAAGTATTTTTATGGTTATCTAAATGCATTGCTCCAGAATTTAATCACTCACTGGAGACTCATCCTTTCCTCATTATGAATGCCGTCACTTGAACATCCGACTCAATTACATTTTCAGAAAGGTAGTTTTTTTAAAAAAATACATCAGTGTTGGAATAAAGTGCTTCTACTCTTCTGTGTTTTAGGTTTGAATTAACTATGTGGGGTGTCCTCCAGAAGCCTGTAATGATTAGCTGTTTTGTTGTGCTGTCTTTTGAAAATACTATCCAGCAATGCTTGCCTGGAGAGAGTGTTTTCAGAGGAACCCCTTGCTTTTGTATGGAAATTGCATGCCCTTCACAGATTTGATACCTTACAGATGCTGTAGTGAACATTTGATCTCAGGGTTGTTAACCTTTCTAAACTTTGAAGTGTAAAAGCCTGTTTACAAGCTGGTCTCTCCTTAAAGGAGATCTTTAGGTGTTTGCACATCTGGTGCCTGAGCTGCCAATTTTCTGTCCAAATCAGCTTCTGATGGGCCCTGGCTAGGAGGAGGTCAGCACTTTTGCTTAGGTGACCCCCAACTACTCATCTTGGTCCACATGTTGGGCATGCAGAAAAAGCTAATGGTAAATGGGCAGTGAGCTTCAACCCAGCAGTCTCTCTTGACTATGTATCGGAGATAGGTTTGATAGCAGACACAGGGCAGGATATTCCTGGTGGTCTGTGCTTAGAGATTTCTGTGTCTAGAGCAGGCATGTTTGGGCATGAGCCAGCACTTCGGCCTGCACCAGATACACAACACGAACTAGCTTTTGCCAGGTGCCTTCTGGAGACACAGTGGAGGGATGGTGACGTTGATGCTGAATCTCCTATATTTTCCCACCAAGTGCTTGTGCGGCATGTGTAAAAGCGCAATCAAATGAGATGTCTCCTACCCGTAGCTGGTCTTGATTTAAGCAGCTGTGCAAGGAATGAAAGAATCCTTTATATTTTCTAGCTTCTGGAAGCGGCAAGAGCCTACATAATAAAATACACTGGGGATATACACAATGCTAATGTAATTGCCCAGAAAGAGTTAGGAAAAATTTTTTTCTAGACCTCATTCCTTCACTCAAAAGCATATTCATTTCTTAATTACAGTCTTGTGAGATTATCCTTTAACAAATGACTGGTTTAAAACTGCCGGCCAGTAGTGCCTGGTATCTTTTCCTTTCTACTGTGAGTCCATGCTCACAATACACTTAATAGCATATTCTCTTGAAGCGTATTTCTCTGTTTTGGCTAACTTGAGGGGCACGTTCATGGCCCTGTATGCAGACCGGTCAGAGGCCTCTTGCCCCTGTGGAGAACAGCACATGTGTGAGGCTAAAGAAACAAAGAAGTAAAATATCTAGGAATTTTTTTTTCTCCAAGAAAAGACCCTTGAATTCTGTCTTCCAGGTACGAATAGCCAAAAATCACATAGGAGACCTAACAGTTAATTTTTCTTTAACAGTCTGATGTCATTCTCTGATTTTCTCCAGTTTCTGAAGAATAATTTGGCTGCCTGTGCAAGCTCAATTTAAGTGTGATTCCACAGCTGCAGAATCCCATTGATATGTGGTGGTGAGCAAATCACCGCATTTTTTTCAGGGCTCAGCTGTTTAAAATATACTGAATGCAAAATCACTGGTAAGTTACAATGTGTTTAAATTACTCTAATTAAAGCTTCTGTAGTATGGCACAGTTCATGATATTTCATTGCAAATTATAGCTCGTGTACCTACCATGGCAAGCAGGCGTTATCCCTTATCTTTTTATTCAAAAACTAGAAAGAATGGGAAGAAACAAACTTTTCAAGCTAAATTGCAGACTAACTAGCTGAAGTCTTTTGACAACTTTTTTAGCACCTCTACAATGAGACAAACAGTTAAATTATGGGTCTGAAGGGCTTCATCTGATAGTGGGAGAAAGAGAAATCCCTCCTTAGGAAGGCTTTGGTTTGTTCCTATTTTTAACATGTTGGCTATACCATACAAAAGGGTGCACTTAATATTGCTCATCAAGCTGTGTACCACACTGTGCAGACTGAAAGTCTTCCTGCTGCAGACAGCAGCAAGTCAAACTCATTTAAAGCAAGCAGATGTTTAACTGGTGAGGATGGGTGTTTGGGAAGCGTTGGTTTGGGGATTTTACATGAAGATGAAGACCAGCAGGGAGAGTCTTAGAAAATGTTTACCTGGCATCACTGAAGATAGATGTTACGGAGTTTCTGGAGTACCTTTTTCAGGTTTCTTGCTAAAGCTTGAATTGCTTTTCCTGTCTCAGTGGGGCCAAAGACAGGCCTGTGTAACATAATGATTTGTTATAAAGAAACTTCCAAGCAAGTGTCGTCAACGGATTCCATCCAGCCACGTTGCACCCAAACTGGGTATGGACTTGCCCATTGCTGCTGGAGCTGTTGCCCATGAATCTTCACAGTTTAATTGTACATTTAGATGAATTATTCAGATTAACTAGTGGTCTCAGAAGGTTTTGGAACCCCGTACATGACAAACAGCACCCTGAACTGCTGGGTATGCAGGGTGTAGAGGTGACATAGCCATGTATAATATTTTCATCAGCGACATAGACAGTGAGATTGAGTGCATCCTCAGCAAGATGTAGATGACACCAAGCTGAGTGGTGCAGTTGACATGCCAGAAGGACAAGATGTCATCCAAAGAGACCTGGACAAGCTGGAGAGGTGGGCTTCTGTGAAACTAATGAGGTTCAACAAGGCCAAATGCAGGGTCCTGCACCTGAGTCAGGGCAATCCTCAGTATCAATACAATCTGGGGGATGAAGGGATTGAGAGCAGCCCTGTCAAGAAGGACTTTGGAGTGCTGATGGGTGAGAAGCTTGACATGAGCCACCAATGTGCGCTTGCAGCCAGAAGGCCAGCCGTGTCCTGGGCTTCATCAAAAGCAGCATGGCCAGCAGGTTGAGGGAGGTGATTCTGCCTCTCTACTCTGCTCTGGTGAGACCCCACTTGGAGTCCTGCGTCCAGCTCTGGAACCTTCAGCACAAGAAGGACATGGAGCTGTTGGAGGGATCCAGAGGAGGGCAACAAAAATTATTAGATGGCTGGAGCACCTCTCCTATGAGGACAGGCTGAGAGAGTTGGGGCTGTTCAGCCTGGAGAAGAGAAGGCTGCAGGGAGAACTGATTGCAGCTGTCAGTACCTGAAGGGGGCCTATAGGAAAGATAGGAACAATTTTTTAGCAGGACCTGTTGTAATAGGACAAGGAGTAATGGTTTTAAACTAAGTGAGGGTAGATTTGGACAGGATATAAGGAAGAAATTTTTTACAGTGAGGGTGGTGAAACGCTGAAATGGGTTTTGCCCAGAGGGGTAGTGGAGGCCCATCCTTGGAAATATTCAAGATCAAGTTGGATGGGGCCCTGAGCAACCTGCTCTTATTGAAGATGTCCCTGCTCACTGCAAGGTGGTTGGAACCAGATGACCTCTAAAGGTCCCTTCCAACCCAAAGCACTCTATGATTCCATGATTCTGTGTCGGGACAGCACTGTATCCATGTTGACGTGGACTTACTAGCTTAGAGTTTGATGAATATATACTACTGCATCAAGGCCTGATCTGGCTTAGGATGGGCACGTAGAAGCTCGTACCTCTACATTTGCCTGCTCTGAGATAGCCTCTTGTGAAGAATTTTAGTTCCAAGTCTACACTCAGGATATATGGAGTATCTTTCCTTTCATATACTGAAATTGAAAGTGACAACAGAGGGAGGAAAAAGGGGAACACAAACATACACAGCATGGGAAGGAGGTGCTAGGAGTCCATGAGCAGCCCCAGAGCTACAGTGTCGCTGGAGGGATGGAGTGGTTTGCATGACTGGAGCACTGTAAGAGATGACTGCAAGGTCTTTAGGAAGGACAGCCTGGTGGACAAGGAGGAGATGTTGCATGCTGTGCAGAAGAATTCATCAAATGCACAGAGGATTGCTATGAAATAGGTAACTGTTTTTTCCAGAGCTTATGGGTAGAGAACAGCGGGAACATTGTGGTGGATGTCTGCTACAGACCGTGATCCAGAACACCAATTGAGCAAAGCTGGAAGAAGCCTTATGACCACAGGGGATACTGCCCTGAAAGGCAGAGGAACTCAGAAGAGATGGCTGACCTTCCTAGGAAGGCCCTCTTTGTGTCAGCCTTTATTGGCAAGGTTTGGTCTCAGACTTCCCAGTCTCTGTTCTTAGCAGCAGCATTTAGAAAAGTGAGGTAGAGGAGGCCAACATGCATATCCCCTCCATGATAGAGGAGAACTGAATTCAGGGACACAGCTGAAGGAGCTGGCCAATGTCACACAAAACTGCTTTTGGTGTTCAGGAGAGGTTTGCTGTGACTCGAAAAAGAGGACTCTGTGCCCATTTTCAAAAAAGTAATGAAGTAACAGCTACAGCCTGGGCAGCCTCACATCAGTAAGTGGGAACATTATAGGGCAAGTCCTCACAGGAGCCCTTTCCAGGTACATGAAGGACATAAAGTTTTTGGGAACAGCTAGTACGGATTTACCGGGAGCTAATGGAGACTGACCAACCTGATAGCATTCTGCAACAAAGATGACAGGCTCTGTGGATGAGGGGAGAGCAGTGGATGTTGTATACCTTTAGTTTAGCTTTTATCTTGACAGGATCTTCCACAGTAAACTTGTAGGCAAACTGGGGAAACACACTGTAAGGATTTACTGCAAGGTGGGTAAAAAACTAGCTGGGTCTTTGGACTAAAACAGTAGTGGTGAGTAGTTGTAAGTCCTGGCAGCCATATACAAGCAGTATTCCTCAGGGATTATACTGTTTAATGTCTTTATTGGTCATCTGGATGAGGGGATGGAGAGCACTCTTAGCAGATTGGCGGGTGATAGAGAATTTGGGCAGAAGCAGCTGAAAGACTGAAGGGCAGGACTATTGAACTGAGTACCCTCAGCAGGCTGCAGCAGTGGGCTGGCAGCAACCTCATGATGCTCAACAAAGCCAACCATTGAGTCCTGCGGCTGGGGTGGGATAATCCCGTACATGCACTGAGTCTGACTGGCTGTGGAGCAGCTCTGCAGGATGAGACCTGGGAATCCTGACAGACACGTTTAACATGAGTCAGCAACACACTTCCATAGCGATGGGAGCTATCTGCATACATGCATTACAGGGCAGAGAAGAGGCTGAGGAAAGTGTTTCTTCCTTTCCTCTTGGCACTTGTGAGACCACATCTGGAGAGCTGTGTCGTTTCGGGGCTCCCCAGTACAAGAAATACATGGACATGCTGGAGCGTGTCACAAAGATGTTTGGGGGCTGGAGCACAAGAAGTAGGAGAGGAGAAGGAACTGGCTTGTTCAGCCTTAAAAAGCAAAGGGCAAAGGAGATTAAATCACTGTCTACAACTAACTATGGGGGTGCTCACAGAGGGGATGGGAGTAGACTTAGCAGTGCATAGTGAGAGGGCAAGAGGCCATGCTGCAGCCCAGGTAAATCCCAGCAGTTTAAGCTCTGGAACAAGCTACCCAGAGGGGCTGAGCAGCCTCCATCCCTGCAAAATGTCAAACCTCTACTGACCAAACCCAGACTGTTTCTTGATACCTGCTTTAAATCTCTGCTGAACACTAGGGCTGATTGTTTCTTGCAGTAGTCCTAAAGAGCATGCCAAACATTTGCTGACTATCATCTTTCTAGCAAAACTTTTACTTGCTTGGATAGTCTCTTCTCTCTGGTCTTTCTCAGCTAGGTCTACTTCCTTCATCTTTTCCACTTCAGCTGTTTTAAACTGATTCTCCCTGGGTTTTTTTTTGACTCCTTGTAGTTCTGTCTGCACTTGCTGGTACCCAAAACTGGACATTGGCTGCTGACTCTAGGCACTATGTGAGGTGAAAAAAACCAAACCCTGCTTCCTATGTCTTAGGTATGATTCTCGGGTTACAATATAAAAAAAATCAGTTTGCTTTTGTTGAAATGGCATCACAACATTAGCATGTACGCATTTCATGGTCAACTATATGCACTAGTTCAGCTTCTGCAGTAGTGCTGTTCAGCTCCCTGGTTCCTATTCTGTGTTTCGTTTTTGTTTCCTATCTCGCTCCTCTCCAGTTTCATGCATTGAAAGTCATTTCCTAAATTTCAGGCAGTACCTCCGGTTTTCAAAGGTGTAGAGTTTGTGATGCTCTTTTCAGAGTGCTCCAAGCTGGCATGTTTTCCTACTCTGAGATGGAAGTTATTAAAAGAAACGTTGGACTGTGGCACTGCATTACCCACTACCCCGAATTTTTAGCTAACATCAGGTTTAGCTGCAATACAGACTTCTTCAGCACTGAGGGCAGAAAACCAAGTCCAAAAAAGCCCTACTATTTCATGACACTTTTGACTTGTTCTTTCTGGGTATTGAAGTTAAGCTTTCTGTTTTGTTCCCTGAATTTCTTTTTTCAGAGATACTTTCTGAACTTTTCCTGTTCTCAGACCTTCTCTGTCCTCACTGAATATTCAAAGAGAATTGTTCCAAGATTATTTTGGCTTATTTCCCTAGACTCTTTCCTGGAATTTCAGCCATCTTGACAATTAAAATATCTTTAACTTTTTATGAATATTAAGTATTTTCTTCCAAATGCTGGTCTGTATCTTAGTCCTCTGTTTAAAATTGCATTAAATGTCTGGTCAAAAATAACCCTAATTGCAGATGAGATACAGATGTAAAGTATACACTCACTTAAATCAATGTTTGAAAATAATCCCAACATCAATAGACACTGGTTTTGCTGATAATTGACCTCTATGTAAACACTTAAAACTGACTTGGTTCTCTTGGATCCTTCTCCTTGCCTTTTCTCTATACAGCCTATATTAAGTATGTAACTGTGTTCTTATTCGCTTTTGCTTCTTCCATTTTGTCTCAGAAATATCCTTCACTCCACACAGGCCAATGCTTAATCTTCACATTGATATGCAATTCAAACTGGACACTTCCTCACCATGTCAGTGCAGCCATTTACTAAGCCCTTCTCCAGCAAGTAACCTGAACACAATGGATGTTTCACAAGCTCCACGTGGGCTGACATTACTGAAGCTGTGCTTTGTGTTGTTAAGGTAGAAACCATGCACTTGTTTTCAGAACAAAAGCTTCCTCTCAGTATTGATAAGACTTTTTCAGCACAGGGATTTGGTCTACATATTCATAACTAAGCCAGTTCTGTAAGAAAAGAAAAAATCCATGGCTATCTTAAGGACTCAAGTTACATAATTTTTTTAGTAAACATCCTGAATTGATAGTAAGTATACAAAGTCTGTAAATGGGTATGTTTAGGAATGTATTACTTAAATGTAAATATTCAGAGGCTAGCATTCACATACACTTCTCTCTATCCACTGAACAGGTGCACCGTAATAGCTAAGGACAAAAAACTGATAGAAGGGAAGCAGTCTGTCCCTCATGACTAGCTTAACATGAAGCAGAAGGAAACAGGAATAATCTTCATAGTTCTTATTGATCTTCCTTCATATTGATGCAAGCTAGAAAGCCAAGCTATTTATTGACTGAACTTTGGATAGCCATCTCTGATTAGCTCAGCTTTCACGAGCAAATCTTACAGTTCAGTGAAAATGCTGCATGCTGTCAGAAAGTGTGGGAAGATGTGAGGTTACAAAACAGATGTCATTTTTCTTCTTTACCAAATAAATTCAAAAATATTCGAGGTTAACCTTATCACAGTTGATGACAAAACAGAAGGTGTTGACATGCTTCTGAACTTACACTTCTCTCATTTTTATTGACAAATGAGCTAAGATATTTGTCAAGGATTGACAAAATACAAACTCACAAGAATGGAAGTATTCAAACTATAATAATTTATCTGGATGAAGTCCTGCTTGCCTACTGAAGTTCTCAGACCAAATGTAACGATGCTTCTACATTCATGTTTCATATGGCAAAAATACTTGCAGAGTTATGTCACCTAAGTTCCAGACTGGCATCCTCTGGTCACAGAGGTTTCTCCCTGGAAAACTCTGGATGTACAAGATATACAAGTTGGGATTCTGCATTGGCAAATTAAGTGAGGCTGATGGATTTGCTCCTGGGGGCTGTCTCTTAGGTATAGTCTCTAGGTTCACACAGGGAGGGCAGTGCAGTCCTTGATGTCTCACTCTCCAGAACTTCTCAGCAGTCTATAACAAACTCAGGAATAAAAACCTGCAAATACAGCCATGCTGGCAAGAAAAGTCTAGGGTCATGTATGTCTCCTAGACCCAGTCCAGGGAAGGAAACTTGTCATTGTCCTAAGAGCTTTGGTTAGAAACTAGACGGTGCTCCACGCTCAGTGAAAACAGATCTCCAACACCCCTTTGCTGATGTGTTCAAAAGAGGTGGAAATTTTCTTCAAACTCCAGATCTAGAGATAAGTGTAACAATGCACATTTGAGCACAAGGTACCTGGTGATTTGAATATTACTAGAAGTAAAGACATACTTTCATTTTCAACCCTCTTTCTAGTAGAGGAAGGTTTAAAAATATTAGAGCTCAGTTCTACAGGAAGAAGAATAAAAGAAAGTGGCACAAATAAGTGGAGCAAAGCAGAAAAAAATGAAATTAAGACTAATCAAACAAATTAAAAACATTATCAGCAGACAGGGATCAAGTCTTCTTTTAAAATCTCGTAATCAAACACTCAAAATCTGACATGCCTAACTCTGACTTTTAACTGCAGGATCTTTTCTGCCCAGCTAATGGCAGCTAATCTATCCTAATACTATTCAAGCTGCCTTTCCCCACAGCTGATCTGAAATACTTTGCTGTCACTGCTGTCTTTGAATGACAAAGAAACACCATGGAGTTTCAGATGTAACCTTAATGACCATTTATATTTATCTAATCATATAAAAATTCGGGGCCAAGGGATTTTCCTCCTTTAGTCAATGCAGAGTGCCTAGTTCCCTTGCCTGGGATGATCAGCCATGGAGGGATCCAAGAAGACAGAATCACAACTTTTTTCCCCCTCTCCCTTTGGAGCCCCAATGAGAGTGTACAATTTCCAATGCAAGTCCTCTCTTCTGAAAGATATTAATATCCAATTTATATTGCATCTGTTGCGGTGCTGAAAGATGGTGGACTTTTGCTGGCATTTTCCTAAGCTTCTTAAATCCAGTAGATAAATATTCACAGGATTTTCGGTTTAAAACTAGTCCTTTTGGGGTGCTTTTTATGAGCAAACTTATAAAAGTGCTGCCTGGAATGAAATGCAAAGTAAGAGCATCTTGGATTAACAAACATCAGTTTAAAAATAGCTGCTTTTAATTACTGAGCTCTAAATCAGAAAGTCAGTGCAACATCAAGGGCCTGCTTTTCTCTATTGAAAGTGAATAATATTTAAAAGTGAGATGTCTTCTAACCCTTTAATTTACACCTTCTAGGGACGGTTCTGACTCATGGCTTTAATTTCTCCCTATTTTTTCCTCCATGGGTTGCAAAACACATTTCAAAGCCTAGAATAAGTGTACAGACCTGATCCAAAATTCCTTGGCAAATCTCCCTCCTATTGTGAGGAATATTGGCTGCCAAGAGTCCAAGACTGAACTCTGTAAGGACAGAGTTTTTCCGACACTCCTTGGTCACTTCAAATATCTCTTGAAAATCTGGTCTTTGTATATCAGCTGGCTGAAGCTTTCCTGTTTGTACTGTCTTGCAGTAGTATTCTTTCATCCTTAACTTGGACATTTCAGAAAATGAGAGAAACGCTCAGCTTCTGTGTGGCTCTTGTAACACAGAACCTCCATGTGCCCTAAACTCATGTAGAAGAAAGGGTTTGCATTAAATGTTACCGCCATTGAGCTCTGGTATTCCTCCCAAAAATATGGTGGAAGGATATTATAATTATGTAAAAACAGGTAAGGAGAAGGCACGTTTTACAAGACTCTTCGTCTCAGTGTTGCTGCTACAGAGCTTTCTGAGATGAATGAGTTTCATTCACAACTGAGGCAAGTTTCATTCAGTTATTTGTTACATCCTCCTGGTGATTTGTGCTTCCATTAGGTGATTTTTTTCTCAACTAATGGAAAAAACATTTCTCAGCTATGATTTGATCTGTAGCTAATTGACTCCAGAGGTGCAAAAGGCAAGCTATGTGGTGGGTGATCACTAACTTTTTGACAGTACATGGTTTGGTATGGGGGAACATTTATTAAACAAACTATGTTAACTTGACCTAAAACTGACCTAAACTGAAGTTTGATCTCTAGCAGGGAGACCTATCTAATGATTAAACCATGGTATTAGGCTCTGAGGACCATAGCTAATAAAAGCCTTGGGTGCTTGTAACTGGGATGCTGCAATTCTTCATTCTAGACACATGCTGACCACAACAAAATCCAAGGACTGAGGGAGATGATTTAAAGCCGTTCACTGAGCAAAGGGCTGCTTCCAGCCAGCCCAAAGAAAGGATTAGTAGAGGAGCAAAGGCTGTACTCTGACCTCTTCAGAGGCTAGGTGCCTGAGGGAGGCATATGAGGTGACTTGCAGCAGGGTGAGATTCACTGAACCAGAAGGGAAGGTCTTCAGGAAGCTGACTCCACTTTTCTCAGCTATGGCATGCAGTTGAGAGCCAGCAAGTTCTGCTTTTGGAGGGCTGTTTTTCCCTGGGTAATCACAGAATGGAAGAGTGGGAGTGACCCTGAGATCAGAGACCAGGACCTGGGGATCCCCACCCCACCAGGGCTGTGGTTTAGAAAGTGGGCTGCTGCCAGGGGAGGGTAGGCTTTGTTGGGAGGAGGAGGAGGGAAAAGGAGGGTCGTGGCTCGCCTCATCACACCACAGGTCGAGTTGGCTGAACTGATGGGAGTACATATCGCTAGCTCTTTTTCTCTCCCCTACCTGTATCACAGGTCTGGAAGCCTTAGAGAAGCCATCCTCCCGCAGTGGCATGGTAGGACTCCCAAAAGTGCCTAGTGCTTGCCTAGCCCAAGAGAAAGGAAGCACTGTTAAAGCAGAGTGTTTAATGTCTTCTAGAGAATCTTTACAATATTTTTCTGTGGCCAAATATACAGCCTTTAACGTCAGTTTAAATGGTTACAGTAAAGCCAAGAAGGGAGCTGTACAGTTGAACAAAACCAGCTTAAGACTATGCAAATTTAGTGAGACTTTTTTTCCAATGGATTTAAAATACCTGTCAGAATACCCTTACCATTCGCAATACGGTGTTGCATAATGATTTTGGTGCCACCACTAAATTTTAGACACCGAGGACTAGATATTTGCAGATATTTAGGTACTCCTATGAATGCAGCAGGGGCTCGGGCTGAGGTTCAGCTGCCTAAGCAGGGGTGGCTAGAGCTTCTTCAGGTGCCCGATGGTACCCAAACCCTCTGCGCAGGGCAGGCGGGCGTGGTGTGGGACCTGCGGGGACCCTGCGCTCTGCTGGACAGGCAGCCAAGGAGGAAACCCTTCGGGGAATACAATGGCTCCGTGGCACCTGAACCACTTTCTAGATTTTTGGGGGCAGTGCTTGCTGCAGGCACAGGGATGCTCACGCTGGCTTTATCTGAACATTGCACGGAGGAGCCTGCCTCAGCCCTCACTGGGGACTGCCGTTCCACACGGTGCTTTGTGGGGGAAGACGCTCGCAGCGGGGAGGATCTGTGTCCAAATTCACAGCTTTCCAGGGAAGGAGTATTTTTATTCTGATCTGTGAAACCTAAGTGCAAATTTGAGTCCTAAAGATTGTATTTTATTATGTGTTGATATAGAACCACAAAGATTTTCTGTGCTTTATTAAAGGTTTTTAATATGGATGATTGCATATATCCCAGCCAAAATCTTCTCCATCCTACATAGGTATTTGTCTCAGCTAGCAGATTTTGTTTGCTCAGATCCAAATTAGAAAGTATTTAAAGCAGATAGCACATCTCTAAAAATACACTGAATTTACAATGAAGCTTTAACATTCTCTTGCTAAATTTCACACATCTCATTTGATTTCTGAAAAGGTAAATACAGAAATTTCCTTCACCAGTTCTCATGCACCGCTTGCAACAATAAAAGAGGAATATTCCTCATAATACTACCATGCATTTTAAGTAGAGAACAAGTGGCCATTCCCTTTACAGGCAAGGAAGACAAATTCCTGACTGCATTTTGTGCCATTTTTTATCTCTTTATTGGTAATGTATATCCTATGCAAATTGAATGGCTTCTGTTCAGACATAGCTGAATATAACAGGGAAGGATGGGCCCAAATTACTTCTGTCTTTCTTAACAGGACTTTTTAACAAAATTTGCTTTACATGGCCCCAGACATTGGCAGGTTAAATTTATCACTTTAGCCATGTTCATATTCTTGTTAATGTATTTTAACTGCAGTGCAAAAGGTTAGGCTAATGGGAAGAGCTGAAAGCGGAACGGTTACAGTGAAACCCAACTGCTGTCTGTATTTAGATAATTTTCCTTCCAAGTGACAGTCAATTAAATCTCTAAATTGTTTTATTTGCAACTTAAGAAAGTCTTTGCTTAGTCTTTCGATGTCAGGAACTAATGAAAGAAGTCTTCGCAGAAAATCTGCAAATTCTGTAAATGTTGAACTAATAGGACATGCAGAGCTTGTACAATGTTATAATTTTTGACTTTGTAGAGAAGTGAAACAGTGCATCATAAAAAGCATTTTTTTACAGAGATTATAAATGTTTACTTCTCCCTTAATTTTGAAAAGTAGTAGTTTCAAAATTCTGGTTTAGCAAAATGTCCTAGTTGTTACTTTAAAAAATCAATCTCTACATTAAATATATTTGGTATCTTAGTACAATTCCATTATATTTTGCTACTGAACAACAGAATATAAAAAGCTTTTCAGTTTTAGTATCATACAGGTCTGTCTTGATTCTTCTCACAGAATCCAACCTCAATAATGTTTTGAAATACTTGGTTATCCAAAACATAAAAGGACTTCTGTAAAAGAGTTTATATGATACCTCCTCTTCCCCACCCCTGTTTCTCTTTGCTTGATATGGCCTCGGAGCTGTTAGCTCTTCACTTCTCCATCTCATGGTTCCTCCAGCTCTTAACCTAATTGGAAAGATAACAGGAATTACCGCAACCATCTGATATGCATCTCCTGAGTTACGTGCTCATAATCAAATGCTGTCAACACTCATCAGCTGCAGAGTTAAAACTGTCACTATGCTTTTCTGCTTGAGTACATTATGGTTTCATATTTGTGTATATTTTTCTGTATATTTGCAGAGCTGTCCCATCTGGGAGGAAATATAATTTTGTCTAGCCTTCAGGAAGCTACTTCTATGGAGTGTTAAAGTTTGGTGAGGGAGCCCAAGATGCCCAAATTTGTTGGGATTTTGACATTTCACACATGGATCTGGCTTTCAGAAAGTGCTAAGAAGATACTCTTGGGAAAAAAAGGAGACCTGGGCCATCCTCAAGAGGTTTGAACTAATGAAAGAAGAAAAGATGACTGTGTGGTCTAATGTCCATGCCTGGGAACATGAGAGATTTCAAATAAGGAAAAAGCAGGGTGCCAATCTGATATCAGAAAATACGCACAGCAAATTGTAAACAGAATTCTTAATTACTTGCAGAAACAGTATGCAAAATACCTGTCAAAGGCTGCAGAGGAAACTTTCAGTTATTACATTAAAAAAATAGAATAAAAACTTGCTTTTTATGACAGAGTGGGAAAGTTTTAGCTTTGTTTACGATTCCAGAAATATCTCATATCAAATTTATAGGATAGTTATAGCAATTCTTTTCGAAAGATCTTGGCC